>NW_027094092.1:42112037-43366132 GCF_029207755.1 Chamaea fasciata
TTCCTCTCAGAAGTCATGGTACTACCACCATTCTTGGCAAGTAAGTAACTAATACATTTTTCTTTGGCTTTGTATCTTGTAGCTGGTGCCACATATATATTTGGGAAGAGTGGAGGTCTCATCTTGTACACCTGGCCAGCTAATGACAGACCAAGCACGAGGACAGACCGTCTTGCTGTGGGCTTCAGCACAACGGTGAAGGATGGGATTCTTGTCCGGATTGACAGTGCCCCTGGGCTTGGTGATTTTCTGCAGCTGCACATAGTGAGTACACACAGGCCCATGTCTCTCCCAGACCTGGGTTTCTCTTAACTGGGTATGCGTTTGAAGAAAACTGTTGCTCAAAAATTCCGTGTGTCGTATTCTGTACTTTCTATGTCTTCAGTTCTCAACAGGTTAAACTGCCTATAGTAGTTCTTTAGGGTTTTGTGGAGTTGCTGAATGGGATGCGCAGAGAATTAAATCTTGATGCCAAAAGTAACTGGGGAGGGAGGAAGCAAACAAACAAAAAAACCTCAAAAGCCTTATGTGATTCAATAGTAGGATTTATTCAAAAAGTGAAGAAACATTTTTGCGTCAGTGGTAATCTACTGATTCATATGCATAGTCCTGAATACAGCTGAATTTATGGTGAAGTGTTACTATTCCTGGAAGGCAAAGAATAAATGGGAGTGATAGATTGGTTTTTTTTTTCCTCACGAAGAAAGTTGAGTGAGAACTGGTCAGTTCCTCAAGCTGATACAGCTGATGCTTGCTTTAGCAGGGTAGTTCAGAAGAATAAGAATTTGATGTTAACACAACATAGCTTTGCAAGAAAAAAAAAACCATAGACTTTTGTGAGAGCTCGAGCAAAAGCTGTTTTAGGATAGTTTAATTACTTGAGAAAATGAGAACAGTAGGACTGGAAACACTTGGAGTTTGTTACTTTATGTGATTCTTTGTGAGGAGAAGAGGCTGTTTGCTTTGTTTTCATCTGGCAAATAGTCAAGAGGTTTCCTAGAGGTGGAGGCTGATCATGTTGCTTGATGTTCAGATTATTTGCAATGTGTTATGCATTAATTCATAGTAGAAGGGAAATTGGGCCATTTGCAAATTTTGAATGAGCTGGGGATGTGTTGACATTTCATGGAACCTTGAAGATATAAGTCAACAGGAAGGAATGCCAGGGGCCAAAACAGACCTAATGTGAATGACGAAGGGCCTTAATCTGCTACTGGAATTTGCCATATTCTGAATTGTGTTGAAGCATTGGGTATATTGCAGGGTGGTTCTGATACAACCAGAAACAGTGTCCAAGTACTCATTGCCTGCATGTTCATTAAAAACATAATAACAAAAGAAAATCATTGCATTATCTTTCCAATCAGTTTTGGAAAAGAAAATAATGTTTTTCAGCTTCTTTCTCATATATTTTTTTCAAACTACTCTGTATGGCGTGGTGCTAGTTTCACATTATTTCAGATATTTAAATAAAATCTACTAATTGTGGTTAATATTATTGCTAAAAGTTCTGTTGAATGCCTCCTGTGTAGTTTGGCCAATTTTATCCCTGAAGCTGTTCACTAGCAGTAAATATAGAACTAGTTCAGCTTTAATTTCTCTTGTTCTTTTGTGGTCAGGATGGATTAGGAGGATTTGCCAGTCATTCATGAGTAGCAAAGACACTGCTGTGCTCTTCTGGGTATGGTATTACTGTTCATCATATTTATCACTGATTCTACCTAACTGTTCAAATAAAGAATGTGGTCTGAGACTCATGCTGTGACATGCAATAGGAAAGTTGAAGAGGAACTTCTAAAGTGTTATTGACTTCTTGAATGTCTGTATGACTTTATCTCTGGTTTATGGTTCAAAGAATAGAAGTGAGCTTATATCCAGGATTATTTTGGAAAAAAAATGAAATCTGAAGTTGAAGGCGCATCTCGAAATGACACTTAAAATGCAAGACCATTTAGGATCTCTTAGCAAACTGCATGCAAACTTTTCATGAGACCAAGATCTTTTGTAACTGCCTGAAACTGTTTGTGTTTTACTTTTCTAAAACCAAATCTCTTTGATGCAAAATATTTCAGCGTTTCCTAGGCTGAATACAGACTGGGCATTGACAGGGTTACATTTTTGTACCCTAGAAAGTAGAAAGAACAGGGTTTCCATAAGACTAAACCGCATTATTATGCGGGCAGTATATCAGCAGAGGCTGTAGACCATGAAAAAAAGTGAGTGATCTACTTCAATATTCTATCTTTTGTTTTGCTTTATTTTCAGCTGCTTTTACTGATGTAACAGTTACAGTTTTCTTTTATGGTGATTCACCATGTTAGACCACCTTTTTTATTCTTGTATAGAACCCTAAGTTAGTTCAAGTTTAATTTTTGTGAATATAAATAATTTTATCTACCATTTATTGACTTTGTTTACAATGATGTCCATTTAAAACAGTGTTTTTACTCTTGCCTTTCCAGGATTTCAAGCAGTGTAGAGTAAGTCTGAGTCTGATACAGTTCTTGGAGAATACCAGAAGTGGTTAAGCACTTATCAGTTCCAAAGTGTGTAATGCCCATCGTGCCTCATTTTCTTCATGAAACAGCTAAGAACTGCGTACATTTCTCCTAACTTAGTTTATAAAAATTATGAGCCCCTACAGATTGGTGTAGAACATGTATTCAATCAAAGATGTTTTATAGTGAAGCAGCCAGTGGATCAGCAAAAAATGAAATGCAACAAAGGCTTTTTTGTTGAAGCAAGAAATTATTTATAAAATGGCTAAGTGCAGGAGACAACACCTTGTATAACACATTTAGCTGAGGAAGTGAACAACTAGTGAATGAGAGTGACTAGACTGCTTGCTGGTAAGGGGGAGAGAATTAGGATGAGCTTTCAAGCAGAAGATTATATTGTCTAGATTCTTAGAAGGTTTAAAAGAACAAACTGTCTACAGACATTTCTTACCAAGACAAATCTAGCAACCATCCTGAGGTAGTGCTCTGCAGGTCTCCTGTGATTATTAACGTATAAAAACTGTATGAACATAGCTTTCTGCTAGGAATAAGTTCTCTGGCAGAGACTTCTGAATATATTGTCTTTAATAGCTACCACCTGGGAATTAACATATGCCTGAAGGCTTGAAACCATGACTGCTAACCTCCTAGGCAAGATGGAGAATGAGCCAAATGAGGGACTGGAAGAACTATTTTGATTTAATGTTAGTGTATGAAGATTCACTGGTGTCTCTCCTTCACATCATTGTATGTATCTTTTATAAACATTTATTACTGTAATTTGTCAATTCTTGAAGTTCAGACTAACTGTTTAATGGATACCTGTAGCCCTGGTTTCATGCCTGAGATGTTTTGGTTTTCTGAAATTCTTTTCCCAGGGAATTTTCTGTAAAAAAGGGACATGTTTTTGTAGCTGTAACTTTGTTATTATTCCTTTTTCCTGGGAGGGACTTCTTGATGTCCCTCTGGTCTGGCCAATTTGATTGGTGACACAGAGGCAAACCTCTTCACTCACATTCACCAAAACATCTCAGGCACGAAACCAGGGCTACAAGTACCTTTAACTTAACTAAGGTTACATTCTATTTAAAGGTAGTTTGGATTGGCAAGAAGATCCTCATTTAGGATGTGACATATATGTATGTATGAATACTGCAGCACCTTAAAAAGTGTCCTACCTCCCCTTTCTACAGTGGAGTAGGTTTCTTCTTAGCTTTGTAGCCCACATAGAGTGTTGGCACCACAACAGTTGGAGTGCCAGCACTGTTCCCTAGCAGCAAGCAATTTACCTGGGAGACTACAACAAGCACTGAGCTATTGCATGACCGATAGGTTCTGAGTGTCTTACAGACCACATCACAAGTATTTACATCCTTTCTGCAATTGTGTTATTAAATGCAAGTTTTAAGTCACATCTTCCTTTCTCCTTAGGATGATAGTCATCTCCAGCTGAGGCTGTCAACTTAATGGCACTCCATTTCTTTATCACAAGAATTGGAGGTGGTAAAATTACCATCCCTAACCCTAAAAGCTAATTTGTTAGTTAAAAGACAACCCTTAATGAATTCAGAAGTCAGTGAATATGCCGTCAGGGCACTGGAATTTGGAAGGAAGCACAGCTGGAACAGCTAACCCAAATTGGCCATAGTGACATTCCATACCATAAGATAACATGCCTTGCCAAAAAATGCAGGGAAAGGAAGGATAAGAGGGGATGCTGATGGTTTATGGCAAATGTCTTTCCAAGTAAGTTATGCATGTTGAGGCCCTGCTTACCAGGAAGTGGCTCAACATCTGCCTCTAAATGAGAAGCAATATGATTTTGCTTCACTTACTAAACAGTCTTTATATCCATCCACAAGATCTCTTACTTCTCTGATTTTCTCTGCATCCTTGTTGGGGAGGAGTAAGTGATTGAGCAGATTGGGGGTGCTTAGTTACTAGGCAGGGTCAAGCTGTCATGCGAAGTCTTGGCCTGGAAGAGGACCTCTGTTCCTGACCATGTACTTTGTAACTAGTGAATGTATTATAGGCTACCATATGCAGATCATCTGCACAAAAAATGGCCTATAATATAGCTGCTTGCCTGTTATGTCAGGTTTACAGAATAAAAAATCTGCATAGCAAATATATATGATTTTAGTGTTGTTATTTTGGCTGAGGGGGGCTCTATCTGAGTCTCAAATCCGAGATATGCGAGTCACTGGCTATTTTGCCAGTTGGTGCAAAACTGCCAAAGAGCCTGACTTTTTTTTTTTTTTTTTTTTTTTTTTTAATGGAAGCATTCTATTTAAATACACAATGATCTTGTCCCAAAATGCTCTCAGTCTTTTCCTGTCTTTTCCTAAACTCTTTTGGTCTCTGAAGTCCCATGTGTTTGTGCATGCTGCATTTATCATTCCCTAGAGCACACAAGAATTAGTAAAGGAAAACTAATTTGAAGACAGGAAACAGGCTTGCAGTATTCAAGCCAGCTTTAAAATGTGTTATTGGTACTTCTTTTCCTATTTTTGGAAGGTGATTAATAATCCAATTTTAATGTATTTTAACTAGTTCATTTTGTGCATAGGAATTGTCCATTTGTTGTTATTTCCTAGCTCTTGAGCAGGAGTCTCTGGTGGGAGGCCATGAGATATATGTCATTGAACACTGTGAAGCTGATAGGAGACATGGAAGAAAGAGTTGGTAGGGCAATTTTGGCATGAATAGTAAAATTGCTAATTAGACCATAAGTTAGCCTGATTAGAGTCACCAATCTGAAAATAATTGGGGGAGTTTGGCTCTCAAAGCTGTTGAATTCAGCTGGACAACAGAGAGTGAAAATTTAGAATTTAAGGAGATGGAGGACACTCAGTGGGAAGCTACATTTTGGTAACTTTCTGATACCTCTCCTAAAGATAAGGGCAACTAAATCCTGTTACTTAAAAGATAGAGCTTTGCTGAGTCACAGAAGCATCTATGAAGATCATAGTGGTTTGGTATAGTGGACAGCATTTTTCAGAATACATTGAAACTTTTAGTGTTGTATGTACATCTGGCAAATTCAGACGCTAATATTTTCAGTCTAAGTGCAGAAATAAAAAAAATGCTCCTAATTAGAAGCAAATGGGATAGCTCACAAGAAAGATTCATCCCTAAATATGCAGCCTCTGAAATACATTCTGGAGCTTGAAACTTGCTTATTTTGTCCAGGTTTTTATTAGGATTTGTTGTGGTTCTGTGAATTGCTATTAGATGTTAAACAATCAAATCTCAGAGTACCTCACAGTATGTATCCAAACATCCTGTATGACAATAAAAATTATGCCATTGCTTATTCTTGTACACTGTACAAACAAATACTGTGGTTTGCTTGATATTTGTTTTACTGTCCATTTTGACTGTAGTGTTTAGGTAGAATATGTCATCTAAGGCTATATAATATATCATAATTTCAATAAAACCTGAGACGAATTGCCTTTCAGAAAGTATTTTGCAGTACTTTCTCTTAGTATTTCAGAACTAATATTTGGGATTTTCCAATTTTGTCGCAGTCTTCTCAATGAGTGACTAAACAAAGAAGTATTAGGGATACTTTTTTGATACTTAGAAAATTTCTGTTCTGCTTCTTAATATTTTTCTTTTAAATAGTAAATACAAAGGAATTGGAGTAATGTGAAGTTTTTTTCTGGCTGAGTCAAAGAAATAAGACCATCTCCAGTGAAGTTCTTTACTTGAAATAATCAAGACTCAAAGAAAATAAGTGTACTCATTCCAGAAGAGACTGAAATCTTCCATATTTGTAGATTCTAACAACTGGCAATATGGCTTTTTGCCTTTCATGAGGAGCTTGAAACTTACGAGCTTGTTCAGACCAACCCATCTTCTGTATGCTTGGATAAATTGCACTAATAGGTTCTAAATTAAATCTGTTTGCAATTAAAACCTTTATCACCTTCTCTATGGATGCATCAGAAAAGTAAAATAAAATTCTTGATCTTCATGTTAATGGGTAGCAGCAGGGTACAATAATAATTCACCACATATTTAGACATACTGAGTACTACTCAAAAGCAATTAAACAAGGGCAATTGTCAGTATAATTCACCCCATCTTGGTATGTGATGTAACCTTCTCATCAGAGGTTAACAACTGTTTCATACTACATCAGCTACAGCAAAATTAATTGTTTCTCTATTAAGCCTCTAGGAAGAACATCCTGAACAGTAACATATTATGAGGAAAACCAAATACGAACTTGATCTAATCCAAGCAATATTACACGTTGTTTGCAGTATGACTTGAATTTTACGGGATTTCAAAGCTCAATACAGGAAAAAATAACTTGATCATTGATATGCAGCTGACTGAGATGAAAAACATCTGTTCTAGAGAACACAAAAAATTAGTCCTGCACAGTTTTATATGGGAAATTAAGGCAATTTTGCCTTCTCCTATTTTACCAGGACACCGCAGAGGCAATTCTGAGGAGAAAATGCACTGGAATTTGGTTGAAACTTTAGGATCCAAATCCTTGTGAGTTTCTCTCACCATAAGTTTTCAAGAAAGGGACACAGTTTCTATTCGGAAACTTTGTTCTAATGACTGTTATAATGCCTAAAACATACTTTTGCATGTACTTTTAGAATGGCTATATAAACACAATACATCACTGTATCGCTTCAAAAGGTAGTTTAAACATGCTTATGAAATTAGAAACTGAAGGCTTTAGAGGTTAAATGACATAACTAAGGCTGGCTGGCTCCGAATGTTCATCATTCCTGAAATCAGAAGTCTGCCAAGTGCTCCCTTCTCCCATCCCTGAGAGGTGTCGTATCAACAGCTGGGGGAAGGTAGTGCCCTGGGAAAGGTGCTCTTGCCCACACATCTGAGAACTGATTTTACAGCACCAGGTGCTGTGTGGCGTATTTGTTGTTGCTTGTTTTTCTTCTCTAAGTGTGCATGGAGCCTGAGCTTGCTTAGCTTGTGTATTGTTGGGATCAAGGCAGAAGTGGTGTTATTTGTGCTAATAAGCCTCTCCCATTAGTTAACCTTTCAGTACATAAAGCATGATTGAACTGAAAGATTCCTGCTGGTTTGAAAGGCTTTTATGTTAAATACATGATACAGGCATTTTCTTCTTCTACCTCCTTATGTAAAAGTGGAGTAGTGGGATGAAGAGACAGTAAAGACTTCAACAGTCTGAAAGCAAGTTGAAGTAAAGCTTATGTAGTGTGAATATTCTCTTAAGTATCTTAGCATACCTTTTTTTCTGCTACATTTAAATTCTTGGTGCTTTGTTTAAACAATTTCTAGTCTACAAAAGAATAGTGCCTCGTATAACTGGTACAATTTGGGGCAATGCAATGCATCAGCTGAGCATATTTTTACCTATACCTGATAATCAAGTATATTACTAGTTCTGGTTGTCCAAATTTACTTTCAGTGCACACAGCCCTTTTTTTAGGTTATTCTTTATTCTTGTAAATTGCTGATGTTATGAGTGCAGTTTCTTGAGGGTGGGTAATAGCAGTCATTAAGTATGAGAAAGAAAATATCTTATACTGACTCAGGCTTCCTTTGCTATCTTATCATGTCTCTTTTATTGTATTATTTTTAGAAAATCTCATCTGAAATCCAGTACTATGTACAGGATTTCTGGTTTTGGATCATTAAATCCTTTTAGTATGATACTGCCCAGCCTTAAAGAAATGGTGGGATTAATCAGTTTTGTACAGAACCATGTTCACGCTTCTAATATGCTATCTAAACTAGCAATAGGAATAGATCCACTAACTTTGCAGGCATTTCTCCCTTTTTAAGGGCAAAGGGTCTGCTCTGTGTCTGCTAAACAGTTCCTACTGTCTTGTTATCAGCAGGTTATCCTTTCATCAAAGGTATGTTGTATAGTAAATGTATTCAGAGAGAGTAGGCCTTCAATGAACAGTGATCTTTTGCTAGAATATATTTGCTGTAATTCAGGTGGGCAGCACATGCTGCAGCATTGCAGATTAAGTAACAGCATCTTCCCTACAGGGCAGAAAGGTCAATACACACTTTCAGGAGTAGCCACTGGATTTGCGTTGTATAATGAGCTGAGCAACATGTGGAAAAAATTGAGATGTGCCAGAAGATATTTAAGCTGTTGGACTAGGAGACTGTCCAGGAGAAGTAGGGGTTCCCTTTGGGTGTGATTTTCTGTGTCGTGTTGTACTAATGTACTGAAGCCTGTGTATAAGTTTATACTCTGCAACATCCGTCATTACAGGGATCACGGTGGAGTCTTGCTTTTTCACCCTAACAGTTTTGGGAAGGTTTGACAAGAGGAATTTAGTCCATTGTTCTGTTACACTGCAAGGACTTTCCTGCAATGTGTTAAAATCTGACTGTACTGATTCTGTCCAGTTGTGAGACTAGAAAATTTTCATTTTATATTAATTATTTGAAGAATTTGTAAGTCTTTGAATGTTCATCTCTGTTTCTTTTAATGCAAACATTTACTTCTTACTGTTGTGCTCCTGCACCATATTCTTGTCTTCTCTCATCTGTGTTTCTGTGAAGGGAAGGAGGTTATGGTTTCTTATTTATATTTCTTTAATTTTGGGGAGCCCAATTAACTATAGTCGTCCTACAGTTGTTGCTATTAACTACCTTATTTTTTTTAAAGGAGATTAACTCAATTTTGACTGGAATCTGTGGGTAAAAAGACATATTGTTCCAACTATTTTACATGTTAGAAAATTGTTTTGCTTGAAACAGATTTATAAATCTTCATTAGTTTTTATTCTGATCAGAATTTTTCCTCTGTTCTCTTTCTGATTGGAAAATCTTGTTTGAGGGCTTCACATATAGATGAGGTTTTCAAGGTTACTGGATGAGCATCTTGATTTCAGAACACATAACAGGGAAAGGACTATCTAGGTTATCAAGTCCACTCCTCTACCCTCATAGCTGTACCATTGCATCCTCTTTTCTGGCTGTATCAGATCTACCTCATCCCTTCTGGTTTCCTGGTTTTGCTATTTCTCTTGAAGTGCTGATGTAAAATCAATTTTTTTCCTAAGATTTTAAAGTTTAATTATTAATGCCTATATGTATTCATACATGTCAATCTAACCTTTATTTGTTTTGTGCCAATGTTGCCCTTCAGGTCCTCTGTTTTTTGATGTTTACCTGTCAGTGGCATTTACAGAGAATTGCGTTGCCTGTGTTTTGTGTCAGCAACTGCCAACCAATCTCCCCAGGCTCTTCTGGGCCATCTCTGTATTATAATGGGTCATCATGAAGATATTCCAGGACTAATGTAAATTCAAACATACAAGTTTACAAGCTGGAGCTCCAGGCAGATTTCACTGCTTTTACACCTGAATGTTCAGCTGTGTTTGGGAGGATTTATTCATGCAGCTGCAGTGCCAAATACAAATTGCTACTTTCTTGTAGACCGAAGTTGCGTCTTTGCAAACCATCCAGGGTATCTTTGGTTCTGAGCTTGGTTGGCTGTGCAGACACATCTGGCTGTGTCTGCACACAGATATCATCCAATCACATCTGTTCTAAGATCCTTTTACAGCAGTGGTGGGATCACTTTTAAGGATGTGTTCTCAACCAAAGCCTCTCTGTTCCCTCCCACTGTGGTGGTATTCATCATAAGTTTATTACTTATTACATGTAATTATTTTCCTAGAACTTGTTTTTCCAGCTTTTAGTGACAGCTGGTATTAAATGATAATGCTGGGTTAGAAGGCAGAGGGGTTGTTCTCTGGTTTCCTGTTGTCAGTCTAAGGAAAAGGTATTTTGACACATTAGAAGGCATGTTGACTCAGTTTATAAAACCTTTATCAGAGAGATCATCATGTGATATGTAGTCTGCAGCCTTGCAGTGATTCCCAAGATGGCTATTAATGAGTTTTGTGAGCTTGTGAATAGAGAGTGGTAAATCTGGCCTTTGAGGTAATTGAAAAGGCATCACATGTAATGTGAGCAGTGGCACTGAAGGATGATTGCTGCTCTTTAGGGACAGAGGTAATATGCCATTGCACGCAATTTTGAAGTAAGGCACCCAATATTGATTTACTTCAGCCATGCCTTAACATCCCTTGATCAGTTGCACAATGTATTTCCTGCTTGCCCTACTCCTATCCCCCTCCTCTCAGGTGAGCTATTTGTTAACAGGCTTATTTATTTCCTTAATCAAAAACTTAGATTACAAAATGGGGTGTGAAAATAAGCTAGGAAAATAAGAGATTTATAGAGGCATAGGGAAGAAGTATTTTGCCTTTAAAAATGGAAAAATAGGCAAATCTAGGAATGTGAGGTGTTTTGCCCACCTCATTTAGGTATTGCACCGTGCTTTCAGTATAGTTCTCTGCATTACACCTGGCCTTACTCTCACACGCATCATAATGACCAAAGTGATGATAATCCAGTAGATTTCTCAATATTGCTACTGTGAAGTGTACAGGGTGCCTGATTCTTGTTTCTTTCTTCTTTGGATTTCATTGTCTTCAATGAAAGTGGCAAATTGTAATTTTAAAACAACTTTTAAATGTATCAAGGTTGGTGATTTTTTTTTTTTTTTTTTTTTTTTTTCTTTTCTTTTCTGTAGAGGAATTGTAAGTATAAAATCCCTTCACTGGCATTCATAGGATTCACAGAATCAGAGGTTATCCTGAACTGGAAGGGATGCACAAGGATCATCATTTTTCACTCCTGGCCCTGCACAGGACAACCCTAAGAATAATGTCATGTGCATGAGAGCATTATGCAGTGTAGTATTTGGTTCATGATGCATCTTCCCCAGAGTTTGCTGAAAGAAATTCCTGATTTCGACCTACCTATGAAGGTGCTGCTTGACAGTCACTGGATAGTTTCTGGTTCTTTGAACATGAAAGCAAAAAATTAGTTAGCCCGTTAAAGAAGCTTTTTGGCTTTCACATTTGTACTTCTGTGTCAAAAGCCACCCTTTTCTGGGGTTAATGAGTTTCACAGCTTCTTTCCCAGGGCTGCTGATACAGTAAGTGGTTTTGGAGTTCGGGAGTCACTCAGTTCACCTGGGCAAGGCAAAGTCCGGAGAACACATTTCAGCTAGTTAAAGAGCTCAAAGCTTTAGCTGCTGAGCATTGTTCAGTACTTTTTGAGAGGTTATTAAAATTAATCTTGATGTGGTTTTTTACTCAAGTACAACTAGAACCATTTTATTGTGCTTCTTGCCTACTGGAGTAGGTGATAAGTTCCTGAAAGCAGGCAAAGATGGGGCAGTGTGGGTTCATCTGCAGGTCTGTGCTCTCTGGTGGGATTGTTGCACCTGTCTTTTGTCAAGTGTGATGGTTAGTGACATTGACTCTGTTCACTTGAAGTGTATTTTTGACAAATGGAAGAGTAGAAGGGAGAAAGATGTTCTTGTCACTTGCTTAAAATGAGAACAAAAAAAAATTACTTCCTCCATATTTTGGGACTTTGGGTTTGTCTTGCCTGGACTAAAGAGCCTGTGGTCCACATCACTACCAAACTGCACTGTCTCAGGTGTATAAATTAGGTACAGAGGTGACAGGGACCCCAAAAAATTGTCGCATAAGTGGGCAAATATCTGCAAGAGTAAATAAATCTGCTTCAAATTTGAGGTATTCACAGATGTGAATGCACCTTGCTTAAATACTTCTGGGAGGAACAAGAGAGGGTGTTACACACCTGTCTGAATTATTACATCACATATGTAAAACCATATGTAAATGTGGGCAAGGTGGAAGCTGCAGGGTGGCTTCTGTGGGACAAGACCAAGGTATGCCCCATGCCAGATTGCTTTGGCTTCAAAGTGGACCCATTGCAGGACACAGCTGAGCCTGCCAGCCAAACCAGTGTCACCTGTGGAAGCACATTCAGGAAAGGGCAGAAAAAGCCGAGAAGGGGATGGGGTTTGAGGAAAGGGTGATAAACATCAGAGGCAACACCGAGGTGAGAGAAGGAGGAGAAGGTTCTCATGACACAGCAAATTATCCACTGTAGCCTCTGGAAGACCCCATGCTGGAACAGATGGATATTCCAAGAAAAAAATTGCCTGTGGAGAGTCCACCCTGGAGTAGAACAAAAGTGTAAGAAAGAAGCAGCAGCAGAGAGGAACTGTTGTGTACTGACTGTAGCTCACCCCATCCATGTTTCTCCCCTCAGGGGACTGTGTGTAGCTTGTGGTAATAACAAAGGCAGGGGACTAGAATCTGCAGTGAAGGAGTCAAACTGAGCCTGGGAAAGGGGGTGGAGAGGTGTTTTCCTTCTGTTTTAATGTTGGTCTTTTTGCTTCCTGCTAACCCAGTTATTAAATAAATATATATTAACTAGTAGTAAAATAATTTCCCTCAGTTGCATCTGTTTTGTCCCCACCAGTAACTGGAAAGTGATTTCCCTGTCTTCATTGTGAACCATGAGCTTTCTTGTTCCTAGTCTTCCGCAGAAGGGAGGACGAACCAGGAAGGAAAGTGAGCAAGCAGCTGGGTGAGAATTTGGCTGCCAGCCAGGTCTAAGCCACAACCACTACAAAGCATTAGGGGACAGTTTTGAGCAAATGGGAGACTAAAATTCCTTCAATTCTTTTGTTGGTAAACCTGAATATGCTCCATATGGAATGGTTACATTTGACCCTAAAGAGTGTTTTGAATCTTAAAAGTCAAGATAGTTTAAGGTGTCTGCCTCAAAGACAGTAAATTTAGGCTTCAAGGTGTCATCACTGCATCTCATGCTGTCTGGGTTGGTGCTTCTTCTTATGATTTATGCCTCCTGCCTCCCTTCCCATGTCAGAGCTGTTAGCAGAGTATGGATGGTGTGCTTGGAAATGTGTTATAAGTACTGACTCAAAGATTATGGAAAATTTGGAAGAAGCCATGGAATATAACTATAGTCCTTTAGAAGTGTAAAAGAAAATAAAACCCTCACAGGATCTGGAATTAATTTTCAGAATATAAAAGGACAACTGCTTGAAGGAAAGAGGGTGCATTATTGTACTGACATAACTGTTGTCTTACGTTTTTGAAAGTGCTTTGATTATTTTTGATAGAAACAGACTATTCTTTTGAGAATTTTCACTGAGATCAATATTAGATCTGAAGGTTTGTAATGACAGTGTCTTACAAAAAATCCTGGTAGTTTTTGTTGTTGAATTTTTCTGTTACTTATGTCCTTTTTGTTTGACTGATAGATGTATCTAAATGTGATAAGACCAGCATGAAGAAGCGTATCCTTTCAGCCCATGTGTGTGCCAACCTATTGTCTGTTTCTGCCTCCACGTTTGGAGTGCTGGGGGATTCCTTCAGGCTTTGGAAGCTTGTTGAAGAGTTGCCAAACTGAGGAAAAGTATGATTCAGTATAGATGGAGTATAATCTTCAAGATATGGGGGTGAGATGACAGGCAACAGTGATGGTCCATTTAGAAGGATGAAATGGACATTTCTTAAAGATCCACTAAAAAATTGCAAGTTAAGTTAATGTTAAAATGGTCCAGAACTTCCTGAAACTTTATCTGAAGAGTGACAAAGGTCAGCAGAAAAGTATTTGCAAGCAATAATTTATTCAAAGTGGAGGGTAAGATAAAAAGGGAGATAAGATTAGTACAATGGTGGGGTATCTTCTGTAAAATTTCTGTAAACTTTTGCCTTGGAAAATGTTCTGTCTACACTGAACAATCAAGCAGTGGAATTACCTGAGGGTGAGTTTTCTCCTGAGGATAAAAGCTGAACTTTAAGACATTAAGTATTACCAAAGATAAAGGTTGTTCTGCAGATCTCTGATGCAAAAAGGAATAGAAAATTTTCTGAAGCAAAAGGCAAAATAATGCACATTCAATAGTGTTTGGTTAGTTTAGGTAGGTTTAAGTTATGATATTCCTCCCCTCCAAGGTCATTAAAAATGTAATTTTGCAAGTTCATGACAATCTTGTATACTGGTTTATTGTAAAGTGGCTACTTCAGTATGTAATATTATGTAATAAACTTATAATCATCCAAGTTAGAAGTTGAAATTGATCTATGATGATGCAAACCCTAACCCAAAAAAAGCATCTTTAAGTTTCGAAAAACAGCAATGGAAAAATACCCTGCATCTAGCAGTAATGAAGAATCTCAGAAAGAAAAGACCAAGGTAATAATTTCCTCTGAAGACAGATTCCATGTTGCATTTCCTAAGTCTTTTTCCCTTACTCTACAGTTAACAAATGATGATGATTTTAGCACTTTGTATAAGTGATGATTTCACAACTGAGTAGGCTTTCATCTTTAACGTGGCAATAAAACCTTAATATAAATTGTTGAAAAGGCATGTTTCTATTAACATTTCTTAATTAAATATTTTCCTTCAATGATAGATTTATTTTGCAAGGGAGATAAATTTCATGTATGTGAGGACAATTCATAGAAACTCTGCTCTCATTTTCTGAAGATAATTTTCCCTGCTAATATTCTGACACCTTTCAACATTGTCTATGAATATTCAAAATTACCTGTCTGTGGCAAACTTCTGGTAGGTTCTTTATGTCATAGGATGCATATATTATTTGACTGATGTATTTACTTTAAAACAACTGTTGCTGTGATTTTTCTTTATGAAAATGCAAACCTATGTTAAAATCTTCTGTGTCTCATGGTTCAGTGCTTCATTACCAGCAACACTCAATGACTCAGATGCAAGGCCAGCGTACACTGCAGTGCAGTGGTCAGGAAGGTTCTGGAGGTGTGAAGTAGTTTCATCTTCTGTCTTTCATCACTTTTAATTTTTCCTTACAAGTCTTTTGTCTGAAAATGTATTAGATTTTTTTTCCTCCTTTGCTTGTGGGGTCTAAACATATAACCAGAGTGATACAGTTGCCAAGAGATGTCATCAGCCCTAAAAGCCTATCACTGACTTATGAATACTCCTGGATATGGGGAAAGAGAACAGTGGACCTACTGATTAATAATTGATAGCTTTCATTAATGGTTTCAGCTTTTCTAATTAACCTTCTGTTTCATCTGAAACATGTCTACATTTTCAGGTCAAGCACTCAGGGTGGGATACACTGAACTGTCAAAATGAAATATGAAGTGATGGGCTGGGAGCTCCAGAACAGGTTACACACAGTACTGGGAGACTGAGACAACTTCTGTTTAAAATTCACAGTTGCCCTCCAACTTCATTACATGCACTTCTAGTATAACTGCTTTTTGGATCAGTTCACCTGTATTGTTACAACAGGTGGGTAAATTGTTAAACAGGTGGTTAAAAAAGGAGAGTATTTACTCATCTTGGAATCCCTTGTGGAAGAGCCTTGTGTGTGTGCCATGAGAGGGGCTGGAATGCTTACAGGGTGCACAAACCTTTCCATGAAGCTCCATGTCCAGCCAGATGCAGAGTATGCACAGTTACGTTCTTCCTCACTGTTACATTTTGTTCTTCTGCCGAGTATTCTCAAAACATATGTGACTGGTTTCCATGTCATTTTCAAACTGCTTGCTTTTAGAGAGTGATTATTGTTCCTGCCCAGTACACACACACACTCTGAGTAGATGTAGAGGAGTACAAGGGCTACTGCCAACTTTGGTTGTTGCTTACTAGGTGCCATTGAAAACAAAGACAAAAGAACTAGTCATTTCTGTGCCATCTTTTGTTTAATCTTACCGGGCTGTTTTTGTATTTGTTTAAAAGCAATCCTTGTTGTTATATTTTTAATATGGGTATAAATAAATATCTGGTCTGGTTTTTTTTAAAGATAAAGCCCCATGAAGTGGATCTCAGGAAAACATACCTCAACAGCAATCAGCGCTGTAGCAATAATAAGGAAATAGAAGAAAACAATGTATCTATAAAGGGAAAATATAAGGAAACATGCGTGGGGAAATAGTATCAAGAAACTGAAACAAATTCACCCCAAGAAAATGATGTGAATTCACAGTAATTATCAGTCTCAAATTCAATCTAAGCTGAGTGTGACCAAAGCAGACTGACCCAAGAATAGTTTAATGGGAAATAGTTGATGCTTCAACAGCCTAAAGAAAGAGCTGATTCAGGCACCATTCTGAAAGAAAGGCTGGTTGGAACTATTGACATTTCTGCTTCTCTCTGCAATTATAAGAAATACTATTGCCACCTCTTGGGAAATTATTGAAATAATTGCCATCCCTTTGTTCTCCTCCTTCAACAACAATCACTGGGTGCCTGCTTCCTTCTGTGTCTTGATGTGTTATGCTTTGAATCTTTTTTTGCCAGGGAAAAAGCTGGTCTCAGCATAATTGGGCCATTTCCCTGTCACAGTAGTTTCCTTTTGAATCTTGTTACTCTGCACGGGTTGTAGTGAGGTCAATCATATTCAGTCAAATGGCTGAGCAGATGAAAAGTGTGCAAGAACAAACTACCTGCTGTCCATTCATGTCGGAGTGAAAATGTGAAAAGACAGTCTTGGGTAAAGGGGTGCCTTTGCTAGTTTTGGCAAAACTGTGCCTACCTAGGACTCACACTCACCTGAATTTGTCCTTTAAAGAGAAAATTAAGTGACCTTGTGACATACAAGTCACCGTTTATTATCAGTAATATCATGCATGATGAATCCTGATGGTCATTTCAAAATTTAGCATCTGTCTATACTCATTTGCTTTCAAAGGGAAGTATGTGTATATATTCATGAAACATCATGGCGTGGTACCACCAAAACAGTGCAAGATGACCTTGCAGTATCATACAAGTTGTTGCAACACCATAATGTAAAACTGTCTCAGACTGATGTGGGGCCATGACCCAGCATAGTGATTATTGATTCAACATTAAGGTTTGGACTCATACCTGCTGTGCTGTTGCCATCATTATTGACTCAGGAGCATGGGGCAAGGTAATTCTTTGAGATTACAGAACACTTTTGGGATCCAGCCTCTTTGCAAATTGATGCAGTGCTACTATCTGTTGTTATAGGCTAGTTGATCTCTTTGTGGAGATTATCCAATGTTTGGAGCAAAGTTTCCTCTTGCTTGTAAATTATTAATAAGACATTATAGCCTGATTGTCTTTAGCCTGGATAGAGTTAATTTTCTTGCTAGTACCTGGTACAGTGTTGTGTTTTGGGTTCAGTGTAACCATAACATTGATAATTCACTGATGTTTTAGTTGTGCTATGCAGTGCTTACCTTAATCAAGGACTTTTCAGTGTCTCATGCTCTGCCAGAGGGGAGGTGCACAAAAAGCCAGGAGGGAGCACGGCCAGGACAGCTGACAGGAAATGCCTGAAGGGATATTTCATGCCACAGAACATCACACTCGGTACATAAACTGGAGAGACTTGACTGGAAGGGGACAGTCCCTGCTGGGGTTAGGTTGGGCATCAGTCAGTGGGTGGTGAGCAGTGGTATTGTGCATCTCTAGTAATTTTGGGGGGTTTATTCCTCTCTTTTTTTGTTATCTCTCTTTTTGTTACAGTTACAATTTTTTTTTATATTTTGCCTTATTTCAGTTCTTAAACTGTTCTTACTTGAACCCACAGATTTTGCTGTTTTCCAGTTCTCTTCCCCACCCCACTGAGGTGGAGGGAGGGCTAAAAATGAGCGAGCATCTGCACAGTACTTGGTTGCTTGCTGAGGTTAAACCACAACAGTAATGCTTTAGTATTATAATGTACTGCTGTTAAAAGGTTATAAGCTCATCAGTACTCTAGTGAGTCAGGCTCTTTTCTTTTGAAAGTGTATTTCCATCTCTACTGTCTCCACCGAGGTACATAGATATACTGGAAATTCATTATTGAAGAACAGAAATCTTGAAGTCAAGAGTTTCCATGGGCTTGGGAAAAATTTATTCTCCTTAGTAAATTGTACATTGATAAACTGTTTTGAGAATTTTGTTAGCACCAGGTCATATATCATATCCTGGGGCCTATAGCTGGCAAGTAAAAATTAATAGTAAAACAATTCTCTTACCTCTTTTAAGTATCTGACCATGCAAATACTTTTCTCTTGTCTGTGTAGTACTTCCTTGGCTTTGACAAAAATAAACAAATAAGCAAAGAGCTGAGATTCTACCATGAAACATCTCCAGGTCACAACAGGACTAGAATTGTAACTGCACTTTGTTTTGCTACTTGAACACAATACAGTAACTGATGGGAATAATGTTGGGGTTTTTTTGTAGCTGTAATGTACTAAAGATCAAAGCAGGATTTGTATGTTGTCAATAACTTTTATTTGACCACTTAGCAGATAAATGTCTGGAAGTTTTTGGGGAAATGAAGTTTTCTTCTGTAAGCTGCAGTAAAGTAACATTTTTGTCCCTTTGAGACATGAAGAAAGGGCTTATATTTCCCTAAAACTTCCTTTTTCTAGCTGTACTGTGTATTAGTCTACTAAAAGATGTCTCCTCACTCAAAGCTTCCCAAGGTTGTTATTGTTGTGAGCAATCACTTAGAGTGATTTGAGAGAAACAATTGGATCAGTTGCTCACAAATATTTGTTTAAAGTATGAAATGTTGTGGTTTGGGAAGTCTTGGGGGCTCTTCCTGACTCCAAAGAGGGAATAGTATTAAGAAGCTGATATTCTTTTGAGGCTAAAACTTCATGACACAAACAACTCAAGGCAGACAGATAGTACCAGTGACTTCAGCCTAAACATTTTCATTTTTGCAATGGTAATAGCTTGAAATAAGTTATTTTAATGGGAAATGTCAAGCACCCATATTAGGAAGAAGCCTGCTCTGTAATGGTTTTAATGTAGCAGAAGTATCTGTTATTCAACTTACCCCTCACTCAGGTTTTGAGTAGTCCTCATTAGTGTAGTCCTCATTCAGAGGTTGCTTGATAATATTGTTTTAGATAATATGATCATGGAGAAGCCTATGTCAACCACTGACTTATGCTATCAAAAAAATCAGGCAAGTTGAACAGCATGATGGCAAAAAGGCAGGGGATATTTCTTTATGTTGCTAATTAGTACTGATGCAAAAGGGGCAGGGAAGTGGCAATTAGTAGTTGAAGGAGCCACTCATAACTGTATGCTTATACATGGCCTGAAGCTAGTTGAATACTTTTGAAACAAATACTACTCGGTTATTCCTTCAGGTTACGTAATTATTCTTCTCAATAACAATAATTTCAATATCTGGCAATTGGTTGATTTTTTTTCTTCTCTTCTTACAATTTTAATTTACTCACTTCATTAGTTGGCTCTTGCTTTATGCAGTTTGTGCAGTTTGTGCCCCTTGATCTCCAGGGGACTACAGAGAAAAATATCTGCATATCCCAGTTCACGTTGTTAATAAATGAATAAAGCTATTTGGAAATGTACCAGAAATCCCTGTTAGAAATACATAAATAGAATTAGTGAATAGGCCACAAGCAAGCACCTCAGCCAAGAAACAATGACTAGCTTTGACTGGAGTTCACTGGGGTGGCGTAATTGTCTGTAAAACCATATGTATCATATTACCGCATATGTTTAACGCTCCTATTATAGATGCCCTTAGCAGAATTTGGACCACTTTGCACTGAATGCTACAATCCAGTCCCTGGTCAAGGTTTTATTAATTCAATATTTGAGTTTGCCCTCAAAACGTAGTGTTTTAACTTGTCTGTGTTGTCATGGTTATGTGTATAAATACAACATGGAAGCTTCCAAGATTGATGGCTCATATAGGAGGACAAGAAATGGTTTAGGTAAAGAATACCTCAACCATGTTTGAGAAAGCCATCCCACAATGCCAGTAGGCAAAATTGGATAGTGTGAAGGTTTTTTCCTGACTTTTTTTCCCCGTTAGCACTATGGACATTGTAATTCTGCGTACAAGTATGAAGTCTAACTGTAGCTGTAACCAGACCATTTCATATTGAATACATTGCTTCCATTCAATCTTTCATTCAAAGGATCATCTGTTTGAGCATAATAGCAAGCCATTTGTGGGGAAAATATATTTTCAAGTCTCATTAAAGTGATTAATGATAAAGACACCCAGAGATATTGATTTACTTGAGTTGTTTTATGGATAGGAAGATGAAGTTTCTTACTGTGATCTTCTATCAGTTCCAGTGTATCCATTTTGTATTTTGCTGTGGGGACAACTGAACTGGACATTCAAAATTCAAGAAGCAATTTCTGTTGGTAACTCTGATGGATTTTTGGTGGTGCAGATACTATCTCCAAGGAACCAAAAGGAAATCATTCTTTCACCTAAACATGTTTCAGAAAGGCTTAAGCATATGCATCCCCTAGTACATAAATCACCTGAGATCAATGGACTTAGTTACTTTAGTTAGGAAGAGCATTTAAACCCCAGCTGAGGCTGTTATGCTAAGGCTTTTGAGGAGTGAGTGTGTGTATGTGCAGAATGTTTGGGTGGAGGGTTTGAAATCTGGGCCTGCAGATAGGGCAAAAGTTATATTTTCAATAGAAGAAAAAACTCTTTTATGTAAATGGTTCCAGATCCCTGCCTTCAATTCTAACTTGTAGCTTGCAAATCCAGCATGTGAGCTTTCTGATTGTGAATTTTTTTAGAGGAGTTCATGCAAGATAGTCCCTTGGGCATTAGAGGTGAGAGAAGAATGAAGCAGTGAGGGGAACTTTTCCCCTGTAAGAGTAACTGAAACTAAAGTGAAAAAAGATCATGTGTATTTAGAAGAGAGAGCAGATGAAGGAAGAAAAGAAAGAAAGCATGAATGAACCCTCTGTGGTACCATTATGGCTTTCTATGCAGATCTGAAAAGAGAAAGTTACAGTAATGGGTATAGCATTTAATGAGCAATACCTCCAATACATGGAGGATTATCACCAAAGTGGCAGATGCTGAACACCACACCTTTAAAGTCATAGAGATTTCTTCCATTACTAGCATCTTACCACCTTTGTTTCCTGATTTCTTTTTTTCTATAAAAATGTTTTGGTGACAAAAAATTAGATGGGAGGTAGCATCTGAATTCACATGGTTTGCAGACATATTTGAGCCTGTAGTTGGTTGTAACAATACAATGAAATGGACTTGCCATCTCTCAGCTGAAGTTTACAACAGAGCTGTCTGGAAACTAAATCACTCCCAGCACTGCCCCCCTTCCCCCTCCTCTAAAAAACGAAACCCAAAAATTTCCTTTATACCCCCACAAGAGTATATCCATGCTGTTTCCAGAACCAGCCCTGGTGATGATATATGGTAGAATCCCATGTTCTTCCTTTCTGCATTCAGTCTTGAAGGTATCCATTTCTCTGGTGCTTCCAGACTGTGTTGTTTTTACCCAGAAGATATAGATGAGAGCTTTGTGACAGATTTTCAAAAATACATGACCCACCATTTTACGCCCTTTGTGGCATCTCCACCTGCCTTAGTGATCACCTTGTTCTCCAACAAACAGTGTGACAGCCAGTTATAGAATAAACATTTAGGAGTTATTTTTAATGCAGCTACTGCTAGCAGTCATGCTATGATCTCAAAATGTGCAAACAGATTTAAGCCTAGAAGGGGTTTCCAGCCATCATTAAAGTCTGCATGCTGTGCATGAGCTGCTTCCAGCAGATGAGCAGGAGTTTAAGTCTGTTATGCTGCAGTGATGCCTTTAGTCATAATCCCTTGGCAGACAATTCTGTAATGATGCATTTCCTGCTAAAGAACATGGGATACCCATGATAAAGGGAAATTCCAGGTGTTCATTACATTGTTCTGTGGGTACATAGTAACTCTTGATGTTTTTGCTGATTTCTGCCTTGATGGCAGCTTGAATTATATCCTAGGTGTTATTTGTCTACAATGAATGTCGCATCTCTTTTGATAGTCTTTCTTCAGCCTCTCTTCATTCAGTGGTATGCCTCAATGTTTATATGGTTTTATTTTTTACTTGATAAGGGTATTTCTTTTTCGTACCAGAAAGGAGTTGTTCCCTCTGACCTCAGAAAAGAGTAATTTTTCCTCAAATATGCAGTTGGCAACACAATCCTGTTGTTTGTAAAAGATGGTGCTTCAATGTAGAGCTAGTCTCTAGCAGTTCTTCTTTCTTTGCAAGCAATCATATATAATTTATTTTTTTTTCAGAAGGCACTGTAGCACTGGAATAGACTGTTAGGTGTCTCTGCATTGTTTGGGTTCTTTGAGGTAATGATTATCTAGCTGACCCTAAGAAGAGCCTTGCAGATGTTTCCAGTAACACAGCAATGCCTCTAATAAATAAAATGGGCAGAATAAGGTAAAGGGCTGAATGATTTACCTTAGATTTTACAGAACATCACTGGCAAGGCAGAGTGCAGTAGTTCTGGCTTTTACAGGTGCGTTCTCAAGAGAAATATCCCTCAATACAAAATTAAAAGGGATCGTGTTCAGTTTTGGAGCCAGTGTCTTATCCTGTGAAAGAAGGAGTGCATACGATACGGGCAAGAATGTCCACCTAGAAACTACAGCTTCACAGTGCTCGTCACTGGACGAGGTGCTCCTACTGGATAAATCAATAATGCTTAGAAAATTTGACTGGAGCAATAGTTAGACTTTTATTATTATACCTGTTTTACAGACATAGCAAATGAATCTCATGTAAGTCTAAAGCAAGGCCACACAGGGAGTTGTTGCTAGAGCCAGATATGGAATCCAGGAGCCTTGTGGTATCTAACAGTAGCACCCTAAGCACTGGACTGCAGTGCTTTATCTGAACCCACCCTGCTGCATGCCTGAAAAAGGCTACCACTAAAGGGTTCCCAAGAAAATCACTGGCCAGAAAGCAAAGCTACTCTCCTTTTCCCTGCTAGCTTGGAGAGGGTTTGAAAGCCTGTATAAAACCCTTGGGATTTGTTTTGTTGCATGCTTAGGAAGGTATTGTCTTTTCTTACACACTGAGATTATGTAGTGTGATAGATGAATGGTGAGGAGTAATTAAATGTAGGTAACAGCAAGAGACTGTTTCCCTGCACATTTCTGTTTTTTACATTCTTGACTGAGTCCCCAGCTTCTTAGGGCAGATGCATTCAGTTTTAAGTAATCCAGCCAATATGAAGGTGGTGGGTTTTATATGTATATAAATATATATATATATATATATTTATATATATATTTGCATGTATGTATTAAATATTTATAAATAAAAATTTGGATGCGTACTTCTCAATGTGTTTGATTTCTAAGAAGAAACTCTGAAGGGGAAACATCTTCGAGAGGATTCAAAAAATCCAAATGTGGAAGGCACTTGTTCTTTTTGCTTGTCTTAGAGTTCACTTCTTAAATGAAGTGGGAAAAAAAAGAACCCCGTGAGAAGAAGTGGTGTGGAAGTTATGGTGAACTGTTAGCACTTCAGAGCACTCTCAAGGGAGACATTGTGCTAACAGCTGCAGGAACAGCTCATTGCTTGCGGAGGATGCAGCTCTGCTCTTCGGTAGCATGGTTGGCTACACATACACTTGCAAAAGAGAAGGAGGATGAAGGAAATCTTAACTTGCAGAAAAGTGAGGGTTCTCAGGTTTTATGTGTTGAACGGGGGCATCTGTGCTGAATGTGTCTATTCACTTGTGAGGACATTGAAGCTGCTCATCCTGGATGGGTGTAGGCTTTGAGGAAGAGGATTTAGTAGTTTGAAATTTTCCCTTATCACAGTTGGTGTGAAATTCTATTTGGCTCAGAAACAGCTGTGTAGTGCCTTTCTATTTGATGTTTCTAGTAGTTTCTTGCTTACCTTCCTGTGCTTATCACCTGCTACTCAGAAGAAAACATTGGAGATATGGTTTGAAAGAAAATGATGAAAGGATACTGAGCTGCAGACCTCAGAACTGAGTGTCAAGTATTTTTTAAGTAACTGAATTTATGTGTGAAAAAGAAAAAAAGGCATGTTTTATTCTATCAAGTGTGTTACACCAGTAACCTAGGGAAAGACAACGGATATACCTTCATAGGCAGATGAAGGGAATAAGGAATAAGATAGGAATAACAATGAGGCAGCTATGGGTGGTGATCTCCACACTTCAAGAGTTTTTAAGAATTTTAACTGGAAATTGCAGGGGAGTACTGGGGTATTTCATATATATTTAATTGTGAGCTCCTGCCAAGTATGAAGAAGAGGACTGGCAAAAAGTTGCCTATGTGTAAATTTCAGTGGAGACTGCAACAATAGATCTTTGAAAGATCAGAAATGATCTCTTAATAAGAGAAAAACTATAAGGCTAGGCTGTGAAAATAAAGACAGGCCATGTGTGTTGGGCAGAGAGAGGAAATCAGTGGAGCAGTGCAGATCTAGGATCACTGTGACATGAGACCATGTCACAGTGACAAATTAGAAAAATAATCTTTGTGGCAGAATTATAGATGGCTGTGATGTGCTAGCAGAAATGAGTGTTGTATCCTCAGTTATGTGAAGAGTGCAAAAATTAGTGACTTGTTAAAGTTTTGTAATGAGAACTCTTAAATTCAGATGAATTTCATCAGCTGATAACTTTTATTTTTACTCTGCATTTTTGTTTACAGAGGTATACAAAATCTTGAAACAAAACATAGATTAGGGTCGAGCAAGATCAAGGTCTCTTCTGACTTTTTTTATAAAAAGCACAGGAAAGCGGAGTTTGAACTTAGTGAATTTATTCACCTACGTATCCCAAGTCAAGCGTTTGTAAAAACCCTACAGCTCTAAGTGTCAGCAGTCTCATGGCTGCCTGTGTTTTGTAACTTAGTTATATGTCATGGGTGCCTACAATCACATAACAGTGTATGGTTACAGTTAAGGTTAGCCTTTACCGGGGAAAAGGAATCTTAGCCAGATCTCAGTGGTATTGTGTATGAATCATGCAGGTATAAATAACTCTAAAGCTTTGTGGCATTTGTGTCATTATATATGCATTAAACATTGTACAGTTAGCATTATACAGAATAAATGCATTATCCATAATGATGCAAACTATGCCTACCAACAGATTGCCTCAGAGGTCAAGGTATTGGACTCCAGATAGATGACATCAGCAGCAGAAGCAAAATCAAATACTCTAGTAACCACCTGGATTTTTCAGTGGGATTTTAAGGCTGGATGCAGAATTATCTTTGTTCTATTTTCCTTTAGGCACTCAAGTACAGACTAGTGTCAAATTATAATTATTTGATAAACTTGTGTGCAGCTGTGGGATCACAGTACTTACTGGCTTTCTGTATTGATTAAAAAAAATACCCACACCACCTCTCTTTCTCCAGAAGACTGTTGCTTGACATTCTTCCTGTTTCTTCCAACTTGGGATCTTCAAAAGATCACAAAATAATTGATCACCCCAAAAATTTAATGACAAGTTTTCCTAGTTCCTTTTGTTAGTGCTCCACTGCAATGTCAGTTACTCGGAAACCAAAGACAGCATGAAGGCCCACTTAACTTACCAAGATATATCTGGTTACTTTAACCAATATCAGAACATGTGTTCGTGCAACTTGTGTGAAAGCATCTGCTTTTACCCCTGAGACTGAGGAAGCTTTTCTCAAGTGCATTGTAGCTATTGCTTTTTTTCCCTTGCCCAGGTGCTATTTCACTTGAAACACCAATTACACTCTTTTGTTAAATACTTTGTTATACCTGGAGCTTAAAAGGTGTGATATAACCCCCAATTTTTCTGCATTAATCAGCACAATACCAAATATAGTCCCTTGAGGTATTACTTTTTCCCTTTCATTGTCAGTAAAATCAACATCACATCATTAGTAGGAGTCACAGAGTTATGCTCTGCTAGCACACAATACATTGGTCAAAAGTAGAAGCCTAGATAATTTATAATTTAAAAAGAATAATGTGCCAAAAGCTACTGAAGTCACCTTGTTCTCACAGGTGCTACGTGTGAGTAAGTAGTCTGGTAGAGAAGAAGGAACACCTTTGTGGACAGATGAACATCTAGATACTGCTGCTGTCTAACTAGTGAAACCTGGTACTTCAGCAGTCCTTCACAACAGCATATTTTCTCTGGGACTGTTTGGAGCTTCTTTCTTCTGCAGAACAATTAAAAAACCTTCGAAACAATGTTCATGATTAATTTCCATACCTGACACACAAACAGCTTTTGAAATTTGCATTAAACAAGTACACATATTTATACATGTATTTATTCAGAAATATTTGTATATTATGAGTTTTTGTATGTGCATAGAGAGAAAGAGACTGAGAATGGCCTGTATTTGTAAATGTAAATTCAACTTTAATTGGGGGTGAGGGGAAAAAAAAAACCAACAAAAAACAAACAAACAAACAAAAAACCACCTTGAGGGTAAGGCTGGATCTCTAGGGCCAAGTTTCATGAACTAACTCTTTGTTCAGGTCTTGCCCATCTACCTGGGCAAGATCAAAAGTAGAAGCTGAGGTTGTCAATTCTAGACTTAAATGCAGAACCATGCAATAGTCTCAGGAAAGAAGGAATTTTTTAATTACCCTGAGGAAGTGAGGCTTCTGTTAGTTGTTTAGGGAAGTAAATCAGATTGAGTGGAGCATTAATCTGGTATCTATTCCTGTATCTCCCATGTGTTCAAAGCTCATCGTGAGAATCTGAAATGGTGATGCTTTAGTTTCAGTGAACTAGGGGTTAACCACAGCTCAACTTTTCTCTGGCTTTTTGCATGTGATAGGGAAAGAAGAATAAATTGATTTAATGGCCATGAGCAGGAGTTTTGAGACAGGTTGAATCTCATGCTTATTGTAGGAATTGTAAGATGGGGGAAATCTCATGCTTTGTTTTACGCTTGCCTGCGTTAGCCTATTCTGCTTGCCTGTTTATGTATCTTTCCTTGAGGAAAATATATTGCTGAGAGCAGCTTCATTTATTTCTGATGAGTCATGCCATTGATGTGCATCTTGATAATTAGTACATGTATTTTGCTTCTGTGTGCTTACAGATCTAGGCATAGGAACTTAATTATTTGTGTTCTGCATCATCCAGAACCTGGTAAGAATAAGTCTTAATGTTTCTGTCAGAGTTATTAGGACAGAGAATAAATGTCCTTAATGTTCATTTCTTCCTGTTACTTTAACTTCTTCACATGGGAGGAAATTCTGAAGCCTTATCTCCAGAACCTATTGTGAGGTTGGAACCCCAGTTGTAATCTCTCAGGGAACCCAGTTTCAAAGCTACAAGAACCTCCCCTGGTTCTAAAGGCACACCAGGCCCCATGGTTTCCCAGAGCTGATGCATTCCTAGTTGAATCCCGTAGTTTCAGGTGTATATTCAAAATACTTCTTGCGAGCATCTCTCAAATGTCCCTAAGCCTATTTTGATGTCTGAAGAGCTTTTGCATGTCATTAACAGTCTTAATTTCTGCTGGCTGCCCATTTTTGTGTTGAATGCCTGAGGACCTGTCAGACAACATTGAGCAGTTATGGTTTATCTCAAATATGTGTAATAGTTTTGTGCACATAGCAAGGTGAAGGCAGCCTGACTATCTCTTGACTATGACTGTCTTTTCTTGTAGTGTACCCAGGTATCTGTTGGGAATTGGAAGTCAGCTAATTTGGCTGCATCTTTTATCCACAGATTAGTTGATACTCCTAATAGATGTTCTAAGAGGCATGTAACCTACCGTTTTTAAAATACTGTATAGGTAGCATAGGTATCAGCTTTCTGGAAATTTAATTAACCATTGCAGTCATCCTGCTTTTGAGTGACCTGACTTGGCTGCTGTTTTGTGCAGTGTAAAAAGCTCTTAATGTAATGAGCTGAATGTGGTCTTCAATTCTATGGATACCCTAGCATTGGGCTGCTACCTGTTCAGAAATGGCACTGATCAAATGTTAATATTGCTGAAAAAATTCAAAGGAGCCGGCTTTTTTCCATTGCTCTGAGGGAATATTTGGATGACCTTAAACACCTTTCAAAGATGCTCGGCAAGAAAAATGTATCTAGCATGTAAATCTGACAGTTTTGCTCATTGTTGCTTACTCAGTTCTGTGAACTTTAAATATCTAAAGTGTCTTACCTATTGAACATAGTTATTTTGAACATAGACCTGGAGTTCTGCTTAGTGTGAGCCTCTAGTGATTCCAGGGAAAACTGGAGTGTTTAGCCTGGATTTACACCACTAAACAGAGTCTGTCTATGCTTGCTTCTACCACCGGTGTTAGGTGAGGCTCAATGGAAGTGTGCTGGTTGCTCCTGCTACCAGTAGCTTGCATCTTTCTAGTTTGCTCTCTGTAATTACAGAGCTTTAGGAGAAATGCAAGCTGCAGGAAATTGATGGAAGCTGTGTCCGGTTTGTGTTTAGGAAATAATTATCTTAAGTGTTATGCTGTCGTGAGTGCAGTTCCTATTGTATACCACCAATGCTATGGGGCAGAGTGACCTGTGCCTTTAAGTCCCTGGGTTGTAGTTTAGTTGCCTTATACCTTTTTTTGCTGACACTTAGTGAGGATTTTACCAGGGTGCAATGGGAAACGAAGTGTGGTTTACAGCTATCTCCAGGAATAAGGTTTTGATAGTACCTACCCCAGAAAACCTTTCTATAAAAGGGTCAGGTGACACAATGAATGCCTTCAGGAAATTTTCAGCTGCAAAATTTGGCTCAAAGATAGAATAATTGCAAGATGAGATGAATTATCTGTGACATAAACACTCAGTGAGATAAAACAAATATATTTGTTCAGGAAAGCTTTTTACTAGGCTGCCTATGTAAACAGCAAACTGAACCTGGGAGAAACTTGTAAAACTGTTTTGGCTTTTAACCCGCAGGTGGGGATTAAGGGCCAGAGAAGAACTAGTGGAAAGGCACAGAGAACCGGCTCACTTGGTTGTAACCTGCTCTGATGCGAGCTTACATATACCCCCTATGATATGCTCCCTGACTGCTACAATCATTACAGACTTCAATTTTAACTGAAAAATAGCTTAGAGTTTGAAAGGCAGATTAAAAATGATAGATTAAGTAAAATAGCCCTCCGAGTGTGAATGACACCCAGCAAAGGACAGAGCCTTAAACTACTCTTTGTATTTGTGCATTTCTTCTTCCAAGGTTCCCTCACACCTCTTAAAAAATTGCTTTTGGGCAGGTAACTAAGGTGCAATTCCACTTTCTCTAACACATCTCCACAGGCAATGGCACTTCCCCTTCTCTGCCCACGGCTGCTGGTTCCAAGTTTTACAGGATTTTCTGCAGTGGTTGCCATTACACAAAGCAGTGAGAAATGGGCTGTTGGAATTTCTTCCAAGCAATGAGAAAGAGAAGGAAATGGCAAAACAACAAACTAAGCCAAAACAAAGGAAGAAAAAACAAATTGCTTGTGAAATTGTAGGAAGAATGAGGGGCAGGAGTTATTTCCTTTAGTTTTCAAATTCAACAGTTTCCAGTGTAATGTAAGTAACTCTTTATCAGATATCCTTCTGGCAAGAAGGAAGGGATTTGTTGAAATAGCAGTGATTAAAGGGCATGTTTGTTTCCTTAGACTCCTAGAATGGTTTGGGTTGGAAGGCACCTCAAAGATCATCTAGCTACAACCCCTCTGCCAGGGACACCTTCCACTAAACCAAATTGTTCAAAGCCCATCCAAACTGTCCTTGAACACTCCCTGGGATGAGACTTCCACAGCTTTGCTTGGAGACCGGTCTAGTGCTTCACCACACTCGCAGTAAAGAATTTCTTTCTTATTTTTAATCTAAACCTACCCCTTTTCAGTTTAAAGACCTTCCTCCTATCCTGTCACTACACACCACTATATGCAAAAAAATCACTCTCCAGCTTTCTTGGAGGCCCCCTTTAGATACTGAAGATATCAACTTTCTTTCTTGTCTATTAATAATGAAATCAAAGGCTAGTTAACAAAAACCAGTGTTTTATTGTTTGTCATGCTTTCTTTTTAGAGCAGGAGTTGAAACACTGGTCAATCAAGATAGTGTAATTTCTGTTCTGAAAAACTTAAGAGAGTGCAACCGAAATGAGACCGATAAAGTCATGATTTACACTGTAGAGGTCATTTATGAACATGACAGAATTACCAACATCATCACCAAGCTGTAGGACAAGGTGAAGATAACTGTTGTCTCAGGATTTGGAGTCTGGAGCAGCAGCAATTCCACTGCTAATGGTAGAGACACGAGCTGGGAGCAAACTGCATGTCCTCAGCAGAACTAACAAGATTTTTCCAGGTTGGGAAGTAGGTACCAGATCAGTGCAGGATAGAAAGTTTGGGTGGGGTGAGCTGTCTTGTCTTACTCTGTCCCATTTCCCCCCCCCCATCCTCCCCAACAGACACGTGCACACACACTTGCAGTTTGGCCACTGTATCCACATCCACTCAGTAGATAAATACTTGGTTCCTCTGCACTATTATTCTTTCTCTCTGCAAAGCTGTTACATCTGCAAAACTACAAAATAGATTCTAAAAGACCTCATGCTGTGTGTGCACCAGTCCTACTGTTATGAAATGTATTGATATACGTAGTTCTCTGTACACTGTATTTTAGAAAAGCGGATTATTTTAGTATGGTCTTCCATTTGCTAGCATGTTTTCATTGCAAAAGACTGTACTTGAGTCTGAGGGACCTGTAAAATCTCACCATAGGCTGAGGGCCTTGTTAAGCAGCACAGTTATTGAGTTTTTCTAAGACACTTATGATCTCTTATTGAAGGAGCCAGTTTTGTGCAGTTAACAACTACAACTAATACGAGAAGAAAAAGGCCACACTACAGGAATGCATAGTAGTTGTATAGCTTTGTCAAATGTCAATGAGGTTGTTTGTTCTAGTTGTAGTGCCATGAAAATGCAGAGAATTCCAAGCCAGGGGTGAGACAGGAAAAGTAATCTTACCGCTGTAATTTCACATCTGCACTCTTGTATTGATTTGTGAATTTTCGTCTCCCTCCTTGGTCTTCTGTAATTTTTCTAACACTATTTGCAAACTTACATAGTTTAACCACTGTAATACTGGATTTGTGGTGCAGGAGACAGACCACCTTACTCAGGGGCAGTGCAAGAGCAAGGCAGTGTAGCTGTGCTCTGTTGTCACAGCCCAAGTGCCTGGTTCCTGCATGTGAACAGCATGAGTGTGTGCAGGGCAATATTCTCTGTTGGTGCTCCTGTGCTAATGTCCTTGACCTGGATGCACCCGTCATCTCTCTACATGACTTTGGAAAGCTCTCCCACTGCTCATGAGAATCTGCTGTGTAATTTTTGTGGTGTTTTCTTTACATCTGTGGTTGCAACATCTTAAGCCCCTACTCATATTTTACCCTGTAAGAGTAATGAACGGATGGAGAGGAGAGGATAGGAATGAGTCAATATTTCACGTGAAATCCCCTTTGTGGTGCAGGTCACAGTCTATGAAGGACCTCACTGTGCGTCAGCAACTCAATGAGCACTGAAATGAGTTCCTGGATCTCTGCTGATGGTACAACTGCAGGCATGATTTAGCTGCACCGAGTTACTAGTTATACTCAAAGTGAGGGGATGTAACAGTCTTGTACCACTTTCAAATATTTTCGTTCTATATAATCAGAAATATGTGCAGTAATGGTACATAGCCAAGGAATATTTCTGTTGCTAAATGTGCTGCACTTACTGCATGTATATGGAAAGTCACCAGAGCACTTTTCACAAACACTAAGTAGATATAAATAAAAGGAAAGCTGTTAAATTTAAAACTGGCAAAGTAAATGTCATGAATATGCTTGTGTTGAGTGCAAGTAAATAACAGATGTGTTGTCAAATTTATTGGCCTATATTTGTAGCAGCAGAAATTAAATTAAACATACACCACTGTGGTAATGTAGACAGTATTGATATTGCTAGAGGGATTTAGTCTGTGGTGTTATGTAGAAGAAACATTCTTTCTACAAGAAAAAATTATTTTTATTCTCTATCTCAAATCTATCAGTCCTGTCCTCCCTGAGTCCACTGTGCTTTTTCTCTTTTCCCCATTACTACTCCTCCGAAGTACTTTTGAGGTAGGTTTCCTTATCCCACAGGAAAGGGAGCCCTGTGTTGGGAGGCTGCATTTCTGTGCATACCTGTGGTTGCTGGCTCTGGCTGGCTACTTCATTGCCTACTTCTTTGCATCCCATTGGTGGAGAAGGCTTTTGCCCCTAAAGTCAGTCACATTAATCTCTGACTGTCAGACTGTGGTCTCTGCACACACCAGTAGTTTGAATCCATCTTTTCATGCTAATAAGTGGGCAAACATTTTCCAAGTGGCAACGACTGTGTCTGCCTTGCTAACAAGGGACAAAAGCTGATCCTGTCCTCTAAATAATGGGTACATGTGCTTTAACATTGTCCCTAGGTGCTAGCTGTAAGCCTGAAGGAAAGCACCTTCCTTTCCTGCTGGAAAAATCTGCTTTGTTTTCATGTATCCATGCCTGAGACCAGGATGAGTTGTCAAAAGCTAATCCTACACCTTAGAGAGTTAAAAAGTCTAAAAGAAGTGGAGGGGAAAAACAATCATGAAAGTAGAACAAAGCGAAGAAATCATGTAAACAAATTAATTAATTGTCTGGAAGTGAAGTGTATGTTTGTAATTTTGCCCTTGTCAAAGGGAAATTGAAGTTCATTATGCTCGCTGCCTGATTTAAAAGCTCTTTCCTGCACAGCATCACCTAGAGAGAGAAAGAGAGGGAGGCCCATTTAGATGTCATGCATTGGCTGCAGCTTCAATTAAAACAGGAATTCATTACTGGAAATCTCCAGAGAGAAGTCTGTTACTTCACTCTTCAGTATGGGGAGGAGGCTGTGTTTTCTTTTGCTGATTCACCCTTTTGTTTTAGTGTGAAGCCTTAGTTTTATACTAAAAGCATTGTATTTTGGCTCATGCTAGTAATAATGTTGAGATGCTGATAAAGTTAAGAGATGTGAAACAGTATTGGGAGGCAGGTTGTGTTGGTTTTTTGCTGATGTTAACTGTGCTATTTTTGTGCACAGAAATAGCAATAACATGAGGAGGGAAGGGACTTAGAAAATTCTGTTTACCTTATGTTATGAATTCTAGTGCTGAGTGAATCTGATCATAGAGTAGCAATTACATACGCACCTAATTGGAAATATTTATTATTTCAAAATATTACAGTGTATTCTTCATCATCTCTAGTTGCCAAATGCAAATGCCTCTAATGAATCTGACCATTGGTGTCTGGCTGATTCCCTGGCTATGTTCCATTTAAGACTATAAAAATGTGGAGGGAGGATTGAGATTCCCTTTCTCTAAACTAGATAAAACTGTTATAAGGAAAAGCAAATGCTATGGGGAAACCTCTTGATTTTAAATTTTATTTCAAAGGCTTTCCAGGTTGTCTGGGCTGGAATGTTTAACGAGTCTGCTACAGAGAAGTGAGCTCAGGGTGTCAGTTTGTTTCATTCAGCTTGTTTTATCTCTTATTCTTTCTGTTTTCCTCCTTGTAATAAGAAGCCCACAGGGGTTTCATTTTTCTGTGAAGCACCCACAGATGGTTGCCTTGTCCCTTTCTTTTGTTCATTGCAAATGCAAAGACATAGCCAACAAGAAGAGCACAGCCCCCATCCTGGAATTAGCAGATATTAAAACAAATGCTTTTTCCAAAAGAAAGATGTTTGGCAGTTAGCCAACCCTTTCAGCAGGTGCAGTATGCCTGAGGCTGCGCAACATGTACATCTCTGAAATATTGTAGCCCACTGTTTTGGACGTCAAAGTGCTCCAGGGAAGGAAGAGCATGTCTGTGTATACACAGATGTATTAGTCCTCTGTGCTCAGTAATATACACTGATTAATGAGCACTGGATCTGGGTCAAGAATTTTCTAATTGGAAATGTTATTTTCCTACCAAAAAAAAAAAAAATCATCCAGGTGAGTATTTATTTTGAGAAAAAAAAAAAAAAGGTAGTAGATTTTGGATGAAAACCTCTGTAGCCTCCTGGAGGGCACCCACTTAGCAGCCTGCATGCCATCCCTTTTCCTTTCTTTTCTGATATTTTAAAGAAACAGCCTAGAGATTTTCCAGATATATGGTATAGTGCTATGTTCTTGATGGCTTGCCTGATTCAGAATCCAGGACATGGAAAGCTATAGACTCCAAAATTCCCAATTTCTTTATGGCTTAGGTTTCTGGAGCCATGAAGTACAAAAGGATCACATATAGCAATGCTTAGAAAACGCTTGTATCTTTATTACTGTGTAGCGAAAATGGGGAGCATATTTTATTTAGGAAACAAAAATACTTTTTGCACCAGCAAAGTGTTTGTCTTTCTAAAGTGAAATACTTTCTAATTTCTGTAAAAATGCTTCTGTAGGTGATGGTGAGGTTGTGGGGTTTTTCAGTCTTCCTTTTCCCCTAACCTTGATTTTTCCCCCCTACAAAGATCAAATTAACTTTTCTTATGATTTCAGGGCTAAACCTAGTATAGTGGTGCATTTGTTTCAAGTGAACACCTACTGTTGGAATGCAGAATCATAAGGTGGTTTACATGATGTGAGCTGGTTAGTCCCTTGGTTGTATGTCAGAGGAATTCCAGAGAGGAAGGGTGCAGTAGCCAAGGCACTATAGCAGAACCCTTTGCTCTGAACACCTTCCTTTCACACACCCGTTTTGTCCCCCAGCCACTTCTGACTCTTGGTCATTCCTGTGGCAGAAGGCACAGAGTGCTGGGATGGAGAATGAAATTTAGGTCATACAGAGAGGGAGCATGGGAGAATCGATACTAAAAAGACAAGTTTGTGAAGGAGGTGGCATGAATAGAATTTTGAAGGTTTTTTTCCCCTCATCTGGGCAGTGAACTCAGGGTTTATGGTGACAGGACACTAATCAGGTTCTTCAGTGGTAGTGAGAAGATGGGATTGATTAAAAGAGAGAGAATAGACTTTTTTTTTTTCCGCTGCAGTTTTTTACCTGACCCTTAGATTTGTGTTTTCCTCCAGCATCTTTTGAATTTTGTTTTTATTTTTGCTGGTATGTTCTTGGGTCTAGACTACCCTTTGCAATATTGGCACAGTGCATTTGTGTCCTGACCTGTGTTCTTTTCTATGTACAGCAGGATAAATATTTAATGACAATAACAACAGAGAGCATCCTTATTCCTTGATTTTTGGGAAATATAAAGCTAGTATTTTTATTATTTCAGCAGATCTGTCTTTCCAAGAGGACTGCAAACAACAAATATCAGTCGACTTGTCCACGTTATATAACCTGCCTTCTTCATTGCCCCTTAACTGCATCCACCAGAAAAAAAAGAAAAAAAAAAAAAAAAAGTGGGAGGAAGGGGGAGAAGGAAAAGCCAGTTGCCTAGTTTCTTCTAGTTATCATTAATGTGGCAGATGTTCACATCCATTCTTGCTCTGTCAGAACAGATTTGCTTATTTCCTGCTGTCACCAGCATTTTCAGCTTCTTAATGTTATCATACTCGTCTCTCCCCCCCACCAATTACCCTGTCTGTATGTTACAGAAATTTCATTATTAACTGATCAATGCTAGTTCTAATGTTTGTGATTTCTCCAAGGTTTTTTGTTCCACTACCTCCTACCCTATGGTAATGTTCTGTAGGAAAACACCTTGAAGGGTGCTTCCCCCTCAAAATATGATCCAATATGTTTCATTCTCCCACTACCTTGTCCCATTTCAATCAAGACACTGGGACTTTGGGTCATAACAGACACCCACATGCTTCTGCTTTTAAAATCACTAAATAAATTAGTGACAGAAGTAAAACAAGATTGAGTTATTGGGATTTGATCACAACAAAATAGGGAAATAGGGAAGAGTCTATAAAAGACAGCAAACATTAAAAGCAGCACAAGGAAATGAGTGTTGAAGGGATTGTTGTAAGAGACACAAAGCAAGGAGTTTTTATGCCAGGAATGAAGAATTTTAGAAGATATGGGGTCAGTAGGAGAAATAGAAGATAATTGGAGAAAGCACAATTGAGTTGGCAAGTTGATGAAAGCATAAGATGAAACTTAAACATCATTTAAGACGGATAAAAGCTGAATAAACCTTGGCTTGTGTAGGTTGGGAGCAGTCTAGTAGAGTGTGTGCAGCTTTGTGTTTCTACACTTAGTAAGATATTCAGGACAGTTCTTAGACACTTGAAAGAATTTCTTCCATGCCAGTTTTTATGTTTCAGTGAAGGTGCCCTAACTTTATTTTTGTTGGAAAGTTTGTGATGAGGCAGCACTGACTCATCTGAGCCACATGGATAATTTTATTCATTTTTATCAATAGCACTTTAATATGATGGAACTCTAACAATAAAGAGCTTGTTTTCTGCCTTGAAAAGAGACCACGAGATATTCTGTGCCTTGGCAACCTTATGATGTAGCCATAAGGTAAGAGATGGGAAGCGAAGCAAGTGCTTCATGTGCCCAAATCTCCTCAGGATGCACAGGGACACCAAGGTGGTGACAGCCACTATGAGAGCCAATAAGCAGTAGGTTTTGAAGGTGATTAGTTCTTTGTTACTTCTATTCCTAAGTGACTCTTTTGGGAACTGTGTATCCTCCTTTGCAGGATATCTGTTTGGGCATCAGTGCTGTGAGAGTTCCCAATCACCTTGAAACATTTGAATGTACTTTAGAAGCAGAGCAGGTAAAGTCCAGGATCTGTAGGAAGCATCCTGAGGAAGGTGGTTTTTAGCTTGATCCGAGTACATGTTCTAGACTGGTCTCCAGTTAGAGCAAGAGGCCTGACTAGTTCCTTGATTTTTTCATAGGATTTCTTAACTTTTCGTGTTGGTGTTTTTACTGTTGAATTCTGAAGATACAAATGATTTATTCTCACTAAACTTAGTTCTCTCTGTAATCTTCACCTTTTCTGATTTTCTGCAGATTTTCTCCTAGTTTTCTCAGCTGTTAAATCCCAGTAACTATTTTGTGTCAGACAGAGGCTTTGGGTCTTTGATACACAAATAAAACTGTTAAGGAGGGTGGAGGAAAAAGCTTACAGTAGTTGCAGGGGAAGAGGGTTACATCATGACAAAGAGGAGGCTTTTCTTGGGAAAGGTTGGAAAGCTGTTGGGAAAATCTTTAATTGTAGTAAATACTGTTTAAGTCCTGTGTACTCCTTTTGCTTTAACAGACAGTGCTTAGTCCTGTATTCATCCATATCATAGACTAATGCATGCAAGTGGATATCTTAGCCTTGAGACTGAAAACTGTTGGCCTGAGCAAAGCTGCTAAGAAGGTACATCTTGGTCATACCACATAGCTGAGATGCACTCAAGAAGAAAAAACTGCTTTTTTGGAGGTTTGTGACCATGCAAGGATAATTTGAGGAATTGAATATTCCCAAAAACAACCACCGGAGACCCTCAAGACAATCCTACTCTGATGTAAATGAGTTCCAAGAAGTGATTTAAATATGTAAAAGAATTTGCAGGAATGTTTAGCATGTATGTATGAGTTTGGGGAAATGCAATGAATATGTACTAGTTACGTAGATATAAACTAGTTTGTTAGATAACTGCAGTGCGTGATAGGAGGAGATATCCCCTGCACTCTTGGCAATGAAAATGAGGTAATTCCTGCTTTCTAATACTGCCAAGGGTGTTAGAGAGTTTTATTTCTGGTTTTCTGAAACAAAAACACTCCACTACTATTTATTAAATTAGTTCATGACTGGGAAGTTGAACATGCCAGGATAATTGTGGATAATTCTGAAAAAATGAGCAGCAGCATTTTTACGTTAGCAAGTTGGATGGCAGATTGGGAGAATATATGTAAAATGGAAGAGTTGTTTCTGAGAATGCAATATCCACATTTCCTTTTTCTGGGCTAATTCTCATGTGGGGTTGAGGAGCAAATCGCTGTGCGTCACAGTAGTTTGGTAAGGGTGCTGTAGCTTGTCTTTCAGCTTACTCTGAAGTAGGGACCACTGGGTGATTTGGTTTATGATACCCTCTTTGCACCACTTTATTTGCTTGGCTGAACTAAAAGTTTAATGTCAAGATATGCAATAACTTTTTGGTATGTTTTTCTTCTTCTCTTTTTAATGCCCTAACCACTAGCCAATGTGTATTCCTGCAGTCAGGACTCACAGTTAGATTGTACTGTAGAACTATTATGGATGGAAATTCTGCTTTGCAGGAGGGACTCGAGGCTTTTGTTCTTTAACCTGTGCTTTTATTCTGATTGTACTTCATGGCTTGGTCACCGTACCCTACATTGTATGAATGAAAGCACACTTCTGTATGACACTCTGATATTATTTGCCATTGTAAGATTAGCACCACAGAAACTTTTTTATGCAATAGAGAGTTTCTGATCGCTAGTTTTAAATTAAATGGTAAATGGAAGTACAGCTATAGGAGATTCACATTTATACTTGGCCAGTATATGACATGCATTTTCGAGGTACTTACCTCATACTCATCTTTAATGCTCTGAAAAATCAATGCGACTTTATAGTGTTTGTAGCAAAAGTCTTGAGGATGATAGCCAAGGGAGAGCTAGTGAGTTGTGAAAGAAAATACAAGGTATTTGGAGACTGTTGGTGAGTTACAATAGCCTTAAGTGTCCATAAAGCCCTGGATGTTGCCCAATTCTGCTTGACCATTGTTTGTTAAGATGCCTGAAGTTAGGCTGGTTAGTTATTATTGCAAAGATACATTACTGCAAGACTAATCAACAAATGTAGCTCAAAATGCCCCCAGAGCGAAAGGGCTGAGGGTTTAAGATGTCAGTAGAGACTCCGAGGCTGATCCTACAATCCATGCTGTGATAAATTTTGCAGTCACCAAGCTGTGTTTGTACAGACCTGAAGTGGAACCTGGTTTGGGGTTTCAGGTGCACAAGGTCAGTAGGCTTGGTGGTTCTCTGAGTTCAGCTTCATCTGGCTTTCAGACTTTGGTCAAAGGACAAAGACTTTGCACATGGCGCTCTTAACATAAGGGGTAAGTGTAGACAGGGAGGTGAGGGTGAAGGGAGAAAAACCAAACAACCTCGAAGGGGTGGTGATCCAAGGCGAATTTTTCTGCTTTAGAATGAAACATGCTATTGTATTATCTGTGGGGCCTGAGAGGTGATAAAAGGGGTCACAGGAGAGCTCCAAGTTGCTTAGAATTAAGAAAATAAATCCCAGTCGCCAATTCAGGCTCTGCCGATGTGACCAAGAATGACAGATAGATTTTTCTTTTCCATTAGATTTATTCTCTGATATCCAAGTTTATCACTCAAGCCAGAACTATTTGTCAACTTTCCTGTCGATAATCCAAATCTAACTCACCAAGCCACACTTTCATGATTCTCTCTGAAAAAACCTCACAGGAATATTCACACTGCTTTTGCCTCAGATTTAGCGAAAGTGAAAGAACAGAAGGAGGAGGAACTGTGGTCCATTGAGTGGTCTCCAAGAAGCAGTGAAGCTGATATATGCCATGAGGCCCAATCTTCAAAGGCACAGCTAAGCCTAGTGTCTGTTTCCCTCTCACTGGCATCTGTTTAATGGCCATCTGTTTCAAAAAATAGCGACAAATGAGCAAGTAAATCCACTTGCTACCAGAGAGGGTTTTGTTGAAAAAATTGGTGAAATAGTTGCCCCGTTGGAGAGTCTTGTTACTACAGAAATCACATTGGCCAGGCTCTGTTTTTATCCTCAGAGCAGATGCTTATGCCCCTGGCAGAGCGCAGGCACATGGGGACAGTGTTTTCACAGGAGCAGTGATGGCTTCTGGAGAATCTCTCATAGCAGAAATGCTGGGATCATAGTGGATGTTAATGAACAGGTACAAACCTCATATTTGGTGGTTGATACTAGAACTCCCATGGCTTAGAGCCCTGCTTATCTCTGTCATCCTAGATTAATACTGAGCTAGCCTTTGTCTTTACACCAACAGCATGACACTCTGCACTTCTAATGGCTGCTTCCTGAACTTTACAGATCTCAAACAACGTTGGGATTTCTTATCAATAACTGAGCATCCAGTTTTTGTATATAGGCAAAATTTTAGTTCAAGGAAGTTGTGAGGTGAGGGGTGCAAATGTATCACCACAGACAGTACTGTCTGCAGCTCACTCTATTTCCTGGTCATCTTCCTCTTTTCCTCATCCAGATTTGCCAGTGACTTAAGCTGCTCTGGATCTCAGAGCCCACATGTATCACATGAATACTGCCTGCAGTGTGAATGAGCCTTTCTGAACCTGAGCTCGTCATTTGTCATTAGCAGCAGGTGTCACTTGTTTTCCCATTTCTATTGTCACTGAAAGACAAGAAATATGTGTGTGCCTTCCTGCCACCCCCAGTCCTATAGTAAGTATTGAAGTGTCAGTCATCCTGCAGACCACCTGCCTGCTGCTGCTGAAGCCTGAGTCGAACCCCCTGAGGGTGCAGGAGGCTTGTACAGAGCTGTTTGATGCAGAGCACCATGTGGTGAAACAGCTTTGCAAGCCGTGAAAAACAGTTCCATTGGGCTACACTGCAGTCTCACGACATCTCGTTTGCTGCCTCTGGCATGGTTTTGATAGGAAGAGGGAGAGGCATCAGATTTCTCAAACACTCTGTGTCAGAGATGAAGGGGTAAAGAAGGGCAAAGACATTAGATAGTTGAAGGATTAAGGAATATCTAAATAAAAATGCAATGATGGGAAAGCAAAAGGAATCACTCTGGCAAAACTAATGCAAATAGTTTGATCTGGGAGAATTTTTCTTTCAACCAACGTGCAAGAGGACAGCCATTAAAAATTTCTTTCAGTAAGCACTATTTTATATTAATGGGGCTGGTGGAAGCACAACATTAATGAGATGATTAATATGGGGGGTTGAGCTTTTTGGCACCCCAGGATTATATTAACGTCTTGAAGAGTGATGGAAGAATGTGGAATCCTGCCATAGCTGTGAAGCTTTTCTCTCTCAGCATTCCACATAGAAATTGATTTAGTCTTGTCCCCTGGAAAAGCAAAGTACTGAGGTACAAGCTGCATGCTGTGATGCTGCAAGCTTTCTGGGTGGGGGTTGAAGTGGAGAGGAGAAATGGAATGGCTGTCTCAATATGTCCTCAATGTACCCTTTGTATGACTGTGAGTTTGTAAACATAGCAAGTCAATGATGGCATTCCACTGTATCTCTGTAGTCATTGGAGTTATAATGGTGCAGACAGGTTGCTGGAACAAACTCAGTTTTGGTCCTCATGTCTTTCGATCTTTGTTTCTGTTGTGCAGCTTGCATACTGCCTCTCATGCCCTCCTTGCATTCTTCCTCATCTGCCTTGGACATTGATTTATTTCACCACCACCACCCCTTGTGACTTTTCACCTCAGCAAAGGCTCCTGGTGGAATTGTTTGGCTTCAGAAAACTTACTTGTTTTTTCTTTATTTATTTACTGGAAGTCCTTTGAGTTGTCCAGGCTGGTAATTGCCCACGTCATCTCTGTATTGATTGCTTTTAGAGCTGCTGAGCTCTTATTACTGCAGCTCACTGGGGAGAGAAAGAGAAAAGTGAAAGATCCAGGTCAGCATGGTCTCAGCAATAGATGAGTCTCATCAAATCTCTTTTCTCCCAGCTGCTGAATAACAGCTTTACTAGTTTTAAATAAAACAAGAAAAGGAATGTGTGATGTGGAGAGGAGTATTAGGAGGAAAAGAGATGAAATCTGGTATGTTAAGGGAAAATGAAGGTAGAATGTGGGGTCTGAGCTACCTGTAGCAGTGGGAAAAGTAAAGGAAACCTGGCTGTGGGGTATGGCAAAGTAAAACGATGAATTGCTCTCCCACTGACAAAAACCTCTTCTTCAGTAGAGCCCCCACCATAAGGGAAAGAAAACAGTAATGGAATAAACAATTGTCCTAGTTACATCCTCTACAGGATGTGATGCATTTGTTACGAGCTGCCAGTTTCTGAGACATAATAAAATGCCCTGAGAGGCTGAGTGTTGCCATCTCTGATCATTAGACCTAAACCGGTTCTTGAATAGGCATGTGTGCTTCTCTGAAATGCTGGTGAGTGTAGGGGCCCATGTACACACATACAAAAAACCAGTCATTTGTAGATGTCTGTTGAGCAGTGTTGCCTATATTATTGAAATAAAAAGGTCACTTGTGTCATTGATTTTGGTAATGTTTAGCACCGTGAGAGCTAAGACAGATTTTCTTATGTGGAAATGGGTATTGCATAGTGTGGGAAAGTTGACACAGCTGCCAGAGAGGAAAGATCACAGTCCCAGCACAATTGCGTGGTGGCCAAAAGCAGCCTGTCCTCCCTGGCTGATTTATTACTGCAACCCATCTTCCTGTAACAGTGACAGCTGAGAGGGCTCTGGAGTACTGAGCCTGATATGAACCTCTTTCAAGAGTTCTCATATAAGAATCTGTATGAGATTGATGGCCTAGAAATCTCACAAGAGTCTATTTCCTCAGGAAGTTGTCATCATGATCTAATTTGGATTTGATCTGTCTAATCCTTTACATGCTCCTTTTTCTCCTCTCTGTGGACATACTACTAAATAAACTTGGGGTATCTTGCTCTTGCAAACCATTCTGCAGACTTCTATCTCCAGCTCTGTCCTAATATGGGAAATACTGATTTCTGTTAAGAAAAAGCAGGATATTTCTCAAGCTTAGGTTGAAAGTTTAGTCTATTCCTTAGTTCATCCAATTTGGCAGTCACCTTTTGTCAAACCATGCGTATCTACAGAAGCACTCCAATGGCCATTTACGGCTGATGCAGTTACAGAACCTGCACAGGTTGGGGACCACCACACTTACTCTTCCAGAGAGTAAGTAACTCTTCCAGTGCTCACTGACCTGTGAACATCCCAGGATATTTCCTTGAAAGACAGCTGACATTAGAAACTTATGGATCTCAGTATGCTTGTCAATTCAGCTCTATTTCTTGATTGTTGTCTGGGGGTTTTGTGTGGAAGAAAAAGTCTATTTCGGTGGGTGCTTCCTTCTGTTGGAATAGGGATAGCTTGTTCAATGTATATGTTTAACTCTTTTTAGTGAGAATGAGGTTATATTTTGAACTAAAATATGTGTGTTCCTAATTTTTCTCAGAGCAGAGAGGCAGAAGACTGTTCTTGGTACTACACCGGTTTTCAGTATTATGTTCTTCTGCCTTCAAGAACCTAAAAAGGGCCTCATTCTTATCACACAGGACTTTTCTTAAGCTGCCATGTGCATGGTAAAATAATCATTTAATAATTCCTTTCCCCTCCCCCTTCTTCTCTCAAACTGGAAGGTATACTATAGTCATTTAGATTCAGGTAGCTAAAGCCAATTCCACAAAGAAACTGCATTACTTTAATGCTTTTCTCTTTTCTATCAGTGAAAGAAAATTACTTTAAATTGTGACCGGTGTGCAGTAGCCATCCTCCAAAATAGCTCTGTGTCATGCTGACTTCATAACTTGGAGAATAAAAACCCTGTAACCCAGATGGCATTGTGCAGCAGCCAGACAAAACCCAATTGCTCAAGTAGTGAGTTAGTTTCTTCTTGAATTGTGCAGTAGAGAGAGTGTGGGACTGTAAATGTTCCACTGTTGCGCTACCAGGGCAGATGTCCAATAAACACTGCTGGAGCTGTTGACAACAATATGGGATTATGTACAGATATGGTTTGTTTCTTGAGTTCTGTGTATCTAGCTGTACTCCTGAAATTAGGTTTTCTTCTACAGTTGTGCAAGGGGTCTGTATGCATGTTGTATGCATGCACACAGTCCATCACTGTCTTCCAGCTAATGTCAGGGGAAAGGAGAGAAATTGGGGGGATAAGTACTGGCTTTTGGCTTTTTAAAAATTATCCTCATTTATTCTTCCTCAGACTTTCATCCACAAAAGCATACAAATAGAATCAGGCAGTCAGATTCTGGCAGGATCAGAAAGCCATGCTGGTTATTTTTCCATTTGCAGTTGATATAAAGGCCTCATGTTTAAATGACACTTCCTTTCATAGAGTGTAGTGCAAAGGAGATCCATCTGCTCTATAGAGGTGTTGCTTCAATGAGACATATGAAACGAGAACTGTTGTTCCATTCAGAAAAGGCAGCCTGTTTGGTTCCACGGTGCACAAAGAAGATGTCAAATGAAAAGTTGAATTATAAGCCTTACATAATAGGGACTATTATTCTCAAGTTTGGGATGTAATTTAGCAGCAAATGCTGTAACGGGTGTTCTTTTGACACAGTCTTCTCCTCGGATATTCTTGGACTCCACAAAAGTCATGTCATTTGGAACTACCCACTGTTTGCAAGATTTATTTATGATGAAAGCGAAGGTTTTACAAATTAAAGTTTGGTGTTAAAAAGCACGTACTGTACAGTATGTGAAGTATCATATTGTGGTGTTCATGTATTGAAGTGAATAGACTTTGAGATAATTCTCCAGCCAAAGCTGCTTCCTACAGTATTCCCTTCCTCTGTTGTAGACAACTGCTAGAAGTGAATCTGGCTCTGTGCTCCTTGTGAGGTAATACACCATCTGATGTGAGTGGATGGACTGAAAGTGCTTTGCTATATGAAACAGTATTTGAGACCTGAGTGTTTCCATGTTTCATTGCACTATTTCATTTGCATACATGCTACAGATAATTTGCAGTAATGTAAACATTAGGTAGTCTAGAAAGCCAGCTGTTTAGCAGACACTTCTGCTGTATTTTGGTTTGAACATAGTATCCACCCTGAACCAAAACTGAACTGAAACCTTTTAGGCGGGAAAAATTCCATAGCTGATAGGGGAGGAGGGATATAAGCTGGATGCCTCTGCATCTGCTGATTTTTTGTTGTTGTTGTTTGTTTGCATTTTTTTAATTAACTTGGAAGGTCAGCATGTGACATAAACATGTGACAGGTTTCAAGTGTGTGAAGTATCTTGGGAGACATACAGTTTGCATATATGTGTGGTTTCTCCAGTGCCTTTGCAACCAGGAAACAAAACAGTTTCAGAATCCTGTTTTTGGAATGTTCAAGCTGTCCCCCAGTCTTGCTGGTGCTGCTGTGCAACACTCATATGTTTGTCCCCATGTTCTTTCCTGTTTCCTTACAGTCTCAGGTGTATTTAGTAGGATTTGCTATACAAAGCAGACGTTTGTGTGCTCAGGAGAAGATTTTGTTCCAGGAAGGTAATGTATTAAGTCTTGAAATGGTAATTTTTGCTAAACTAAACCAGAAACTTAGAAGCTCATCTCCCAGATTTGTTGTACACAGCAAAGACTGAGGAAAACAAGTCAATACATGAAAAACCTGAAATCTGCAGCCAGTTTTCAGTCTCATCAGAAATTTCAGATTGCTCATACTGTATCTGAGGGTGTTATTTAAACATAAGCATCATACGTAATGTACAAGTGGAGTGATATTAATATGTTGGCTTGTAATGGCATTTAGCATGGGTGGGAGTAAGAGAATGAGTTTGTTTCCCACAGCAAGATTTTGAGCTGCCACCATTAAGAAGACAGCTGGGTTCACAGGGCCTGCTATGTAATAGCATGATAATGGTTATTCTGACAAACTGTATTGTCAGACAGCTGTTACTTTGGGTTGTCTAGGAAGATTATACCTTTCCAGGACAGCTGACAAGTTCTCATAGCAAATAAATGCTACAGCATAGTATCTCTTTCTCATTTTCCAGTAAATCTTTCCAGTTAGTTCCCTGATTGTGTATGATATCTCTGTTAGCTCACAAGAATGAATCCTGGTGTTATCACTGGGGTTGGTCCTGGCCTGTTTCAGGTGGGATCTTCTTGCCTGAGTGCTCAGCAAGGCTGCAGGAAGGCACATCAGCACTGCAGGAAGCATGAGTACAATGTTGTCACTGTGATCCAGATGGTGGTCCAAATGATTTCTCTTACTGACATAGCTTAATTTCCTTCCTTTACAATATAAAGGCTTTAGGGCTGCAAAAGACCTGTGGGTCACTGATCCCAAGCTATTGGTATTGCAAGTTGCTGTATCATTTAATTCCTTTCAATAATAATACCATTTTGTCTCTTCACTCTTTGAATCTTTTTCTTCAACTGTGTTTTGAGAAGTTGTTACGAAACCCAAATCCTGTAATGAGGAGGCACAGTTTCTAATTGGCATCCTATGGTGTACTTTTAGCCCATGTACTGCCATTTCTTTTGGGGCCAGTGTTTTCCTTTAGCTAAACTTTTCTTCCTCTCTCCCACTTCTCTTCATTCTAGGAAAATTTATGGATAGGAAAAGCACAGCTATTTAGCCTTCCTTTTTCTAGCTAAATATTTAGGTGGAACATAAGACCTTCTGTTGTGCAGTAGTTTCGGATTTTCACAACACCCACTCTTTCTCTAAGCATGGGTAGAAATTGCTATGCCTTAAAAACCAAAAGATTTGTTCTGTAGGGGAATTTAGATTGCCATACTTGAGGTGCAAACTAGTATTAAATAACACTTTAGAAAAACGTTCACAACTCTGCGGCCACAATCTTTCTCTTTTTAACTGTGTAGCAGTGCTGTGTAAATGTTGTGAGGGTTACATTTAATGCTATTGCTTTTTTGCCCTTTATTTTTTATTTGTTTGGTTTAGTTTAGTTTCTCTTTTGCAATTCTAACATTTAAAGTATCCATAATTGACAGTAATGGCACAGATGGAGGCTGGATTACGTCTGAAAGGTTGCTATTGTCTAGCTGCTGAGAGGTTTCTGTTAAATTGGGTTAACAGGACACCATCACATGACCTGCTTGTATTTTGACAGCTGTTTCCTTCCAAAGCAAAGAGGTAAAATTTGGGCTTTTTTCTTCCCTTTTAATGAAAGTTTAACATTTGCACCAGAATTTTTGGAAAGGGTTTCAGGGAGACATTAAAACCATCACAGGAGCTGTGCCACTGACTGTGATTTTTTTGCAGCCAGCCTTAGTGTTTTCAAAGCATCTGGATGGAAGAAAGAATTGCATAATGAAATAAACCATGTAACGTATTTCACTTTGGGTTTACATTTGCTTATGTCTCAAGCTGAACAGGTGTGTATCCTTTGCAGTGACTGTATCCTCAGCCCATGAGGAAGACTTAGTTTTTTGCTGTTACCCTGTTTTAAGTAGAACAACTGGAAATTTTTCATTAAAATAGAATGAATTCAGGTTTACACAGAAATTATTGGTGTCTCAGAGCTAATTCTCCTCCTTCCTAAACCAATATAAATAAAGATTTTACTTAACTGTAGGCACAGTGAAGAAAGAACACAATTTCCTCTGTACTATGTTCAGGTCTGAGGCAAGTGTCACAGTTCAATGATGTACCATTTCAAAATGAAAAGAAGTCTCAAAAGTTATAGCTGGTAACAACTGTAGCTCCCACTCCCACCCAAGAAGAAAAAACAAGACAACAAAAAATAGAAGTACAAAATCCAAAATGTGTCCTAAGCTGCCATACTTCATTTTTTATCTTGATATATGTCAATTCTGCTTTGCCTTGCAGTCACTGAGTGTTCTATGATGAAATTCCAATGTCCATATGGTCAAGTATAATTTTTGAAGTTACAGACCTGGATTTCTAACCTTAGTAAGAGGCCTCTCCTGCCTCAGTATTTAAATAAGTTGACGGATTGTCAGAGTGCAGGTGTCTGACTGCTGTGAAAATTGATGAGTTTGAGATGGCAAAAACTGAGGAATATTAAATATGGACAAAGATAATCAGCTTCCCCTAACATGTTGATAATAAAATGTTAATGCTGCCAAATGTTCTGCCTTATCATCACACCATTCAGTGAATCTAGACTCAACTTTTCTGCTTCAGGGGCTGAAAGTTGTACAGTAAGCCATCCAAGATGGCTTGTATTCCTCACTGTTCCATGCTGTAAATGGCTACAGAAAATACTACCTCATCACAGTAAAATGTCTCACAGAACTGTAAAAATTTCTTACTCATGAAAAGCTCATCTTGCATTGAAAAGTTAAGGGGCTAACATAAATATACAGTTACAGCAACTCATAGATGTATTCCTTCAGCTTCTCCATAAAAATGGGCACTGGCTTTGGGAGGAAAGAGTGAGGATTGGGTTATAAGCAAGTGACCACTGAGTAAAAACTCCAACGGGATAGTAAATTCTTCCCTCTATTATTTTCTAATTACTACTTGTCTCTAACACTGCTTTTTTTCTGCTCAAAGCAGAGACCAGGAATTGGAGTCAAGTACAGTCATCTTAAACATAAGCAGAAAGCCTAAATCCAGGATCAGCTTGAATTCTGGTTGACAAATTCAAAGCATTTGGGTGACAGGCACTTTCCTTCCCTGCCCTTATAGCCATTGATCCTGGATTACAGAATTTCTCCCTGCTTTCTGTTTTCCTCCACTTGTACTGTCTAAAATTTCTTTGAAATTACTCCTTTGAAGAGTTTTTGCACGGTTCCTCTCAGCTGTACCAGGTTTTCATAAGTTGCTCCTTCCCATATTGAAGGTGCTCAGTAAGGCATCTTATGTCCCCTGTGTCACAGCATGTGTAGGGGAAGTAGAAATGCTTTTTTATGATGGAATCCTGTCTGTGGCACCATGGGTTCAAAATGACACACTGGCATCCTTCCTGCTGCTTTTTGCCTATCACTTTTTGAAGCAGATCATAAAGAGGTTTCGGTGTTTTCATCTGCTGTTGTTGCTTTCAGGCCAGGCACAGGGGTTAAAGTCAGGCTAATCACATTGCCCTGGAGGTCTGCTCTAGGCACCTCCTGACTTGTAATCCTTTGTCACTTCCTAGCTAGGCTGAATAATCTCTTCCATTTAGGCAGTCTGCTGTGGTATTTCTGTTGAACACTGCTGTGCCATCACCGTATGGCATTCAGGTCCCCAAGACCTCAGTGGGATTTTGTTGCAGCAAAAAGCAATCTGCAGCTGATCAGTGGTATCTGTCTCTGTTGCTTATTTACCGGTAAAGTAGGTCAGATTGTATCAAGGATTGCTTCCACTCAGAAAAGCAGAAGTCCAAGACTTGCTGCCTTGGGATTTTGAAGTCCATAACATAGGTCAGGGACTGTCACCTGGTCACAGTCAGGTAATCATCTACTTATCCCAGAGGTACCTGAACACTGTGACAGATAGCAGCTCCCAGCTCCTACAGAGTTCCCAGAGAAATCTTTGTTTTTCCACTGATCTGAGTGCTGCAGCCAAGCCCAGAGTTTCAAGGAGTCTTATGCTGACAAACACGTTACTGATACTTTTCTAACAGCATTATTCATACAGTTCATCATCCTGATGAATTTAGAAAGAATATTAAGATTTTGTATCAGCATGAGTCACCTCACCCAAGTTTGGTCATTGCTGAAACCAGGTGTGGTAACAGATCAGCAATGCACAGAGTCACTACACTTCAGTTTAGGGCCACGATTCAAAGGTAGTGAGAGAGGATGTTCCTGCACAGATGAAAAGGAAATGTCAGTGCTAGGCTGGAAGAGGGGAGATGATGGGTGCTGATCTTTCCAGGACTTTACATGTCTCTCTCCATCATCTAGACAGTTGTTACCACCTTGATCTTTTCTCACCTCAAAGCACCTCTGAGTCTCATCCCTAGCAGACATATCCAATTGCACAAAATTTGAATAAATTCCTTTGGAAAAATTTCTAACTTCTTGACTATTCAAAGTCAAAACTGACTTTCCATTTTCAGTCACTAACAAATGTTTTCAATCAATCACTCTCTCGCAGTCCAAGTAGGAAGATGCGATTCAGACACAATAGACTGCCTGGTGGGAAAGGGATCAGTCTGCAAAGCTGCCTTTTTTCATTCTTTTTTTTTTTTTCAATGGACTTACCTTTCTTCACAGAAAGAAGGAGAAGGAAGAAACCTACACAGCAGGAAACAGTACAAAGACAGGTTTTTTTCTTTTCTGGACAGTTTTAAGGAAAAAAGCAAAGGTATGAAGGATTACTTCACTTTGGGAATGTTGGGAAAAGATTCATCGCACTCTGACATTACCTCATACTGGACCAAAGGGGGAAAGGGAAGGAATGAGAAAGGTGTAGTTAGTTTAAAAACTCACTGTCCCCAAGGTTTCTGTAGAGTTATTCAAACAAGTTTATTTTAAAGCTTATAAGCAGTAGTTACATGGGTAAGATAGTACTTGCATAGCTGCTTTAGACATATGATCACATTTTTACAAAAATGGAAAATATACAAAGAGAAATAGGCAGCCATAAAGAGATGAGCATATGCTGCAGGATAATGTATGTGGACTTACTGACACAAAGACAGACAATGTGTAGATATGAAAACAGCTACCTGACAAAGGCTGTGAAGGTACTTGGAAGATGAATAGTCTTTTCCCATTTAGGCAGCATATTCATATGCTACTCTGTGGCAGTATTGTGACCATGGCTGGTCTGACTGAAATAGACACATCTCAGATTCTTCTGAGGTCCTCTGATGGCATAAGAAATGAATTCTTCCTTTATTTGGAGTTTGTTTCTTTCCACAAGGAATATTGTCCAAAATTACAGTGAGGCAGAGGCCCCAGGCCACCAACACAACTAAATGAAAATATTTTCGTATGTGTAACCTTACTACATGCTTGTCTTTTTCTGATCAGGATATAGGTTGTAGCAATTTTTTTGTCTGGTATGTCCCCATCCAGACAGCAGTTGAGGAGAACAACGTATGTTCAGTCAAAGGGTTGAAATATTTTCTCTAGAAGCATTTCATGTTTTAGCTGATCTTTAAGGAAAGAGCTTCTTTTGAACTCTGGTTGAGCTGCTGGGTTGGTTAGTATGCTGTGTTGTTTATGGTAATGGGTCGGCTCTGAGAATTTCTAGGTCTCGAGCATTTTTTGAACTAATGATTTGAAAAAGTTTTGTAATCATTGCTGAAGTAAACCATATAGCTATGTGCTTGGTACATCAGCAATTTTATGCAGAAGATAGCTGATTTTCTCTATTTTCTCATTCATCAAAAAAATTTATATTTGTTTATCACACAAATTAACTTTCTGCTTTTACATAGCAACTCTTTGACTCTGTTCTCTTTGCATAGCCCTTAAGTGCAATTTAGAAACAAGATAATTCCACTTGAAAATAACCTGTATTTTATCTAATCCATCCTTACATGTGCTTAGGATTGTGAGAAATAGATGCATCTGAATATATTCAACAATAATCCACAGCTTCACCAGCATCACCTATTCAGGAAGCAGAACCTGTAGTGGTCCCTATGCTGTGCATCTGTGGGAGTGCAGATGGGATCAGAGGAATGTGAGAGGTCCAACCTTTTTTCCTTTAAGGTGGGTTTTATGCCTTTGAGTTATAGTGAGACATTTCTTGTACCTGGAAGGTAGGGAGTCTGAGGGGGTCCAGTAACCTCAGAGCATGCGATGGGCTTCCCACCTTGGCAGCAACAGTTAATGCCTGAAGGTAGATGGATATTGAATGTAAACTTCAGGGAACTGAGTTAGAAAGTATTGGTCTAGGAATCAAGGAGGAGCGCACCGTACTAGAAAAAAAGTTCTGATGTTCAAACAAAAGTATTTTGATGTTCAAACAAAAGTAGCAGTATAACTTAAGGCTAAGGTGAGTTTTGTGTCCAGGGCTAGAGACTGGGCAAGGATTCAACAGCAAAGATGGTGCAAGGCTAAGGTATCAGGAAGATTTGAAACAGCAGAATGGTTTGATAGAATTAAGACAGGAATTGTCAAGTACTGGCAGGCAGGTCAGTGTTCATGTGCATTATCAGAGCCTTATAGCAGGCCCAGATAGGAGCATTAAAATGCAGCAATATTGTAAGGGTGAGGTAACATTGGAATGCAAGAAATAACAATGAGTATTACGTGGATAGAAGCTGTATGGGCAATGTTGGACGGGAAGACTGAGAGGAAAACCAAAAGATGCTGTAAATAAGTTGCAGCATCCATCTGTAGTTTTGCCATTTTGCTTATATGCCCTGTGACTTTCTATAGCTAGCCCTATCCAGCTCTAATTTGAGAAAAGCTTTTCACCTGCAAAAACCCCCAATTCCTTTCCATCCTTTTAAAAATGAAAAAGGTAGGTGAAAACTATTTTGGGAGGAAATGCAGTACCTGGTGAAAACCACAGCCTGCCTTCCCCGCCTTAGCGTCAGTCTCAAGCTGCTTATTTCCCTGCACTTGCTTTACTTTGAACTTGACTTTGCCTTAAAACTGTTCTGGCAGTAGCTCTGTTTGTTGCATGGCCCTCCTGGAACTTACTGGCTGTTTGTCTTTGCAGAGAGACAGCTGCTCTCAGTGATGTTGGTTGTAAAATTAAAGGATTGAGCTGGTTACATCTTTGTAGTTCTGGTAGTTCTGTAAGAAGTCAGTCACAAGTCTCTGAAGGTACCATAAAGAGGCAGTCAATTACCTGGAAAAATAGATGGATGCCCAAATACTGTTGTCATTAGAGAGTTTTCTCTTTTACTTACACTCTAACCTATTAGGCATTTAATTTTTATTTGCCTGCTGTAGCACAATGCCAGCAGTATTACAGAAGAAGGAAAGTAGGTGGAGAAGGTTGGCTGCTCAGAAATCAATTCCTTATAATTCTAATTTCTTAATATCCAAAAGTGGATTTGGAATAAATTTTAGGGAAAACCAAATCTCAATGCATCCTTGAAATAATGAAAATAATAACTGCAATATCCTTAACTTCAGTCTTGCAAATAAAACTCCACTGGAGATGTGAATTCATCCACTCTTCTCTCTAGAAAACCATGCTGAGTGTAACAACCAAGGAAAAGAATTTTTAGGGTGAACCAAAGGTTCTAAAAAGGAGGAAAGGATGGCAAAAAAGAAAAAGGAAACTTCAGGTAGTGCTTAAGAGGAGAAACTTCCTGCTGCTGAGATTCAGCAAACTGGGGAGTCCAAAAGCCTAAATGCATGGTTTCTTGTGTTTGTGCTATAGATTTGGGATTTTTGCCTCTTCCAATTGTACTGCTAATTATTTGAATACTACAAAATAAAGCAGACCAAAGCGTTAGGAAATACACTAAATAATTAAAATGTTCTAAATTTCTGTAATCTATTTCACTCGAGGGCTTTCAAGTGCTTCCTCAGAAAATTACTTCATAAACCTCATGTCTTCCCTGACAGAATTGTGTTCTGTCTTAGTAATAGATCAGCTAAGAAACGAGCAGAAGTGAGACAAGCTTGCACAGGGAGAGAGTAATAATAAATGAATGATGATGAAGTAAGTGCCTATGATATTTTTTGTATACCTTGTTCCCAAGAATATGCAGGTAAAAATTAAAGAATGGCTTGCTGCTGTCACCTGTTGCCGCTTTTCCGTTTGCTGGAGATTTGGCTTGGTTTTGGTTTTTGGTTTTGTAAGTTCTTTAGTGGTGTTTGGTTTGGGAGTTTTGGGGGCAACTTGTGGAGGGAGGGGTTGGGGTTTCTTTTGGTTGCTTGCTTTGTTGGGATTTTGTTACTGGATTTAGTTTCCTATATAAAATGTAAACATTGTTCTCTCTGCAATCCCAGGTTCTTTTTCTGTGAGTAACATTGTTAAATACTGATGACATGGTACTGGTCTAAATATGTTTAATAAAGGAATCAATAGGAGTTTCATAGGGTTTTTAGGCCATTAAAAATGATATTTTGTAAAGCTCTACCTTACTTGGTATTACATATTAAATCTCATTGTAGAGAATGAAAGAAAAAAATACAGACCTTACTTATTACGACAGTATAGAAATAGGCTAATCCTTCTTCAACAAAACGAATGACCTCAGAAGTAGATAAACAGTCTTCAGAGTTAAGCTGGCTTTTTAATGATAAAAATTGATTTTAGACTTCTTCATTATTTCTAATATATAAGGATGAAATAAAGGCCCTCCTGTTTGTAAGAGAAATGTAGAACATGCCTTAACCTCTAGTATGATTAGCAGACTTTCCTAGATGAAAATAACTGTGGAAAGATGTGTGTTTTCTATTAGAAACTGCAAATTTCTGTGCTCTTTGCTTCATCTCTGTGTCAGCACACACTTCTCATCACATTTTATTGGATGAGTCTGGGTCAGCCAGTATTCTGTCATACAGTCTGTGCCATCCCAGCCAAGTTTGACGAGATTGCCTTTCATTGATTTGTCTATTTGGCACACTATTTAGGGAAAAGAGAGTGTATTTTTGTTGTCTTCACTGCGAGGATCTGCCACAGTGAGCCACTCCCTTGCTTGTTCATTTAGGCACCAGTTCTCAAAAGTTAGTCTGATTCTGAGTAAATGATACCATGAGTCAGAAATGTTGGTTTAGGATGTGATGCTGTATTCCCTTCTTACAACTATATTTCCATTTGATTATTTATCACAATAGTGAAGGAACTCTTTTTATCTTTTTTTTTTTTCTGGAGAAGTGTGCATATCACTTACCTGTCATTTGTAAACATCCTCTCAGTTTTACTTTTGCTAGGACAGTCCACAATTTACAGTCCAAATAACAAGTCTTATTCGGATTTTATCTGTGAAACTGTCCGTAAGGAATTTTAAAAAGCAAATGGTCAAAACCCTGGATGCAAATACCTGAATTCCCTAACAGCAGGTTTTTTTTATCAACTTAAGCAGTATTTCTCAGCTCAGCTCTGTTCAGAAATAAGGCAGCAGCCTCAGGTCCTTTGCATTTGGTCAGATCACTATAACTTCTTTCCAAAAACTGTGGTATTAGTCTTGTCATATTACACCAAATTCTAGCTTGGATATGCAGTGTCTGCTTCTCTTAATTATATGGGATAACTTCAATTAGTATTCTTTTTCTGAACTCAACAGTTGCTTTGCTCTATCCAAGGAACAGCACTCCTGTAAGACTTGATGAAGCTTTTGAGTTGTCTCTCAATATTAAATCAAAGCTATATTCTCAAATTAAAATATACACAGTAGCAAAGTATAAAACTTGACTGAGTCAACTCATGGTTGACCAGAGATCCAAAACAGACCCTCTTCACTTACTCACAAAGTCACATTTTTTTTGTGGAAAGTATTTTTGGGCGACATACAGCCACTAAATTAAACACTGCACTTTGAGAAAGCATCTCTCTCCTTGTTTTAGTGACATTTTTTGTCTTTCTCATCTATGAAATCTGCCAAGTAGAACCATGGAGAGGAGGGGAAAGCCATCACAAATCTTATTCAAGCTATTCCACTCAAGACCATCTGCATCTGTGTTCCCTGTGCTTTTTCTTATTGAGGGTGGTATATGAACTTGTTAGGTTCAGGTGCCAGAAATAGGTAAAAATAAGCAAAATTAAAAAAAAAAAATTAAAGTTCCCAATTGGCTTCTGTAAATTAGAAAATCTACAAAGCCAAATTAAGGAATAAAAATAGTTAAACACAGATACACCCTTCAGTTTGTCTGTAAAATTTGATTTCACATTTCAGCCTGTCACCCCATACCTTTTCTTGTAACTCACTTTTACAGCATTTATTTCATCAGTGGATGATGCTATTAACAATCCAGAGGATTGATCTGGGGTCAGAATATCAGCTTTTTCCTGAGCTGATGTTGTATCCAAAAACTGTACAATGTACAAGGCAAAAAAAAAATTTTCCCATTCTGTTGAAGTCATGTTGTTTCTGAATTAATGATTTCATCAGCAGTTTTGTCAGTAAGTTCAGTAGAGATATTGTAAAAAAACCCAGCACTGTAATGTTTAGCAGACATGTTTTCGTTATCAACTCTGGGGTTTGCTTCCCACAAATGTGTAGCATACCAACTGTACTCTGTCAAGCATGGATAGTTCTAGTGGGTAGAAGAAAAGAAACTTCTGTTATTTAGTGATAATTCCTGAGAGAGGAGGAGCATAACTCAGGAGGATAGTGCAGTGCAGAGCAAGAAGTAAGGTGGCCATTAGAATAAGGTAATTTGGAAGTCTGCTTTCTTTCACTTCTGTGCCTGCAGGCAGTGCCTATAAACTGATGGTGTATAATAGCTGCCCCACATTTCTGATTGTCCACAGGTAGTTTTGAGTTGGCCATAAGAGCTTTGTAACAGGCCAAAATACAAACATCAAACAGCTCCCCTTAAAGCTTCAGACACTTGTTTCACCCAGTGGACAAAGGCTAAGGCTTGCAGATGTCCAGCGGATTTTTTGTTGTTGTTGTTTTTCTGTTGTCCTGTTGATTTGAACCAGCTAGAGCTCAGTAACTGCCTCTTGTTATGACATAAATGAAAAGAGAGTGGTATAGGAACACTTGAGATTCCTCAGTCCTTAGGCATAGAAAAATCTGAGTAGAACGGTCTAGGTGTTGATGTTTTTATTTCACATGCCTTGCTTATGAAACCAAGCCCTGAAAAAGAACAAGAGTGGATTTTTCTAAACCTGTATTTGTAATGGGGTGAAAATGGAAGAAAGGGGAGGGTATTACTCAAGTATTTAAAAGTCACTTTTGAGAATAGGCCAAATGTCTTCCAAATCAGAGCTAACAGCATAGCTGAAGAAACTACATAAACCAAAAGGAAATAACACAAAATGTAAGTGTGAACCATAGAAAGATGGATTGTGTGTTTAAAAGTAAGTGTGAACAATCTGGAACATATTTTAGCAAAAGTTCCTTCTTAAATGGTGCTTTTTCTTGCTACAAAAGATGCTATTGAACAACAACAACAAAAAAAACCCAAACCAAACCAAAACAAAACCCAAACAAACAAAACAACCCAAGCCAAATGCAATTCCATTTGAATTTATTTTAATATATTTACTTAGGGTTAACAAGTCATTAAGCATCAAATTGCTGACTTGTAATGAATCCCTGATGGTGAAAATGAGCTGCCTACAACTGTACAGTAAAAAAACCAGCAATGACATGACAGAAGGCTATAATAAAAATCAAGTAAATGCTATTGAATATTTGGTGTGTGGATGCCAAACTGGTTTTGAGAAGTACTTCCATTTATTTAGTTCAGTAGGTTCATTTACTGTATGGCTCTCTATGACTAGTTTTGCTTTCAGGAAAAGTATTTAATCTGATTTTGGCATTTGGAAGAGGTTGAGGGGACGGATCCTGTATATATTAATTGTTGAGCTAATTACCTTGTTAAGTAAGACTTACGCCTGACAAGTTACCAGTGCCCAATCTGATAAGTTTAACAAGTAGGAGGAAGGAGTAGCTAAAACAATTGTGAAGTTAAGTACACAAAGACAGGTATAGCTTGTGAGTTCTAAATGGTTAAATAATGAATTAATAAAGGACCATTGTGGCAAAAAGACACACCTACCAAAACAGAATTTAAGGGTTTGCACTAGTGCTTGCTGCCCTATCAACTTGCTCTTATGGGTGTATTCTACAAGTGTTTTTACCTTTTAAATTATTCCTTTGTAGACCAACAGTATCTATAAATTCCAGGAAGGCTAATGGGCCTCTGTAAGATGTCCATTTCCCTCATGAAGGCAATTCCACATTGCAGATAGGTTGGATTCGCTTAGCTTTGTGATGCTTGTTGGCAGGAGGACAAGGCTGTCTCTCAGTGGGGGACACTCATCCAGGGGTCAGATATCTGGGCAGGATGTTCTCATACCTGCACAGGCTGCTGCTGTGACGGTGCACGCCAGTGACATGACCCCTGCCTCAGCTCTCTCTTCCTCACACCTCTGCCATTTCTGTCTTTCAGCCTGCTTTGCACTCTGTAGGCAGAGGGATAAAAGACAAGTGGCCTGAGGTTAGGCACTACAAGAGAGCTGAAAGAGAGCTGCGCCCTACACCGAAGCATTAGAAAAAGTCCAGCTTCTTCAATATTTTTCTTAGAAGAACAGTCTGCGATATAGTTGCCATCTCCCATTCTCATGCAAAAGCTGATTTCCTAAATCCTGGCTATGAATACTTTGGCTCTTACTGTATGTCCAGCAGAGACCTTGTTGCCTAATGAACAAAAGGATAAATCTTGTACTCTGGCCAGAAAACACTGGCAACAGCAGAAAAAAAGAATGCTTAGCTGGCAAGCTGGTGGATTTTTTTCCTCCTTTAGAAGCAGCCTCTAGGTTTCTACCTGTGGTTTCAATGGAAGATGGAGAAAATTGCTGTTTGATCTAGTTATTTTTTTTGTGACAAGGACGTATTGGTTTGGGAATTTTATTTTATGTATGAAAAAAATAAAATTTTCCATTCTGCAACCTCTCTCATTTCACTTCCTTCTTAAAAAGGCTATCTTGGCTCCAATGGATTGTCAGCTGCTGATATAACGCTTCTTTGTATAGAAAGAATTACTGGTCTAATGTAAAATGAGTTTCCTGGCACATCATCAGTATAAAAATCTTAAAGGAGGAAAAGCAAAAATGTGGCCTCGTTTTTTTAGTTGTCTTCTCAGTATATTGATTGTTTTGCAGCATTCGCATCCTCCACAGAGGGGAAGGTCAATACCATTATAACTCCCACTGCTCTCACCCACTCTTTAAAATTGAATTCAGTGTATTATTGAAATAAGAAGAGCATGTGCACGCAATTATTTTTTTCACTTTTCAAGTTACATTGAACAATGGACACCTGGCATATCAGCCATCAAACAGAAAATTAACTGTACTAATAGCAGTGCAGATTCAATGCTGATTTAATTCTGACTTCAGAAGTTAATCATCTCCCAACACGATGGATGGTTATTTAATGAGAAGGATTCATGAGTTCTAGAAACCACAATACAAACTAACAAATCAAATCTGATGCCATCACCTCCTTACTGAATCACTATTTCGGCACCACAGAACAGCTGGACAGCTTCATTGCTCAATACAGCCAGGAAATGGGGGATTGCAGCAGCAATCAAACTTCAAGCTGAAAGGCATGTGAATATGCAGTTCTGAACTAAACTTGCACACAAATAATTAATGAAGTAATAGTCAAAGTAATAGCAGAAGCCAAACCATATGAACCTTTCTCAGAAATAATTACTAACTGGTATTTTTATCATGTTCATAGATCATTAACAAATGCCAGTGGGTTTTTTAGAGACCATATTAATGGAAAAGTTTGAAGAGATGTTGGGATTTTGGTTTGAGTTGTTTTCCTTTCATTTGTGGATTTGCTTGGGTTTGTTTTTTTTTTTTTTTTTTTTTTTTTTTTTTTTTTTTTTTTTTTTTTTTTTTTGTCGTTGTTTTTTGGGTTTTTGTTCCCTGTGGATTTGTTCTTTTGTTTTGATGTTATACTCTTTCTTAGTATTTTAACTGAATTTAGTGCTAATGACAACTGTGAAAAGGATAATGATGATTTTTCTTTACTTGAATAGCAATTATGTCACAAGTATGATCTATGGAAAAGTTCCTGTGTCACTGCATTCACTGTACTTGATTGAGTAGCTTCTTGGGGATCTGTGAGGCAGTTGGTGTCAGTGGGCTGGGCTTTTTTACATTGAAATTGTCAAAAGCGAGGGAAAGCGATTATTGTTTCCTTCACTGCTTTTGTAAGATGGACCTGTCTGTCACCTGAACTAAATTCCGTGTGCTGATTTCATGCAGTCCCTTTAACATCTGATCATGGTGTCTTTCAGCCTCTTTTTACATAGATCAAATTTGAACTGGTATGCCAGAGACTAGAATTGCAATACTTCTCCTTCTACTCATCTAATATTTTATTTATTTCTGCAATTCAGCTCCAGTTTTTTGTTGTTGTGGTGGTGTTTTTGTGGGGTTTTTTTGTGGGTTTGTTTGGGGTTTTTTGGGGGGTTGTTTTGTTTTGTGGGGTTTTTTGGTTTGTTTTTTTTGTTTGTTTGTTTGTTTGTGGGGTTTGTTGTTTTTGTTTTTTTGGTGTGTGTTTGGGTTTTTTGGGGGGGGAGGGTTGGTGGGTTTTTTTGGTTTTGGGGGTTTTTTTTGGTAGGATCTTGTATGAATAAATCAGTTTCGCTCCAGAGAAAGTACTGCGTGGTTTAACCTTCATTGTTCTGTATTCTCTGGTTAAGTAAAGAGAAGATGTCAGTGGCATTTTCACTCAGGTAGCAAAATGTGTGTTACATTATTGCGTTGTTTTTCAGTAGCTGGAGAATGTTCATTAGAAAAGACCATCAGAGTAGTGATAAATGACTTACAATGCTTTTTGTGCATACAAGCTAATCCTGTGGGAGTGTCAGTCTTCATTCCTTCCTATTCAGAGGAACAAAGAAAGTGGTCAACTTTTTTGTGGTTAAAATTCCACTGAAGTGTAAGTTATTTTGCTGCTACTACAGAATGCTGAGCTGCTGGTGGGAAATACTGATGTAGATGCCGTAGTTGTGTATCTGTTGTCTCGTATATCAGTAAATGCAGCTTGATCCTGTCCTGCCTCAGTTCTTTTTTGAAAACTTTTCTGATCCTGACAAAGATAACTTGAATTTATTTGTGCATTGTTTCACTTCTAGAATAGTCAGTGTTCTCTTAATACATTATTTGCCTGCAACCTTCTGTACTACTGATTCCTGACTTAGAGTTGTGGTGAAGTCTTGGCAACAGCAAGTAACTGCGCTCAAGTAACAATCATAGTACAACTGCGATCATCTTAAAGGCAGCCTCATTAAATATATATATATTTGCAACTAATCTTGAGAGATGCAGGTTTGGTCTGAGGAAAGAAGATACCTGAGGAATTGACCAGTGGGCTGGTTTTGGTGCGTTGACCTGGGAAATCTCAAGCTGGCAAGCCAAAACCACTACGACCAGGAAAGTTAAAAACTCAGTGTTCATGGTTTGCCAAAGCTGATAGAGACATAAAGATAACAGCTTTGTAAGTAAATAAATACTCTTTGATTTTTTAGGCTCTGAGGCATATCAAGGGTGAGGGGAGTAGTTCTAGGTGATGTGACACCACCACTTTAAAGACTTGTTTTCAGTCATCAATAATTTCAGCAATATCTCTTCTTTTGGAAAGTATACAGGAGAATTGGTAGGTGGATTTAATATTTCTGATGCACAGTAAGAAATAGACAGGAAGGTGTCCAGTTGTGAGGGAGTAGTAACAGCTAAAGTAAAAGTTCTTGTACACCAGTGCCCTGTGAAGACCTAGAGTAGGGTTAGAGGGTTGTGGGGAAAAAAAAAAAAGCCAAACAAGTCAGTAAAGACAGATGCACTTAAAGTTGCTAGGGACAAGGATTATATATGCAGGTAAAATAATTTCCTTTACAGGTAGAAAGAAGCTCTTCTAACTACTGTATTATCCCCTAAAAAACTGAATTAGATCACTCTCTTCCCAGTAGGTCTTCATTGAGTTAGTTAAGACTACAGAAGTTGTATCTGTCTGGGCTAACAACACAATAACCTTGCCTTGTGCAAGCATCTTCTGTCTTCATGGTACATCAGTTAGTCTGTCTAGAACCTGCCAGTAAGGATGTATTTGCCCTCACTAAGAGATATCCTTGGGTGGCAGCAATTATTTAACAGATAAATCTTTCTTGATTGCTTAAATATGTGTGAGGTGTTTTGCAGCCTGGCTGCTGTAGCACATCATTCAAACTGTGTGCCAGTCCTCACAGACAGACACAGAGCTTAAGCTCCCAACACACTCCCAGTTTGTTCTTCCATGTCATACGTGATGTTTCAGCATCTCAGCTAAAAGCTATTCTGTCATTGCCCTTCCAAAGGCTTGTCACCGCAGTACCACTCAGCAGGGGCACAATTCAAATCCAACTGAAGTCAGTAGGAAATATCCAGCTGGCTTCCTGACTGCCATGTGTGGCTTCAGCAAGCTGAGGACAGGAAAATATAGAATAGACATCAGTGACGTGTTTGTGCTGAAGCAGGGTTTGAAATTCAGCATCCTGGGTGCATACATGGAAGCAGCTGTGGCCTGGAGGATGCTTCAGGGAGCAGCTGGCTTGACTGCTTGCTTTCACATTGCTCTGCGAACAACAATCCCCTCTGAACAGCAGTGCCCACTCTGGCCCTGTTCTGTTAGGGCTGGTCTCGGTGTGTTTGTGTCCTCAGCCGTGCACTGCAGTAGCCTTGTTCTGTGCAGGTGGGCTGTGGTGTGGGGGAAGGGTACCATGTGTGCACCGTTCCCGTTGCTGCCAGGCATGAAGGAGAAGGAAAGGATGCCAGTTATTACATCAAACCTTGGAACAAGAGGTATGCGGGAGAAACATTCTCTGGAGTTCTTGCTGGTGGATCATACCAACTGATGGAAGAATTGCCTAATTTGGGTAATAAAAACGTTCTGGACTATAAGCTGAAACTTTTTTAATAGTTGGATGCTCTAGAAGTATTTAAGAAATATTTGTTTGAACCTTGGAAAATCGCCAGGATCCACTCAAGAAAGAAATCAGCAAATATCTTTTTGTTGCCTAAAGCGAAATAGTCTTGCTGAAATGCAGAGACATATTCTCTCCCTCATCACCACCTATTCGAAACCAAGGTGAGGGAGTGAAAACAGGAATATTAGTGGTAGTCTTATATGCTACCAGAATGCAATGGGAATTAACAGGCGCCTTAATACAGAAAGTTTTTTGGCATTGATTTGTCCTCTAGGTCAGCTTAGAAATAAGACATATATTCATCAAGAACTGGAGTTTTCACTTTAAAGTCTCATTTTTAATGTTTATTTCAGGAACCTGGTATAGTACATTTGTTCTACTCCTTTTTATTTTGAGGAATACACTGAGATTAAATTGGTTGAGGTTCAAGGAATGTGGACAAGCATTCCTGAACTGATGCATCTTTGCCACTGTTTTGCAGCATCTTCTTCTGGGTATCTGTTGTAGCTATCTGCTCTCTGGCTTTAGGTTCCCATTTGTAAATGTGAATAGCTCTTGTGAGATGTGATTTGAGATGTAAAGTTATTGGAAGCTTTAAGATGTAAAGCTGTGAAAAAGCAATGAGCTGGGGAAATGATGTGACTTGGTCTTTCAGAATAATGGGCTGAGTATATCTGCTCATTTCTAACTTCTGACATTCTGTTCTGACCCATAAGTGCAGGGCTAGTCCCTCACTACAGCAGCCTTCCTGTCAATGGCAGCAGTAAATTAAGAATATGGATCCATATTTAGTTCTTTTTGATGTTTATGAACTTCCTTGCTCTCCATGAAGCAGTCATGTTGAAGGCTAATTAAATATGGGTGTGTATATTTGATCCCTCCCATTTCTTCTTGTCAGTCTGTCTACTGAAAATCACAGGTTATACCAGCTTGTCAAGTAGGAGACCAAAAGGCAGAAAGAGACAGCAGCAGATTATGTATGAGTCTAGGGCAGTCAGGGAGAAGGGAAAGGTTAAGCAGGAGATGTTATAATGCTTCAGTGCTACTTGGTTGAATTACTGCAGTGCAACCTTTCTAAGAAGAGGTGACACAGAATTGTAACTATTTGATGTAGAAGTGAAAAGTGGGCTGGTAATTAAACACAAGATTTAGAATTATAAGGTCTGTTTATAGTTTTGAACATATTGCCTGGAAAGATTCTTTTTTCTTCTTCTTTTACTGTGCTGAAGTTTCCTTTCTGCAAAATAGACCTGCTCCCTCCTTCAAAATCCAATTAAGAGGCTCATGTTATGAGTATTCATAGAGTGCTTTGAGATGTTTAACAAAAGATGATCTGTAAATACAAGGCATTGCTACACTTTTATTAAACTTTTGTCAGTAGATGTTATTTAATCACTAAACCACAAAAATGTACACAGACATCCCTGAATAAGCTTATTCCCGAAACAAAAACATTGAAATCAACAGTTGCATTCTTTTGTTCCTAGTACATAAGAACAGGAAAGCTCTAAGAATTTGAGAGCCACCAGCTGGGTGAAGACCATTTTAAACTTCTGTGGGTGTTACAAAGCCCACGTAAAGAAGTATTAAACAGAAAAAGAAAATTACCAGAGTAAATGACATTTGAGAAAGTCACCTCTGAGGTTTCAGTGAGCTCCATTATCCATTACTATATTCATTCAAGTCCTGGTAATACCAATTCCATAGCGCAGTAACAGTCCCAACTCCTAGACTTTTGAAGTCAGTACCACAGAATCACACAAGATCACAGAATGTGTAGGTTGGAAGAGACCTTCAAGATCATCAAGTCCAACCCATGCCATATCAACTTATCTGCTGTGGGAATGATACAAAGCCCAAGTTAAGGATGAAAAGTCTGTGGTGTTTGACATGTTCCTGATTCCCTGTTCCTTTTTCTAGTTTTTGCTCTATTGTCAGGGACGCTGAACTCCTTCAGGGTCTGGCTGTGTGTAGTGCATGCAGGAGACCTAAATGGGCTGAGGCCAGTGCCAGAATGAATGCAGTATGTTTAGAAAATTGTTACCACAAATGTTATCATCTTTGGACACCTTTCCCAGTTAGTTATTTATATTAGGCAAGGTCTGAGATGATGATCAGAAAAGGTAACTTCACTTAAAATCTAGAGATCCGTTAGAAACTGGCATTGCCAAAGGAGGGATAACTGTTTGTTCTTTTCTTGCACTTTCCTCAGAACAGGGTAGCCTTCAAGTGATGAAATAGAAACTGTGACTGTAATTATTGCAGTGAATTGATATAGCTGTCCCACCAGGGCTAAATTTTCTACCTAATGCTTGTGTGCAACTTTCCTGGGGGCAAGATAAGTATTTTTATAGTAAAGTGCATCCAACACTGTCCATCAACAGAAATACTACGAGAAGTTAGTTTTAATTGCTGTTTGGAAAAGAAATCTTCCAGGAAAAACCCTAACGTTTTGGGGTGGTTTTTTTTTGGTTGGTTTTTTTTTTTTTTTTTTTTTTTTTGTTTGTTTGTTTGTTTGTTTGTTTGATTTGGTTTCATTTTGGTTTTTTATGGGTTTTATTGTTGTTGTTGTTATTGCTGTTTTGGGCTGTGGTTTTTTGTTTGTTAGCTGACCTACAGCCAGTTTTAATGGCATTCTTATATGCTTTGTAAATTGAGGCACATAATCTGATAGGACTGTTTAGTTTATGTCTCTAAATGAATCTTGTTTGAAACTTTCAGCTTTCAAAGTTGCTCATATTTATTTCAGGTGAAAGTTGTTCAGAGTAATTATTTTGCTCCAACACAAGCCACAGTGAGTAAGTGTGTATACAAGATCTGGCTGCAGAAGAACTGCTACTCATTTATTTATGAGTGTAAACAGAAAGACCAAGTAATGCAGAGGTGTTTAGAAAGTTTTAAAGGACAGGGTGGCCATAGGTAGCCTTTCACAGATGTGTTTCTCTGCCTGAGTATCTTGCCCTCACTAGGGACCTCAATCCTTCCTTTCGTCATCCTTATGTCCAAAACTGCCACAAACATCTTGGGCAAAATTTTAGCAAATTGTTTCTTCTGTTATTTTCTAGTTTCTCTAAAAATTGCTCTTAGATTTTTTGTCTTTCTCTTGTCAAAGAAATTAATAATTTAGAGGCATTTTTATTCTACTTGTCTTTTGCTTACCTTTATTTTAAAACACTTAAGTGGAATTTCCACTGCTTGCACTACATCTGCTGTTTCAAAACCTTTCACTATTAAGAACCTTTATGATTTACAGGGTGAAGGCTTTGAATCTTCTGTTGCATCTAGGCATTGCTGCTTGAAAAGCTTTGAGTTTGTGTTCCTTGTGAATATTATAATCAACTTCAGTTGTTCTGTTGTTCCTGTTGGCACTTCTATTATTCAGATGTTGTATATTTATTAATGCAGTGTCCAGGTCAAGGCTTTGTTTGGTGTGACTTAATTAGGGTGTTGTATAAAGGGTGTATGATTTGGAGCTGGAGGCTGAAAATATCTTAGCTCTGCTTGCTTTTTTTGGTGTTTTTTTAGCCTTCTCAACTCAATTTCATAAGACATTCTCATGCATTTTGCCATGTCCAAAATCCCTATCCTGAGAGCTTTGCTGGAATAACTACTAGGATATGTTTTTTCAGTCTCAAAATATGTTGATATTAGAGCAATTATTTATATTGTCTGTGAATATGCCTATGGTATTCTGTCAAAATTGGAAGTATTTTTTGGTAAGGAATAAAGGACAGATATAACTGGTCAAACTGGTGAAACACTGCTTTGTTTCATCAAACTTTCACCTCCAATCACTTTTTTTTTTTCTTTTCTGCCTTATTACAGGAATTGCACACAAAATTAGTTATCAGTCTTACTATATATTGTAGTACTCATGATGGTCAATATTGAATTGTGAGGGATGTTAACACAATTTTTAACAGTCTAATTGCTTCTCTTATCTCCAGTGATATGTTATATTAAATAGCAACGGTGACCAGGTTGCATAGAATTTCTATGGTACATAGTTGGGATGACATTATCGAAGTCTCTGGCACTGCATCCTGTGGCTCTACCTGCATCTGTGTGTTGCATCTGAATCATTTTGTCCAGGGCAAAGTCTTGAAAAGGACCATGTCATGCTCGATAAGTGTGTGTCCCTCAGGCCCTAGAACTGTAAACGAAGTGTGAAGTGTCCCATCCCTGCCATTATGTAAAGACAAGAAGAGGAGATAATTGGTTAGGAATGGGGTGTGAAACAAATTGGCAGATACTGCTGATGGCCAAACAAGAGGAGGAAACTTAGATCTTCTACTTGGTCTTTCTGACAGTACTGTCACAAATAACGATAACAGGTTCTCTGAAGACCTAACCAGCTCTGGAAATGGTCATATATTCATATTTTTCCATTGGCAACCACTGTGGCATGATTACTTTGACTCCAGTGCATAATCTTCTTTCCTTCTGAGAAAATATTGTACATAACATACCATTTTTATTGTGCCATCAGAGAATTACTCTTTTAAACAGTAAAAATGAACAGAGGTCCTTACTATTTAAGCCTATGAAAAGATGTTTTTATCCACTGGCACAAAACAGCATATTTGCAGCAAGCAAAACTTATGCATTCCTAAAAATACTATTTTACTTCTGGCTAAGGCTGGTTTCCTGCCATGAATCTGCTGTAGTGTTGTGATGTGTTGGTGGGATTCAGCAATTAGTCAACAAAAGAAGCCTACCGTGATATGATAAAATTGTTTCTAGTTATAGTGGGTTATGGAATCCTTTGAACTCAAAAGAAATAATGATATAGAGTAGTTGAAACTGTGGATGGAAAGGACTGTGGAAGAGTTGAGTCAAACCAAGTCACATCAGAACTGTCACCAACGTTGTAACAGGTTGACTCTGATTTATCCAGCCAAGTCATAGAAACCTCTAGGTGATATTTGGTCATGTGAACATTGGGCCCACCACTGTGCTGTGAAACAACTGCTCTTCAGTTGTTCCCATCCATCGCACTGCAGGCTGGATGGATTGGGATGGGATTGGAAGCCATGTTCACTGTTGCAAGAAGTTTATACTGATTATGCACTGAGAAGTATATGCTGAGAGTGGATGTACACTGCTGTAAATACAGTGCACTTCTGAATATTTTTAACTTTGGATGTTAGTACCAGCTCTTTATTTCATAAATGTGCAAACTTGCTGCTATGAAATTGAATTTGTGTGTTACTTTAATGTGTGGAAAGACCCAATCAGCCCACAATAAAGATCATCTTAGTAATGTGCAGTCACCACCATGTTACCAAATTGTTATGTAGTGTCCCTCAGAATTTCTCTAATGCTTTCACACCAAAGATGTCAGCCTCTGACCAAAGGAGATTGTGCTCAGTTTTTAAGCAGTGTACTGCATGAGTCAGGGCTGTTCTCATTAGAGCCAGTAGAAGGGATTGAGCCATGTACATAATCAGTTGGGATATTCTTATTATTTCGGCTATTCTTATTATTTGGGATATTCTTTTTATTTATCAACTGGAAGTTGATAAAATTTTATTCAAAAATGTGAAAGGAAGAAGGGAGTGGGGGAAACCAAACAAAAACCAAGTGTCACATAGGCTTCCTTTGGGAAGAGATCCTATATCTCAGGAGCAGAAGTTAGACTGCATGGCATGTTCTGCTCCCTGCATTTTCGATAAGTATCTCTTAGAACACTCAGGAGTTGTCAGCACTTGCCCAGGAAATACAGTTCCCATCTGTTTTCATGCTCTCCTGAAAAGAATTCAAAAATCTACTTTAAAGAAAAACTATCAACTATAACTCCTATCTAGCTGCCTTGATCCATTTTTTTCTCATGCATTAAGTAATTTATATAGTTTATGATTTCTTCAAAATACTATTGGAAGGTACATGTTCCTGAAGAGAAAGTGAGCAATAGACAAGTTTTTGCCAATGAATCAGCTGTCTTTGCAGCCTGAAGCCTTTTAAAATGTAATGTAGATATGGCAAAGATAAGAAAAATGCAGATGCCCACTGCAACTGTGAGAAAATAAAAGAAGGAGAGAGATGTCTATGACACAACCACGAAGAGTTCATTTCCTCAGGTTGTAAAGGAAAATTGAACAAACAAAAGAGCAGTAAGTACTGATATAAGAGTTTTAGACACTTCTCTGTGCTGTTGAAAGTTTAAAGAGAGCTAGTTTTAGTTGATTCTTTACTAATTCTGTGGCTGCCATTTTGTCATTTGTCTGTGGATTAGCATCTTGGAATCAGGATTGGAGATTTAATGGTGTACGAAACTAGAAAGAAAAAGAAATAACAGTTGTGCAGAATGACAGTTATGCCATGAATACAAAGAAATAACAGTTAATGCCAGCTTTCTTGGCATATTTGTGATGTACAGTAGTACTTGGAGATGATTAAGGGATGTTTTACCCTTTTTATAAGACAAAATACAAAGTCTGAAGCTTGTAATTTCATAGTCCTCTCACTTCTGCTGGTACTGGGGACAATAACAAAACAATATAATTATTTCCATTATTGTATTCATTCATCTCTCTTCCAGTAATCCCAACAGGATGATAATTCAGTCTTGCTTGAGTCTTGAAGCTTTGATTTACCCTTTCTTGCAACTAGTCTCCAAGCCCTTAAGAAAGTACCTTTACTAAACTCGAGCCTCATTAACTTTGAGGAAGTCTGATTCTTTATGTGAGGTGGTGGCAAGTTGAGTAGCCTGTCAGAACTGCAGAATTAGAGAAATTGTAGAATGGGCAAGGCAAATATAGCAATTGAGCTGTTTTCCTCCAAGTTTCCAGTCCAGTTAGAATGGATTAGAATATTTTCAGTTAGAAGGGACCAATAACAATGATCTAATCCAGCTGTCTGACCACTTCCTGACATTCCTTCCAACCGTTTCACCAGCTTTGTTTCCTCCCGCCACTGTGCACTTTCAAAGGTCTCAACATCCTTTCTCGAGTTGTGGGGCACAGTACTGAGGTGGGACCATGCAAACATTGAATAGAGCAGGACAACCACTTCTTTTGCCTGGATGTTTGTGCTGGTTTTTATGCACCCCAAGATGTGGTTTGCTGTCTTGACTGTCAGGGCACACAGTTGACTGACACGGAGCTGCTGCCCACCAGCACCCCAGATCCCTTTCTGCAGGGCTGCTCTCCAGCCTCTCCTCTCCCAATTTATACTTGTGCCGGTCTTTCTCCATCCTCGGTGTGGGATCCAGTATTTGAACTTGTCCAGTTTCATACCATTAATGATTGCCCAGTTCTTAAATCTATCTAGAGCCCTTTGCGAGGCTTCTTGTCCCTCAAGAGAGTCAACAACACATCCCAGTTTGTTACGGAGAGCAGACTTGTTAGTACTGCATTCAGCTCCTGCATCCAGATTGCTGATAAACATATTGAACAGAACTGTCCCTAGAACTGAACCCTGAGGAACAGCCCTGGTCACCAGCTGCCAGGGGGATGCAGCTCCATTCGCCACAGCCCTTTGAGCTATGACATTCAGCCAGCTCCTAACCAGAGCTGGGCAACCTGTCTGGAATGGTGCTGTGACGGATGGTATCAAAAATCTTACACTAAATCCCAGGAAAAACAACTGTCTGCTGCCTCCCCTTCATCCATGAAGCAGCTGATAACACCTTTCAGATTAAGAAGCAGGTTGAGCATCTCTGAGACTTGTTCTCAGAAGTGTGCTGGTGACAGCTGGTAGTGTCTTCATGCTGTGGATATTTCAGTACTGGGACCAGAACAGATGCTAATCGCGGTACTTTGAAGAGACTTGTCAGCCATGCAATTATTATGTGACTATATGGGGTTTTCTTTTGTACAGCAGTTGCTGGCATCTTTCCATCAATTGTTCTTACGGCGACATCCTAAAAGATTCTCATTTTTCCTTTTTTGCTCTGCTCTTACAGGCCTGGCAAAAATATATAATCCAAAACATTTTATGCTGTTATCAGAGAATATGGATTGTTGCATGAGTTCATCCTTTTTCATCTTTTGTTAATTGTAATAAAATGCACTATGTTATTGTTTTGTGCTGATGTCAGCTGGGAGGAATACAGCAGCCATCATCCTGTGTTCTGTTAAAGGAAAAATGGGAGGTGCAAATGGAACCACTGGATCTTCCTTTAAAAAATGCTTTTAGACTGCATCATTTTGAAAAGTGATAAATGAGAAAATGAGCAGTCATAGAGTCTTAATCTTACCATATTACAAAATTAGGTTGCTTCAAGGTGAGTTACAGATGTACAGAGGCCAAGAAAGACAGCAATTAAATATTTAATAGGTTAAGTCTAGTGCAATCAGTCAGAAGAATCAAGGACGAAAGAAAATCCATGGCAGTGACTGATGGCATATGATTTCTCATGCATTGGAGTTATATCTTAGCTTCTGAGGATGTTTTCAAGTTTTTGAAGAACAGAAAAATATCTAAAAAAGATAATTGGAAAAATGCTATTCTATTCTTCTCAAGTTTAATTATTTAATCCTTTCAGAAATGCATCAAGAAATCCATCAGGGTTTTTTTTTGTTGTTGTTGTGGGTTTGTTTTTTGTTGTTGTTGTTTTGTTTTTGTTTGGTTTTTTTTGGTTTTTTGGGTTTTTTTCTTCTTTCACATTAGCTGCAGAGGATAGAAGGGTGGAAAGGGAGAGAGATGTAAGGGGAAGGAAATGTAAGCTACAGGCATTATACTACTGCTTCATCTGACCTACTTGCCCACATGTTGTCATCAAAACTTGATTGTCAAGATAGAAGATATTACTTTTGGTATCCCAGTATATCTGTGCCTGGAAGTAATATCATCATCTCTCTGAATTCAGTTAAAGGAATCTTCTTCACTTCTTGCCTGAATTACTGCATGTTGTGTTGCAGACTGTTGAAAAACTGTTATATATTACCCATGACATTTAAAAAAAAAAAAAAAAGAGAGAGAGAGAGAGAGAGAGGGAACTGGAAGGGAGGGATTGTATTAAATGAGCAGGAAAGACTATTTTAATAGTAGTCCATAGGGATGCTGGGGGCGTATTTCCAAAGGATATATAGAAAGGAAGCAGCTCAACTTAGGCATAACCAGCAAGAATAGAAGCAACACTTTCTTCTGTTTGTTACAATCCTGTAAGTGATAGTAAAAGGAAAGTTGAGGAGCTCCATTTCAGACATACCAACATTTCATTAGACAGTCCAGAAACCTTTTGCCCAGAGTTCTGCAAGAAGGCTAAACGTTGTGTCCAAGTTGGCTGGGAGGCTAGATTGAGGTTGAATTGAAATGTAAGCTGGCAAGATCAAGTAGAAACATAGGTTTGAATCAGTATAAATAATGTAAAAAACTGAGGCAGAATCTGGTACAAGAAAAGACTGAATTGAAGGCATTACATTTCCACCAATACACAGTTCTTCTCTCTTCTTTAATATTCCAGCCAACAGCACCGTTGATGCCTTAATGGAATGCCCTTTTCATACAGCATACACAACAATTGATCTTTCTGCTCTCTAATTTATTAATTATAAATATTTATGAATTATTTATTATTTAGTTAAAAAAAGCTTGTTTAGAGCAGCTGATGAGGTGCTGAGTTATTATAGTGCCATTAATGAACAAATCATGAAACAGAAATTTTAATGTGTTGAATACTGAACAGGGAAATTCAACTATTAGAGTCACTTCCAATAACTGTTAGGCATTTACAAGAAAAGAATTTACATAATTCAACTGATAAGCTTTTGTGGTGTTCACAAAGGTGTATGATAAAAAATAGTCAGGGGAGTGTAGTGGTGAGGTAATCATGTGTCCAGTAGATGGTGGTCAATCTCATGTCAGTCTAATACTTACCAATGTCAGATTTACCTACAACTCTCATGGTATTTGAGATGTGTTGTTTCCTGTTCCAAGAGTGAGAGTGGCATCCTTCAGAAAGTTCTGTCCACTTAAAAACCTGAAAATACTGTTAATTTGCACTTGGCTTCTCTGAAGAATGCAAAGACTGAAGGAAAATTGCTTGGAGTAGATGAAGTAGATTAAACCATAAGGAATGAATCAAGGGTGCAAGCACAGTATCATGCTTTCATTTTCAATTAATTTCATCAGTTGATGGATCTCTTAAAAGGTGGAATAGAGCTTAAAGGTGAAATGGAGCAAACTAATATTGTTTTGGTGTTTGTATACCCCATACCTAACAATACCAAAGGGAGGACACTTGTAAGAGGGTGAAAATTGGCCTGTGTGTAACTACACGTGTCCTTCTTGCATCCAGAACCATGTGTTGTTGTTAACAAAACCATGCTTTGAGAAATAAGAAACAAACTAGAGGTATGTCACAGGGCTGGCTTAGCACTGCATCTCTAGAAGAATTAGAAGATAGTAAAGAGCATGTCATGTTGGTAGAGGTGCTTCCGCACCTTTGTGAAGGGAATGATGATAGTTTAGTAAGTCACTGGCCTTTACTGCTGATGGAAGTGATCTTTTAGCTTCAGTGGGAAGGGAGAGGCCATTCAATTACTGTGCTTGGCTATTATTTTCAATTAACATTACCATGAATACAAAAGTTCTTAGATTTTCTCTTTGTTGCTCTTAGCAACCTCGAACAGAACAATACTATGGTAAATTCCCAAGATTTCCTCTGAATCTTCTGTATTTCTACTTCATGTTGTGTCCTTTGGATTTAATCAACTTTTTGCCACACAGAAAAGTTTAACTTAAAAATATGACTGGATTTGGATCTTTTTTCATACCTCTTGCTATATGAAGTACGCGCTGCATGCAGAATTTGCACTGGTTTAACTGAGATTCGTGTCTAAGAGTATTTAAAAAATATTCAAAATGGGGAAGAAAACCCACTCATTTTCCTAACATTGATAGAGGTGCATTCAGCTAAAACTTGTGAAAATCATTCCTGCAAACAATCCTTAATTGTACTACCTTCCATTCTCTTAGGATACACAGTCCTTCATCTCTTTTAGTCCTTTTAGTCAAGTAAGATGAAGGTCTTTGAGGGCATGGGGAATATGGGTGCATCTCTTGTGGTAAGGGGATCAGTTGTGTGTAAATAGCTGTTGTGGTTCTTTACAACAGGGATTAGCTGTCAGATAGGAGTGTGGCAGCTTCCCACCTCTGGTAATAAGCATTACTACATGTGTAGGATGGATGACAAATGGAACTTTGATTGATAGACTTAGTGATTAAATTCTGCAGTTTACAAGGAAGTATTTTCAGCTCTGTCATCATTTCTCAGCTGTGTCACAAGGACCTATCAAAGAGGCATCAGTACACTTTAAAAGTATGATTCCAGCTGCTCAGAAAGAAGCTTCTTTTATGTCCCCTTCAGCAGCTGCAATGTTTATATGCAGAGATAAAGCCATTGTGTCACATAAGCATAGGACACTCATAGAAATGCACTTCAGCAGCATCTCATCACAAGCAGCACAGCTTTAGCTGCATTTCACAGCTGATGTATGAATGTGTGATTCCAAGTGCATAAAGCACCTGTGATAGGCTATTCCCTCTGCTCCGCTAGTCTGCACTGTCTTTTAAACCTGTTTCCTCCTCAGCTCTATCACAGGTTGATCTTTGCCAGCTGTTTTACCAGCTCATTCTACTATTTTTCACAGGCTGTCTGCAAAGTACTATTCCCCAGTTCTTCTGGGTTTCGGTATGCTTATATGCAATTTCTATTTACTCTATGAACCACTCCTTATCCCACAGCATTCTATGGATAATGTGCCACTGTAACTGCTGACTTATCTACACTACAGCAGTGATCTCCAAACTTTCTTGATTTCACCTCCTTATCATTAAAAAGTCTTTGAGCTTGCACCCCCTACATATGTGCATTTATTTAGTCATAACTCTACTTGTATTACTACATATATGTACTATTGTACTAATATATTGTGTGTATTTTTGAATGTACACAAAAATATAAATTAAAAAAAGGATGAGATTAGGACAACAAACAATATTTTGAAATAATTAATTTTATTTGTTCTTAGAACAGTAAACCCTTTTGTAGTCATCCTTAAAATGTCACCTGTCTTTGAAGGGACAGATTGTGTTTGTTTTTTTCAATATATTTGCTAGGTAGCATACTGCTGACAGCTATTTGTCATCTCAAAAAAGGTCAGCAAATTTGGAACATTTGGTTTTTTTGTGTAAGTATGTAACTTATCCTGAAGTTGGATAGCTCAGTGAAAGCACTTTGCCACAAGATAACCAAACTACTTTTCTGGGGTACAAAAGATTTTCACAGTCAATCCTGACCCTATCTCACTACAAAGTTTTGTAAAAAATCTGCTGGTTTAAAGTCTTGCTAACTAAGGAATGCAGTTTGTTGCCATGTTGTTTTCCATGTATTATTCCAGTAGTTTTTACCGTGGCAGGAGGAACAAGCATTTCACCAGTGCTGTGTGGCTCTTTTTTCTTTCGCTCTTAAGAAACCTCTTACTACAAAACAGTCTTCTGATAATTACAAAAGATGTTTGGCCTAGTTCTTGTCAGATCAGATTGTCACTGTTTTTACCTCATAAAGTGGCTGATGAGGAGCTTGAACTAGGAGTTGAAGTAGTGTCAACTTTGCCATTTTTTGTTGTTCACTTGTGCTCACATTATCAGTCTTCTCAGGTTGTGGTTTCTTTGTAGGAATGTTTCTAAGACAGTTGGCCATTTTGCATAGTTTTGTTTAGTTAAAACTAGTTAATATAATCCATAAATCAACTTAACCAGGTGCCTGTAAGCTGCAATATTACAATATATGCTGAAAATGGCTGAACAAGTAAGGGTATCACTTTGAACCCTTTGCACCATGGAGCAGCCACTCTTCCCCCAGGACACCTCACAGGCCACATGTGACATGGGACCCTCTGACATGCTGGCAGTCATATTTATTTATGTTCCAGAGGCTGCCTAAGAACTGTTGTCTGAACAACAGATGAAAAATAACATAACTATGAAATAAATGCCAATTGATGCTGCAAAGCTTTCAACTTGCATCTATCATTCCAATGCTTATTGATTAATGGTGTGTTTTCCCAACCCATATTTGTCATGTCAATTAATGAAGTATTCTCTTAGTATGAGGAACAAATTGATCTTTTAGAGGAGTATTTGCTGTCCTTGTGTGTGAAGGTAAAACTACTTGTAAAGTATGTGTTTTATTCCAGCAAAGTGTTGGGCCTCTTGGATCAGCTGGATGTTCTGCAGAAGGGAAGGGGGCATGATACTGGAAAAGCAGGGCTCTTTCTGGATTTCAATAGAAAGACCAGGTGACAAATGGCTTAATAAGATAGCCATTTCAGTCAGAGAGGGTTGTAGATAGTGAGCAATTTCTACACTCTTTCAGTGTCTAGGAACCTTGTTTTTGTGCAGCACTGGGTGCAGCTCAGATGTATTTTCCCACAGCACTTTGCCCAGATCCTGTCTGCAGAGTTTCCTGCCTCCCTCCTGTTCTGTAGCACTTTTATTTTGAGTAGCAAACAGAATCATGTAACTACTCCTGACAAGTTGTGAGGTTATCTCTGTCACATCACCCACCAGTCCACAGCACAGGCTAGCACAGGGCACTCCCACAGGTTCCCATGCAGTGGCTGCTACTGCTCTGCAATGGGCTTCTCAAGCCTCAAGTACAAGGTCCAACAGAGCCGATGGCCTGGTCGAGATCACTGCCCCCCCCAAATACAACATCTTCTGAAGGCTCCCAGTACACTAGTAGGAGAAACATACATCTCTAAGCAGAGAACATGGCTCATATCTGGGATGTAAGTATTTCCCCCCATAGTTTGACAAAAATGGAAAACACTATCACAGGTGATGGGGACAATAACAGGTTTTTCATAGTTCAAGATTTAAAAAAAGACCATCCAGCACTTTAGATAGTTGGAAGATGTAGTGGGTGAACAAACTACCTTACAAGATCATGAAGATTTGACATAATCAAAAGTGGTTCTCTGTTAGATTCTCAAAGTGAATACTGCATGACATTTAAAATTTATCCAGTTAAATAGAACAAAATTTATATGAGATACTCCTGTGCATGAGTCTCCAGGACACTCTGAAAGGTAAACTGGCTTCTACAGAAATCTCTAAAAAGTTGAGGGACATATTCCATGGTTTCAGGTAAATATATATATATAAAAAAAAACCAAACAGAAAAGTGTTCATCGTTTTCCAGATAGTGAGAGGCAAAATGTGACTTTTGTATCCTTTCCAGGTATTGCTGGGCAAGGGGTCACTGACTAATTGTGAAAGTCACTGTTACAGCACTGTTTCATAGCATAACTCCTTGGACTATGTGGAAGGAACTCTGAGTAGCTGAGGGGGAAGAAAGCTTAAATCTTTTTTTCTCAAATTTTTTCTTGTGAATGAAGCAGTTTTGTAAAAGATTGTGTTTTGGTAGAATAATAACGGTCTTATTTATAAAGGGTGAAGGGTAGGAGTTTGTAAGATTTTCATAGCTTTCAGTAAAGTAAATCAATGTTAATTTCAGCCAAAATCTAGTTATTTCTTTGACAAATTTTGTTCTTATCAAAAACTCTGAAAGGCATTTATGCTTTAACAATCTGTATATAGATATTAGGGGCTTATTTATCAGCACAATTTGACCTATTTAATGTTATGGAAACCTAGGAGAAAGATTGGAATGTAAAACCAGTGTTTTTCAGCCTATAGAGGGTCATACACATGGTCTAAAGGCTGGGGAAGGGCACTGTAAATAAATACGTAGATCTGTCATACACCCCCACAGTGTGTGTGTGTATATATATGTGTCTGCGTGTGTACGTATGTACATATTTCTAAATCACATATTTCTAAATAATTTCTAAGTGAGAAGCAAAGTATTTGAAAGTTTATGGGCCACTGTTCTAATGAGAAACACAGAAAACTTTGGTATTTGCTGCCTTTGAATCTTGTAGGGGGAAGAGTGATTATGATTATAATCATCAGCAGTTAGAGAGGATGTATTGCAAAGCTTTGCACAGCCTTACAGCTGAAGATTATAAATGGACACCATTCAGTTCCTAAAGGGTATTGTAATGAAGATGGTACGCCCTTTTATGAAATATTAATTACAGAGCTCGAACTTACTGATAAGTTAGGTATCATGCTATTACATTTCTTGTGTGTACGTTTTTTTGGTGTTCTAAAAGTGTCAAACTCATAAACCTACAGATCATGATGTTTTGAAATACAAAAAAAAAAAAAAGAAGAAATAGGGTGAAGCCACATTTCCAGTGAATTTTGCAACATTAAAATATCATTAAGAATAAAGGTTAAAACAGCTTATCCTTCTTCTGTTTTTTAATGTCTTTGCACATGGCAGTATGGTCAGGCTCATTTTGAGATCTAGGAAGAAGGGTTTGATTTGTTAAATCTTAATCCCACTTCAATGTAAAGACCTTGTAAGCCTTTTGATTTCAAGTCTGAATAAAGAAGTGTTATTAGTGATTTGGATTGGGAAGACAATTGTCCTATTCCTTAAATAGTTTAATATTGTTTCAGCAATACTCTCCCCAAATATAAAAGCTTGGGAGGACAATAATCCAGAAGCAAACACAAACTCATTATCTCTTGGCAGTTTTGTGAGGACATCATGGTTTCAATTCATTTGTTACACGTTGACTTGCTCTTTGAGTTTTCAGTCATACATACATTCTTTTTTAATTCATAGCACTGTGGAGAATATTGAGAGAATAGCAAACATTCCTTTCAGCAGTAGTCCTCAAACAAGTGTTCGTTCAGTCTCTAAGATTTTCTGGAGATCTCAGCCATTTGATCACATAAGGAGTGAGAAACAGATCCCCAGGGAGGAACAGAGAAGAGTCCTGCATCCTGACAATTTCATGGACAGATGAAATGTGTCATAGGATACTCTAACGTATCTTTAAAGGTGGAAAAAAAAAATGCATTTTACAGAGAATTTTCAGTTCTTTGTTGTATTTGTCTTGAGGGATAATAGAGTATTTGCCTAGGGGGTTTTCTGTTGAGCAGCTTGATTTGCCTCAGCACTACCAAAGTTGATGTTACTTTCCCTCCATATTGATAGAAGTTCTAAGACAGTAAGAGGATGTGGAAGGACAGAGGAAAGTTCTCTTGTGTCTCGCTGCTGCGTGCCGTGAACAAGCACATACAAATGCAATTTTATACTCAGGCCTGTGGTTCCAATGATTTATTTTAAATGGGCTTTCAATTTATTTGAAATAAATGCTAGCCCTGTGAAATTGCTATTTTAGTGGCCCTAAAGGATGAGACAGGATACTTTGTAATTTATGGTAGAGGAGCTATCTCCACTCCTGGCCAAAGATTTTTGCATTTAATGACAGATCTCAAATCTGTTGCAAAATTTTCTGTAGCACGTAGTGGTAGTGTTCTGTGTGAGTGCTACAAGAGGTTATGCTGCTTTAATAATTGTCTTAAATGTGGTCAGAAATACTTGTGAGAAAACACCCTCCTATGTGCTGTAAAGGTCAAAAAAGGGTATAGAAAACCAAAACTGACATGGATGAAGGCACAAATAATTTTCTTCATTGTGTTATCTGAACTGCCTATACCCAAGAGTATTTTAGAGATTCAGAGGCAGGAACATGAAGCAAAGCCTCCAACCTGTGAAGATTTTTTTCATGTGTGTAGCTTCTTGCAGCTCTGAAATAGATGACTGGGTTAAAAGATCTTCCTTTTGAAAACGAATAAATGCTAGAAAGGCAGTGGTTCTGCAGTGGAAAAAGACTGGTAGAAAGAAGCATTCAGATTACAGTCCAATATGAATAGCAGCTAAGGATTTAGAGAATAATTCTAGAGGATAGCAGCCCCATGAGCTTATAGTCTGGGATAAATCAGAACATGATAAAATTCATGACAAATCTAGTAAGTGAGATTATAGAGCTGAATTGGACTGGAGCCCCTCTGGCTTGACTCTGGAAAACTAGGCCTCCTCTACTTCAGCTAAAAAGGTGTATTTTGCTATAGTATTTAGGAATTGCCAATGTAGGACTCCAATTCCATGCATCACTAGTCTTGATGTGGGTTTTGGATTCTTCCTTTAGTCTAAATGAAAGAAAAATCCTGCTCTCCCAGGGGTCGGACACTTTTTTCTGAGTATACTGGGGAAAAGAAGTGAAAGCTTTTTCTCCCATCTTTTAAGATCTAAGTATCAAAAATTATTTGTATCTTAAGGAAACAAGACTAACCAATTTATAATTGCTTCAGGGGAAATAGAGGGCTTGCCAATGGCAAAATTATCAGAGAAAGAATTGGTGATAACTGGCACCTGTTGGAGATGGAAATAGACAATGTGCTGTTCCTAGACTATGCTGACTTCAACCTGCTATCTGAAATAATAAAAAAGGCTCCAGTGGAAGTATGTCTGCAGTTTCTGTATTTCTTAGGCAATATTCAAGTATTAAAATCCAGAAGATGTTAACCAGAGCTGAGAATGTGTTTCCTGAAAGAATTTTAGTTGGTAAACCATTTGCTTGGAGTTGCCAATAGAGCAGCCCCCTCTGTCTGCTGAAAATTTTGAAGAGCTTTGTCTAAGGCTCCTCCTGAGGTTGACTCAGATCTAGATCTAGGCAGTGGATAAATTCTGCTTAGATCATGACAACGTCCTACCTTTGCTTTCAGACTTTTTGTGTGTCTTTTTTTAATGACATTTGTTAATGTTGTGAGCAGCTGCAGTGTGCCTCCTGCAAAGGGAGTACCTAGCTCAGACTAGCACAGCAGAGTCAGCCAGTCCTTGGCTTGGAAAAGTAATGATTAAGTTATCAGGTACTTACACACTCATTAAAAACAATAACTGAGTATCCCTGGGTTAGGCTTTCCAAACCAGCAAGGAACAGTAAGCACTAGGTTGGGATAGGTATTGAATTAGAGTTTTGTTTTCCGCTGTTACTTTAAAAATCTGGGGTTTTTTTCTTTAATCCTATGCAGAATTTCTACTAACAGGAAAAAATAATGAGTTTTGAGAGGCTGTGTAGTTATTGCCTATCCACCATTAGTTAAAGTCCTCAGAGGACCAAACATGAAATTGATTCTGGGAAGGCTTGCTCATGTCTTTACTGCAAGCTTCCCTCTAAAAGAGAGGGAAAGATGTGATTCCACCCCAAGTGCAAGCATGATGCTTATCACCTGTGGGACTGGAGTTTTCAGAGCACCTGTAATATCAGTCGTTTGGTAAGATGAAGACTGAGGATATGACTACTCAGGACTGTTAATGTACCAAAGAATATTTTGTATGAGGAAGCACTGTGAAAACTAAGGCCAAATCCCTCCTCATTAATTTACACTCTGTTTCTCTAAACCTTCTGAGGTTTCATTTAGTTATTGGCTACTTAATTTCACATCCTGATACTGGGGTCTCATACTTTCTGTGCTCCATTGCTGAGAACAGACATAAAGGATCAAAGATGCTTTGGAGAGGGAGGCTATTGCAATTACGTAAAAAATAAATATTGAAGAACAAATGTCAAAAAGGTCAAATGCTCCTCCTTGTATCCAACCAATTACAGCCTTCTCAGATCAATATTTTCTGCAACCTGTGAGGTGTAGATGTGTTCTCAACTGGCAGACATTCAGCTGAAGAGAGAATTGTGGTGTCTTGAGCAGCCTGCCCTGTCCATAAGACAAATACATGATAATAACTGTGATTATTTATGAACTTGCACGCATGAGAGCCAGAACAACTGCTTTGCTTATTTAGCAAAGCTCTAGAATCTCACCTTGAACTTTATCTGTAGAGATGCTGAGCTGTTGAGTGCTTTCATTTGCAGCCGCAAATTACAATCCCAGAAAGGATTGTAGAAATCCACACTCCATGAAATTTATTAATACTTCAGATGGTACCTGTCAGAAATTGTCCCTGGATTGCCTAGAGACCCCTGGGTTCTGTTGACTGTGTCCCACTTTACCTCTAAATTTTTGTAGGAAGAAGGGAATATTAAGCCAATACACTGCAAAGCAATATTCTGACACAGTTCTTCTTTCTTTAAATGTGTAGATCCCTAATTCATGAGACTGCATAATTATATATTTGCTTATGAATAATACACTGTGTGGGTTTCTGTTCCCAGTTCCCCACCTCCTTTTTCATTCTTGTTTGGATGCATACTGTAATTGAGCTGCCTCCCAGAGGGGCATCACAACACCCTACAACCAACTGTGAGAAATCCTTGTGTCTTGCAAACACCCTATTTCTCTCCCACACCCTGGCTCAGAGAATTTAAAGAGCCCTCATTAATTAACACTGAACCTTGCAGGGTATGCGTGAATCACAGCAGCTGTGGTTAGGGACTGAAATTTAATTAGAAGCACATATTAGGAAGGTGATTTTTTGAAGTTTCGAACTGCAAGAGGTAGAAAGTTTAGCTTGTAAGTATGTTGCTGTTTATGAGTGGGGGAGTATGCATTTATGTGTGTGATGGTGCCAGTTTTCAAAGACAAAAAGATAAAGCTAGCAAAAGTTCTTGCCTTTTCAAAGACACTTCAAGGAAGGTTTTGCCAAAATGATTCATGAGGTTTACTATTGCTGTTTAGAAATTGATGCTGACTGCATCAAAATCTAATGAGAATGCAGTACATGAAAAACTAGGATTCTAAAAAATAAACACAGGAAAGTATTTCAGTAATATTGCTATACAATGTTATTATCTTTCTGTCCCAGTGCTTTGATTAAGACAAGCTGGGCAACTTCTGCACTGCCTGTTTATGGAGATGTCAGACAATACATTTAAAGACTTGCTGGCTAGGAGAAAACGAGGCTATGACATATTCAATGAAAACACCCATGTCTTGACCACCTTTCTCGTATTCAGAGGGCTTTCATTTCATTGGGGTCTTTATAACTCTAACATACTAAGAGTATGTAACTTCTTTCAGGTGTTATGATTTTTTTTAAACCTAGATACTTCTAGATGGATACAAAACAAAACAGTAGAGGCAAATATATGTATTGAAAATAATTACTTGAAAACATTCTTGGGCCACTTGAGGTCAATAAGCATGGCAATGTGATAGCAAAGGATGTCAGATGTAGGTGTATTTTGAGATAATGCATCTTCCTTAAAAACAGTGGACCAAAAGACCTGCTAAATTTTCACATTTCTTTTGGTATAGTCAGAGGATGATAACAATGAAAAAGAGCTATGGATAGAAAAGTAATTCAAGATTGTTCAAAGCAATGTCCTACTGATGTTCTCTGTTTCTGTGTATTTCTGTTCCATAGCACACTGAAGTGTAAGTGCAGCTGTAGACAGGGCATACCTGCCTGTGATCTCAATAGCTTTCAAAACTAAAGGGAGTTTATATTGCTTTGTGCTTACATATGCAATTCCTAAAGCAAAATCAAGAACATTGCTAGGAAGTCAAGAACATTGGGAAAAATGTACTGGCCTTTCATATGGGTCAGATGATGTTAAATAATTAAGTTCTGCATTGCTTGAGTAAACATTTCCTGGTTTAAAGTGATGTTTGATATTGCTATAAGCTACTAAGGATATGTAACATTCCCTCCCATTTCAGGAGTGATGCAATTCATCTGTACAGATAGATCAATGAGTCATGCTTGCATACAGTGAGCATGGTATTTGCAATTCATGGTGTGAGGTTCTGGTACTCACTGTCTCACATACAGGATTAACTCCCACTCACAGTGGTAACTTTTACATTTTCTGGAACCATTCAAGGGGATGGATGATTTAACATTAATATTAACAGTTTCTATAAAAGTGGGTTGAATTTTTATTTGACAGCAACCTCCAAAATTTGGTAATTTGGTATCAGTTAGATGTCATCTCCATACTTTTAGTATGTTCTCATTTCTCACAGTTGCTCTTGTTGGGAAGATAAAGGGAGAAGTTTTATCTATTTCAAAACTTACAAAATTTACACTTGGTTAAAGCCGTGGAGAATTTAATCTATGCTAAAACCAAGTGCTATAATAAAAGTGCAGAATGACCACATATCTTGTTGGAACTATCATTTCTGCTTTGCCAAAGTCAAATCACAGGGCTTGTTGCTTGAAATAAAAGAGTTTTACAAAGGAACAGGCACATTCTCAGGAAGTATCACTATTAAAATTTGTCTTGTCTATCCTCTGATATGTAGTGATCCTGATTCTGTGAATAGATTTGGTATAATGAGCTGTCTATGCAACAACAAGCTTTGAACAAGCTTTCTGAAGACTGGTGGAGTAAGCATTACTGTCAGCCACATTAGCACTGTGTTCACCTATGTTTTTCCCATCACTACTGGAGTTTTTTGCATGAACCTGATTGTGAAATGCTGTCTTTGACTTTTCTGTGGCAGGTCTTGAATAATAAAAACAAACATGCACACACAGAACGAAAACAAACTCAACAAGTACATGTGAGTTTCTTGTTAATTTCCCCTATAAATCCTGGATGTTGTATTTGGTTTTGTAATCTTTTTAATTCAACAAGCCACGGTAAGTGCGAAGGGAGCTAAAGACCATTTTTAAGGCTGTAGGCTAAAATATTGTCTTACAGTCAGAGCTGACACAGAAATAGGGCTTCAAAATACTGTTGAGTGGAACCATTATTGAAGAGGATCCATTTTAGGCAGATGGTAGAGCTGACGTTCCAACTTGCTTATAGTCTTTAAATATCTCTGTGTGCTTTTCACAGCAGAAAGTGTGCAAGCCTTGCTTCCTTGGCCCAGTTCAAATGGGGCTGTAATCACTTGGCACCTAAAATTTAAACCTGTACTTTCCCATTATGGCATTCCTCTCAAGCTAATAGTTTTTTGAGTGGACTGACTTCCCACTGGAGGATTAGTTCCCAGACCCAAATTGCTTTATTGCAAATTTCATTTGTGCCTTTATTTAGCTGCTAACCATTGTGCCATGTCCTGGTTTCAAAGTGTGTCAGAATGCTTTGTGATGGTCTTAGAGCTGTGACTGTGTAGAAATAGAATTTTTATTAAACAGTGATAATAATAGTGACTCTACTGTAATATATCTTTTACTGGAACATCAATGTGTTGTTCTATAACTGTTTTCTTCAAAGAACTTAGGTAGAGAACAAAAATAGGTAGGAGAAAACTTCCTACCATCTCTGTTGATTGGTGATTTAATCCATTTCTTTTCTTTTACTTCCCTCCTTCTGAGACTTGGTCTCTGTCTCTTGTTTCCTTGTCTCCTCTATCAGTGTATTTTCTCTGTCTGATCTACTGCTAAACAAGTCCTGTTTGAAGACCAAGCACTATCTGTCCTGCATACCATTGTGTTGCTCATTTGTATCATGTATCCTTTATGCTATGAAAGCTGTCCTGTCACTGAGTGTGGCAAGGCCACTTTCTTGATGGTTTCTTCTTGCTCTGTCATAGGATAAATTATTACTGCTGGCAGTATCAGTATTAATACTGTAGTTTTTGTTTATTACCATATTTTGAGAGACCTGCAGAAAGACAGTCGAAAGCTCCAGAGAAACTTGGTATTAGCTATGCCTCACAGTTTGAATCCTGACTCTTCTTTCTTTTCTGTGTTTTGTCTCTATTTATTTGGTATGTGAGATATTATTATATGATTATGGAGAATGAGACAGGAAAGTCCTTTTTTATCAAGCAGTGCATTCCTGTGTTCAAACTTCATTGTCTGTAAAGTACATCCAGGAACAAAGGGGTTTTTTAAGATGAGATTTAGGCTCCTTTATGGATTATACACTAGATGAGAGGGAGGGTGTATAAAGAACCTATTGTGGGGAAAAAAAAAGAAAAAGTGCTGTTGGTGTCTGTCCTCTTTTGTTTCCTGCTTTGTATCCCTTCTGAAAACCATTACTAGTGAGGTGTTCTACTTTCCTCCATCTGTGTGGGTGGGGATATTGGATGTCTGTTTCTATCCCAGTGCTAATAGCTTTTTACTTCTCCACCCAAGTGGCTATCCAGACCAGTGTGTGCATTTGACAGGAGATGCCATTTGGCAAGTACTGCCATCCTCCCTTAGTCCATTTCTGTTTTGTAGCATTTCAAAAAGGCCAGTTGTACAGCACTGGCAAACACAATGGCAGTCTGGCTCTCCATTTTAGGACATGCCTGCATGCTTTGCCAGAAAGGCAAACAAATCCCACAGGCCTTCTACCTACACAGACACAGTTATTCAGAAAACAGTGACTGGCACAGGCAACAGGAAAAAAAATCCTCCCCCCCCCCCCAAAAAAAAAAAAAAAAAAAAAAAAGAAAAAAAAGAGGAAAGGCTGGACACACCCTGGACCCCTACATGTTCTCAGGTTGATACAATAAGAGATGGCAGGTGTTAACCCACAAGATTCACCAGAGAATTTGGGGCACGCTTGCTTTTCAAGTGTCCTTCCAGCTATTGATTGTGACACTAAATGTACCTTCTTCAGACTTCTAGACTTCAGGTGACACAGTGAAACCCAGGATAAGTTACACATATCTGCAAGGATTAGCTCAAGTCCTAGGTAGTGATTTTAAAATTCTATTTTTTTGAGAGCTTTGTATTTTGAGAGTACAAGACTCATAGCCTCTCAAAGCCTGTTGCACTTGCGTCTTTCATTCTTAGATACCACTAGGTGCCTGTAAGAGACAAGGACCTTCCCCAGACTGACCATGTTCATCTCTTATTCAATACTTGTACTTTTGCACTTTTAGTATTTAAGAAGACAGTTGAAATACATGTTGGGCCATACATTTCTTCTTCAGGCCGAGGTATTTGTAATAGCACCAAAAATTGACCAATGTATCTTTGGGGCAGTGATGTTAGAGAAAAGAGATGAGAAGCTGTTTTCCCAGCATGAGAGTTTCTAGGATGAGATGGAGGTAATAGTTGCTCTTAGACAATATCAAATCCTGTGGTTTGCAAAGTGAGTGGGATATAAAAGAGATGGTAGTTCACTGCTCAGGGAATAGACTAGGAGAAGTGAACAGCAGGTAACCATGCTGCTAGCAGAGAAAGTGAGAACACTCTTTGGATTACTCATGCCATTGTGGGATGAAGAGTAAAGAAACAGCTGGTAAGCTGTCAGGTTGATCTCACAGAAATGTGAAATGTCTTCTCCTGGTACTTTAATACTGAGTTATTTAGATGAAGGTATGGAGGCAGGGGAAGAGAAGACAGGGTGGTTGCACCTGCTATTAGACTTTTTATTTCTCTTTTCAATTAGCTATATGTAAAAGCGTCCATTTCCTTCTTACCCACTCTGTCAAACTCATCCACAGCCATACTGTCTTTCAATCCTGGTTTTTCATATAATATTTTGACCAGATTGATCAGGATGTTTTTAGTTTAAGCTGTATAAATGGTTAGATTGGTACATTCTGCAGACATGACTGTAGATCAGTAGAGGACAACCAAACATACAATCGTTCCAAACAGGTCTGGGTTATGTATGGAGAGAACAGACATAGAGATTTAGATTAGGGATACTTATATGGCTTATTTATCCTCTCCTCTTGAATGCATTAATAAGAACCTGAAGACATCTACTGCTGTGAAGAAAGGGTGTTTCTTATTTGATTTATTCTTTCCTTCTTTCCTTTTTATTTGTTCTTTCTGATCTCAGAATTTTAAATCTTCTCATAGTGCGCAGGACTGAGAGGCCTAAGTGTGGCTCAGTGATTTCATGTTAGTAATTCTTCCTTTTTGCACACTGAGATAATCTTGCTTGTGACACATTGACCTTATTTTTATCCCAGCAGGGACAGATAGAAATGTAATGATCCTGCTCTGGTAAGGAATAAATTTTTAAACTCATGAGACTTGCACAAGTACAACTGCTTGGAACAAGCAGGAAGGAAAAAACCGGAGCCCCTTTGCATTTCTCTCTTCTACCTTAGTTCTTACCAGGCCCATGTCTACTTAAACTAGATTACATCCCAAGGTGAGTTTGCTGCCCTGTCTATGTGGTTTGGTTTTTAGTCTAATTATGTCAGTAGGGAACTCTCAGGGTTTGGAGAGGAGTAATTTTTTTGTAGCTTACATTCTTTAAATACTTTTTATGTTTCTCACATTTTACATATTTAACCCATGGATATGCTGCCAAATCTTTGTAAGTTTTTTTTCCTCCTATGTGTTCCACCACTTTGTCAGATCATATTCTCTGCTTTGCAAGTTTTTACAAAACAATGCAACATGAATTCTGCCTCCGCTGTTTGCATCACCCACAAAGCCAAGCAGGCTGTTCTTTTGCCTTGCCTGGGATAGGGTCCCCTAAGAAATAAACACACTTGGCTTGTGCTTTAAGCATCTTTCCATCACTGATGCAAGGCTGTGCATGGCTTTGGTTCATTTGACATGAATCATCCATCCATCAGAGATGTGTCACAATCTGGAAAATTCAAGACTCCAGTCTGAGCAATGACTCCTTTGTAATCAAAAGAAAAAATAAAAGGAGGTTGAATATGTGCCTCGCCTATGTACATCTTGACAAAGTGCTATCAAGGGCAAAACTGGGTTGCATTGCAATGCCATAGGTGTGAATATTATTTTTGGACCAGTGGTTCACCTAATCAACATCCGTCTGGACATGTTGTAGGATCCAGGGTTAACGATGCTACAGTGGCCTCCTCATGTGCTGACATATATGTGGAAATATTTTTCAAAATCTGTCTCCTTAAGGGATATCACTTTTTTTGTCCCAGATTAACTAGTGCTCTGTTGCTGTTTGGTTTCTGACAAATTTTAATGTCAAAACTTAGCTGTATCAGAAATACGGAACAACTGAGCAGAGATTTCAGAAGGAAACAAAAAAAAAAAAGGCAGCTATTCACAATAAATTCCCAAGTATTTGAAGTTTTCTGCCTGAGTGGTTTTGCTGTGTCCCCCATTTAGGATCTTCATCCCATGTTGTATCTCATGTTTAGACTTTGACAGGTTGAGATGCACACACAGGGGCCTTTTTTCTTGGTGCTTCCAGTTAATTTGGAACTTGGCAGTACTATGCAGTTATTAGTTATTTTCAGCATGCATTTCTTTGCATCTGTCAACAGTAAATTTAATTTACCATTGCGTAGACCATTTTCATAGATCTTCTACTAAGAAACAACTTAAATAATTTTGTGCCAGCTGCAGATTTGTTTCTTTGTTATTTACATTCTTTTCCACAGCACTGACAACTATGTGAGGTAGGGCTGCTTATGTAGAGTGCCTGCATTGGTTTTTTTTATCACACTGAAAAAACCCCACAGTTTTGATCCTAATTTCTTTTTGCTGTGTTTTTATAATTTTTAATCCTTTACAGTGCTTTTTCTTCTGTTATGATGTTTGTAGGGTTTTTTGGTTAAGTCCTCTTTTAAAAGACCTTTTGAAATTCTGTCTGACATCTGTTTTCTTTTATCTGGTGTTTCATTACATCTTTTTACATCTAAAGAGTCCCAGTACATTTGATTGCTTATAGAAAGAATATTGGATTTATATTGTTATATTTTAATAACTTGTGACATTTATTTCTGTTACAGTGCCTACCAATGAAGTAGGGTTTGCAGGTGCCTCGTTGTTACAAGCATCATAAATACTAAAAAACAAGCAAATAAAAAACAACAATAAACCCTGCCAAAAACAACAATCAAAACAAAACAACCAAACAAAAATGCAACAAAAACCAAACCAAACCAAAACAAAAAACCTACAAAAACCCAAAGATGTCTGTGTTACCTTCCAGTACTGTAGTGGCTGTACTCCATAGGATAGTGTATAAATAGTTACATAATTTTGCTAGCAAATCAACTTTACTTGTAACTATTAAGTAAACGTTTGAAAGATCACCACAGTTTGTATTGTATTCTGAGAATAATGTATGTTAACTATTTATGTGTCTTTCAGTAGGTACTGCAGCTCTTCACAACTATTTACAAAGTAAGCTGCACAACACTGTCATTAAATGGTAGCATAGCATTAGTGTTGTGGTATGAATAAGGAAAATCCAGACCTGATGTCATCCCTTTTCCACCTTTTTTGCTCCAGTGCAGTACCTTTGTGTAAAGTTGAGGCTGAAGATAAAGTTTCTCTTCAAGTTACCATTTTCAGAATCAAATCTTAGTGGAAATCCTTGTGATTAGGTTATGGCTCTAGACGTTTAAAATCATCTGGAGAGTCATTAAGAGCTAAGTTGATTGCATTCAGAGAGCAGGGCGTGTGCATGCCCCTCATCAGCAGTGACAGTGGGAGACTTGAGTGGCTTCTCAAAAAATGAATTAGGGCTCTTCTGACAGTGCTCTGAAGCCCTCAAGGCTAAACCAAATCTTTCTTTCCACTTCTTGTGATGTACAAATCCTTGCAATTTTCAAAGATATAAGGTCTCTTTTTATTTTTTTTTGATGGTGATACAGGAGAGAAATAAATGGCAAGTGAATTAAGGGATGATGCAGTACAAAATATTTACTAAATACTGAGGGGAAAATAAATGAGACCTTGAAATTGTAGACCATGATGTGGAATAATTTATGCTCAGAATTTCACTCAGCACTTGACTAATATTGATTTGTAGAGCAGTGGTCCCACTACTGATTAGGAGAGGGGTCTGGATATACCTGTTCCATCAACAGAAGGAAAAAGAAAATCGACAAAATATTCTGAATTCTTTCATCAAATTTCATGTAAATGGGAGGTGAAACATCAGTAGTGACAAATATTGTTTCTTTATGGCCACTGAAGCTGTTTGACCCCTAAAAGTTTGTTTGTCTAGGAGACTGAGTGAACCATGGCATCCATCTGGGTTTTAAACACATAGTGGACATAAAGCAGGAAGAGATTTTAGAGAGAATTTCTTGTCAGACCACAGCTACCACAAGCACCTGTAAAGTATCAAGGACGCTGGAGGTGAAGATGCAAAATTGAGAATAAATTTTATGTCCAAGATACTTTTGCTTAACTTTAAAGATGAGAAGAAGCAGAAGTTCCAGAACTCTGGCAAAAAGGTCTGACTGGGCAGATCAGACTGGGCAGGAGTCCTACTTTTTCTATTATTATTTTCCATCCTTTCCAGTCGTAAAGGTCTTGTTTGTAAGACCTACTATGTTTATCACTGGTAGCAGCAATAAATGGATAAAGACAGGCAGAATAATGACTGATTTCTGAAATGGCTCATTTTGTTAACTAAATTACAGGTTGTGCTGTGGACAGAGACAGCTGGCAGGCAGTGTTGCCCAAGCACCAACCCTCAAAGAAAGTGAAATATGTACTTGCCTGTCATTAGTGTGCACATTTTCATTATCACCATTGCCATCATGACAAATGTGTCCCCTGAGAGCAGCTGCAGACAGGAGGAGTGGACTGTGAAGAGAAACAAGCTATCCTGCTATCAGGACCTGTTCAACGTGCAAACAAATCTGTAAATATCTCAGTAAGAGGCCAGACAGTACTTGGGTGAGGTCTGCATTTGTCTAGCCTTCTCCCATTCTGGCATCTCTGAGCAGTCTGTACCCACTTAATAAAAATGTTCTCATTTCATTTGGAAAAGAAAGAAAGAGGGAGGAAATTGCTATTATGCTTCCTGCAAGTTACACAACAAGTCCCTTCCAACATAAGGGGTAGGATTAAGATCTTCTGACATGAAGCTCTCCAACTGATTTATTAAATCATGACTTTCCTCAGAAAAACAAATGGCTTGCTGTTTTCCAGTCACTGGACTAAATGCTCTGCCAGCTGTCATTCTTTACCTGGTCAAGCAGTGATATGCTACTGGCATTTTCAGAATGGATCCAATGCAAATCTTCCCTTACTCTGTAATAAATCCTGTGAGCAAAAATAATGTGATAATTTCAAAAAGAGAGCATGAGGAAAGCTTTTTACTTGTCTTAACAGTTAACTCTTTTCTCTTGTAATTATGAAGGTAAAGGAGCTTTTTTTTTGTCATATATTAGATAAGATGAATGGACCTAATTTTGAAAAATCAGATTAAATGTTTACTGCCTGTGGAAACAGGACCCAAATCATCCATGACAAAAACTTTAAAGAGCTCCTATATTCAGATTGATAATTTTGAACATAGAAGAATTATCAATGTGTTCCAGATGGGCATTTCTTGGCCAGTAACTTTTGCCAAGCAAAACCAGCACAAGGAGAGGAAGAAGCTCCTGGTTTGGGGTCTTGCAAAAGTTTTCCTCTAAGCACTATCAGTTCATTTTCTATTCTGGAGTACAAGAGTCTTTATTCTTGGTTTCTTGAAAAGAAAATTGCGTCCTTAGAAATTTTTGTTATCTCTATGAATGTTAACTCCTAATGCAATGGTCTCAAAAATACTTTATAGCAAATGTATGCCTAGGCTATGAACTATGTTGACTTAAAAAAGAAAAGAAATGGATAACATTGTTCCGTTAGTTATATGTTAATCAGAAAAGACAAATCAAAGTGCTTGACTTAACTTTTCAGTTTCATTCATTATTTTGTGAATCTCATACTTTCACATTTTTAGCTTTCCTAGTTTGATGTACTTCGAGTTTTTTGAGACTTTCCTATTATAAAAGTCTCTGTATAACACAACTAATTTTAATTTCTAATTCAAATCTGAGTAATCCTAGTGAAACTGTAGGATTATGTTACATGATAACACTGTTGTATTATGTTGCAATCTGGTTAAACTTTGGTAGCCAAAGTAGGTCATTTGCTGCCTAAGTTATTGCTGGCATACGTAAGTTTTCCCTTTAGCATGCTGGAAGGATACCCAGTGTTAATACTTCAGCAACTAACAGGAAAGGAGCTTGCAGAACTGCCCTTCTGCTGCTGGGAGAAAAGGTTTACCTGTGTCTGTGCAGAAGCTGAAGTGTGCTATGGGGACAGCAGCCAGCATGGCTGGACCTGTGCAGAGCTGTGGGGGCTCAGCCATCCTGAGGTTGGGGCTCCTGCACACACAGCCCTGAAACTGGTGGCTCTGGACCTATGGGCATTGTGACAGTTCAGGCTAGCTGAAAGAGCCCTTCTGTCATGCTACTCTGCTAATCTGTTTCTTTGCCTTGGTTTCCATTTACCAGTAAAATTAATGAAGTGAATACCGATACCCATCTTCAGAGCTTAGCTATTACCTTAATTAAAAAGAAAATATTTAATGTGACATTGTTAAGGTCAGCATGCTCAAATGTAACCAACTGTAACTTTGAAATACTATTTAAAACATCTTTAATTCAGCATTTAAGAAAGTTGCTGATTTAACAATCCAGGAAACTCAGCTCTGATCACAAGCCCTATACCTTTAGTAACATGAGTCATTGCATCTGTTCTCTTTTTCAGCTATCTCAGACATCCAGTAGAGACACTGATCTGTGCTAGCAGTAGTATTTTGGTACATAGTGTTGATGCCTTTGTGGGTCTGCTTCCTCCTTAATTTCACCCATTTTTTCCTTTTCATAGTTTTATGAGAGGCTCTTCAGGAAGGAGCAATTCAGATCGTTGTTCCAACCCTGGTATACAAGACAAAAAGCACTATTACTTGTAAGCGACACACATAAATGTAACTGCAGACTGTTTTCAAAATTGCTTGTCACAGCAAGAAAAGTACACATAAACCCATAGTCAAAAGAGGGAAATGTTCTGAGACGTTAGTGGTCAAGACCTGGTATTGTGGCTTACATCGTTTCTGGAAAGCGACTGATCTGGATATAGTAGGGCTGTTTGAATTGGACAGAAAATAGTTCATCTTCTTGACAATGAAGAGTGGAAATCTTTGATTTGTGTTCAGCTAGCAAATGTGGCGAGGTTAAGTGCAGGTTCCATTGGTGTGTCAATGCAATGATAGAAAAGTGGCTTTTGCAAATAAACCGCAGGCAAATCTCAGAAAATAATGCAGTATACCCAATCCTCCACTGCTAACAGGGCTAAGAAGACTCAGAGGATCAATTTAAAGAAACAGTTTTCAAGCCAAATGTATTTCTAGATAAACAAAACTGAAATCTTAAGGAATGCTGCCAGGATTAAACAATGCCCTTAATTTCTAGTTAGCAATTGATCTCAATCCACACAGGTAATAAAAGAAGATGCCAAATCTTCTGTAGCTGTTTGATAGTCTCCAGCAAATGAGTTGAGAGTCTTAGCCCAGCTGACAGTGGTTGGAAAAATTGCAAATCCCCAAAAAAGTCAGGTTTTAGCATGCATCCAGAATACTTTAGAACTCCTTACTGTCCATCTGTCCTGAGAAGAGAAAGTGTTGTAGGGTTTGAATCTCACTCCTTTTCCTGGAGTCCTCTCAGAAAATGCACTGGTTAGTGAAGATGCCACATAGGGAGTTTTCATTGCTCTTTGTTGCATGTAGTTAGATAAAGAGAGAGAGACTAATTAAGTATTGTATCTTGCTTGCCTATAAAGTTATCCAGAAAAATGGGGAGACACTTGGCACAGCTACTTCTCTACTGCTTTGATCAAAATTGAGACATAGCTGCTGGGGTTTTTTGTTTCCCTCACCTTTTTTTTCCCCCCTTTTCTTTCTTAAATGCGGCTCTTGCTATTAACCTTTTTCACAAAAACAATAAAGCCTCTTTCATGCTTCCTTCCCATTTCAGATCATTCTGTTGGAAAAGTGTTGGCTAGAAAAGATGGCAAAGCTTTCATGTTCTTTTTTCTTCTTGAAACCACCTACGTGGTTTCACAGAGAAAGAAGGAAATACAGCTCTGAAGGCTGGGGGAAGTGCAGGTCTCCAATGCCACCCTGAAGGCTGTAGAGTTGTTAATCACTGACTGTGATACTGAACCCACCACTTTGGGGTTGCATCTCTCTTTAATGTACAACATTGAGAACAAAATCACCCCCAAACAATCCGAGATCTAGTCACCTGAAATAAGAAAGTGAATCATGATAAAAAAGTGAATTGAAAGTTGCATTTTAAAAAGCACCAAACCAATGTAAGTTTCAAATAACTTTGCATGAAGAAATCATATTTAACAAACTTTCCCTTGCCACCACGTAGCACAGGCTTCAATGTCAAGTAGAGTCATTAAAAGAACCGCAGTGTTATCTCCCTTGGTAGCAATTCTTCTTATTGTTCCCTTGAGATAACGCTTCCCAAAGTTTGGCAGGGACCTTAAGGAAGCCAAACTTCTTTAGCAAGAGCAACTGCACTGGATGAATATAGTATACAAAATCAGGAGATTATGATGTGTCTTTTTGAAGGTAGTACTGGCCCATGAGCTACCAGTTTGAAGTGGTTATGCTCTGCATGTAATTTAAATTTGAGAAACCCACATATTTCTTTGTCTAGGAAAGATAAAAATAAATTACAAATGTTATAAAGGAAGATTTTAACTGGACACATTTTTAGTTTGAACGCCTTCCACTGAAGATAATGTTGCTGTTTATATTAGAAAATTGTGTCTTCTGATAAAATAAATATCTGAAGTTTAGTCTTATAAATGGTAAGAAGATTTCTGCTTTATCTCATTTTGTCATCTTTTCTGCTTCTTTTTTTTCTTCAAAGGAAAAGGGAGGATGAAAATACAGACCAAGTGTAGGAATAAGTAATACATCTAGACATTAGAATTCTAACATAATTTGGGTGATTAAATATAAATATTGTAATTATTTTATTACTTTTTCATTATGAAAAATCTGAGAAGTTTAAAAGCCATTGTAGGGTGGAATTTTTTAAATCTTTTATACTTTTTTTTTCAATAAATGTGACATTTTGAACCTGTTGTGCTCCTTGATGTATTCTGGCCACTCATTGATGGTCTTTTTTCCTACACTGGGACATTTTTACTAGTGTTTGAGGCTCATTAGTGAGAAGCTGGGCAAACCCTGAAACTTCCAGAACCCTGATGCAGGAATCTGCTGTCCATTCAGGCTGGAATTTGTACCCATCTATTTAGGGAGACTGTAATTAGGTTAACTTGTGTTCTGGTGTGAAAAAAGACCATTGTGATTTTATGATACGGAACTGCAATCTGTTTGTTTTATCCATTCTTTAAGTGTTAGTATAGGTTATCTTTGCATGTAGACTGGTATTACATGAATTCCCTGGAGCTTCTTTCACTTTTATGGTGTACTTAATTCTTCTTTGGTACAAGGGCATGAATGGTGTTTGGTGGATCAGCATAAATTGCATATTATTAATTCCAAAACAACTATATCCATTTTCTGAAGGAGAGTCTTAGATTATTAATATTGTAATGAAGTACAAAGCAGTTTGAGGATAGTGATATTTATTCAGAGGAGCAGTGGGATTCCACAGAGATGAACAGGACCATTGCAAAAAGCAGATACATTCTATTTTGTTGTATTTTCTCATCTTCTTATTGTAATATGACTAAATATAGAACACATGGTAGTTACAAACACAGGGAATCCAAGCCTGCATTCCTTTTTTGTTGTTCTTGAAATGTTCCCACATGCATACACATGCTGTCTGCTTTGCTTTGTTGGTATTTTCTTTACAGTCTGACAAGGCTGTGTCACTAGCATTGTCCACCAATTTGCAAAATAATATTTTGAATCTTGACAATGTGTATCATCCTCTGGACCATTTCTTTTTTGCTTGTGAAAGCCCATGTTCCTATAATAAATGGCTCTGTTTTAAATACGGTATAATTTCTGATTAGTATACAATTATATACTATGAGGGTAGTGAGGGACTGGAACAGGTTGTCTAATGAAATGGTGGCTGCCCCATCTCTGGAAGTGTTTGAGGCCAGGTTGGACGGGGCTTGGAGCGATTTGGTCTCCTGGAAGGTGCCCCTGTGTAGAGGTGCAGAAATGAGGAAGGTGGTCAACAGTTTGGTCTGTCAGACCATGCTGCTTTGGTTTTAATTCCTTTTATCAGAAGTCAGCTGTATCTGCCTTCCAAGCCCAAACTCCCATGCCATATGCTGCCAGTACTGTCTTCCATCTGCCTGAAGGCACAGACAACAGCCGTAATAGCTGGCCACAGACATCCATCACCCTTACTGCTCCTTCAGTTTGTATTTTACAAGATCAGCCTGTTGCGAGTTTATTGTCTCTCCCAATCAACTCATCAGATGCCTAAATTTTGTAGGAAGGAGAAAATACGGAGAGTTGGGGCTGTGGTCATATAATTGCGAAAAGATAAGGCACATATTACTCTTATTCCCCTAAACAAAATGGCAGTTCTTTAAAATTTGATTTTTAAAGGCTATGTTATTTTTGTGCTGAACATACAGTATCAAGCTAAATCCTTTTTCAGATCTGGGTCCTCTGTAGGGCTTTCTCCTGAGTAGAAGTGTCAGAGTTTGACCTACTAATTTCAGCAGCCTGCTGACAAAATAATGAATGAACAGAGGAACTCTGTTCTTGCACTTGGGTAATATTTACTGAGTGTTGCTAAATCACAAAGTGCTGGACAAAAGCTAGGAAATTTTTCTTTCCAGTATGTAAGCATAAAGTGTATAGTCTAAATCACAATAGTCTTGTATCTTTAAATTCCTTTGGCTGCTCTAGTTTATTCACAAAAATTCTTCTTTCATCAGGGAATAGACACGTTAGAGCTGACTTTGTACTGGTCTTACCTCCCATACCCTGAGCTTCCTTTACCTCAGTGCTCCTAATGGTAGCTACACTAATTTCTGAATAAAGGGTTGTCTGTAAAGGTGGTCTGTGTCCCTGCATGTAGGCCTGATGAAACAGCTTCCCATGGAAGTTAATGTGAATAAGTGAGTGGCCGTAGGGACAAGGGAGGTTGAGTAATGGAATACATCCTTATCCTAAGTTCTTTTGTGTTTCTCTCCTACTGATTCCAAAGTATCCTAGAACCTAGGGGACACTCATCTTCTAAGCACTGCTGGTATTACAGTAGGATTAGGATCTCAGCACAGTCCTGAGGCAGGAGTTTCCTTTGATAGATGTAAAGGCTGTCCTTTTACATCTCATAACATTTTCCCTAGAAAGTGCAGAGAAGAAGATATCAGGAAGAAACATGGAAGCTGAAATTGTGATATTAACCTTCTCCTTACTCACTACTCCTTCCTACACCTACTATGCAAAAAAAAAAAAATCAGTACTGGAAGTACTTCAGCTTTTTTTTGTGACATCCATTCCAAATAAACAAGTTTCTATTTGACATCAGCAGTTCTGTTTTAACTAACATAATACAAACTTGGCAAGGAGCTCAGCTGATACTACTTTGCCAAACAGTAAGTAAATTCTGCAACACAAAATAAATATGTAAATAGCTAAGTTGTAATTTTTTCCCAGCGGTCTATCTTGATTTTATAAAATTCTCATCTTTGTAGGAAAAGTCAGTCCTGATGTGAGGTGCTTTTTCCAACAAGTTTCAGATGCAGGCTTTTGACCTATTTAATAGTGTAACCTATAAGTTTATAAAACATGGGTGTTTGAAGTGTTCCTTGGCAGCAAAGTAAAGGTAGGGTAAATTGCTAGGCAATGGCTTAAGAGTGAAAGGAATTTCAGTTATTTACTCTGTTCCTGTAACTTATTGTTCCTGCAAAATTTTGTCTAGTCATTTATCTTTGTCTCTGCTTTCCAGCATGCAAATGGTACTGGTGCCCTCTTTTGTGAACTATGTCTTCAAACCATTATGTTTTCCTTTTCTCTTTTTCCATTTCTAATATTCCACTATTTCTTATTAATCAGTGCTCTGACATACAATCTGTAAACTATTAAATTATTTTGAGTAATTAGAGTATTTTCATTAGAAATATAAGTTTCCTATACTGCAGTGTTCGTGTGTTTTTAATGTTCTACTTATATTAAACATCTTTGATTAAGGATTGGAGAGGCCATCAGATGGAGTCCAGTCATATCTCAAAAGCCACACTATACTAACTCAAAACAAAAAATCTGCCATTTTAAGAAAGCAAGCTTTTCAAAACTAGAAATAAGCTGTTATTAAATTGAAGTATTGTTTATGTTTGTAAATCCTCACATTTCTCTCTTTTTCTTGTTGGATTGGAGAGACTTATTGAACCTTAGTTCAAACTTCTTGCTTGTCTGGTAAAGAAGACTACTTTGGCTACAATATGCTGTTGATATTATGCAGTTCATGGAATCTGTTTCATAGATTTCAAAAGGAACATAGAATATAATCCCTGGATGCATTAAATTCTATTAGAATTCTATTCTATTAAAATTCTGTAAAGAAAACTCTGAGAAAGGAAAGTGCAGTAACATTTAGTGCTTAGTCATATAATACTTTTAAATATGTATTTTTGGACCATTCTGAAACCCTAGGATATTCTTTCTGGTTAAGAGAAGAGAGTTTGCAAGAAAATATACTCTAAGCCAAACCAAGTTTATATAGATTAATTCTGTCCAAAGCCTCTTCACCCTTTGCACTTCTATAGCTATTGTACTTGGATAATTGGATGGTGGCAAGTTGCTATTTGTGATCACCTTTCCTGTCAGAATGCTGTTCCCTTTTTTAATGCCATCTTCTTGACAAGTGCTCACTTTTCTGTTGGTTATGGGTGGAGGCAGACAGCTCTGATTGCTATTACTGAATAATATATGCTGTGCCTTTAGTTCACTGACATCTCACAATTGTACCAATGCTTTCGATAAGGAAGCCTAGTAGTTAAGGTACATGGTTTATTTCACGCAGCCTGTAAGTATCAGATCTTAAATTCCTTATTTTGTGTTTGTATCGGGTTTGCACGGCAGGGTTTGGTGTCAGGGGGCTACAGAGGTGTCTTCTGTGAGGAACTGTCAGAAGCTTGCCCCGTGTCTGACAGAGCTAATGCCAGCCAGTTCAAAGACTAGGACCTGCTGCTGGCCAAGGCTGTCCACAACAGTGATATAACCTCTGTGAAAATATGGTTTAAAAAGGGGGGGGGGGGGAATTGCTGAGCAGGAGCAATGGCAGTGGGGTAGAGCCTGTGGTAAAGCCTGTGGTGAGGCAGGCAGCAGGGTGGGGGTAGGGAATTCAAGAGTAAATTTAAGTCCTGGAAGAAGGGAGAGTCAAGGAGAAGGTGTTTTTAAGATTTATTTCTCATTATCCTACTCTGATTTGATTGGTAATAAATTCAACTAATTTCCCTAAGTTGAGACTGTTTTGCAAGTGACAGCAACCCATGGGTGATCTCTCCCTGCCCTTATCTCAACTCATGAGCTTTTTGTTTTATTTCTTCTCCTTGTCCTGCTGAATTGGAGAAGTGATAGAGAGGCTTTGGTGAGTAGCTGGTGTTCAGCGAGGTTCAAACCACCAGAGTGTGACTGCCACTTTGGCTTCTGCTGGCATAAATTGTTGGCAATGTTACCCAGTGGATTGAAACCCCAGGGGAGATATTGTGAGATGAATGGACATATTTCCTCCTGGAACATCTCTGCTTTGGAGCAAGTTCCTTGTTCTTGTGCCCTACTAAAATCTGACTTACTACTGCAGTCATTTCTTTATTGAGTGAATGTGACATTTTAGCAGCTGATCGTGTTTTTTTCTGAAGAGTGAGTTGCAGAGCAGCTCTTACAAAGTAAAGGCCTGCTTTTAATCAGTCAACTTCTGTAATTCTGGAAGAGTGCAGCAGCTTGAGCATACTTCAAGTTTAAAATGCAACACACAATATGCATTGGCTCCCTTCTCTAGGAAAACTGAAGCTGGTGTCAACGCTCAGAATGGTTCCTGTTTCTGACCTAGTGCAGAATCATATCTACAAGGTATAATTTCACAAAACTTTCAAGGATTTACTTGAAAGAATTTGCTGTCAGAATATTTAGTCCTAATAGTTTGAGTTCACACCATCAGATAGGGCATTTTTTATGATGCGTATTTTAATCTGTCAGAACAAATTAGCCATCTGAATAATGTATTTGCCAGTGAGCCAGTAGACAGATATCGCCTTTTAAATTTGTTTTCCTTAGGAAATGCCCCTTTTCAGCATGCTGCTTATTTCTGTTTCTTTACTTGCAGTATGATATCCCTAAATGAATGGGATTTAGCAGCCCCGTGGCTGGAGTTTGACCAGCTGTGTAATAGCAATTGTTTTTTGCAGATTGTATGGTCTAAACACACCTGCGTGTGTTTTTTGTAACATTTTACTTCCTGTTAATTGACTGGCAGTGTATTGGTGCTATCCTAGGTAACAGGAAAAAAGACTTAATTGGGCATACAGTCCTAGGCACTGAATGGCACGGAAGGAAGCCTCCCTTTTAAGACTGCTGAATATCGCTGATCACCAGGCTTTGCAGGTGTCAGATATAAGAGCAACAAGATCTGCCACAGGATTCCCCAGATTTGAGGAAACAGGTTTAGGGTGAGCTTAGTACAAGCCTCATCATGGTAATGATGATACTGTAAATCAGGATACCCTGCTTGATATTAATTAACTGTAGTGCAACAACATCTGGAGGCTCCACTGGGGCAGATAGCATACAAATATACTGTTTGATAAGCCTTTTGATAATGTGACTTCACTTTATAAAAAGGCAAGCTGGAGAGAGAGAAATAAAAGTGTCTTTTTCAAGGTACTGGAGAGCAGCAGTAGAAAAAAAAATCATTTCTTTCAACCCTGTACTCTGTTTAGCTAGTCTTGATTACCTCTGTGAGTGAGTTAAAATTTAAAGGTCTCAATCTGCACTAATGGTATCCCCTTACATGAAATATGTAAGCTTCTCGTGCAATATTATTTCCTAAGTGTAATTCTGCTGATATTATGTATTGATGTTACCTAAACTAGTTCAATGATATGTAAAGCTCTTTTCTGATGTGGGGTATCTAGGCTGAAATAAATAAGTACCTTCTGTTTTTCATGTCTTTTCTTGGGGAAAATATCTTGTGTGTGTTGTTGTATATAATGAGTCTCTCATGACCCTGGTGTAACTGTCATGAAATTGAGCTTGTCTTTTTTTTTTTTTTTTTTTTTTTTTGCTTGTCTTCAGGGTAGTTTTGTTTATAATAGAAACTTTTACTAGATAAAAGGCAAAGATTGAAAGATGGAAACATGCAGGGAGAGACAGAGATTATTCTGTAATATTGCAAAGGTGTTTGGTCAAAAAAAGTTCAAGAACATGAGTAAGACGTACTTTAGTAGCAGTGTGTTGCTGTGCTACAATTTCATGTAGTACAGGCCATTAAAGAAGTATTTTATTACCGTCTGTGTCCCACATAAACATTCAATTGGCAAAAAATGAAGGGCAGTTTGGAAAATTTGTTAAACTCTTAACAATGAAACTGGTGTAAATTTTACTTTAGCCGAATAATGTAATTTCTCCAACCAAGGAGTAGAGATCGTCTTTCAATACAAGGAACGCTCTCAGAGTGCACTCCTGAATTAGGCTGTTGATCATGGTGAATGAGCCTCAAATGTGAGCCCTCATGGTAAGATTGTGTAATTTCTGTAAACTAAAGTTAAAAATTTCTGGTGTCTCCACTTGAAAAAAGGTATAAGTAAACTGAAGGAGTTTCAGGGCCAAGGGGAAGTTTAAATGAAAGACTGGAAAACCTGCTTTTAAGGAAGAAACTCAGAGAGCTCAGTGGTTTTCTCTTATGCTCTGTAAAATTGAGGAGAGAGTTTGCAGTCAAGAAAAGATGAAGCTGGAACCCTAAGTCTTTTGCTTTAGGAATTTTTTGCTCTGAGGATGGACTAAAGGCAGCAATGTGACTGTGACAGATGTTTATCTAAGCTTCCTTTCCTAAACCTTCAAAGGAAAAGATGAGATTTTCATTCATATTTCCCAATTTCATTTTTTCACCAATTCTTTAAATGAACAGGAATCAGTAGCGACTTTCAAGAAAATTTTGGCTTGATCACAGACTTACAAGTCATTTATGGCAGTGTGATGCTAGATGGTGTTTCAGTATAGGCAGTAGTAGTTAAACAATAATGATCTGCTTTTTAGGAAGACCTGAGCACAAGGTTGTATTCATATTGCTGTATTCAATAGCCCTTGATTGTTCCCAAGAATTTGGTACTTTTTTTGCTTAAATCTAATTGTCAAATGCTTTTCTTATATATTTGTAGTTCTTTGAGTTATAAAGAACTAGCGCTGAATCATTGCTTCGTGACTATATACACAGTTTCAAGTGTACTACTTTTTGGAAACTTTTATATCTCCTCTTTTTCTTTTTGAGATGGCCTCAAAAAGATCTGTGTACTGTGTTCAAGAATTTAAGTCAAAGGTCCACCCTTAACTTATAATAGAGCTTTTCCTTTTGTACACTGTTCCTTTTCATTATAGTTCTTGAATTCCACTTGCCTTTTTGACCGTGTTCAACACTAGGCCAGTCTCATCAAAGTAGCAACTGTAATGAATCCAAGCCTTCTTTCCTTAGCTGCAAATCACAAATGCTGCTCTAAAATATATCCTGTAGTTTAAAAAGGAATCAATTCAGACAAGATATATGACCTCCTATAAAATTTTAGAGCAGAGTAGATTATAACAATTGTCCTTTCTAGCCTTATAAATTATGTATTGCTGAGTACTGCTTCTTTTAAAAACCATGCCCCCAAAGGATAATAATTTCTATTTATTTTATCCTCTCTGTGTGTGTGTGATTATTTCTGATAAATAGGTTTTAACTGGCATTGAGTAGAATTGGTTGAGCAGCTTAAAGAAGCAGTAACATATATAACAAAAATTGACCTACTGCTCCTTATAACAGCCTTTAAAAATCAAACAAAATTAGCTGACTTGTGTACTTCCTTTCCCCTTAACAACATCTTTTTTCCTTGTTTCAAAATAACTGTAAAGTGTTGGCACCCTGATCAAAAGCTTCCAAGTCAGCTGAGCTTCAGTGCCTGTCATTTCTCTCAGAAAACTCTGCTGGTTTTGTTGATTATCATATTTGCCAGGGTGGCAATACTGATTCTTGAGCATCACTGTTTGGATAAAGGCAGACTTCATTCAGTAAACTCTCCCTTTACCCAGCCCAAGGGTTTTTTAGATATTGAATGCTGATTTCAGACTTACCTCTCAGTGATCTTAAAAACAGTACTAAATATGGCCAGCCGGAGAAGAGTAGAACTAACTGCCTTATACTCGGCCGCATACAAATTCTAATACTTCCCCTTCTTAAATCCATTGGTACATGTATACCAGAAAGATCTGTCCAGCCATGTGCTCAGTTCTAGCTGCAGCCCGGAAGGGCCCTCTAAGGACTATGCTGGTTTTTACTACCTTTCTAATCTGAAAAGAACTTTTTGAGTTTCTGTTTACACTGAAAGTTCACATAAAGTAATTTGTAGTTTTAGTAATAAATGAGTGTCCTCTGTGGAATATCATCTATACCTTCAGTTCTCCTGGATAACTCGCAACATTTAGCACTGTGGTGCAGAGCCCCCTAAACCACAGAGAGTGAGTGATCCTTCAGAGGGACGCACATTCGGAATCCAGTTTGAGGCAAAGCAAAAACAAAAAACAGTCAAAAAAAGCCCTGAAAGAAACCAAGCAAAGAAAGTCTTAAAGAATAAAGTGAAAAAAAAAAAGAGCAAGAAATAAAAGTTCAATCTCTTTTTAAAAACATGGACTGCTAGTGTGAGGAGCCTAAACAGAAGCAAGCCATTCCAGGAAGAGCTATTCTCAGGGTTATAAAAAAACAAAGCAATTTTCCTGAATTTAGAGGGTAGTGCAGTTGAAGTGTATGTGTGTTTGGCTTTTTTTTTTTTTGGGGGGGGGGGGGGGGGAGGGGAGGGGAGGGGAGGAAAGGTTTACGAAACCTTCCTACAGTGTGAAATGGCTTGTTGTATTACCAAAAGAGCTTGTATCGATTTAAAATCAGAGCAGTGAAACCAGCAGTCATCTGCAGGACAGAGCAACTAGGAGTACTGTCTGCCAGGTTTGGGCTGATGTCTAGCCGTGTTGGAACCAGCCAGGGTGGGAGGAGGAGGCAGTACATGCAGTACTCACTATTTTAAAAATTATGCAATAAAGTGAGTGTGAGAAAACACATCCTGGGATTGTAGTCAGATTTTAGGTGTGTTTTATAAATGCTTCCTGTAATTTTACATTTTGCTTCATAAAAATAAACAAAACAACACAATAAGATACTGGGATAAACTCTGCTTCCACTCCCAACAGTAGGAATTGAGTTTCTTCAGCAGAATTGCTATTGATTCACATTGATGCAGCTGAGAGTGGGATCTGTTCTAACACCTGGACTTTTCTCTCTTGGTTTTTGAAATGAAATGCTTTCTGAACACAGGGAAAAATTATATACTTTTAGTGTGGGCAATTTAAATTTTAGATTAAGAAAAAGAAATCCTAAGGATAAAGCCCTTTACAGAGCAGAGAGTGCATGTGGCTGTTCATGTATGTGTACCCTCTAACACACTCTAACTGCTCATCTTACAAAATCACTGCCAACCCCATTTAACTTTCTTTCTACCTGGTCTGCTACATAAAGACAGATGCCTTCAAAATGTAAAGGCATGGAGAAAGCAAAGGCCTGAAAATTTGCACACAGGACAAGGCTCTACTTCTGCTTGAACGAAGAGAAACAAAAGTTGAAACACCTGCTAAAATGTAAGACCTCAGACCTGTTCTGAGGTCCCTTCAGAGGAAAGGAACAGGTTTTGAAGGAGTTGAATGTAGAAGCTGAGGAAAACTTAGGACCTCTCCTCTGAGATTGTAGTTCCTCTCAGGGGTGAAATGTTTGGATTGGCAGTATATAATCAATGTTTAAGTAAAATATGTCTGGATTTTCAAGGCCTGTAGAGCTTGGAAAGATAGACATCTATAACTCCTGTCACAGATAAAGAATCTGGTTTACAGAAAGGTAAAAGAAAAGGTTGCCCAAAGTGAACCGATGCTTGCAGGCAAGCAATAAATTGCTGATCTCCTGATCCAGGCTGTAGATTAGCTCTTGTGTCATTTAATAATGTTGAAAATGTTTGGTAATTGTGTCTGTACCAAACTGTTACCAGGAGTCTGTGTAGAGTGGACAGGTCAAGGAGAAGCCTTGTACAACTTTTTTTTTTTTTTTTTTTTTCAGTACTTTGCGTAATTTTTTTGTTCTTATAATTTATCTACAACCATTCCATTATGTGATCATAATTGTATTTCTAAAGTCTTAGAGACATAATGTTTATCTCCAGAAGTACTGTGAGGAATGAAATGGTAATGTGGCTTTTGAGGGCAGCAATTTTATGGGACAAATCAGCACAAGACAAATTCTTGAAAAACTTTTAAAATCCTTTTTGGCACACTAGCCTTAAAGAAAGAAGAGGAAAAGTAAGATAGATTGAATGCTGAGTTCACTTCATTATTTATAAATAAAATGTTTCTCAGTTTTCTACGAGATAGTGCCAGCACTTGATGTCACTTGGAGGTTTCAAAAACATTCATTAATGGTTGCTGTTTCATAAAAGTTTTTGGGGCACCCAGTGAATACCAATATAGAGAGGAAAAAAATTGCACTGTCTGTTAAAATTCTCTTGAACCCTTTTGGACCATGTAGCTTGTTTGCTCTGTGTGGCTCTGTATTCACCTTTTTCCTTACTGTATAGTTAGGATTTTCTTTTCCTATAGCTACAAAATGAATGTTAGAGGTAGTGGCTCAAAGGTAAATCTTTCTCTGTCACATACTTACTGGTCTAGTTAATACCTTTGTTTGGTTATGTGGAAAGAAAATCCTCCAGCTGAATGTGCAGGGAAAGGAATGAAAGGTTATGTCCATCATGAAATGTTAAACTGCAATGGTAAAGCTTGTCTTACAGATTTAGAAGGAAGGTAGGTCTTGGTAAAAGCTGTTTTTAATGAAGTGTTGTAGAGCAAGAAACTAGAATTGAAGAGATGTTGAAAATAAATTGTGAATTTGCCCCTTGTGTCCATAGTCACTGTTCTTTGTTGTAGGATTTTCTCTGTGCTTTGCTTTACTTTATTTTTTTTTCTTCTGCCAGGAATGCATAAACTGATTGTTAATTTTTTCATAGTGTCTGGTGCCCTGAAGATATAAAATATCCTAAATAAACTGTATATTGGGGTCTGTATGTGCAGTTTGGCTTCAGTAGCCCTACCTTTGACATATTGTGTTGTGTTTTATTCTGGTAATTGGAACAAAACCATTTTCATGACAAGTTCCTACTCAGCCCAAATAAAAGTCTCAGAAACTGTGATTCTGCAAAACTTGAATTAAAGAGGCACAGGGAGTTCTGCCCAAGAGTTGTCTGAAGAGAGCTGGAATAGGCTGTCCATAAGAACCATGTTTTTTTTTTTTTTAGACAAATTTTTGCACTTCTTAAATGCAAAAAGTATTACACTGCTTTTAGAAGGGCTGTCTTCTCTGGCTCTTGGAGGGGTGCCTCTTGGGATAGGGAAGGCACCAGTTTGCTCATTTCCCTCTTCTCTCCATCAGACTAAAGGCCACTGGCATTTTGCAGTCCTCTGCTTCCAGAATCTTATCTCTTTCCCAGTTTGCCCTCTTATCACTAGCCCTTTAAATAGGTCTTTTCCTTCAAGCCCTGGGAAGGGAAATGGTCAAAGGTGCTATCTCCTTGTCCTCTGAGGAGAAATCAGAAACATTTTCTCATTCTGCAGAGATAAATTGAACTTCCCACCATCCTTTTCCCCACCTGCAAGTTTTTATCTTTGCCTCATTAAGCTTGTAGGCTTGAAGGTATGCAGCTTTCACTCTGCTGAATACCTTTTAATCCTTCTTCTTCTTCTGTGGTGGTAATCTGTTTCATTAGAAAATGAGCAGCTCCTCATCTTACCTGCTCATGCCATACCTTCACCAAAGTGGACTCTTCTTGAAGCAGACACAGTTTGCCAAAGAAACTTGATGTATTGATGGGAATTAAAAAGCAATTTGAGAGATCATCCAGAAGGTTGATTGTTAAGCAGTATCTTGCAAAACCACAATAATAGTAGCCAGGTTACCTGGTCACTATATATTATTTGAATCTTTGATGAAAAATTAATCATGTGTTCTTTGGTAATTGCTATGCAGGTAAAGATAATTACATAGTTGCCAGCAAAATATTCACTAAAACAGTGTTGGGAGTTCACTTACTTCATATGTCAAAGAAGTAGTAAAGCTGTGCCAGCAATGCTTTTATCTGAAATAAATCTTTGTTAACTGAAGCTTCATTTATTTTTGGGCTAGCATAAGAAACACTGGTTGTTTTCAAATGGCATCTGAATTCATGTATCTGCTGGGAGCAGCAATCCACTTACCCCACGTTCCCATGAAAAAAGAAAGATGATACTGATATCTTGAAGAAAAGTCCCTTCAAAGAATGAGAGTGTGAATGTACATGAAACTTTCTATCCAGCATATATTTGGCCCAGTCTAAAATTTACTGTTGTAATGAGAGAAAAGCCAAGATGTTTACTGCTTCAGTGCTAAACTTCAAGTAGTTGAACCGCTGTTCATGGCCTCTTCAGCTACAAGACTGTTTGATTTCCTTTCCTAAAACAGTGTTGTAGTCTGACACCAGGAAACGAGGTGTTAGGAAAAAAATGTAAAAAAAAAAAAAAAAAAAAAGGTCTTGAAGATACAAGGAATTTGTGATGAGTACTTTGGTGTGAGTAAGCTTTGAAATGTAAGGTAAAGCAGGAATCAGAAAGATCTCTCTGAGAAATTGAAACGTGGTGAGATTTTCAGAAAAAGATTTTTTGACACCTGGAGATCGGATTAAATCCAGGAGAGGAATCCAAGGTAGCCATCAAGTACCAGAGGAGAGGTTTCTTTCTTGTTGCTATGATTTGCTAATGTGAATGTAATAAAGTAGCTATGTAGTTTGGGTAACAGCCCTGAAAAATGGGGTCCTTTGCCCACTAATCAGATATGTAATGAAGTAAATGGAACAGAATTTTCCCATGACCCGTCATTATATCTTAGGTTTTTTTCAAGGAATATGTGTTTGTGTAGAAGATGGCCATCAACTCTCTGTTGTTGTTTCAATTTTATCATATGGATAGGTAGCAAACGTATTGACTTCCTGTATGATACATTTTAGTTCTGCCTGTCTGTACCAGTTTTGGATCTGTGCAGTGCACGCAATATGCCTTCATAATTGTTGACACCAGCATACTGTACCTCTCCTTACTGAGTGCTTGAGTATGCATTCCTGTTAATTGTACAGTGACAAGAATTTCTGTCACTATTTAAATCAGTAGTATTAAATGCATATGTCTAATCTGAGTATACTCTGGGTGGGTATTTTACAACCTAAAGTCATTAAATATGACCATTACTTGGAGCCCCCCGCGGGGAGCTGCAGAAGGAAGTGTTGTGGCTACTACAACAGGCTTTGCCTGCTCTTCCCTTTCAATCAGTGACTGGTAGAAAGTTTTGGGAAAACACTGCTTTTTTGGTAAGGCGCTGCCAATAAAGTGTGTGTGATGGAGAAAAATAAGATGGGCTGCTCCTGTCTTTTAGGTAGCTTCCCTCTGATTTTCAAAGTCAGCTAATGACATTGCTACTCCCTTCGATTTTCATTCATCTTCTAACTGCATTCTTCCTGCTGTATCCCACAATTATTTTTTGGAGGGTAAGGACTGTTTGTTTCCCAAGCAGAATAACAGAACAAAACAGGTGTTGAGATAACAGCCTGTCTGTGGCTGCATTTTATATAACAAGTGACTAGTAATAATCAGTAGAGATGTTGCTCAAATCACTCTTTATCCACATCTCCTGATTTTTGTTGCCTGGTTTCTCACCTGTCTTCTGTGATGTTTTACGGGAACAAATGAGTCACTGTCTTCAGGTGAATGCTGTAAAGAACAGTGTGAAAGTGATTGCATTGAAGCAGAACCAATGAAATATGTCCTTACCAAGCTCAAAATGATACTTCTGTGTATTCTTCAGTGCCATCTACCGGCAGAATTACCCACTAGAGACTTACAGGCCAGGAACAGTCTCCTAAGTGGCAGCAATTTAAAAACATTTGTTTCTTTTCTTCTTTTAGGAGCAAGGCAAGATTGGTGTAGTCTTCAATATTGGCACAGTGGACATCTCTATTAAAGAGGAAAGCACACCTGTAAATGATGGCAAATACCACGTAGTACGCTTTACCAGGAATGGTGGCAATGCAACACTTCAGGTTGACAGCTGGCCAGTGAATGAACACTACCCCACAGGTACATATATTTTTCTTTTTGTTTTTCTCTTTCAGTGTATCTGTACCTATAAACTAATGTTTAATAACAACTGGTTGCTATATAAATCTTTGTTGCTTCATCTCGCCAATAAATTCCTGAGCCTGCTGATGCATATTCTGTCTCTTGGAAAACAAACTAATGGTCTTTTACACTGGAAGAATAAGCATGCCAGCTGTGTGGTATGATGCGCATATTTCACAGTTCTATTCATGCTGTTTCAGAGGTCTCTAAGTGAATCTTGGTTCTACACAGAATTACAAAGCAGTTCAATGACAAACTTGGTTTTGCTACTTGTGATATTTTCTAAATATTTAGGGTAGAAAAGTTTTGAACAGACTTGTTGAGAAGGAGCAGTGACTCTAGCCACACCCCAAATACTGTCAATATAAATTTAAAGTAGAAATGTAAGGAATGTGAAAGATTAAGCAAGTATTTGTGCAGACCTTATGCTTGCCTCATAATTTTTATCATCTGAATTTTAATTTCTCTCTTAGGTTCGCAGATACAAAGGTTAACACACCATCCAACCAAAACTGACAACTCCTGGTTGACTTTCTGCCAAAATGCAGTGGAAAAATTCAGTGTCTTTGGAAATTATTACCCTAAATCCACCAGAAATAGTGAATAACTGGCTCTTGATCCACTGTCACATGTTTTATCCCACCACAAGCAAATCACAATCTCATGGCACTTTATGTCACCATGCTAAAGGATCAAACTTCTTCCAGGTGAAAAACAGATTGCTCTGTGTGGTGCTGACAGTGCACTAGATAGCTGAGGTGTGATGATGAGTATGGTTATAAAAGGAAGAATGAACGCAAGAAAAGATCTCCAGTGTTAACCACGTTCTTCTTGTTCATATGTTGCCTAAGATCAAGCCATGATCTTCTTGGTTTTCAATGCTGAGTCTAAAAAACGTTCAGTTCTTTATTTCTAGGTCATACAGTAGTAACTCAGGACAGAAGGAAGATTTCTTGCTAGTTGTGTAGGAATTGTTCAAAAGAAACTTAAACTGAAAGTATAGGAAATATCCTAACTTGAGGTTATATACTAATTTGTGTGACATACGAATAGATTACTCCAAGGGGATGACTTCATCTCTTCTACTCCCTCAGAAAGCGCACAAGAAAGTTTTAAAATGTGAGTCATCTATACTGTATTGCTCTCTACCATGTGTCCCTTTGTCAGTGTTTTGTTAGGTATATGCAAAAGGATACATTTCAATTATTAACCTTATTTGTGTGAAAAAATTCTTTTCAAAAAATGCCATGACAGATATGCTGAGTTAGGTTCTAGCTTTTCTATCCTTTATTTTGAGAGGAAACTGGGCTGAGAAAGGTCCAACTGAGGATCTTTCTTCTGCTCCTTTCATCAATTATTTTGTAAAATACCTCCAATCCAGTTGGCAGCCAATTACAGTGACTACAAACCCTATGAATAAATTTTCTTCTTATATTGCTTGCTGTAGTGAGTCTCTGGTGTAAAGAAACAAAATATCCAGCTCAATGCTTTAGAGATTTTTTTTTTTAAAGGGAAAATAAATCACACTCAGAGACTACCTCAGTACCCTGGTCTTCTGCCTTGGCTAAAGATATTTCTGTGTTTTCATTAGAAGATGTATGGTTTTATGGCATCAGCATTAATCTTATGTTCTGGGCTAGTACTGCGTGTATGCAGTTGTACTCTAAGAAAAAAGAACGCCTTTATCTTCCAGACACCTTTTCCTTTCTGTGCATGTATTTCAATTTTTGTCTGTTTGTAGATGGTGAATTTTTTAGCCAGTCCCTGTGAAAATAAGGCTTATGGGACCATACTTCGTGTGTGCAAGTTTCTCCCTTATTTGTTTCCTACTTCTTTCAAACAAATATTTTAGCCAAATAAATAAAAAAAAAAATTAAAAAAGGCAAAAACCAAAAAACCAAAAGATATTACATTGCTTTGGGAAAAAACCTAAGCAAACCAATCAACAAACAAAAAACAACCAAGGGAAGAGGGCAATGTTCCAGCCTTCCCAGAGGAAAGGACTGTGGCTTGATGTCAATTCATGTTAAATGCCAGAATATCCATATAATAGAGTGGCATTATGAATGCCTAAGATTCAGAAAAGATTCTGAATGAATGAATGAACCAATAATTACAGGAAACCAATACTTATTAGTCCCATTTTCTGAGCAGTCAATGGTTTAAAAAAAAGACTGAACAGGAGCTTTTGAAATTAATTTCTTGTTGTCTTTCACAAACCAAACTTGCACTACTGTTTTATTGTTTATTGTTTTGGTCTGACTGCAAGACCAAACCTTTGTTCAGCAGAGATTCAGCTCTATAAAAGCTTTGTGGTTGGATGGACCCAGGATAATCCAGTGTGTTTCAACTGGAACCTGCTGAAAATTTAAATTCATATCAAACCTGAGTAATAGTAGCTAAGAAATCCCCTGTGTTTCGCATGGGATCATGTGAATTCTGGAAACACAGTTATCTGTAGTGGTTAAAAACGTTGCATTTTTAGACCATGCTTGTTTGGGCACACTGTGTTGTCTGTAAAATGAACAATTTCACGTGTACTTGGTTTTCCACACAGTGCTACAGCCTAATGTTTATAAATTTTATAAACTATCTAATGTATTTTCTTTGTCATCACACATGGTGCAATCTTCAGTCAGGGCTGCAGTCTGAATGGCATTTCCATGCTCCTCTCTGAGTTTTATTACTTGTGGAAGGATTATACATTAGACTCATAATTACTTGCTCAATGAAAAGTACAAATAATAGTTGGATATTCACTAAATGAGCAAAGTGAGAGAATATTGGCTTTCCTTAAAATACAGTCTTTAGTTAAATTGAAATTAACTGAAACTAGCCCAATGGGAACAAAAGGCTCCAAAGCTCTATTTTTACAACTTCAAATAAAATACAAGGAAAATAGAATGACAACAAACTTAAAACTCAGGCTCTGACATTTTATAGACATTTATGCATCCAGTTGCATTCCAGTCACCTGCAACATGAACTTTCTACTTTCCTGTAAGGAAAAGGGTTGGAGAAAAATGGTGAAGGAGTGAATTAACTTGGAGCTAAAGTTGGCTTTGTGACTGAAGTAATCGAAATTGCTAGGGATGATCTCTCATCTTTAGTCCTGTTTCAAAGTTCCAGAGCTTCTGTTACTGGACATTAAGAACAGTGGCCCAGTATAGGTATCTGAGACAAAGCTCCTGAGAACTGGGAGATGTCACAAAGGTAGCGTTAGTGTAGAGGCTGCTATCTGCAATTCAGCAGTTGTGGTTCAGCCAAAACCATTGAGCTGTTTGTGATTTATTTGCAATAGTTTTGCCCTTTCTCCTCTCCCTCAAGAACACGAGATGAGCTTTTTCCATAGGCTATACTGGTAGCCAGTTTCTTCATGCTTGATTCATTAAGTTGGTTATCACAATGTGACCGAATTTTTCTCAGTCAGGTTATAAGACTTTTTGCTGTAGCCTGAAGTACAGGTTTCTATGGCTGCCTCCCCTTCTGTTGTCTCACGTGCTTTCATCCTTTTGTGTACATTCCAGAAAACAGATTGTGTCGTTGTTATTTTCCTGTTTGTAAGTTCCTGGGGAGAGTTTTCTCTGTATCTAAATTAATATTTTAATGATGAAATTGGAGTAATTTTGGACCCAGACTTCAAAAAGAGGAAGTATCTGACATGTTTTGGTTTTGATTAAAATGAAACCCATCAAATTCGAGACAGTTTACAGAAATTTTCAGAATAGTTAAAAATCTTTTGTCTTTTTACAGAGCTGGGATACCTTCATCCCTAAGTTTTCATTAGTTCTTAGGCGGGACAGATTTTTTTACTTTGTTCAGCATCTTTCCTTGCAAAGAAATACTTTGTGTGATGCCAGATCTGTAGCGTATGCCAAAACAAGAGTGATATTCCTGTTCATTCATCCAGGCACCAACTACATTTTCTGCAGTGAAAAACCCCCCAAAAATAAGTGAAGAAAAGCTATAAAGCAAGAGTATCCATGACAAAAATATTAAGATCTTTTTGAAGTAATGTTTTAAAGGAGTAGATTAAAGGAAAGAAGGCAACAGGTAGGAAGGAGCTGTCATTTAAAGGAATGCATTATCTAGCAAGACAAGTTTAGCCTGGATTTTTTATTGCATTTTAGAAACAAGAAACAAGACATTATTAAAGTGGACTATTATCAGGATTTGTTATTTCATCCATACAGTACATATTTTATATTTTTCCGCTTTATCATTCTTGAGTTATCTCTGTCTTCTTCTAGTACTCTTTGCCCTTTTAAATTACATTGTTCTGCAGGGGTTTTGCTGTGGATAAAAGAAAAAAAAATATTTCGTCCTCTGTGCCCCTATTTCATTTGGTCTCTGAAGTACATTTCTGAGAGGAAGTTGTATTTCTGGAAAAGCTGGACAGTTGCCTCTTGGCAGCAGAACTGACTGTTCTGGCAGGTTGTGTGACCAGATAAGTGCATACCTATAAAACAAAAAGTTTATTCTGGGACCCTGATATCTGTGCTGGGATTTTCAAAGTAGTTCCAGTTTCAAGGATTGAATGTTTCTGAACTGTTGGGCATATCTACTTTTTTCAATTTCATTTGAAAGCAATCCAGTTTGAACTACATTTTTGTTAGTCTATGTGAGACAAAGTTTTTGTCAAAAAAAATAAGCTTTCTAGAAACAGGTCAAAGTGATAGTGGTTTAGATTCTCCTACCTATCTAAAATGGAAAAAGCATCAACCTTGCCTTCCTAAAATGTTTTTCTTCGTTTGCTTGTTGGAATCATCTGGAGTAGCCACACACTTTTTGTAAGATAGGGGAGAAAACTGGCTGAGCTCTTACTTGCTTCTTTTGATAATTTTTCTAGCTAACTGAAGGAATACTGAAGGGTGCTAGCAGCATGACCCCTCTCAGTTATGTAACAAGGGATGTGGTGTCTGGGGCGGTCCCTGCTGACTGGAACCTCGCCATTTCTATTCCAGTCTATAAGAAGGGTGTGAGAAAAGATACAGGGAGCTACAGATCTGTTAGTGTAAACTCAGATCCTGGAAAAATTATGAAGACAATACTGTATGCTATTTAAAGGCATTCAAAGAATAATGCAATCATAAAGCACACTCAACGTGGGTTCACACATGGAATGTTCCATTTGACTAATTTGATGTCTTTCTATTGTAAGGTCACATGCCTCATGGATGAAGGGAAGGTGGTGGCTCTAGTTTTTCCTGGATTTTAGTAATGCTTTTGATACCATCCCTCACAGCACCATTCCAGACAAGTTGCCCAGCTGTGGTTAGAAACTGGCTGAACAGCAGAGTTCAAAGGGCTGTGGTGGATGGGGCTATATCTGCCTGGCAGCTGGTCACCAGAGCTGTTCTTCAGGGTTCATTCAGTTCTAGGGACAGTTCTATATATTCATTCTTCTGTGGTAAGGTCGTCTATCTCATGGATGAAGGGAAGGTAGTGGATGTAGGAAGTTTGCTAATGAGACTAAATTGGGAGGTGCTGTTGGCCCCCTCAGGGGAAAGGAGGCCTTGCAGGGGATTCGAGCTGGGTGGGAGCATTGGACTGTGATTAATGAGGGATAAAATTAAGCAAGAACAAATTCTGGAATCTGCTCCTGGGGCAGAGTAACACCAGGCATTTTTATGAATTAGGAGAGGAGTGGCTGGAGATCAGCCCTGAAGAAAGGTTATTTTTTATGGTGGGCAGCAGTTCAGTGTGAGTCATCTGTGGACCCTGACAGTGAAAACAGCAAACCATGTCCTGGGGGGCATAAAAACCAGCGCAAACAGCCAGGCAAAAAGTGGTTGTCCTGTTCTATTCAGCATTGGTGTGGTCTCACCTCAGTGAGACCTCACAGTAGTGCCCCACAATTTGAGAAGGATGTGAACATCCATGAAAATGTCCAGAGGACAGCAACAAAGCTGGTGACAGGGCTGGAAGGCATGTCCTCTGGAAAGTGGCTAAGGACTTTGGGGTCGTTGAGTTTGGAGAAAAGCAGGGTAGGGGTGACATTGCTCTTTACAGCTTTCTGAGAAGTGGGAGCAGAGACTGGTGCTGAGCCATTTTTTCCATGGTACTTAGTGATGGGACATGTAAGAATGTTTCAAAGCTGTGCTAGAGGAGGTTCACAATAGATCTCAGGAAGCATTACTTTACTGACAGACTGGCCAAACAGAACCATTTTTCTTTTTCTAGAGAGATTGTCGGCAAGCCTCATGCCCCTAAGTATTTAATACGCATTTGGACAATGCCCTTAGGAACGTGCTTTGACTTTTGGCCAGCCCTGATTGAGCTAGATAATCATTGTAGCTATTTTCCAAACATTCTAGTCTAGTCTAAACTACGTGCTCACAAAGAAATAGAGAATGTCAGGCAGATGTTACAATTCTACGTTTAGGTGTAAGGTGATGCCACAAAGGCTGTATAGAAAGAATCTAATGACTGTCAGTTTTTCTAAATTATTTTTTTCTTTATGATCTCTCATCTTTGAGAAAATTTCAGGATTTTGAGACATGTTTTGGGACAGCTGAAATGATATACTACATCTCTAAAACATAGGAAAAGTAGATGTATTTTGATCTCATCTGTTTTAACTGTAGAGAATTAATTGTGATAGTGGAAAGAACCTGAAGTATTTGTGTTTGTCTTGATAAGATTGAAAGCTTGGTTGCATCTTATTCTTCCTTTAGGCAAAGTATTCTAAGATTAAAAATACTGGAATAATAGGAATCTGGCATTTTTTGTATTGCCGTTACCCATTTGATACTTTTGCAAAGTGCTGAATGTTTCTCAGTGAGATGATGTTAACTCTTCCCTGCTTGCTTGCTTTTTTGATTGTACCAAATTAGAAAGCTGGTTGCAGCCTAATAAGATTTAAAATATCTAGATCTGTTTGTGGGTTTTTTTTTTTTTCATAAATAAACCCATAAATTCACCCAAACCTATTGTAGATGCTTTAAAAATGGAGTCGTACAGTAGGAGAACTTAAGCCAGCATCAGAGATTTTATAGGAATTTTGAGGTGGGAAAAATGAAGCATGAAGCTGTTTTGATGAGAGCAGACAGAATACTGACTGAATACTTCAGATGTGAAATGGAAAGGGCATTTTATAAGTGAGGAACTTTAATTTGGTTTAAGTATTAAGTGTTCCATGGCATCTCACAATCCATGATGGGTACTGTCGTAAGTTTAAGTGAAAAACAAGAAAACAGATTTCATTTCTGGAGATGTGGATGTCCACAGATCCAGCTATCTTTAAATGCAGTGTTGCTTCTCAGTATCTCTAAAAATGGTTCTACCCATCTCTGCAAATAAAATTCCATGAGTTTTACACAACTGTGACTATTGAACGAGATTTCATAGTTTGCTTTGAAATAGGTAAATATTTTAAAGGTAAAGCTTTGAAATAGCTTTGAAATGCCTTGTCCTATTCAAGGCATTTATTACCTTTCCCCTGTTATTTTCAGTCTCCTTCCACAACTGGCATGATATTTTTGTTCAATGAAGTCCATTTCCCACCTCATTCGTCTACTGAAGGGACTCTGTGAACTTAACTTCTCTTCTCTTCTCTTCTCTTCTCTTCTCTTCTCTTCTCTTCTCTTCTCTTCTCTTCTCTTCTCTTCTCTTCTCTTCTCTTCTCTTCTCTTCTCTTCTCTTCTCTTCTCTTCTCTTCTCTTCTCTTCTCTTCTCTTCTCTTCTCTTCTCTTCTCTTCTCTTCTCTTCTCTTCTCTTCATAGTTTTTTATCGACAACATTTTCTTTCTCTCCCTCTGTGATTTCCCAGCCGTGAGATAAATAGCCTTGTATCTTACAAGCTAAATACAATTACTGCTATCAAAACTGGAGTCTTTCTCTCCCTGTAAATGTCTCTTGGAAGCTGATAAGCTGTTCAAAGCAAACTGCAGGCTTCTGCCTAATCCTGAGATTAAACATAACCACCCAGAAGACAGCAAGAGATAATTGAGGAGGGGGGGTTGGGGAAGGCAGGCAGGAGAGGAAGAGAGGAGTATAAAGTGAGATCCTCTCCTGAGATATTAAGAGGACATACAGAAGGCTCAAGGTTATTTGTAAAGGAGTTACACAAAGCACACAAGAGCTTGCTATGATGAGGAATTTCCTCAGATAATACAGTGGTTGTTGTAGTTGTTAAGACAAAATTTAGGAAGGATTTGTTTGATGTAAAGCATACAGGGCAGGTCCCACCCATGACTCCTGATTTTTATTTATTACCCCCATCTTGTCCTTGAAACAGAAGGTCTCACAAGATTGTATCCAGATTCTTTGTGCATGCTGGAGTTTATCTCACTGGCTTTATTGCTGCACAGAGGGAGACACGTAGATTCCCAAGACTGATGCAGAGGACTGAGCTGACTTCTCTGTGCTCTGTTTTGCTACCTGCTGACCAGCCTAGGAAATAAGTTGTGGAGAAATAGTGTATGGTATCTGTATTTGTCTTCACTTATAAAGGCAGAATTACTGAAGGTTAATAGCTTTTATGAGTCAGCCCAATACAGTTGAAAAAAGCAGCCTTATTTCTGGATATATAAGTTCTTCTTGATAGTTTGTTTTTTGTTTTTTGTTTTTTTAATCAGTAACATTATAGTTTTCTCCTTCTGTAATTTTTTTTTCATCTTCTGTTTCTGAAAGCTTGTCTTGTTTTTAACTGTTATTAATGGGATACTACCTCTTCCAAATTTGCTTTATTTAATTTATAATGCATTAGACAAGAAAAAGAAAGTCAGTTTTGATGGTCTAATAGTAGCATCACTGGGGAAATTAGGAAAAGATTAGGTATCCTTCAGCTGACATGTGCACTGATATTGTAAATAATGTGCAATGTTGTGATTATTCGTTCTTGTGAGCTCAGTGATACAAAGTCTAATGCTGATTGTGAAATTAACAAGGAAAACTCAAAAGCAGATCCGAGATTTCTGAGTCATTGGAACAAGTTCTTTCTTTCTAAGTTTGCACTTTTCCCTGCACAGTACCCCTACACCGCTGATATTGTACCATTTCAGTGATTTACAAATGTTCAGTAATGGAGCCTTCTTAGAGAAAATCACTAGTTCTCTGCGCTTTGCAGAGCCTGGGTCCTCCTCCCCCAGATTCACTCTGTGTCTTACAGAATGATTTTGGCATGTCATTTCCTCTTCTTTCCACCCTTCACCTCCCCACAAAATCTTTGGTTTCTGCCTTCTTGTGCCCCTGTAGCAATCTCTTCCTTCCCTCAGATTTGAGGCTGTTTATGATCTCCTTTTCACTTCTGAAACCAAGGTAATAGTAAGAAGTTTGGCTGAATCCAGTTGTCTCCATGAAAAGGCACATCGATATTGTGCTGGATGACTTGGAGTCAGTAATAAGATGTGTTGCTTGATCAGCATGCTGAAGGGATTTTTTTCTTGATGCTACCAGATCCCGCTGTGGTATTAATATTTTCCTAGACAAATGTCCTTCTGAGTGGGCAATGAGTAAGGAGCAAGATAACTGATTTTTGATTAGCCCTGTAGGCTGAATGTGGTCACCAGGGTTCTTGTCACATACTTTTTTTGTGGATTTTGATTTTTCATATTATACTTGTTTTGTGGGACTTAAATGAACTCTCAGATGCTTCCTATCAGTGTGAATTGGAGACAGCACATAAAGTGCCTTTGACAGATTTAGTGTATTTCATAATGAGCCTAAAACATAGAAAAAGACAGGGTTAATAAAACAGAATTGGAGAAGCACATTTTGAAGGCAGCACTGTGACATATGTTGAAAGATCTGCCAAGAGGGATGATTAAAGCATGACAAGTTGATGAAATCAAGAGTTGATTGTAGCTTGTCACTGCAGGGCCATAGCATCTATAATATATTTAAAGGGTTGGGAAACTGATAAATATGGCTACCTGATATGAACACTCAAGTTTTGTTCCCCTGTATCCACTGACATACAAACCTTCATACATGAAGTCATCAACAAACAAACATACTTTGGAATTTTGCAAAAATACTCATGTTAATGCATGTGTTTCCATACTGAATGATGGGATAGGATCTGACATGATATAAAAGTTACATAAATGTTGCCACTACACTTAGAGTTTAACTGCTATGTACATTGAGTTTTGCTTTCCCACAGAAAAAAATGAAGCTGTGGTTTATTTCTGACTTGCCCCATCCTCAAAGAGTTTCTTGGAAGTGTTGTAGGGATTTTTTGTCTTCCAAATTCTGTTTTAGAGGACAGAAGAGAGAAAAGACAAAACAAACAAAAGTGGTTGTATTGTGGCTTCCAGTATCCATTGCTCCTGTTTTGTTTTTGAAACTGATTTGAGCTCTTGCAACACACTGCATTTAGTCTGAGTGAGCTGTAGTTTTAACTTCACCAAGTACCTCAAGCCCATGACAGTGGCAGTCTGTCAAGCACTGGAATTTGTCAGCTTGGCATCAAGAAAGAGGAAAATGCATGGGTCTTTATGAAGACATGTAAGGGAACGAAGCAGAAGAAACAGCACTATATGATTTAACAGCAATAAAAAAAAGAAGGGTTGAAAGAAGGAGTTTACCTAAGGAAGGAAGTAAACACAGAAAAGGTATCTTCATGCAAGTAGCCACGGCCATCTAATTCCCACCCAAGATCCCACCAATAATCTTTGAGATCTGTGAGAGGGTAGAGGAATAAGAAGTATTCTTCTGTGGCAGTCTTATTACTTCTACATAACAATCACATAAAATGTTGTTCTAACATGCAATTACATGCCACAGAGGCAATACTGGTTTTAATTTAGCCAAAATAGTTTGTCTTGTTTATAGACTAGATGAAGAAAATATTACCGGAAAGTACTGACAGTTTGAGGAAAATTTTTTTTGGTGCTGTCCTAAAAACCAGAGATATGTATTATATGTATTATATATTCAGCTGTTAGCTGAATTAGTGTAGCAACACTCTTATATCTTCCTGAATCAGACTAGATGTCCAGTATGTCAAATCTACAGATGAATAACAAATGCTTTAGAAGAATATTTGCTTTAATGGTCAAAATGACACTTCTTTTTGATGGTCCTGGATTTGGGATTCTCTTCTGTCTTCCCAGAGCCTGATTGTTCATCTAATCAAGCTTATTGAGTCTGAGACCTGTCAAATATCTGATGCTCCAGAGAATTACCGTAACCCACCATGGCAACAACAAAAATAGGCCCCAAAAGATGTCCTTCTAAAAAAATGCCCTACTTTTGTATTTAGTTTGTGGTCTGAAATATGAAGTCAAATAAGCTGTATGTGTTTGTATCATATCTACAGTAATTACTTACACCTGTACTTCTCAGTTGGAAAGCAAATGGCTCCTTTTTTTCCCCTCATTAATTTATTCAGGAAGACATGATTGTGTGGAAATACTTCCACTTATTCTGCAGCTGGAGAAATTACTCTGCTGCACTGTGACCCCATTGCTCAGCCAAATTTAAACCATAACAACCCAAAACCTAGGTAGTTTAGTGGCATCTGTTAATTTTTCTCTATTTCTCTGATTCTTTCTCCATTGATGGTATTGATTCTCTAATCTCAGTTCTTTCCTCTTAGCTTAGTTCTATTGACTAGGGTTCTTCGTAAGATAAATTCTTGCAACACAGAGTGAATGCCTAGGAAAAGCTGTATTAACCTTTGACAATGGTAGTATGGCATAAATTGAAACTCATTAAGAGATGAACTTTGTGATTTCCCAGTCCTAGATCTGTTCTATGTCAGAATGATCACTTAAAATATTCCAAGGTACAATAGGGCACTGGTGCATCTTTCTGCCTGGTTGTTCTCACCTAGTATCTGATTTAAGAACCCTGGGCTGAGGAATATCCCTAAGTATTGGCATCGCTTTCATATACTTACCACAGGTCTTTGAGTCCCAGTCCCTGAGATACTATCGTGCAAAACAGATATAATCCATGTGGTTTTCCCTGTATTTCTTTGACATCCAGCCATTTTCCATGAATAGTAATTACATACTAAGAGATATAGGTATATCCTGATAGCTTGGTCTTCTCAACAATTCTATGCCAAAGTATACAGCTGTTCACACAGGCACGTGTATCCTGACTGAATCCTCAGATATTTTGAGCTGTACTCATCTGTTTGTGTCCATTGCTCCATGATTGTATATGGTCCAAGTACCAAGCATAAACAACCATGATTATCAACAATGATTTCTGGTAAATTTCTCCTTTGCTGGCATATGATTAATTAGAACCACAGGAGGGCTTGGGCTGGAAGAGACCTTCAAGATCATCTAATTCCAAACCCCCTGCCATGGCCGGGGACACTTTCCTCTAGACCACATTGCTCAAAGCCCCATCCAACTAATTGCTGTTGCTTCAGCCATTTGATGGTGCATCAAATGTAGCTGTATAATGTAGGGCAGAGAAGGATGGAGAAATATTTCTCTGATGGAGACTCAGGCTAAATAGAATCCTGCTGCACAACGCAGTGCAGTGAGTTCCCAGACATTAATATATTTACATTTCTCTCCTGGGTTAGTTCTATTTCAGTTCTCCTGGTCAAACAGAATTTTTATGTTTTATTTCTTCTCTCTCTCTCTCTCTTCCTAACTCTCCTTCTGTCCCTATCTCTCCCTCATAAACACACATGTGTGCACAGTAAGAATGAGCAAACAAACATCTGTCCTGAGGGATCACAGGCTTGAACAACTTTGTGCTTTTCTGATCACATTGCCTGCAGAAAGAACAGTGCCAGCTGTAATCCCAGGTTGACATGCTGACATGCAGTGACAGAAGGGGTTCATGCATCCGCATCAGCCTTCTCCCTGCTTGCTAAAGGCACAGGAAAACATGAAGTCATTAAAATCCAATGCTACAATCTGAAGTAGAGCAACTCTGTGAAAGGATGGTCAGAAATTAAAGGGGCCAGTCCTAGAACTGGGAGTCAGAAGTTCACGAATTCCAGCCTTGTGTTCAGAGATGCCTTTCTCTGTGATCTTGGGTAATGCTTTTACCACTCTGCAGCTCAGTTTTTCCCATCCGTAAACTGAGGATAAAACTCCAACTTACCTTATCTCCAGTGACTTAAATAGAAAATATTCTACAATTCACTGAACATGGAAGTCTTTCTGGGTCAATGAATTTACATCTTTGCCACTTAGTGAGTACCTGGTGCTCAGTTGGTCATGGCACAACTTTGTGAATAACATCTGTCTTTGAGAAGATATATTGGGTTACTACAGAATCCTAGAATTCTCTTTTCCTTTATCTAAACTGATGCAAACAGAAGAATTGATTTCGTGATTTGTAGCAATTAGAAATGGGAAAGGGCTGCTTGCTCTCATTTATTCCATTCTGTAATAAACTGATATTCCCCATCGTTTTTTCAAGTAAAATTTTAAATAATTCAAGAATTTCCCTGAGGATACTGTAGCACTGTCTAATATGAAATCGTGATAGGAAGTGCTTCTTAATAAATTTCTTCTTTCATCAGTTTCTTACATGCTTTTAATTATTTCCTGGCACTGACCCTAGAGAATTTGCCCCTTCCATAGAGTTTTTGCCATTTGGTTATTTGTGACTGGTTAGCTTTCCAGTCCTCATCAGTGACATTTGACTAAGGGCCTTATAGGTGTTACTCTCATTATTGTTACTGACTGAGCAACTTCTCTACAGTAGGACTGTGTTAATGGGAAAGGACTGCACACGCTCTTTCTATTTGTACTTTTAACTCCCCACATTACCTCCCTAATAATATATGCACAGGGAAATGAGATTCAGAAACATCTGAAGGTTTCTAGTGGAGCCAATCCAGCTCCATTGCTACCAGCACCAAGGCAGAGACTGCAGGTCTGCTGGAACTACACTGCTCTTGTTTGCAGGGTTGTGGTAGCAAGCCACTGACCCTTCAAGAAGCAGGTGTAAAGCCACAAGTTTTCTTATTAGATCATGCACCCTAAAAAGACATCTGTGCTGTTTTTAGTCTCATATTGCTCCTGGAAGCAAAACAGCTGCACTCATGTAGCTCCAATGCCTAACCCCAAATATGTAAATTAGATTCAGTGTTTCTCTGTCCTGACTTTGCCTAATGCACAAAACAGATAAATAAGCTCTAGATAAATGAGAGTTAATAGAATTTAAAGTGTCAATACAAATAAAGTGCTCTTGGTATTTGATTATTGCTGCTTGGTCCCACTGGGCAATATAAATCACATCCTGACCTTTCACAAAGGGAATGAAAAAAGTGGGATGTGGGGACAATAGCAGTGAGTTTTATTCCAATCTCTGATTTCTTCCTGCAAAATGAAGGGGTTTTTTCGTGCTTAAAATTGGGAGATCAATATGTAGTTTCAGTTTTTCATTACTGGACACTTCAGCCTTGTCTGCCTGATGTGGGGCTCAGTTTGGATCTGGTCAGTGAAAAAACACAGTAATTTACACATTCCTTACAAAACATTTCAAACATCTAGTAATGTAGACACCCAAATTGTTTCATATTTTTACAGAGATTGAACTGGTAACTGCTTTCTCTGTACTGTACAGTAGTTCAGTTTTCCAACATAGCTCAAATGAGAACTAAAGCAGACTGCTTTTATTTCATGCCCATGGCCTCAGTTTTCACAGGGCTGCAGTGATTCAGCATAATGTGCACATGTAAAATAGGACTTGAGTCACATTTTTTACAATTTTTTTTTTCTGCATGGTTGAAAAGGTTTGATTAACCTTCTTCCACCTTTGTTAGTCTGAGTTTTCTTTCATTTTGCTCCTGTTGTGCTTCTGTAATAGGTTATCGAGGGTAAGGCACTTATTTTCTTAGTCATCCGAAACAGGAAAGACTAATCTAAGGGAGGTTAAAATGTTACTGGTTTGGTTCTGGGGCAGAGCATTGAATTAGACGACTTCTTCAAGTCTTTCTTAGTCTTACTAGTGTCATTGTGGTCCATGTCAGCTGTACCTCCTGCACAGACATTTAAACTCCTATCTCCTAGTTTTCTACTGAATTTCCCAATGATTTTGGCCTGAATTGTGCTTTACTTTAAATTAGAATCCAAGTGTTTTAGAGTAAAAAAGATCAGATAAAATAGGGAGTGATGGCATTGTAAAGCTTTTGGTTGAGGCACTGGAGACTTAAGAACAGCTCCAGTTGCCTGAATAACTTTTACTGTTGGAGTCTTGCTTGCTAATTCCCTCTCATATTTTTAGTACTTACATTACCAAGACCTTGTTGTCTCTTGTCATGAGGGCAGTGAGCTGAGGAGGGTTGCAGTGTGAAGGTCAGCTTTTAACTCCAGTCCACAGTGAGATGAACAGAATGAAAGGTGTTGCTCCCAGCTAACAATGTGATCAGAGGGAATTGAAGATAAAGTCAAGGGCATCCAGGACTAAGGGGAAAATGAGGACAAGAAATAAAATGAGAATTCAATAGCAAAAGATGTAACTTTATTGAACAGTGAAGGCAGAGGAAAAAATATAATATCCAAGACTGAAGCAAAGCTGAACAAGGTTAAGACTTGTCTATTCTTAAATTCACTCAAATTAAATAAAATCCCAAATTTGAATTAATTTTCCACAGTGCTCCTGTTATACAAGGAAAAACTGAAGCTTTACAAGAATTTTTAGAGGGGCAGCTTGTTATAGAAAAATTCCAGATCATCTGCCTTATAATTATTTTGTTTAGCATGGCCATCCTGTTTCATTTTTGTATGAGCCACATCTGTGGTTTCAGGTTTGGACTTTTTTCAAATGTTTTCTAAAGCCACTGTAAGTAGAGATTTTTTACATGGGATTTTAGTGCAACCATTTACAATGTTATGTAACATAAACCACAATATGGTCTTACAGTAACACAACAAAATAAACATAAACAGACCTGATGCGAAAACTTGATTGTGTTGTTATTCCTTTCTGATTATGGAGGAAGGTCTAGTCTTAAAAATAGATTCTAATCCTTTACTAATAGACTTGTGTCAGTTTTCTAATTGAATACAAGCTATCAACAAATAGCGGTTGTACTTTGTAGTATTTAAAACAAAATATCTACTTAAGGAAATGTGAAAATGGGGCCGTTCAGTATGCTGTAAGTTTTGAAGTGCAGCTCCCTGAAAATAGAAGTGGTTAAAGAGGCTCAGTCTGTGCCAATCACAAGCACACCTTGGAAACTTTTGTTCCCTTTATCAGAGGGTGAAATGGTAGCTTCTCCATGATGCATGCAAGTCTCTTTTTCCAGGGCATACAGCAGCAGCCCTAGGAGAGTTTTGGGGTTGAATTGAACTGAGTCAGTTTCTGTTAGTAGAGCATTTAACCATCAAATATACACTTTTCACACTGTAGCAGGCTACTTCTCTCCCATGGTGATGTCAATTAAGTGTGTGTAAATCATAGTGTGGTTCTGGGCATCCATTAAAACTCAAAGCGAGCTGGCATTAAGGGCTGCTGGGTGAACTGAGCTATCAAACGCTAGCTGTTTACAAGCCCTTTTCCTATGGAAATTCCATCTACAATATGGGGAAAATTGTGGAACATTTTAAAGCTTGAACAGGGATCTCAAGATGTTTCTTTAAATCATTAGTATCACTGTAGCATCTTTAATTTAATAACTGCTCGTTAGATAAAATGTCTCATTCTTTTTAGAGACTTAGAAGCAATGAAGAAAATCCTGCTTCATAGAACAGCCTTTGACAGTAATTTAGATCAGATGAGTGTTTTCTTCTGGTATTCTTTTCAGCATCCTCACAGATTTGACAACACATCAGGATGGATTATTATTCCGCCTAAAAGCAAGTACTTTCTTTCTGCCCAGTGCAATTTGCTGGAATCTTTCAGTTTTTCTTTCACACCTGAGAGGTAGTAAATCATTATGATTGGTCTAGGCCAAGAAGCCAGACTTTTCAGAGCTTCAATTGTTCTTATACTTTCTTTGGCTTAAGATTCCATTTTGGTTTAGAAATAAGCTTAATGCAATAAAAGTTGTTTGTTTTCTTAAAGGAACCACCAGCAGAAAAGAAAAACATCTTCCAGCACTACAGGGTTTTGGAAAAAAAATTCTGCTTTGCCCATGAGCAAATTTAAACTGTGTCCCGTGGACTGTTGCACTGCATAAAAAGCATTTCCTCTGGGAACTGCCAGTAGTCATTAGCACAAGCAAATTCTTTTGATTTTTTTTTTTCCCATTTTAGTTTGGTCTAAATTGAAGATTATCAAAAGCTAAAGTTCAAAGTGAATCTGATCTATTTATCAGTATAGTTTGTGGAGCAGAGATACCAAGGGCTTTAGAGAAAAGACAGAATACTGGAAACTGATCATATTTAACCAGTAGGCTCTTATTTTTATGACTGGGTTCCACATTTCCTTTGGAAAAAGAGGAACAATCCAAAAAAACCCAAAAGCAGAGCAATTCTGCCTTATTCATCTCCAAAGTATTTGACCCTCAGGAATGTCCATGGTATTTGAAATATTTTGAATATTCAGGTTAACCAAGATTCAAGAATCTAGAAGATTTCAAAATGTGACCATTAAAATCCTTGAGGTCATAAAAGTCTGATTGATTATCAGTTTGTTGAAAAACTTAGGCCATGCAGCAGAATTTCTATTGTGCATATAATTGTGCATCTAAGTCCTAAATGGGAAAAAGACTTGTTTTGATCCTAGTCTTCACAGTTGAGTTTAGAATTTTACATTGAAAGGAATAAAAAGAGGCAAAATTATGTGTTTATGAGGCACAGTTCTTTAGAAGAGGCTAAGTTGTTGAGCAGATCTAAGTCATATTGATACACAGGAATTTATTATGTGGATAAAGGAAAAAAGAGGAAATTTATTTAAAATTAGCCTTTCCTATTGGTGCTTGAATCACTTAAGCAGCTAGAAACTATGGGAGGAAAATATTTAGCAAATCACAAGTAGCAAAACCAATCAACACAATTTTACTTTAAAAAAATTATATCCTTCAACTTTTGAGACCCACACTGATGCAGAAAAATTATACAATTAGGAATATTTTCTGAAATAAATTTAAATCACTCTATCGTGTGTATTTTATTCTGAAGAGCAGCTTGAAATCAAATATGGACTCAAAAGGAAAAAAGAGAAGAACCTACATTAGTTGCATGAAAGGGTTGTTTGAATGTGTGTATCATTCAACTATAGAAAGAAATTGCATTGAGGTCACAAAAGGATTGTTACTGAAAATTTCTGTGTGTGAAGATGAACGAGAAACACCTTTAATCACATCATGGCTCAGCTGTCAGAGGTTCAATAAGCTTTCTTCATCCTGAACTTACATTACTTCGTGTTGCAAACCATGATATTTCCTTTTTGAGCTCTCATATCAAATGCTGTGTTTATCTTTTAAAGCACAACTCCAAGTCAGTATTAATTTAGTAATTGTATGGTTCTATTGGTTATATTTAATGACTATTCAAAGCACTTAACAATGAAAAAGTTGTTCTTCAGCTCACTGTTGTATTTGGGTATATGAGTGAACACATTCTCATGCACATGTTTTTAAAACACATTCTTAGTTATGTCTGAAATAAAATTTAAAAACAAACTGAAAAAGAATAGATCAGAGACTAATGTTGCAATATAAACCTATTTGAATTTTCTAATGCCCTTCAATTTTTCATCTTTTTTAAAGGTATGATTTTTATATGTATCTTAATCATGCTGAATGTATCTGCATAATAATAACAACACAATAAAATTAAATTAAACCTGATTTAAAAAAAAAAAACAGTTTTTAAAGATGTGGTGGGGAATAGTTGTCATTTCTGGCTTTCTTGAAGGTCTTGAACTATAAGAAACCCATTTTTCATTGTCACGTCTTTTTTGATTGTCCCACTTCCTTTTTTGTACCTTAGTCTTATTGGCCTGTTCTTGTCAGATGCCCTGTTTCTGAGGAATTTCAGTTCACCACATTTTTTTCCCTTCTACAGTCAGCCTTTCACACCGAGGAAGAAGCACTCCATGCCAGCCCCTGGCTGGCTGTAGTGTTCCTCTGAACTTTCTTCACTCTGAGAAAGATCTCATTGCCAGTAAAAGGTTACTTATGTACATACCGAGACTGGATGAGGACAGTGGGGTTTCTTGTTGTTTGTAAATAGTGTTAGAGAATTTCATTGGGGCTATAGAAAATGTGTCTGCCCATCGACATAATATCAATGCAATCATTTAACCACTAGTCCTAGCTCAGAATGTACTCTATAAAGTAGGGAACAACCCCCATTTCAAGTCTGAGTTGAGAGAGAAATTGAGGTCTTTAAGTGTCATTGAAATGCCTCCTGAGGATTTTTCAGAATCTAGTACTCCTTCCTTACAAGCAACAACAAAATATAAAATTAGACACACTGCAATTAAACAACAACAACAAAAAATCCTAAAGGAGGTGCTGAATTTTTATGATTGCATTTATGAGATTTAGCTATTTTGGTGGGCAGGGATTAGTGTGTAGAGAAAAGGTCTAAGCTAATGTCTTGCTAAATTATCTTAAAAAAGAAATTGTTTTTGTAGTTGACTTTATTTTGTTTCTGTTCTCCCCAGACCAATTGGTCTGCTTCCCTGTCCTGTGAGTGCAAGCTTCCCCTAGGCTTAAATGAATGGCAGAGGTGGCAGGAAAGAAAGCTGTCATTTGGGTTAAGAAATTGGAAAAACAACTGATCTGCATGACCTCAACTTACATTAGTCTTCAGTTTATTATTAATAAACAGATCAAATATCATTGTTTTGTTAATATTACTCTCTCTTTAGCTTTAGGTAGAGGTTTTTCTTTGTTTTTGTTGTTTATATTAACTCAGCTATTCTTTATCAATTTTGTCTTGGTTCCTGCATTGAACATGGTTCAAATTTTCTGTTTAGGAATATGTATTCATAGAACTACAGAACTGACTTTTTGGTGGTGCTGATATGAGTTATGAGAGCTGGGAATGTACTTAAAAGTCTGTGAGTGACTCCAAGTCACCACAGTATATTGTTAAATATGACTTGACAGATGACTGAGAGAGCGTTTTCAATTTTATCTTTTCCTTCTAGTTTATCTGAGTAACCAATTGTATATAGCAGGCATCTGAGGTGCAACGGAGAAACTGGAGCAATAATGTGTGTCAGCTGGTGCTTAATTAGATATTTCTACAATGGGGAATAGCAGTTTCTCACAATTAATATGTTATATGGAAGGTAAAAAGTCATCTGACTTTTCAAAAAGATAATAATTGGGCCAGTAAAGTTGTTCTTAAATGCTTTTGCTTTTTTTACCTAGTTCCCCAAATAAGCAGCAAGGCTCCTAAATGTTCTTCATTATAGTTGGAGATACTAACCCAAATGCAAATTGCTGTTTTCCTTACAGCTGAGCTTACAGTGATATAGATGACGATTTTTACAAATACTCCTTAAGATTAGGTCATATGAACCCTTGTGGGACTGTATCTGGTGTGTTGCTATGGTGCCTCTCACATGATGCAGAAAGTCAGCAGTTCCAAGATGCTGCTGGAGAGCACAGCTGTGGTCAGCAGGCACCTCACAGAGACTGGCAGCATTTCTGAGCAACAGCTATGCAGTAAGGATGATGGAACACATGAGATTGTCCAGTCATATTCCCTGCAGTAGGACAGTGTCTGCTCTTGTGGCTGGACTTCTCTGACTTAGTTTTTAATTATGCTTTTTTTCATTGGTATCACTTTACATTGAAAAAAGTTTACAGCATCTGTTTCAGAAAGTCAAATAAATATGAAGCCCCATTAGGATATTTATATGTGGGACTTTAAAGGCAATGCTGCAAATTGTGCAGAGCAGTTGCTGACTTGAACCACCATTTATTTGAAGTGCCTACTGGAGCACAACTGATCGGAACTTCTGCTTATGGTAGCATTACTTCAGTAAGTTGTGGGCTTAATCCTTTTTCTATAATATTATAATGTTGCATGTAAAAAATGCACTTCTCTTATGCCTGTCTGACTGAAGAGTTTTTGCAAAAATAATACTTGAAGCAAAAATTAGAATTAATCAGAAAGTGACTCTAGCTGAAGAAAATGAAAAAGGAGAATGATGGCTCTTTTTCACTGTCATTCCTAGCACCATCAAACTGGGCTGCTCCTTTCTACTAGAGGTTCCATCTGAGCTGTACAATTTTTCAGTAGCTAGGGAATTTGGACAGAGGCTTTGTGTGAATCCTGTTCCTCTCTGCATTGTGCAAGTAATAAGAGCTTTCTACCAAAGCACACTTTAATGGATGATTCCATTATCCATCAACATGGAACAATGGAACTGTAATTGCCAGAATTTAAATTTTGGCTAATTATTTCTGCTTTTACTGAAATTAGTTTCTAAGTTTTTGTTTTATTCTGGCAACAGGCCCAAGTCTTTGGTAACTGAACAGAAGTCTTAATGTATCCTTAATTAATAGTCCTTCCTCTTTTCCAATTTTACTTCTCTTTTTTCCTGTTTATCTTTTGATTCTTAGGTGTTTGGGTTTTTGTTAAACTAAGTCTATTACATCCTTTTGGCATTGATTTCTTATAGTTTCTTCCTTTTTTTTTTTTTTTTTTTTTTTTTTTTTCTGTTTACTGGGTTTCTAGTCCTAACACATGTCTTTTACCAGTGCAAGAAGGTTTATCAAATTCCCACTAACTGTGCGTTTACATGACTGACACGTTGTGCCACATCCGTATGCACTCGGATCCAGAGTCTGAATCAAAATGTTTTAACTCATGGCACTGAGTTCACACGAGGTCTCACGTCGCAGACAAATTGCATATGCCTTCTAACCAATTTGGATAAACAAATAATCTGAGGAGAATCTGACTTATCTTTTTTGTAGGATTTAATTTCTGTGACCTTCCAGAACCTCAGGCAATTGGATGTATAACTATTCTCCACTCTACTAAAGATAAATCTCTCTCTTTTCAAATATATTTATATATATGTACACACTTGTGCACTTATTTATCTATAGCTAAATAAGGTCATAAAAAACCCAAAAAATGTAGGATGTTTTAACTATTTCATTGACTTTACAGATTGTTTTTAAGCTGTTTTTTAAACTTTAAAGGCAACACTGATAGTGAACGGTTCCAAATGGTAAAACAGAAAATCCCCTTCAAATATAACCGGCCTGTAGAGGAGTGGCTGCAGGAAAAAGGTAACAGTCATTAAAACTTTCATTTTAAACCCATTTGATTCTAAACTCTCATTTTTAAAGCCTGCAAATAAATGTTTCTTAAATGATAATCGCCTGCTGCATAAATGACTGTTTTAATTTTCATTATAATTTGTGTCAGCTTCCACCTGCCATATGTTGATAAATCATGCTATAATACATTGCTTTAAAATGCAGTTAAAGGGACAAAATTCTAAGCTTGCTATAATAGTTATGACAAACAAGCAAAAATTCAGGAGATGATTTAAAAAAAAAAGCAAAATGAAGAAGAGTGAAGAACAACAACATGTATTATGGCAATTTAACCACTGCATGACTTTCCTATTTTAATTTGGGCTTGAGCTACATTTATATCTTATTACTGAAGTTTTCTTAAAAGATTTTCAAATCTACTTGTTAAACCACTTCCTTTAAGTTGTTGTTTTTGTTTTTTTTTTTCTCATGAGTCTGATCAGCTATGTATTTCCTAATTGTATTAAGATAATTGAATGATTTTAAAAAATGTTGTAAAGAAAACATTATTTAACATTTTCATTTAAATTACAGTGAGGGAGACGGAGAAAATGATTGTTCTGTTGCTTTTATGCTTTGTCTGGAACACAGCAGTTTGAACACACAAATGATACTTGTCCAAAATACGGATCAAATTCTTAGTCTACTAAGGCAGTGCCTCTTAATTTTGTGGGTTTGCCTGGAGTAATTGGCCTCTGTTCAACAAAAAAACTTGTTAATCTGAATAAGTCCAGATGGCTTGAGTGAAAGTTCTGCATACAGTCCATGACCTTTCGAAATGGGACTTGTGTCAGAACAGTAATTATTTTTTTGTAAGGAATTTGGAGAGGAAAAGAAAATCTTGGACGTAGAACCCATTTTAAAGCCTGCTGAAGGTAGCAGTAACAGAATAACTTGCTTATTTCGGTAGGGCTTGAACTAGGCTCTTGGTAATACAGTGGAATTTAAGTCAGGAAGATCTTCTCCCTCTATTACTAAATATTACTTAAAAAAAAAAAGGCACTGTAACTAATCCCTTGCCTTGAAATCTAGACAAAGCAGAACACAATCTTCTCTTGTTTCCATTTATGAAAGTGCTGTTAATAAAAGGGGGTGACCTTTGAACTCAGATCTTGCATTTTCTGTGCTGATTTAGACTATGGTTGTTAACGCATTTTCCAGGAAGGAAAATCAATCTCTTGTAGGACTGGAAAAGTATAATTTATGTTCTGTTTCAAATTTCTAATTTCAGCTGAATTAACAAATTGATTTATCCACTATGAATTAAGGTCAGGAAGGATGTGGCTTAATTCAGTAGAAATATTTTCATGTGAAGGGCCTGATCCTGTAAAGTGTTGTGCACACTCAGTTCCTGTTAACTTCAACAAGAGCTGGCAGTGTTGCTCACTTTTCAGGTTTGGTCTACAAAGGTGTAATGTTTAAAACCAAAGCTAAACAAAGCTAATGAAAGTAAGGCAAAAATATTTGTGTAACCAAAATAGATTTTTTTTTTTACTACCAGTATGTCATAAACAATTAATTCAGCTAAATTGTAAATAAATTTTAAAATAAAAATAAACAGAAAATGCTTATTGAGTCTCAGTGGTTTGCCCTATTAATTTACATGATCAAACTAAAATAGATAAATAAATTTTAAGACTAAAAAGAGAATAATTTTTGGTAATTCTGAATTGCTAAAGTCCCTTTAACACTAAAGATAATGATTGCCTCAATTTTGTTAAAACTGATGCATGTCTAATTCCTTGATGCAATTCATGTGCTTGAGAAACCCATCCTTTCTTTCATTTGGTTTGATTGTGGGTTTGTTGGGTTTTGGGTTTTTATTTCCGTTTTGGTTTTCCACAAAATCTTTTACTTTATGTCACAGCTTCTACAAGTTTGAGCTTAAAAGCATGCCAAGACACTTTCATTTGTAATCCATCCTTAAGTTTTGAACTGAAGTCTACCTTTTGTGGATATTGATGCTTTGTTAAAAGACAATCACACATGCACTAGAGTTTAAAAGAGACAATATTTGAGTCTTCAGGCACTCTCAAAGCACTGAATGTGGTTAGGCTAGAGGGTTAGAGCTATGTTTTTACTAAAGTGAAAGGAAATTCAGTCTTTCTACTATGTGTCAGGGAATGACATTGTGCAGTGTATCACCTGAGATGATACAACTTGGTTTCTTCATTCCAAAGTAAACAAACATTTTCAGCAACTTAGGTACCACTCAAATTAAAAAACAATGAGAATAATTTATGTAGTTGTTCACCAGCCTGCTCATCCATCTGGTCATCCATCTAACAATTGATGTAACATGGAAACCTTCTGTCACAAGACTTTAGAAAGATGGTGAGTGAAAGGGTAGCTTCCTATCAAAATGGACCAAGACAAACTGATGGATGGAGGAATAGATTAATCAAAGAGTCAGCGTATAGAGTAGATGTCTTGCCCATGTGAGTTCTTGGCTTGGGTGAGGTAAGATGAAACACTTTTTGACTGGCATTTTTGAATGCTGTAGATTTGGTCTTCCTTTGGTACTTCTATGGTATTCATAATAATGAAATAGTTCTTTCTTGGAAAACAAATATAACACATTATCTTTCTGAAGTGGCATAACTATTGGCTTTGAGGGGCTTTTAAATTTTATAAATTAGTTTAAAATAATTTTAAGAGTCCAGGCTTACAGTCTTGAATTGCATGTGTAATAAGAAAAATATTAAATGCTATTAACTTCACTGAGATTATGTATGTGAATATAAAAAGAAGTATTAGTCCTAAATTGTTCAATTTCAGTAGTCATAAATCCAGCAGATTTCCTTAGTGGAATACTTGGTGTCTGCTAAGGCACAGATGTTACCTGTTCTGCAATTGGATGAGCTAATAAAGACCCAGAAGCATCTCATCAAAAGGATTGATCCCAGAAGTACTTAATTATTCAAATCTCTCTTACCTGTAAAGTCTCCTTGATATAAGTGACTGTACTTTTGAAGCAAGAACTATTCTTTTGAATTAGGATTTGCAAAATCAAGCCCAAAATCTTTTCTAGTGCTACAGAAAAGTTACACTTCAGATTCCTCTGTGGTATTTTTAATTAGAATTCAGTTTTTCAAATGAAGAATTCAATGAGAGAGCAAAGAAACAAGCACCTGAACTATTCAGAATACTTACAGAACACCTCATATTTTTATTTAGTATGACACTAATGACACTAATATGGCAGTAGGAACAGTTCTCTGTAGAAAAAAAAGGACTGCAGAATTGAATTACACACCTAGTAAAATTTACTAATGTAAATAGTTCCTCAATAAAATTCAGTGGCCAAATAAATTTTACTTAGGGGAAGTAAAGGCTTCAGCTAAATTCCATTGAAAGAATGATTAGAAGAGACATATGGTGGCAGAATGAAGTGAATATTCTCTCCAAAGATTTTTCTCGTTCCATATTCAGTTTCCTGGTGTCTTTACCATGTGTGTGTACACCATCTTAGAGCAAAGAATGAGGAATTGCAGGTAGTAGGTGACTGCAACAAGTGATTGTTCTTTTAGCAAACACATTTTTAGTGTGGTTCCCAGCATTAACCATCTGGTGCAGTGCATGAATCCTGGTCTGGAAAACCATTTAACAGTGAAGACTCCAAAATACACAATCAAAGTTCCTTTTTTTTTTTTTTTCTTGCTGGAATAGGGTCACCTCCTTGGTGCACACTTTCTTTCAACATTAGAAGATGCAGATGAAGGCCCAGAATTGGAGACATGGTCTCTTTTTTTCAGACTTAATATACTAACTCTTCATTCTTGCAAATAATGCAAGAGCTATGACAGATGTGTAAAGCTATGCTATGAGCATGGGTTAGAATAGTTGACATCCTGAACTGAGTCATAATCTTCCAGTAAAAGTGAGGGAACCCCTCTCCTCTCCTTGTCTGGGGGGCTCTTCTACCTGGAGCAGGCAAAAGTTTTCCTTTCTCATCACCTTCCACCTTCTTCCCTTTGAAAAAAGATGAAAATAAATACTATATTAATTCAAGGGAAGAAAGGAATGGAAATGAAAATGGAAAACAGAACTGAAACTTATCTGCCATCTGTTTTCAGGGATAACATCTCAAGATTAGTGAAATAAATCCCTTTACTCATAAGTCCCTTCTTTACACATCTTGCCTCTACTCTTTGGCACTCTTGTCATGACTGAAGTGAGAAGAAGGTAACAGTAGTGGGGACAGGTCTGAGTTTGTAGGGGCAGGGACAGTATGGACAGAACTATAGTGCTAGAGTGAGGGAACATATTCAGAGAAGGGAAAATGGTGTAGCAAAGTTCTTACAGCATATCCCTTAAAAGAATCCGAAGCACATGACAAAAGAAAAGCAAGCTCTGAGGACATGGTATGGGACAGGAGTTGACCTTCTACAGTGTACAGTGCCATTTCCTCTAATTCAGACAGTGCTGGGCTGAGAAGGATGAATATCTTAACAGACATTGTTACTGGGCCCTATTTTTGTCATATACAAGATTAAAGGCTCTATTTACATTCTGAGGATGTGTGGCTTCAGTGCATGTTTATCGATGTTTTACTGGACATATGTTGCCTCTGGCAAGTTTAAAACCTCCTGAGATGCAGAACATTGCATCAGGTGTTTCAACACTTTCCAGGGGAAGGATACCCCCCATTTTTATTTCTCATTCCTTCATCAATGCAGTTACTCCACCTTGATCAAGTCCTAATTTTCCATTTACAAACCTGAGAGTGAGGAGCACAAGGGATGTGCAGCCCACCTCCACGTGTCTCTGTGTTACACCTCTCCATATACTGTTGCTTAGTTAGCTAGGGCCCTCTCTGGGGACAGGAACTACTTTCAGATACATTTCTTCTCTTGTCCCCATTCTCTTCCCCATCGTCCATCCTGTCACCATAAGATGATGCTACACCGCATCACCACTTCACTTCGAGACCTGGCACGACGACCAAAATTGGTGAGCTCCCCCATGTATTTTGATCTACTCTAACCACTGGCTGTGAAGGAATGAGCAGTGGATCATGGGCTGTGCTTTCCTACATGGTGGCATTCTGCACCTCTCATCAGGCTGGACTAGACACAAAGTGGCGAGTGAGAACTGGGGAGTGGGAATGGGATTGGAAAACATATTTCAAACTTCATAAAAACGGGAAAGCCCAGGATATTTAAATAATGATTGACTTGAAGCTGCATTGATAACCCTACTGATCACCGATGTCCAGTCTGATTGTCTGCTAATTCAGCAGATTTCAGGTAGCATGCCCCTAATCTTTTGAGGAATAGTGAAATTATAGGCACTGTCTTTGCACTTCATGAAGCAATTTATTTCTTAACATGGTCAACCTAGTGCAGCCTGGGACATAAACAGTATTTATAGAGCAGTCCAGGCTGAATGTGATGTAAGTGTCCTGCAGAACTACGTGAATTGGCAATTGTTACTAGATTTATTTTTAATAATTATATTTTTTATTACATATGATATTGGACCTCTTCTAACACTCAGGATGTGACCTTGACTAACCACATAACCTGCCTGCATTTGAATTTCACTGTCTCTAAGAGTGGAGTAAGGCATTCTGGGGCTTAACCATCTGAAGCACTGTTATCCTCACTATTTCAAAAGCTTTGCTCTTTCAGAGACATCAGAAATGTTCGTGTTTATTCTTTCTTGGGTTTAGATTTGCAAGCCTTCACAACACAAAGTTTATGGGTGCAAGATCATGACTGATCCTGTCATAACACTCCTACTCAATTCTTATATCGCTTCATTTTTACCTGATGTTTTACTGTTTTTGAGCCAACCCTTGAAACCTTTGCATTATTGAAAGTGGCTTTATGAGTTAATCCAATGCTTTAACCAGTCCAAAAGGAGGTTTATTTATGGGCTAAAGCTTGACAGGTACTGCAGTCTGAATTGATAGTAGAAAAATAGCCACATGTTGAAGTCTTATTTGTAGTTTAAAAGTCATCCAGAACTAAAACAACATTCAAATTTCTGAAGTTCCTCCAGAGTTTTGATGTGAGTGGTTGCTGAGGTATAAGGTTCAGTTTTAGGTATTTATGCTTTCAGGCTAGTCATCCTTATTAATGACTTTTATGCACCACATTTCCATACTATTTCTCTACACTCATCATAAACACTCCCAAGAATGAATCTACTTTGTCCATCACGTTTGGGCCAGGGCTCAATGAAGTATGCAAATTGTAGGAAATGTCTGTCAATAATGTTATTCACCCCCCTTCACTAGGACGACAGTTAACGATCTTCAACACCCAGGCGCAAATAGCCATAGGAGGGAAGGACAGAGGGCGTCTCTTCCAAGGCCAGCTCTCCGGTCTCTATTACAATGGTCTGAAAGTGCTGAACATGGCGGCAGAGAACAACCCCAACATTAAAATCAATGGGAGCGTTCGACTCGTTGGGGAGGTCCCTTCTATCCTGGGAACAACACCCACAACATCGGTGCCACCGGAAATGTCGACTACAGTCATGGAAACCACAACCACCATGGCGACCACTACCACCCGAAAAAATCGTTCACCGCCCAGCATCCAGGTGAGTCCCTTAGTCTTCTCCATTTCCTTTGGTTTGTAATTCATCTTGCTGCTCATTTGTAAGTTCATAAGAGCTATGTTCTCTGAAAAATGCTCCATGTGACTCTTTATTTTAAAATGTTGTCCTCCTGTGTTGGAGACAGGGCAAACACCTGGCTGAATTGTTGTGGCACACACATGTAAGAATACGAATGGACTGTGCTCCTGATGTCGTGCAACCTGATTTATGTGAGATTGTCACAATGTGAACAAGAAAAAGGTTTTAACTATGTTTCAAAAGTTCCATATGTGGGGAAATGTATTCCGAAGAGAGTTACAAGTCTTAATAGGGGGTGGGTGTATGGTTATTTATTATTATGACAGGATAAACTGCTGCAATAGTGAAGTTCATAATGAGGAGAAAAGCAATGGAGCATTACTTCCAGTTGGAGTAATTTTTTTCCCCTTTTATAGCCCTCCTGCAGAGAATTTTGAAGGAATGCTATCAAGATCAGTTTCTTGCAAAATGTAGATGTTCCAACATAGAGCAGTTCCAATCTATTTCGTAAAAAGTCATCCCTAAATAAAAAAATAATTTCAGATTATCTGACTTAATTGGTCCAAAGTAGTTATTTCAACCCCTTAAAATGCAGTGGTTTTGGAACCACTTTTGTGGCAGCCAGAATATGGTACTGATTAGAAATAAACACCTTCAATTGGCTCTCCTTGTCTGTGCAAAAAAAAAGAATTATGTGAATAACCAATCTGAGCTGTGGATTATTTATTTCAGCAGTATGCTATCATGTTACTGTGTTATCAACTAGAATGAAACATTTGTTTTGAAATCATTAGAGAGATGGAGCTACTTCAGAGACTCTAGCAAAGGGCCTCTAAAATGAGTAAGGGACTGGAGCCTTTCTTGTATGAGAAAAGGCTGAGAGCTGGGACTGTTCATCCTGGGAAAGAGAAGGCTCATGGGAGATCTTAACTGTGTGTACAAATACCAAAGGAAGAGTGCAAAGATGACAGTAGTACCCAGTGACAGAACCAAAGACAATGGGCACAAACTGAAACACAGGACTTTCCCTCCCATCATCAGGAAATATTTGTAACATGAGGGTGACTGAGCATGGGCAGAGGTTGCCCCAAAAGGTTGTTAAATATTCAAAAGCCATCTGCACATAGTCCTGGACAGCTGGCTCTGCATGATTTTACTTGACCAGAGGTTAGGACTAGATGACCTCCAGAGGTCCTTTCCAACCACAGGTATTCTGTAATTCTGTGAGGTGTATCTGGCTGCAGTGGAATTTACAACTATTAGAGTAATTAATTCCAAGCCGAGGTTTAACAATGACCGCTTTGGTACTCTGTAAATCCAGATAGCAACAGGACTGGGATTAATTCAGTTATTAGCCTGAAACACCAGTAGGTAATTTTATAAAGTCTCAGCTAAATGAGGGGAAATTACCCCAGGTTTGGTTACTGTTTGTCATAAATTTTGCCAGAATTACAGTTCCTTCTCCTCAGTGACTAGTTCTAATTTTAGAGAATATATTTGTACGGTTACATCTCCAGAACTATAAAGTCTGTGGCTCTTATCCTGCCCTCTATAATTTTTAAAGGCAGCAGAACTGTGTTTAGCTATACCAGTGGACAGAAAGTAACACTGGACCTTTATGGGCTGGGTCAAGCTGGAAATGATGCTGGCTTGCCTGAAAAGGAACTCATTCTGAAAGCTTCCTGGCTAGCCTACGTGGCAGTTCACTCAGCCTACAGAGACCACTGTGTGCTGAAAGAGCATCAAGAAGATTTAATAAAGTGTCAAAGTGCTTCTAAAAACATGGTTAGAGCAGCGATTTCCTGGATACACATGCACCACAACAAATGGCCTCATCTCAGCTGATATTAAAGCAATAACTCTTTGACACTTCATGCTACCCGCTGAAAGAAAAATAAAGGTCAATATGTACCTCCATTACAACTTTCTGCATTTCAATATTGGGCCATTTTATTGCTGTCACAGCACAGATAGCTTGGCTTTCTCCCTTATTTTTAGTGGAATTTGATTCCGTCTGCTTAAGTTGCAGTATCTGTGTGGTGAAAGTGAGAAGAAATTGTCTTTTCCTGTTCGGGCAGTATCTCCAGCCATGGTTTTTCAGGTGCCTAATGGTTATTTTATCTTGCTTGTGTTCGACATCACCATTGTCAAGCCTGCTTACAATTTTAGATCTAAGTGGTGGAAAAATCTAATAGAACAAGTTTACTCTTTGGGAAACATAAAATATAGATACCTAAGGCTATAAGAGGTACAAATACAGTTAGTTATTACCTTGTTCTAGCTTTCTCTTTTCTGCTCAGAAATAAACAGTTTTTCTTTGCTTTCAAGGCTGTTTAAACTTTAGCCTCTTCTGATTCTGATCAGCATGATTCAAACACTTTTTGCTCACTTCGTAGATTTGATCATAGGAGTCTTTCTGCTTCCTGATACCGTACAAAAGGCAACAGCGGGTTATATTTTTCCAGTCCCATTGAAACTCTTTTGTCATCAAGATGCATGCCAAAAAGTTGTCAAAAAGTTAGGCTGATGATGGTCTAAGACAACTGTTTGTCAAGTCAATCAATGTCACATTTTTTTGTTTTATTATCCAACTTTCTGTATCCATGTGTGATATCTTGTTTTATGCTAAGTTTGCAGACTCCTTGGGTCCAAAATCTACTTTTTATTCTGGATGTACACATTACTTGGCACAGAACGGTTCTGGCCAATTGTAGAAATACCAAGCATGATACAATATAAGTGAGACATCTAATGCAAAATTGCATGAATCATGATAAAGAATTTCTGTTCTTACTCTGTTAGGAGTATCTGTGCAACTTGTATTACTCATTTTCATATGTAAGTAACTTAAACTACTCCTTTTTGAAATGTGTATGCATCTTGTGCAGAATGTCAAGTCTGTAATCACAAAGTGTTACAGAATCCAGGGGAATGTCAGAAGGAGTTGGATTTACACATCACTTGTTAAGAAACTACAGAAGAGCATGATAAGTGTAAAGATATCTTCTGTTTGTAACACACACCAAGATACCTCCTGCAGTTAGGTAGTCTGAGAACTGACAGAAGTATTTTAGAGCACAGTTAGAATACAACAGCTGGGAAAATGAAGAGGTTTAGAAATACACAGTACATGTTCAGACCAATGATATGCCTCAGCTTTTGAAGATCCTAGACATGGTATATAGTTTTGGACAAACAACCAAGATAAAGGGAATTGAGAGAAAAATATTGCCAGAAATACCCAGTGGCACTGAAATTAGCATTTAAAATGTCTATAAATTTATACTAAATTTCTGCATGGCAGTAAGAACTCAAATCAGTGGAGGACAGCTAGGATTTGAGTGAGAAACAGTTAAGATATATGGCTGTATGCTGTACTGCTAGGAATGTTCCTGTGGTTTAGAGAAGAAAGTAACAAGAGCTGACCTTTTTTTGCTAATTGAAAATAAGGGAGAAAAAGAAGTTTCAGTTTGTGTTTGTTTCAGTGAATTGCAAATGGTGCTTGTGCTCTGCTGCCCCAAGAAGAAGCACTGATTTGACTTTCTCACACATGGTTTCATCCTGGACTTAAGTAGTCTGTTCAGAAGTGGCATGTGCTGTTCTAATTTCTTGCTACCTCTCAGAGCCCTGACACATCAGACTCTACTGGGATAATAATATCCTCTCTGAGACTTCTGCCTTGCCACATTAGCCACAGAGGCCTTAAAGACAAGCTGCTAGCTTTTTGCACGTGGTACGGAGAGATACCATGCAGACTGCTTCTGGAGTCACTGTGCTGAGCCACACTGCATTCTTGCAAGGCTGTCATTCTTCTCCCAGGGTTACTTCATCAGTCAGAGGTCATGGAATCCCACATGTCCCTATTTGCTGATTTAAAGAACAACTTCAGTTATTAATGAAGTACTTCAGGGATTTTTTTTTTTTTTGGGAGACCTCTGTGAAAACTGGTTAAAGTGACACTCATTCTCTTGTGTTCTGCTTCTGTGGCAGGTGCTTATGTGGTCAGAATTCTCTTTTATGTGTCGTTGCTCAAATCTTTTTATGAGACTCTCCATTTGCTTTTATGTGTCACTTTCTGTCTTCATTCACAGCTGGGTCATTCAGTTTTCAAACAATTTGTGCAAAGTTAATTACTAAAGCTAATCTAGAGATCATTCATCGTGATAGACATCTTCCATTCAAAACACGCTCACTTCATCAAATCCAAGTGGAGAACCAGGTAACCTTCTGGAGGCACTAGGGCAGGTCCCTAATATGTCTGGCCTGTGGCATGGATGGCTGAGAACCCAAGATCAAAACAGTTTTCTGTGAAAAGGAGATCAGAACCCTTCTGGGAGGACAGATGGACTTATGCTCTCCATGAGGAACCAGAAACTGTGTGCTCTGTTACATATCCAGGGCATGCCTCAACTTCTTGAGATGTGGAAAATGACACTTGCCTAACTGTTCAAACTACAGCTTGTGGATGGCAAGAATAAATTACTTGTGGATGTTTTCAGCTATGATTTTAGAGCCATAAAATGACATTTCATGATTCGTTATATGCAGACTGCTCTCTCTAGAGAGTTGAAGGGGGGATCTGTCCATTATCTATATGGAGAGTACAGCCCATTGGCATGGCTTAGAATAAGGTTCTCAACCTTTATTTTTAACCATTAGACTTTTCAGCCTTCTAACTGTTTTCTGTTGAGGGTCCAATAATCTTGATTAATGTCTTTCCATAACGTGCAGCTCCAGGCTAAATCCTTCCTTACAGTATATATCACAAAGGAAAATAGCACTGAAGATTTGTCAGTCTAATTAGACTTTCACTGTCTGTAAGACAAATAAAATTGTCTCACCCTTGGTCTTGCCTAGGTACTTTCTTTTACACTCATAGATAATAATTTGGTAGGGAAAGAAATTGGCCTTTAATTTGTTTTTTGCTTCTTATAAGTCACTAGTGACATTTTCATCTCAACACTGCAAAGCTCTAATGAAAAAAAGAGCTTTTGATGAGTCTGCGCTTTAAAGACTGACTTCATTGGCTCATTGGCACAGCTGAGAGTTACACAGTCTGGCTCTTATCCCTTCATAGCCACTTCTTCCTCTATTGTTTTTCTTAAAGAGACCAAAGCTCCAAACTTTGCCATGCATCAGAGTGGAATCCCTTTTCCTATACTACACTCCTGCATTGCTGCAGTGGCATTCACAAAATGGTGTTTACTTATTCATAGTCACATCTCTTCGGTAATGGTTAAATGGTGACGTGCTTTCAGCAGAGAAAGAAAGCAGAGTTTCAAAGCTAGGATCCAAATGTTGAAAATTTTCATGCAGACTATTGTTCATATAGGTTACAGTCACTAATTCAATAATACCAAATAACCTCTAAATATTTTATAAATATATAATATAGAAAAGGGTTTAGTGCACACTGAAATACAGAATCTTTGGTGTGTAATGTAGTAGCTACCTAACCAGAAGTATGTATATAATATGATAATGTTCTGTATGGGAAAGGCACAAAAATATTTTCCAAGTGAGTATTAGATGTGCAAGTGGTATGGTGCATTTCAGTTATATTTATTGATGCTGTATTCAGAATACTCTGATTACCTGTAACGTTCATATAATCTAAAATAGAATCTTAGATCTTCGTGGTTCTGTCCACTCTTTGCAGAAGACAGTTGTGCTGCACTTCTGAAAGTGCCATAGGGAACGAGTTTTCTAGAAGTGCCATAAGTGAGCCACAAATACAGTGCCCATTCAAAACAAGAATGTGATTCTGCTGTAATATTATTTTTGCAGCCAATGCTCCCCAGTGCTGACAAGTACTGATGATGAAAGTAAACTCAGCCTTGTATTTCTGCTAAGCACAATTACAGTAAGAACATTATGCTTGTAAAACAGTTCATGCATGTGCTGGTGTATGCTGAGTAGATGCTGTCATTTGTTGACACTAGCAGCAGTGATATTGGAACATTTAACTTAGCCATTGTTGGTTCCAAATGGAGATGTCTGTCTCAGGACTCCAGGGGAGAGGTTTGACTGAATGTGTGTGGCAAACTTGAGAGCCACAAGTTAGCATAAAGAATGATTTCTCAAAATACAGCTTACACTAATTCTTCGGAGAACCTGTTTTCATGTAGTAACATTAGCAAATAGTCACTTCAGCCACTCCTCTGTGTGTTTTGTTAGGATCCACACTGCCTTATTTCTTCAGTCTAATAGTTTACAGAAGGTCTGAGTTGGCTGATTAATTTCTAAAAGGGTTGAGATTACATTCCCTTAATTTACAGGTCTGAGCATTTAGGTCTTGCAGAAAAATCTTGGCTGGTATTTTTGACACATGTACCCAGTTCTGTTCTCCTGTCAATTTTGGAAATGAAGATTTGGCCCAGCATCAAAGGGCAAGGGTAGGCTAAAAGGGGGCCGGTCTAGCACTTTTCTAGAATTTCAGGATCTTTTTAGATTTTAGTCTGATACTTAGTTTTGTCTTGATCAAGACGTATTGAAATTTTTACTTGCCTTTAGGCTAACAAGCAGCACACCCTTTTCTTGAATAAAAGAATAGAAAGCTGAAATAACAGCTGTAGTAAGCTAACACCTGCCTTCTTCAGGCAGGCAGGCATACATTTCTCAGAAAGTAACATTAATAACATCAGTATGCACTTTTTTCAGGGCACAGTATCCCTTTGTTCATTTAGACATGTCATTTACCCTGTCAAAAAGGATTCTTGAAAGTCACGTGAAAGATTATTTTCAAAATCTGATTAATACAGTACTCAGGAACTAAAGCTATTCTAGTTGACCATACATTTGATCCCTAGCCAAATGAAAGAATAGGACAGGTGTGTTGTTCTAGAATGGTTGTGCAGCGACAAGATATGATGAAGAGATCCAATATTGCAAAAGCAACTAATTGGAAATAAATGGACTAGAATCAATGGTTATGGCTCAAATATAGTTGGAGGATTGGCTCACGTTTTGTTTTAGCGTATCTGTTCCTCTTGCTATTTATATACTTCAGGGAAATGCCTAGAAGCTGCAGACATTGCCAGAATGCTTCCCGAACATATAGTTCCATTTTATTTGTTTGGTTCGGGTTTGTTGGTTTTTTTGGGTTTTTTTACAGGACTGGCAGAGAGGTGGGAATGTACCTCTTACCTTTCCTAGATCATTAATTTCAGTGATTGCACAGAAATTGGAAACACATCCATGCTGTTGTGACAGACCTGCATTCTGAAACCATCTAATTAATGCCTTGGGTTTTCAGCAGAATGATGGTGTTGTTAACTAACAGAAACAGAAGGAGTTCTGCTAGTTTCTTTTTCATCTGTGGGATGAGTTGTCACTGATTTGCAAGATACGTCTGTCACGTGCAGCTCGTAAAAGCAGTGATTGAAAAGACAGGCTATACAACCACCAATTCTTTATCTCCTCCCTTAGATGGCATATGAGTAGGTGGGATGTTGTTCATTTGATTGCAAAATTACTTCTATTATATTCTGAAAGATAAGAATGTGTTTCCACAAAATTTCCAAGGAAAAATAAAGCCAAAGGGGTGAAAAGCTGGATTTCAGTTCTCCTGGTATTGCACAGGATATAAATGCTTCCCTTTTTTCTTACAGTGGATTTTTGGAGGAAAAGTTGCTATTTGATGTTTGTATTTGTATACAAAATATGTTGCCTTTTCACCCTTAAAATGACTAATGAAGGGATCCTCTTCCCAAATAATTACTTTTAGGGTTTTCAGCTGGTGCTGTATTGCCCATATTACTGTGTCTCAGATTAGGTGTTCTAAGGAAATTGATTTGCACGTAAGGACAATTCCCAGGGAATACCAGTAGTTTTACAGGGGGCATGAATGAGAGAGTAGGAAATGTTGAAAATACTTTAATGGCTAAATATGTCAAAGTGGGTACAGAAAGGATGAATGCTGAGGGGCAGATGGCAACTAAGATCCAAAGGATGAGATACATCTCTCTCAGAGAGATATGGGAAAGAACCAGCATGATTTAAAGATGGACGGTGACCTGGCCATAGCTGGTAGGCTGGTGGTTCTAGGAACTCTGCTTTGGAGAAGCAAAAGTATTAGGAAAAGACAAATTTGTACTATATGACCTAGTAACCACTCTTATACTTTTCATCTTTGCTTGGTTCCACCCTCCATGTTCCCTAAGGATAAATTCTTTATTTTTGCCAAGCTGGCTGGGACTCAGTTCAGCAGAAATGCTGGAAGTGAGATCTGAGGATCCATGGATTTTTCCACGGCAGTTTGAAGTCCGGCAGAGCTGGGATCACTCACTTGTACTAAGATCATTTAAAATGCACCTCTTCCTCTCATTTGCAACAGTTCTTTTCCCATAACTGTTTCAAAGCAAGAAAACTCAGTTGAAAAAGAGTCAGGTCAGGTAAGGACAAAAAAATACTATATGTTGTGTTCTTCTAACATCCAAGCAATAGCCTTGGTGTCCAAGCCATACACAGAGATTTGCAGAAATAGCTTGAATTTAACTTGGTCATAATATCTCTTTTTTTTCCTGAAAGATGACCTCCAATGAAAGTATAAGGACATGAATGATTTTAATCTGTGGTAACAATGGAGAACCAGTCCCGACTGCCTCCAACAGCATAAATATATAAAATGACAGATTATCCTGCGGCCTCCCTCCCTGCTGCCTGAACACACACATACATTCTCAGTAGCACACAGTAAAATTCAAATTGGACTTTATCTTTTATCTCCTGTCCCAGTGATAAATGCCCCTCTTGCTGGGAGACTAATCAAACGAGGGGAAATACAGAGAAAGAAGTATGTATTTCTTAGACTATTGTTATCAGTGTTATTATTATTCCTTTAATATATTATCCTTCTGTTAGAAGAACTTAATGCAGGAAGCAAGAGGTAAGAGCAAATTTGATGGTGAGAAGATTAATGGGGCAGGCCACAGCAAGTGGAACACCAGCATCTTGCAAGGGGATGTGAGCTGCCAAGCTGCTTTGAGCTTGCAGTACTTTAGCTTGAAAGCTAAAAAGCTGTAGTAGGCTGAATACAGGTCCCAGGCCAGGAGCTGATGTTTCCTAATCCTTACTCTTTTTATTCAGCATCTGTCAAGAAACCTGCTCTCTAAATGTTTGTCTGTTTGTTTGTTTTTTTCTTTCCTGTGTAGTAAAATAGGCGTCCTTGGTCCTTGAACCTAGTTCAGAGGCACTGTTCTGATAGTGTGGGTGATACCTTGTACATTCCATCAGGTGGTGTATTCCCTTTCCCTTCTCCCCGGTTCTTGGCCTAAGTCTTTCATAGTGGTACTAAGACCCTGAAGTTCCACTTTGATTCTAAAGATGTGTGCAGCAGAGAACAGAAAATTTACTCTGTGCTGCGTTAAAAACCAAAAATGGATGTTTTGAATGCGTTTGTCTTAGATTTAAGTAGGAGGCCAGTCTTATGAGTGAGTAGGATTGGATTCCAATTGTCTCGTTTCCTCAGGATCCTAAGAAAAAAGACTTAAAGATATGGTAATTAAGAGGTCAGACCTTATTTTGTTTTCACTTTGAGCTGAAGAATATAGAAAGGAAAACCTGTAATAAGGGAACAGACTTGTTTGGGATCTTATCAGTGCATACAAAACATCTTAAGGGTGACTGTCAAGAGGATGGAGCCAGACTCTTCCATGGTGCCAGTGACAGGGGAAGGGGAAATAGGCACAAATTGGAACACAGGAAGTTCCATCTGAATGGGAGGAACTTCTTTGCTGTGCAGGTGGCAGAGACTGAAATAGGCTTCCCAGAGAGATTGTGAGGTCTCTTTTTCTAGAGATACTAAAAAAATGCATGAATGTGATCCTGTACACCTCCTCAAGGTTAAGCTGCTTTAGAAGAGGGGTTGGATGAGATGACCTTCAGAGGTCCCTTCCAACCCTAGTCATTCTGTGATCTGTGATATCTATACTTGAGAAACATTTTTTTTGGCAGGGTCAGTATTCCTGGAGACTCTGATTACCCTTTGCTGTGGATGCGTTAGCATAATGCCCTCAGAGTAGGCTCAAGGCTTGCAAATATGTTTAGGGCCTGAATCTTATCCATCACTGTCTCAGCTCTCAATTGATTACATTTGGACAGCAGTTAATCCTCTTGTTCTCTGCTAGAGCAATGCCATTTTTATTAAAACTTATATGAGCACTCTGGTCTCTAGTGCCCAGATTTGTAGATTTGTTTCATTGTTATAAACATAGCCTCATTAGAGATATTCATAGAAAAGCAAGTTAAAACTGATTCTGCACTCCTCATACATGCTACTGTTCCACTCACATTTGTGCCATATATGTTTACATAAACTACTTGAGTTGTATACAGTTGTCTGCCATTTATTCTGTCACCCATCAGACTTGCATAATTAGTTGTTGTTCTTAAGCTTGTGAGCAATGGCTGTTCAAGTGACTACTGCTGTAACCTGCTTGTCTTGTCTTGAGATTTAGCAATTAGTGAGAATGAAATTTAGAAATGTAGATATGGTAGGCAGGCAGGTCAGAATATACAGCCTGTTTCTCTGGAGTCCCTGAAGGCATCCAGCTTTAAAAGCTCTAGGAGAGGATCTGTGCAGCAGAGCTTACGGGCTTCCTCCAGAGCCAGGAGGGCAGCTGGTCCCACTCTGTAACAGAGCTGTGTGTGGTTGCTGGGAATCAGCAGGATTTCCAGCTGCAGACATAAATAAGAATGCCAAGGTGGAAAGGGAAGATGGGTGGGAGGAAGAAGGAGGCTTGTGTGTTGTGGATATGCCTCAGAAAGAACCACTGCAGTGGGAGCCTCTCACGTAGAGGACTACTTCCACCCCCACATCTGACTCATTCTGAGGTATTGTTGCTTGCCTAAAGATGAATAATTCTTTGGTGCTCAGATGGCTGATTATGCGTTGTCCTGTTTATGGACTCAAGCACAGCAGAGAAATTTCTGCTTGCTTGGCTGTAACATTTGTTGCCCTGGCAAGAAGCAAGGACCACTTACAATCTGCTGTGAAAATGCTTAGTGTCTCTCTGGATGCCTCTCAGCTAATATCTAATGCTTGCAAGTTATTTATTTTTGTCCTTTCTTAACTGAAGCCATGGGAATGGTGTTCACATCTGCTCCATGGAGGAGGAAAAGAAGGAGGGAAGTTGGCATGAACTGGACAGGAAGGAGAGAGCCTGGAAATGGATTGTTAAGGACCAGGATCTACTATGTTTGCTTTGGCGTTAGGAAATGCTGCATCAAAAGGAGTGAGTTGTTCACCCTGCAGTCTGTGACTTGTTCCTTTATGGGGGTTTGTTACACTGTTCAAGAAAGGTCTCTGTTTCAGATTCTGAGTCTGAATTGCTCTCTCCATAGGGCCAGGTTTCCTTTGGCGTGGCTTGGGAAGATCTTCTTCTGCAACTCGTGGCAGGCACTTGTGCTCTCCTGCTTACTATTGTAGTGGTGGACGGGAGGCACCAAAAGCAGCCATAGTTAAATGGCATCAGGGCTTCTACTGTGAGGGGAGAAATAGGGTGAAAGGATGGCAGTGTCATCACCTTTCCCCAAGAGAGTTGCAGATTGAGCAAGGCAGAGGATGTAAATAACAGTTTAGAACACCAAGGATTGCTCTAGAAGCAGAGAGAGGGAATTGCACAGGCTGGCTGTCCCTCTGCTTCTGTCAGGTTTGGTCACTTGGAACTTACTATTTCTCTTCTATTCAAACCTGATTTAATGGCAGCTGTAGCTGAAGGTCAGGAGGATTTGGGGATTTCATTTTTTGAAACTTTTTTTCCTGTTTTTAGCTGTTGTTCCCTTGCATTTTTGTCCTTCTAAAGCTGAGAGGCAACTTCATGGCAATGAAAGGTGACAGTGGTTACACAGTGTTGTACCCCACTTCTCCCAGTAGGACATTATGGAGAAAACAAGAGGAGTGATTACTATTATCCATGGGTAGAGCAAAGCTCCATCTGGCAAGTTACATTTGCAGTACCTGTCATGTATATTGCCTTGGCATCTGAGAGTTTTGCAGCTCTAGAGCCATCCACCTGCAATGGTCCATAAATTCAGACTAAGGATGTGGGGAGAAGTAATGACAAAATTCAAAACACCTATGTACTTTACCTAGATTTCAGAAATCCACTTGTTTATTTGATCTCTTTGATACAGAAATTCTCATCTTTTATTAGTATGTTTTATTAATATCAGATATGCACTTTGGACTAGGACTAAATAATAACTGTCATGTTTCAAGGCATTATTCAGCAGTCTAGTGCAAATTCATTCATAGAAGGCAAAAACTTTAGAAAAAAAAATCACTCCAGACCCCTGCCATTTCTTTTGCCTTTTGATGTCCAGGCAGACCCTTTAAAAGAAGAAAAAAAAGTACTTTCTGGAAGAGAGGAAGGCTGGTTTTTATTTTGCAGAAGTAAAACTGTATTAATAACTTGTTTGGTTTGGTTTTTTTTCTTATCATTCATTGATTAATTTTTCACTTTTACTTGCATGAAAGTGGAGTCTGGAAGATAACATTTTCTGACTTGTTTGAGTTGTGCATACAAAAACTATGATAAAAAACATAATATGGCCTCAAAGTTGTCAAGGATCTCAGTGGACAGGAGTGGGCATACTCTGTTATTAGAAACAAATTTTCTTTATTGGAAATCTTCATGTAAGAAAATCTGGTGGCCAGTTCTAAAACTTACAGAATAATAGACGGGAGGATGTGTTTGTGAACATTGATTTGCCTTCTGAAATTGCAAAGAAATATTTTAACAGAAAATTCACATCACTGAAGAGTGTGATCATAAGCACTTGTTACTGGAAATTGTACGTTTTTCTTGAAGGACAAACAGAGAAGTGTGGACTGTCCTATAAGTCTGGTATGGTGTCTGTAGTGGGACTACATTTTATCTGATCACTGCTAGCAGTCATTGTTCATTTAACCAGATCATGTTGTTCCAGGTGCCATTTCTGCTCTATTTAAATGTATCTGGCATGATTTTCCTTTGCACAGAGCAGTGAAATTTGGGCTATAGCCCACATGGCAGCATCAGAAGGCCAATTTTAACTTGATTGACCTTGTTTGGCATCAGACTGTATGCAGAAGTTGAGCCATTCCTGATTCTGGATACAGAATTTCCATTCCTACTTGTGTGTAATTTGGGAAAACTCATAATTCAGTTGATGCCTTTGACACAGTACCAGTTAGAGGGAGTTGACTTAAGCAATCACTTCAACCAAATCTTATTGGGTAGGGCTGTGATTCTTGTTTTTGTGGTAAGGGGAACGGGTGGATTTCAAACCTGCTTGCTGCCCAAAGGGTTCAGTCTCTGGGATAGACCTTGTTGCACCTGCTGGACCATTGTGTATGCATCCTCACAGTAATGAAAACAGCTGTTAATAAGATTTTTTTATGAAGCACCTTACAAATTGTATCTAAGGATTGTTTGTTTTAATCACAGACACACAGTTAATTGTAGGTTAGCAGCTAATTATTGTTTAATAATGCATAACTAAGCCAGCAGTAGTCTGGAATGGCAATGAAGAATGCTTTCAACATGACCATGAAGCAAGAAGCAAAAACAAACCAAAGTAGGGTATAAAGAACCAAGCTGCTATTACATCAGGACACCCCTAAAACTGATATTTAAGACAAGATTTTTGCGTAGTCAGATGATCTCAGTATGACCATTACCTCAATAATGGTCCCTTCTGACATGCAAAATTACATCCACTGTTTAATGAGAATCTTCCCCATCTGCATTTCATGGCTGTACTTTGTATATCATGTTAACATGCGCAAGCTAACATGTGCAAGTAACATGTGCAAGCTCATCCCACAGAGACAGTGGGGGGTTTTGATTTTTTCTTATTATTTTTCAATAAGTTAAAGGAACAACAAGATATGTCTGGACAACAGAGAGGCACTGTTTAAACTAAGTCTAAATTAACTCAGTTTAGGCAGTGTTAAATGTTCACTATATTAACTTGTCACATTGCTAATTGAAAAGCAGGGAATATTATCTATTGTCTCAGATTAATTGGGTCACACATGACCTGACCTGGTCAGTAAGATGTTATACTGCAACTGTCTTCAGAGGTAGCTGGGGTTCATGGGTAGCAAATGAACAGGAAATATAAGTGTCCAACTTCAGTGGCAGAATCAAAGAGACGGAAAAGATTCAATGTTTGAGACTTAAAGACTCTTTACAGAATTTTGCCATTTAGTAGGTCATCAGTCACATGTCTCTGATCATTCCTTTAAGCTGCCTCCTGGCAGAGCTGGCAGATCAGGACGAATGCTTGTGCTTGAGCTGCTGCAGGTCACAGCCTGCGCTGCAGTGCCAGCCCTTTAGATCAGCAGGTTAGACTGCATGCTGGTTCCTGAAATGGAGCTGTGGAGGAATGGACACATGGGTCTTCTTCATTGCCCTTGCTGCAGGGACAGTAACCTCTGGTGGGGATGTTCATGTCTTCAACCACTACCACAACAGTAAAACAGGATGTCAGTCAGAAGCTTTTGTTCTAAACGAGGCTATTTCTTAATATGGCAAAGCTTTTCAATGCCCTTGCAAAGAGCTACTGAAGTTTCCCTGCGTGACGTTACGTTCTGTAGTGCCTAATGAAGACACAGATGCAAACCTTTTAAAGGAATACAGCACTTTCTTCAGACAAATATCCTTTTTTCCCTAGGTGTATTCACCTAATAACTTATTTCATGAACTGCTCGTCCTTTTGTGACAGTTCTACCACTTTGAAGTCCTCCTTGAACCAGTGAAAGATGTTAATTACTTGTCAAGGGTTTTCATTAAACTTACTTTTGACTTTGACCTCTTATACTGCTATCTCACACCCTATGTTGGCATCCCATGAAAATGTTTTAATCATTACTCCTGTACCAAGCTAACATCTTATGGTTTCTAAGGAATTTACTTCTCCTTAAAATAGAAGAGTCAAATGAAACTAATTGCTTTTCCAAGGAATGCAGGTTTTGTATTAAAATACACCTGGAGTGGTAGGCACACCTGCATGGCCCTCTCACTAAGGCTGAGATGCTTGCTGTGTTGTCTAAGGCTTCTGTAAAAATCGTGAGCTCACAAGTATTTTCCAGGCTTTACTGTGTCATCTGTTTCTGCAGACCTGGAAAAAAATCAAACCATTCATGTCAAACTCTGGATTTTTTTCTTCTAAAATAGAAAAGGCTTTCTGAGATGCGGAGCATTTCTGAATGACCTCTGCTGTGCTTTCTGAAGCTGTTCTGCTGTGGAGTGTTTATGTGCACTCAGTGGCAGCTGTCTCCCCCACAAAGAATTCACAGTAAATTTGTTAGACTGCCAGGGCTCAGACTTTCCCTTTTCTGTCTCAGCTTGCATGTTCTGGTTTTGGTATTTGCTTTTTCTCTCCACTGTCTTTGCATTACATCACACCACACTGTCTTTCTCCTTTCTCATGAAGTTAGCTTTTCATAGTTCCTACTTCTTCAGTACTTCCACCTTTTGTTTATTTTCATGCCAGCTGAATTCAAACCTAAAAAACTGATATAAACTCCCTCAGATGGAGTTGCTTTTATGAGTCTCACAAATGCTAGAGGCTCTGTAACATCTCTGCCCCCTTTGAACAGGGTGCACCTTTCCATTTCCAGCAAATTTGCAAAGTACAAAGAGGGTGAAGCTCTTTCCTGGGACAATGGGAGGCACCTGCCTTGCAGGGCTTAGTCTTAATTTGATCAATGGGCTTAACAGACAGTAGCTGAGCCCATGAAACAGCCAGGAGGTTTCTGAAGACATTGTTACCTTCCCAGTGCACCTGCTCATGAATTTTGTATGTGTGTGCTATATTTATTTTGGATTCTGTCCCTAGATGTTGATTCCCAGAGCGTGAGGAGTAACTGCCTTAAACTGCTATCATGGCTAAGACTCCTGCAAGCACTGTTTATGAAAATACTTAATCCTCCCAGGAGGTTTATTACTCAATTAGCCATGGTAATACAGCAGAACATTTCACAAAATATAAAATACTGGCGTTTATTTGTTTAGAATCAGTTGCTTTTTTATTTGCCTAGCCTTGGTTTTGTGTTCCAAAACTACACAAATGGTACCCTCTGGTCAATCATACCGGTTGTTTGCTGTTTTCTGTAATCCAGCCCATGAGAACTGGAAGCCAAAAATTCAGTGTATATGGGTGAAGCAGGTTAAGACAGCCTTCATTAATCTCTGTGTTTCTGTCTAGAATGCTCTCACTCACCTGGTAACGAATAACTTCAAGGCTGAGTCACATGTAATTTCATATCAGTGTAGTCACAGCAGTGACTATAGAGTGGTGAAAACATCTAGCTAGGTATGGCTAGCTATAAATTAAAATAACCCAATTCTCTTCTTTCAAATCAGAATGAAACAAAACATAAATTGTCCAATAACTACACAAGAGAAATAATGGAAATAATGTTGAAGCAAGCTTCTAAACTAGTTGTTACTTTGTATTAGCCTGCTACTTTTTCTTTTTATGCTTTCTCCTTTGAGGAGCAATGGCAAACTCAAGATCCAGCTTGTAAATGTTCTCTGCCACCTCACGATGGTCTAAGAATTACATGGTATGGGTTACTCAGTGCATCCCAAAGATGTTTCTTTTCTGTTGGTAAAGCAGGACTTCATTTTGCTCTTGAATTAAAGTCAGACCATAATTCCTTTGATTATTGCAGAAATGTTTAACTACAATAATCTGGGATCACGGGAATTGTTATTCCCTTCACTGCCGGACACTTGCTAGTGAGGACTTCCTTTCTGTTGAGGGAAATAGCTCTTTATGCAGGCAGGCTGTGGTCTGACATTTGCGGCTTGGGTGGGAAACCCCGAGTTTGTTCTGGATTGATGATACTGGGTGTGTTTGGGTTTTTTGAGTTTGACTTTTTGTTTGGTTTGTTTATTTCTTTTCAAGAGGACAGACAGAGACTCTTCTGGAGGATAGTTGTTTTTGAACTGACACAAAGGTGCAGAAATTGCCTTGATCTCTCAAAACTTCGTTTTGTTATCACCAGTCTCCTCAGTGGTTCTGAACCACATGGTATTTTCTGTAGTTCACTGAGAAATTTTTTCAGTGAAGAAATTTTTGTTTGACATTGTGTTGATTTAGTTGTTACCAGTAAATACAAAACTGTGTAATCTCCTTCTCTAGCACAGCCCAGTAGATAGGACACCAGAACCAACTTTTTAGGCCCAAACTATAGTTATAGGATTCCATTGTAGGAAAACCTTACGTGAATCACTGGGTCAAGTCCTCCAGCTGTTACAGACACCATTTTCTCTGTTCTCTTCAATTATATTTTGTTTCCAGACTTTGCCTGACATTTCAACAAAACACTGCCCCAGGCATTTAAGCTCTTGTGTGCCCAGATTCTTTCTTTATGTGATATGGCATTAGTATTTCCTTTTTCTTTTTTGTAAAGTGTTTTCAGATGTATAGCTGAAAAATACTAATTAATTGTTTGTATTTGTACTGTCATATTATATCTAAAGGAACCTGCAGTCAGCTGACACATCTTCCTGGAGAACAATGCAGAATGCTGGCAACAACAAATTCCTTTTTCGGGATGTTTTGGTTTATTTTGGTTTGGTTTTTTTATTATTATTTAATGCACCAATAACCCACAGGCAGAGTCAGGAATAATGAGCTGCTCTTCAGACCCTGTAGAAATTTATATTGCACTTGACAGGACTCTGCTTACTTGCAAATTGAAAATACACTTGTCCTGTCTCACAAGCATGGTCTTGTGGTAAAATGGGTGCTGTCTGCCCTCAGCCTGGAGCTGCAGAGATCAATGAAAAGGCACATACAGTCCAGCACTTGTCACTGCTGGGATTGAAGGTAACCACAGCAGATGATGAGCTGTACATGCCATGTTCCTATTCTGAGCTGTGCAAAAATAACTTCCATTTTCTTTTCTGAGTACTTTCTTGTCCTGCCCAGCACTGTTCTTCCAGAGCCTTATACAAGTCAGCACAAACTTGTTAGCATTTCTGGGACAAGCCTGCACTTCTGACTACAGAGAAGCAGGGGACACCATAGGTTTTTGAGAACAACTGGGTGCATCTCCAGCAAATGGCTATTGCCTGACACAGTTGTTCTGGTGCCGGGAAGTCATATGGCTCTTCTCTCCATGTGGCTGGAGATGCCTAATGAGCATTGAGCAGATATGTCAGTGACCACTCTCAGACTTGAGATTTTTTGTTCTCATTGGAAAACCATGTGTGTTTCTCCATCCTGCAGCATTACAGTCACTTCTTTGGACCATCACATTTGTGTGCCTTTAATTAAAATGGGTGTTTTAAAAAGAAGAAAGGCTGGCCAGAGCATTAAGTCAGAGATAAGAATGATAGGTCAAGATTCTGAGCTCTTAACACTGTCAAACAAAATGTGGTATCAGTCTCCTTAGGCCCATTTTTACACACAGGCAGGCTATGTTGCAAGCCTTACGCTTTTTCTTTTTAATACATTGCTAGAGCTGTATTGCAAACAAACATATCACATAATTATAACAGTGGCACTACAGTAAGCCTGTGTCCAGCTGATCTTTTGTCTTTTTGTTCCTAGTACACACTTGTACAATTAAGTTGTTTCTTTGAGCTATGTAAAACCATAATTGCAGATACTAGTACTGTGCCAGCATGACATTATGTGGTATCTGATGGCTACCAACAGCTCTCAAATGCTGTAAGTAACTCTTTGAACTGTCAAAACTGAATATGAACATTGGACTGGTGTTCAAGTGGGTGTTGAAAAATGAAGTGAGGTGTATAACTAAATAATATCAGCTTGAATTAAAATATATCGTTCAAACTTTTAATGGGAATGAGGAGAATTTTCAGTCAACGCCATTTCTTCAGCATGTCATTCTTACATGACAATGACTTTCTGACACTTTATAGTGAGTTCTAACTACCTCTTATCAGCCTTTGCCTGCGCTTATGTCTGGTGTCTGCACTATACAGGAAAAGGGTTATTGCTCTTCTTACATTAATCCTTGCAGTACTTTTTTAAGCATGGATAATTGTTTGTATCTTAGGTTCTGTAAAAACTTTCCTCTACGGGGCCTTCATTTTAGTTAGAAGCTGAAATAAAATTCTACTTTAACACTGCAGGCATAAAACTTCCAATTAGTTTTGGCTTCCTGAGAAAGCACTGCTTTTAAGACAGTTTTACCTTTTGGTTTTCTAATTTTTGCTGTATATGTAAGAAACCCTGAGGCTGGAATGTTGTCTTTCCCCACTCTATCGAGATGTGTGTTTCAGAAACAGACTATCCCCAGCTAGAAGGACCTTATAGGTGATTCAGACTTTGGGCATCACAGAAGCTTCTAATACTTCCTTGGCTATTATTAGACAACAAATTTCTTCATTGCTGGCATGTGTAAGCACCAGTGATACTGGGCTCACTGAGATGCAAGGAATATTTTAAAAGAAAAAGATGGTTAACTTTGCCAGTATATAGTTTTTTCAATTTAACCTCTTGAAGGCTTTAACTTATTTTGTAAAACATTTGTGAATAAGTCATTTAAATTAGAAAGAGACCATATTTACTCCCTCTAGATTTCCAGAACTCATCCAGTGTAAATCACTAGTGTTCAGAGTCAATATAATTTGTAAGATTTCTGTGGTTTATATGAAATGAGTGGGCAGGTATTATATTATGCCATAATTTACAGCTGCTTTAGTGCACTTGGCTTTGTACTTCTGCTGCTGAAGCCTTTGGTAAACCTACCACTAGTTCAGGTTTCAGCAATTGTGGAGCACATTTTCAGGAACAAGTAGTAGTACTGACCTATAGTTTGGTAGAATTGATCCCTCGTTTTTCCAGTGTGGCGGTGCAGAACCCCCAGCTGAAGAGAAGGTTGATATCTGCCATTTCCTTCTTCAGTTCATGTGAGGGGCTCCAGTTCACATCTCCATTTTAGAGTCACTTTTTCATAGGCTGAACTTGTAACCCCTTCTGTCGCAAGCATTTCTGAAGTCAGGGTACTTGAAGCATCTTCAGGTACCATCTTCTCTTCATTGGGTGCTTCCCTCAGGGAGAGACTCAGCAACCCAGCTGCAGAGGCTGAAGACTGGCTGGCACAAGTATTACTAGGAATTTCAGGGTTATATTCTCAAGACAGAAAAATTCAGCCCACATGCCAATGCAGCTAATAAAAGATGGGGTGTACATAAAAGCTGGTCTTTCATAACATCTGCTGTGTCAGCCAGGATGCCATTTTCCACTAGACTTGACATCTGAGCCATTGCTACAGAAGATTTAATGGTCTTAACCAAAGTGCATTGGAAAACTCCAGTATTCTGAACTTTTCTTATTAACTAGATGAGCCATTCTTTTCAAAAAAAGTTACAAGCCTGGAAATTCAAGTGGAAATGCAGCTAAAAGTCGATCATCTGGGAAGCTGCTGGTTACCTTGTTATTGGCCTCTTTTTATACTGTTGCTGCTGTGAGTATCCCAGAGCACATCTGAAATACCCTGGCAAGGAGTCACTCTCCAGAGAACACTCCTTCTGCATGGACAGGCATGTTCCTCAGCGAAGTGGCTCTGCACAACCCCTTGCTGCCATCTCCTGCCTGTGGAGGATGTTTGCCACCAGAAGAACCCAAGGGCAAAGATGATCCAGTAGCAATGAAGTGAAGGTTGAAAAAACTTATTTGATGGTTCTGTGCCACTGCTTGTTGCCTGGCATTTTCAGCCAATGGATAATGACTGCACAGAGCTAGCTGTGCTGCACTAGGACTTCAAGAAATGCTTGCATTAGCCTAGGAATGACATAAATATATGGAAGCACTGCCACAGCAACTTGTTTGTTTCAGGTCAAGGCACTGCAAATGCCCCTAGGTAAACAGATCCAATAAAAACACTGGCTGTCTTGACCTTTGAAGCTGATAAATTGTGTTGCAATCAGTTACACTCCTTTTCTTTCACACACTTTCTCTCATCTTCCTCTTTTTCTCTCCCTTTAGTTTATGTAAATTCTCTTCATTTCTAACTAAGGATAAAAAAGCTTTCCATAAAAATTGTAATTTCCTTTTTTTTTAACAGATGCATGTATTATTAAAGAGAGAATTTTATATGGTCTTCAATTTAATGACTAATGAATTGAGTATTACTGAAATGCATTACACTTTGGATACTGATCCTGTATTTTTAGACAAATAGTATGAACACCATGGACAGGAGTAGAGTGATCTAGTTTATTTGTTTTAGTTTATTGAAGAATATCTTGACTGAGCCAGTCCTTAAAAGTTCTATCACAATGGCACAGAACTATTAATTTATTGTCTGTAATAGACTGGGTTTTTTATGAAAATGTTTTCTGTAGCTACCAAGTATATTCCACTAGCAATCTCATTTCTGAACATTAATATATTCCATTATTGAGGACATAATTTCTGTCATTTTCTGATAGATACCAATATCTAAGGGATAGAGCTATAACCTGAGAAGCTTTCTAACATGAGGAGAAAAGTTAAAGCCTTTAAATCTGAAATAACTAGCTGAAATCTTGTGTTCATGGATAAAATCAAGAGCTTCATCACTGAAATACCCTCACTGCTCTTTCTTTTATGGGTATGCATTGAGAATGTGATCAGAGTGGGCATCAGACTCTTCCCCTTAAATGGCACCTTTATGCTGAGGCCAGAGATGTGTGACTTTAGGGGAAACAAGTACTCTTAATGAAGGATATTATTTCTACAGAATGGGATTATGACCTTCTGATAGAAAGATAGTTGCAATGGGAAATCCTTGGCCTTCGGCACTGTTGAAATTCATTGTTGCCAGGCTTTTTTTAAAGAAAGATTCTCTAAAGTCTCAAAAGGGTTGGGGTTTTTTTTTAAAAGAATATTTGTAGTTCAAGGGTGATGCTTTAGAAAGCTGAGTTGAAGAAAGTGTGCTGTCAGCTCTGCAACTTATACAGGTTGTTCATGTACTTCTCCTGTGCAGCTATCAGTGTGGTCATACACAGGAGAGGGAAGATAACGATTTTCCATCAAATGGCCATCCTTCTGGTTTTTTGTAACATTGCCAGTCAGAAGCCTATGGAGTATGGCTTCTGCTGCAGTGCAGAATGATTAATCACTGGCTAGGAAGGAAGAGCCGCTTACCCCCCTATTCCTTGTAGAAATAGCAGAGCTTTGATGTGTGAGTTGGTGCCCACACGACAGGCACTCCCAAACTCTCTGACACAGGGGGATAGTCAGTAATGTTGCAGGAGTGGAAAGCTGTGCTTAATTTGCATATGCATTCCCATATTTTAGACGTAATGTATTCCGTAACAGCATTGCTGTTTTGTGCTCTACTCTCCTATAAGAAGCAACCAGCTATGAAATCAACACCATTTGTACCTGACTTCTGTAAAGGCAGGTTGCTATGCGCTATCTGCAGTGAATCATGACTCTGCATAAGGCCTCTACACATCCCAGCTTCCCAAACTCTTTGTTCCCTCATTCTTGTGAATGATGCAGAGCTGCAAGAGGAAAAAGTACGTCCTGTCTCTCACCTCTTCTAATAGCTAGTGGTCACTTTGTCGCCTTGAAATTTCTCTTCCCTTTCCTGCTTCTCTCTAGCCTACCTCTTACCCAAGATCACTGTTTCTGTGAGAGAAGAACCCAGGAAAAAGCTTACCATCATCCTCTCTGCAAAAGGAAAATACGTTTTCCCGGTGAATAGGTTAGGCTGATGAAGTGAGAGAAAGCCATTTTTCCAGCTATACAGTCATTGCCTTTAAAATACTGCTCTAAGATGCTCAGATATTGCCATGGTGTGGTACAAGAGCTTTCTCATATAGAACAAATTCACTGCCCCCTTTCTGTGTATTAGACAGTGACTATCAACAGAATGATGATGTAGGTTCATGTGGTAGCTGCTAGATATGATTACAGGGTGCTCATTCTGAGTGAGGTTATCTGATCTGCTACAGTGCAGGACTGAATAGGAGATGGGAGAAACTGCTGTTCTCTCCAGGCACATGAAGGGGCAGGGAACTAGGAGGACTGACTGATGCTCCAATCTGCTTTGGCAAAGGCTGTGCTACCTATAGATTTTTCTGAACTGCTTAGTAGAAAATTGGATCAGGTGACTTAAGAAGGCAACAGGAGTGTCAGTTATCAATTGGAGTCTTTCAAAAAGGCAAACAATTTTCTTGTTCTTTTCTATATAGTGACTTCTACATCGTGCCCTGTCACCGCTTCCTTTTTTTGTATTTGACAGCTTAGTCTTTTCCTTTAAATACTGAAATCTAAGAGCAGAGCACTAGTGTTGTGCTATCGTGCATGTCCCCAGTTGCCACTAAGTATTGAAGTCTGGCTTGGACTGGGGCCAGAATAGATGCCTTCAGGCTGGACAGCTTTGAAGCACATGGAAGCTAGATAAGTCATGTATGAAAATCAAAGTGTATCAGTTCTGTAGTCAACAAAGAAAGAAGCAACCAAAATTAGGAATGCAAGCTCTCCAGAAAATAGAAGGTCAGATTTGGCTTTCTAAATAAGGCACACAGTAATCAAAAGATTTTTAGCCAACGTGTACAATTTCTACCCTTTTTCCCCCGAAGACTCCTTAAGAAGTGTTCGTTATTCCCTGGAAGATGTAGTTTAAAACACTTAGTTGTCTCCTGCATATTTTGAAATTGAACCTGTTTGGAATATACTTTTACAGAGTAAAGGGAAGCTGGAATCATATGCTTCTATTTGTCTTCACAGCTAAGCAAACTGTTTTACACATGCACATATGGAAATATAAAATACATACAATATGGATCCATATATATCCATGCGTACTCATATAGACATATATATATAGGTTATTATAGCACAGAACTGGAAGTCAGATCAACCTGAACCTGTTTTCAGTTCAGCTGTTGCCCTGCTCTGTGATGTTGAATTCTACACTTGAATTCTTACTTTCCGGTTGTAAAGTGTGAAGATGTATTTCTGTCCTAGGATAATGCTCCATTTAAGTTAATGGTCGTAAAATACCTAGGAATTGAATGAAAATTAAGTGCACAGAGGAAAGCAGGGTAGTGTGATGTCAAACAGGAGACACAGGACCTGGGACTGCCCAGGAACTTCGGAGGGGAATGTCTTGTAGAACAGCTTTAGACTGAAATGGTCTGTTTTACTGTGGTACATTGTAAAATGCCTTCAGTAGGAGTGCACTAGGAGCAGTGATGGTTCTGCTCAAAAAGGCAGGCAAAAAACAGGGAAATAGGCTGAAAGGATACATGGTGACCATCTGCTGAGATCTTACTTTGTATTTGTTGGGAACTATTTCAGCTGTTCTGACAGGCTGCCTGAAAGGATCAAACAACCTGTGTTAGGCAGGCATCGGCAACAGTAGCTGGGAACAATGATCCTGTGCCCTTAAGTTATCTGAAGCTGTGTACTAGGAAGCAGGCTTTTTCTCGGTTTCCTTGATAATGAACTGTTTTAACCAGGGCTTCTACCATGATTCACTTGTGATGTGCTTTTGAGGTAGGTTATGTACTCTTCCCTCAGAGAAGGAAAACAAGTGCAGAAAGCTCAAGTGTTTTGCCTGAAGGCTGCAAAGTGAATCAGTGCCATGTCACAGGATGAATCCAGAGTATATGACTCAGTTCACTTACTGTGACTAGATGGTGCTCTCTCTGATGGATGCAGTCATTTCAGTTGCTGCTCATGACTTAAAATAGGGAGCCAAGAGGTATTTTAACTAGCATAGTACTAACTTGATTCCTCAGTGTCATGGCCTATTCCCGACTGCCCACGGCCATTTCTGATACCTTCAGCATTTTTCTTGCAGCTGTTTTCTTTTTTTTTCTTTTAAGCAGGTGTTGTAGATAATGAGGGTGAAAAGAACTCACAAAGCCACCCACTCAATCTAAACAGATGTTTTATCTGAAACCTTCATTTCTTTAAATTAAGCTCATGATTCTTGTCGTGTCCATCTTTTAAGTCATCTTCTTTGCAGCACACTTTAACATATTTTAGTACTGCTGCCATGTTCAGGCCCAGGCTTCTAGGCTAAAGAACAGGTTTTTTCACCTTTCTTCTGGTCTCTGTTTTCTGGAGCTCTTATTGTTCTTGTAGCTGTGTCCTGTATCGTCTCCAGCTGTTTGTCCCGTAACTTCACATGCTTTGTAGCACCCAAACACAGTGTTTAAGGGAAAGATTTACCAACGTTGAATAGATTGTACAGGAGGCAATAGTAGACCTCTGGTTTGTATTTCTGCAATAAACTATAGCTGTATTTATACGCCTTGGTTTATCATTCCCTATTCTAATATCAGCATGAGTTCTTTCACTGCTGTGTATCCTGCTAGGTCCTCCTCTTCACAACTGCTGCGAGGCTGATCACTCCTCATTATACAGTCAGGCAGGTTTATTCAGAACTACTGTAGAAATTAATTGCTTTGGAGTTTAGTTTTATTGCTTTGTAGCCTGTGTATTTTAAATTTTAAAATCAATTTGAAGTAAATTCAGTTTTGTGGTAAATTCAAAATTTGATTAAGATGAAGATTTTATCAGCCTGGTTTTTTTTCTATCCTTCAGGTCATAAGGACAAACAGACATGATATAACCTCCCATTTTCATTCAGAATTACTGCTAATTATTCTCAGAACATGTTTCTTCAGTTGGTTTTGTGACACTGTGTAGAAGTATGTATTCCTGTGGCACGTAAAACTCTGTTGAAGGATTTTCAAGGTATAAAGTTCTGGTTCTACCCTCATCAACAATCCATGGAAAAAACTGGCTGCTTTGACAGAGTTTGGTTTTGAGAAATCCAGTTCTTCTGTTATTCACCTCCATGTTGTTTTCCAGGCACTTTCAGTTTGAATATTCTTCCCCTCTTTTCTATCACTTGAATACTGAAACTGATAATGCTGTAGAAAAGTTACAGCATGGTTCGTGATCCTGGACTTCTCTCTCTAGTACCTCTTCAGTCACGGGCTTTAACACATAATTTGTTTTGCAAGTCCTTAGTTAACTGTCTGCAGTAACAGGCTAATGATTTTTATAGGTGGGATATCAGAATCAGGACGTTCAATAAAGTATCCCTGTGTTGGTTTGATAATGAAGGAGTAAGGGGAGAATTTAAACTTCCTAGAAAGCATTAGAAAGCTGCTGAATAATTTCTTGGAAGATGTTCTATGATGGAGGGAACGTGCCTCAAACCTGCTCTTTTCAGGAAGACAGATCAGAATATTATTAAGGGATGCGTTGTTAGATTAACAAAAAGGGGTTCAGATAGAATGGAGGAGCAAATCTTTAACAACTCAAAATTAAAAAGATCCATGAAAATAACTGCTGTAGAACAGAAGCAGAGTACACATTATTTCAATGCATGTTTATATAGCTCAGCGATTGTGACTTTAGAAAAGGTGGTTGGATTGGTAATTAAATTAATTTACTGTATGAACCAGCACCTAAGTTAATATCTGGCATTGACTGTGCTTCTCCAATCTGCCAGTATTAATTCTGTGCCATCCATACTATGGGAATAGTGAAACAAATAAATGGGACTTATTTAGCCTTTCAGAAATTCCTTGTAAGAGCTGATAAGGAAGCAAAGGTGTCAGATAGGAAAAGGTAAATGTCTGTCATGATTTGAAACCGGCAAAGGACAGGAGACCAAAAAGAGAAATAGATGCTTGATTTTCAGGTTAATAGAAAAATGGCAAAAGGTTAATGGAAGAGTGCCTCAAACTTCTGTTTGAGGACCACTGTATTTAATCAGTGATGTGGAAAAGGGAATTGTCAGTGTAGTTGCAAGATCTGCAGATAATATGAACTCATTTATGGAAGTTTGTGTTTGAGAAGACCGTGAGGAATTTGAGGCACCTGATAAAAAAGGTTATATTGGCAGTAGCACATGATCCGCAATCCTTTGTTGACAACTACAAAGTAATGCCCATTGCCAGGAATAATTTGAATTGTTCATACACATTACTAGGTTCTAAATTAACTGTAACCATTCAGGGAGAAAAAACAAAAACCTAGGGGACATTGCCAGAAGCTCAGTAAAAACATCTGCTCATTGCACAGCAGAAGTCAAAAAGCAAGTATTACACTGTGATACAGGAATAATGGGGTAGAAAATTCCACTGATCACAGCATTATATAAAACAGTGGTACATCCTTACCAAGGATGTAGCATTTATTTCTGCTCACAGAATCATGAAATAGTGTAACTAAAGGAAGTTCAAAAAACAGCTGCTAATGTTGACAAGAGACACAAGAGTAAATTACAGCAGGAAATAGTTAGGAGGCTGTGGTTGTCACAAAATTGGCAGGCACGGGGAAAATTCCTGAATGATTTGGGGAGGAAACAGTGAACATTCTTATTTGTCCTTTTCGAAATGGCAAGAACAGGAAGATTTCAGAGGATTTGAAAGGTGATATTTTTGAAGATGACAGAAGAAAATGTGCTTTATTCAAAAGATAATTAACCTATAAAACTAATTACAAGAAAGAACCTAAACCAAAGAATTTGTCAGTGCTCAAAAGAGGATTAAACAAATGTATACTGAGAAAGTCCTCAGTAATATTTTGTAGTACTCCAAAAGGAGATTTCAACTTGTTTTAAGGCACTAACAGAAACACACTGTGAAACTGTAGAGAAACAGTAGCTGTGGCTCATGGTACCTCATGAAATGGTGGGGGCAGTCTTCTGGAGACAAGTGCTGGCATTTGCTCTGGGGAATGTGTGATACTGGTCTAGATAGATCACTCATCTGATCTGCTTGGTAATTACTGTCTCCCTAAGCATGACACTGAATTTGGTGAAGGCAAATTTATAAAGCGTATTGCAATTTCAGATTAAAGAGTTCCTTTGACTTCCCTTTTCAGATGGAAGTATCTGCTGCTTAGAATGTGAACTCATCAAGTCAGGGGACATTTCTTGTCACTGGAAGGATGTTAATGTCGCCCATGTTATATCAGTAATGGTAGTATACCAGATTATAATTACCATTTTAGTGAAATATAAGCAAGGAAAGAATCCATCCCTTTATCCCTTCAAATTCAAGAATTTATTGTATAATAGAATAGCAAATTATATATATATTTATCATCACCTCTGTATAATTCATCACCTTATGTTTGAAGAAACCATTTTAAGAAGTCTTTGAGTCTTAGAACATTCATCAACACGTGCGCATAGTTTTAAAGAAAAGTCCACTAATCTTATACATAGCAGCAAGATCAAGTGTACGATGTATGCTAAAGTAAGGAGGGGCTGGCAAAATCAAAGTTCTTTCTGTCGTGAAATCCCTAATGTGATCCAACAGTGAAATACACAGTGGATGAATAACTAAATCCAGACTTCATTTTCATTGTTTACAAGCACCAAAGAAAAGACTGCAAACTGATTAAAAGATCACTGACTGGGAGGACTTCATTTTTACCTTCAAAGTGTGCCCCAAAAACACTTCCATTGAATAATCCAACACACATAGGTATAAAAAGATCAAGCCAGCTTGCCCTTTAAAACCCAGTAGTACAAAGTCTCCCAGTGTTAAGCACACTGAACATAACTAGCTTCACAATTTCATTTTCTTAAGGAGAAATAATGCACTTATCATTAAACTCCCTGGGAAACCAGCATTAATAATATTCTTTGGTTATCAGAGCTATCATTTCTCCTTCAGGCAGAGTTGAGAAATATGAAGTTAAAACCATCATTGAGTGTGATAATGAAGTCAGTCCATTTCAGTGCAAGACCACAGCAATTCTTTATCGCTCCAAATGGGTTGTGGGGCTGAAAGCTGTTTTTTCTAGTTGGCAGAGTTGCTGAGTTCACTGATAACTATCATTTTCAGAACATATTTTGCTGCTTGTGGAAGAGCAAGAATATAAAAAGTACTCCAAAAATCTTCAAAACCTAAGAGACGGGCTTACAAAAGAATTTTCACAAAAGAAAACAGAATTGCACTGCCTTTCTAAGCTTCTGCCTACCTAAGATTTTCATTCAAACAGGGAGCTGACTATTTATGTTTATATGTGAACTCACATGACTGTCTTTGATTCAGCTTTGCACCTTACACGCACACATTGCACATTCCTGCTCACGTTTACCCTTGCACACATAAATGTCTAAATTTTTCATTCACGGGCACCAGAAGAGCTTATTCTTATACACATTCAAAATACAAAGTTTTTCACAGAGTCACACAATCAATTAGGTGGCAAAAGACCTCTGAGGTCATCTAGTCCAACCTGAGACCGAACACCATCTTGTCAGAACGTGGCGCTAAGTACCACATCCAGTTTTTCCTTAAACATCTCCAGGGATGGTGAATCCACCATCTCCTTAGGCAGCACATTCCAATATCTAGTCACCCTTTCTGTGAAGAATTTCTTCCTAATGTCCAACCTAAACTTGCCCTGGCACAGCTTGAGACCATGTCCTCTTGTCCTGTCACTGGCTGCCTGGGAGAAGAGGCCAATTCCCACCTGACTACCACCTCCTTTCAGAGTAGAAAGTCGACTTTCTACTCAGGAAGGAGGTGGTAGCCAGGTGGGAATTGGCCTCTTTAGTTGTAAAGAGTGATAAGGTCTCCCCTGAGGTCTCCCCTTGAGTTTTCTTTTCTTCAGGTTAAACTACCTGAGCTCCTTCAGTTATTCCTCGTAAGACTTGTACTCCAGACTCTTCAGCTTTCTTGCCCTTTCCTGGACCCACTCCAGCCCCTCAGTGTCCTGCCTCCTTCCTTCTTCACATTCATTCATACAGATATACAAATTTATATTAGATACATAATATATAAATACAAATTCTACTCTCCTCACAAAAAGAATGAATAAATGTAAGCATCAGAGAAAGGTAAAGTACATGTAGTTAGTTTGAAAGTCATAAACAAGGGTATTTTTTCGTTCGTTCAACCTTCATTAGGTTCTTCTTCTCTGAAGCATTTATTTAGCATTGATAGAATCATGGAATATCCTGAGTTGGAAGGGTCCCATGAGGATCATAAAGTTCAACTCCTGTCCCTGCACAGAACTTCCCCAAGAGTCACATCATGTGCCTGAGATTGTTGTCCAAGCACTTCTTGAACTCTGTCAGGGGAGACCTCAGGAGACTGTCAGGCTTGGTGCTGTGACCACTTCCCTGGGGAGCCTGTTCTAGTGCCCAGTCACCCTCCAGGTGAAGAACCTTTTCCTTGTATCTAACTTAAACTCCCCCTGACTCAACTTCAGGCCATTTCCTCAAATTCCTGTCACTGGTCACTAAAGAGGAGAGATCAGTGCCTGCCCCTCCCCTTCCCATTGCAAGGAAGTTGTAACTGCCATGATGTCTCCCCTCAGTCTCTTCCAGGATGGACAAACCAAAGTACCTTAAATGCTTCTCATATAGCTTCCCCTCCAGACCTTTCACCACCTTAGTAGCCCTTATTTGCATGTTCTGTAATCGTTTGATGTCTTTTTAATCTTGTAAGGCTGCCCCAGTGCAGAGCAGAGCAGGACAATCCTCTCCCTTGCCCAGCTGGCCATGCTGTGCCTGATGCACCCCAGGACAGGGTTGGCCCTCCTGGCTGCCAGGGCACTGCTGATTCATGTTCAACTTGCCAGTGACCAGGACCCTCACGTTTGTTCTGCAGCACTGCTCTCCAACCTCTCATGCCCCAGTCTGTCTGTACATCCAGGGTTGCCCTGTCCCAGGGCAGATGCAGAATCCGTCATTTCACTCGTTAAACTTCATATGGTTGGTGATTGTCAGGCCCTCTTAATTTTTCAAGGTTTCTCTGCAGAGCCTCTCTTCATTGACTTGCAGTCAGTTACAATTGCAGGCTTTCATCATATCAAACATCTACAACCTAAAATGCTGTAAATCCATTTCTACTTTCTAATAATCCCTCTGTACATTCCTGGGTTTATATTTTAATTTATAGTGCATACACGCAGTGGTGCAAAGAGGCAGCTGCTTCTGATGTTATGAAATGAAATTTGTATCCATGTTGTTTCCTGTTACACCTTTTGAAACAAAAAGCTCTCTTCTCCTGGGACAGAGGATAAGCACAGAGTAACTGTCAAGGTCAGAAGTTATGTTATCCTGAGCTGAAGCATTGTTCAGCTGTATCTATGAGGGCAATGGTCTTGGCAGTTCTGGGAAAACTAGTTGAAGGTCATTTGGGACATCTTATGTATTGGAAACTCTGAAACAATATTATATGAAGAAATTGAAACAGTGCCTCTATAATACTATAAGAGGAGTGTGGCTTTTAACTTTCTGAAGTGTCTGTTAGAGAGACCACACAGACCTGCTTGAATCTTGATACATGAAATACCTTTGCTAAGCCACAAACTAAAGGTAACTAGGGATGTTCCAGAGATGATGGAGTGTGAGCCGTATGAGTCACATCAACAAAAACAGCTGAACAATTAGGTAGCCATAGTAATAGTTATGTCTCCTCCTTCTGAATTTAGTGCAGCAATAGTTGAATTAGAGTCTCTAGCTAGTGCTATATACACAGGGAATGGAGCTGCTTCATCAAGTCAGCTGATGATGCTGTGGATGATGGCAGGGACACAAGGCTCTTCTTCACCCATTTGTGCCAAGATACCATACTGCTATGTAAATAGCAAATGACCCTGTAAGTTGCCTGTCTGCAGAGCTTGTCAAGCCCAAAGAAAGCTCCAAAATAACTTTGAACAGAATTGCCTCTCCTGTGATATAGTTGCATGCCACTTCATATGACTAACTAGCAAAAAAAAAAAGAGGTAAAAATTAAAACGCAAGCTGAGCTGATAAGAAATTACACAAATTTTGAATGTGCATTGCTTGATAAATGATACTGAAGCAAGAGGACTGAGATAGACATTACATATTTAAAGAGTATAAATGCTTTAGAGTGATGCATTAAGGGCATATAACTAGGTGTATTGGGCTGAAACTAAGATTAAATAAATTTAGACTGAAAGCAGAAGCAATTTCATAAAAGCAGGATTTGGTAAACTCTGGAGTAGACTCCCCAAGAAAGAACTGAAAATATCCTTGCTTAGTAAATTTAAGTCATGTCAAAATACATACTTTTCAGTTCTATTGCTTGTGATCTAGCTTATACATAACAGTGTCTTGAGGGAGCTTAGTCCCAAAAACACTTAGAGTATTTATTTCTAAAGAAAGCAATCAGTTAAGAAATTGAACCGAATGGAAATTTTTGAACAGTGATATTTTCATAGAGCTGTTGCAGACAGGAAAGTGGTGATCTGTGCCAGCCAAACCACTACAGCAATGCTAGCAGCTAGCCAGTTACTCATGCCAGTGGCAATAGCTGTCCCCAGCGCGACCAAACCAACAGTAACAGCTGCTTCTATTTTTGTCATGATTCACGTGGCCACAAGGAAAGGCAGCTTGATTTTATTTCAGCTGTGTCCTAATCATAGTCCTGCCTTTGTGTCTCATCCATAGCTCTGGTTCTAAACCCCCCACAGATTTTCCATACCAAACAGAAACTGACATTTCAAGTGTGCCAGGGCTTGTGAAATGTTAATTAAAGCTTTGTGTTGCAGATGTGATGCAAAGATTATCTTTCATTCCCCTCCTCTGCAAATAATTTCTTCTTGGCATTTTTGCTGGTATCTGCACCATACCACTTTCATCCTGCACTTTTGTCAAGGAGCCTGTCCTAGCTGGGACTGACTCCAAGATGTATTGTGGCTTTCCTGTCTTTTGCTTCTGTGACTTTGTTTTCTGTTAATGGCTTGTGTGATTCAGAGCTGCAGCATAACCAGGTGCTGCATGCTCACGTCAACAGAGAACAAAGCAGACGGTCTTCCTTCACATCCTCCTCCAAACCCAGCCTGTTACATTACAAAACACTAGCTCTGAGCTATTATTGACTGCTATTAAAACCAAGTCTAATGAACAGTACGTCAGTTAACTCTACCTTTTTGGGCTCTGACTTCTTCCCTCAGTAAAATCATATTAAATACCTGCACAGAATGCTGTGGTCCTGCACAGAGAAAGGCAAGTTAGGTTTGAACAAATGTGCACAGATATTGGGAGCAGTTTAACCGTAGCAGCCCAGAGCTCCATGCAGATAATTTTACCTGGTTGAGAAACAGGGAAAATCAGCCAATGAGGTATGCAGCACCACATGGCTTTATTGCTTTAGCATCCAAATTTACTAATGTAGATTGCAAGTATTTTTTTCATAGGACTGCATTGTGCAATTTCAGTACATAGTAGGTAGTACTGTACGTGAAGCACTGCACACCCAAATGGTACAATAGCTCCTACTAATAACTAGTAAATCTATGATCTCTTTCTCATTAATGAAAGAAATGAAAAAACAGCTTTGTCTTTCAAATCCTACTGGTTTAAAACCTTCCATTTAGCTTTATTAAAAGAAGTATTTCTCTCTATATTTGCTTTTACCAAATATAATATGTTAGTCTGTAAAAATAGGTACTTTTGTCATTTAATGCATTTACTGTTCTAATGCAGAATTTATTTGGCATGTACATTTATTATTTCAACTTTCACAGTAATTGAATTCTCATTATATACACAAATTTGTAAAACTGATATGGAATTTTGCTAGTTTTGATATAGTAAAATATGGGCATTATCTAGGATCTTTCTGCTACTGGATAGCAATAATTAAAATTGTTCTAAATTTTGCAAGAAATTTTGCTTCTGTTGTCAGTTGAACAAAGATGTGTTTGCCATGTGACTACCTCTAGTCATGCTTGGCATACTTTGATGTAGTTATGATTAACTCCATATACTTAATTGGCCAATGTGTCTGTGAAATGATCTTGTATTTCCCTCTCTGTTCAAGCTGTAATATGTAAATACTTGCACTCACAGTAGCATGATTACAGGCTGGAACACTTTCTTCCTGGGTAGTGAAGTACAGTGTGAAGGCTTTTCTTTTCAGAATAGTTGACTTTTCTTTTTGGTGGGAAGTAACACATTCAAATTTCAGAGTGGGAAGAGTTTTCAGAAGTGGATGGGATTCTCTCACCCTTTATGGGCTTTAAATCAGTGACAGGACTCTGCAGAGATTATTTTGAGTCAAAGTTGGCTCTGTTCTTTACAGTTCTGTGATAAAAAGGTTCTTCATTTAAGTCAAAACATGGCATCTCATCTGCTCCAAGATTCTGTGAACTATGAAAAAAAAAAAACAACCCTATTATGTGTGTTTGTAACCATATCTCCTAATCAGCAAAAGCCACTGAGAAATATTTATCAAAAAGAAAGTAGGTATGTGAATGTTAATCTACCCATCCATTTTGATAGAATTTGAAGTTAATGTTCCCCAAAATATTTTTGCATTTCTAGGTTGTTTTTTCTGACTTTTTACAATCCTTCAGAATAAGCAGAGCACTAAATGTCTTAGATTCCTAACAGGCTACATATTTGTCTTTCTAGTCTGTTCATGCTTCATTTCCCTCATTTTTCATTTGCATCTATCTTTTGCAGAGTGCAAAAGCTGTGTCGTAATGTGCAGAAATAGTTTAGAACAGGAGAGGCTGTTGGTTCAGATTAAGTGCAAATCCACTTAATTCCTAAAGCTGCATTTTTTAATCCCTATTTTCATGAAGACTGGGGCTGAGGAGGCAGGGCGGTGTTGTGTTGGAAAGCAAAAAACAAAAGAAGGAATGGCATATCTAGTTCAGATTTCTGTAGGTACTGATCCAATAAAGAAGCTAGGCCTTCTTCTCTGGAAATTTTGAAAGACTCTTTGTTGTCCAAGAAAGTGAAACATTTACTGCAATCCTGTAATAACTCCTGTAGTGTGATGCTTCTTCAGTTACCTTAGGGGATGAATTGTATCTGCTTGATTTTACCTTCATGTAGTAACTTTTTGAATAGACAACTCTCTAGGTAGGTTGTCAGAGCTTTGTCCACTTTCACTGCAGAAACAGGACAGGTCATATAGGATGCTGAAGATGTAATTATGATTGTTCAAATTAGTTTGCATGATGGAAGAAATTAGCTGCCCTGGTTAAGATATAGGAATTGATTACATCGGTACAAAATGCATTAGTCAAAGCCATCAGTGAAGGTAATTAAGTGAACCTGCTTTTATTTTGAATAAAAACTCTCTGGAAATTGTGGGTACTGCATCAAGGGAAGCCTATTGGCAGTATGTAGAAGCTACAGGAAAATAATGCCATAGACCATTTACATGAAATTGCAGAAGTACATTCATTTCCACTATCACAAGTTAGAATTAGCCCAACAAATTTTATTTCTGAATGGAATTACATATTAGCAAGGAAATGGTCTAGCCATCACTGTGCTGAGAAGAGCATCTTCCCTAAGCCCCACCCACCAGGTACAAACAGCAGATTGTGTTGTATTATAAAGAGTGCAAATTAACAAGATTACATTTTTGATTGATGTGGGAAGTGAATGTTTCACTTTTGCAGCACTTAGTTTATGGAGTAGGGGAGCAATTATTTATTTTTAATTAATTTGATATAAGAAGGATGCCATTTTCAGTAAAGTATAAAAGGTAGGAAAGAGGGGAGGAGTGAAGAAATATAATGTCAAACTTGAAAAGAGATGTTGGAAGATAGAAAGTGAAACTTAATATTTTGTCATGAAACGTTTTACCACATTCCCTGAATGCTTGCAGCCTAGTAATTTTGCCATTCTTGTTTTCATTTTCCTGGCCTGAAATCGAAAAGATGCAGTATGCAGCACACCTGTCTGAGTAATGACCCATAAGAGTTGTTTATGTTACATTAAAAAATTATGTGAATAAAGCTTAACTGCAGAGTGAATGAAGGACTTAATTATATGAAGTTGTCTTTCACCCTTATTGAGAGGGCAAATCACTGCTTCATTGCCCTGACCTTGTCCATAAAGCTAAGCTGCATATTTATACATTTCAGTGCATGGTAGGATACTGAAGAAAGAAGCTCAGAGCCAGAGGCTGATAATGTCTGTAGCAGTACCATAACAAAGAGAAGGGCTGGTGTAAAAACTGGCCTTACTTTACATCTTTTTGTGTTTTGGTTACAAGCCAGCCAGAAAGCAATGCAACTTTTTATTTTGATGCAATTTGAGCTGTTACAACTGCAACTTTATTTTTGTTTTTTTGTAAATCAAACCTAGGGATCACCAGTTGCCAGGTTTGGGTAAGAGATGAGTTTCTTGCTTACTTTTAGGTATAGAAAGAATAAAGTTACTTGTGTCTTTCATAACATTTTAGTACAATATAAGAAAGAGGTGGGGTTTTGTGCTATGCGGTTTCATTTTGTGCTATATCATTTTCTTGAAACAGTGGGAATAACTTGTGAACGGAGTTATGTGGGATGCAAGGAGGAGAAAGATAAGAGATTAGGCTAGGGAGGGAGAGTGAAAGATAGGCAGGTCAATGAAACTAAAAAAGTGTTGCCTACCTTGTTGGATTGTCAGCTGTTTTACTTTGACAGTGGTAGAGCACTTGTCGTTTCAGCCAGAGCTCTTATAAACACTGCTTCATGCATAAGGAAAACAAAACTCCTTTATCTAAATCTCAGAGAAAAAGTTCTATTCAGGTGCAAGTTCAGTTTTGTTTGAAAGCTTTGCAGTTTCTGATATTTGACCCTAAGCAGCGTAAGTCAGTAATGTGCTCCTTGCTTCTAGAAGCAGGTCAGGCAAAATTTCACTTTGAGATCATCCATCACTGAAAATAATTTTATTTTCTTTTTCAGGCCCAGGTCTTAAATGAGGCTGTCTATAAAGAAATTTGGGCTAGCTTCTTGTGGTTCCTGTGTGAATTGTAGTATATCAAATGGCAGACTGCTGAACAAAGGATAGAAAATATCTTCCAAGTTTCTCATTTTAGAATCAATTATTATTAGTTAGCATGGAGACAGCATGATCTAATGTCATCATGAAGGCATAAACAATAATTGGTAAATGTTTTTTTATTGTTGCTACCTGAAGCTTTTACTGATAATATTTGAATGTTGAAAAAAAAAAGCCAAAAATTAAAAACCAACAGCAAATGCATTTTTGCAGTGTAAATATGTAAACTAAAATTGGCTGTTACTTAGTTTAAAGTATTAATGCAGAAATTTACAGAACAAAACATCCTCCACTCAGCATTTGTAACAGCAGACCAACCGCCTTTGATTTCTCACCTGATCTTCCCTAATATGCCCACCTGCATCCAGACCTATACACTCTGATACTTCTTTGCCCCCCAAGTCTGTGATGCTGGTGAAGTAGACAGACAAGCGGATGGATAAGACTGTGCAATGGAGTCGGTGTATGACAAAAAATTTAGCTTTATTGCATCAGGAGATATAACAGTAATTGTGTAACTCAAGTATTAAGACACTCTGCTCATCTTTAGATCAGTATTGGGGTAAGAGGGAATGCTACAGAGCATGGCGGCATGTGCAGTTGATGGCAATCATAGAAAACTGAAGAGAAACATGATACAAAGATCACTGTACTTTTTTGGAACTATAGGACGAGATGAAGTGGTAAGAAGTTGCCAATTAGCAGTGAGGAGGATTATCAGTAGGTTTTTGAGCCTTCAGATCATGGGTTTCAAATGGGTGGTATGACCCATGTTTAATAAAGAGTGCCACAATTGTGGATGAAGATATCCTTGGCAGAGATCTCTATTTTCAGCCCTTCTTATCTAGTGAGCACTGTCAATTTGTCACATTTCATGAGCAGTGAAAACCTCATCCTAATCAGTAAGAGAAAAAAAAAATAGTAAGTATATATATATATATATATATATATATATATATAAAATAATTTCCACACCCCCCCCCCCCCCGCCTGACAAGTATCATGTATGGAAACATGCTGTCAGAGAGAGCTCTCTGGCTTCTGCTTGCACCACCCCAATGCTCACTTCTAATCCTTCTGGCTATTTTTTTCCACTAAGACACTGTATTTATTTCTGTCTCTGACACCTGTTTGAAAAGTTGTATGCCTTCTGCACAGTGCTGCATTATGGACGATGTATTAGGAGTCATATATCCAGAATGCCTTCTTTGTGGGTACCTAATAACTGTGCCTCTGCTCCATAAAGAAAAAGTCTATGACAGGTTTATTCATCTTTTTATTTCCTTGTTGTGCTCTACTCCCTGCTGAAAACAAAAGGTTCCTTTTCACTTCAGCCTTCTTTTCTCTTGTCTGGTTTGTAAACGCTGGGTGAATTTCATTTGCAAGGATTGCTTTCCTGCCCCACAGACTGCCAGTCACCAAAAAGAGATTGCACAGGCTGCTGTTTTCAAGGATCAAGCAGAAGGTTTGGACTACAGGGAAGAGAAAGCATAGTACAAATGACAGTCTTCTTTTCTTTCAACACCAGGAAGGAAAGGCCACTTAAAACATAAATTGGTTCATGCCTATGCCTTTGGAGACTTTAATTTTCATCTGATTTGAAATAGGTAGAGGCCTCTTGTCTAGCTCAGTTCAGCTTTCTGCCTACTTCTTGCAGAGAAGACAGCTTTATTGCTGTTGGAAAGGTTTCCCATGGTTTATTTCCCAAAGAACTAAATGCTTCATGCATGTTCCTGCTACATGATGGGAATTAAACTCAAAACATCTGGTTCATGGACAAGACTATCGCAAAGGTAGTAATTGAACAGTCTGCTGCTGGATGAGTTGACAAGACCAAGAAGGGAAGGGGTTTCCTATTTAATTGCATAAAAAACCTTGTGTTAGAATGCATTTGTCCCTCCCATACAGTCCAACATGTAAGGTGGGAAGGCGAAGTTTAAACCATGCTTAGAGATCTTCAACAAATTCACCAAAGTGTACATAGCTACATATGATGCCTTACAGTACACCTTAAATGACCATATAGATAGCATTTGCCCAGAGGGTATACACTCATGGACTCCAAAGAGTTATGGAAAAGTTTCCAATCCTGTCATTCTGTTGGCTGTAACTATTTCTCAGACCCACACACCCACTCGTGTCTGTGTACTACACCCTCCCACATCATGTTCCTCACCTACACACGTCAGTGCTCTCAGGTACAGCAAACGGCTTCCCACAAGCAGTAATCTTGTTCTTGCAAGCATTCGGCAAACTATAGGCACCAAGAAACACAAGCGTGAGCCCACGCTCACACTTGGCATGTGTAGCAGATACAGCTTCTCATGCACTCACACAAGTGTAGCCAGGTCACATTGGCATAGCCCTTAAAAAGCTCTCTGTCATATGCATGGAAAGGCAGAAGGATCACCTTCAGAAAATCTCAACTTCTTTGTCTGTATTAGGAGAGTGCAGGGGTATTATAGACGTTGTAAAAGAGCCTTTCTACAAGAAACAATAGGAACTCACCAATTGATGTAGCAGAACGCACTTGAATATGGTTTAGGAATTTTGTGCAACTTTTTTTTTTGAATCAATGCATTTCCCTTTCACACCATTTCCTTTCAGCTCTAATGTGGATAGGAAAAGCCCATGTAAGTTGCAGACAGAGGGTCATGATAGCTTTAATGGAAATAGTTCTTAATGAGAGTATTTGTTCTGCTGAGTTGCTATGTGTTAGCTCCCCATACTTGTTTCAAAAGCTGGTAGCAGCAGTCCTCTTCTATTACTGTAGAAGTATATCTCAAATAGGTGTTAGTGCTGCTCCTGCTAGCTTAGCCTGGGGGATTTTTTTTCCTCTAGTTCACTTGAGCGAACCACTGTCACATAAAAGCAGAGTATTCCAGGCTCAGTGTGGAACTCTGCATCAGCTGTCCCGTTACAGGCAGTAAGAACATGGTGTGGTCACATTTCAGTTGTTGGTTTTTACCTACTGCTATGCCTTTGTGCTGGTTTTGGCTGATGTGCTTGTGTAGGCATTGATCATGTTCCTTTGTAATGCTGATATATAACTCCCAATAGGATATTCCCGACTTTTTATCTTCAGCCCATTCAGCACAGTAGGAGTGAAGACAATCAGTATATTGTAGCAATAAATTTTGGGATCAGTTTTATTGCTACTGTTTGCTGTCTACCCACAGGTACCCACCCAGAGCTTTCACTGTGAGGCACTACAGAGCAAATCTTAACTGTGGCTCAGAGCTCGAGGAGTAAACAGGAGAGCTTGAGTGTTATGGAGTAGAGCACTGCAGATCTACAAGTATAGTGGAAATAAGAAAAACATTTTATCTAAAGAATATTAAGCTGTAGTGATGTTATTTTGTTTTACACCTGCAAAACATGAGGCCAGTTATTATTGTAGTACACTGAATTTCTTGTAGTGCCTTTCATCCTAGCAACTCAGAAGGCTTTAAAATTCAGTCGTCTTACCCATCTTGTTGAAAATACAATTATATCCAGAGCTAACTGAGGTTATGGACATTTGAGTGGATTTGAGCAAAGATAATTCAAAACATGAGTCTTGGGAGAATTGGGTCAGTTCATTCCTTTATGAATTTCTCATATGATCTTAGGAAAGATAGCCTTTTGGTGCCTTTAGTGTCTTCTGAAAGTGAGGTTAATAGTTTTTATATCAGTTATGAGGATAAAACATAAAATTTGGTCAGATGCTATAGTAGTGGTGGCCCTATAAAGTGAAGTCTAATATGAGAACCAGCAGCAGAAACTAGAAGTCTGGACTTCTGTCTCTGACTGAAATAACAAATTTTACTTGATCTATAGCTTTGTATTTTGCAGACTTTAATAACAGAAGACACTATGCTACTATGCTGTAAGGTCTGTAATAACAGAGCTTTTTATCCTTGCTAAAGTGTCATGGAAAGTCCTGTTTGGGTTTCTAGTTTCTCAGCTGATGTTGCATGTGCAGTTGTTATTGCCCACATAGAAATCCTCTCAGCTTCTCAGCCCAAAACTACATCTGACTACCTTCAGAATTGTCAGTCATCTAACTCTGGGCCTGGCTTTTTTTTTTTATCCCCACTGTTATGATTAATCTTGAAATGGTGGCTCTTTTTTTCTTGTCTGCAAAAAAAGACAATAGCCTGTTGAAGATGTTTGCGTGTACTTTGTGTAAAGGAGAGAAATAAAACAATCTATGAGTTTATTGGAATCAACACTGTAATTACTTTTTCCTCTTAGGAAAGCAAGGGTCTGGCCAGAAGAAAAAGCACACATAACTTGTGCAGAATCATAAAAAGCCTTTAAACTCCAGGGTTCACAAGTTCAGTCTCCTTAAAGATCTATGCAGATGTTTTTCTGCCCTGCAACTAGAATTCCCCAAGTGCATACAGCAGTGCTTATATCTTTAAGCAACCATTTTTGAGTGCCCTTTTCCTCATCCCTCCTTTTCAAGATAATGGCAAATTATTGAAGCCATTGAAGAGTTTGCAAAGAAGAAAAAACTAGAAGCCTGACACTAATTACCTGATGTGAATTTACTGGAGGGACATTTATGGGTTTTAACTCCTTGGCCACCTGCTTTTACTCCTTAGCTGAAGTGCTTCCCTTATTCAAGGTGTTGCTGCTAGGCTGTGTGTGTTTGCACAGGAAGTGAAAATGGGTAGGAAAGTGAAATTCTCTTCCCTTAGCTGCAGCAAGCCCATACAGTCAGAACTTGGTTTCTGTGTTGCCTTTTGTTTCTCAATCAAGTCATGAAAATTGATTCTAGCACTTTTGAAATCAACAAGATTAAAGGAGAGATTTACATGGTCTTGTTTTGGGTATATCTCACACTAGTCTCTTTTGGGACTATCTTCCATAATATAATGGCACATGTGGGAGGACCTTTTACTCTGACCTTTGAAGAATCACTTGTAATAGCTGTGGCATTTTTACAATCACTGTTCTTCTGCATTTAAGACTCATTGAGCAGTAATACTTAAAGGCTATTACTCATCTTCTAGTGATTATGTAGAGCATCTGTGTATTAGAAAGAGGTTCAGGTTTCAAACATAATCTTTCTGGATTTCATCTGGGCTTTTTTTTGTCTTAAATAACAAGATTTTTATAGTGAATGCTAAACCTCTTCCTAGTAACTCTAGGATACACCTTGGGCAAATGATGAAAAACCTAATTAATAACCTTAATAATCATCTTACAAGCCATTGCATGCTCCAAGCATGGTGGGTACCACCAAGTAGAATTTTTCTCCCATTGCAGAGAAGTTCTGTTTGGCACCAGCACTCACGATTTTCACTTGAGTCAGCACATCATTCAGTACAACTGCAGATCAGTCCCCAAGGTTTGCAGGAATCCACTCTGCACTCCAGAAGCTTTAAAACATTACACCTTGCTCTGTGCACCTCAGCCTCTCCGTCCTTGGGAATATTGACTTCTCAATGCATTCAGATGGAATCCAGTAGACACAACTAAAATTACTGGATTCTTATCAGGTTGCTCTGTTGTAAACAGGAGCTGCCATCTGGCTGCTATCTTTTTGCGCTCATACCATGAATGTTTTGAGGATCAGGCAAGATAAGGAAAACAGTCAGGAACAAGACTAGATACTAAATTTCAGCTGTGCAGTTTGAAAAGTTCAGTGAATTGCTTGTTCCTGGTGTGTGTCTTTTCCCCTGCCGGCAGTTATTAAAGTTCTCAACTAATGGCTGCAAGCCCCAGGAGGCTTCCAGGTGGAAATCATTCAAGCTTTTCCCTAGCAGACCCGATGTGGGGAGAGCCAGCATGTATGCAAGCTGAAATTCCCAGGGCTCTGCAATTTGGCTTAACCTTCACAGGAATGCAGGAGTGTGTGGCGGCAGCACAACCATCTGTTTCAGCAGAGCGTTCAGCTCTGGTGCACTCTTCTCTGCACTCTGATTAATTGCAGCTGTGTACAAATTAGTTTTCTCAAAAAGCTATTTATCGCCCTCAAATTAACTGCACAGGCAGTAAACTCCAAACAAACAGGCATAATAAGAGCAATAACGCAAACGTCCAGCCTGGAGACCCGGTTTCATCTTGGTCTGGTGTCAGTGGTGTATAATGGGTGATCACGGGCTTTCCTGATGGCTGACAGGCTCTGGTTCTCTCTTTGTCAGCAATTAATTCAAGCCCCAGCACAGTGCTGAAAGCACAGGGCTCTGAGAGGCGATGACAGAGACGCAGCAGTGACACCTGTACTTTTGGAGTCTGGGATAGCTGGTGCTTTTCTGTAGTGGCAGGAGACATTACAGGCAGCACTGCACAGCCAGGTGGGGACAGTTGTGCATGTTCCCTGAGCTCACTGCAGTAGAAAAACCATCTGTGTGCTTTAACACAGGACAATGCCCACAGATGAAGTCCAGCTGTGAGGAAAGACTTTGCAGAGGCACAATCATGAGGTAATATGTATAATCACCTTTGGGACTAGAACTGGCTCAAAGCACAGCCTTGGCTGCATCTTGAGTGCTGCCAGGTGCTGTTTAGGCTGAGGGTTTCACTGTTGTCCTGTCCATTTGTGTACTCATACGAGGTTCACACTTGTGAAGTGCACAACAGCGAGGCCAGTCCAGGAAGGCTCTTACTAACAAGGAGCTCCACCAACAGCCTTTTCAAAGCAGGTCTGGTCATATCAGCTTACTTATGGCCATATCGATCAGCTCTTGAACACCTTCTGTGGATGGAAGTCATGTCTCATACTCAAGTATGTTGTTTATGTAGAGTGTAAAATATCTGTTTTATGTCACATGGAAATTCATTTCAAAAATGCAACTTCAAGTTCTAATGTGTCCCAAGACATGTATTGAGCTGAAAATTTCTATCATATTTAATCTTAATTTGTTATCTTTAAAAACAAGTAATGCTAAGAAAGTGTATTACTGATCTTAAAGTGCTTAGAAAACAATCACTCATGACAATAATGCTCACTGCAGATGGTTTTATTTTTTTTCACTTGAAGGCAGTGAAGCTGAGGCAGAGAAGAGCCTTGTGCTCTGCTCCTTGTATGACAGAAAATGCAATTGAAGAGACAAGCATAAAGAAATAAGCCTATTTGATTCAAAGTTCTACTAGTTTTCTTTCAAAAAAGCAAACAAACAAAACCTTAGGACATGCTGAGTATGCTCACAAATACCACACACAGAGTGCATTTCAGTAAATTGTGTTTTTCTCTGAAGTTTGAAACTTAAAAAGGTACTCAGTGTCCTAACTTTTTTCATTCCTTTTTTTTCTAGAGAATGCACACTAGAGATAGTTTGATAGTTTCCTATGATTATTAAAGTTGAGTATTCATTCTGTACAAAAGACCGCAGAATTAACAATACATTGCAATTACATGTGCCCTCAAATGGGAACACAGCCTTATTACTTGTTTCAAGTAAAATAATTACTTAGAGGAGTGACACATTGATTACTAATTCTTCAAGTTATTATGCCTTACTATTTGAAAAACAAAGACTTGAAGACAGAAATACAATTCTTGCTAGAAGTTGCTCAATTTGATACATGATTTTGACTCAAGTAATTGTTTTGTTAAAGCTAAAATGTGCTGGAAAAGCTCGAGTTTACTTTGTTAGTGCTACATAATAAAGCAACTAGTATTAATAATAATTATAAAACTAATAGCCTGCTGAGAATGAACTCCTGATTTTTATTTGCTACCACAAAAATAGCATTTAAAACTGTTGATCTGTTTGAACCACTCTATAAACTGGTCAAATCCAGAGGCACAGGAATGCAAATACAGCAGCTTTTTGTAATTATCATTTTTTATTCTTAAATGTTGGTAGGTAGATGAAAACTCCAATGATTTGGAGGCTATTTGCACAATAGCTGCTTCCTTGCAAACTTTGCCGCTCTCCAAGTCTTGTGTCTCAGCTGGATTCATTTGCAACAGTGAGTTTGGAGTACTAAGACCTGAATGGGAAAGTGATTTGCCCCTAAAGTGGAGATGAGAGGGATTAGGTCTGCTCCATCAGTATGGTGCAGAAGCCAGGGAAAAAGCAGTTGGCCTTACAATAGGGGTTCATGTTTCCCAGTTTTGTACTTACTCCATGGAATTAGGTTGTGCTCCACGATACTTCAGTAGCTGGAAGCAGAATACCTATGAGGATGATCTGTGGGCTGGTGATGGAATTAATAAAACTGAGAGAGATATACTAACACCAAGGCCACTACCAGTTCATCCTCCTGATTAGGTGGTAGGAGATTATTCCTGTTTGCTAAAGTCATATTCCTTTAATTAGAGAATGTCTGTGGTTTAAAACAAAACAAAACAAAAAAAACCACACCACAATTTGAGAACGTTCAGCAAAGATAACTTTCTTGCTTTCTTTAACATAGTTTTGAGTTTGTGTCAGTCGCTGCTGTTGCTTGCCTTCACCATCCACATAAATGCGTATTCTACTGAATTATTCCTACCTAGGGCAAACCACAGGTTTGGAGGTTTTGCTTGGTGTGGTTTTTTTGGGTTTTGTTTTGGTTTTTTTTTAAGGCAATCAGTAAGTCTTCCCCTGAGAAGAGAAGCATTTTTAGGGCTATTGCAGATTCCTGGGGAGGGCAAGGAAAGCAGATACCTTCATGGGAGAGTTCTGACATGCTCACATAGGGACTCTTGATTTCCAGACTTGCAGACTCCTAATTAAGATCCCAATTCAGGAGTAAGGAGCAACTACCACCTAAAATAATCCAGTTCTGTTTGTTTTGCTGGAAGACACAGAGATAACATTTCTCCTGGGTAAGAGCTGCTTTTGAAAATTTGTTCAGTGTTTAGGAAGTTAGCAGAGTGCCACAGTAGCAAGCAAGCATCTGTCTTCTGGTATCTGTTCTTTAATGCTTCCCAAGCTTGAGGGAAAGATGTAATACTTCCATAAAGGATCATCTAGCATCTTTATGCTCATGGAAGTATTAAATTCTGATTTTGAAATTGATCACTAGCTTATATATATGAACTCTAAAGGTGTGATTTCATTGTTTTTAATCAGGTATAAGCTAAGGTGTTACCAAGTATCCAGTGTCCTTTTCTACTCGTATCTGCTTTTCAGTAGTTGTTCTGAGGGGCCATTAATTTTAAGCAAAGAAACAAGGGAAGCCTTATGAAAGTAGTACATATATTATTACTAAAGACAAGAGGGGGAAGTCACCTTTCATGAGGGGAACTAGAAGCAAATTGATCTGTGAATGAAAAAGGTTTCTGGAAATCAGACTCTTATTAAAATTTTTCCCTGATATGAAGAGACACGGTTATTCAATCAATCAGCTTGACTTTTGCCTGAAAAAAAGTTTAAGAATAAGGCACTTACTCCCACACCACCAGTAACACTGGAGTAAAGATCTCCAATAAACCTTTGATTTTTGCTCTGTTCCACCACCCTCTTGCCCAAGCAAAGGCCACCAGTGACAAAGTGAGACAAAGAGATGCCTTGGCATACAGGCAAATTACTGAACTGCCACTAGGGATATCTTCTGCTACATTAGCATGGTTTTCACACACGTCCTGCCATGTTAATTGAAACATCTTTAATTTGCATGTGGGAATTATCTCATTGACTCTCTTTCATGAACCCTCTTTATAATTATGCAAATGGTCCAGCACAAGGGAGAAACAAGCCATTTTATTAACTTCGAAAGCAGTGTATTTAAAATAAAGAAGATGACAATGACAAAATTTGCTGATGATTTACCAAGCACTAACAATGCCAGGAAATGTGTGTTTAGCCTCTTTAGCAACTAAAGACATCTATTTTATTGCAGATATTACCTAGCTACTCTGCAGATACAAAGGCATTGAATGGCCATCCATTACTCAACCAATACTGAAGCTTTGTCTCGCGTCTGATCAAGGTTTCTTCTCAGCATCTCCCCAAGGACAGTCAGAATTGCTTGCTGTCAAGAGGAAACACTTCATATTCCAAAATAAGCCAATCACTTCATCCAGAGCTGGCTCTCCTCCAGCTCGTTTCTGTGAATTATAGTTTGGCTTGAGTAGCTGCTTCAGCAGCTATCCAAGAGTTTAGCTGGGAATCATGGTCAGTGTGTCATCTTCTAAGACCTCATAACTTCTTTTTTCTTTTTTTTTTCCTTCCCCCTTTTTCCCTTGGAAACAACCATATGTGATTTTGGGGTTTGAGGGTTTGTTAAAAAAAAAAAGGAAATTTTTTTGTCCTGTGGTATTTTGTATACTCTTAGCAAAGAGTGTTTTGAAGTATTAGTTTCAACATTTTTGGCCTCATGTAGGACCTATGGAGAAAGTGTCTTTCATCTAGAAAAGTACACATCTGATGCTTGCCATTCTGCAAGAACAGAGTGCAGTAATCAGAGAATGAGAGAATTGTTAGGATTGAAAAAGACCTCTAAGATCATCGCATCCAACCATTAACTTTGCACCAGCGTGTTCACATTGCAGCAGGGTGGAGCCAAATTATGTGGTAAGATTCTATATAAGCTTGACCAAGTTATTTTGCGTGGCATACACTGATTTCGGGGGTTGAAACTCAGGAGGGGATGAGTTGGTGGTGAGTACATTCCTGTGTGTGGTCTTTGATTCTTAGGGGGTTTCACTCATGGTTTCCGTATACCATACGTTGAAAAACCCCAATGTCTCATTTTATCACTTTAATGGCAGAAGATAACAGAATGAGAACCACATATGTCTGTATTTTGTTTTTAGTATAGCCTATAATATATTAAATTTTTATTTACTTTTCCTTTTATTATAGGGGATGCATGAGTCTGTAGTTAAACTTCCACAGTTTAATCTTTTTCCATTGATAAAGCATACAACCATCTAGGTTCACACACCTCCCTTCTTCATTACAGTGTGAATGCCTTTCCCCCCAGCCCAGATTAACTTGGTCATGACACTTAGACTCTGGGATAAGATACATTTTTGCTCTCTTCGGAGAACTAACCCAGCTGCAATAATGCTTCAAAAAAAATTTATGTGTGATGTGGTACTATGAAAATGACTGGCCTGGTGATGCAGAACTCATTTTAACCTCTCCCCAGCAATGAGCTCTCAGCAGTGCCCATTCACCTCATTATAGGAACTCCAGATTGCAGCATGAGATACCATACCCTATGTGATTAGCTCATAATTTTTCACTTCTTTCTCTTTGTGAATTCCCAAAAACAATCCTCATTAAAAAAAAAATCCTGTCTTTCCTTGCTCATTCTTCCTCTTCCCTCTTTTTTCTTTTTATTGCAATTTTTTTGTAATTTTTCTAATCCCCTTTCCTTGTTAGGCAAAAAGGAAAAAAATCTGCTGAGAAACATATTTTCCCTTCAGGGTGATGCAGACTTCAAAAGAAAAATCAATCATTTTGAGAGGAGAAAAGAAAAAATATTTAATCATCAAGGGCAATAATTACTTTCTAAATATTAGCATAGCAGATAAGGAGAGCAGAATTGAAATGGAACGTGGGGCTTTCACACTTATTCATTATATTCGATTTCTAAGTTTGGAATTTTTAAGGACTTTCTCTGTATTGCATCTCCATAATGTAGTTATTATAACTGATAATATATCAAGACAGTTATCAGTTTCAGTTTTTGTGTTTCTTCAGAGATAAAAGATGGCAATTTGAAAAGTAACTGCCTTTTTTTTCCATCTTGATCTCTTTACTTTCTCCTGTGCACAAGCGAGGCACGTGTTTTTGTTTCCAGCCATTTTGTAGATGGTCTGAATTGAATTTGTTCAATAGTATGTTGGGCTGATCCTTAAATGTCATTGCATTTAAGCCACTAGAAATCCCTCCCTTAAGAACTGGTGTCAGATTTTTGATAGTCTCTGAAAGGCAACTGGTAGCAAACCTGGTTTTCTATCTGAAAGTACATAATTATCTGTGTTCCTCTACTTGTGAAAGTAAGGAACTTGTAAACATCTTCACACCAAACATTCCACTATTTTACTACAGCCAAATTGTTCTTTAAAGTATTTTATTAAAAAAAAAAAAATCAAGTTTGCTCAGTGCTGTTGCAGAGCATATCTGCTCACGTTCCAGAATGACTGTCAGGACTTGGCACTGGTACAGAGAAGGTTTTGAGGGACAAATTGTCCACTGGGAGTCAGTCTCAGTAGAAGAAATATTTCACAATTCAGCTTCTTTAGCTTGCATGCTGATAGAATAAAAGAGAGATGCTTGTTCTCTAAGTGTGTTGTGTTTACAAAGAGGAGACTGGAATGGGAAACTATTTTAAACAAAAGGGTTGCATGACCCAAAATGGCTGCTACCCAGCTGTGAATAAGCTACAGCTGGAAGTTAGAAATGAGTTTCCATCCAAAATGGGAATCATCTGGAGGAAGAGGTCCAGAAGAATAAGTTTATTCATGGCTTTCCTTGATGTAGAACTGAAGTAGCTAAATACTGGCTCCTGCACATTTAGAGGTTCCTTCTTGTTTTTTTGTGATTTGTGTACCTGATGAGTCTGCACCTACTGCAATTTTGGTACTGTACTAATGACAACATCATAGAGATACGAGACCACTGCTGTCTCAGCTCTGCTGAGCTCCCATGTGATCAGCTGTCAGCTCTTAGGCGGCACAGCTGAGCAGAAAGCTTTTGCACAAAGATGCAGAGCTCCCCATGGCAGACTGTAGCAGGCAGCTTACTGATAAACATACAATACCTTTTGATCGTTTGGCTAATCACAGAATCACTAGGTTGGAAGAGACCTTCAGCTTCATAAAGTCACCCCAAAACAATCATCAAGTCCAACCCAAATCACATCCTATGAGGTCAAATTACCCCACTGATCAGGTAAAGAGTCAACTGTTCCACTTAAAGTGAAATTTCTCTTTCTGAACCAGAGAAGTGATCAACTGTAAGGAAGAGAGGAGACTTTTCCTAAATGCAGCACTCCACTATGTACTGCTGGTTGGGTTGAAGTGATAGGAAAACCTATTTTTGCTAAATAAGAAAGTACTTTATATTCAGGTTTCAGTGAGTTTATAGCTCGGCTTCTGAAGGCTAGAAAGAGCAGAAGAAAAATCCTCAACTCTTCAAAGATATCCCTTGAGGCAAAACTCTGTATACTGACATTGGCAGTTACAGAAATGCATTTAAAATTATCAGTTGGATTTGCTAGTACAGCTGGATGTCTTGTTCATTGGTATTTGGAGGTGAAGCTTTGGAGGAGAATTTTGGAGCAACTGGGAATTCAACCAGTGTTGGTCTTCGTGGCTTCTTGTCTGCTGGGGTGTGTGTGAGTAAGGTGCTTGAAGTTTTATCTTTTGGAAAGTAAGCATGATGTTAGAGATAGTTCAGAGCAAAAACAGGTGTATTTGGGGCTTGGCTAGTCACATTACATGAGGAAAAAAATCTCAATCATTACATAAAGATTAAGCAATGTGCTTTAAGTTAAAAAGGCACTTAAATGTTATGTAAAGTGCAAAAGCCCCTAGAAAGGAGAAAACATCAAGATATCATGGTAACTCTAATTACATGAAAAGTAAACTCAGTGGCCTGGTTCTGTGGCCCTCAGCTGCAGAGTTTGTGCAAATAGAGAGGGAGAGGTGATAGGCAGGGTACTGGGCACAGAACAGCCCATTAAATTATTTCTATTCAGACTCAGAAATGAGACACTAAAGGTAATATAAAATTAAACATTTTGTTATAATGGGTCAGGTTTCAACATATGCTACTGACTCGTAAATTTAATCTGATTGCTTTTTTCCTTAAAGAAACGACAACAGTGAATAGTTTCTGGCCGTAAAATCTGAGGGTTTTTTGAGAATTTTCCTTTTATTGGGGAGCCCTCTACTCACTTCAGCCTGATGAGGTTCACTGCACGTCAGAAAAGAATGAATGGGAGGACAGTGCAGTGCAGGCTTAAGGTACTTCCTCCTCTGAACCAGTGTGCAGCCAGCAAATCCCCAGTGCTGCAATGCTGCCATTGCGCTCACGCAAGACAAAAACTCATGTAACCGTCTCCTCAGACCTAGAATGGGGCTCTGGATACCCAGGGGATTAAGACTACCCCATTCTGTAGGTAGTGTATAATTTCTTGTGTTTTCCTGTGTGGGATCCAGCTGTGCAAACTTTGGTTTGAATTAGATGAGTGTAATGTACTGTACTGTGATTAAGGGTGTACAAGCTACACTCACAAACAAAAGGAGAAAGACGTTGCTCTCTCTGCATGGTAAAATACTGAAATGGGTATTATTTTGTACTCAGTCTACCAGTGACATTTTAATTTATGAGCTAAGAATGCAATGATTGCTGGCTGCAAAAATTGATTTGGTGTTCATCTGATTCAACCCATGTCACCAGTTTGAAAGTAATTATGATAGTGGAGCTGATAGGCAGGCAATTGCATTTTTGTTCTCTCTTTTCTTTCCTTTTTTTCCTGAAGTTGTTCTTGTCAGAAGGCCCTACAAGCATAAGCATAATCTTTGGTAATGTTATTTTGTTGACTATTAAGGTATAATCTCAGTTAATGTTACACATGCACTAACTACATTCCTAAATAAAGTCTTTGTTAACCTCTTTGGAAATCTCCCAGGATAAGCAGATTAAGGAATCCATGTTTAACCAAACAGTCTTTTTCTGCCCATACTTCCTCTGCACTTTCATTAATCTTGGCGATAAGTGGTGTTTCCTGAGGCTGTCTTCTGTCATGCTTTCTGTTCTGTCACACGAGCAGGGAGACGCTCTGTCACCAGAGCAGGCTGCAGTCAGAGCACTGCTGTGGGAAGGGGATGTTGCAGGTTCTTGTTCCTACGCTCCTGATGCAGTGAGAAATTTCCCTGCTTTTAGCTATTCAGAAGAACGGATGTCAAGCTTGGATCCTTTTGTGGAGGCTACACCCTTCAAGGTGTCCAGTGGGTGTTTTGCTGTCGTGCACACACTGCATCGTATGTCTGAAATTTAGGTGCAAGTAAAAAAAAAATTATTATCCAAAACCTGATACTTCGATATCATTCTGGTTTTGAGGTTGTATTTAAAGGTCATTTGGTGTTTTTCAAACAGAGAACAAAAGCTAATCATTTAACATGATAACTCACCATAAAACTGAGCTGTTATTTCTTTGTCAGCTCTACTAAATATGTTGCTTCTTCGCCTAAACAGCAGAACTTGCACCAAGGTCTCTTTTATCCTGTTTATACTGTAGTATCTAAATAACAGACTCTTGATCTGAGTTGAGGCTGTGGGTAATATCATTATTGTTAAAATTCAGGTAATAGCTCTTGTGTCTTCACATATAAGTTTTATGCTTTCTGATAATGTGTAATTTAAAGAAATCTTTCCCCTGCAAATTTAAAAGCCTGTGTTTGAGTTACGATCAGCATCTCTGCTGGTATTAAAGAGCCACTCAGTTTTCCTCAGAGTCTGAAAGAAGAAGGAGTGGCAGAGAAAAAGAGGAGTAATGTTGAAAGTAGAAGACCAAAGCTTCTGAGCTTCAGTAATACTGCAGGGGAGGGAGAGGCACAGTAGGAGCAGAAAGACTGACAGCTTTGTGCTGAAGGTGGAAACAATGAGTGGGAAATGGAGACTAAAGTCTAGAAAACAAACCATAGCACAGGGAGAGATGTAACTGAAGTCTCTGAAAGGTATCTGTCTCCCTTCCAAACTTGTCAATTATCCATTTATTTCATTCATTCGCTCCTGGTATATTTTTCTTTTTTTGCTGAAGTGGATGAGAAATTTTATTTACTTTAAATCAATGGCAAGGTATGGAATTGTAAAGGACTTGTATTTTCATTTATGTCTTTTATGTTCAGATCCTGTACTTGATTTAAAGAAACTATGCCTGTAGAAGATTCTAGATTATATACTTTCAGGTCAAAGATTTCTCTTGCTTTTGCAAAGATTTGCCTACTGGTACCCAGTTGATTGGCCTGGCAAGAGTCAATGGCTTCTCCCCACGTTTCTGAAGACTGCATTTCACATAGAAGCCAATTCTGTGGCTGCTTGGTTCTGTAGTTATAGGATTTATTTGTCTGTATTCTCTTTGACGTTACTAACTTTAAACCAGAGCAGTTTCCTTTAAAGTATTTCATTACTGATCCCCAGTGGATAATAGAGTCCACACCAGGGTGAATTGTCATGCTCATCCAAAATGATACAAATGGTTTGAAGAGAAAAGGTTGTTTTGGGCAAACATATGCCATAGTTTTTCCATTTTTAACTGTCTTTTGGGCTAAAAAAGTACAGCTGCCTGTGATTTTCTTTAAAGCTCAGGTCTATTCTCATCTTCTGATTTTATTCAGGCAGCACTTTGACATCATATTTAAGCCTAATTCACTTTACAACATGCATGATAATAAAGACCATTTACCATCAAAAAGAGATAAGGAAACAAGTTGGAGCAGATTCTACAGTGTGTCCTCACTTCTGGAATGTATAATACATTCCACATATCTATTTATGGTACTGAGTCTTCTGTCTGTTGCTGATCTTGTGTGGATTTCTCCAGTCCATTTTAAATGATGATATATTACAGTGCTCTCCTTCTGCCTCCTGACTCTGTGAACCTGACAGGCATCCTTGGAGCTTACTCAGGTGCCTTCTGCAACCCCAGAAAGGTGTCAGCTCGTTGGACTTAGAATGACAGAAATGCAGCATCCTCTTAAAAGCTTTATTGCTTCCTTGTAGATCACACTCTATATACAGTTAACTCCATAAGTTAACAGTTGGACTCAGTGGTCCTAAAGATCTTTTCCAACCCAAACAATTTCAGAATTCTATAATCTTTCTTCAGATGCTTTACACGGCACTGTCCTCAAGGTACTGTCAGAGCAACAGGTGGCATTCTGAAGCATCTCAGGAATCAATAAATCACTTCTGATATAGGGCCTTTAATTCAAAAATGTCAGAAACTGAGGCCAGAACAGAAAAAAAATGCATAATTGGGCATTGATTTATAGATCTTCTTAACCACACTGAACATTGAAAATTAGTCTGTATGCTAACAAATGACCAGATTTGGTTACTTTTGAATGTGTATTTGCATTCAAGAAGGCAACCCAAAATTTAGAAATTGTAAGAGGAAAAAAAGCTAAACTATTCTTGTGCCACTGTGTAAATCTGTGTTGTTCCTTGCCTTCTGCCTTGCACTCACTTTTGGCCATCAGCTCTCAAAAACTAATCTATGTTGAATAAAAAAGCTGCAGGATATGCAATGGTTTCCACATCAGGAGAGGTTAAATAGGCTGACAATCTTCCTGATGAAAAATTGGTAACCAAATGATGATAACAGAGGTTTCTAAAATCAAAATGGATCAGAGAAAATGTGACTAGGCAATGACTGCTCACAGTTTCTCATGAAACAAAGATTGAGAAGTGAAATAAGGTAGAAGCAGGCTGAGATCAAACAGGAGGAAGTGCTTTTACAAGAAATGTGGAATTCACTGCCATATGATATTGTAGGAAAAAATATAAATAGATTTTAAAGGCTAATATGTCAGCATGTGGTCGAAAAGCCCATTAAGAACCATGAAATACAAAATCTATGCAGCACAGAGTTGCAGGTATAACCATTTCCTAACTGATGCTTGCCACTCCAACTTGTACATGTGAGAGAAAAGTACTTCTGCCAGTTTCTTTTGTGTTTGTCCTTTATCTGTCAACAAACATAAAATGTGTAATGCCAGGGGCAGAAGTCAAGGCTTCAGTGGAGTTTGAACTAGCATGACTGCACTTCTGCTCTAGTTTTACATGTTCTTATAACACAGTCCTTATAAGTATGTATTTTCATTTGAAGCACTTACATCTGTGATTTAGTATGGACAGATACCAGACATACCTTCAGGCATTTTAAAGAGCCTGAAAGAAGCAGAAATTAAATATGAGACAGATAACTAGATAAATCAAAAAAGAGGCAATGAACCTCCAGCTCTTTATAAAATTCAGAATGCTGGAATTCCCTTCTAAATGGGAAGGCCTTTGTCTGTAAATTGCATCAATATTTCATTAATTAAATTCATTTTTCTTTCTGTCTTTCTTTTTGTTTTGTGTAATTAGGATATAGTCATTTACAGCCAAACCTCTGTTCAGCTGCTATAAAATATTCATTTCCAGTTGCAGCTTGATAATGAAACAGTATCCTGCAGCCCATTCAAACTGTTGCAAGGCAAGGCAAATTACGAAAGGGAAGGGAATAAATTCATTAAAAAAAAATTTACTTAAATATACTCAGTACAAAACAGTTTCAGGCAAAGGAAAAGGCTGCCAGCTAAAATGCAATTTATGTAATACGTTGGCAAGGAGGTGGGAAGCCAGTGAATAGAAGTTAATGAGGTGACAGCTGTCAGAAGCTCCGTGGTGTCAGATTGTAGCATTTGTTTCGATCAATTGCACAAGCTGGGTAAGTGGGAGACTTAGGTAAAAGGGATAGCCTGGGACCAGCCAGGTAATTTGTTCCACTACCTATGAGGTGCTAAGATATGGAGGTGCTAAGATTTGAAGCTGCCTGGTAGAGGTTACGGAGCTTCACTCTGCATCTGTTGGAAAAGCTGTGCCGAAAGCAAGTTTTGTGTTCTGATAGGGTGAGTACTGGAGGTCCACCATGGCAGGCTTCTTTTGCTGGGGGTCATTTGCCTTTGGTGTTAAGCTCTGCTGCTATTTATTTCTATAGTTGTCCACTGCAGGCTTCTCCCCCTGTTGACGAGAATTTGCAAATTCCTGTCTGCAGGAACCTCAGTTTGTAGGAACTGTGCAGTCACTTCCAATGTTTTATTTCATTTCAGAAACATTAAAGAGAGCAGAATGTTTCTTGTGTCCCTCCTACCTTAGCCCTGCATAACAGTTTGTTACAGTTCATATGGAAGTTCCATTTTGACAGCGTGAGTCTTTCTGCTCACAAAATTTAAAGAACTGGATACAATCAGGGTAGGCTGTCCAGGGAAGTGGTTGACTCACTATCCCTGGAGGTATTAAAAAGATGTGTAGATGTGGCATGGTTTAGTGATGGAATTGGCAATGTTGGGTTAGTGGTTGGACTCAGTGATTTTAAAGATCTTTTCCAACCCAAACAAGTTCGGAATTCTATAATCTTTCTTCAGATGCTTTACACAGCACTGTCCTGAAGGGACTGTCAGAGCAACTTACAAGTATTGTTTCCAAGAGGTAGATGTGTGCATATCTTCATTATCTTAGAAATTAAGCCATGGTGTGCTGACACATTAACAGCCCTGTAAAGGGTCATTGCAAATCAGTGGCAGAGGCGTCCTGGCATTCAGCTCTTCTGTGTAATTCCACAGTTGTCTAAAATGAGCAGTCAGACTCAGTGAAAATAATGGACCCCTCTGACTTGAGATTTCTGAATCAAAAGAAATCTCACTGACTGCAGTCTTTTACTTGCAAATTCCTGACTTAAGTTATATGGCTGCTAATAACTGTGAGACTGATAATAGCAGCTGCAAATAACTTGAGCCAATTACAGGATTCTTTAGAAACATTTCTGACATCCTGAAGCATTTCAGAGGAATACAGTGCCAAACTCTGGAGTTCTGATACTTCACTGCACATCCCACAGTGCAGAAGTGCACATGCTTTGATTTTACCTGCTGTTACTGGTCAAAATCCTGACATAACTATGCCAATTACTGTCAGTTTGAAAGACTTATAGGTGATATAATTTTGCTGGCAGAAAGCTTCTTCAATCAGCATTGTTGGACCTAAAAGGAGCAGCTCTACCAACTTGGAAATGCCCTCATGTCTGTAATGCCAACAATCTCTTTGGTGTGAGTAGGCCCTATATCTGAAAATGCAGAGGCACCACCTTTTAAATTCAGTGGCTGTTATGTCTTATTTCTGTCTGGTACAAATGAAGCTACAATAGTGACACCATAGAAAAGGGAATTTTAAGGAAACCAAACTTGTTTACCCCCAGGAGAGACCAGAAACTTACCATCATCCCAAAGCTGTTGCTGTAGGTGTTACAGCACTGGACGGTGGAATTTTTTCTTGGAACAGAAGTTCTGATTCTTTCTGTATTTTTAATTCTTGTGAAAAAGCAGAAATGGATGTAGCAAGAAACCTAAGCATACACTTTTTTCTGTCTATTCAGGGACTGGAATATCTTGAATATGGGGACTCTTGCTATATTTTGACTCCATGCTGGTCAAGTTGTCCTTTTCTATGCCTTGCTAAGACTAAGGTTAAATCCTCCATGGGCTAAAACTTGGCTGTCCATATTCTGGAAGACCTGGGTATTTCTTTGTATTACTAAAGGCTTTAATGGGCATTACATTAAAATGGCATCATTTCTTTTGTGATTTCCACTGTTTTCAACACTATAATTAGAACCCATGAGAGGAAAAATTTCTCAGAGTTCTACTTTCAACTGGTAAGTGTCTCATTCAAATGCTATATGGAGAAGGTTCTTCATTTCATAGCGGGCATGAATTTCTTGCTATCTTTCAGTTCTTGCAAGAGGTTATTGATGCCAAAAATGCAACATTGCCACAAAACTGAGTTGAGAAGCAAGTTTACTGACAGTGAAAGAAGCATTCATATGGATTTAGAGCTTCAAATCCTCTCGCCTTCTGACAATGCTCCTTTGGATACTTGTTTCCTAGTATCTCCCAAATTACACTATGGAAATCTGAAGGACACAAGGAAGAACTTTGTAGTACTTGATGCTTTTATAGACAGAATTGCAGAGAAAAAGAAAGCCTCTTCACTGTGTGAGGGGTGGGTTTGTTGTTTTCCCTTTAAGTAGGTAGAAGTATAGATTATGTCAGTCAGTTCTTGATTGTGTTTAAAGCCTGTATTCCTTTGTCTAGCTCTCTTCTCAGTAAGTGGATTCCAGCTGAGCATCTGTGGGGCCATTAAAGATAATTTTGTTCCTTTTTTCCATTTTACACAAACACAGATGATTGTTTTGTCTTTACTACAGTTAATCAAAGTCACTAGAAAACTGAATAAATACGCAAGGAAAATGGTCTTCTTATCCTTCACAGGGCAAATGTTCTGATTAGGTAGGGGCTGCTGAGAAACCCAGCAGCCATAAGGTATTAATCAGGTTTGTTGTGCATGGGAGTCTGCCTTACTCAACAGGAAAATTTTCTTACATAAGAACCATTTGCAGTTTGGACCACTTCATGTGCCGTTTAAGTGAAGTTCACTTCAGAATTAATGCTCAGGAGCCATTTGTCATGTTCTACAACTCGTGAGGTTGAAGTTTACCTGGTTTCATTGGTACTTGATGGACCAAGTATGTTTTTTAAGCTGATGGGTATATGTTTGATGGGAGTAGATCTCTTTCCTTGTTAAAGTTATGATTAGACAAATTTCTGGCTCTAACTTTCTGAAGTTTTCCCCCATGATCCGTGGTGGTGGTGGTAATGATTTCATTTCCCTGTTTACTCTTTTGTCACATGTTTTTGCCAACATGTGGGGTAAAGTCAGTAGCCTATTACCCCAGTGTTAGTTTACTCTTGTTTCAAAAGGAAAATAAAAGTTAATGATAGAAAAGCATGGTTTTTAAGCATTAGGTATTTGGCAGTTGTCTTTCTGGGAGAAATATTGTCTAGAATTGTTTAACTTAATTTTTATTTGACTTGACCATGATAATGTCAGTACGTTAATAGGTAATAATATAGGTAAATAGGTAATATATACCTTTTGTTGAATAAACAGATGTCTCTGTACCAGTGCTGACACTCATTTACATCCTATATTAAGAGAAGAAGGATGGACTTGTGGTTAAGAGGCTGTCACTGTTCCTGGAAAATATGAGATCTACCATAGTCACTTCTGTGACATTTGTATTTATAAACTTCTAATTGTTTTTAAATTAAAACCATTCATAGCCTTTTTTAGCCGGTATGTTGTATATGTGCTTACATATGTGTATGTGGCTATTTTAGTGGCTATCTTCCTTTGTTAAATGTTGTACTCTCTAATGTTATTCAGCAAACATTTCTAGGTACTGATCAGTACCTAGTGGGCCAGGATTTATTCTGCATTTATTTATTCTACATTATGTTTATTCTGCATTTAAATGTGTGGGAACTGCCTTCCCCTTGTGAGCTAATGTGTGAATCCTGTGAGTAACAGTATTTAAATGCCGTTTTCTAAGTGTGGGTTAATGTTTGGAAAGCAAGAGGAATATTTGTCTGGCAAGAATAGTCTAGCGCATTAATGTGAATATACAAAGATAGTTGAATAGTTTATCTTATTGCACTCAGAGGTGTTATTGTTATTATTATTATTATAATTGCAGAAGTTGTTCTTAGGCACATTTATTCAGTGACTATGTTTATTGTTTCTTTATGAATAGCACACCCTGTCACACTAGATTTTAAGTGCCACAGTTTGGACCATACTGGGGTATCTTATCCTTTATGAATTTTACAGCTGTGTGTGCCGGCTGTTTTTGGCCAATGTAATAATGAATAAGAGAAATTAAGAGAGATGAAGGGCAGAAGGTAAAGAACTCCCCGGTTTAAAAAAAAAAAAAAAAGACGATGGGCAACCACAGTGCGGCCCTAGGGCTGGCTTGCCCATCCCTTCCCACTGGATGCTGGCAGGATTGCTGTGGCTGGTGCAGCCGGGGCACAGCGACTGCCTCTCCGCCAGTGCTCATTGGCCTCTCGTAGATTGCGTGTCAGGCTGTACTGTATCCTGTACTGCCACTGGCGTTTAGTATGTGAACGTGCTCCTGTTTTCTCCAGGGAATGATGTCTGCTGGGAGAAGATCTCCTGTATCTTTAGTTTCTCATTAAGCCTCATTTGAAAGAGATTATGAGATTCCAGCAGTAGATGCTACAGCAACAGGACTGCTGCTTTAATAGAAACAGGACTTGTGTGGTTTTATTAAGTGATCACATAAGTAGAAATTCCAGTTAAATTGCACACGTGACTACCTCTTTTCTACACAGTAACTGTGATTTACAGATTTGTTTCTTTTGAATCATGTGTTGGGGGGAGTGCAACACGGTGTGCAGATTTTGAGGCGTAAGAGATTGTCATTAAAGCTACTGGGCCGTGCTTAGTTATTTATTTCTTGCTAAGAGTGATCCAATCAATAACAGAACAAAATCAAATACAACTCCCTCCCCTCTGAGGAAAAAAGACAAGCTAAATAAAGATGTCCAGGAGAAAATGCCAGCAAACGACATATTGATTTCCAGCAAAGGAGCAAAGTGTAAATGAAAAATATTCTTCTGACACAGTTATTAAGTGCCAGCTAGCACGCAAAGAAAAACCCATTTACTCTTACTAGAGGCTGAGTCTTCAAAGGGCAGCTGATTCATCTCAGATCATTTGAGTCTCTAACTTCCTGAAACATAGGCTTCCCTTTACTAAGTGTAAAGGAGTCTTCTGCATTTAGGCTTTGCCTTGGGAATGAAAAATGTTTACTAAAATTCTGATTGTATGCCAAGCAAGCAGAGAAGCTGTTTTCTCTCCATTTTATGGCAATATCAACAGAAGCATGAGGAAAGGGGGCAATTTTGCTGATGTCAGATAGCAAATTTATGATAATATCAGGAAAATAAAATCAACATGTAGGCTCTGATTCAATGTCCTTGGCCATTTGGACTGGGCAATTTAAAAAGTTAATGCATCCCAGTGATCTGCCCTGCCCTTCTTCTGGTGAAGTATGTAACATTTTATTTTTCAGCAAGTGTAGTTCATAGACCAGCATATTAATAAAACTATTTCTGTGACAGTTTAAGATAATACATTAGAATGTGTACCTAAGGGACTAGAGCCCACACCAGCAGGATGCTAAATTCTGTCAGTAATATGGCTTTTTCCTACATACCTATAGGAATTTTTATTCAGCTCTTGCTTCCTGTGTCCTGCTTTAAGCATGCTGCCCCATGTGTTCAGCTGGTTGTTGGTTCTTCTGAGTGGGATAATGGCCCATGGGGGAACAATCTGAATCTATTTTCAGGCCATTCCCTAAAAGAAATGTCTTCCATTTGAAGCTTTTTGGACAAGGATTGGGAAACATCATTGTGTAGATTGGTGCGATATTCAAGAAGTCACATTCCTGAACAGTGTTTGAATTTCAACAAATTGTCCTTCCAGCAGCTCTCATTGACTTTAGAGTGGGAGTTATTGTGGGGTCAGCTGGATTTATTAGTGGCTTGATTTTTAGCATTAAGCTTTTTAGTTACTTTAGCTCATGGTGGGCTTACCTTATGTACCTTTCTTAGGGAATTTTCACCTGCATCACCACCATCTGCATAACTGTGGTTATATAACAGAGGACTGATTGTTTCTGTTTCGAGTAACAGTTTCTTTCAGTAAGAAATAAAAATATAATAGGGAAGGAGCACAAGCTCCTTCATGAAATGATGAAAAGTGTACTCAATGTGAATATTCGTTCTCTGTGGTTGTTCCAAGAGGTTGTGTCTTCAGTGTATAGACACACAACTTTTCTCTTCATGGGACTTCTTTGGAAGAAGGAAAGTTCACATGGAAAGGAGAAATTGGTTGATAAGAGGGGAGAGTCTTCTCTCATACCAAAAGCTGTATCCTTTGTAATAAGACCAATAAATGGTATTTTACAGCCAGTTCAAAGCTCTTGAAAATCTTGATGGTTATATTGAATAGTCTGGAAAAGACTTGCCAACTGATGCTTTCTTATTTCAAGACAAAAAGAGCCTGTTCTGTCAGGAAAGGAAAGAAACAGAAAAGCAAGTGGCTCTATGGGCATATGTAATCAATAAACAACCAATTTAGATTCATGGAAATGAAATTTTATTTATTTATTTAGCTCCTAAATAGTATGTAATTTCTTCAGGCCAAGAAATAAATTGAAGGGATTTAGGAGGATTTGCTTATCAGCAGAACACCATGAAGAATTACATTCCTTATGCTTTTGGGAAGGTACATTGAAGTTGGGTTAAGCTGCTGTGGTTCAATACTTCTCTTTCCCCTGTCAGGGTGCCTTGAACAACAGATGAATTAATCCTCCCCACTTTCCTTCCTCCCCTCTTTGCCCTCCCTTCTCTTTCTCTCTCTGCTCACACTGCCTCAGAACATCATCACCATTCCCACTGCCAGCAGACACAGACAAAAGCCAGAAACATGATTTTTCCCTGTTGACTTTCCACAGTTCAGGCACAGAACAAAGTCTCTGAAATTTGGCATCAAATCTGGTCCAGAGGAGTCAGACTTTACAGTCCTAATGAACTATTGATTTTAGTGAGACAGGCTTTTGGCTTTCAAAGGAGTAATTCAAGCTTTCAAAGCTCTTTTTAATCATGACTGCCCATGAATCTAGATTGACATACAATTGGGAAGATTATTTTTTGCTTTTTCTTACTTAACTGCCTAGTTCCTTAATCTGTTGTCTGCCATAGTAGTGAACAAATGACTGATTTTGTTGAGGGGTAGCTCTCTCATGATCACTACTTAATGCTATAATTTGACAGCAAATCAGCTTTTATATCCAGCCAGGAACATGCAGCCAGGAGATGTATTTTTGCTGGGCTACTGTTGAAGGGTACAGGCCTGCTGGCTACCTAGCAGCCTCTTGATAGGTAACACATCAGCCCCAGTGACTGGACTCAAGGGAATGACCTAAAGTTGAGTCAGGGGAAGTTTAGGTTGGCTATCAGGAAGAGGTTCTTTACCCAGAAGGTTGTTTGGCACTGGAACAGGTTTCTTCAGGGAAGTGGACACAGCACCAAACCTGACAGCTCAAGAAGCATTTGAACACTGCTCTCAGGCACATGGTGTGATCCATGTCACCATCCATGTGTGATCCATGTGTGTCCATGGGACTGTCCTGTGCAGGGCCAGGAGCTGGACTCTGATGACCCTTGTGGGTCCCTTCCAACTCAGAATATTCTGCGATCCTGTGGTTCTTGCTCTGAGCACAGCTAACTGAAAGGCTGTGCTGGATAGCTTTGCTGCCTGCTTTGCAATGACAGGGAGAAATCTGTAATGAGTTTATATTACATAGTGATGGAGAGGATGCAAATACAGACTTGATTTAGAGTGAATTAGATTGGACTGAAGATAGATGGAGCAAGCTTTTCCCCATTAGGGCATACACACTAATGGTATTCATACCTGGATGGCTTAGGTAACTGCTTGACCTCAGTGCTAATGGTTTCTAGTATTTCTTTGAGATTTCTCCGTAGTTGGTAAAGATCACTGCTGAGATTTTTCTTGGTGAAAATAACACTTTTTTTCCCCTTAATTTTATCTTTTTTTGGAAGCACTCTAAATAGTTCATCATTCTTCCGATGTCTTTTGTGACACCTGTAAAAATTTATCATACCTTAAGTCCTTGCTGAGGTCTGATGTTTAGTTTTACTAAGTCTGTCTCATTCATACATCTCTCAAGTTCTTTCCTCTTTTCCGTGGCTCTTCTCTGAATTGAATAAAATTACTCTTAATCTTTTGGCACTGAATTGTCCAAAACTAAATGTAATGAGCCATTCTCTCTGGCTGCAAGTTGTTGCAGTCTGGTTGAAATCAATGCTAATCTAAACAAACAAGGGATTTCATCCTCTTGTTTTTGTATTTACCTCAAATGAGCTATATGAAGAAAAATTATTAGCTTCATGTTCTTTGATGCATTGCCTCTGCAGAGGCAGATACAACCTCAGCATTAGTACGTGGAGGTAAAGAGGGCTTGCACATATTTGTGGCTGTCCCATGATAAGAAAATACACATTCTATCTGGTAGTGAGATGGAGAAGATTAATACACTTTAGCAAAAGACAGGAGACCCAAGACTCTCCTTAAAGATTTATATAGTCCCAAATTGCAGCTTCTTTTGTAATACTTCATTATGACTTTTGCAAAATTTCTGATATTTTCCCATTTGTATGCAGATTATTTCTATCTGAATGTAGTAGTTTCAGTTTGTCCAGATTGAGTCTCTCAGGTCTGCTCTACTGTAGTGACCTCCAGGGTATTTTGCAAATAAAGATTAATTAAAAAGTGAGAAACAAATGTAACATGTAGAAAGGAAAGATGAAGGTGTCTCATTTAACTGAATAGTGTGAACAGAATACAAAGAGTTCTTTAAAAAGCCCAGTTACCAAAGTACAAAAGGTGGAGGTATTCAAGCTAGAAATGGCACCTAATGAGACAGGCACTTCATCTGCTGTCTTCTTTTGGAAAAACAGGAAATTCCTTGAGCCTTTCCTTTGCCAAGAAACATCTTGGTTTCTAGAAGACTAAACAGCATCACTAACTTTTTGCAATTCTAAAAGGAGCATTTATATTGTTGTGCATAGAAAAAAATACGTAGTACATATTCCATAATAAATTTGAGATTACTGCTATAGAAAATACAGCAGTATGGAAGCAATGGAGGGAGTCAAGTGGCTGTATTTGGGAAAAGTTCGTTGACTTTCAGCTCTGTTCATTTTAGGTGTGAAAGGCAAATGCAGTGCCCTGGTTAATACAATTGTATTTCTCCACTCTTGGGAAGATATTTGTGCCTAGCGTTTTGTGATGGTCGTATTTCAAGAGATACTGTAAATTGTAGTTCCTTGGTGGCAAATAGATTTACACTTCTCTCACAACAAAGCATTAAGTGTTGCTTTTCAAATAATGGTATTGAATTGGAAGTAACATGTATAGTGTGCAGAAAAATTTCAAGGAAAAGGCAAGTAGGAACACTGAATCCTACTTTACCGAGTGAAGCAACTGCCAAGTGTGTAATTCTGCCGGAATTTGTCTGGGGGTTGAATTTATGGGTCCTTGTCTTTTCTCTCCCTCTAGAAAGGAGAACTCCATCATTCCTGGATGTGTTTTTTATAATTTCATAAAGCTGTTCTGTGACAGAGCTTATTTTATCCAGCATAATCTTTCTCAAATAGCGATCTGCCCAAACAGCATGATGTCAAAAAAACTTTGCAATTGGGAAAAGGAAGATTCAGCACCTGCCATTTTGTGTAGAACAAAGGAGCAAGGGTTATGGATCTGATACATAAATTAGGGCTTTGGACAATTTAAAGACTGGACAGGAATGGCGTCATCTTGAGCAGGTCTTGCCACACCATGCCAAAATTCCTTGCACTATATATCCGACACCAGTACATACAGTGTAATGAACAAAGATTGTAGAACCGTCACCGTGTCAAGATTGAAGAGGCCCTTAGAGTGAATAATTAGGAGGAGGTGATTACAGAACTAATAATTCAAGGAAAAGAATGGGGAGCCAATTCAGTGAAATTGAAAGAATTTGAAGGTAAATATGCCCATAAATCCTCTGGGGTGGACTAAGAGTTTAGCACTTTCTCCTACCCTGGTTTTATTCCAAAGCAATTTCATTAAACACTAGAGAGAGGGAGAGAAAAAATAATAATATAAATGCCATAAAAAATCTTTCAGAGGAAGGAATAAAAAGGGTTCCTGCCAGAGAGAAATTTTATTGAAAGTTATTATAATACCTATCTTTAGTTTTATGGCCTTTAATACAGGCCAAGTAATTTCAAAGCTGGGATTCTTTAAAAATGAAATACATATTTTAAAATAGTATAGTGTGACTTATTATTTTTAATATAGAATTTAGCTAATATAGGGAAGGGAAAAATATTTTCTCTCTCATGTTCTTTCCAATGAAAACACAAACATCATTTCCATCACAGCATATGGAGAAGTTTCATTACTATCCTTTTGCCTGTACATAAGAATGTTTAGCATTTATTATCCCTAGATCACTGGGCAGACACTAAAGCATTAATCCACTTACATCCCCTGGAGCCAGTGGGTGAGAATAATGAGAACAATTTCAAAAATGGGGAAAAGAGACCAGAAAAGGGGTAGTGTTTTTGCTTACTGCCTCACAGTGAGCAGTTTCTGATATGAAGAAATTGTGTTAGTGGAGAGATTTCCAGGGTGTCTGCTCACTAGCCTCTCCTGTCTTGTGGAAGCAGCAAGTTTAATAAACACTCAGTGAAAATTCTCAGCTCCAGGAGGGTCTTGAAAGGTACCGATTCCTGGTACAAGAAGTAGTGGTCTTATGGATGTTTCCTCGACCCTGTTCCAGTGGTCAGGAATTTGCTGTTCTTTCTCACTGAAATAGCTCTATTCCTTTGGGATGATTCAGATGTTGGTATCTGAGCGGAAGGTGTATGGAAAACCAATATGTGGTGGGACTAGAAAATCAGTTAGTGATGAATTGTGATGGAAAGTATGGAGATTAAAAATACAAGATAGGAAATGGCAAGACAGATTAGTGTACTTATCTTTTCTGTGGTTTCTAGAGATCTCATTAATGACCTTGACTTGAATCTAACACCACTTCTGGAGGTTTTTTTCTTTTTCTAACCCTCATTTTTATACATAAAAAATCAGCAGGATGGGATAAAGAGCAATCACAAGGCAAAAAAAAAAAAAAATAGAATATCAGGTGAAATAGCATGTAGTAGACATGCAAGAGGATTTTATAGCAGGAAATCTAGTACACGTATCAGAGTGCAGCATAAATATGTTGCATGTACTGCCTTAAGCTGCTTATGAGATGGGAAATTGAACAAGAACAGGAACAAGGGTTGGGCTCCATGTCTTTTCAGGTTGTGGTACAGACATAGGGTAATTAATAGTTCTGGAAGACATAGGGTAATTAATAGTTCTGGACTAGACATAGGGTAATTAATAGTTCTGGAAGGATGTTTTGACCTTCATTTTGGCTGATCACTTCCAAAATGCTCTAAACTTTTGTTATCTACCAGTATCTTGTTGCAAGGAGGTGTCCAGTTAAAAAAAAAAAAAAAAAAGGCCTTGTTACCTTCCCGGTTTCATATGATGCCCCTAATATGCAACAGGAAAAAACAGTTATAAGGGAACTCCTTATTCTTTAGAAATACTAAATCACATTGTCAATTCAATTGGGTTTGATTCCATGTTAATGTTGCATGAAGCCTTTAGATCTGAGCAAGTAAGTGGGTAATCAAATAGGTATAGCGGCTGATAAGCGACAACAACACATTGTTATCATTTTTATGTTTATTTCCTACTGGAGCAAATCATCACTGTTTTTCTATGAGAAGGGTGAATTGTCAGATCTTCAACTAAGGGCAAAATCCACATGATCTAAATTTAACCTGGAAATCAAAACCAGTTGCCAGGGTTTTAGCACTGTCTGAGCAAGGTTTCCTAGTAGTGATGGATAGTTTATTCTTTATTCACAGTGCCATCCTTAATTTATTTTTTATTCACAGTGCCATCCTTACCCTTAGACAACGACAGTATAAATCTCCAGTTTCACTAACTACATTTCCCCTGCTGAAAAATTTCTAGCAGTAAAGCCTTATTTACTAAATTGTGCTAAATTACTTTACATTGGTGCAATTAAAAACTAATATCTTTTTACCCAGGGACAGCTGCATTTCACTGTTGGAGGATGTGATCACTGTAGAAGTTATAAAGTTTCTGAGGATAAATAATACTTTCTAAAATGTATGTGACAGGACCAGAAGAATTGAAAAAAGTGAATTTCTATTTTGTGCATTCCTCCTTTCTTGTCCTCTCACTGAGCAGACAACATTTTATAGCCAGCTTGTCTTAGGAGAAGTCACCAGGATTTCAACAGAATTCTTCCACTTTTATGACTGAAAGAAGATGTTAAAAAAAATTACCTTGACATGTAAGGCAGGAAGATATTACCTTCAGTTCCTTTTAATCTTGACTCCCCATGGAAGCAAGATTGTAAAAGTATTTAATGAAAGTATTTAAGCAGGAAACTACTGCAAGATAGCATTCCACAAAAAATTGCCAAATGACTATGCTGGATATGACTGTAACATATAAAATACTTCATTACTGTTTTTTTTACAGATACTCTATTTTTATAATTTTTACTTGCACCTGGCCTATGGTTTTTCTTTCCTGGCTCAGTCTAAGCCACTTAAATCCTGACTAAAGGAACTTTAGGTTCAATCTGATCTTTCTGACTGACTTCTTGTTTCTCTTTTTCTCTGCTTAACTCAAATACAAACAGAGAGGGGGAGAGCAAGGAACTTCTGGCAGGGGTCAGAAGTATTTCATAGTGCTGGGAGCACAGGAGGCTAAAGAAAAGGCAGAGTCCTCAGAACTCTTTTGTAAAGTGAAGAGGGAACATGTTGTAAACAGCCATAGCAGACATAAGCATGTAAAGGAGACCTTATTTAAAGCTGGAGAGTCTTTTTCAAGAATAAGGATTTGAAAGACTTGTTGAGATGTGAGATTCCCAGAAATATTCACCTAGAGTATTGACATGCAGCTGCTCTGCTCCTGAGTTCAACAGTGCTTCCTGCCTGGTGAGGAGCATTTCAGTTGTTTTGTTTCAGGAGTCACACCACTGATCCTACTGCTGAGCAGACCAGCAGCTCTCTGCAAAAAAGAGCTGTTAAGGGAGGCAGTTTCATCAGAAGCCATGGCTGAGCCAATGCTGCTGAGCTGGGGTAATTTTGTATTGTGCACAGAAACATTACAACCTGTGTCCAGAGGCTGCCACAGGCTCACGGGCTCTCCCCAATGGTCTGCATTACTAATTCAACTAATTGCAGCAATTACAGGAAGGAGATGCTGCTGGGAAGAGACACCAGTACACGTCTCTCTAACATGCTGCAGTACATGCTGCTCATTAATTAGAGCAGTACACACACAGAGAAAAAATATAAATAAATGGAAATTAACAAAAAAATAAAAAAATCACACCAGCTGGAAATACAAAGGAATGTGATGAAACCTGTAGTGGTTGTGAATGGTCACAGTTTGGTTTAACCCTTTCATCATCAGACTTTACAGCTGGTCAGCCTAGTTGCATCCACATCCCTGTTTACTTGCTAAGCAAGGAGGTGAGGTTGCATGTTGGGCATACCTGACACATGCAGCAGTTCTTCATCATGCAACAAGTGAGTTGCACAGATATTTACTATCTGGGTGAGCACCAGATTCCCAGCCCAAGAGGTGAGTTAACAGGGCAGGAATTTTGTCTGCCTCAGAGTGGTGAATCAGGCACAGCAAAGAAAACTGCTAGCTGTCTGGGTGATGTGTATTATCTAGGTGTATCTTGTAGATTTTTCTTTGCAGAAAGCATATTCAGTCTGAACATGCCTCACATGGTAAGTCTCTCAGGAAATGCCTTCTGGCTGGCCCTAAATGATACTGGTAGTTATGGAGGAGCCAAGCCTCCTCCCAGCAGACACATCTACAGTGTCTGTTGGAGGGCAGTTTGCCAGCCAAGCAGGCTTTGTAGCCCACTGTACTTCATTCAGCAGCATCAGTATGATCCACTTGCTGCCCTAAACAGCACAGCAGGTGCACAGCACCTGTGCACACCTGAAATACTCAACAACACAGGAGACTCCAACTCAGTGGAGGACACATTTACACAGGCATACATGGAGTGCTTGGTACAACTTAAATATTTTAAAAGTTACAATTGTGAAACCTTTTTTTTTCTTTTTCTTGGATATTTAGCTGCCTCTGTAATAGCTTCTTGACTTGAAAATATCTTACTTTTGTTTTCTTTTATTCCTTTGCTTCACATGGCAGACAACAGATGACATTGTTTCATCAGCTGAATGTTCCAGTGATGATGAAGATTTCATTGACTGTGAGCCCAGTACAGGTAAGTCAGGTCAGTTGTGTTTTGCTTGCTTTCTGATTTCATTTGCAAAAAACAATGCATACATATATCTTATATGTGTGTGAATGTATACATATATAATTATATATGTATTATGTGTGTGTATATGTATATATATATACACTCATGTATATATACACTGTATATAAAACAAGAGACTATACAGCCAAGCATCAGATCCCATGGACTTGGCAACAGCAAAACACTGATGTGTAGTCACTGTTTGGTTTATATAAAGTTGTTCACATGGAAAGGCAAACTTTCTGAAAGTGATTCCAGCTAATTAATAGTTCACATATTTCTAGATGTTACTTTACTAACACAGTAGGAAAAAAAATCAATACGGAGTGTGACAAATAATGAAGATTTATCAAGTGGAGATGGTGAACATTTGAAAACAGAAGAGAAACAAAAGTGAAATAAAAATCAGTCATTAGCAGTGTTTAATCTTTCTTAGTTACGCTGAAGATGGATGTTAAGGAATACATTTGTCCATGGGATTTTGAGTACAGTTAACATGGTAATGTGTTTATACTAATTTTGTTTCCTGAGACCCCAAAGTAATTGGGGAGCACCAAAATATGGTTTTAACGTAACAAAATTAGTAGTAATTCTTGCCTTGTTATCTGCAGTGATGCTTCAAAATGTATCCATTAAAGAGTCAGAAGGACTGACCATGTGGAACTGACTCAACTTCTCCCTTTCAGATACATTTTGATAAATTGATGGCTTTTCTTTCTGGTGAGATATATTATGTGGTATCCAGCAGGCAACTGCAGTCTATTTTATTTCTTACAGGCTTTTTCAAGTCTTCTTTTTTGAGGCTTGCCATGAGTTAAGCATTTCTATAATAGAGAACAGACATCATCGAATTTCTGTGTACATTTAAAAGAAAAAGAGGAAGTTTGGGTAGAATTTTTGTCTTTAAAAGTGAAACATATAAATAGTTTGACGGGGTTCTTTTGTTTGGCTTTGTTTTGTTTGTTTTTGCTTTGTTTTATTTGGGATGATTTTTTTTCCTTACAAAAAATACCAAGAAAGCATTATAAATGTTCTGTTTCTAATTTCCTGAAGCCATTTGAGTAATACAATAATAATATAAAAATTCACCCAAGGCTAGTGCTTTCATGTTTCTTTTCAATTCGTCGTGGTGTACCTGCATTTTTAGTAGAACTTGGTCCTGCTGTAACCTGAGATTGGCATTGCATTGTAGCTGGGAACTTCCACCCTTACTCTTTACTTCCCTGTGATGGCAGTGAGGGCAGTGACACAGACTGTTGGTAACAGGTAGCTGAGCTTACTTCCCATCTCTTTCTTCACAGATTTCCATGAGTTTTTCTACTCCCCTTCTGGAAGAAAAGCAGTCCTAATATTGCTAGATTGTGAAGTATAAACAATGGGGGTACTGAGAGTTTAAATAAAGGTAGTAATGAAATGCCAGCACAGTGATTGTGATGAAAGTGAGGCATGAGATTAATAGGACCACGTTACCAGGGGAAAGGTGCTGCAACTGATATGTAAATGAATGAAGTCACTTCTTTAAAGCTTCACTAACATGTGAAGGCTTCTTTTTTAAAATTTATATTCTGATTGCCGTATAATTCAATTAAAGGACAAAATGATGTCTTTATCAGACTCCTCCTCTTGTAAATTTTTGTTTCAAAAATCACAATAATTTCAGCAGCTAGAAATTGTAACAGAAATATTTTCAACTTGTGTTGCCAGTGGAAAAATCAGAGTTTGAGTAGAAAGTTGGTAAAACAGCCTGTTTAGCATGAAATTTCATAGTGCTGTACAGCAACATTTCCAGACTAAAAATACCTCCTTCCTGACACAGTTAGAAATCTAATGCTACAAACAGGTACAAACTGGATTTGTAAAAATGATTTTCTTTTGAAAATCCTGCTAAGCATTACAGTTGGTAGATATAAGTGTCTACAGATGTTTGAATATCTGCTGTGCAAAATAATATGATTCACTGAAAATCTGCTGAAGGTTCTCACCTAAACTACTAAACATTCTTGCAAATTTCACCCAGTACCTTTCATTGCACTCTACTCCTCTTGCATAGGAAGGTGCACCACATAAGTCACTGAAATCTGATTCTTTTCTAGGGAATTACTATGACATTGAGAATAAAAATTAGCTCGATTATGTGTAAAAATAAGTCTCCCAGATGGTCCTTGCTGATGAAATCTGCATTTCCAGATTTTGAGTTTTCCTGCTCTCAGAGGTGCTAGTGTACAGAATTGCCAGAAAGAGGAGGAATATGCAGGTCCTTTTTGCATAAACTTAATTCATTCCATCATAATAAGAAGGAAAAGTAGCAGCTTCTCATTTTCTTTGTATATCTTATTGTCTGCATTCTCAGTGCATCCAGTGTCTGCAGTGCAGCCAGTATCAAAGCTCTCACTCAGCCCATTCTGCTCTGGAGCACTAAAGCAATCTGAGCCGGCTTATCAAAATCCAGTAGTGTTGGCTTGGCTGAGCAGATATGTTTGCCTTTACACTTCACCACCCAAGTGAGAATTCTGGCTGCACGCCAAGATCTGGTATTTAAATATGTACATTGTGGAGAGAAAAGATCCAGATTATCTTACTTGTGTTTTCTAGTGTGTGGCTTCAGATATTTTTTTTTAACTTAATGTTGGGGTTTTTTTAATTGGGCTCATTTGAAATTACTTCATCCTGTTCTGTTGACAGGTCACTGACTTCTGCCTTGCCTGATCCCTTTTACAGCAGGCTGAAAATTAAATGACCTAACCCAGCAGAGTCTTCTTTTTGTTGCTCTGATAATGTGTAGCTTTTAAAGCTCTTGAGTTTCTGCCAAATTTGGCCTTCCATCACCCTCAGTGCCATGGTCTAGTAATGCAAAGGTTACTGAACTCACTGCTGCAGCTGTGAGATATGATAGACATCACTATGAACCTGCTGTGCAATAGCCAAGACAAGGGCAGCAGAGAATATTTCCCTGCAAATCAGAAGTTTTTAGATTTCATGTGGGTCAGAATCAAATCCCAATACCTAGAAATATTACTTTGGTCTTGGTCCTGAATAAGAGGCAGTACTCTGCATAGAGTCCCTCTGAAGCCTTTGTTTTTGGTGTATTCAGAGGCTGAAAATCATGTCCTCTTTGAGGCTAAATATCATGTGAGAACCATTTGGGAAGGTCTTATTGCCACTTAACTCTGATTTACAGTTGAATCTAAGACCTGAATCTCATGCACATATGATCTGCATCTGAACACTTACATCTCTTTAAAATGAGACAGTATGAAGGTGATTTCCTAACTGCTCCCTTCAGGATTTTCCAGGCTGGCTTGAAACACTCCCTGTGGCAGGCTGGCTAACATTTTGTGTTGCCCTTGAAAAAGTGATTAATTTTGGAATTTTGGTAAAAAAACTTCATTTAAAAAACAGGACCTGTCACTGGACCTGTTCTGACTGAGGTAGCTTACAGACACCACCTGTAGACACGTGTGTACAGCTAAGGAATTATTCTAAGTGACAGCAATGACAGCTGTGGATCCAAAACCCCCTTGTATTTTATGTAATGCAAGAGAAATCATTGCAAGTTCAGGGACAGAAATTGTCCCTTCTCCGTCTCATTGCAGACAAGGCTAGATACCCTTAGATATCTAGATCCCCCAGAGGACTTAATCTGAATGATTCACGGGCCAAAAAAAGTTTTCGTCTGCCCTGAAGAAGCATTTACCTAAGAGTCAAGAGAAGATCCTCTTTTATCTCTATGAAAATGTTGCTTGTCCCAGTACATGGCCAAAAAACTTTTTTTTTCTGTGCCAAAACATGATGCTTTTTCTCTGGTTTGAGTACAGGACTGTCTTCTGGTCTGCTCCAGGGAGATCCGAGGCTCAAATATTCAATTTTCTCAAAACTCAAGCCAAGGTCCTGAGTCTGTGCTTTTGAGCACAACTCTGTGGTGGTTTTTAGTAACTCAGCTGCTCTCAGAGAATGTAAGATTTGTAAGGAAAACACCTTTTTCTGACAAGGAATGACTAGGAAGCACGGTGAAGAGAGAAAGCATTCATCTCTTTTCTGTGAAATGAGGACCACCCTTACAATCCGATCATTCTGAGACTTCAGAGCCTTGAGGATGATAATTACACTTTCCTGACAGCTGTTGCTGTCTCCTCATACCATTGCCCTCATTCCTGTTAAGGATGTCCATTAGTGGAGCTCTGGCACCAGGCAGGATGGATGCTGGTGGCCAGGCAGCTGATTGGGATCACAGCCCAAGCTGCTCTTTGGACTGCTCAAAACTGTGAGACCCAAGCACTCACCACTTAGCCTGAAGCCCAGAACACAGCTTCTTGAAATCGTCTGTAGGGCTTAGTCTGTGTTCCCTGGCTTGACGCATCCTGTGTTTCTTCCCCAGTACAGTTGCCCGTTTTCCCTTCCTGTCAGTCCACCAATTTCCTATGTGATTTTTTTTCCCCCCAGGGTAACTTACTCTGTGCTTCCCAAAAGGTTTCATATATGTTAAGGCTGTCATTGTCTAATCAGACTGGTAAGCCTTTCTGATGGGGGACTGGACACAGTAATAGATATGCCAAAATCTACAGTTCTTTGCATTGGAAGTTACGTAGTGTTTTGTACACTTACACACAAGAGGCACATATCCAACAGATATGCTCTCTGTATCTATAATTTACTGGCCTGTAGCCATTGACCTGCAGACTACCTGGGTCAGAGATTTATTTGCAGAAAACAAGCATAATCTGTCTTCTAAAACAGCCAGCACACTACAAAAACCAATATGTTAGAAGTGAAGACTTCATTGAAGAAACCAAAAGAAGTGTTGATTTTTCTGTTGTCCTCCATAACTGCATCAACCTTCGCAAAGCACCCAGGGAATTTTCATTGCTCTCCTAACAGGAACATCCCCCCCCACAATCCAGTGCTCAGTTACCCCCAGTCTTTCCCTCTGACAAGCAGGAATGCTTGCCCATTTTTCATATTGTGAATAAGAAACGGCGTTTAAAGTTGTGTACATGCCCCTGAGTATTGAGAGAAATAGACTTCCCATCTTTTAAGGTGAATACCATATGGACCCAAAGGACAGGAGTTCATCAACAACACTTCCCAGGGTGCAATAGCATCACTTGTTTGATGGAGTTTCCTAGCTACAATCTTACAGCCAAAACAAAATCAAATGAGCAAGTTTTACAATCATGCAGATGACTTACAGGAAATGTTGTTTTCTTTTTGGTTTTTGGGTTTTTCTTTTACATTAGGAATACTGAGACTGATTTTCAGCATATTGGTCTTTCTATCTTTATGAGCTCCAAAGGCCCCACCAATGAGGATATTTTATCTATATATGCACTATATGTACAGTGTGCATATATATCTATATGCTAAAGTAATAAATGACCAATGTCAGCAGTAGCCCCTATCATCCAATCGCATAATTACACAGAAATTCATGCCTTCATCTAACCCTGGCATCCGCTGGTGTGGACAGATGCATGATATTGTTATTTCTTGGTGAGCAAAGCACGTTAATTTATTTTTTGTTAGAATTTTTTTTCAACCTTTTATTTATTTCTTTACTTTTAATTGATAATTTCATCTACCAATTAGCCTTGGGGTAGGGTGGGGCAGGGAGAACAAAAAAAATTATACAGGTATATCGATCGATATGTACACAGATACTCTGTGTGTATATAGATAGATATATACATTGTATATATTTGAAGAACATTTTCTGTCGTTTCACCTCATCTTGTGCCGCATGAATTTTTGGTGATTGATATTTTAGTTTCTTTTGTATTTCTTTCTTTCTTTTTTTTTTTTTTTGGCTCGTAATCGTGCCATACTGCTATTTTTTAATTTTTAAAATCATCGCTGTACTTCTCAATTTATATTTTTGGAGTTCTTCCAACAAAATAATAATTTAATCATCTCAAGAATGAGATATTGATCTGCAAACCAATAAAGGCAACAAAATCTTTTCTTGCCATCCTCAAGAAATCCATGTTTTCGGATATCCCAAGAAAGTTGTGTGCAAAAGAATGAAGAATATTACCCCTCTTTTCCTTTCCTACTTTTTTAAACTTCTACAAAGTCTCTATCCTGTTTTTCTCCCTTTTCCTTTTTTTTTTTTTTCAATTGAATTTAAAGAAAAAACACCCAGAAGAAAAAAACCCTCCCCTTTACCCTGCATATTCCCAGGAAAAACTCTTCCAGTGTAAAGAGCCCTAGAAACTGCAGATGGCATAAAAAGAATTTTATTGCAATGCAGAGTGTCTGTTGTATCTTTTATTTCTGGGTCAGTGCAAGATCATTTTTCTGGCATGCTGTAGTTTAGCTGATGTAACTAACCATGGCCTTCATTAACCAGTGCATGGGCTATGATGACACCATCGTATGTTCCATCAGAGCTATGCATTCAGGCTAACCGAGCAAGTCTGTAGTGTATGATTTGGGGGGATATTGTTTTGATTTCGATTTTTATTTATATTATAATTTATTCTTTTTGGAAGAGTTATGCCAGTACCTTTGGCTGCTTCTTGCAGCCTCAGAGTTATATAGATCTACTTTTTTTAATGGGGTTTCTTTGCTTTTTTTTTATTTCTCAGTAGTGATTTTGCGTCTTGTTTGTGTCCATCTGTCTTGTCACTGTGTCTTGGAGTCCATTGGTCCAGTGTTGTTATGTGATTCTGTTCTCTGTTCGTAAGCTGGTGTTTAGCTCCTCGGCGCTCTGTCATCCCTCATCCCTTCCCCTCTTCCCTTCCTCACCTACCCGAGGGAGGTCCACAAAGAGGCACCAAGCTTTGAATGATGTTCTGAGTGTCTCCCCGAGGCTTCAGGATGGATGTTGCAAGACGTCCACAGAGCTTCATAAGGCCAAGTTTGCAGCTGTTCTGTTTTCAATAATTTTCAAACTCCGTTACCATTTCACTCCTAGAAGTGGTTTACTGACATAATGCTAAAGTGACTTCTTATACAGCTTCTTAAGGGATTTGTTGCTGATGTCTTAGAGTAAGAATTCCTGCTATCTGTGCTTTAGGCACCAGACAATGCCGCACAGGATGCAGGCTGTGTGTTAAATGGGATGTACCTAGGACGTTTTATAAAAGGCAGTCTTAGAAACAGAATATCACTGTGCACGTGCAGATGAAAGGATTTCTGTGTGAATGTGTTTTTAAAATCCACAGTTCATAGCTTTTTTGTTGTTAGCAGACTAAAATCTAGCATGTACCTAGGATTTCTAAGAGTAGTGTGTCTTCACTCTGTGGGGTCAGTCTTCTGTCTATCAGTGTGTGACATCTGCCTCTCACAGGTGCTGGTGAAAACTGGCTTGCTGATGTTTACTTGTCTAACTTGAACACAATTCTGGAATTGCATCTGGGGTGTCTTCTGCCATATGCATCATAAATGTGCAATAATGCATAAAGCAGAGAAAAACAAGCTGAGTTTTCAGGCGTCTGCTTAGACTAGAAACACTATTTAGAAAAAATATAGTTTAGCTTGTCCAGTACTTCATTTTCTGGTATCTTAATTCAGTTCTTTGTGAATGTACTAGCCACATTAATGGCACAGGAAGCTTCAGTGCACTGTGGTACATCGGCTGGCATCAGTGGATCAGCTCAAGTTAGTTGAGGAAAAGGCAGACAGTTCACATGTTCACATATTATGTTCATAACGTCAAAAAAGCATACTTACACATACCTTTAGCCTAGCTAAAATTCCAGTTGTTTTGTAGGAATTAGTTTCTTCTGAAGAGAAGGTGTTGAAATCTCTGAATTTTTCTCATGGGATCATGATATAATACTTTTTTAGGCTAAGGGTTACCAGAAGAGGGAAGTGATGGGATATGTTCGGGTTTCCTACATGGAATTATTTGATTACTTCATTTAACTTACCCAAGATATATGTCCTGTACTTGCAGAGGGATAAAAAGTTCACTTTTCTTTCACTAGTGGGAACCAATTATTTATGCTTAGTTTAGTTTTCCTAATTCTTATGTAATCTGAGAAAGATTACTGAGTGTACTTACTATAAAATCAATCAATATTTAAAGCTGGCTTGGTTTAGATTTTAGATCTCTTGTGTTTTTCATAACTAGTAATTCCTACTGAATCTAAAGCTTTTTCTTGGCAATTACTTAAGTAAAGCAACTGCTTATAAAATTATATTGTAATCAAGAAGCTTGTAGTTTTGTGTAATACTGCCCTCTGGCAGAGAGACTAGAGCAGTCCTGTTACAAGGTGAACAGCAAAAGAAACCAATTTTTTAGAACAAGTGGCAGGCTATTGGAGCAGAACAATTGGAGTTTTATCCCCCTGCATCATGAAGTTCAGGGTAACCTTCAGACTGGAGTAATGTAACGATCAAGTGTCCGGGCATCAGGACAGGAACCTCCAGGCTGTGAGAGAGCTGCTGTGTCCTACTGAATGTGATTTCTGTTTGCATGATGTAGCCTCTGCTATGCCTGTGACCAGCCTTCTGCAGGGGCAAGGGGCCCACTTAAGTGCAGGAGATGCTGTGAAAGGTCCCACTGTGCACTGTTTTATCCCAGTAAGGTTAAGTATGAATATCTGGGACTAGAAATAGTTAGTTCTTATTTTTGTTTTCTGTCTCGGGGCAGGCTGCTGGCTTCAGCTTTTGTGACATTTGCCACTGAGCAAGGGGAAGAGCTGAGAGTTCAGTTGTTTAAGCCAAGAATAAAAAGCCTGAACTCTGGTGAGGCACTCCCAGTTCTACTGTTGATTCCCTCTGTGACTGTGTATGTATATTGTTCATTTGCCTACCTGTAAGGCAGGGTAAATGAAATACTTCCAGCTAAATGAGGTGAAGATGACAGGAAAATAAATTTAATTACTGTTTTAATGGATTTTGATATTCAGGTGCATATTGCTGTTGTACACCCCAAAATGGTTCTGCACTGCTGCCTACAAGAAATGTGCAAGTAACCTGTGTTATTGTTAAGATTTTAGTACTATATGCTAGCTTCACTTACTGTGAGAAGTAGTATTATCACATATTTTTATACAGTAGGTACAATTCCTAATATGCTGATGCAGAGAGAATAAAGTGAAGGATAAAAAAGTCTAATATTTTAATGTCAGGGATCAGTGGTGTGACATTATTTTCGTTGAATATCACTTTTCCCTCTAGAATTAACACATGCATTGGAATGAACCATGCTCAGGCTACATAAATTAATGTCATGAATGGACAGCAATATACAGATCTTAAATATTAGCACTTCCATCACTTGGACTTGTGTCCTTGTAGAATTTTCCATTTAAAATTTAACAGTTTCTCCAACCTTACCTAGCTGGTGTAAGTTTCCCCGGTTTTGCATTTAAGATCAGGAAAGATCAGAATCAGCCCCACAGTCTGGCTACCTTGCCCTTGCTGCCTTCCAGTCTTTTTTTAAAGCGTGTTCTCTAAACTCAAAGCCATGTGCACTGTCACATTCTGGCAATCCCTCTAGTGCTGTGCCTATGTTATCAAGCTGACACATGTCTAAAATACTAAGATATGATATTTTCAACCTGCTGCGACTTGCTTTTTGTCCCTGTTAGCTTTGATTTTCAGCTTCATAAAATATATGGGAAAGAAAATAAAAATAGCCAATGACACATTCAGTGGGAAAGAAGAGCTAGCACATGACTCAGAAGCAGATTTTGCATCAAAAGCAAATGTTTGTTTATTAGAACCTTAAATGTCAATAGCAACTGATTAGCTACCTTTAAATAAGAAGAAAGTATCTGATTTCTGAAAGATAAGTGATGTCTGTTAGAGAGAAATCATGTTGAGCATTTACAGATACTAGGGACAGAGACAGGCTTTTTCTGCTAAAGGTTTTTCGTATAAATTTCTTGTGGTCATCGTGCCTAGACCTAAGGGTGCCTTACATACTAGAAGCTCAAAGGTACTGATGTTCACATGAACTGTAACACCTGGAATAATACCTCAGTAGAGCAGGAAAACCTGCTCTATTTTCAACCCAAGTAGATCATGAGAAACGAAAGTTTATAATTACATCAAATGGGGTTATTACTTTGTCTTCATTCTGCCTCTCTGTTTCAGTTCCATTTTTTTATTTACGAGTTGTAGAAATCAGTGCTTTCTGCCAAGTGTAAGAAGCAGGTGATCCCAGTTCCTAGGGGACATGAAGTGTAATATTTCTTTAATACTACTTAGCTTACCTGCTCAGTGAGGAGCACATGACAAAGGCCATACCAGTTTGGAAATGAGGTATGGAAGCAAAAAACAAAACAAAAATAAATTAGACTGGCTTGAATTGAAATCTCAGATGTCTACTAATTTGAGAACCCACTTGATCCTTGCACTAACAAATAGATTATTAAAACCTTGCAAAAGAGGCACCACCAAGGACCTTCTTTTTCTACTTCTGCTGAATCTCATAAAAACTAAAGTTCTTTGGTCCCATGGGATGGTGTTAAAAGCATCATCAGCTCCTCTTTTGACATTCCAGAGGAACTACAACTATTTTGTGGACAAAGTTACAAAATCTCAAAATTAGCTTCTTTTAGAGCAACAAGAAAATGCCCCCAATTTTATCTCCACTGGTTTCACTCTAACTCAGTGCCAGAACAATAAATGTCAGAGGCATTAAAAATGGGGAAAGATTGCTCTGTCTTTGAGGGACAACAGAAATGCAAAGTAGTTTTAGTGATTTTGAGCTCTTTTTTAAAATATATGTCCATTATTCAGGATTTTTCCAAATACAGATCCAAATAAAAAATCCAAATACAAATACACCAGTATGACTGGTTTTAGATACTGGTTTTAGCAACTACTGATTTCACTGCTGAAATCTTGGGGAGTTCATAAATTTTGTATTTGGCCGATGAAAAGAGCAAAAATAGTCCTGTAAATAGTTCATGTTTTTTTCTGATGTATCAAAATACAATTTTATTATCTTCTTCTTACTTCTCTCCGTTCAGTAGCAAGTCTACTGTGGAGTGCCTGGAGACCAATATTTCCCCTAGAATCCATGGTTCTCCTGTATGCTAATTTTTTTAGTGCTAAGACAGGGATGATAATATATTGCAAAACGTGCACTCACACTACTCTCTCTGTGTACATGTATGTATATTTATACATCTGTTAATGCCATGTTTATGTTCTGGCTGAAAGAAGCATTTTGGGGAACTGAAATAGTAGAATAAACTTCCTTAGGAGCTTTATAAGCAAATGCGGAACAAATAGATTGAATCTTGCCTTATTCTCTTTCTCATGCTCCTGCTGTGTTCTGTTAGTTCCATTCGTTGGCTTTTGTATAACTCAGAAAGCTGCTAGTACATCCCATAATTTTGGGGGAGGTGTTTTGTGAGTGAGGGCAAGTATGACTCAGGTTTAAGCTCTGGGCACAGTCTGAAACAGAGGATCCCTGTCATGCATCTGAACTCACAGCAGGGAGGTGTCTTTGGTGAGGTTCTGAATCATTTACCTCTGCCAGGGTTCTGGGGACTCTCAGAGACCTGTGGAGAGGATTAAAAAGGTTTGACAGCTGGAGAGAAAGTCAGTGCAGTGGGAGTATGTATGTATCTGAAATAAAATAAAGTGTTCTTTTGTTCAGTAAACTGGCCATCCTACTCAATCTGCCCTTATTGCCATGGTTGATGGGTGGCATTCCCTGGAACACTGTGTATCATATGCAGGCCACTGGTGGAAGGCCCGTCCTTGGCACTGGGGCTGTTCTAACGCAGATCAGAGGTTTTGCCACCACACACCCAAAATCTCCTCTTCCCATTGGGTGTGGGGGTGCAAACCTGGCCTCAGCAAAGCACGTGCTGGTTTTGCAAATGGCCAGTTGTTTGGGTCTTTAACCTTTAACATTTCAGTCTCTCACACCCTTAACATCACATGCTTAAATATGCCAAATAAGCCCCAAAGGAATTCAGAGACTGAAAAGTAGTTGAAGATATGCCTTAGTTCTTTTTTAGTAAAAAATGAAGATTTGATGCTGTCAAAATACAGTATGGACCCCATCTAGTCTCTTCTGAGCTGTGTCATATCCAAAACAAGAAGAAGTTCCTTCACCCCTAAAACGCTGGGTTTGATTACTTGTTTTGCATTTTGAAATTGGTGCTTTAAAGAAAGTGAAAATTCCATTCTAACAAAATCTGTAATTATGAAGCAAAGTAAACTTAAGTTTTGAAGTGTTTTATAAGGACTTCTTTTGTCCTCTCACTTCATTTGTCTCCTTTTTTGATTTCTGAAAGTATGACTACTAAACTTCACCTGTAAATAACTTCAGAGCTTCTTATAGTTTTTTTAAGTTTTTCAATTTCTTTTCTCCCCCATTAGATTCCCCAGATCATTAAACGATACTTTCCTCCATAGCAAACATCTGTCACTAGCTCAGTTAACAAGTTATGTTAGAATTCTAAACCCTTTGATTACATTTATCAAAGGAGTTGAGCCAGTATATTTCAAAATTTTCAGTTGTTTTGTTCACAGCTTTTCATTGTATTCTGAATGGCAGTGGTAAAGTCCACCCCTGAAGCTGAGTGATCTTTCCTACTTATGCTGTTTTCCAAATCCATCACTTTTCCCTTGGAAAGAAAAAGCAAACAAAAATGATTTTGAGAGACAGGAAAAAAAGTCTCCTTCACTGAGATGATATTTTTAGAAACAGATGGTAAAACAAACTGCAGATGTTGTGCCTGCAGCAGCTCTATTCTAATAACAGGATTGTTGAAAGATAAAAGCAGCCATTTGTGTGTCTAACTCACTCTGTTAGTAATTCTTCCTCCATGCAAGAATAGCAGGGAATCCTGGTACAGCAGATTTTTCCCCATCTTGCCTCCTCTGAAAAGGATTTACACAGTTCTCTACTGAAGAATGAGAATTCTGGTAGTGCTATCTACAGCAAACACAAAGACATGATAGTATAGGAGAAATGAATCCCAGTCATCTATACCTCGTTTACTATTGAACTGGTAGATATTTTATTCTCCCAGTGACTTTTTTTCCTTTGCCTCTCAGATGACCTTTCCTTCCTGATGACAAGCTACAAGTTTTCTGTTGGCCTGTTTCGTAGGGGGCAAGTGTCCAAACACAAGCTGCCAATTCAGATAGTTTAAGAAACTCTTAAGACCTGCCAGGCTTGGCGTGCCCCATGTAAGAACACTATATTCACATGAAATGTTTAAAGTATCCTGAGGAACTCGAACAGTTTTGTTTATTTTTCCAAACCAAATTTGCTTACATTTCATTAAAGCTAATTAATTAGGAGTCTAAGCAGCAAGTCAGGCCCAAGCCGTTTGGACTACTGTAATAGCAGACATTTTGTGAAGGCCCAGATTTTTGATTATCTTCAGAATATCAATTGCTATTGATCCCTATGGCTTTTGCCTTAAAATCCCTATACAAGCAGTATTGTTTATTGTATTTTATTGGCATTTAATCTCTGATGCCAGCTGCACATTTAAGATGTTTATTTTAAATGAATTTTAGTAATTATTACCTGGGGATGGCTGCATATGTGAGTGTTCAATAGCCCTAATAACATTTCATAGCTATATTGTCATAATTCCTCTAGCAGCTAAGGGGAGCTTTGTGGATATTAGAGCAGTTGAGCATGTGCTTTTAAGATCTAATTTTTAGATTTATACACTGACAAGAGATGGTTAATCCTTTTGTAGACCAGGCCCTTAAGGTTTATCTGAATGGCAGAACTTGAAATAAGGCCTTGGAGTCTTAATTCTTCTTTCACTTTCCAACCTTAGTTAATCTCTCCTCCACTTTTAAACAAAAGTTATACCTTGATCCAACAGATTTCTTAAATCTTCAGACAGATACACACACCAGGAGGTCATTTTTCTGGGGATGTTGGAGCAATGACAGCTTTTACTCTGTGTGTCATATTACATCAGTTTTCTAATTCAAGGGAGACTTCAGCAGGTGCAAACCAAGATGATGAAGAGATCTACGGTGAAGGCAAAGATTTCAGACATCAACTTAGAGCAATGATTGTTGTTTCTTGTTGAACAGCAGCTCTTTATCAGTTTTCTCTTTTATATTGTCTGCTCTTTATCGGTTTTCTCTTTTATATTGTCTAGTGCTGTTCTATTCTGGTAATGAAATGCATAGAACTGTACAAACAATTTCAGGGGTAGTACTGACAAAGCAGAGTAGAGAGGCACTGTTATCTCTCTGCTCCATTACAGTGACGCCTCTGCTTATACAGGGCCTGAGTTCTGAATGCAGTTGGGAAGCTTAATAAGCGTAGGGAACTGCTGCGGAGGAAGGAGATTCATTGCAGGAAAGGATTAAGGGATGGCAAATGCAGTTTCCTTTTATAAAATCCAATAAATCTGAGCTTTACTTCTCTGACTGGAGCACTGGAAATGGTGCTGGAAATAGAAAGCAAAGAAAAAGAAAAGTATATGAGTGTATAAATATATTTATGCATATGTAATATATAGTAAATATACATGAAAAGTACATGTATTTCATATACATGTAAGTATTGTTCAGTTACATAATATGATTACAGATTTCAGATAGTTCTAGCAAATATCTTAGATGTGTAAACAGAGTGCTGGTAATGTCCTGTCCCCAGGAGATAGACTGCATGTCATATTTTAGGTTTCTCTGATTCCACTGTCAGAAGTGATGCACGTGCTTTAGTTCTCATTTACTGTTAATGTAAGTTAGCAATAGTGCATATAAGCATTTTCAGTGGTGAGTAGCAAATCATGCTCTTAAATTTCAAAAGTAGACTGTTTGCCAGAACTGAACATTAGATCAGAAGGAGTGGATTAGGTGATTCATAGCACATATAGAAAAAACCCCAATTGTATGTACAAGGAATTCCTGGGAGACTACATTTGGTACTAGGCTAAAATTACAAAAAGCAGAAAGTTTCTGCTGCATTCCTCACTTGTTTTATAACTCTCTCTTCCAAAGCTTTTGTCCACAGCATTTGTGAACAGGATATTGATTTTTCTTTTGGGAAAGAAAGGAGTCAGCACTTGGATCTCTATAGCAGTTTGGAATTTGGATGCAAATTAAATACTTTCATAGTAAAAAAAATGCAAAAAAATTTGATTCCTGTATATATGCATGTGCATGCATATTTGCTAATTATATTAAGCACATGTCTGGAAAAACTGGTAGCCTGATGAGATGTTGAGTGACTTGGGATTAATGATAGTAGAAGGTATTTAGCAGTTTATGGTATTAGGGCTAAATTTGTATAGTTATTTGTGGATTAAAAAAATCGCTACATAGAGTTAGCTAGACCTTACCTCACAGACTGGGAAAAAAAGTCCAGATGATTTAACAAAGAGGAGAGACTTCAGCTGGAGCATTTCAAAGCTCAGCTGTCAAATACAACAGCTTGTTTTCATAAGGTGCATATCATCTACATTTTTTACTGTATTTCGTTACAATGCTCTGCTTTATTCTACACTGTTTGAATACATAAGGATTGCCTGTTGGTTTTCTGAGATCAGGCAGCTTCTGTCTTTCACTTACTTTTTTGAGCCCAGCTAGTGCATCTGTATTCTGCACATTAATATTCTTGAAGGCAGCAGGGATAAACCCTCCTTCCACTTTTTTTTTCGTCTTTAAAGTTACTATTTCCATTTTTTTTTTTTTTGCACTTGGTAGTTTTATGTATCTTCTTGATCTTATCTAACATAGCACCCAGCCCTATATGTCAGGCAAGGTGACCAGAAATGCACTGTTACTACTACAGTGGCATTGTTTATCTCAGATTTGAAGTGTGTTTAGTATTTGCAAAAGTGAGAAACTTTTCAGACCTTTAGTAAGAGTGATGCATGATATTGTCTGCTTTTCACAAATATCATAATCAGAGACGTTAAAAGGATGCTTCCTTAGGTGTCCTACTTACAAGCTGTCATTGAAAGAAACATGGAGCAACGCAGGGAGAAAATTATTTGTAGGGCATGCAACAGTTGCAGAGGTGGAAGGAGGATAAAATACTGCTGAGTTTAAAAGAAGAATTGCATTAATAAAGGAGAGGAAATGTTTCTAAATAAAATTGTTTTTTTCATTATGAAAAAAGCCGTATTTGTTTATGCAAAAGGAATAATTTCAGCCATAGCTATACGTGAATGCCACAGATGAGCAAGCAGAAAGTGTTTCCTCCTCTTCACTGATCTGTGTGTATGGTTTTAGAGACCAGTCCACTGACTTTTAAGGTTTTGTATCCTGATGGTCCCTGCACAATCCAAGCACCACTAGGATTAGGGAATGGGTTCCAATCTGTCCCTCACTTTTCCTGTGGAGTCATTTACCCATGTTCAATTTAAAATTTCAGTCAGTCATATTTCTGTAAGATCACTGAAGGCAATAGGGTAGCTACAAGGTTGCTGAGTACATACCTTAACCTACAGTCTTGTCTTTTGAGTGGTAATGATAGGAGACCTGAACTCATCTCTCAGATCCCTGGCTTGGGTTGGCCACAAGTTGGTATGAAGAATATCTTTAGAGCTGGAAGTAGATATTTTTCAGCTTGGAAAATCATCCACTGGGACATAATAAGCAGGAAGCACCATGGTAGAGCTTTGAAGTGGAATGTGCTTTTTTAAGAGAAAGGTGAAACTGAGGAAAGAGCAGAAATGAAGTGTATTTTCCAGTTAACTCCATGTTATGCCTCCCTACCTGTGAAGGCAGAGTGCATACAACTGTCATCTTATCTCAAATCTTAGTGCTGCTGTGCTGAATTCTGCTCTTTATAGTTCTGTGTTTGCCAATTGCTTCCCTTTCTCAGTATTTTTCAGCTGAGGTTACCACTGCTAAATTACCAGACAATGAAATAAGACAACAATAAAGAATTGTGATGGAGCTGTAAGACAGCAATAGCAACTTATAATTTGGCTTCTGGCATGCTTCCATTTTGATGAATAATTCAATGCCTTGGAAGGTTGTGAAAGGAAGCCACTTTGTATTAAACACTTAAATTTACCATGAAAGACTAGCAAGAATTGTTTAGGCACTGGAAAGAAATGGCAAATCTGCCAGTTCTTCTTCAGTATAATGTTGGTCCTTGTGTCTGTTCTCATTTAATGTCCTTTGCAGAAGGCAAGCAACAGGTTCAAGTGTCTATAATGAGCCTTTTGAAGGTGAAATGTGTCTTCTAACTTCAAAACAGTGCTATTCATTAATACCCTAATAAGGCAGTAAATCACAGGGCAATAAGTTTAGAATTTGAACACCTTTTTGTTCCATTCACAAAGTTTAAAGCTAAAAGTGTGCCAATAGCAGAATTGCTCAAATAAAGTGTTTGTTCTATTAACATAATGTTTCCAGCTCCATCTCTTTTTTGATTGTGCTTAAGACCATCAATTAGATTAAGAATATGAGTAGAAATAATGAATTCATAAGAAAAATAATTCTGCATGAGAAAATTTTGTGGCTCATACAGATAAAGGAAATTAGAGTCTATGAGAAAGTAATAGACTTTCCTATTAAAATCTAACCATACAATGTCTTACTTCATAGCAGAGGAAAGCCTAATATGATATTTTTTTTAGCTTCTTTTAATTAACTTTCCATCCTATTAGACTTGATCTGCAGTTAACTTTCATTTCACAGGTATTCATGATTTTTATGCTCCTGAGAATTATTAAACCATGAAGTTCAGGCATGATGGTTAATAGCTATGCAGTCATTTTTCAGTTGATTTTCTAACAATTACCCTGAAATTTAAATGTAAATACTTCAGATAATACAGTAAGCAATCATATGGAAAGCATATTCAAATGTATGACTATATAGCCCTTTAAATATCGATTCCACAGCAATCTGACCTGCCCTGGTGTATGAATATTTACTGTTGGTTTAAAACAAAACAAAAATAAACAAACAAACAAAAAACCCCACAGCATACCCTCACATCCCCCCCGTCCCCCATCCCCCTTCTCCATCCATTTTGAAAGGTAGTGCTTCAGCTTCTTTAAAAAAGAAAACAAACTATTGGGATAGTGGGATATACATTATCTTATCATGGTGTGAAGATTAGGGAGAAAGAATGCCAAGGCCTCCCAGCTTACCAATGCGGTAAGCAGAATTAATCAATAGCAAAAAAAACTCATCGTGAATTTTTGTTTAAAAAATCTGTATGGACCTGAAGAATTTGGGTGTCCATCTCCTCAGCTTTAGTCATGGACATATTGGCTTTACTTGTGGTTCTGAAATAGATACAATTATCATAGTATATAATCACAGGATTGTTTGGGTTGGGAGGGACCTCAAATATCTACTTCCAGCCTCTTCACTATGGGCAGGCATGCCTTCCACTAAACCAGGTTGCTCAGGGTTCCATCCAACTTGGCCTTGAATATTTCCAGGGATGGTGTTTCTCTGAGAAACTTGCCCCAGTGCCGCACCACCATCACAATAAAGAACTTCTTCCTAATATCTAATTTAAATATACCTTGTTTCATTTTGAAGTTGTTGTCCTATCACTACATTCCCTTATAAAAAGTCCCTCTCCAGCTTTCTTGTCTGCCCCTTTTAAGTTCTGGAAAAAAGGTGCTGTAAGGTGTCCCTGGAGCCTTCTCTTCTCCAGGCCAAACAGTGCCAACTCTTTCAACCTGTCTTCATAGGAAACAAGCTCCAGCCCTCAGCTCCATGACCATCCTCTGGACTTGCTTCAACAGGTCCTTCTTTATGTTGGGGGCCCCAGATACTAATACCATTAATACTAAAGTTAACTTTTGGAATGAGATCTGTTTCTCTTCTAATCCAATCTTTTATGAAAACAGAGCAAATACCCTTCACAGCCACTTTCTTGCTGTAATGCAGCCTCTGATAAACAGCTTAAAGCGTTGGATTCTGAATCACAGTAGAATTTATTCCAGTCATTCACGTTGTTGAAAAAGAGGATTCAAACTTGCCTGCAGCAGCCTTCCATTGCTGTAATCCTGAACTTTCAAACGAAAATTTGCAAAAACAGCACCCTCTCTTTATGCTTCTGCACTGCATGGCTAGTATTAAACTTGCCTGTAAAAACAAACAAACAAGAAGTCCTGCCAAAAATTCATTCCCAAATGCCTGAGTCACAGCACCATCCCCTCTTGTCTTTTCTAAATGATAGACAGAACTAGCTCACATTGGAGGCTCCTATACAAAGGATTCCCCTGCAGTGCTTCAGCACTAGATAGCTCATATGCTAGTTAGCTCTATTGTATGTCTGGTGCAGTCACAAGTGCTGCCTAGTAGGAGAATTGACGTCAAAGGGTGGATTAATAGGCATTTGCCATTCCATCTCCAAACACCTCTGCTTGAGATCTCAAGAGTGCTTTTAAACATTTATTAAAATCAAAAAGAAAGAGCATCTCACATTGTCTGAAGTGATGTGAGGGAACAACACCTAACCTACTGCTCAAAAGCTTGGCACTCCATTTTTCCTTTCCAGAGGAAGAGTTGAGGTTCTATTTATTTATGTATACAGATAATCGGGGTTTCTACCTAGGGTTTTCTTCCCAGTGGTAATTTTGTAGAACCTGTCAGCAGTCTACTGCTTGGTAGTGAAATTCTCTCATCAGTAACAGTCTCTTATGTAGCATTTTTCCTTTACAGGTCACTGGAGATTACACCTCATTGTATGCAACATCAGCTCATTTTACAGATGGAGAATTTGGCATAGCCTTTTAGGATGGCTGTGGGGAAGTCCTTGTATTAATTCTGAGGACTCTTTTGCCTCGTTTCTGTCTGACTAAGACACTGAAGTCCCATAGTCATAGGACTCAGTTTTGGGCTTCCAAAGGCTTCTTTGTAACATGAGGAAAATAACATTATGAGCAGGGCTGTACTGCTTCTGCCATTTGGAAGATGAATTTATTAATCCCTGATGTAGTGCAGTTTTTTAACATGTGCTTGAATAGGTCGTTTCAATAGTTAACTCTTACACCTCAATTACTCTAGGAGGGAATTTAATATTGCTTAAACTTAGAATAAAGCATACCTATAAGAATAGGTATACCTATACCTATCATGCCCTGTGATTAATAAAATGAATAATTTTCGGTGTGAAGGCACAGGTAAATTAATCTTGTTCAAAGCCTACTGGAATAGGCCTCTTCCCAACTATCATACTTTAAGTTCTCTTCACTCTATCTTTTACAAAGAGCTGATGTTCACAATGGTGAAAAGACATGGTTCATTATTTCTTCTCAGTAACTGCACAATGTAGCTTGATATAATTACCAAGGAAATTGTGTATTGTTGTTAGTTGGAATTCATCCCCATGTTTGTGATTAACAAACATTAACACCCATGTTCTTTCCTAGAGCTTATCCAACACTTTCCTTGGTACTGTGTGTACACTGTTAAAGGTCTGTGGTTGTACTGATTCCCAAGAATAAGGTATATTTGCATCAGTGGAGAATTCTAAAGTGGAATGCTTTAGATCTTGAATGTCTTCTAGAGACATAAGTAATGCCTGGGGTGTTCCTGGATTATTTAGCCATCCAAGAAGTAGAAAACACTTTTCTTTGTGTGGTTTTTCTTTGTTTTATTTTGTTTACAGCTCCAAGATAAAAAGCACAGTATCTATCTCTGGATACAAGCTTCAAACACAGGTTCTTCCCAGCACTGATTTGTGCCTGTAACAAAAATAGGAAATACTAAAAGAAGAGGGGTTATTGAGGGCAGAACTAGAATTATTACTTTTCCTTCAGAAAATAAGTTCAAGTTCATTGCAAGAGAAACCTTTTACCAGTGATTCTACTATGCTTTGGGTCCTCCTCTCACAAAGCAAGGGAGGAAGTTCCATCCACTGAGTTACTTGCGGTTGGATTAATTGCAGACCTTGAAAATGTAATGTGCTTATGCTGTTCTAGTGATTAATTCAATTACTTTGTAGGAACTTTCAACAGAAATGGCAAATGTAGCCCAGTATGAAAGTGATTGCACCGAGAAAGGGTTCTGCCTACTTCTGAAGTACACTACCCCCTTTCACATAGTTGTAAAGAGTGATAAGCTCTCACCTTAGCCTCCTTTTCTCCAGATTTAACAATCTCAGCTCCTTCAGCCGCTACTTGTAAGACTTTCCAGACCCTTCACCAGCTTTGTTGCTGTTCTCAGGACAAGTCCCAGCACCTCAGCGTCTTTCTTGAAGTGAGGGGCCCAAAATTGAGCACATAACTCAAGGAGTGGCCTCAGCAGCACAGGGAGACAACCACTGCCCTGGTCCTGCTGGCCATGCTATTGCTGACACAGCCCAGGATGCCACTGGCCTTCTTGCCCACCTGGGCTCACACTGGCTCATGTTCAGCTGCTGCTGACCAGCACCTCCAGGCCCTTTTCTGCCAGGCAGCTTTCCAGCCACTTTCCATCCTGTAGCACTGCCTGGGGTTGTTGTGACCCAAGTGCAGAACCCAGCACTTGTACAGTTTATCTCAGCCCATTGATCAATCTGTCCAACGGCATGTGACTTCTTAGGACACTGCTACTGAGAAGATATGCAGAAGACATTAAGTATTTGCTAGGATTTGGACAACCTGATGACTTGTTTTTTTACCTGTCTGCTTCATAGCTGTATACTGAAGAAAGGAGGAGACACTAATACAGCTTTGCTGCTTGCTCCATATTTGTGGATTAGCAGAAAATTATGAATTATGTACATTTTAGTATTCCATAAATATGCATAAAACTTTTGCTACATGTGTTTGGACCAAAAACAGTAAACTATCCCTGCTCCCATTCAAATTATTGGATGACACTCCGCTGCTGAGTTTGTCAGTATGAGAACCTGGGTTTTGGTTGCAAAATCCCTTCAGAAAGACTTCTTTCCATTTAACTGACTTCTAGGATTAAATAAGTTTGCCTTTACATTTTTTTTTTTTAAAAAAAAGCCTTAGCTGGGCTGACTACTAATATCAATCTTCAGTCTTTCAAAAAGAACATACATCAGATCTTTCTCCCCAGAGAAAGAGACCGTTTAGAGATACATGGGAAGAATGCTTTCAGGGCAGTGATACTGGTTGGGCCGCTTAGCACTGGAAGCATCAAATACTCTTTGATTTGGAGGACTGTGAAAAGATAATAAGCTTATGGCAAACACCTGAAAAATTCTTTACCGCTGTGGCAGTTTAGCCCTATGATTTCCTTAGCTCTCAGAGCTAAAAATGTGCTTTCATTTCTGATGATAGTTTTTCAGCTCATTGCTATAAAGAAGCCCCACTAATTAACTCTTACACACAAATCCAAACAGAACAGCATGTGGGACTTTGCCAGTCATTCGCATATAGATATTCTTACTATGGATTGCTTTTTTATTTCTAAGCTTCAGATGTGCCCGTGGGCTTAGGAATGAGAGAGCTTTCTACCAGTATAAACACCTGGTGCAAGGGAAGTGATATAACTAATTTATATTCTTAGGCTCTTCCTACCTCTGTGTATTGTAGTGGACCAGCTAATTCAATACACTTCTCTTGCAGTTTAAATTAGTGCAGATAGCTGATGGGAATCACCGGAACAGATTTTTATTCTGAATTGAGTGTAGGGAAGAGGATGTTCTTTGAAACTTAGTATTTAGTCCTATTTATCTATAATCTATTTGTTACTTGTTGTATGCTAAGCATTTGTTTGGCTGGATGTCTGAAATACACTATGAAAAGTTAAAAGCATGCAAGAATGAACAGGTTGTTTTGAGAGCTAGTACAAGCAGGAAGAACAGGAGCTGTGTTGCTGTGGAGAGAGCTCATATAATGTGGGATTCAGTGTGTTAGGGAAGAGAGAAACTGTCAGCTTTAATGGAGCACAAGGACATGAAGTTGTGTCAGGGCAGTTTAAGTTGGATATTAGAAGAAGGTTCTTCACCCAGGGGGTGGTTGGGCACTGGAACAGGCTCCCCAGGGAAGTGGTCACAGCACCAAACCTAACAGAGTTCAAGTGTTTATACAATACTCTTGGGTGCGTAGCGGGACTCATCTTGGGGATGGTGCTGTGCGGGGCCACAGGTTGGACTTTGATAATCTTAGTGGATCCCTTTCAACTCAGCATATTCTGTGATTCTGTAATTCTGTGATTCTGTGACTAGAGTGGTAAAAGACATGGAAGTTCCAGAGGTTAGCATGAACCTGGGTACAGTAGTGCAGCCCTAGATCCTAATTTACCATCCATCTTTCGTATTCCTCTCTAACACACACAAACACACAGAGAGAGAGAGAGAGAGAAATGTGCATTACCTTCATTTTTTTCATTTCCCTTTAAAATGCAACTTGAAAAGAAAAAAATAGTATAACATTATCATTGAAGTCACTGAACAAGGGGCTTTTTGTATAATTGTTTCCCTGTTGATATATGGATTTGTTTTCATTTGAAAACACTGGCTATCAGCTCAATCCTTCAAGCAAGAAACTTGTAAGCCTTGATAATACAGATGTTTATACTCCTAGTCCTTTGATCTACTTTAAGTTTTTGAAAACAAATATATAAAAAAAAGCTGCACTAGTTATGCTTTTTAGTCTTTGTTTTTCTGAGGAACAATTTGCTAGGTGTTCAGTAATAAAATAGCATCTAGTAGCTCTGTGTGGAAGCATTTAGGATCCAATTTTCAAATTAGGACATCTAGTTTTGACAATTAACAGCCAGAATTTTTTTAAAGGCTGATGAAGGTTTTCCCAGCTCAACAGAAATTGCTGGACCCAGATTTTCTGAAGAACTCTACTTCTATTCAAGCACCTCTATGTCGACCAAATAAAAAATTGTTTAGCACCCTTCAAATCCTCTTGGAAGGCAAACATCAAGATTTCCTTTACAAAATCTTGTCATCTCTTGAAGTGTCTCTGGTTCCAGTTGTGGTTCTCTCTTTTGATCTTTCAGGCAGTAAAAGGCTTTTCCAGACCCTCATGCAAGAGTTAGGCGTTTATCGTCAAATAGGGCATAAGTATTTTCTGGGGAGGCCTGACAGACTGCACAGTTGGCAACCAGACTCATGCCTTAGAGTCTGTTTTGCATCAAAGAGAAGGCACTCAATTCTAATGTGCTGAAGGGGGATATTTCACTGCTCTGAAAATCCAGCTGCAAGTTATGACAAATACTGATTAAAATTCAAAGCTTAAATGCCTCTTTGTGAAACTCCCTAAGTACAATTAAACCAGAGGCTCAGAATCCTGGTGGGGAGTGATGTCCAGGGACACTAGCCTTGTAACCTTGCCAAACAAAAATCTCCACTGAGGTCTGAAAAGGCCTCACTTCTGCAAAATTTTTTCCTCTTCCTAACCAATATTTTCCAATCCACAAATGAATCCCCAAATTTTCCTATGCAGACCAACATTTTGCTTCCTGTAACCTGCATGTTTTGTCCCTGAGATAACCCTAACCAGGTTTCCTCTTCTGTGGTTTGACCTCTTTCCTTCCTAACACATTTACCAAAGGGATGTAGGAGACAGGTCCAGTGTAGCCTCCCAGCATAGGCATGGTACATTCCAGCTACAGCTGCACTGTGCTGTTAGTCAGTGCAACCTCATCTCTTCCAAAGCAGAGCTCTTATAACACCCCTCTCAGAACTGGACAGTTTTCAGTAATACATCTAAAATCAACCCAGGCTATTTTATTTTTGAGGGGTTTATACTTATTTAATATTCCCCAGAACTAATATTGATCAATCAGTGGCTTGAGAGGTGCTACTGCTCCTCTTGTTAATAAGTACCAAAACATCCTACCTGTTTGATATCGTATCTAAACAAAAGTACCCCTGGCCAACTCCACAGGGAGGATATCCCAGAATTATTCCCAGAAACTCAAGACAGCTCCCACTTCAACTGATTGGTGGTACCATGACCTTATGATGGCTTATGGAATGATCTTGCTGACATTCCTGATGAAAACCGAAGGTGTATGCAGTGCTTACAGCCTGATTTTTCCACCTCCTGGAAAGATTAGTCTTAGGCAGGGTCCAGAGCTTTATATGTAACTTTTTTGTCTTTTAAAACACCAAACAGAACAGTTTGTTTGTCTGGGGTCCTGAGTTCCTTCTTGGAAGGACTCTGATATCTAGGTGATGGTCTTTATGCAAGAAAAAAGCAGATATCATATGCGTCATTAAGGAATTCAGAGGAAGCTGAGGACCCCTCGAGGACATACAGTATCTGGGATACAGTTTTAGGAAAGAACCAATTAGTAATATCTCCTTGAACTTTTAATACTTTTGTAGCATAGGAGAAGGTAGTCTCTGCCTTAATGCTAGCAGTGGCAGCATTTTCTGCCACTAGGCAGAAAAATAAATGCCACTGATTTCAGGTGTGCCTTGGAGAGTTAGAGTCAAAACAAGGGCTGGAGTCTGGTGTTTTGAGTGGATTCAAATGGGTCAAAGTCAGGGTGAAAAGTTTATCCTAGCATAGCTCATAATTTCTCCTCACCCTTTTCCCCTTCTGACCTCCCCCAGAAATGCAGAGATCCTGCTGGAATGTGCTTTGCCCTTTCTGGAGAGGCATGGATGGTACACCCCTTGTCCGCCCCTTCCCTTCTGCCTGCCCGCTCCCCAAATCCTTGCTTGCTCTTCTATTTTTCTACTTTCCCTAAATGCAACTTACTTTAAGCATGCATTATTATTAACATCCTACAGTAAAATTAAGCTATTATATAACCCATTTGTCGATCTCAGCCAATTTCTTCTATCTTTTTCTATGTCTATTTATGACGTACATCCAGACTGCACGTCTTTTTTTTTTCCTCCTCTCCATGTTTATTTTAAAAATAAGTGATAAAAAAGATGTATTAAAAAAAAAAGCAACACTTAAGGGTGGTGGGGTTTTTGGCCAACATTTGAAAACATATTTGAATGGGAGGGAGACAGAAGGAAAGAGAATCCAATTATTTAAAAAACAAAAATCAAATTATGAAAGTGTCCCTAGACTGCTTTGTCTGTTCCTTTCAATGTGTGCATCTGGTTTGTCCATCTTTGAAGCTGTGTGAAATAATTTTTTCTTTAAAAATAAAATTTCGAAATCCAGCAATTGTTCTTATCTCCCTTCTTCCTGGGAACAAAGTTGTCTTCTTCATTTTTTGCTTTTTTTTTTAGTATATCTCTACATTGTTATATTTTGATGTATTTCTTTTCAATGGTTGAATTTCTATCTTAGATTTGGTATGTTCCAATCTAATAATGAAAAAAAAACAAACAAAACAAAAGAGTTATGAATTGTTTTCTGCAATTTTCCCCCTCTATTCCTGTCTTTAAGTATGGAACTACTTCACTGGCAGAATCCTACAGCTCTATTTTTGAGATTCTCTAGGGAATCTGAATATAAAAGCAGTGTAATTTGACAGTGGGGTTGGGGTGTGCAAACACAATCTTTACATTTGAAGCAGTACATTTGATGTACTCGAGAAATGATTGTCTCAAATTACTGAGAATACTGATGTCAATTTGATGGACTTCAGAAAAGATGATTCCTAGAACAAGAAGGCTGTGGGTAGCTACAGATGAAGTTGTTCTAATTCCAATGCATAAAACTAGTTTCCTTGGTTTTTTTTTTTTTTTTGTTTTATTCTCTGGTTATTCTTATTATTATTATTACTATTATTATTATTATTAGTTTATGTATTTTACTGCTATTTTTAATAGAGAAAAGTCTTAACTGTTTTTATAATTTGAGAACCTTTAATGAAAGTGTAAATATTAATACTATAATTATTAATTTTTTGTAACTTGCATGTTGAAGAAGTTGCAGCTTAGGGTTTGTGAGATTGTCAATGTTAGAGTTCTGTTCTTTCTTTTTGTTGATGGGCATGAATATGCTCATTTGTTTTTGTATATTGCCCATCCCTTCCTTACAGCCAGAAGCTCTAATGCTGCTAGATCACTCCGTACCGCCCTTACATGGACATGGCAACTGACTTACACATTCACTCCCATCATCTTCATCTCCTGTGTAGTACACTCATAGATTTTTACACTCCCACTCCATCCACCCTAAGCATTTTTTCTTCCCATAAGTTCCCCTTCACCACCCCTTTCTTTAGCATTGTTAAAATTTTATGTGCAGTCATCCATTCCTTAAAACACACACACACAAAAATTATAGAAAAAAAGAAAATGTTTAAAAAAATATATATCAAATTGACCAAAAAGGCAAAAAAGCAACAAACTTTGCTTTTCGAAAAACATTATATGTGTAGATATGCAAACAAACAAAAGTAAATTCAATAAATTGTACAGGATTTTTCAACTGCAATGTGCTAACAACTTTACATAAGATAAAAAATACAACCAAAAACAGCAGAAAAAAGAAAAAAAAAACAAGTTCAAATTTGTTAAGGTGCAAGATTTTTTTCTTTTCATGTTATGTGGTGTGGATGTATGTGTTGTTGCCTCCCTGTATCGCCCTTTGTTGTAAAACAAATATATTTAAAAAGAAATAATAAACATTTTGCTAAAAAGTTTTTAAGAAACAACGCAAAAAAAAGCAAGTTACAAGAATGTGGCAATGCTACTTGTCCAAGAGCATTCTTACACAACTTTCTTTTGTAAATTTTTCCTTTCATGCCAAAAAACATGCGGGCAATTTGTTGATGTAAGTTGACTGTTACGAAATCAATGTGGTATGCTTTCTAAATATTTTTATGTATTTTTGGTTACCTTTTTTTAAAGGAATTTTTTTTTGATTTTCATAATTTTTTTCAGTTCTCATAGGTTTTGATTTTTCTTTTGCTGGTAAAGTGAAGTACTTGTTCTGTTTTTTCTTTCGCTGACCTTGTTGCTGTGGCATTTTTATTTTCTAGTGTATGGTTTTGTTTTAGGAAAATTTATAAAAGTTTATTTATTTTTTAATCAGTTTGTATTTGCCTTTATGTTATGTGCTCTTTGTATATTGTCAATTGCCATATTGTATTGTGCAAAGGATGGGGTGAAGGAGTCTGAGGCAGTTTGGTTCTGTTCTTTTTCAGTCCCCCTCTAGAACCTTTCTTTCCCTTTGCCCACACAAATCGCCAGTAATGTTACTTCTTTTTGGGCTACTTAAATTGTATTTAACCTGGTGGTGTAGCCTTCATGTCAAGTTAGAATTTATGGGAATTCTTTAACATTTTGGTACCTCTCCGGGTTTTCCTACTGCAGCTCTACACCATTCTTACTTTATTCCCATGAAACTATTTTATTTCTATCAAATTTTTTCATTGCTGATTATGTGTCCGATGTCCAGTCTAAAGGATACTCTCAAGTGTACTCTTACCAGCTTAGTTACCCTCCATATTAATATTAGTATCAGACTTTATAGCATCATCCAGAAATGATGCAGACAGATCCTGAACCTCTAAAATCTCCTTACTACAAAAGAGGTTTGCATTAGTTTCTTCAAAAGGCAGTGACAAAAAGTATGAGAAAGCTGTACTTCTTTATAAGTACATATGTTTTCACCATTTCTGCATAGTAATGTTGTGCTCAGCAGGTATATTAGGTTCAACCATCAAGTCCCTGAGACAACTGATACTGAAAACAGAATAAAAAATTATAGTGAATAGGAAGCTGTCACCAGGTAATCAGAAAAGTTTAACATAATGGTGGGAGATAGAAGAGGGCATGCCTCGATTGGTTCAGAGAAGCTCACTGTGCACCAAAATACTTGGTTTTGCTCTAGAATTTTGCTTCTAGACATGATGTCATGTCCTTTCTGGAAGCTTCTGTTTCACTGAAACTCTGCAAAGGTAACCAATAATTTACATCAGTAACAGACAGCCCAGCGTTAACTTGAGATTCGTGACATCTCAAAGTCTGTACCTTCCTGTTGCACATGAGCCATCTGTTGGGAAACACCACATTTACTCATGTCTTTTACTATAATTGGAAGGAGGGGCTTAGGAAATGCTTTTCAACCAACTCCACCAGAAATTCAGTTTTACAGAATCACTTTGAGGACTACATAGTCTCTGAAATGAAAAGGAGATATCTGAGATAAAGAGTTGCAGTATTCCATTGTGAAAATCACGTTTTTCTCTCTACCAATCTCTGTCCATTGCAATTAATTCAGACTGCAAGAGTAGAAAATATTAAGAATGTTCATATACTAAATTTTGTGTTAGCATCATCTTTCCTTTGAATCAGAGACTATATTCTGAATAATTTCCTCTTTTTATCCTCAGAGGACTCAGAGCAGAATTAACTAAATACCATTAGACTGAAATTTATGAACTCAGTCTTTTAATAAGGAACTGCTGTGTTGATACAGAGGGGGAAAAGGTAAGGAATTATTTCTCTGGAAAGTATTTAATATTAAAAGTGGAGTCAGACTTCAGAGGAACATCAAAAGAATAGAATGAAAGTTGCAAACTTTGGATGCGGAATTTCAAGTACCTGCAGGAATGGATGAATTGCGCAACCTTTATGGATGACATTTTAAAGCTCCTCAGTAGCAGCTGGAAAAGAGAGGGACAATGTGTTCCTTATCATCAGGAGAAGATGAATCTTTAAGGCTTCCTTTTTGTGTGCCTTTTGTCCTGTATCAGTTTGATGCCTAAAATTCCACTGAAGTAGTTGTGGCTCCAAAGAAGAAAACCAGTGGCTGCTAGTTTTTCATGTTCGTTTATTTGTCATATTTTTTGGTGCCCTCTGCATTCCTGGCTTGCCCACACCATTCTCACAGTTCAGAAGGCTTCTATTAAATTTTGAACACTCTGTCTCTTACAGTGGCAGAGGACTCTGACTGGAGCTCAGCTCCAGAGGTATGAATTATGTATCTATAAATAAACTCATAAAGCAAAAAGCAGGGCAGCTCCTAGGCTTAAGTAGACCATTTATATCCCCAGTGCTCCTGGTGGTTTAAAGAAAAGCATAACTCTATGAAAGTAGTATATGTGTTGCATTAAAAGGCTAATTTTTAATTAATATATGCACACTTTCTGGAATGAGAAGGCCAAGCAAACCGCTGGGCTGTCTGGTGTAAGATTTCCCACCCCACAGACTTCAGTTCTCTCAGAGCTCCTTCCAGTTTGGTGTTTTTTGGGGTTTGGTGGTTTTTTTTCATCTGCACTGTTGATGAGCAAATAAGTTTTACATCTATGTCACAGGAGAGGAAACAATTTGATCTGTTTCTTTTTTGTTTAGTTCTTCAGCATTGTGTCATCAAGAGGAGCTTTTTAACAGACATATTTCTATGCCATGCTTAGGGGAGAAAGCACAAAGTAGGTGAAGAATAAATCTGGAAAATCCTTGTGAAATCTTTGGATTGCTAAAGTAATCCTGAACTCACAGCATACCAGTGAACACTTCTAACAGGTGGTTAGCAGCCAACAGAACAAAAAGGGGAAAGGAAATCTGTAACTGCCAGAAAAGAGCCTTTATCATTCGCAAGCAGAATCTAAGTCTTACATGAATATTTGTTGGAAAGCCGTGGCCCAAACTGGGTTGCAGCCTTGCTTTTTTTTTTTTTTTTCCGTAGCACAGAGCAATTTGGAAAGTGAACCTTTAAGTTTTATTCAAGGCTGCAAAGCATTAATTTTGCAATTGAAAAATGGGTAGACATTGTGAGGAGAAAACTTGACAAACATAAAACCTCTCTCAAACATATTTCCCTTTGAAATTGTCATGTAAGTTTTTTGAGGGTCTCCTCTTCAGCTTTTACCAGAGGCCTAAATCTATAAAACATTTGCCTTCCTCAGCAAATCGTTCAGGATCCAAATCCTGCATAAGATATTCTTGACAACTAAGTGGCTGTAATTTTTTTGAATCTTTCAGTGTTTACTTTTAAACTGACATGGGGCCTGGGCAAGGGGCACCATTACTCCACCATCAAAGGACCACTGGCTCCAGGCAGCTTCCTGCACCCTCAGCCCTTTTTCTGTGAAAGATGGTTCCCCCTACACGCACTCATAACATGTTGACCATCAGACTCCCTCTCATGTCTCGTACATGTAGAAATGTAGTGCCACGTACAGACTTGTTTGCAGGTATGATATGAAAGTTTGTACTTGCTCCATAGATATTGGTGATCATATTTCTCACACTTTCCTGGGAACTTTTCAGGATTTACATTCCCTGTTATCCTTAAATAATACATTTCTCTTAGACTGAGTGGCATTTTTATCATGCCATTTTTAAGAATGTTTTTAGTCCTCTATAAATCACATACCCCAGGAAGTATTCGTTGTGCTTGCATCCTGTTAGACCTACTGCTTCAAGTTTGCTGTGAGTTTTGCATAGATGCCTAACAATGCAATAAAAGAGAAGCCAGATTTTATACCTAGAGTGCTTTTTTTGACTTACTGTCACACAGCTTTTTTGGATCTCAATTTCTTCTGTTACAGACAATAAAAAGACTAAAAATCAAAACATTATTACCACCCTTGCATCTACCTGATACCCTACAAAAGTAAATGTAACAAATTAACTCCTTCCTGGAGAAGTGATTCCTAATGAAGGACCTTAAACAGTCTCTTAATTTCTTGAGTATGCAAGTAACTATAGTGTGGGTCACTGGACAATTTGAAATAAAAACTAGTAATAAGATTAAATAATTGTATCAAAATTAATCCAGTGCTCCTGGTATGAGTTATTTCTCTCCTCACATACATGGAGACATGAAAGTTTTGTGAGATTTAGTCCTGACTCTGTCTTATTGCCTTCCATCCAACAGACTTGCTGGCATTGAAAAACTCCATGATTTTTCTCCATCACTTATGTAAAGCCCCACTTATCATAGCAAGTCTATCAACTTTACTTAATATTTCAAGATGGCTGTGATCATTTTTATGGTTCCAGTAGTCTTGATCATTATCTCTAGTCCTTAATAGTAACAAAAACTATATAACTATGACCTGGTTTTAAATGCAAAGTTTACTGAGGCAAAAGGAAGGTCTTCATATTTAGTGTGAGATATGTCTGATTCCTTCCAGAAAACTTATTATTAACAGGACCAAAATAACTTCTCTTTGGACAAAAACTACCCAAAATATTGCTCCAATGGGTGGCAGATCAACTACATACCGATGCTGTAGGCCAGTAAAATAGCTTTTGAGAACAAAGGCACTTCAAGGCTTCAGATGAGCAATTAAAGGCTGACAAACTTTTTTTTCCAGTTGAGTGACACGGATGATGAGTGAAAATCACAGATGAGTATTGCAATTGAACAGCAAAACATCTTTAAAAACTGTTTAAAGGAAAACTATCTTATCCCTGACTTTCTGGAACTTAAATTCCAGACTCATGCAGTGTGATGCAATTCTCACTTAAGTACTGTTATTTTTTATTCATTTTTTTACCAGGCTCACAAGGCATACTCCAAGTTCATCCTGAGACCACCTGTTTGCATAGATTATAGATGCTCTACTCAAGCCCTGGATAGGCCTTCTGGACACATATAAATCATATTACATGCTCTAGTTTCTACATCGCTCAGAAAACAGCTCAGATGCATGAGCACAAAATGCAGTGTAACCATTTGGCAGACTACACTTTAGGCTTTTTTACATAATTTTTTTGAAAGCATGTCGTTTGGAGACATTGATACTTATTTCTTCATTCTCTCTGCAGTAACAAAAGAGATATATGAACATACTGAGGAAGCTAAGAAAAATAAACAAAATGTTCAAATTGGCCCTTTGTATCTTAACTTTAAACTAGCTTTGCATGCAAGTATGCAAAGTACCGCATTTCTTATTTTGGCATAATTTCTACCCTGGTACCTCTGAGAGAATTCCGACTGTTTCAATTGATTAAACTGTGTCACCACTTAGTTTCCCATTAAAGAAAAGGCCATATTGCTATTTCAGCTATCCAGATATAATCACACTGTTAAATACCTTTTTCAGTATATTTCTATATTCAAAGTGTAATTTGTTCAAATATATTGCTCTCTAAATACATTTAGAAGGTATTTTGATTTTAGACCATATAATTTATAGGCGTTCTGTGGACATTACTTTCAGAATTCAATGGGAAACAAGTGTATGTAATATACAGAGTAGATTTGAGAGAGTAGAATTTTTGACCCTGATGTATTCAGCATTGCAACAATGCCAAACTATTCATTAACAGTTATTAATACATAACTGAAACCCAGAATTATTTATTTAGAAACTATAATTCCTTTTCTACATCCTACTTAAGCAATGGTGAGTATAAATCAAAATTTCCTATGCATTAGGAGTACTTCGTACTGAGTTGCACTCCTTTGAAAAGATTTAGATTATTCTCATAGTGTCAGCTGAACAAGTCAATTTATATTTCAAGCTGCTTACTTAAATGGCTAGGCAAAGAAAAATTACCCAAGGGAAAATTTATACACAAACTTTCAAAACCAATATAGTTCACTCTAAAAAATCTGCTGATGACCTGTATGTCAGCAGAAGACTATATAATCAGAACTAAATGAATAAGATTCCACACTTTTTTTTTTTAATCCACAATATAAAATAGTGGAGTGTTAACTACCACAGACTCAAAAGTAGAGGTGCAGTCACATTATAATCCAGAGACAACACAGGGCTATTACCCTAAAAGTAGCAATATTGCTGCTCAGAATCCAAATCATAAAAATGATGCACTGACTTTCTTGTTTCATTTGCAGCTTACATTGTTGTAGCATATAAGTGTCACATCTGTAGCTTTCTTGTTCTGCATGGAGAGGAGACCATAAGTCCACCTTGTTTTCAGCCTTCTGTAGGCAGGTAACCATCATGTTAGAAATCAGTAGAACTGACTGCAGCTGTCTGCCTGTCAAGAAATAACAGTAGGTGTGAAGACAACTTCTGCAGTGCAGTCCTGGGCTCAAGTGCTGACTTGGTTCATAAAAATCCTTGTTCAGATTTTTTTGTCAATCACAATAAAATCTATCTTAATTTTTAATCAAATTTTAGTAAATGGATATGAAGAAGAATGGAAGATGAAGATAGCATGGCACTAGTAGCCCCAAAAGATGCAAGGAAAGGGACATTCCTAGTGTCAAACAGAATGCTAAAGAAAGATTAAAAAGAGATGAACATTGAGTAGAGCTCTGTACCTTCATGGACCCAGTAAGTACTTGGTTCTTATTCCATCCCTCACTTTCATGAACCTTCCCACAATTTAAAAGCCAGACAATGATCAAGAAGAAATGGATGAATGGAAAACATCTTAGGGAAAGGAGTCACATACTGCTACAGAGGGTGAGTATATTTGAATGGCAGAGAACAAATACCACTGTTATTTTAAATGAAAATAATCAGAAAAGAAAAATGTGTGGTAGAAAATATGTCTAGGAGAACACTGGTCTATGGCAGTCTAAAGTAATTAATTTAAATATTCTTCTAACCAAATGCTTGAAAAAGATCAATACCAAAAATTGATGACCACAGAGTCACTTGAGAGTATCTCCAAAAGACAAAAAAAATTTGGCCCGCAAAAATTCAGGGTATTTCACTGTGCATATCTAGCATAGGTAGGAAATGGAACATGCCCTTTACCAATGTCCGAGCAGGGTGGGAGGGAATAATGAAAGGCAGCCCCAGGAAAATATGTTGGTAGTATAGTTAGTGAGAGAAAGCTGATCCCTGACACCTTTTTGTAATGCCCAGATCCTCTCCCACCCTTAAGCGAACTGAAACCGGTACATTGTGTCATTAAAATATACTAATCTTCTTTTTTTTCTCTTTTCCATCCCAGGAGGTGAATTAGTTATCCCTCTACTTGTAGAAGACCCTATAGATATCCCTCCTATTGCTACTCGTGCACCCTTCATTACACTTCCCCCTACCTTTCGCCCCCTCCTCACCATTATTGAGACCACCAAAGATTCCCTGTCCATGACCTCTGAGGCGGGGTTACCTTGCTTGTCGGACCAAGGCAGCGATGGTTGTGATGATGATGGCTTGGTGATATCTGGGTATGGCTCAGGGGAAACCTTTGACTCTAACCTACCCCCTACTGATGATGAAGATTTTTACACCACCTTCTCCTTGGTAACAGATAAGAGTCTTTCCACTTCAATCTTCGAAGGTGGCTACAAAGCACACGCACCCAAGTGGGAATCCAAGGACTTTAGACCTAACAAAGTCTCCGAAACTGGTAGGACTACTACCACGTCTTTGTCCCCTGAGCTGATCCGCTCCACAGCTTCGTCCTCGACTATGATGGTTCCCAAATTGCCAGCCGGCAAAATGAATAACCGTGAGCTCAAACCCCAGCCTGACATAGTCTTGCTTCCGTTGCCCACTGCCTATGAGCTAGACAGCACAAAGCTGAAGAGCCCGCTAATCACTTCCCCCATGTTCCGTAATGTGCCCACAGCAAACCCCACGGAGCCGGGAATCAGACGGGTTCCGGGGGCCTCAGAGGTGGTCCGTGAGTCGAGCAGCACAACGGGGATGGTCGTCGGCATTGTGGCTGCTGCCGCCCTCTGCATCCTCATCCTCCTGTACGCCATGTACAAATACAGGAACAGGGACGAGGGGTCCTATCAGGTGGACGAGACGCGGAACTACATCAGCAACTCAGCCCAGAGCAACGGCACGCTCATGAAGGAGAAGCAGCAGAGCTCAAAGAGCGGCCACAAGAAGCAGAAAAACAAGGACAAAGAGTATTATGTGTAAAAAAGAATAATTATTTATATATAAATATATAAATACTTAATGAGTTTTAACTGAGATATCAGAACCATTGCAGCGAATGAGATGATTGGGAGATATCGTTTGTGGGAAAAAGTATTAGGAAAAAATTTCAGCAGTGACTGTTAATGTCTAAGTCATCACTTGGAGTCAGCAAACTTTGCCCTAATGTATTATAAAGCACACTTAGCGTTCTGGAGATGGCGCGCACAGCTCTGCTCTGTTAGTGAACTTGGACATCTCCAAATCTCCTCCTCCGCTGAACTTTCTGCAAAGGTAGAAGACTTCATGGCTTACTTGTTTCATATCTCCAAGTGAGTCTTTAACAATGTTCGTGATCCTTGACTGTATCAATAATTTTTCAGTTTACTTATTAAAAAAAAAACCAAAAAAAAAGAAGGAAAAAAGAAAAAATACAAACATTATTAAAGAACAAAGAAATATTGAACAAACTGATCTGGCTGTGTCCAGCATACACATAATTTTTCGAGATTGGAGGAGGGGAATAAATGATTTTGGAGATTGTTGGTTTTTTGGTTTGGTTTTGGTTTGTTTCTTGGGTTGTTTTTTGTTTGGTTTCTTTGGTTACTTTTGGGTGAGGGAGGGAAGAGTGGAGTGGAGTGGTGTGGGGGGTGACCCAGGACATGACTCGAGAAGAAATCTCGGAAAAAAAATCCATAATAAATAAAGAGAGACTATTACCGTATATGAACTCAAAAGCTACCCATGGTGTTTACTCTGCATATCTGGTTGTATTGTCTCTAGAATCCATCATCTTGTAGTAAGTTGTTTGCTAACAACGCAGTGAAAGTGTCTGATGAGTGGTGCTGAGGAAAATTGTCATGGGAAGCTGGTTCTTTTGGATCTGGCTCCAGTATTTGCAATTGAAGAGCAGATGGGTTTGGGTCTGTTCTGATCAGTCATTGGCTTTATTTGAGTATAGCACTCAGTATGCATTAGACAACCAAAGTATGGTTAATGGGATTTGGAGATTCCGAAAAGAATGCTTAAAAGTTATTAACCATTCTGAGCTGAATATACTGTGCAAAAATAAAGGAGCCTTCCTCTGGGTTCTGGTTCTGTGACATTGCAATGCATGCAAAAAATAATAATAAATCCGTTTAATAAAGAGATCAGAAAGACACCACTGGAGTTCAACTTGTGACAAGACCAATAAATGTCAGAAAAGATAAACACGTGTAAAAGAATGCAAATTACGTAGTTTTTTTGACATATAACTGGTTTTCATATGTAATGTTTTAATTTTGTAGTTTGACATTTCAGATCATCTGTCTTTCCATTTTCCCTATTCTCCCTTTTCCTTCTCTTTTATATAAAAGAAAATAAGCTGCTGTGACACACAAAAAATAATAAAGAAAAAGTTAATTTAATAATATAATATATATACACACAGATATATTTATCATGGTATGTTTGATGGGACGGCTGGAACAGAAGTTCTGTTATAGTCAATGCAGAATGAGAATGTTCTTGAAGAACAGAGTAAAAAGAAACAGACAACAAAAGCAAACCTTAAAATGTGAAGGGAGCGTGTGTTTTAGCTTTGTCACAGTTACCTGTGTCAAAAAAAAAGAATCTGAAATTTTGTTTACATATTTTACTACTATTTTTTTGCTAGTATAATTTCTATATGGATACCCTGATGGTGTATATACTGTTTTATGGTTAAATTGGGAATGTCTTATGTTTTATTTAACTTATTTAATTTGGTTGTTTGGTTTCTATATTTTCCCAGTTATTGTGAAAAGGATTATCTTACTGTACAGAACAATAGTGAGGTGGTTTGACGGCCATGCCTACCATGTGCAAAAAAGTAGATGAGGGAGACAGAGACAGAGAGGAAACCAACAAAAACCAAGACAGGTTGAGAACCCTGGGATATCAGAAATGAAAACTTTTGCTGTATGCGGATGAAAACTAATCAGCTGTTTAGGTTTAGAAATCTACTCTTGCTGGTGTTTATAAGTCGCATGAATATTTGACTTTGGAGAAGTTTCATCAGATACACACGCACATGGGAACTTAAATTCAAAAACACGGTCTTCTCAAACATTTAGAGAAGGCGCTTTCATGTTAACAAATATTTTCAGTGCGTGTATGTGTGCGTGTGTGTGGTGCGTGTGTGCGTGTGTGAGGTTGAGCTTTTTTCTTTTTTATTTTTTATACTAAAAAGAAAAAAAAAGACAGGTTTTAAAAAGGTATGAAAGCACGATTTTAGATGACTTAACTGGCCGAAACTATATAAAAGTTGATTATATCTTGATGTCTGTAAAAGATTGCTGTTCTTGGAGTCTTGGAGTCTTGTGAAATGATTTCCTGCTTTCTTTCTTCCTTTCCTTTTTGCTTTCCTTTTTTAAGTTAAAGGAAAAATATTTACACTTTCCTTTTTTGTGTAAGTTTCTATTGGACAGTTTTTGGGAACATGTGCATTTCTGTATGTGGGCTACTACCATATCCCTGTTGCTTTATGGACAACCTGGAGAATTTTTATTTGAGTTATCGTGATGTTATTGCTTTTTTTTTCCTTTCTTTTTCTTCTTCTTTTTGATTCTTTTTCTTTTCTTAGTTGCATTTTGTTTAAAGATATGCTTAGCAATAAAATGTTCTTCCCAAAGCCCTGGATGTTGCTGCGTTTTTATTTCCAAAAGACTTCAGGGAAATTCCAGATCTTTAAAGGTGAAAATATTCTGTGATGTAAGTATTCCCTATTCCACAGGAGTGTCTAGCCACCAAAGTACAGAATCATGTTCATGTTTTCATTCTTCTCTTAGTCCAAGGAACCTTTTTTCATTCCTTTGCAGGGATATAAATTAAACTTGAGTCAATCTCATACCACTGCCACCACCTCAGTTGCATAGTTCTCTTTAATACGGGGTTTAGTTATTTCAGATAAAAGCATACCTAGGACATCGACTTAGTATGCCCTATCTTATGCGCTCCCTTTGAAGTGTGTAGCTCTTTCAGTGATGTTTATGGGATTCTGGATTCATCTTTGGCCAGGAGTCTATGTTTGATGTACTGCAGCAGGTGAACTCTTTTGGGGATTTAGATAGCTAATTTGATGCAGAAAAATGTTCACTCCATTTTATAGGAGGATCTACCTTAGGTCCTCTGAATTTATCTATCACCTTCCACGTACTACCTAAGGAACATAGTTAATATATTTTGAGTGCTACGTGCTATGGATCAGACTTGGTAGATGGTCTGAGAGTTCACTTCTTTCCAGGCAACCCCAACTACAGTACTGAGTGTTCCTTGTCCTACTGGGCATTACAGTTTGATTCTGGCCATCATGCGAAATTGCCAATATCCTGTCTTCTTTAGCAAGTTGTGCAGAACTTCAGTTCACAATAGTAGTGTGGGGTTTTGACAGATTCAAACTTTCCAAGCTATCTGCCAGGTATTTTACTTTTTACAGGCATCTGGAGGTCAGCCAAATGAGTGTTGCACAGCCCTTTCATTTTCAACCGGGGATATCTCCACCTTTTTTTCCCATAGGTGGAATCCATAGGTGTTTTGAGAAGTGTTTTCCACATGTTTAATTTACAACCAGATTTGACTTAGGGTAAAATGATTGTTCAGGTATTGCCTGTGATTTTCTACGATGTTTTTGCTCACATTTGCATAGGCGAGAATATGTATGTGTACATACATATGAGGTTCTTTTACTGTTTTCAGGTCCTTTGTGAATCATGTTCTGACAACTTACAGATTCCCACGTGTCAAACCCACAGGTTCTGGTCTAATCGTCACTCATTTCCCTCCCAAAATCATTAAATTCCTGAGTGATGACTGGCACCTAATATTTCTGGTACTGGAGCAATCAGCTGGCATGTGGGAGATATAGATCTGAACCTAAATATCTCTTCTAATATTGCAGAAAATTTCTTTATCAGCAAGCAGTTGGTGTTCTGAAAAAATATTTGTTTTTTTCCTCAGTACTTCTTTCAAAACCTGTTATACTTTGTATCATTATGAAATATTATGTGAAACAAGAAATTTCAACCTGACTTATCCTAACCTGCCAGCTATAGTCATGCTTTTTCTCATTTTTTCTCTCACCCATTGACCATTTTATTACTTAGACTAAATGAAAATGTCAGAAAGATTTCATTGCTGCCTAAAAGGCTTGGAATTATTCTATGTCTTTGGCTCATCACAGAACCATAGAATTGTTGAGATAGAAATGGACCCCCTGGAGATCATGTAGTCCAAGCACTACCCACTCACCGAAAGCAGAGTCAACTGCAGTGACTTACCCAGGACTATGTCTAATCTTTTTTACATCTCCACATGTAAGTTCCACAAACTGTCTAGGCAACCTGCTCTGTATGAGCACACTCATTGTAAACATTTTTTGTTGTGGTTCGATGAAAGTTAATTCATTTGTTCCCACTTCCTTTTGCCCTTTTTCTGGGTACCACGGAAAAGGTCCTGGCTCTCTTTTGTTTACAACCTCCCTTCAGGAGTTCATATATAAGAGTAAGATTCCCCATAAGCCTTTGCTTCTTCAGGCTGAGCTGTCCCAGCTCCCTCAGTCTCTGCTTGTCCAACACATTCTCCAATCACTTACTCAACTACATGTCTCTATCAGACTCACTCCAGTATCTGGAGCAGAATCAATTGCCTTATCGCCATCACTGAACTAGGTATATAGCTCTTTTCAAGGACCATGGCTGGGCAGTTGCGCCTCTTCCTGCCATCTTCTACTGGTAAACAAAATCCCACTTACTGTGTCACTTTTTGATGATCCCTGTTTAGATGCCAGGCTTTGTATTTCCAAAACTGTTCAGCATTTACTGCACAGTTGCAGATGTTCTTCACTGAGACAAAGCATGAAGATCTGAGCACAAATGGGCTTTCACTATCCCAGACCTGATGTTGCATAAAAGGACAAATGAGGAGCAATGTCAATGCTGGTTCCTTTTCCAGACATTTCTCTCTGTGCTTCTTGTCTGGGAGGGAGGGTGGACATGCTAACCTCCTCTGCGGTTGCCGTGCCGGGCTGTTTTTCTGCCACAGAAAAGGACACAGTGTGAGAACATACTGATCAGACAGTTTGGTAATAATGATTAAAAGAAAAATATCCTTCCTGTATATTCCATAGTGAAAGTATTTTCAATCATAAGATGGTGATGACTCCCAAGGAAGGCAAATACACATAAATTAAAACTAATGAATGTGACATGACACTTAGAGCCAAAGTTAAGCATGTTACTTCGATGGAGATGCTGTTTTTAATGCTGTCAGTCTGTAAGGCGTTTGCAAAATCACAAAGTTCTGTCAAGGGCCCTGTGAGAACACAAAGTCTCATGCAGCTGTTGCCATTTTATCATACACCCTCCCTAGCTGCCAAGGTTGGCACTGGCTCCCTAGATGTTTCTCATGTGGTGGAACAAATCACTGCCTTTCCCTTCCCACATGCAAGCGATAACAAAGAAATGGAACAGCAACAAGACTTGTGTTCTAGCTGTTAACCTCACTGGTTCTTCTTGGGTTGGTAGAGATACTAGCATTAGAAGAAAGACTACTGCCTGCTGTTTGGCTCTCTGCATGGAACCCTGGCTGAGCTCTGAGAGCACATTTGCCTAGGTGGTGTAGAAGTATTGCCACCAGGGGTGTTGTGATAAATGAAGGAGGTTGGGGTGCAAGGTCTTGGCTGATACTTACTCTTTACTGGTGAAAGTTTTCCCACAGTAGCAACATCTGTTGGGTTATTTAAGAAAAAAAGAATCAGAATCTCTTATTCAATTTGGTAAAACACTGTATAGTAAGCTATCACTCTCTGTTTTCTCTTCAGACATTGCACAGTGCTGTATCTCCTGTCTGTGCCCAAATAGTTCCCAATAACCCCATTTTTCTGGAGTGCCTGCTCATGTTGTCTTTCACACATCAGCAAACATGGTGCCATTCAAGGAAAATTTTCAGTACATGTTGGTCTGCGGGGATTTGATGTTTATAATTTTGGGCACATGGATTGCATGAGAGAGGGAAAAGAGAACACTCAAGAGATTATGTTGGACTGCATAGCTAAAGAAAGGCTTAATTTTTAAAGGTATTAAGCTGGCTAATTCTTATTGAAAACAGGGGAAATCAACTACATAAACACCTTTAAAAATTGAGGCCATTTCAGTGTAGTAGTCAGATAAAGTTAATTAGCTAGTGTTAATTGCTTAGGCTTTCGCAGTACCAAATGGTGTCGGCAAGTGGTGGACAATGTTCTGCTTTTTCTCACGAGGCTTACATAACTCACCTGCCTTCAGAGTGGGAGTAAAAATGAGAGATGTTTTAGATATGTTGTAAATTGCCTGGAGACAAACCCATTTCAGCGTGCTAGGATGAGGCTGCATGAGCATGCTGTTTCCTTAAACTCAATTGAAGCAGACAAAAAAAAAAAAAAAAGAAAAAACAACTTTGGTTTATTTACGTACCTTGTAAAAACCGAACAAAAGCCCAAACCTGTACTTCTGCCACCAAGCACAGTCTAAAGCCACTCAGCAAGAGTTTTCATCTACCCCTCCATGCATCTCTTTTGTCTGCCTGTTTACAGAATACGACAAAAGGACAATGTCCACATGGGTCAGAAAAATCCTGAACAAGCAGCTGGGAAAATCTTCAGGCATGCTTTTCTTCAATGGCTCGTAAGCTGGGCACTATGCCTGACAGCTTTGGCTGGTGCACATGGAAAATTAAACTCACTGGAAAAGAATTATATACATACATTTAATAATGCTGCCAAAGCCTTTGTAACGCTATGAAAAAATTCATCCAGCATTTGAATTTCAAGAATACTTACATAAAGTGTTAAAATACAGAACAACAAAACAGGACTGAATCACACCACAGAAACAAAAGGGGAAATGGGAAAAGTGAATGCTCTGTAAACCATTTGTAGTTACATCTGCATGACCTCCTTGGTGCACATGGTTCTCACAGTTTTCAGTCATACAGCCTGGCCCAGTAAGTTTAAAAGTTGCTACTACTGTCAAGTGATGGTAACAGCAAGTCTTTAGTTATGTGGGGAAAGAGATAAATGGAAGGATCACTCACAAGGTTGTTAGGTCTCCCTTCTGAGGAACAGTTTCCAAGAGATATTTGTAAGAACAGATGAAGACGGAGAAACAGAGTCTACATGCAGGGCACAGCCATGCAGTAAAGCAGCAGGTAAAGAAAAGGATTTTGATTTCCAAAACCAAGAATACTGAGATGAGTTGTGCCAGGGCTAAAACTCTTTGTGTAACTTGAATCAAGCCCTTTTGTCCCCATGCATCATGCACCGGAGTTTAGTTGTACTATGCAGGACACTTCCAGTAGGTCTATTTGAAATCCTTAAGTGTTTGATCTTACTTCTTCTGCATCATATGATTATTCATTTCTGCCTGTTCTCTAAGTCAAAAACATTAACTTATATCCATGGTTTCCTCGTGAGCTGATACTAGTATCTCCCCTGTGCAAGGATGGAAATTAAGACAGAGAGACTTGCCTGTGGTTATATAGAAAATCCATGGTTGTAAAAAGATTAGCCCTCAAAGCATCCAGATTCTCCCACTTTGCTCATGCCTCCAAAGTACACTGTGGTGCTGCCAGAGGTATAACACATGCAGTCTTCCCATTAACACTAGCTTCTCCAAATCAAGAGCTGACTTGATTTGATTTGGCTAAGAAAACTTAGAACAAATGGTGTAAGTGCAGGCGCTTCTAAAAAGAGAATAAAATACTTTTAACTAAGAACGAATCATTTTAAAACTGAAACTATTAGGCTTCTAACTGTTTATTTTAAATGTCCTGGATTTATACATACTGGTAAATACACAGGCACAGGCATTCATTTCAACATCCAAAGCAGCTTCTAATCTGTTAATCAAGCCCTTTTCTCCCATGTGCATTATGAACCAGAGCTTACTTGTACTGTGCAAGTACTCTGTTCTGGCAGTACTAATCTGCCAGAGTCTAGCTTTGCCATCTGCGAACTCCTGCAGAAAAATCACTGCCTGCATCTGTAATATTTTGCTATAAACAACTTTTTACACCAATTACAGTGACACCAATGACAACACAATTTTATTACATGTAATTATAGGAAGTAAGACTAAATGCCATACCACAGCCCTCCTGGGTCAGTGAGTGTTGAAGTTGTTATCTCTCACAGTCTGCACTGAAATACATAGTGTTGCCAAGATTTTAGATAACAAAGATATTGTTATCTGGATAAATTGAGTCATAACTCTTACAAACATTCAGAACCTACTGAAACTTCCTTTAAAGCTAATGGCAAAGCTTCCTGACAGTAAACAGAGAGTGCTCCCTTTCTATAAATCTCTGAATCTCTGCAAGTTTTGCTGTAAAATCTGTTTGGATTTTTCCTTTTTTACCTTACCTCATGGTGTTCACTGATTTATTTTTTTAAATATTAGCCGCACTATGATCATAAAGAATAACAATTATGATATGCACTATAAAGGCTTACCTTGTAACAGGGAAAGTTTCTGAAGGACTGTTTCCCTCAAAGCCTTTTTAACACAAGGATTGAGAGTATAGAAACTCTCAAGTACCTCAAAGGTTTCTCTGTTCTCCTGATGTTTCTGGGCCCTCAAAAACAAAATTCATTTAAAGTGGTCATAATATCAATATTTCTTCTACGGAAAGAGGCCTACCATAATTTTAAAATTCTTATTTTACCCACAAAAAGATTTACAATTCTTTTTTTTTATAGCTGATTGCACTTCATAGTATCGGTTTCTTATTAACTAATTTGCTTAGAAAATGGAAGAAAATAAGCTGCATATACAGTGCATCTGGGTAAATTTTAAGCCAAATCCATCAACATGACTGTTGCATTTAGATAAGCATGGGCTCTTGCACTTAAGATACACATCCAGGGTGAACATCAGACAATGCTATCTAGCCCTAAGACACATTGCAGCTTGAGCACTTACTACTGAAGCTAAGAAATGCTTTTCCACTGATCAAGAAAACATATAAAGGGAAAGTATGTGCAAATCTGAAGCCAGTTCCTGATTTCCTTACATAAATTAAAGGATATATAATTCCCTCCCCAAATTCTCAATCAATAGTATGACCTAATGTATCCCATATACTAAGGTTCATTTCTTGCAGTGGCACCTGTGCAGCTTTGTTGAAGCTAAAATTCTTACACATCCTTGTCAAACAATATGAAGTAGAACTAGAAAATCTTGTTTATAAAAGCAATTCAAAGCTATCACTATCACTAAATGTGGAATATGGATGCAAAATGGTTGTTTTATACCAATTGGAGCAGTTCCCAGCAAGGTTACTGTTTTTGCTGGTATTTGCATAACAGAGGGAACTCAAATTCCATTTCCAGACCTTGAAGACTCCACAACCCAAATACATGTGTATTACTTTAATGCCATTCCAATGTTTGAACTCAACAGTCTTAACCCAAGCTTCTTATTTGTGGGAGTAGGAAAAATTGGCTTCAGCTTACCTCACAAACAATCTTGAGCTGAGTCAAAGCCTGGCACCTAATGACCATTCACCCATCTAACCTAGAAAGATTTTGCAAACAAATTGATCAATGAAAAAAACTTACAGAACAATTTCCACCTTTATTCAAGGGATTTCTGAGCTACAAGTAATAGTCTCCTTTTCATGTCTACCACACAGGTTAGGCCAGCAGAGCACTAGTACTAGACCAGTAGCACCAGGCACTGCACATCTGCACCACTGACAAGGTCTGTATGTTCATGAAATACCAGACAGATCTCAAGCGTCTTTAGATGCCAGGACACCAAAAGCAGAAGAGCAAGTGCTGGCTTGAAGATTATAAAAAAATTGTGGTCACATAACCTGCAGTGGCACTACCCATTTTTGGAGGTACCATGTGCTCTGGCTCCTACCCTTTCATAAGCATCATTCAGTCTTTAGTAATGACAACAAATTAAATAAGTTTTAGCACTTCACTGCCTAGGCTTTCACTGTCTCTGCAGTTCTAAGCTGTAACCCTTTGTCTGCAATGCAGACAACAATGAAGACAATGCAGCAGCCAGGAGACAGCCACAAAGACATTGAGCTCAGAGGCTTGTTAAGAGCAGAGATGTGGAAATGCATCCTCCCACAAAGCGCAGGACCACATGTATGGCTATTAAAACCAAAATCTGCAGTGAATCTTTATTGAAGCAGAGGGCATGCCAGTGGGGTAGCATTAGCCCCAAGAATTTCTTTATTACTTGATTTTCCTTTTGTCTTGGCTCTTTCTGGAAATAATACAAATCCAAATTGAAGGGCTAGTGAAGTAGGGAACTAGCAGACTGTACAGATGAAGTGCTCATCAGTTTTGGAAAGGGTCTGAAACTGTCTAACACACACAGTAAACATGGATATGTGAGCTTTATGCTAAGAACATTTCTGTTTCTGTGAAGTTATCTCTTACTGCCAGAATAGCCCTAAGGATTAAGATGGTTTATTGGGATCAAATGCCTTGCAGATTATTATAGTGCTGACTGTTTACTTGTTCACATTAAAATGCACATCTACATTCATATCCCTGTATGTGCATCTCTCAATCACAAATTATTTTCATTCCCTAAATGGGCCAGCCCAGATTCCTAGACTATCCTATTTTCCACATCCAAGATAAATCTCCAAAGACTTCTTGATAGGCCTATGTAGGTATGCTGTGCCTTAAAAAACATTGTCAGCACTCAGATCTCAGCACTTGCTCACTGCAATTACCACAAAACCTTTGCTATAGAGTTTTTTAGGCAATGAGTGGGTTAGAGGCTAAATCATCTCATGGTTAAAGTAGCTGAGGGTTGGGAGGGAAGGAAATCTGGAGTCCGAAACATACTTTTCTGCAGGAATGTCTACTGTGCTTTTAGAAGTATGAGACTTTGAGGCCATTTAATTTGTCTAGTGTATAAAATAAGTGTCTTTTAACAAAACGATGGGGAAAAAATTACTAACCAACATCTTGCTGTTAACAGTTTTATTTCCCTTTAAAACAGAGCTGAGGTTCTGCAATCTCACTTGGCTTCAGCCAACTCTATGTTCTTCCTAAGCCTGACATGCAGAGCCAAGCATCCCCCACAACTAGATAACTTACAGAGCCCAGTCTGATAAGTGTGGTCTGAATTCAGATGAACTGACACAGTTTTGTCCTGTCCTGTCCTGTCTCTGAAAAGAGCCCGGCTCCATCTTCTTTACACCCTCCTAATGTACATTGATGAAAACTGGACTAGACCAAACACTGGCCCCTAGGATTCCCCTACTGCAGGTCACTGGCCTCTAAACTAGACTTCACAGCACTGATCACCATCTAAGTACAGCTGTTAAGCCAGTATTCAATTCAGCTCACTGTCTTCTTATCAAGGCCAAAGCTTCAAAGTTGGTGTTTGAGGTACCTTAAATGGGAGAATGCCACTCATGGTGCCCAATCCTTGCACAGGATTCTTCCCATGTTTATGAAGCTGATGACATGATTTTATTGAGAAACTATATGATGGAAGTGACTTCTGCAGGTCAAGAATTGGAGATTAGGTCCACTCTGATATTTTAGTAGCCTCAGTTTTGGGGATTTTTGTTGTTGTTGTTGTTGTTTTGTTTTGTTTTGTTTTTAGTTTTGCTCCACATTTTTGGTTGTTTACAAAATGAAGAATAAAAAACAGCTCCACTTGCATAGTCAGCAGTACAGTTATTCAAGTCTGGGTTTCTGGAATTCTGGGTTTTCATGTATCCCTCAAGCAAGAGAGGCTAGCATTCTGCTAAATCAGAAGTAATCTCTGCAGGGTTTGCTTTGGTGCTTGAGTATTTTATCCAGAAATCAGGACACTTGTGTTGAAATTAACTTAATAACTCAAGTATCTTAAGCTTGCATAAGTCTATAGACATAGGCAGAAGGAAAACATCTCGTTCCTGCCTGAAGCCAAGAAAAACTTTGTGCCTGCCTGAAGCCGTGGTGTCCAAGTAAGAGGGTAATGATGCAAACTGTAAGCCATATAAACTGATCTACCTTGATACACCCCACCCAGGGCCTCAGAACCTGTTTAACATAACAGCCCTGTGAATGTTGGCATGAGCTGTTTAATTGCATCTCTGTATAAGATATAGGCAAGGGTTCAGGATAATGACTAAATCCAGTCTGAATGAGCTTCAGCTGCTAGAAAAGCACAAGCTAGTCTCACAAGTTTTTCCATTATATCAAATATGAGCTAAGACACAGCTAAAGGTGTCAGAGGTGGGCTCACAGCAGCAGGTTGAATTAGTGGTCTTTTACTCCAGACATCATCCAAAACAAGTTTGGTGTGAAGCTTTTCTAAGTAATACCTGACAGTTGCATGCAGAAAAGTAGGAAGCCTTTCAAGTGAAGTACCCGAAGTGATTAGGGAAAAAATGTAATTTATGCAAAGATAATTTAGTGAAGGCACTGAGTGAAATAGTTCTGCAGTTAACAAATGTGCCTTCAGAATGTTAATAGATGTTTTCGTCTGGGTCTCAAGTCTCAGCCAAAGAGAGTGAACTTTAACGATGTAATAGAGAAATGTTTGGGGGGAGGGGGGTGCGTTCATTTCTTTTGTTTTCTTTCACATCTACTGCAGCTAGAATCGACACATGGCACTAACACCAGATTTCTCTAGACTGGTGAAAGGATGAGGGGCAGCAAGTCACCTGGGACAAATTTTTTGTGATCAAATGCTGTTTCAGGGTTTCTCAGCCTTAGAATAATAATAACTAGGTTATTATTATTATTCACCTAATTTAAATCACATGTTTCTCTTGAACATCACAGAGGGAGTGCCCTCTTGCAGGTAATATGTTTGTGACACAGGACACTATCCACTGCAACTGAGCTGAGATTCACTAACACCTCCCAAGGAGTTAAAAGCTTATGAAGACCTTTTCAGTGCTCTTGGTTTAGCTCTGACTTTGTCAAAGTCTTCTATTACAGCATATTTTGATGAATAAATATCCTTCAGTAATATAACAGCTCTGTAAAACTATTCTGCAAGTATCCAAGCAACTGCACATCACACTGTCTGATCTGATTACACTTACCAACCCCATTAAAAGAGCAGTCTTTTCTAGTGTCTTTAACAGAAACTGGACACAGATGCTCAAATTTTGTTTTCTGCTTTAGAGGTAGACATCTCAAACCTCACAAAATAGAAATCTTTTTGAACAGACAAGCTTGGTATCAGGCTTTGAATTTCAGTTTACAAATATGGACTGCACCAGGAAATTATAACAAGAAATAATAAGGGTAGCAATGAAAGTCTGACATCAAAAAAATATAAATAATCAAATTCATAAAGTTGAGTCCCAAAGGTTATGATGTGGATCATCATCTACAGGTAGAAATCACAATGGATGTGATCCACTTTAAAATCTCAAAGTGTTTGACAAAAGATGGCAGAATCATGAGCTTTTCATCTCACATATGGGGAAGCAGTGACATTAAAAAAATGGTCTTAGTGCATTCTTGCAGTTAGATAACATCAGAAGCCAGTCTAGACCCAAATCTGTGGTCCACAGATTTTGTCCATATGCTCTGCTCCTAGATAAATATGTCCTATTCATTTTTATTAACTTGTAATAGGCAGATGCAAAATTCCAAAATTCCAAAATTAATAAGAAGTTGATTAACATAATTCAGAGGAAGGCAGAGATTTAACCAGGAAGAGCTGTTCATAATTAAAGGTATACTTTACTTTAATACATATATACTTTTATTACTTCTAAATTGATCATCAAAGGATCTGCAACTTCATCTATAAGACAGATCAAAAATTACTGGGAGAAAGGAATCAGGAAATAATTGGTAAAAAAAGACAAGTTAAAAAGGCTCCCAAGGTTTTCGTAGGCTATTAATGAACTAGAACACAGATAAAATAGATCTCAAAATCATTCACCATTAGTTATTCAGCCTATTTCTGAACTGTTTTACTAGGATTAGGAGGTACTGCAAATTCTAAACCTGACACTTTGGTTCCTGTGATTTATTAGACACCCATAGTTTTTAGGGGTTAGGATGCAGCTGCAAGGCAATGACTCAAGGCAAATTAAAAAGCTCCTGTCATACTCATCAAATTAGTGCTGTTCAATGCAACATTAACTTCTTGAAACCATCATGTTAGCTCATTTTAACAGACAGGTACACTCTGCATCTCCACACATCTCTTATGCTGGGCATTCAGGAAGGGAGGTGAGGGAAAGGGCTCACAAATGGCTCTTTCTGGCAGTCCCAGCCCTTACCTGGGAGCCCTGAACTTCCAGGGCATTTATGCTTCCCACAGGAGCAGAGAACGCCACACACCACCTCCTGTACTGCAGGTAAGGTTGCAGCCAGCACCAGGGGAAAGCACAATCAGGCTGTGTGCTGGCAAGCCACCTAAAATGGCTCGTTAATTAGGTCTCTTCTTCTAACTGCTAATTTTAAAAATATTAAATTATAACAGATGATGTATGCTTCTCCATTAAAACTTTTTAAATTGGTTAACTTTGTTTTTACATTATACTATCACCAAACCCTAAGAACTATTCAACATTACACTTCTGAAGCCTTGGAAAACACAAAAATGATCTAATTATTATAGGAAATGGTGCAGATCTGCAGAACATCATAAGTTTAACATTTTCAGTTAACAAACCTAGGCATGACCAAGATAACAGAATAACACTCTGCAGAAATTAAGTTTATATATCTTTTTAATCTTTATCTATATAAATATATTATTTATATATTATATATCAATATATTATTTCTCTATTGTCAATAATAAGTTAAATTAAACTTCTCACAAAACCGAACTTTGCATCATTCTTATACTTCTAAATATTGATATTAGGAAAAGTATTAGTAAAATTTCTTCTGATTACAAACCATTTATCTAAGCTTTTTTTTCTCCAGAATATGAGATTTACATAGACACTTGTACACTGTGTCCACTGGCAAGTTATTTCATCTACATAATATGCTTTAATCTAGAACTTAAAAATTGTATTTTATATATTCTCCATGAAAAAGTGGTTATGTCAAACTTTTCAAAACTCAAGGAGACTTCACTAATGGCATATAAAGACCCTTGCAACCAACACACATCCTTTATCTCGTTTACAAACATTTTGTGCACTGCAAGGTTTAATTGCCAACATTGTTCCATTACTAGAAACCATGTTTCCTTCACATATCAAAGCCAACCACTGTACACTCGCATTATAATTCAAATTCTCTTATAATTGCTTCAGAATCTAACAGAGCTTTAGCAACAAAAATTATAATTGGTTTCAACAAAACTTATAATTGCTTTCTACCCTTCTTATTTTAAGAAGACTTCTGTAAGAAGTTTATAAACAGCAAGTTCAGTACTGCCACACAGATCACTGCCTTGGAGTCTAGAGCCAGAAAAGCCTAATAAGTCATCCCTTCTGCTTTATATGTGTATGTGCTTATGTGAGCATATAAACAGTGCAGGTATATCTGTATATAAGATGTTACAGAATTTCCCCCTCTGCTGTCCCTTTCTGCCCACCAGCTTGTGTTAAACTGGAACAATTTCTCTGGAAAGGTGCCAGTCCTCATATGAAGACTTGCCAGAGTCTCTCTTTGTGTCTGATTAGTCTGTCTTCAAGCTTAATGTGGTTTATATCCAGTTTGGATGTGCCTGGTCTTAAGTCCTCTCTCTGGTCAATAAAAGGCCCTTTTGGTATATGGTATTTTTTCTTTAGGAAGATACTCACTCTGTCCAAACTTCCTCTAAAGCTTTTTAATAATTCAAACATGCCAATTTTGTAGCTTTTTCGCTGCAGGATGTTTTCTCCTACTTTCAGACCAATTCTGCAGTTCTTTTCTATCCCTTTCTACAGCTCAGTGTTAGGAAAAAATATGGGATATAGAGACAGAGTGTACAGGTCCACTGCCAGTCTTCATCATCTTGTCAGAAGATGACACTACCACGCCTATTTCAACTCATATTTCACTCTTCACATGTGAAAAGAACAAAAGCAATTGCCACTAAAATGTTTTCCCAAAGGCCTTTAATATGCTTTCCATTGCCATGACATATGATTTCCCGGTGCTCTGTCGGGCAGGATAATCATGGAAATACAGAACATCAGCAGTAGCCCTATCTCTTGCCCTCTTCCTAACAGCACTCTGCAGACAAAGTTTTTAACTCTGTTACAGGATTTTTAAGTTTCATCCAAGGGTTTTTCTAGAACATCACGTGATCCAGATGCTCTGTGCATCACTCTAGGCTAAATGCCTATTTTACAGTCACCTGCAATCCTAAGGAACTGAATTCAGTGGTGCAGGCACATCTTTCCAATCCTATTTACCCATGGCTTCAGCTGAAGACAAGTGTTTACCCAAAGCAGTCAGGCCTGCCACAGCCTGAAAGGCAGAGTGCTGAAAGCTAAATCACCAGCTTCAGAACCAGTTAAGGATAAGTTTACATTAACATTTATTTCTATCGTTATTACATATGATGTAACATAACTATAACATTAACAGTAGCCTTCACTGTATATTTTTAAAGTACATTTATTGAAGCAATTAAAATTACACTTAACCAGACAAGAAGGATGGGGCTCACCTCACCATTGCCATAGCAACACAAAAAGCAGTAAAAAGGGCGGAAGGCTCTCACTCTCAATAAAAAACATGACACAGAAGGGATAAGCCAAAGGATTCATTCTCACCTCACACAAGTGAGGGTGAGGATGATTTGGGTAGAAGACAAGAAGTGAGGGAATAGATTCGTTTAGGACATAATCTAGACTGAGCTGAACTTTCTTCATTCCTCACATTTCCAAGCCCCAAAAAACTCTGCCTCAAGAATAATCCCATGGATTGCACCTGACTGAGAGTTGCCTCTAACAAGTAGATTTGCAAGCTGCAGCTTCCCTGTCTCATGTTCCACCACTACAAACACCTGGTTGCTCCTGTTATGCTGAAGCCCTGAGTGCATTGCTGAGGGCTGGGGTGAACACAGTGTCTGTTTTCCATTACAGCACTTTCAAGACACGCTGTATATGGCTAATTCACTGTCAGTTATTTTCAAACAGAACATCTGCTTTTGGTTTATCTCTCCAGACAAAAGCTAAGGTCACAATTGTAATAATACTTTCTTTAATTGTTCTTGTAAGGAACTGGGGCTTTTCTCTTAATTACTTTGGGTGTGTTCTTGTGAAGCAAAAATGTTGAGAAAACTTTATGTAAGGTGAGTCAGAAAATTATAAACCAAGAAGAAAAGTACCAATTCCATACATAGTTTTCACATCCCACAGTTTTGAAGAGAAACTGGCAGCTGCTCCCAGTGAGAAAAGCAGCTTAGGTTAGCTGTGCAGTATTGTACCCGATGGGGTTACCACAGTACAGCTATAGAAACTGTCATGAGGAGCAGGAAATCCAATTTCATCCCCTTCTCCCTTGTTGGGAGATAAGAGAGTTCTGCTATTGCAGGCTAAAGATTACTGATCATTTCCACATGCACACCCATGCCATGCTCTTTTAATGTTCTCATATGAGCACTGGAGATAAACTCCACACCAGTACAAGTTAAAAACAGACTTGCTCCACTGCAGCAAGAAGGAACAGAAAAACAATAGCTGTAGCAAGAACAATAGAAACAGCTAAATTATTGAAAAAATGTTTGGAATAGAACACACTTTGAGAATCAATCAAATCTAGATAGCCATGAATGGTTCCAGCCATTTTATTTTTCTTCACTTCTGACTCACTTGTACTGGGCCACTTCTTCCCTCTGTTGTCAGCTGGGTAGCACCTTACCACTGCCTGGGGACTCAGAATGGTTTACAGCAATGCAAAGAGCAAATTAGAGTTACCACCATCATCCTATAAGGCTCCTCCATTGCCAGCAATTCAGTGTTGATTCAGTGTGAACCATACCTTGCTCTAGGTAAATGCTTGTCCCCTAGGACCTGACAGGAGGGCAATACCTAATTTCACATGGATGATGCAGATAAATAACAACACCCATTAATCTCAGTTCCTGTATGCCAGACTCAAACCGTGATTTTATTATTGGCAAAGTTATTGCCTCTCTTAACTTACATTGCTGAATTCTACAAAGCAGGTCCCCAACTGCATTACAGGCATTCTAGGGATGGACATTTTGGTTCATTGCTACCAACAATCCAATTATATCAGTCTTGTAGCTGTAACTTGTACAAGATCCTCCACCACCTGTCTGAAGCAGCAACAAATAAGGACATTGAAAATTCAAGATCACCTTAACTACCATAATATTGCAGGTGAATGTGCCTTTCAGCCTCTGATATTCAAAGCTCTAGGAGTCATGAAATGAAAATTGGGTCTGTAACCTAGTGTTAGGGTGAGCATTATGCAAGTTGAGAGTTAAGGTCCACTGCTTCTTCAGAGGTATTTCCAATCTACATGGTTAGACAACTGAGCAATAGCATGCCACCTAACACACTTCACCTTTGCAGAACAGAGTATGGGCTAATAACTCAGTCTAAAGCTGGGGTCTTACATGTGTTCATTACTAAGTGCAACTGTTCAACTTGTTAACTGTGAGTCTGAATGCCTATAAAAAGTGTATTTGGTTAGGTAAAAATTATGAAGAAAACAAACCACATTCATCAAATGCAAACTCTGTCTCGATTTTAGAAATCTAAGCAGGTTGAAAAACAAAAGGGGAAATGACGGTTCACAAATAATTTGCTGGCTGAGGGAAAACTAATGAATAATTTACTTGACAAACATCACATAAGGGAAAACATATTCAGAAATCTTCTTAATTGATGGGAAAAATAATTGAATAAAATCTGCAAAAGGAATGTGACAAATTAAATGAAAATCCCTTGTCTGGTTTAAAGTTTTCTTAGGGTAAGATATTATAGCTGCAAATTCAATAATTTGGGGTAAGGGCCACAAAAACATAGAATCACATTCCTTTGTTTCCCCTTTTGGTATTGCTACGACAATGAGATGTTCAATGTTTTACTGACATTGCACAGAATTAATAGTCAGAAGGCATTAATAGGTTTGCTTTCAGAAAGTGCTGTGAGATGAAACCCTTCAGTCATCCTCCCAGTTTTCCAGCAGGAGTAATGTCTCACCTTCCAGGTCTGCAGTGACTCCCAGTCTTCTTCCTGCCTGAATTCTATGTTGTCAGGGTTTGATCATGCTGTTAAATGCAAGAATTTCAATATACTTGGCCAAGGGGCCTAGGCAAGGAAGGACTGTTTCTGACTTGTCTGAGGTGCACTGCAGTACTTCTTACGTAATTTGAGATTTAGGTGGTCACAGGGAGGGGCTCACTATTTTTGCTTGGGTGCTCTTCTGTACAAATCCTTTATATCTTAGTCAAAAACTAGGCAGGAACCCAAGACTATTAAAGATTTGAGATCTGCCTTGCTATACCTCTTCTCCCTGGTCCTCCTCTGCTCCATCAGATGGGTAGAGACACATAATGCACTCTGCTTGCTCCCTCCTTTCTGGTGCATCACAATTCATCTAAGTATTTATGAAGCCTTGTTTGGCTGGGAACATGTGAAGAAATGCAGAAGATCTGAAGCCAGCAACAACTGTATTTCACAGGAAAACAATGTTCTTCCTTTTGCAGAGAACAGGTGTCCATGAGTTTGCTTTTGATGCACTCACAGACATCCCCACACAGACAGGGTTCCATAGCCTTTATTCTTCACTACTGCTGTAAGTAAACAATAATATTTTTTTAATTGTTGAAGTATATATTCATCTGCAATGGGTAGATATTTTTCCACATGATCCATTAATTTCTACTAGATAAAGCACAATATCTGCACATATCTGCTGTGTTAAACAACCCTTTCCTGTCATATTTTTTGTTTAATCTAATTTCTCAGTTTGCTGCCACTATTTTTCAATAATCTGTATTCAAAATCACATCAGTATCTATTTAATCCTATTTTGTACACCCTAAAAGAATCTTCCTTAAAGGATGTCTGGTTCTTTTCTTATTGCTCTTTCCCAGATTGAAATTTTGAAGGGGGTGAAAGCAGGAAGAAAAAGGGTGTATTCCATGTGGAAGCGACTGTTTTATCTGTATCCTTTGGAATGTATTCAACATTGTATGACCCAAGGAAGTGTGTGCTCTGGGAGACAGAAATCGTGCATCGGTCAAACAGAGGACACAAACACAATACTTTGTGGTGCTCTGCACCTACTGAGTTTAAGCCAATGCAGGGAGGTTTTAAAAATATTTTAGCACTGAAAACTGCAGCAGTAAAATTCTCAGGCATCTCATAAGGACAAGAGTTGGGAGAGTTCTCATCACTTAGAAAATCTTACTTTTAATCTCTGTCTCAATTACCAAGTAATAAAACAGAATTTTCTCTTGATTATCAGTTCTTGATCATAATAGAAGTTTTATTACTAATTTCAAACGGGAGGGGGGGGGGCGTTAGATGAAATTAATCTCATTTCAGTTACATACTTAGAGATACCAGGTTTCTGCAGCTTTTGCTGGTCTTGCACTCAGCAGTTAGATATCTAGAATCTCTAAGCATTAGGCCCGACGCCAGCAAATCACCCTCTATATGTAATATGTGCTGCATTCCATTTCTTAATTATAATTAATTGCATGTCAAAAGTTTGCTACATGCTAAAAGTCTAATCTTGGGACTTTTTACCCTTGCTCATCCTAGACAACAGATTCGTCCATAAGTTGTGTATTGTAAATTTGTCATCCTGTTTCTGATTTTCAAAAGATTTTGCCCCTAGTGGTCTGTGCTAAATTAACAGTAAGTGCTCCTCTATATGATGTTTCAGCCCTCAGAAAATATCTGAACGCATCAAATTCGTGTTTAGAAATTTCCCACGCTCCAAGCTCCAATGAAGCTTACACAGGAGACAAGAGTCTATTTGTCCTTGTTGAAAACTTTCACCAGTCTCTTGTAAACCTGATTACTGATGTAAGACCGGTATTTTGATTGTTTTTAAAGTACTCTGAGTAAACTGTGTTTAAAATGGAGACACTGCAAGCCATTAGGAAACCAATGGCTGAGGAGTACTGAGCAGTTCACTGTCTCTCTTAGAAGACAGTGCAGGTGACTGAAATACTACACAGAGGGACCTCCAGGACCTCTAGGTATAGGCAGCATGTCTAAAAGAAGAAGACCTCAAGACCTACAGGTAACTTCTGCTCTTTTCCCTACCTGTGAGGTACTCCTTGTGGTTCCGTGACTCTCCATTTCCTGGAGAATTCCAGTTCTAGAGAATTTATCTCAGGGCACAATACAGAAAGGACAGATTTCACTTCAATGAGGCACGAGTGCAGGCAGACATCTGCGTCAGCATTGGCCCTACACACAGTGTCTGAAATGGAGGTGGATGTCTAATCTCAGGTATAACGTCAGCTAGATATCTATGAATCATTCCAGAGATGATTAAGTACTCCCAGACTCTCTGGGAAGGAGGAGAAGTCCACAGAAATGTCTGAGAAACATCACACTGAGACAACTGGACCCAGTAAAACTTGCACTGGAAGAGACTATTGCTGGAAGCAAGCTGTTCCCATGAACAGCCGTTTTGGTGTGTCTATAGCCAAGGTTCAGAGGGCAACAGCTGACACAGGGACACACATGTTGGTTCAACAGGAAAATTATGTGTTCAGCAAAGTTCAAATGCCCGTGGCAACCACAAGCAGGCTGGGCAAAGGAGCACCTCCAACATTTCTGCAAAAGTTAATCTACCACCTAAATAAATCAAAACAGCTCTTTGGGAGCTGGATGTATATGAATCAGAAAAATCCTGCCAGTTAGGTTTTCCACTGGGGTGAAACTTGGTGTCCCACTAGCTGTTTGATTTTCTGATTAAAATTGTAAAGTTCTGTACTGTGTTGGTTTTATTTTATGGATGGAAAATGTTAGCCTAATTAATATTACTGCAAGGAACATTAAGGTTATTAGTATTCAAGCTTTCTGGCATAAAATAAGCATCAGTTTGAATAAGGAAGAAAATTTCTGGAACACAGTGATACTGTTGTTTATGCTGGAGAAATGTTACACCTTTTGATGAAGCATTCAGATCCAGCTGCTGTCAAAGTCTAAATGGGCTGTGGATATGTTACAGCATGGCTGTTTTTACTTCCTTTGCCAGCAATTTATCCTCTCATCAGGCATCCACTTAACAAGCAATTTTTTCACTCTTAGCAAACAACAGCAATCTAACATGTAAAAAGATCCTATCCAGGTATTATGCTTGATTGCATAAATGGCTAATGCCTGTAGCTCAAAAGAAGTGATTAGTAAACCAAATGCTGTTAATGGAAAGCCTGGAGCAGAGATCTTGACAGATATCAGATGCCATTGAAAACAAAGAGCCACAACGGCTCCATCCCACACACTCAAGATGAGTTTGAGAAATAAAGGTATCACAACAGGGGTACATTTAAATTGGACTGGCTTCTGAATGTGCTCAGAATACCAAGGCAGTGGTGGCACTGGATGAAAGAGCTACACTACTGAGAACAAACACACACACAAGAGAGCACTTACAGAATTACATCATAAACTTGGACAGAGATGCACTGTCATTCTGTGCTTTCAGCAAAGGGCAGAAGGGCAGCCCCGTGGCTGGGTACACTATTGAAGAGAACCATGGAAAATTTGGTAGCAGTGTTCTCCCCTTTCATCTCACCCTAGCCCAGTTTCTTTGTTTAATTCTAGAGACCACAAACCCCCCTTCCTAGACAGTGTGGTCTGGATACAACCCTTAACAATTACCTGATTTTAACTGTGTTACTGAGAAGGAGCATCCTTTGATTTCAGATTGCTGAATGGCTTAATCACTAGTTGCCGAGAGCAGTTTTCCATAAAATGTGTAATTTCTAGTGTCACACTTCCAGTGGGTGCAGTTATAAGCCTAGATTCTCATTTCTGCTCAGACACAGACAATCATTCTAAATGCTTCCTGCTCCGTGTTGCAGACAGTTACTATACCTCACCCTGGAGGGAAGTAATACAGATTAGTAAAAACTTAGGAGACATTTTTTATCTATTTATATGGGAGCTGTTATAAAAATACAGAACTGATTTCAACATTACAGAACCACTAGAACATTTGATTATTATATCTGTGTTCTTTATTTCAAGATACCTTTGAACACAGTCACATAACTCAAGTGGCTCTAAATTTGTGGCTGTGTGACAGTAAATCCAAATAGTTAGAAGAATTAGAAATCTGAGCCTGCATTCTCTCTTGTGTTTCCCAAGTTTGTCCTGATTCTTGGCAACATCTGCAAACTTCAGCAGCTTGAAACAGCATGTTTCCTTGGATCACTTATACCCAAGGTAAAGATAAGTGTGGTCCTCATCTTGCTGACTTTTTCTAACTCTTATCTTTCACTGACACCCCCTGTGTCCTATAAGTCTCCAAGATAATCTTTAATCCATGTCACAAGTCCTAACCTTTTTGTCAAGCTCACTGACATACCTGATCAATCTTTCTGACCCTCTTCTTTTTCCCCTTTGCTGTACCCTTAGCAAGCCACATAAATATCCTTCACATTTCACCCTTGTCTCCTCCTTCAGTAAGGTATTTAGAGGACCTGGGATCTCAAGTGCATGGGCCATAGCTGGACTTTTCTGGGTTTTTTTCCCTAGGAAAGCTCTTTTTTCCAAGCTGTTCTTAAATCATGCCCAAGATAAGTATTTTTATCTTGTGTTTTCAAACAGGGACTCAAAGTCAAACTTCTGACTGATGCTTACTTTGTGTGTGATCTTAGATAAGCCAGTGAGCCACTGCTTCAGTCTGTCATTTTGTACAATGAAAACAGAAATCACAAATTTCAGAATTAGTGGAATTAAATAACCAGCTTGATATAACTTTGAAAGAAACTCTAAGAAGTTAGAAGGCAGGAGGACAGCTTGTTCTGAATATGAGACTTATTGAGATGCTGCAGATTGATTGCAGTAGGAAATTAGAAGTCTAAATGAGAGATCAGAGTCAAGATTATTTCTTGTATTGAAATTCAAGTTCTGTACTATTTTGCTTGCCATATAAATCAGATAATTGAAGCACAGTGACTGATTTCTCCCAAGTCACCTAGGAGGACACTGGGCAAGAGAGAGAAAGAGGGAGAAATAAAACTCCAGTTTGGAAATTTTCACATTCATTAGATTATATTCTCTAGTAAAATGTATATTTTCCTGGCAATCACTAAACAAAATACCAAGAATCTGAGCTGCCAGCCTCAGCCTAGGTTATTTCTTTGACACTGTCCAACAATTAATTCATTTCCTGATGAAAATTTAGAAATCTTAAGCTCCTAAAATAACTATATCTTTTTGGCATCACTAAGCCTGAATATTGCGCTTCTTCACAAATAAGGGGCATTTGGTCATTAAAATAATACAGCCTTTGACTGGGGTGTAAATGTTAGCACAGAGAATTCCCACAGCTTCTCAGCACTAAGAACACTGGCTGTCACTACTGTAACTTGTGATGTTCTGGAAGAGGCAGCTTGGTCCCCCCTTTTATATATTTATGCATTTATATTGTGTATTTATTGCATATTTACATTATATTTGAACTATTGTGTTTGTATAAATTGTACTAACCATTTAGCATCGTCTTTATATTTCTTTCAGTTCAACTCATAATTTGGCATTCTTTTAGGCATTCTACAGCTTTGCTCTACGTGGGTTCTCATAGAGAGAGAATTTCAAAGAAGTCATATTATTTTCAGGTGAACTCCTAGTAGCCTGGTTTTTGGGCTGCCTTGGCTTTGAGTGCCTGTCCCATGAGGCAAGGTTACTGTAATATTTGGATAACAACATTTTTGTAGCCAAACCCCTTCTCCATATGTGGATAGGATCATGCATTGCACAGAGCCCATTTATTGCATTGCCATCAGCCACCAGCTCCAAGGAGAGGCAGCATTAAAGACATGAGTGGAAGAGGGAGGAAGAAAGAAGGCCAGTCTGCACAAGGCCACATACCCAAATGCATCAGATAACCAGAAATTCTCAAGAGCTCCTCCAGGGAAATGCATTGCCTTTCTTCTATGTCCCAAAGTCTGACCTAGAAAAGCAGGTTCAGCTACAGACAAATCACTGGCTATGAACCCAAACCAGAGAGAGAATTTTCAGAGGTGCAGGAAGGGTCCAGTAAAATAGTGGTATTTTGACAAGAAGCTTGTTCTTCAGGAAAGAGAAAATTCTTGATGGTTTTCCTCTATGGTTCCTGGGGTTTTTTTTCACTGACCTCAAAATCTTCAGTGCTTTCCATGCCCCCTTCCCTCATGGTACGTCATCACCAAGAGTCCTCCGGTTAGGAGAGCAGGCAGCACTGTCCACCAATGCAACTCTCAGAATCAACATCAGGGACCTATGCAAAGGAGAAAACAGCTACTCAGAAAGTATCCAAATCCCATTACAGACATGCAAGCAAAGAGGGGGAGAGCAAAATGCATAAAAAGAACAGTGGTCTCAGAATCAGCTGGCAGTCAGGACCAGCCAAATCCAGCATCCAGATGTTTCTCTAGTTCACGAACATTTTCACAGGGAAGCCTGGGCTCCAGCACAATCATGAGTTCTTAGTTCAAAAACTTGACTTCTTTCAGAAGAGCAGCAGCTCCAGGGAAGAATGACTTTACAATGAAAGCAGGACACCTTGAGAAATGTCCTTCACATTATTTAGTCCAGTGACAATACTGGAGCTATCATGCAAAAAACACAGATGGGAGGGAGAGATGAGAGAAATGTTTGAAACAGGGAGTTTTCTTACAGTGTTGAAATGCTTACTGAAGCGCCTTACCCTTATAAAATGCAGTCAGCAGGGGCAGAAAGTTTTCCTTTCCCTCTTTTTCCAAAGTAATCTGGTACTCACATTAATTACTACTATCACCAGCCTTCTGGGCACAACCTTGATCTCAAAGACAGTGACTTTGGTAATACATCCCGGGGAAGCTATGAAATAGCTCTTAGGTGTATAAATTTTAAAAGAAAATCAAAAGTCAAATAATGTTTCCATAGTTTCTCAGCAGGAGTTTATATCAGGTAGGAAAACCTGCCATCTTTCTGCTTTGTTTTGGCTTTTTATCTGTGGTAGCTCATTAAGACCAGCACTTTCTTCTCTGCAGTCATTCTGTATCTCAGCTTTAGCCATTACTCCAAAGGAAGGTCCTCAGTAAGATGACAAATGTAAGTGAATACATACTTGCAAGTTCCCTTAGCTCCCATGTTTCCTGGGCTGCAGAGTTATCCTTTCTTACTACACAGAAAACCACTTAAATATCCCTCTTTCTTGTCTTTTGGAACACCCTGTATGTCATAGATACCAGCTGCCTTTGCTTTTAGTCACAGAGTAACTGATTCCCACCTAGTCCTAGATCAAATCTTCCCTTTCAAAAGGGAAAAAAGCACTATTTCAATTCCTACTCTTGCTCCCACACTCACTGTGTGCCTATCTACACCTGCTGATCTGTGCCATGCTCCTTGCTCAATTCTAGAACGTGCCTTTGAGTCTATGTGGAATCAGCTTGACCCAAGAAAGCAAAGTACCTTGCAGAGCTGGACCCTATAAACAGCCTGGAAACAGAGGCTGAAAAATTAAGTGTAGGAGTTACTCAGCATTTTGTATGAGTAGCCCACTATAGTGGCTGACAAAGAGCTCCTTTAATTATAGGAAGATGCGTCTAAAACATCTGTAAGCATCAAGGCATTTCTTTATTCTGCATCCTCCACATTTTGCACTTTTCACCTGCTGCATATAGAAGAAGACAGCTTGGAGTGTATTTAGTAGGTAATTACCCTGGAACAGCAAATGCAGTTATAAAATGTGAAACTGGCCATATTTTTGCTCTTCCTCTTTATGAATAGCCACAAACCATCCTCTGTCCAATCAACAGCCCTTAAACCTGAGTGATGATATGTGACCAGCTCTGCTGAAGATGTTATCCATTCATGCGGGAAATAAGCAGACACAATTGTTGGTGATAATAAGTTTGCCCTCCACAGACCCGTCACGATCCTTGGCACTGGTGGCCACTTAACAAGAGTGTGACAGCCTGTTATTCTGAGAGCAGGGAGCTTCTGCACGCACCAGCCCGTGCAACAAACGCTCAGCATCTCCATTTACGTGCTTCTCATGAGAGCTGCTTTGCTCAAGCTGTAGCCCAAGACTGCACTTCACAGCTGCTCTCCCCAAAAGAAGCATTTACACCTGTTCATAGCAAAACCTAGGTACAAATTCGAAGTAAATCCAGAAAAATCAGTATGGTTATTCCAGATGTACATCAGTGACAAACTAAAAATGGCTTCAGACATCTAATAATACTATTCTTAGCTGAAATTACCATCTTTCATATCTGCCACACGATTGATAAGGCACCTGAAAGTCATGGTGGGTGACAGTGAACATGAAAGGTAATAAGGAGATTTTCTTATCTAATTTCTTATCCCTTTACATTTTTAATTCCTTACTGTTCAATGAATATTGCTCAGTCAACACCCAAATTTTTAGTCAGTTTTAGCTTCCATTTTTCCCATACGAGTAGTTACTCTGCTAGTTCTTAAACTTTTGATGACATTTTGTGTCCTGAAAACTTTGTTTAAAGCGGATATCTTATTTCAGACCATTACAAGGTTCTAGATGCTCTGTTTGGGCTTATACATTACATTAAACTTATAACTAAAATCCTTATACAGACAGTATAGAAACAATGGATTGCAAATGCCAGTGCTGTCAGGTCTTAGTAGTTCTTACCATGGTTATGTATTTTCCTCATGACACAGCTTCTAAATGGGAAAAAAAAAAAAGAAAAAAAAAAAAAAAAAAAAAAAAGAAAAGAAAAAAAATAAGAAAGAACATGTCCAAAATTGTAAAAAGGTTCTTAACCATTTTGGAGCAACTCAAATAATTATAGGGAGCATTGCATGGAAAACTGAAGCTTTTTTTTCCTCTGAGGTGTGAGCAAGGGGGAGACAGATTTTTATTTTAAATTGCTAATGGAGACAACAGGCATTCTTCTAAACTCTAAACCAGAGCTCAATACAGGATAGTAGCATATACAACAGGACCATTATACTTCACCTCTTGGAGGGGGCAGCATGAGACCCTTTCTAAACATTGCAGTTTGGAATTGGCCAAGCAAGTCCAGGGAAATACTAAAAGGCAAAAACAAAGGCAAAATCATGAAAGTCATAATGTTATTTTAAGCACCCTACTACATGCTGATGCTTGTGATCATAAAAGGATCCCCATTGCACTGGAGAGACTTGTTTCAACCTTCCTCTACAGGAAAGCCATTATGATGATATAACAGGTCCTGACTCCTGAAATTTATAAGATATGTCCAAGCTGTGAAAAAAATGAAACATTCCACAAATCACTTTGATGGAGGTCATCATAGAAATTATCTTTGTGAACTTGAAACTGTCTGACTAAGCGCGGTGTGCTGTGGCTTATAGTAGAGCTGACAACTGTATAAAGGGTTGTTGGCCAAAAAAAGGCTTTAACTCCTTTGCCCTCATTTTGGGGTCCACAGTGTTGGTATTACATCCCCAGGAAACCCACAAAGTTTCAAGTACACATTCTCAAAGCTGAATTATCAACAGTGAGTACTTCAGAATCTTAACGACAGTAAGGCATCTACCCATCTTAGTGCTGATTGTGCTTTCCAGCCTGCTGTAACATCTGTCAGGCTGGGCCTGCGAGCACACAGACCGCAGGGAACACAAACAGAAAAGCACAGTCCTCAAACATCAGACATGAGTGAGCTCAGGGCTAGGCATCATGTCAAAATCAAGAACATAATGGAAAGGATTTTTTTTCATATGGTAATTCTGTTAAAAGACTGTAGGTGTACAGGTATAACTAAGACAAAAATTTAGCTTTGAAATTACTGCCTGCAAGGAGTTAAGGGGAAATCTCCTTCAGCTTAAGCATTCAACTACTTTAAAATTAAAGATTTTTCTGTTTTAACTTCAGAAGCAAGATTTGCCTTGACTTATATAGGAAAATTCTCAATGTGACTGAGCCCCCACTTCAAACACAGGGAGCACTGACAGCCATTCAGAGAACGCACACACTAGTAAACCTTTCTTTCCATGGCAAGAGGGACTGCACAGCACAGGTCAACAAAATCTGCAAAGCTACTAAATTACATTCAGTTTGCAAATATAATTTCAATAAATATTTGTCTTTTCAAAGATCCTAGAGAGCTTGTTTAGCTTAGGAAGGAGAACACAACCATCTGCTGGGAGACAAAACAAGCAGCTTTGAAGCAGCCTGAGCTCCCCCTGAGCAGCTCACTGTTCAAATATCAAAAGGCACTGGGTTCTGGACATCATTTACAGGTTAAGATTTGCTCAGAGGTTGGCATTCTCCAAACTGAAGCAATCAACCCTGAAACCCCACTTACAAGGCCAGAAAAGTGATGGCAAGATACCTCATTGACTCTGTAATTTAGGGTGCCCTGGCAGGAATTTAATCCTATCATTCATATTTTTCTATCATGATTATTTACTCCTATTCCTTTTCTTTTCCTCTGATAAAATTTTATGTTGCATCCCTTTGGACTTATTTCCTTGGCATAGAAACAGACAGGGGGAAAATTAGGGCTTATTATGAAATACTGGAGGATATAGTTTCTCAGTTTTTTGGAAGAGAACTTCAGGAGAGAGGGTCCCAAGTAAAAAAGGCTTAAGCCTTTGAAGAAGAGACTCTCAGAGACTGAATCTAGCACTTTTCTTGATGTCAAACAAGGCCTAAAAAGTCATGAGTAGCATTTAAGGGAAAAAAGGTCTTCAGCTGAACAGTCATTTCTATATTTTTCTGTAATACCTGGATATCCATTGCAAACAAGTCTGCTCAAACAAGAACTGATGAACTTCCAGTGCAGCAGGGCACTGGAAGAGCCAGCACAAAAGAGAAATGTTAAGAAAGAAGCTTTTCCACTCAATGAGGAAAAGACAATCACCATGGCCAGAGAAAGGCCAGTTATGTGAAGCATAAATTTAGTGAGAAAATATACATTGTAGCTGTCTTGACAAATCAAAAGTGAAAGCAGACGAGACTTGCAAACCTTTTGAAAACATTTTCTCAGTTTGTTTGTTTGTTTTGAAAGATTTTTTCCCCCTTCAGAAGAGAGCAGATTCAGAATAGGTCACCCTCATTATTTTTCAACAAAGTTGACATCAGAATAGGTCTAGCAATAACATCCTCATGCAAGGTTTAAAAATGAGCTTTTTCAACCATAAAATTACTAATTGTCTGTCTTGTAAAAAGATAAAGAAAATGAATGTTTCATTACTGTCAAGCTCTTGATCTCTTGTTTTATATGGAGAAAAATTAACCAGTTTCAGCTTCACAAATGTGAAAATTTGAGATATGTCATTAAGCTTTCCTGCGAGAAATCATAAAGAGCTGATTTTCTTTATTTTTCAATTGAACTTCTTTCAGCCTGGCATACAGCTCCTCTCCTAAAAGCTGTGGCACTGGAGCAGTTTCTAAAAAGAATGCTGTCTAAAAGTTATTGCGAGGGGATCAGAGAGCCTGGATATTCAGTCCTTTTTTTCTGCTTTTAACCACTTCATTTTGTGCCTTTGAGGAAGTTGTTTACCTTTTCTGGTTTGTTAGACCTGAGGATTTTTTGCATAGTGCATACCAAGAAAAGTTGACACAGTGTAGCACACAAATGACAAATCCACGTGCAAAAAAGACCAACTGGAAGATGTATCTACTGCCTGGAGCACCTATGAGGCTCCAAAAAACTGCACATCTGCCCTAAAAACCACAAAACCAAAAGGAACTGTGGGAAGGGTTGCCTGAAGGAGGCTGTACTGAATTTGACCCTAGCAATTTTCAGCCTTATGGTCCCCCTACTATGTCTCATTACAGCTGCCAAGGACAGGCTGTGTGACAGCCACAGACTCTGACTTACACACAGATCTCTGGGCTGGTTTAAGTCTTTTGCTTTCTGCTTGTGTGTGCAGTTCCAATAACTGCACCAGTGTAAATAGTTATAATGTTAACGTCTTGAAGGTTCTACCACCACTACTCTCAGTCATAAGGCATTGGCAATACTTTTAGCCAGAACAGGTGACTTTAAATTTCTTTGAAATCCTCTGATGAATAAAAGCAGTGACCTTCCAGAAAGCTTTGAAGGATCTATTCTGCATTGAATTTTATGATATGGCATAGGAAACATATAATTGCAAGAAGCAAAGGAACTTAGGCACATGTTGAACACATGTTGACATCTCTTCATTTACTTTTACATTAGAGTAATTAATATGTTTGACTATGAGCAAGGCCAGAACAATTTTTTTTACTCATCTTTTTCTTCAGAACATTTGAATGATGCAAAAACTGTTTATCATGTCAGAAAATCATTCCCAGTACATGATTCTTTGTCTTTGTAGCTTGTGGCCATAAAAATACCATTCAAAACTTAAGCACTGTGAAAAACCAGCTTTTGAAGACACCAACTATCGTTAATAAATTATTGAAAGGGAAGAAAATAATTTTTCTGAGTAAACTGGTCAGGAATGAGTGCTAAAGACTTTGGAAACAAAATTGTCACAGCTATGACATTATTTGACATGACAAAATAAAGCAATCAGAAAGATGTGCAGAAAGGGAGCTTTAAGGGAAGAAGACATGTCAGCTGCAAGGTATGAGCCAGTGTTTGAGGCAGCCTTGTTCAAGATCCTGACAATTATGTGTAGCTTTCAGAAGGGTTAGCCACTATTGTCAGGCTCCTTTGCACAAACACTTAACTGGATTAACAACAGTAAAAGACAACTGAATAGCTACTTATCCCTTAAAGAAATGGTTGGCAAAAATGAGGTTCCAGTCTTGCAGACAGAGTCATCACCTCATTTTGGACAGAGTCATCACCTCATTTTTATGTGCAAAATGCCCAAGAAACAACTTCCCGGCAGGTCACTCACTGACTTATGGTGACTATACTGGCCATCATGTTCACAGGTATAAAGAGAGCAAACAAGTCTAAAGAACATTCAGTAAAATAACTGTTTGATAAACAAAATTCTGGTCCAAATTTTGGATCCATATAAAACCAGGAGATGTTTACTTATGAGAATTAATTTTGATCTGGGCATGATTTCACTATTCTGAACACAAAGGGTTTCTATGGGGCTTTTTCCCCTCAATTAAAGTCCTACTGATTTTTAAATATGATGGTGTGGACAGCATATTTGATTTCAGGGGACTATAAGCTAGTACGAAGGAAAAATTCCTCATTAAGACAGACTTATTAAATACTGGCTGTTTTCCCTAGAAGCGTCATTACCTAGGGTTATATCAGACACAGCTGGAACAACACTAGATATCATGACCTTTTACCTCAAGACAAGTTTTTGCTTTATTCTCCCCAAATCTTGGACCAAGTTCCTCTTGGGATAAAAGGCAGGGAAAGAAATGGCACACAGAGTGTTGTAGCTTCTTGCCTTTCTCCTGCTATTAGGGCACAAACTTTCTGCTGAGAAGTCATCTCTGCTGTGGCCTTATCAGAGCAACACCTTTCTTGTCCTGATGCAAATACATACCTTTCAGATTTTAGTTAAAAACAACTGTTTTCTTGGTTAACAATTCATGCCGTTGTTCTGATTGTATTCTTTCTTCTGGTATTTTAATACATATATATTTTCAATCAGTCTTCATGCATAAGAATCTTAGTTGTTTCGTTGCAAATCCATATGGGTCCTTCAAAAATGAGAATATGAACTATGAAGATCTGATGGAAGACCTTTGTTTACCACATCTGAGATTTCTGAGCTCAAATATAAATAGTTAATTTCATTTCATCGCTGAAATGAAAAGACATATCTGGCTTTTCTGTTTTAATAGGTCAGATCTAGAGTCTTCTGAATTTTTATGGTACTTTGGGGATTTTTTCCACTTTGATAGGCTTTACGCCAGAATCTCAAACTTCAGCTTATCGTTTTCATGAGCAGTTAAAAAACCTTTTCAGGAAAATTTCCCATCTGTAACTGGACACCTGGAATTCTGAAAATCAGGAACACATTCCAACAGAAGAATTAGTCATATTGAAGTACATTTAAATCAATGAGAAATTTTGCCACTGAGACTATATGCTTGATAATACTAGAAAATTGAACACTCCATCTGTCAGTAAGATCAGAAGGAATCTGAATTTTCTTTTGGAAGAGCAAAGTGCCAGGGAGGCAAGTAAATTGAAATGCAGCAGCTGTGTCTGAGAGGACACACCACAAGACAAATACCAGGATTCTGACGGAAAGGTAATATTCCCTGTGGCATCATGCTGATGACGTAGTTTGTGGTGTGAGGAATGAACTGCTCTGGTGCAAAATGTTCAGATCTATCTATGTTGCTTCTTTGAGGTCACATCAGCCCAAGAATCTCAACTCTTATTACACAGTGGATCTAAGCACCTCTTGTGCCAGACGGGCTCATGCATTGCTAATAGAAACTGAGTCAATATCTACAGTTTCTGAAGTGAAACTTGCCAATAGCAAAGTAAAACAAGTACCTGCAGCTCTGAAAAAGTATAGGGCTAAGTAGATTCATACCATACTGCTTGCCCTAACTGGCAGAAATTCTCTTAGCAGTGTAGGAGTGGGCTGAGATCCTATTGTTCCTGTGCTAGAGAAATTGATGACAGCAAAACCAAATCATGTATCTGTTTTCTGAGGCACACGTCAGCTATGTTAGAACTCAGAAAAGCAAAGCAATGTGTCTAATGACTGGGATGTAATGTCACATTTTTCACAGAGATAAAGCTAATATTTTTTAGGGAAGTGGTGTAATTATCAGGACCTATTAGCTTATTGCTGGACATGATTTATAAAGAAAATATCCTAGAACCACTGGCAGAGTTGTTAGTCTGAAGTTAATAAAGGAAACCAAAAATTTAACATAACTACAGAAACACCTGCTATTTAATGCATTTTTGCACTTGCTGCAAGTATTATCTTGGAAGCTTGGAAGCTTGTCTATGAGCTCAGCCTAAGATGAACAATACTAGCTCTACTGAGGGAGACAGAAAAAATGGAGGAATCTTACACAGCCTGAGGGGCAGACAGAGGGGAATGCAGAGACGTGGGTTTCTTTTCTACATCTGTGTGAGTAACTAGACACAGGATATATTGAGGCTTGTTTTTGTTCCTTCCCCCCTGCTTGCTGATCTTGAAACTCAGCTCAATGTTCATGGCTTTTAGACAGACTTCTGTCTGGACAAAAAGTGTTTATAACATTAAAATTAGATGGATCCAGAATGTGAGTCTGATTCTCTCCCATGTCACAAGCACTTGGGGACAGTTTGAAGCCTGACTGAGGTCTTTCTCTGTTCTTGTACCACAGCAAAGAGACACAGCAGTTGTGTGCCTCCATTGACCTGCAACCTAAGTATCTAAGAACATGAAAAGCATTTACATTCAATTTGCTGCATTTCACAAGATCCACAGAAAGTTTCACTTATCTTCAGCTGCTGAGAAAAAGAGTGTAAAAAGATAATTTCATTATCTCCATCTTACGTTTGGGAAAACAGAAAATTGAAAAGATATATGTTTAAGAGTTAACACTGATTTGGTGGCTGAAACAGTAAAAAGTCTCCTAGTCCTTAAACATCAGCAGGATGTATTAAAATTTAAACCATCTGTCAAGAGGAATATCTTGTCACATTTTATTTTGTTTACTTTTTATTGTCAGGAAAGATCACTGACTCTGCCCCCAGCTATGAGAACAAAAGGGGTATGTATTCTTTAGCTCTTTTTTCAATAGCCTTTTAATTCAGTGTCTTTTGTGCTTGGATCCTGTCTGAGCCCTGATCTTACAGGATCTGAGATCTTCTGAAAATAATTGAGTATATATCTCTATTACAAGCTGGAAAGAATCTAGCATGGATTCATTCTTATATCCTGGGATGAAATTCTGAGATTCAGCACTTTCTTCAGGATTTCTTAGTCTCTGCATATGCAATTCTCTTTGTTGCACAGCAGCAGGCTCTTGCCGTGTCATAGTCATGTGCACGACCACATTGACTCTGTTTCCAAGTCTGAGGCTGCGTGAAGAGATGCCTTCTGCATTCTTTGAATGCAAATATCTTGAAATCTCAGAATCTGGAATTACGCTTTCTGGAAGAATTTTTTTCCCTGCACCATTTCTATTTTAGAAAATAGGATTTTCTAAACTGGGAGTCATGAACTGCTTATTCTGTTACTTCCTACAAAGACCTGCTACCAGCTACCAGTATAGCCAACAGTCTAGATGCTACTGGAGATGGAATAAAAGTCGAGTGACTTATCCTAGAAAAAATAGTTTATTTTAGGAAAGGGAGTAAGCGGTCTTGCTCAAAAACTTTTCAACCAGAACATCCCTTGAATTCAATTCTAAAAACTGAAAAGGGAAATAGATGAGAAATGTGATGGGAATTGCTCAGATTATTCTATTCCCTCTTCTACCATAGCACTATAAAATGTTTTAGAAGCACTTTACTGGCACTTGCATATCACTGATACTTCTCAAAGTGGATTCCCTGATTCTTGCTTTACTACTCAGAGAAGATGAGGTTTTCATGTTGGTCTATTGTTCAGTAAATTTTTGAACATTTTCTGTATTTCAGTTGCCAATTACCAAAGGTAGTTAAACAGCTGACCATTATAAATTTTAGTTATGTTTGAGATAGTTTTGAAGTCCATCATGATCACAGTCTGATGCAGCAACAGTTCTACTTCCAACACATGCAAGTTTCACTCTTTCTCTGCATAACTTATCTTTCACAGAGAAGTCTTTGAGCACTCTGGTCCTGAAGTTTTAGGTGACTCACTAGTTATCAGGCTCAGACCACTGAGCATCTTGAAATCAAAAATTGGGACAGTGAAGGTGTTGGTATTTTATGGGAATCTAATGTAGAGTAGGAATTCCCCTGTGCTAGTAGCAGCATACTGCTCCCAGTAGTGTTGTTGAAGAGGCAGGTTGTTGTATCAGCAGTGTGATGCCCATATCATTACTGTTCATCAACAACTCACAGAGGCAAAAGTGTGGAGGAAGATGCCAGTGATACAGCATCACCTCAAGAACTCTTTTATTCCTTCCACTCCTTGTCCTCTATGAAGACATACTATAGCTTGGGCTCATACAGTGACTCAAATTACCAGGGTCACTACACCCAACTCCAAATTTTCCCAAACTCTGAAATCTTATTCACAATATTATTCACAATAAATACATAAGGCTGAAATCTGAACCTCGGGCTCACCATGGTAATTCAGGGTAAATCCATCCACAGCTAATGGCTGGAGGCTGGCAATGCTGTGGAATACATTACAGAGGAACCTGCTGTCCAACCTAGTTTGAAAACAAAATCACATTTCCCAAAAATGTGCTTCATGACTGATTAAACCCAGTTGATTTTAAACAGCTACTACAACCTTCCACCTGGCTGGTATTGAGTGCTCTGCACTTACAGTGTTACATCCCAGGAAAATTGCTGCTTGCTTGCCTGCTGGTATCTAGCTTTATTTTCATAATCACACTCCTGTTCTATTCCAGATTTAACAGTGTATAACCCAGCAGGTTAGAATGAGACTTATGCCTCCCAGCAATAACTTCTACACAGAGATTGTATTTCCTGACTTTAGTATGTCAGAATTTTCTTCATATGCCAATCACTTGCAGTGATCCTACCCGTGGGGACTCTCCCATAAATAGTTTTTGCCTGTCCAAATGTAGGATGCCATGTGACAGACAAATTAGCCTTGGACATCATTTCAGCAAAGAGGTTTAGCTCCATAATTTTATACTTTGGCAGCTGCAACGGACACCACCCAAAAAAAAAAAAGGGGGGGGGCTTTTATGTATATTCTGGTTTAACAAAGGAATTTAAGGGAAATAGATAATATGACTCTTGTTGCTGTCTTCTTTGTTCTACTCCCCAAGAGCTGCAGATGTTGCTCAACAGTTGCAACCAGTTTTTGTTTACCTTCAGATCTCAAGAACATTACTTTCACCACTGTAACCATGCCAGAGGCAGGTTATTCTACTGGCATTCAGCAAGGACTGACAACATAGCAAAATTCAATATATTTTGGAGAGCTCAAAATATTCAGCTATTTTGGGGGGGAATGTCTCTTCTTAAAATAAAAATTTCATAAGTTGTGTATCAGTCAGCACTGTCAAGACAGGCACAAGAAAACCAAACAGGAGAGAATCAAAACACTGTCTGTAGGACTGCCGCACTGATAAGAAATGAAATTGTCAGGAAGTTTAATGGCATAGCTTGTCATCAGAAGATTTTTCAGAACTCTTTTTTCAACCACAGATTTGGCTGAGTTGCAAGTGAAGAAGTTGAAAAATTCTGTGCTGTATCATTAGCAGTTTCTAGTTTAGAGTGACTTTTTTCACTTTGTATTCTAAAAGTATTTATATTTCACTTTATATTCTAAAAAGGTTTTTAAAAATAATGATCTCAAGAGGGAAGAGATATTGCATAAGATTAGCAGATCTACGATATGGTTTTATTTATATTTTAAGAGCATATTAAATAAGGGAGAAACAGCATCAAAAAGGGAAAAAAAACCCAGCATCTAAGAAGACTTTGAGAATGGTATACAAACTGAAACAGCTCAGAGAACAAAAGGGTCATTGACATGCACATCAGAAATCTTAGTAACAGAAAGGTGTAGAAGACAAATACCTTCCAGTGTCTGAAGGGAGCCTATGAGAAGGATGGAAAAGCCCTTTCTACAAGGGCCTGAGGTAACAGGACAACAGGAATAGCTTCAAACTAAAGACTGGGTGTTAATATCAGATGTTTAGTAAAAAATCTTTACTGTGAGTGTGACACGGGTTGCCTAGAGAAGCTATGGATCCTGGAGGTGTTCAAGGCCAGGCTGAATGGAGCTCTGAACAGCCTGGTCTAGTGGAAGGGGGTTGGAAATAGGTGATCTTTAAGGTCCCTTCCCACCCAATTCATTCTATGATTCCATGAAATACATTCTAATCATATTGTGACTGAGATGAGCACATGCACACAGCAGATGAGAGACAGGCGTAGTAGAACAGACTAAAATTAGAGGCAAGAAGGATATGTGTTTGGGATAATTAAATCCTAAACTATAATTATTCAGCTAAGTGAATGAAGTATATAAAAATGCAAATTATAATAGATAATTTCCATAACTGCTAACTATAAAACACCCCAGCTATTGCAAAAAGTCAGTGCTAGATTCTCAAAGGTAGTTGGCCCTTGCAACCAGAATCAAACATTGTACAACATCAACATTTTAGGACTTTTTTTTGTCCTCTGAAATCCACAGAAACACAGATGGTTGTGCCACCCATCTGGCAAAGGGGAGACCTGAGTTCCAGTGTCTGTATAATTTCAGTGAATATACACATAAGGTTTACTGAAGCCAAATATTTTTTCCATTTCCCCTGTAGCTTTGTAATTCTGAGGCAGTAATGTCCTTGTCTTTTCCTCATCCAGATTTTCAGTCACTTATTTTTTCTATACGAACTGGTACAGTTTCAAGGGAAAAAGAGATTACTCACCCCATGATATTTAATTGACTGATATTCAGACCATTAGTGTGGGAGATGCAGCTTCAAAACTTCTCAGGCGGAGAGAAAATTAATCTCAGTCTCCCGTCTCTGAAGTGACAGCTCTTATGACTAAGTTACTGAATAAAAGGATAGAGGGTAAAACATCTCAGAGCAGGGATCCATGTGTTTGCTGTATTCCAAAAATGTCTTCCATTAGCCATTAAGGACCAGACCAGTGAAGTAACAACTATACTTCAGATCTCAGCACCATTGACCCTCAATGTATTTCTAGCCATGACTAACAGGAGATATTGTTTTCTAGAAAACCTCATTAAGGAAAATTTAAGTGTGTAAAGCAAGTGAATAGAAATTGGGAGGATCTGGGTAGTTTTGCATATAAACAAAGAGCAGCTGATCCTGTATGCATCCAGGCAAATCTGCCATTTTTTTAATGAAGGCTTTGCCCATGCTCTTTACAATCGTCAGTAGGTGCCCATGCAATGTCTCTTAAGTAACAGATAACATCTATTCTATACTCAACACCAGCTCCATGAGGTTCAACAAGACCAAGTGCTGGGTCCTGCACTTTGAACACAGCAACCCCATGCAGTGCTCCAGGCTGGGGACAGAGGGGCTGGAAATCTGCCTGCTGGCAACAAAGATGAGGGGTCCAGAACACACCCCTTACAAGGAGTGGCTGAAGGAACTGGGGTTGTTTAGCCTGGAGAAAAGGAGATTCCCAGGCAGATCTCCCCACAACTATCGGAGAAGTTGTAGCAAGGTGGGTATTGGTCTCTTTTCCCAAGTAACAAGCAATAGGACAAGAGGAAATTATTTCAAGTTGTTCCAGGGGAGGTTTAGATGGGTTATTAGGAAAAATTTCTTCATGGAAAGGGTTTTCAAGCACTGGAGCAGGCTGCCGAGGGAAGTGGTTGGTACACTAACCCCAGAGGTCTTTAAAAGATGTGTAGATGTGGTGTTCAGGAACATTATCTAGTGGTGGACTTGACAGTGCTGGGTAAATTGTTGGAGTGAATGATCTTAAAGATCCTTTCCAACTTGAATTATTCTACAATTCTATGTTGCCTATATATATCAGAGTGATGCATACATTTCTATCACATTATGTCTTGTGAAATGAGTCAAGTCGTCTTTCAAGCTACATTTTCTAAGGTGAAAAAATAATGAAATAACCCTTTACATCCTAAAGCCCAAATGGGTTCAACTGTCTGTGTGCAGATTCTCTGCTACTATGGTTGATATAAGATTGGAAAAGCCTCCCTTGCAAAAAAAAAAAACCTTGTCCTTTGATCCTGTAGGATAATAGGCTGCAGTGTTCCCAGGTTACTCTCAGAAAGCAATCTCCAAGAGGCCAGGTAACTGGAGCAAAAAATAGGTTTCTATAAAACTAAAGTTAGGGAGAAACTTGGAGTCCTTTGAATTCAATCACTTTTCAAGGTGTTCATCTCAGTGGCATCCAAATACAAAGGTGAGAGGTGTGAAATAAAAAATGAAATAGAGCAGAATAGTTAGCCATTAGAAGGTCACAAAGTGAGACAGCTTCTTCTGGAACACATTAGCTTCAGTGATAAGTAAACCTTAAAAGTTCAAAAATCAACTTCAGTTGGACAATCCAAAGTTCAGATACTTCTCTTACCTCTTGGACTATACTCTTCCACGGAAGAAGAAAGTGGAGCAGGCTCCACTGTTATTTACATAGTATCAATGAACGAAACAGAAGACAGTTGTTTGCCTTTTAATCTCAGTAGCATTACACCACTGATTTTTCTGTCTCATCAGCCAAAACATCTCCTAAGAACAGACTTCCGACCAAAACACCCCTTTGGTTTAGAGCCATGGTAGAAATATCTGTCACTGGAAAGTAGTAATAATTATATTTCCAGCTCTAATTTGAACCAGCAAATTCACAGAAGTCAGTGGAAGTGGACTTCATCAAAGATACATTTATCTACCCAGTTTTTTTCAACACCTTGTATCTGGGGAGGCGACACAGGAAGAACCATACTTTCTTCAAACCACTTTACTTTCTCATTTTCTACATTTTCTGCCAAAAGCAGATAGATTCTGTCTCCAGTTTTTATTACTGTAACAGGAATATCAAGTTAGAAATGCAACCAAGCTGGAAGGAGAGAATATTTCTTGTCCCTGAAGATGGTTGGGCATCTGCTGAACAGGGTCTGATCCAATAGACTCTACCTCCAAGAAAACACTGAGTTTCATCTTTGCTGCAAACTTCTACCATAATTTCTGGCCCTGTAGTGTTTGCCACAGTGGCCTGCAGGCTCTGTTTGAGAACAAGTTCACTAGGCAGTCACACTGGAGCACCCCACCATCCCTAGCAGATTCAAGCAGAGCTCCAGTGCATCCACAGTTATCCAGCAGGCAAACAGGCACCATCTGTCCCTGCCCAGCTCACTTCCTTACACCCACTTCAGTCATTCTTGTTGCAACCTCCTATGATTTCCAGGTGAGTGGGACAGGCTCTGGACTGTCCTCTCAGAGCTTCAGTGCTGTGCCATAAAAGCACATGGATTTTGTGGTAGCTGATTACCATAGGTATAAAAATGTGCTCAAAGTTAAGCACATGCTTAATTGCCTTCTTGAATCAAGAATCAATCTGTCCTCCCAACACTGATTATGGCCCAGATCTTACAGTGCCCACTAAATCATGGCTTTGCCTTCATGGAGGTTATTGAAGAATCAGTGCTAATTTCCCACATTTTAGAAATGTTTAGGTTGATGAGTGTAGGAATCAATCAATGTACTCCCTTTGTTATTATAAATCTTATCTGCTATCAACATTGAGTGCCAAAAGATGTGAAATAAAATATTTCACTCCCCAAAACAAATGTGAATGCCTTTGAGAGAAGAGGTCAAGTGTGGTGTGGCATATATTGTACATGTGCACACATAAATCATTGATAGCTAGATTACTTCTCTATATTGATCACATCATACTTTCCTAACTGGTAGATTATCTAAGAAAATAATCACTAAATTATCTTGAAGGTACCAGCTACCAAGCAAGATTAATGATACATAATTTACCGTATGAAGGAAGCAGGCATCCAATAAATTAGAAAATGCACACCACCATCAAAGCAAATTGTTAAGTATATCCAGCACTCACCTTACTGAGTAGCTGACAAATGGTTTTTACATTCCTTCCATCAAATCATAAGTATTTTCTTGTCACCTACCTCATTGTATAAGCAAATATCTGCTGAGTTCCCATACACATGCTATTGACACAAAATTCATTTCAAGGGAGTGTTTGCATTCACATATGGTCATGTGGATACACAGTAAGAGAGGTACAAAACAACTGAGATTCCTTTTGTGGGATCTTAAATTGTGACTTAATTACATGTGTTTAGATGGTTTTTACCAAAATGAAAAATAAATCATCATTCAGAAGAAAGATTCATCTTGAAGATAAAAATACAGAGCATCCAGCCCTGACTAACTGTGTTCGCACATGCACCACCAGAAGCAGCCCTGATTCTGAGAGTAAGAGTGTCCTTCTTACATCATCTTCTTAGGACTGCTAAAGACAGACATTTACAGACTTTTTTCTGACTTGTTTCTCCTAGGAATAACCTAGGTAAAATTTAGGTTTAGAGTTTACATGTTTAAGTTTATATTTACCATTTGCATGTACTGAATAATTTTGCTACTAGCATAATCAAAAAGTAGCTACCCAAACTAGCTCACTTCCACACTAGTTTTACAATAGTTATCCACACTAGCTTTTAGCCTCTAGCTTCCACAATATTTCCATTTTACCTTTTAAGGCTTGCTTTTTTTATTTAGTTCTAGGTGATTGATTATCACTGATTGCATTTCATGAGGAAAGAAGGGGTGAATGGAGATTATAATTAGCCCTGTTTCTGCGAGTATTAATCAAATATTACCCATCCTTCACCACCTCCTCAAAAAGGGAAGTAAGTTTCACAGAGAAACTGAGAATGTGACTTGCCTGCAGTCAAAAAGTGAGTCATTTATGGAAGTGCAGAATATCGTGTTGACCATGTCGTGGCATCAGGCAGCATGACTGACACTGGGCTCTGTGGTCTCATGGTGAAGGGACAGGCCTGGGCAATCACTGCTTGGCAGGCAGGAGTAAAAGGCCCCTAATGTCTAGCGTCACTGTTGAAAGAGCACACTTTCTGCTCCTGCCAAGTAATGAAATTATTGGGAAGAGTAATTTGGGCTCCCTGACGAGACTGAGCTCCTCACAAGCATTCATACCTGCTATGCCACAGATGACAGCCATTCCCTAGTGGCATCAGCAGCAATAAACCTTGCTGTACAGAGCTCTGACACAGAAAAAGGAAGCAATGGGTCTTCACTAGTTCCCCAGTCCTGTTACCTGCTTCACTTGGGTCTTGCATCAGCCCTGATAGATATGAAATAGAGAAGAAAGGGATTGTGGTCCCATCTGGAAGTTTGGGAAGTGTTTACAAATTCTCATGCCATCAAATAACACTGTGAACAGCACAAAAATTAGAACGAATGGCTGACAAACTGGCTTAGTGAGAAAAGGTTCCCAGAGACGTAGTTCATACCAACTGTACTTACAAAAGCTCCAGCTGGATGTTATTTCCATTGTCCAGCATATTTTGTAAAAATATTAGTTCAGGCTAATAAATTCTTTGATACAGTTGTTATAAAGATGAGCTTTCTGAGGCAAGAAGATTTAAATAATACAGCTGGTGGTTTCTGTTGGAGGTTCTGTCTGACCAAAAAGCTATCTAAAGAAGCCTTGATGATCAATCCTTAAAACAGAGATAATTTAACTCAGTAAGAGAGCATTGAGAGAAACTTAAAACCTAGAAGCAGTGTAGAAGACAAAAATAAACTCCTCCCCAACAACAGCAACACATATTCAGTCATTTTACAGTTCTGGACAATTTTGTTTGACATAAAGAGGAGGAAGAAGCATTTTTAAATGTAAAAAACAAAATCAAAATATTCAAAATATATTGAAAATTTGATAAACAGTGACAACATGTTGTTGCTTCATCATTATGGAGAAAACACAGAAGCAGAATTCCACATTCAAGGAGGCAAAGGACTTTGATACACTACCTAGTCTTGTACAGACCACACATTTTCAAAAATAACAGCTTACTTCTCATGGAATGTTATTACAGCCTGCAATGTTATTTCAGAGTATAACTGTTAATGCCAGGCAGCATTTTCATTTGGCAAAGAGGACACAAAGAAGAAGGTACAGAAAAAGTCACATATTACAAAAGGAGAGAAACAGAGGAAAGAAGGGGGAAAATGGACCAGTTTTCATCATTTTGACTGAATGAACAATGGGTGCAATTACGCACATTCAGGCAGAGTCAATCAGCACACTGCACACTTTCTCAGCCACTGTTCAGTTGAGTTCAGGCATTTGCAGGAATGTTATGTTGTGTTGCCTTCTCTCTTGGCTTTGTGTGCTGTTTCTCAAGAGGCTTAATATTTGTGTGCACAGCAGCTGTATCCACCTGCGTCAGCTAAATCAGGGTGCCAGGGCCTAAAATTACCCTTAAATGGTGGTCCCCAGGGCACAGTGAATTTCACTGCTGACTTAAAACATGCCTAATCTGCAAATCATCAAAACATAAGGAAAAAAAAAAAAAAAGAAAGAAAGAAAAAGAAAATATACACTGTGAAAATATGAAAAAGATGAATTCTCTCTCATTTAGCAAGAGACCAGGCACAGCCCCCAAATGGATTCCAGAGAAGAATATGACATTGAAAATAGAAAGTTTTCTTTCATTGCACATATATTTTTTTCCAAAACAGCTGATGAAGAGCTAACATCAAGCAGAAGAAAAATGGAAACTAGTGATGCAGTGGCACACTAGCCACATGGTCTCATGCCCTGTATACCTTCCAAAGTGCAACAGGCCATGACAGAATGAAATAAAGGCAGTCAGACCCAACTCTCACACACACTACTGAAGCAGAGACATCTACTGACACAGATACTGAACAAGAGGCCAGCAGACATTGGAGCACAGCTGTTATTTTATGAAGGGGTTAGCAATGTAACACTGCAGGAGTGCAAAGCTCAAAAGATATTTGATAACACCAGAGTCAAAAGGACCACTTTGAGACACAACCACTGAAAATACAGCAGTGAAATACACATTTAAATATCTGTGTCCTGACAGTCCACTCAGGGTTACAGAGCCAGCATCTGGGCAGAGGAGTGCGAATAAAAGGCTCACCACTGAGCCTTGCAACACATGTGCTGCATCAATCACTTTTTACATAAGATAAAGTCGGTCTCTTTATAATCCTGGATGTCAGAGATGTGCATAATGGAACAAATCAGAAGGCAACATGTTGTCTTGGATCAGCATTCCTTCATCTTCCCAGTAATACCCTTTTTCACATATCATTGGTAGAGGGAGGGTAGGGGGTGTGGAAAAAAATAATCCTGGCCACTTGGAGAAGGGTAGGATTATTAAGCCATTTTTTTCTCACAATAGTGAAAGGCCTTACATAATCAGCAAGAGAAATAAGCCAAAAAGGCACACAATGACCCAAATGTGTTTCTGTTGAAATCCCATACAATTCCATTGCCCTCTGTTTGTGCTTCTGATTCATTGTTTAAAAGTGAGTCACTTCTTTGAGATTGTATTTACAGATATAAAGGTCAGGTGAAACATTTCTCTACAAAAATACTAGTTTAAGGGTTTATGCCCATCGGGTCTTGCCCCAAAGGGACACAAAGCATATTCTATATCCATGGACTTCATGGCACAATTTGGCACCTCCCAAAATGGCTTCCATCGACAAGCACCCATAGGGCCATGAAAACAGTTATATGCCCACACTTCTCCAAAACCAGCAGGTTCAGACTGGGGAATTGCCAGGACCAAGTTTACTACTGTCTGCCAGCTTTGTCTCATTACCTATCACGTATAGTCTCTGCTCTGAGCTAGCAATAAGCGGTCTTCCTTATTACCATTGCAATGTTCACATAATTAAATTGTTCTCAAATTGTAAGCTATAATAGCTTACAGACTTAGATGAAATTGTCGTGACAATTCAGAAATGCTTATTTTCTCTAACCTGTTTATAGGAAGAGACACATCCCAATTGTATGTGAAAAAAAGCTCTAATCCATTAGAAGTCATGTCATAACTGAGTGTGTTGATTGAACTGCTCATCAAAGTTAAAAGTCTTCAGAAGTCTTTGGAAATATATTTATCATGACTGACAAAAGAGTTATCCAAAGAAACGTGGATCTCTAGACAAAAGTTAAGTTTTGGAAAGAAATTGACCCCTATTCTCACAAGTTGTAAAAATTAGATATTTTTCTCTACCAAATGAACTTAACAGAGAAGACCTAAAGCTCTGCTTAAGTCTCAGATATTTGTGATGTTCATATCCCTTCCTCATTTTTCACATCAGGTGGCTACTTTATTTTCTTTATGTTTCACTAGAATAAACTAATCTTTTTATTATTGTTCCCAGTGTTTAGCAGAAATTAATACTAGTGGGATAATTACGAGTTTCACATTTTCCCAGAGGGTCAGAAAACATATCAATGTGTACATATATATGGTTCCTGCATTACTCATAGACTAAAATATACTTTACCCAGCTAGGGGCAGTCTGGAAGAGGATCCTTCAACAATGAATTTAGAGGAAGGCCACTGGCCCACTGAGGCAGCAAATGTCTGTCTTCTATGGCAGAAGGCTTTTCATTAGCAGCGAGACAAGACTTGCTGCTAGACACAAGATCTGAGCTTCAGTGCTTTGCAAAGCTGGGACACAAAATGCTTCCTATTCCTTTTACCACTTTTTCTCTTCTTTTCTCTTTGTCATTTATACAGTGAGAGGCTGGAGTAGGCAAGAGTATCATTCTACTGCAGCATCAGAAATAAGAGACTTTGGAGAAAGAATTAGTAAAAGGACAAGCTGTGCCTTTGGGTGTCACACATGAAAAATACAAAATTAAATAACACCAAGGAGCGAAAATATAAAAATTTCTGCATCTTGCAATTTTTGCAGACAAAGAAGCTATTCAATACAAGACTTTTAATGATTAATGAAGAGGATAGGATTGCCTTTCCAAAGCTGCTCTGAGTACTAAATCACAAATGACCTTTAGTGCTTCCAGCTGAGGGTGATTTATCTCATTTCACCATTAGTGTCTGTCATTGCTTTTTATAAAAATTGAGTCTATCTACTTCTACTAATATATGTTGCTCCCCTGGGGATGGTTCAGGACCCACCCATCAAGACCTCCCTTCTAAAACCACAGCAATCTGGCTGAGAGCAACCGCTCTATGCACTCCACCCCTTGTTGTCCTTTGCTCTAACACCCAAGAGGGAAGCAGGAATAAGGTCAGGTTTGCTAACCTTTCCTCAGCTCTCAACAGGACATCTAACTCTTCCTTGGATCTCAGCTTTAAGGCTCCACATTCTTGGGGAAAATGTGTCTGACAATTTATGGTATATTAAAAATGCTTCTTTTTAACTTTTTATTTCATACTAAGAGCACAGAAGTATAAAGGGTAAAGAACGAATTTAATGTATAATACAAAACTAAAAGCACCAGACTTTTAAAAATAAGCTTTCTCAATCAGCTTTCCTTCATATAAGCCCCTTTCTGTGTAATCTTTCCAATGCCATTCCTTCCATGCAAATCAAAGTGCCTTTTAGGATGAGGAAGTCAGGCCAAGCAAATAAAAGATCCTCCTCTAGCTTTAGCACAGGATTAATCAAGAAAAGTTGGGATATAATACAGAAAAAAAAGATAACAGAATTCTACCCTGAGTTCCTTGCCATCCGCTTTCACAAGGCAACCTACACTCCCACACTGTCTTCAAGAAGGGCAAACATAGAGGCAGACATTAAACAACACTGGAGATATAGATAATGCTTAATACAAAAGAGAAGCAAGAGTAAAGTTTAAAGGAGTGGATTCACAAGTAGGATTTTAGTCATTGTTATAGCATCTAATTTTTTAAGCACTCTTTTATTTTGTGTCTTGAAAGCAAAGATCCTTACATAATGTGGTGAAGGTGGGGACAGGCATTCAGAAAGAAAGAACAAGGTTTGCAATTTGGACTTTTATCAGCATATTGGAGCTCACATACATCACTGAATATACTCTGAAATCGCTGATGCTCACAGAACCAAAGGAAACGAAAGGCATGAAATACCTGTGATGATGTATACCAGCAGTTAGTATATAATCCAAGCACTTAGCTGGTGCATGAAACCACTCCTACAAACTTCAAGAACAAGGAGCTTGCCTTCAGCCTCCCTGACCCATTCAGCTTTTGTCCTGCATGCAGAGAGAGAGCAGCTACCATCTTAAAATATGTCCTTTTAGGGAGACCATGCAGATATCATAAGAGCAGTGTCTCTCAGTATTATTTCCACAACAACATAAAATACATGGTATATAATTAATCATGGTACCTAATGAAATTTAAAATGGTAACAACTAAGAAGAGTAACATGATTATCAGTATTTTCTAATTATAAAGCTTAAGCTCCACTAAACTGAAAAAGGTTCTACTTTAGAAAGGAAACAAAATGTACCCAAGGCAAAAAAATACCTGTTCATAAAAGTCAAGGATATTCCTGAGCTCTTGTTTGCAGTGTTGATTTTTCCAGATTTTTTTTTTATTTTTCTTCTTTGATGAAAATACACTTGCTACAATGTCCCAGTGTATATTATATCTGGTACAGATGCAGTTTTGCATCAGTTTCTATTTCAAATGTTTTTATAGTTTTAGTCAGTTTTCATATTTTATCACATATGCTTATTTTCAGAGCAGGATTGACTTTTGCATATTTATTAGCATAATTTTTTACTGTATTACTAAACTTTGTGCTTGTTTAGTATCTAATATTAAGGACTAAGACAATTACAGGAGAAGAAAGAACAAGTATTTAACCCATACAGTGGTGCCTCACCTCATGCAAAACACTTTAACACAATACTAGTCAGCAAGACTAAATTTAAAAAATGCCCATAATGAAGGAAATGCTGTAGCAAACATACGAATAAATCCCATATTTCTTACCTTTCATTTGGGCTCTTAACAAGGTTAAAATTACTTCTGTTTAGTATAGTTAAATCTTATTATCTCATGCCATTTCACTCAGAGAGGTATCCAGCTATTCACAGTTATTCGCACCTTTCCAGGAAGGAAATTAGCTCTCAGATATCTCTTTAGCCAATGACCTACATAGATGTCATCTGCAAGACTGCAACTGAACTCTAGTCTTGGAAGTGTTGGCAGGAGTTGCTGCTTCATAGAAACCCATGCATTTCACACGTTACTGGCTTCCACATGCTGTCTCTTGTATGGTATGGAATTGCATACAGGATGTGCACTCAGGAATGAATAAGGTGGCTCTTCAGGGAAGTCTGGGCACCAACACACATCCTCTTCCTCTAAATAATTTTGCTGAGGTGCCATCACTTTGTCTTACCTAGAGTTGAATCATGCACCTGCTTAATGTAATACTTTCTATTTAAAGATTCACACTAGTAGAAAGGGATGCAGTAAGAATCCTCTCCTGTAATAAAATACTACTCACTCTGAACACAGAGAACACATTTCTGTAAAGAATGCTGTCTCCAAATGAAGAAGATGACATCTAATACTTTTTGTTAATGAAGAGTAAAACCAAAAGGGACATTAAGATAGACTTTTCAGACTCCCTTTGACATAAAGGCCAAAATTGTACCCAGTAACCCCTGCATGGAGCAACATGTCTCATGATTGACCTAGGATGTATCATTCAATGGCACATTTTACCTTGTCTAAATAACTTATGAAGTGGAAAATAAATTACTCTTAAAAGGTTTGGCTAACCTACACCCACATTTGGAGAGTCTCACTTGGCAAGTACAGAGGAAAATGTTCTTACCTTGTGTTGATCAGTAATCAGTTAATCTCAGTTGGTTTGTACACTCAGTGAGACAAAGTCTGGACTCTTCCCAGACATTTGTTCTAAGACATAAACCACAAATGCACTGGCAATTATCTGACTCCAGCAAACAAACACTGGTACATGCAAGTTTATTGCTTGCCACACCCTCTCTGATTTCTAGTGTTGCTGGGAATCCTTTCTTCTCTCTTCATTGCTATTAGGACACATCATATGCCTCAAACATTAACTTTCATGTGTTTCTTCCTCTCATGTTTTCTCTCTATTTCTCTTTACAGGCAGCTAGATCTTTCCTGGTGCACACATCCTTTCAAATAGATGCTTTGTTCACACTTTTCTAACAGTCAGTTTCTGAGGGCTCAAAAGCCTACTCTCTTCAACACCTTATGTATAAATTTTGTTTCTCCAATACATTATCTGCTACTCCAATTCCAACCTATTTACCAGCAAGCACTCAGGAAAGAAGTCTCTTTCTCTTAAAAATTCAGTTCATATTCTTCTGCTGCTCTGGGATTTCATGTCCAGCTCTGGCTGGACATGAAAACCATTCTTCTGCAAGTATTTAATAATCTTTCTACCTATATTAGTTTTCAATATGATAGACAGCGCCATTCTATTAAATTGCTCTTCAGCAGTCCCATCATCTCCATTTCCTCCCAGAATGATTTCCTTTCTCTTACTCTTACCCATTCTCTTTGCCCCCCTCTGTCTGCTTTCTTCTATTTCCATGTTAATTCTTTCATTGACTAAAATACCTGAAGCTTTAGCAGTGTTTCTTACTATTTCTTATTAACATATTTACCACATTCCTATCTCAATTCTTCCCATTTCAGTATCATAAAATTCCCAGAGGATCATAATGTTACCTGTGACCAGTTTTGGAAAAGAAGTCCTTTATTACTCACATTTTTAATTTGGATGACTTGACGCATATTTTGGTAAGGGTAGCAAGAACTTCAGAATACCACCTACCCAACTTAAAAGCTACCCAAACCTAGGGTCACCAGTCTTTAGTCCTTTTTCCTCCAGGGCAATCACTGTGAAACTTTTAATGCATTTTTGGCACCCTTCCACAAAGGCTTTTTTATTAGGCAGCAGATCAACATTCTTCTCCAAAGCAATCTGCAACATTTCCAGCTACTCACACTACTTTAATTGACAGATTTCCATAGCTTATAAGAATCTTCATTAAACCTTTCTGATCTGCTGTTTCTATAAAGCAAACACCATCTATTGCATTACAATTATTTGGCTGCCTATTCTTCATTCTTTGGGTACCTCTAATTACTTCCCTGTCTATTCTGTCCATCTAACTTTGTAGTATTAGCTTCATATAATGTAAACCATTGTCTGAAAGACATTTATGGGCAGCTGGGACAAGAAAATCTTCACACTTCCTGCTGCTCTCCATGACGTATATTCTACAGGTTTCTTCACTTCCATAACAACCTTGAGGTCAGGGTTAATTCTAAGTTTTCTCCTGCTGTGGCTGATCTGCTTCTGTGCTATTCTCAGTATTACTCCACTAGTTTCTGATAACATTTTCTTCAATAACTTTGTGTCCTCTCATCAGAGGAGACTGAGTCTTCTGGTTTTATCAAATACCAGCTCCCCACTGCTGCCTATGGATTTTCCTTTACACATATTCCTCTTCAGTTTTAATTCCTTTTTTGCTCATCTTGGAATACAGTCCAGAGTTAGAGAGCAATTGGTATAGAAGTTGCTTCAGCAAAAGTTTTTCCACTGAAAAAACATAGTTAATATAAAAACAATTTCTCACTGCAGTAAGTTAGTGCCACAATGAAATTTTCATCAACAAAAGGTCCTGTAAATCCAGAAATATAGAACTTCTGTTTGAAACTAGCAGCACAGAGGACCTCAGTGTGGCCAGTTAATCCATAGAAAAAAGGCTTGCTCACATCCTGGCAATTTCTGATTATTTTTAAACTTAAAATTTGCTGTATACAGAACAGTCACTCCATAAACATCCAGCCAAATTAACTTAGTTTCTTTCTTTGGTATTTTTTGGTGGGTTTGTTGTTATTTGTTTGGGTTTGGTTTTTGTTTAGTTTTCGGTTTTGGTTATTGGAGGGTTTTGTGAATATCCCTTGAAATTTGCTCTGCCTAATTTGGCAGATCAGTGGTCTCACTTTTCTTCTGATACCAAGCAACAGCAGTGGTGCAAGGGTATTCTCCTGGTGCAAGGGTATTCTCCTGTTTAGTGACCTTCCGAATTTCTCTGCCCACTAATTTTTCACCTCAGCTCAGATGTTACTGAAACACCTTTCACCCCCTTTCTCACAGTTCTGTCTTCCTCAGTACTTTGTTACTTATTTTGTAACTTAATGAAGAGTTTTCTGTGACAGATGTGGTCCTAAAGACAGGTTAATTGTATTCGCTTTCAGCAGGGCAATATTCCTATTAGGATAGCAACCAGCACATTGAGACAAATTTGAATTTTTTTCTCTACCGCACTATAAACACCTTCACTACAGTAAATACAAATTCCACTGCATGCAGACTGTAGGAAAATACACAACACAAATGAGTACTTCCAACTTTCAGGGAGACTCCAGCAGGGCTCTGGATTTGGCAAGTGAAAGATTGCAGGCAGTACATCTTATTACATGGGTGGTCGAGTTATTGAACTTTATTGACAAAGAGCTGGATTTTCCAGCAAGACAGAGCTTCATTAAAATTCTGCAGAGACTGAAAATTCAATAATCTCTCTCACAAAGCACTGCATGAGTAGGGCTGATTAGGCAATTTCTCTCTCATGCCATTTCTTTTGCTAAAAGCGTTGTTACTTCTTGTTGGTACAAAAAGACAATCATTAAATGAGCATTCGCTATACTTGATTAAGCAGAAACTTTTAAAGGTGCATTGGCTCTCTTTCTCTAGAATTAATTGAGGCCTTAAAAAAGTTGCAATAACAACACCACCACCACTTAATCTTTCTAAGCTGAATTATTTAAAATTTGGATCTGATGAATCCATTTATGGCTCTTTGTGGCTTTCAATTCTCTGTTTTCATAGTTACTTGTACATTTGCAGCCAGGTCTGCTGGGTACTGGGAAGAGTTGTGTGAATTACTCTCTGTTCAATTTCTGTCCTTGTAAATCACAACTTATTTGCTCTCTTTTGGTTTGAGATTAAGAGAATTCTACCTTTAGAATAGAATTCTATTCTTTAGAATAGAATGGTAGAATTGAAGATCAGCTACCTGATTATCTATTTTTTGGCAGTGCCTATCAGTTAGGAAGGTAAGTAGCATAACAAGATTATTGTTATACCTCCCTTGGGAAAGATATGGGCTTCAGAAAACCCCAGTTCAGGGAATTCTTGACACAGAGGTTGTATCATCATATTTAATAATTGTTAGTGGATTTTTCTTCTGTGACTTTGTTTATTCAAATGGCCCACCATCACCCCTCTCTTGTTTAAAATGATGGTGCCCTGCTGCTTGCAAGAATGTTTTCCAGTAAGAAAAGTCAGTTTAGAGACTAGGAGACCTTATAAATCTGGTCTTAAAAGTCTGTTCACTGTAATCGCAGAAGGGATTTCCTCTCTTCGTTGTTTGGTGGGGTTTTTGTTGTGGGTTTTCTCTTTTTTTTTTTTAATTTTTTTTTGGCTTTCAGTTTTGGTTTGGGGCTTTTATTGTGAATTGGGAGGGGGTGATGTTAGGATTTCATTTATGCAAAGAAAGATGATGAAAAAGATACAAACCCTACAGGATGGGAACCTAGGAAAAGAATTAGAAGACTTGTATTCTTCACTTATCTTCTCTGCTCTTGATCAGTCCTGTATAACTGGTTGTTCTTTTTCCTAAAACAGTTAAGCTGCATCCAAAATAGTGTGTCTAATATCACAGACAATGTCAGTATGTGTTTGCTCAACAACATTAGTTATATAACCTAGTTTGGTCCTCAAAAATAAGGTGAGGAAGCTGCTGCTGTAATTCAATATCTTCTGCTAAAATGTTTTTGGAATACAGACAAATCCACTCTGACCCTGACTGTATTAGGGGAAAAAAACCCCAAAACAACCAAGTACCATAGTCCTGATTCCAGTTGTATTCTGTTCAGCTGAACTCCCATTAACCTCAGTGAAATTTTGTCTAAGTTAGCACTCAGAAAAACAAAACTACTAGTCTTCTAAATATGGTCCACCATTGGTGCAGGTACATAAAACTGTACACTGAAATATGAATGCAAAGCTTAGATATTGCCATGCCTCTCACCCTTTGATCACCATGCAGTTTCTGACAAACTGTTTGATATTTATCTTGATTTTTTTTTTTCAATTAAGGGCACCCAAAAGTATTTTAGAACTCAGTGTCGTGAGAGACACAAGCCAGAAAAACAGATGTCTAGCCTGAGACATCTGGGTACCAGATGCGGGTGTAGAAAGCACCAGGTGACAGCAGGACCCAGCAATGTGCCAGCAAAGGCTTAACACATGTGGGAGACCTGTCCTGAAGAGAGAAGCACTAGAGTAGAAAGGTTTAACTGATGTTTCCACGGTTAATTCCTGAAGATACCGTATTTCAGATAGAAATTTTGGACACAGTTATTGTCAAATCTGAACATGACACATGAATAGACTTTCACCAGGTCTACCATCTTCACAAGGTTATGTGTTCTACAGCCTGGAAAAGCAAGTTTTCAAGAAGAAACTTCTCTTTGTTAGTGGCTTGAGAGACACTCCAGTGCAGAACTAGACAGCTACCTTCATATGGCTAACCCTTCTAAAACACTGTTCAACATAACTGCTTTATCTCGAAGCTCTTTTGCATGTTATTCTAATCTGCTGTTCCTCTGAGCAGACTTTTGAGAGACTTGCTGGCAGTGCTCACATGTCTGCACGAGGGGGCAGGAGAGGCTCACAGTTTACGCAGCAAAAGCTGCCTCTGATAAGAAAGAGAAAAAAAGTGACTTCAGCACTGCAGGCCCCTCTGGTTCTTTACCCTTCTCCTCTCCTTGAAGACAGCCCTTGCTGCAATGCTATTTCGCAGTAGTGGCTGGAAAATAAATATGGCTTGCAATAAAACTTGTGTCAACAAACGTCTGCAGATTTGTCTCAAATACACATAAGTGTCTGAGATTGTTAGTAGGAAAAGGCCATTTTTCATAGCAATTTCCATTCCTATAATTACTTTGAAATAAATGCCAGAAAGAACTGCAGTTAAAAGACAGATCAGAACATTCCCTTCCCTTATGTTTTTTTTCTGACCACAATTAAGACACTGTGCTTTAAAATCAGGAAACACAAACACCATGGCCTGGGAGATGTGAGGAATAGGATTGCAGGAGAAATTAGTAGGATGCCTCATTGCAGTCACAAAATAGTCCAGCAAAGTGGAGCAGAGCTTGAGTGAGCCAAGCTATGATCCCATGTAAATCAACAACAATCTCTTGATGCAGTAATACACAATTTACACCTAATAAAGGGTGGCTCACATTCTTCTGTGGGTGAAAAAAAAAAGTGCTGAGAAGAAAAAGCTCTTGTTCATATGTTTACCTAATCCAACTATTTGCTACAGTAATAACCACTAAAATTTGTTTTGGACCACTAACCTTCAGTCTTCTCATCTCCCATACATTTTTGAAAAAATAAGTGTACAAACAAGAACCATGAGAATATTTGATAGGTCTGAAGCTGAAACCTACTATTTTTTCTGGAAAATAAAGAATTTAGTCTCGCAATACTTTTAGAAGGCAGAGGACTATTCTTTTCCTGTAAAGAGATGAAAAGAGGGTCTCGTGAAGGTGGTGACTTGACATGGAGTCTATAAGAAGACAGAGAAAATGAGGAGTTTCTTGTTACTCAGTATCTCTTCAGGTTCCATCACAAGTGCTGCAGTTATCACCTTCCCTCAAATGCACAATAACCATCAGTGTCTCAGTCCTGCAGCACTATTCTACATAGAAAAGCATGGCATGAAGCAGGATAGATCATTAAGCTCTGAAAATACAGCTGGCACTACTAGGGCAAGAAGTATGGAAAATGTTGACCTTGCATGAAGTGGTTGCATTTGTCTAATGCTCTCTCTGGAGAGAGAGAGAGAGTCCACTCCCCTGCCACAGCTGTGGACCACTTCTGCTCTTTCCTGGGTGCCCATTCCAATTCTTGTGTATCTTGTGAGCTAACATAACTTCCTAAACTAGCTAATAATAAAGCTAACAAAGTACCAAGCTCACCTCTTGTAAAAAGAATTGAGATATCAGGCCAGCTTCAGTGTCCTTGAAAATTTCACCCTAGAGTGCCTCAAATGCACGTCAAGGTCAAGTCACCAGGTTGACTCTATTGGGAATGCTGCTCCACCTTCACAGGTCAGGAGAGCCATGAAGAAAGCACTACGGTTGAAGCCATCATGACAATTGGTCAGATATGCCATAACAGAAGGAGGGATTTTAACTCCAGCCTCCTATTAACTTTCTGCACCTATGGCAATCACTCAGGCAGAGGCTTCTGGTCTACTATTTAATTCTGAGACTCCTGGTCCTCTTTAACCACTTCTTCTCCATCAGTGGGCTTATTTGTTCCAGTGACTAACTCGACACCATTCCTGTCAGGTATTCCCTTCAACACCATCTCTTTCTTGTATTTCTCTGCCAAATAAGTGCATTGTTTCAGATCCTTCAACAGAATGCCTCAGGGCCAAAGGGTCCTGCCTTCATTCCACAATGCTACAGTAATACTTAGTAATGTAGTGTCACTGACAATTGCTAGACATGGGTATGGCTATTCTGATTCTGCATATTGAGGACTTGGGTGAGAACCTATCTGATTTTGAGCACTCAAACATTGCTCCCTGATTTCCACAGGCTCATAAGGTGACTAGAAATTAAGAATGCATCTGAAGAACCTTGCTAAATCAGATTCTACTGAGTGACATTGCCTGTAAGGGACACAACAATTAAAAAATCCAGCTGTTGGCACCTAGGAAGCCTTCTTCATGCTGGGTGGTCAAGACCACATTTTCAAAGCAGGGAGATGAAGGCTGTAATTGAGGCTTCCCATGAGCGTTCAAATCAGAGCCTTACACAAAACTGTTAAAAGCTATGAGAAGCCTTGCACTGACTTTAAAACTTTTTGAATAGGGCTGTTACATACCAAATATTGCAGATAAGGCCACCACAGAGTGGCACTCAGGCAACAGAGGCAGATTTCAGGTAAAATTAACCACTTTGGTGCAAACGTACCATTACTGAATAATTTTGTCTCTGACCTGATCCTTATCGTAGCCTGCAACAAAATCTCAAGCTTGTGTGCTGCATCCTGGGTATATCACAAATACCTGACATGGAGATATCTTTGTATTCCACTAATTCAACCATGCAAAATAACAGATTTGCATAGTGCAGAAATCAGACATTGTGTAAGTTCATTAGTTTTATTATTTAAGGTAAGGGCTCTATTTTGGCTACATTTCCCTGCAGAAAAATTGCATTCAATGGCAATTGCAAGTCAGAATTGTGCACTGCTGAGATAGAGGTGAAGCAGCAACAGTTCAATGCTTCCCTCCTGTGATGGTATTAGCATGACTGCTAGGAAATATGTGCTTGAAAATGCCAGAGAAAGTGATTTGTCTGTGACAGAAGCTGTTTCAAGAAGAGAGAAAATGAAAACCACAACCACACCAAAATAAAGCTTCTTTTAATGAGCTTCGGATGCCTTCTGGAAAATTGAGAAGAGATTTTAATGCATAAATGGTTCCTCTGGTATATCATTATATTTTCTGTTGGAAGGTTTTGTTGGGTGGGGTTTTTTGTAGTTGTTGTTTGGATTTTTTCACCTACCAAGTATATCCTTTTTTTTTATTTAACTGAGAACAAGACTTCTGTTGTTAGAAACAGAAAGCAGAAAAAACCAAATTGCTCCAGTCATCAGAAGAACCAGTGTGAGAGATGTTTACCTGAACCTAACCTAGATTCCTGAGGATACCCACCAGTATTTCCTGGAGGATGGATTGGTAATCAACTTAGCTTTGTGTTGCTGAGCATGAGTCATTGGAAATCATAATGATCAAGTGTCTGTGTCATCCCTAAGGAGAAAGTAAAGAGAGGAAAGGACATGGAAAAAATCTAATATGTCTTTGGAGACCCTGCTTATGGGCACAGAAAAAGAGCAAAATTACACCTCTTGAGGGTGTGATGGTTTTCAGTCTATTTGATTGTGGCAACTGAGCTGCATGCCAGTCCATTGCTCTCCTGTTGAATTCTCCTTTGTCATATTGCCTGCTCAGAAGAACTGACATCTTTATGCCGTTTTATGTCTTATGTTATCTGTTGCTTAATCTGTCTCATTTTATGCCACTAGAGACATTAGTGGGGTCCCATTACTGCTATACTAGTTGAAAACCCAGCACTCTTATCCTTCACTCTAACACTCAAAGTGCAACCCTGTCATTGAGGAAGTAATCTGAACTTGTTAACTGGCATCTGATAGCTTCTCATTCATATTTTTTCATTAAGTTTTATGAATTTATAGTTCTTGCCTTCAAAATGAAAGGAACAAGAAAATAATTGAAAATTATTTCAAGGTGCAAGCACTGTACTATTCAACTATACTGTATTTCTACTTGCTTTCCAATGAATCTGTGCACAGGGACCAAGGCTCAAGAAATGTGGAAAGTTTTCCCATATGAGAGTTATTTATGGCATCATTGCAGGCAAAAGGTCTATACTCATCTTTAACACTTCCTGAATGAGTAATCTAGGTATGAAACAAGGACTGTTGAAGGCTCCTCCTTCAAACAAGTTTTATGAAAAAATGGCAGCTTTTACCTGAAGCATACAGGCCAGGAATTTATCTGCCAGAAGCAGTTTCAGTAGCTGATTCTCCATTTCAAAATGCCACCTCTGAGATCACTCTCTAAATGCAGGCAATATAGAGAGAGGTCTCATGACATTGCCAGTTGGCTGGATCAGACTTTCTCTCATCCCTTCCATTCAGTATGACTGCTATTCTTAGACACTTAAATTCATTACATAATGATCTGAAGTCAGCCGTATACATTCATGTGCTGTAACCAACCTTTTGAATTGGGGAGGAGGGAAGGAATTCCTCTACTCAAAGTCATGATGCCTAAATCCTGATCTGGAACTGATCCTAACAAAGTAAGGCCTTGAATTCCCTTCTTCAAAAGGAGTTTGTCACACCTGGTGACTGCTGAGCTTGGTATTTTCTCAACTCTGGCTGATCATTAACATGCAGGCTCCATGACAAGCATTTATTCTTTATTTTCCTTTAATCCAACTGCCCAGTTACACCTCAAGTTTCCCTTTGCTCATTCCCTCTGCTTATTCCACACAGTGGATTTCCAGGGTAGGAGGGAACATGCAGCACTGCTGCTGACTGCTGCATAAACAACACAGCGGATGGGAAGAGGAGATCCGAGAGAAACATCTTACCTATGCAAATGGTATGTCACCAGCTTTTGATAAAAAATAAAATAAAAATAATAAAAAATAAAATAAAATAAAGCTTTTCAATGATCAATTGCCCTAGGAGAGACACCTGAAAGCATTTTGTCTGGCAGAAGAGAGATGTTAATAGGCTGCATGCAGGGTCATGTTTAAGCTTATTTTATTACTTCAGCTTGTGGCTGTCACAAGTCAAAATAATTTCTAGCGAGAGTCTTAGAGAGACCAGAGTCAATGCACTCCTTGTCCATTAACAAACTTCGTCTGCCTCATGGCGAAATGACCATAGTGCATCTTTACAAGACAGTTTTGAATCATGTTTCATCTATCCTTAATATCTTGTCTTGAAAGCATGCTCAGCAATCTGAAGGACCAATTCTGTACAGGCTTTTGACCAAATTGCACCAGCAATTTGTGTAATTGAAACCCTCCTGTAATTCAAGAATCCATTTTTCTCTGAGCTGCATCAGACACAGAAGTGTCACTGAGATTCAGATCCTCCATCTGCCACCCTTTTGCACAGGTTCTCTGAGACCAATCCATATCCATTTTTCTGACATCAGTCCTGTGACAATCCGTCTTCACAGGGCAGAAGAGAAGTGTTCTGAGGTTTCAAGCTGCCACTTTGTCCCACTGCATGCTCAGGCTTTAGCCTCCATTTCTAATTTGATTGCCAACAAGATCCCCTCTAAAAGGACTGAAGAGAAAAAGGCTTATGGAGGAGACTGGAAGACACAGTTATTCAGCTTCCACCCCCATCTTTGCTACTGTCTCCCTGTGTACCTCCATCTCTTTCTACCTTACTTCTTTCTTTCCATCACACATTTGTCCAGCAAAGAAGGAGGGCATTTGTCAGGTGAAGGCCCAGTTTATATTCTTGTCTTCTCTTCGAGGTGCTACCACACTCTTAACCATTAATACATAACAATGAAACAAATCTGCATCTTCACATGCTCATCTCACCAAGGACTGAAGAAGTAAGTAGCTCAGTTGTTAACTCCCTTGACTGTTACTAAACTCTTCCAGGCATCAATGAGAAAGAGACAAGAAAAGTCCTTGTCTCTTAGACAAGAAAATGTCTAATTATAGTGCAGGTGCCTAATCTGTCACATGAGAGCTCAAGACCAAGACAACATTTTTGAACTCACGCCTGAAAAAATGAGACACAAGCTTACAAAGAAACTACAAAATCTCTACTACAAAATAACTACAGAATCAGTGGACTATGACAAGAAACAGCAGCAAAAGAATAAATTCAAAGAAAAGCAAGTATGTCACTCCCCTTGAGTTGCTTTCCTTTTGCTTCTGTCTGCATCAGTTAATGATGGCTCTAGAGCTTATCCCTCCAGCTGCCAAGATATCTCAAACCCAGAACCATTTTTTGCCTATAGCTGTCCAGCAAATCCCCAGAAGGGTTGGAAATCATCACAAATTTCAATCACAGGCCACTTGAAAGTGGTATCCTGTCTCAGCAGGATTATACCAGTTGCTCATTCATATGGTAGTGTTTTTCTCATCCTTTCTGAGTGCTAAGAATTGGAGAGGGGCAAGAGACCACAAGGCCATAAAGTTCACAGGAAATTATAACAAAGGCTATTCTATCCAGAAGGCAGACATACATCAGTGGTGCATCTAGTGATCCTTACATACACAGCAAAAAATCCTTTTTCTACTGCAACAAGTACAAGTAGCTGCATTTACAAAGAGGGCTTTTGTAAAGATTAAAAAAATGCGAATTAAATTCCTTCCTTGCAAGGTTGTTTTGCACCATTACTAGTTCCACAGATGCATAGCAACTGCTAAATCCATGCAGGGCCTGATGCACCAGCTGCATCTGCACACTGATCTTGGCCCAAGCCCAGCTCCCGTTGTGTATGGGTGCCAACACTGCACCCATACTGCTCATTATCCATAGCCTCATCCCTGCAAGCTCTAATAGGAGAGTTGCAGGAAGTTTACCTTACAGGTAGACAGGTGTTAACACTCTCCTTATATAAAGAGAGGCACGGGGATTTGGGACGAGCTGTTTGTGTGTTTACACTCTGGTTCATCAACCCTAGTACTTAATTGCTTTTTCCAAAATAAAGCAGAGAAGAGAGACAAGTTCAGTTAATGAATAAACTGTTCCCATTGTTAATTAATCAGTGGCAGAATAATGATTCAGAATCAGAGCTGCTCTGTTCTAGCCATACTCAAAAGGAGATCAGCTCACCTCCTCCCAAACACTTGAGAAAGGCAGCATTCAGAGGTTGCCTAGCAAGTGAGCCAACACAGGCTGTGCTACAGAGTGCACTGCCACAAACGTCGTCTTGACGCACTCCCACTTCAGCTCCCTCGTCACCAGCTCTGGGTATGTGACACTGCAAAAAAGGAGCATTTCCCAGGTAATCAGGGCCTTAAACAGCTAGGATTAAGTTTTGGCCCCAAGTCCTGGCACACCACTCAGATGGCAGAAAGCTGGTGTGCAGTGTTCCTGGTGTGACATGCGTAATAAGCAAGTCACTACCACCCCTACCATCCACACTTGTCACACTCTTCAAATGCTCTCCATGTTTATCTTCACTTGTTGGAGTATACCGGGTAGCCAATGTGCTGGATACATTCAGGGGCTCACTTTGAAGCTGTTGCCCTGTGATTATGTTCTACAAAGAATTAGATAGAAACTTTTTCCAGAGCAAAATTTATCAAGCCTGAGACTATCTGGACAATAACTAGTGAAGAGCAGCCAGGCAAATTGCCAGGCAGAAGTGGGAAGCATGTCACCAGCGGAGAGGAACAGCCCACCTTCATCACAGACAAACTGAGATGGCATCTGCTGTAGGTCTGCCAGCTGCTCACATTTCCTTGCCTTGATTTCACCTGTGGCAGCACAGGCAGTAGAGCTGGCTTTGCACATGGTCAGGACATTCTGCTTTGTTTGAGTACTCGGCAGTCCATTGACCTGGCTTTTTACGACGAACTCAAAGCACATTTATCCAGAACACTGGGAGACTGGGGGCTGGAGGGCTATTCCAGGAGCTGAACTGACAGAAGTTGATGTCCTCATCATTTATGGCTTAATCAGTTTAATCATTGTGCCACCAAGGCATTACAAAAATAACAACTGGCTTCCAGACTGGTCGATACTTTTATAAGGTTTTTGTACATTGACCTTTTAATGCACAGCTGACTGTGTAATCTGCCCTGATGGAAGAAAATGGCATTTTATCACCAAAAAAAAAAAAAAAAAAAAAAAAAAGTTTTGGCATGGTATTACCACACTCCACAGAGACTAGCTAAACTAAAGTAAGCTCATAACAAGTGTACTAATTAGAGGATGAAAAGAATGGATACAAAGTCAAAAATCCCAGGAAATCAAATTTCCAGGGATATTTGCAAAGCTGCAGGTGTTTTCTCTGTACAGTGAGACAGTGCTGAAACATCCACAAAAGCAAGGACCTTCTTTCCACAGGCTTCAACGGATGGTTCAAATGTAAGTACTGTGAAGAATGGCATGTGAGGAAACAGGAAAATCTGAGGGAGAGGTGAGCAAAATGATTATGCAAGGAAAGAAAGGCTGAAGAAAACTTGTCACATGACCCAGCGAGTGAATGCTAAAGAAATTAAAGGCAGGGGTGGTATGGGAGAATGAATTAATTTTGGAAGTCCATGGTCTGGGGACCAGGTGCACAGTGACAGAGTTAAAGGCCTGGGACACAAGTGGATTAGACAGTAGTTTCTGAAGTTGCAACAGCAGGAAGTTTATGCAGGAAATAAGTAGCAGACAACCTCTTCAGAGACAAATATCCTGTTTTCCTACAAACTTTCCTAGTTAAGAAAAAAAAAGAATCCAAATAAATCTCATATAACGAAGTCATCAGCTTATTTTTTTTTTTACTTTTTAAGTAAACAAAATGTTCTTTTGAATTCTTTGAGAGACATTAGTGGGTTTTAAAATAAGAAAAATTAACACTGTATTTCCCACAACTGAGCTTGCACACCCCAAGAGTTTTACTGCCCGCTCTGGTTTCCTTTGTTTTGTTAGTTGTGCTCCACATCAGAAACAATGAAAGCTTTTTTGTTGTTGTTAAGAAACATCTTTCATATTGAGCTGTAAACCACTCCTGGTGTATGTGAGCATGGATGTTTGGGGGGGGTGTGAGCAAGCTTGTTTGTGACAGAGGAAGAGAGTGGATACATGTGTAATAGGGGAAAAAATGAGAGCTAAGAAAGCAAAAACCAGTCTAGAGTAGAATTAAGCAGTTGTGAAACAGGATTATAACAAGATGAGGTTATTTCTGTGATTTTAGGCCAGTTGGGGAAGTGGGAAACCTAGAAATTCTCTCAGTTGCAAGGCAATTCAGAGTTCATTAAATGCTTTTTGGTTGTTTGGCTGTTTGTTTTAAATCTCCCAGCAACAACGGGAAGAAGATTTGCAAAAAACTATAGGAGGGAAAAGCTCCATGGAGCTTAAAAGAGAGAAAAAGCTCTATCCATATGAATAAAATCTCTCTCTGTGCTGGGCTTCTTTTTACAAGCTTTGCTCTTGTAGGTTTCTATATTGTAACAGTTGGGCTGCATTTTTTTCACCATTCCTTCTTAAGCAAAAAACCAAGAGACTTTAGTGGGACCTGGTGCACATTACAACGGCTCAGGGTAACTAATCAACAGCTGCTGGGTCAGAAAGAAAAGATCCACTGCTGAGATATGGCAGGAATTGTTCCCGTCTTTCAACTAAAGTGGTGCTGAGTACTGCTTCCTTCTGGCAGTTTCTGTGCTACAAATTTTTCTTTTAAAAGCTTATTTACTTTTCCAGCAGTGATTCAGGCAGTTACTTAAGGTCCTGCAGCTAAATCAAATATTTAATTTTCATCTAGTGTCAGTGAAAGATAACAGAGCTCAGCATGAACAAATTGAGATTTCGATTACTACGAGTACTTCTATGTTCTCAGCCAGAGATACAGTCTGTCCAGACAATGGGTAGTTAGTAGGAGACATTCTTCCTGAGAAGAATGTGTTGTCCTGATCCTTTCCCAGGGCTGCCAACAGAGCTAAGTGGTTCCTTGCGGAGCACAGGCTTGACTCCACTGGGCTGAATCCCACCATGTCACACAGCCAGCATCTGAGAGCAATCTGCCCTCGCTGCTGGGACAGCACAGGGCTGGGACACTCACCTACAGGTTAAGCACTCAGCATTCCATTTCCAGTCCTGCAAAGCCATCCAATTACTCACCATGCAATTACTTGGTAGTCAGTAAATAAAATTCACATGATCAGAAAAATACTGCTTTGTTAGGGAAACAAGGAACAGGATAAATAGAAAATTAGGGGGTTCTTTTCCAGTAGAGAAAAATATTAGTTTCAAAATTTGTATCCATATTTCTTCTCCAGTTCAGGGATGTTTGTCTGGATCCATTTCTAGCCTTAAACTGCAAGGATGACTTACCATCTAAAAAAAGCCTTACATTTGGGCAATGTGTCTTAAGTCTTTTTCAACTATTTCAGCCGGCAGACTCCAGAAGCTGGGCCACCTCAGACTAGGTCCATGTGCTGTTAGCAACTGACAGTGTGTAAGGGAATGGAGGTATTACACAAAACCTTGGTAATGGCTGAATTCTGCCTGTTAGTTTTAATAACTTCAACAAAATAAAATTACCCAAGCCTAGCAAATCTGTTGACTCTCCAAAGCTGGAAAGGAAACAAACTTAATTTCTCCTCAGTGTTAAAGCCACTATTTCGTAGACAACTGAAATAATAATTAAAAGAAAACTAGCCCACTAGTACTGGAGCTAACTTTAATTCTATTGCCCCCACTAGATACAATGCAGAAAAGTCAAACCCTCACTGTAAAAGATACATCAGGTTTAATGCACACATCAGATTTACACAGGAAAAACAAGTGGTACATTCATTTTGTAATATGACAACCTGTGAGTGCTTTCTACATGGCAGAGGGAAGTGGCGCTACTTTCCTTCAGGTTCAGCTAGCTTTGGGGATCTGAAAATCTAGTTAAAGTTCAGATAGCTGTAAGATTATGTGGAAACACTGGGTTGAAGGAGTGAAAGAAAAGTTTTATAAGGATGTGTTCCCAGGAAATCTCACCTATTTGCATGGGAAAGTGCTCACAGGGATCTGATAAAGCAAGAGAACTGGACTCCAGAGGTTTTGTTCAGAACAAGTACATAGGCCATGTAGACCACTTCCCTGACTCGGCAGGCTGCCCCCAATCCCCTTTCTAGTAGTGTAGTGAGAAGTGCTTTAAAATGCATGTAGGCAGATTCTTTAGATGGTCTACAGATAGACCCTATAGATATGTAGGTAGGTTTCAGTTGTATTTCTGTTCTAATATTGGCTGTCCTAAAGAGCTAGGATAACGCAACTGTTCTTGCAACTCAGCTGAACAGATTTTAATTTCAGGATTTTTCTTATGATGTTCCATCTCAGTTTTTCTTTGTTTATATTTATCCTGCCTACCCTCTTAAATATTTCCTTTCCCCTTTCCCCTTCTTGGTATTCATGTCACACAATTTTTTTCAGACTGTTAACATCTTCCTATTTCAGCATCTCAAAATTAAACCAGATTTAGAATCTTCTGTCATAAATCAAACACAACAGGAACAACTAACACATCTCTTAAAGGTGACTCCTCTCACAGAGCTGGACTTAAGAGGCTGACAAACTCTCAGCCTAGGACTTCACAAACTAGGTCAAACAACTGTAATTTCAACTGTGCATTTCCTACCTTTTTTCTCCTCATGAAAACATACATTAATAAACTGATGCTAAGAAACTCCAAAGAGCAAATCACAGAGTTTAGCCAGCTGAAGGAAAGGCAGAACTTCAATTTGAACACACAAATCTGAAAATGTTTTTACCATTTAATTTCTCATCCTTTTTTTTTGCGTTGACAATAGAGGGGGAAAAAAAATCCCCTCTCTATGACAAATGCATATTATAGAAATTTGCTTCTCTACAAGTGTGAAAGCACTGTATCATAAGGGGAAGGCAGGAGATGTCTCTGCAGGTTCGAGCCTACTATTTCATATTTATCATGTAGACTCTTTGGATTAAGAAGCTGGCATGTCTCAAACATATCCTACTTGCTTGAGTGCCACAGTATTGGAAAGAAACATTCAGTGCTTCATGTTTCTTCTGTATTACAATAGTATTAGTTACAAACCGTGCATGGAGACCGATTACTTTGCTCCAGAGCTATTTGGCTCTCCAGGCTAAACAACTACTAACTGTCTCAGAACAAGGAGAGAAATTAAATGCACAGCTGACTCTCTGCAAATCTTGACAGAAGGCTGGAAAACAGCATGTCCACCCTTGAGCTTTCAAAGAGATCTACAGGAAAATAGTGTGGAGGAATAAAGGAAAGGCATGGAAATTACTTTGTAAGACAGTATTGTCTAATTGCTCAGGAATTAAGAGGTGAGATGTAATTAATCACTTCAACTAATTCATTGTTTAACCTTGACAAAATCCCTAGTGATTGATTCTGTGCTCAGGTTTTCCTGTGCACATATTCAGAATATATTAGCTAATGCAAAGCAAGTCACCCAGATTTTTAAAGTCTATTAGGAACTCCCAAAGCTAATAACTATCTCTGAGAGTACTCCATTTTATAGGAGGCAAAGCACTCATTTAACTGTAGCCACATTACCAAGTCTCCTCACACACAATTTCCAAGCTTAAGTACCAGTTGCAAAGAAGTCATACCTCAGATATGAGAGCCCTTTCCCACTACCTCATTGTTCCTTCACAGCACGACTGTTGCAATAACCCTGAGGACAAAGCCAGGAAGTCTGTGATACACCCCAGGCTATGACCATCACAGACTTAAGCTGAAAACTTTCAAAGGCAATCAGCCTGAAACAAGGGATGGTAAGTGACTATCATCTTTGTTGTGGGATTCATTTTCTTGAATGCCAAATGCTGCTTTAAAGACTGTTATTTTAGCTCCCTCGACAGGGTAGAACAGATCATCAGCACTGAAAGTACCAACATATTTGAGCTAAAAAAAAATGTAGGTTAGGGGGCAACACATATGAAAAAAAGTAAAAGCTCCCATCCTCTTTAAATTTCCTGCTCCTGGCTACCATATTGTCTGGAATTGATTTGGTATAAGCAATATGGCCTTTCAGATTTTAAAGAAACCATAAACCCAAAAGATATTCACTACCACCCCCTCTCCCTAAAGAATAGCTCAAGTCTTTTTCAAGAGCACATACCTTGCACTGTGTCCAGACCTTTCTGTAAAAAAATCCTAAAAAATTAAAGCCTGTTCTTGTATGTCTCTGCAGAGGCAGCTCCACAGCCAAGCTCTCAGCTGGAAGTTCTAGAATAGGAATCAAGAGTCCTTTTGTGCCTGCTCTGCTGGGGCAGTGTAAATTTACACCTGCTTCAGATTTAGTTTAGCAATTAGTAATTATTTGGTAAATTAAGGAAGGTGGGAGAGTTTCCTCTCAAATAAGGCTATTATTTAATAAGAGAAAAACTGGGTGCTACATGAACTGGGCATGCTATTTCTGACCTCAAGGAGTGCCAAACCGACTAGGGTAGGTTTGTAGAATTCTAGGAGTTTCATTTGCAAAGATGTCTTAGTGTCTTCCATTCTCAACTTTCCTAATGCTGTGAAAATCCATTTTCTTTCAAAACTTTTCCTCTCTTGAAAATCATAACTGGCCCAGCCACAAGCAATAGTCAAAGATCAAGTCTTTTTCCAAAGCTGACCAGCATCAAGAAGCGTGTGTTTCTCTGTGGTGAACTGCACAGTTCTCCTTGGTCTAACAAAAACAACCCCATATCATTAGTATCTGAGGATGTCTCGTTTGTTCCAACTAATGCATACATGTATCTTTTTACTTACCAAAACCAGCAGAATACAGATCAGGTCAACATTAATACAAGCAGGTACTTTTCATTGGCAAAGTATAAGCTCCACCTTATCTCTTCATTAAAAAAAAAAAAAAAAAAACAACTGCCCATAACTTTCCTGTACAGAACAAGGAATTCAGTTTCATGGGGAGAGCTCAAAGGAAGGGTATTCACTGAATGACAAAGCCCAGGGGAAGGCAAGGATTTAACAGGTCTGATGAGATTTCCACTTGTTCTGGCTGCAGATTAGAAGGAATTCAAAGCAGAACTGCCAGTGCATAAAGAAGAAAAGGGACCCATCCAGAGCATGCAGCCATTCAAAGACAAGCAAGAAGCATTAACCTGTATTAAGGAATACAAGAATAAGTCCAGGGGCTTTTCCTTAATGCCTGACATCTGAAACCGAGGTTCTTCTAACATAATTTCCAAATATTTTTGATTTTGGCTTAATGTCTGTTTCATGTAGCAATAAAGCAACGCTCTCATATTTTGCATATTCAGAGAGCTCCCAAAATACTATGGCAGAATCTCAGCCCCATTTACTCCAGTTCACCAAACTGGCAGGTCAGCCTCTTCTGGGAATCTGATCATTATGAAATTAGCTGTATGGGAGCTGAATTCATAAGAAATTCAGCCCCTTAACATACAAAGACCATGAGATGCCTTTTTTGTGTAGAGATGTGCACATGTGTTTTAGGGTAAGGACTATAGGATAGCAATGTTTGTACATACTGTGTCCAGAATTTAAAAAAAAAGAGAAGTATTGTAAGGCAGTTTCACAAGAATCAGTTAAAAACCAATGAAATCTGCAGGTCTTATAAACCGGCCAACAAATCAAACAGCAGTACTTTGTTCCCTATATGTGAACACAGGTTCTGATAGTACCGTCTGTTTTTAAGCCATAGGGTATATACTTGGTAAGTCTTCCCTTCACTGGCAAATCAATGCACTACTTCTCTAAGTTTTGGTTAGGGTTATGCCAATTCCACTTCATCTGACCCTTTTTCCACACACAGCTCAGCACGTGCCACCCAGGCAGCACTCAACACTGCTTGTCAGCAGTTGTCCTCTGACCACCTGCCGCAGAAGGGCAGCAAGAGTTAGCCCGTGTCCGAGCTTCACATGAAAGTCCAGAGTGCCAGGGCTGCAGCTGTAACATGCAGGGCTCAGTCCTTGCCTGGCAAGAGCTGGACAAATGCAAGGAAGAAAAAAGAGATTTGCGCAAACTAATACTTTGAAAGAGAGTGGGGAAATACCACTCCTCTTGTGCAAGCTTAACAGAAATTCAGCAGTGCCCAGGGTCACCGAGGCCTACCTGGCAGCAATCTCCAGACATGTGTCAGAGGATCTCTAGTGCAATACCAATTCAGAGAGCATGGTTCCAACTGCTGGGTCACTGATCGTCTGACATCCTGCAGTTGCCCAGTTATTCAGAAAAAAACCAAACCCAAACTCTGAGAAAAATGCCCATGGATCAAAATGCTGCTTAAGCAACAAGGCCTTCCTGTGCCTTTTGCATGAAAGGTAGAGATCTGTAATTACATAAATGCATAAAGAACTGTCCAGGAATAACGTCAGACATGGAAGGACTAGAATTCAAACAGAAACTATGTGGTGTTGAAGAAATATTTTTTTTTTTTTTAAGTAAAACAGTCATCCAAAGGAACAGCTACATTTCCCTTGCTTCCCTGCATAATATTGAAGAGGTGGTGGAGAGGAAAGAGTGTCATCTTTTATGGAAATAAGTCCAAAAATCTGAATTCTTTTTGTAAATGTTGCCAGTATCAACTAACCCTCTACAAGTAACTTCCACAGCATAACAAGATATTCAGTGAGTATTTAGCATACATTGTTGTCTGAATTACTAGTTTCTTTCAAACACCTACAGAGACACTTTTTTTCTTTAAACAGAGGATAGACTATCACAAAATGTCAGCTTGTATGCATCCCAAGCAAAAAAACCTCAATTATATTTGCAAATATCTATTTACAAAAGATCAAGACAGAATGTTGGCTATTGATTTTCCTACCTGGGATCTCCAAAATCCTACAAGTACTCTAAACCTTATTTATATGTAAGTGATTTTTAAAATAGATTTTGGACTAGTCAGTGTGGTCTAAGGTTTAAAGGAAAGGGCTGAGAAACAGGAAACGTGGGAGAATTGGGTTGGATGAAAGCCTGGATAAAGGCCTGTGGTTTGTTTGCATGATTTTTAGTTAGTAACAAGGGAGATTGGGTGTCTCAGAAAATTTAAAAAAGGGAAAGAAACCTTTATCCAACAGAAAAAAACCCCAAAACAAAAAACCTTCATATGAAGGTAAATGCACTTGTAAATACTAATGGAAAATAGTTGTGTGTCTCATCACTTAAAACTGGAATAGAGAAAGCCCTAAAACTGTTCTCCAGGGAATTCTCTCTAAAATCAGAGAATCACAGAATATTAAGTGTTATAAGGGACTGCAGAGATCATCTAGTCCCAAATGCCACTGCCACGGGCAGGGACACCTCCCACTGGATCTAACACGGCCCTGAACATTGCCAAGGTTGGGGCATCCACAGCCTCCCTGGACAACCTGTTTCAGTGCCTCATAGTAAAGATTTTCTTCCTAACACTAGCCTATATCTCCTCTCTTTAGGTTTGAACCCGTTACTCCTTGTCCTATCATTACAAGTCCTGACAAAGAATGCCTCTCCAGCTTCCTGGGCAGGCCCCTTCAGATACTGGAATGCTGCTATGAGGTCTCTATGCAACCTTCTTTTTTCCAGGGTGAACAGCCCCAAAATTCTCATCCTGTTTTCATAGGGGAAGTGCTCCTGTCCTCTTACCACCTTCGTGACACTCCTCTGGACTTGCTTCAACAGGTCCATGTCCTTCCTATTGGAGGCACCAGAACTCTATGGAGCACTCCAGGTGGAGTCTCCCAAGAGCAGCCTAGAGGAGCAGAATAATCTCTGCCTTCCTGCTGGTCATGCCTTTTTTGGTGCAGCTCAGGACTGGGTTGGCTTTCCAGGCTGCGAGCACACACTGATGCCTCATGTTGAGTTTTTTATCAACCATCACCCCAAAGCCTTTCTCCACAGGCCTGCTCTCAATCACTTCTCTGCCCAACCTGTAGGTTTGTATGGGATTGCTGTGAACCAGTTGCAGGACCTTGCACTTTGCATTGTCGAACTTCATGAGGTTGGCATCTGCCCACCTCTCAAGCATGTCCAAGCTCCCTCTGGATGGCACCCCTTCTCTCCGATGTGTCAACTGCAGCACTCACCTTGGTATGGTTAGCAAATTTACTGAGGATGCACTCAACCCCACCAGAGATATTGAACAGTATTGGCCCCAGTACCAACCCCTGAGGGACACCATTTTTCACTGGTCTCATATACAATGAGTCATTGACCACAGTCTTTGTGTGAGGCCATCCAGCCAGTTCTTCATCTACCAAGTATTCCTGTGTCAGTTTGCAACAGGATGCCCTAGAAGGGCTGGACCTGTGACTGCAGCAGTACTGGAACAATATGAACAAAAATCAGTCAGCTGAGCCTTCTTGTCATCTCACTGATAGCAACCAATGATGCAGAAAAAAAGCTGTACAAAGTCCTTTGAATGTATTATGGGAACAGTAAAAACAGTTCTTCTACTGTTTTCCCAAACCTGCTCTTCCATGTGGATAGGTATATGCGGTCTAGTGTGTTTTGTAATGGTTAACCTACTTAGGGCACATTCAGATATTGCTTTGTGTGTGTGTATGCACAAAGGTCTGATCTTTTGACAAATGCTTGGAGAGCTGCCCATTATAAAGGCAATGATTTTTTTCGAAAGAGACACTCCAAAGATTCAGGAATAAGTCTGCAGAAATGTGACAAACTATTTAAGGTAAAGAAAGGAACAAATTTTTAAATGTTCTACTGTTACACTGCTGATCCCAAGGCTCTCTCCCTTCTTTGTCCTCTCCCGTGCTTACCCTCCTCCTAAACTGCACATCAGTACAAGCTCCAAGCAGTTGAAGGCAAGAACAAGGAAGGCAAGTAGCTATGGTGTTTTGATGACTGCTGCCAATAAAGTTCATGTGTTTTCTGCTTTTTTCTTACCTTTTTTTTCTGAATATTATCTCAGTGCCCACACTTTAAATTAAATTTTAAATTGTATAAAGGTTCAGACAAACTTTTTGCAAAGATAATAAAAATAATCAAATTGTTTACTTCTCACTGAAATGTAATTGTTTAATGCCAGCTCACTAATCATGTTAGTATTTTTGATTAATTACTAAAATATTGTTGCTTAAACTTGAGACTTTCTGTTGTTATATAGTTAAAACTTATGAAAATGTCAAATGAGTTTTCTAAAAATTTTGTGTTTTACAGCTTATTTGTCTTAACTTTTTCACAATTATCTGGTTTTAGTTGTCAAAAATATCAGTGTACAATGTCCTCCTTAAATATTACACTCTGAGTGTTTAGAGTGTAAAAACACACTTCTCAAACTATGTTCAGTTAGGGTAACAATCATATGAGTCTGTAGGCTTACTGTATACCACTGGAGCCAGAGTTCATGGATTCTCATGAAGGAGACATTCACTTATAGGATTTTCCTTTCTTTCACTCATTCCTTCATATTCTGCCAAATTTGTCTATATAGGGATGCAGGGAGAACACAGAAGAAAGAAAAAAAAGTTATTTTCTCCAAGATTCTACAGAAATAACTAGAGAGATAGTCATAATGAAAGTTGGGCTGGCCACAGGGTTGATTTCACCCATGGCAAGAAAAATCTGCTGAAAATAAAGACACAGTATGTGGCACGTGTTTTCCTTTAACATGCTCTGGCTTCTTACGGAATACTTCCTTTAAAGAAGTCATCCTCCATGTTCATCAATGCCTTCATCCTTATGATTAGAAAACTGATAAAGTCCTAGCCCATGGAAAGTACTGTCACAGTTTGCATTATGTGGTTGCTTTCTCAGAAGAAAAAAATGCTCATTTGCAGGTATTCAACAGCTTACATGAGTGTTATTTTTCCTGAAGATTTCTACTTCAGAGTTTTTATGCACAATATATCAGGTGAAAAATGTCGGTCACTCTTGGAATGGCCATCTCCATTTGTTTAAGTGTGATCATGTCTTCTTTTTTCACCATGGGAAAAATTCATGTCTGTGTGTGTCTGTGTGGATATATCTCTATTCTTTACCACATTCTGAAATAGCAACGTAAAATGTCTTGACATTTTCCACAAAAGAAAAAAAAGCAACGACAAAACCCCAACAACTTTGGAAAGAGTTCATGGCTGCAATGTTTCTGGGGAGAAAGAATTCACAGACGATTATGTTTCAAAAGAGACTAATGAATAATGGAAAGTATGAACTGTGAAGTCGTATTATATCAATTGTATTTAGGTTAACCACATTTAATTTTTTTAAGTCCATAAATGCTTAAGAAATTTTAATCATATGATGGACTTATTTGTAAACTTACAGACTGCCCCGAGGGAGACACTGATTGTTGCATTCTGTTGTGACTCATGTGCATCTCTGATTCAGGCTGCCAGGAGTCAGAAAACAAATTAAGCAGTACGTAGTGACTAAATTTCCAATAGAGTTATCCTCAGGACACTCCACTGCACTTCTTTTAACACACTAAGATATGAAAAATAAAGCAGTCTTTAAGTTTGAAACTTAGCACTGTTTTCTTTCATTCTGTTAAAACTAAAAATTACACAGTCAAAGCACTGTTAGACACTTAACAGGAATATCCTTTCTTTTTTGTTGCCCCCTATATTCAAAATAGGTATTCCAACAAATGTACACAAAAATCTTTAAGACAGTTTGTGAAAGCTCTTTTCCTTAATAAAAATACTACTATTACTTCTGAATTTTTCTTCAAAATTCAAGTATCACCAACTTTACACAACAGTTCTTGTTCTCCAAATATCAGAAGTAAACCTTCATGCTTGCTACATCTTGATAACATATATATATTTTTTCAAATTGAATTCTTCATTGCATGTCAATGAAAATATAAGTCTACAGCAAACTCGAAGCCATATCAAAGTATCGCCATCTGTTTTTTTCTTCTATTGACAAGAGGTTTCAAATACATTTAATCAGAGCATGATCAGTGATTAAATATATAATGAGTGACTACATATGGTAGTAGTCACAATTTAAAAAAAACCAGTGACTTGGGTTCCTATTTATCTGTCAAGTGAACTAGTTTATCTGATCATAAATGAATGTCAGAAAGAATCTAATGGCTTTTTAACAGAAGGAATATTGACAAAATAGTGGCAGATGGTATTCTGGGTAATGATCCAGACTGCAGTAATCTCAGTAATGACTTATCTATTTACCTGGCCCCAAACAAAGACAGGAGGAGGAGGGAGGGGCCACGAAAAGATTCAAGCAGCCTGGGCTGCTCTGGCATTGTAAATGTTCAAATCACTGAAGCAGCACATTCACTTCTGTAGTGGGAGAAAATATGAAATTGATTAAAACAGTATAAATGCAACAGGAAGATCCTCCTCCTCCACAGTCGGTTTGGGAATGGAAACTTACCTAGTTCTCATGGACTTTTTTTTTTCCTGCTGTTGCTCTGAAGTGGTCAGTTGAGAGGAAATTCTGTCCTTTAAAGAAAAACATCTCATCGCACTCATCACTGGGCTACCCCAGCAGGCTTTTTCTCAAGGACTGGTGATCCACTCCAAAACAGAGGCAATAACATTAAGGAATGCTTTAGAAGTCACAAAGGACTGTCATGTGGCCTGAAAAATCTTCCTTTTGCCTCACATTGACACGGATCATGATACAGGACAATGATTATTTTTCTGCTTCCCTTAAAAACTCACAGAAAAAACTCCAAACAACCATCATGAACTTTAAGAAGTATCTCCTGGCTTTGTCACAGCTACAGTTTCTGAAACCTGAAAAAAATACTTGTGTCTTGTGAAATTCCTTTTCAGATGCTGAAAGTTCCATTGAAGGTAGAATTTGATGTTCTAAGTAAATACGAGTGGAAGCCTCATATTTTCATGCATAACTAAACATATAAGAAAAGTCTTGCAATCAACATTAAATAGTAAGTCCCACTGGAATAAAAAAGATCTGTAGAACTTTTCTTCTCTCCAACCTCACCTATTGTATATTTCCACTGCTGAAAATAGTGCTGGGAAACTTGTTGGTCTGTTGACTTAAAAATATCCATCCCAATAAAAACCAGCACAACCTGAACTTCAGCTCAGCACCAGTGTCACACAGAGTAAATTAAGAAGTTACTACAATCTACTCAGGAGGAGCTGGGTGTGATACTGGACTGCTTGTCATGGTATTGGACAACAGAGAAGCAGCATTATACTGAGGTATACAGACATAGGTGACAGGCAAGAGAAATATCCTGAGAAAATAGCTCTAATGTATACATGCACTTTCAGTCAGGCATCTAGCCTAGCTGTTATCAAATCAGTCTGTAGTAGAGATGTTTTCAGGTGCTTTGAGACACACAGGTGACATAGCTGTGTTATTTTCCATTAGGTGTGTTCAGTCTTTACATGAACTACTGTGGACAGTTTTAGCACTGCTGTTCAGCCCATCTGGGAAGATCTGCAAGGATCACTTAAGAGACAATTTCTGTGGCTAAAAATCTGCTGCTCCTTCCATAGCAGCATCAGCTACAAGATTTCCTTTCTCATGAAGCAAGTGATTTTCATTTCCAAATATTAGTCTAGAATTTCTGATTTGGAAGAATTGGTCTAATTTCCTGTGAATTTCTAAGAAAACCTCAGAAAGATTTGTCTCATAGGACATTTGCTCAGGTCTAATGTATGGGAGTCACTGTGTTCAGACCCTCACTCTGCGTAAGGCTGGAGCATTGTTGTGAGTTCTTACAAAAGGTTGGCAGACATAGGGAAATACAAACTCTGGTAGATAGGGCTGAGCTGAAAACCTCTAGCTGTTCACTCCCAGTCTGCAGAAAGCTTTTTTTGTGTTGTTATAATCTGGCCAGAAAGCCAGTTTTAGCTCTGCAGGCTGGCATGCAAAAAATTATGTTTGAGAACAAGCCCACATGAAGGTGATGTGCACTGAAAATACACAGATAAAGAGAACAAAATACTGCATTCTCCCATATCTCACTTGACCTTCTGACAACTGACATCCTGACAACATACTTGAAATTAAGACCTCAGCTATTCTGTAGCCTTAATTAAACTCCACAAAACCAAAGACTGAAATGGGGGAACATCACCAGTGACATGACAGGTTCAAGAAATATGGGAAATCACGTGCAGGAAGTATTTAAGAAAAAAAAGAACAGGGTTAAAAGACATCAAAACCTGATCAATTTCTAAAGAAGATAAGAAAGATAACTTTTAAGAAAACTTCCCCTCCTTTTACCTGAACACTTAACCAATACCTAAGCTACAGTAGTTTTTTCTATGGAAAACAAAAATATACATATTGAAAATACTGGAAATACTGGCTTAAAAAGGGCATTTTTCCTGCCTGCTACTTCTTTAACTTTATATAACAGGCACTTAGAGACAACTAAAACTTTTGATATATTCATATGTCTCATATATATGACCTAAATTGGATTCTCCTTCTCTAGTCAAGTCACATAACAATGTTTACAAATCCTTAGGCCTTAAGGATTTGAACAGGATGGCCATTCGGTGTGTTTCCATTTTACATATGCACACAGGCATATACAGTGAGTTGACTTGCCTGTAGTCAAAATTTTTAACCAAGATTTAGGTCCTTTGTTTGAAGACTATATTTGGGGAAGGTTTATTATGCCTCAGAAATTCTCTGCTAGAAAGTAAGATCTTGAGCAGTAAGCAATCATCTTGAGATAGCTCCTGTTCAGCTCCATAGAGAATCTATTTTCTTTTTTGTTTGTTTGTTTCTGCCATGGATATCATCTATTCCAGAAAAAAACCCAAAACACTACCACAAATACTTAGGAGTATCCAGAGTCTAATTTTTGTTAACAAGTTATTTATTAATGTTCCTATTTTCTAATGAAACTGTTATTTCATCACATCGGCCTTCACCTAATTTACGCAGCTGTGAAATAAGAAGCAAGACCTTAAGGGTATTTTTATTTCTTCCAGAGTACTGGGTAGCTCCATATAGCAACAACTGACATAATAGTCATAATCACTAACAGCCAGACTACAGGAAAATTCTCACAACTCAAAATTCTCTTTTCACTACTTTTCGGGGTTAGTTTTGTGAGGTGAACTAGATAATCTAAAAAGAGTTATTTATTTTGTTTCAAGGGCTATAAAGTATACTGTAATGAACATTTCTGTTTGGGGGGATATAACCTTTTTCATGGTCTTCCTTCTGGTGACTAGTTTTGTTCTTTCTTACCTATATTCACAAGCAGTTTTTAGATGCAGGGTCATATAAAACTTATTGTAACAAAAGATGACATAGAAGAGGGAATTTCTAACATACTATCAAATCACAAAGTGAGTTTATTTAAAAAGTTGCTGCACATTTTTAATTTGATTTTTTTCTTGTAGCAGCCATTCAGCTGTGGTTTAAATTTTATTTTTGATCTTTTGCCTGTACATTGAAAAGGGAGTGGCATTTATAGCTGATGCATTCATAATTGATTTTCCCAGGTTTCATATGCTGTATACAGCTTGGCATGCTTTCTTCAAGCACTTTTTTTTTTTTTTTGAACAGTGCAATTATGTGCAGTCTCAACTACTGTCCTTGTAGCTCTCTGTTTCCTTTCCCTTTACTTTTCTAAAAAGTTGAGAGTAGTCAGTAAATTAGCTTTACCACTTATAAGGGACTATGCTTGTATTGCTTAAAATCTAGTCAGGGTGGCATAAGCTTTTGTATTAAATATAGTTCTAAATTTGCTTGGCCAAATGTCAAGATTCCACTGTGTAACAGCAATCAGAATAAAACACAGAAGAGGTATATTTTCCTTTATTGTTTATTACAATACAAGAAAAACAAATCTAGAAAGCACATTTCATGGAGCACCATATTGTAACAAAATTTTGCTGGCTCTCCTGCAGTGTATATTTGACATTTAAACAATGACACACACATAGCACACATAGGCACCTACACCACGGTGATCTTATTAACAGACCCAAAGGTATGCCTCCTTAAAATACAGACACACTAAAGTGCACAGAGGAGTGCCAGTGTGAGGGCATCTGAAAGCTAACTGAGTTAATCACTCTTTTGTTAGCCATCTTCATAAGCACACAAGCCTCCCCTGCCTCACCCCAATCTCTCTTCAGTGAAGACTCCAAGTTGGGCCCAGCTGATTATGGATTTGTCACAGACATGGTGTCGAGTTGTACAAAACTGGCCAATATTCCCTACCTGACACCTCTTATTGCTTTGGTTATAGTACTGAATGAAAGTCTTAAAAACTCTTAAATCTATACTCCACATCACAGAAAAGACACTTTCACACATGCAGAAATATAACTTCCCTCCGCACACACCTGGATGCATAGCACAAATACCTTTTGAGAAGCGTTGTAGGTTTCCCCACCAAGATCACCTTCCTAAAAATTACTGCATTTTGTTTTTCAAAGTGTTCAGACTGTTGTTCAACAACATATTTCATAATATATTTTCTTCCTTTTAACAGATGGGGCATGTTTTCCTGCTGCCTTAAATTCATGCCATTGTCTACACAAGGAAAGAGCAAAATGCTAGTTTCTCATCTACACAAAATGTTTTACATTCCTTTTATACAGTGCTAAATACAGATATTAAGCACAGAACAATGTAGAATGATAGCCCAGAATACCTTTTTATGTTGCTGAAAATGAAAAATACTGGAAGTTTCCCATACTAATATTGAGACACAGTACTGGGGTCTCTATTATCTACAGTAGCCTTCCAGAATGCTTTCAGGCACCTATTTTGTGAGCTGTTGCTCAACATGTTTGTCACACTGGAGCACCTCAAGTAATATGGTATAGTGCCCTGACACAGTGAGGATGAGACAGAAGTAAATCCAGTCTCACAGCAGACTAGACAAGGCTAGCAAGGTAGTAAAATCTCTACCTGGACCTGAAACAACTGTTACAAAAATCTGGGGTATCTGACATACGGCCACTTTTACTATCAATTGAGGACAATGCATGGCATTTCATTTAAAATGTCAATAAAATGTTTTAATTCAGTAAAAAAAAAAAAAAAAAAAAAAAAAAAGAATTTCTCTCAGCCTCCTAGAAAATCCCGTTTCTTTTTTTTTTTCCTTTATGCCCATTTTACTTTGAAGAAAGCCCTGCTTTCTGACCAGAAGTTTTCTGGGGAAACCCAAGGTTTTGCAAAACGTATTTCTGTCTTGATAATCAGTGAGTCTGGAATATCTTTAAATTTTATGCAGGACAGTCATACATGTTGCCAAGAAAGAAATGAAGTTATTGTGTATTTTTATTCACAGAAAATCAATGTGTTTTTCCCATTTATAGGAGCCAATTTTATAATTCCTGTATACTATGTGATGAAGAGGCATCTATGAATTGCAAAACAAAATAATGGAAATTCAAAAGGAGAGAATGGATTTGAAAAATTATTGTAACTTTAGATATGCAAATAGGTATTAACAAACTGAATTACTAATTGACTCTTTCCTCTGAACTGAAGGTATGTTTCAACAGCTGTGTTAAATATTTGGCTAGCATTTCCCACATAAACAGTTCTGACTTCAACGGTATAATGAGGAAAAGGAGAAAAGACTTACTAGCTTAAGTTTTTCAAAGGCTGTGGAGTTGCTATGGATTAAATAGGTTTCAGATGACTGAAGAATAGGATATAATAAGGAAAAGATGCTGTGTTGGGTATATCAATACAGATTTTCACTTGGATTAATGTCTACATCTTTACTCACCTGAGTTAAAGGACAGTGTAGCAAAAACAGAAGAGATTCAGAGACAAGGAAAGAGTATAAGCCTGTGTAAGAATGTGAGTTATTGTTTGTCTTAAACAAACAAAAGGTATGCAAATTTCTATATGGATTATATAATGACTGACATACAGAAGAAAAATCGGGATCGCTTATGTTTAGTGGTTTAGCATATAACAACAGCAAGAGATGAGAATGACATTGAAAAGCAGCCTATTTAAATATGAAAAAAAAATATGTTTTCATTTGGTTTTCTTTGAACTTAAACAGGACGGTTTGTTTTTTTTTTTTTTCAGTAATCCCCACCTCACAAAATATTTAAATCTCAAAACCCAAAATCTTGTGAGGGATGATGAGACACCAACAATCACTTTAGATGAGGCAAAAATAAAATGGGTGGAAGCTAATAAAAATTCTGTAAGTTAAAAATTATTGCACCTTCCCCTGAAGCATCTGATATAGTCAGAGGTAGGACACTGGATTAAATAAACCATGTAGTTTGGCTATGTTAATGTTTCTATGATAATAGGTTTTAAAAATTCAGTTATATATCCCAGTTAGTCATGAAGATCAGGAACAATCTTCCACACTGAGCAATGATTTACAGTAATATTAATGAATGGTAGGACAAGACAATTATAATTAATGGTCTTAGAAACCATTTATACGTGCACACATACGTATACACATACATAAAAATGCATTATATACATATGGATGCATATATAAATGCACACAGAGAGACACAAGCCTTCTGAGAAGTGGGGGTCACTAGGAGATCTGAAGACCACTCTTTACACCCTTCTCCAATGCACATTACCAGCTGTGTAAGTGCATGTGTGTCTATGTTTAACACTATGTGGAGGAAAATGTGAGAAGAATGGGAAGCATGAACCTGAGTATGGGAGAAATTACCCATGTTACTGTCATTATTTCAGATCTGTGCTTGAAAACACATTTCCGAATTCCTCCTACACTGACTAAGTTGACCAACAGCCAAGCTACAGGAAACAGATGATATTAATGGGCATTGTGAAAATAAAATTCTTACGTATTTTCTATTCTTTCCTATGTCAGTATCAATACATCATATTCCTGACAATGGGCAGGATGAGAAATTAGAAGGACTAATTTGATTTTTGACACTTATTCTGTTTATCTGTTCCATGTTTCTGCCAAAGATGAGAGAAAACTTGGATAGTCCATCTCCATATGCGTTTTCATTTATCAGCACTAGTAGGTTAGCTCATTGTAAATCTGCCTCTTCATCAGGCTTGATTAAATAATTTTATTTTTAGAAATACCTAAACTTAATGTATACTCTAAGTTCACAGTATCTCTTTCAACATAACAATCAAATCCTCCTACTCATTCATATGAAAATTCTGCCATCTTTTACACTTACTCACATTAATTCAAACTATTTGTCTTCCCTGTTTTTCTTCTGGGAAGGTTTTCAAGAACATGAGCGAAGCAGACTATGAGTTCATCCGGTAGCAGAACTGCAGCTAATCAGTTCTAAGGCTGCAAACAACTTAACTTTCAGATTAACATAGCTATAAACTAGGTTCAGGTATCTAAGACAGGAAAAGTCAGCATGACTACTTTTAACAGGGCAAATTACATGATCGGTTTCCATTTCAATGAGGTAAAATTGTGCATAAGTTTCCCTGTCCCCAAAATACACCTGCAAGGTCATTATCTCACATTTTTTTAAAAAATTGTTTTTTTTAAAAAAAGGTAAAAGTTAAATTACCTTTAAGCCTATTGCTAGACAGAAAGAGATGGAGGTGGGTAAAGAAACAGAGATAAGAACCAGAGAACATCGATAAATATATGTTGTCAGCTCTCAGAATCAAGGGTTTGGTTGGCATCAGCTGAGTTTTGTCTCATGATGCATTCTCTAGATGGTTCTCAATGTTGTGTTATAATTAGTCCAGGTATTTCAGTTTTAAAATGGTAATGGGCTTATTTGATCACCTTTGTCTTTTTGGCCCAACTCCATAGATTTTAACACCTTTCTCAACAGGCACAGGCTTGCACACTGGATACAAACATCTACGGTAGTATTACATAGTTAATATGCCGTGCAGAGGTGTCCACAGAGAGTACAAATACAGCAAAGGTTCATCTTCTCTGAGCAGCCAGTCTGCCTGTGCCATGCATGGCACGTGGTTCCTGAAGTCTCTGAGCAATAAATTTTCTACCAAGACAGGAAAACCGCCTGCACTGCATTTGTATGCAAAGTAACTGCAAACCCCCTGCTCCTCCCAGGTTCCTTGCGTTGGCCACATGAGCATGAAGAAGCATTTCTGATGAAATGCACAGCATTGCCTTTCCATGGAATGCCCTCCAAGCAGAAACACTTTCTCTGCCTCACCCCAGAACTTTGGCTTCTGGGAAACAGGTCTTATCTAACCATCCTACCTACTTGCCAGCAGCACCTTTTTGGAGAAGCCTATTCACCTCTTCTGTCCCATAGCAAGAGCAGGAGTGGGATTTTTTTCACTTGACAATGTTTCTGTGGAGCTAGATTTTTGTTTTATTTTCTTTTCCTAGTTAACATATACTTGACATTGTTATCAAAAGTGTCTTCCTGCAACCATCTGAAAGATTTTATTCAAACTAGGATATTTTTTTTTTCCCTTTTGCATCACCTTAAAGGGACATATCTGTTGACATAATTCCTGTGGAAAATGGATTTCATCTTTTGCTGAAGTTTCGTTCCAGCCAAAGCCGGACCTCTTGAAGGTTGTAGAAAAAGGGACCTTTGCCCCCCAGGTAGGCAATTTTTTGTCTCTGCACAATGCATACTCGCTCAAATGAAACCCCGTAGGCCACATTGGCATTGTTGTCCATGCAGTCAGCCACCACTTGGCACTGAGGTGGCAAGGAAAAGTGTTCTAGGAGCTGGTGAGCAGCTGCACATCTCTCTTCCTGGCTTCTGTGTTTCCTAACTTCGAAAGAAGAGGGAGAGATTCCAGGCGCAGCCCAGCCATCTGATGGGTGAGCTTCATCGATGTAGACCAACAGAAAGTCAGCCACACCAGAGAACTCCTCCACCAGCTTGCTGAAGGCTGACAGCTGGCTTGTGAACGGTGGTCAGGTAGCGGAGCCAAAGTTGACCACCAGTGGCCGCTCTGAGTTGGCAAAATCCAGAAGGTGGCATTTAGTTCCGCACTTGCTACCAACATTCTTCCAGCTGCCACTGCTGCCATCACTGTCCTTGACTATGTGGATTACACTGGAGTTTGGGGCTTCTCCTCCTAGTTTGACCTGAGGCAGAACAAATTAAAACATGTCAAGTTAGTGTGACTTGCTTGTGCAGTATCCTTATGATTACTCGTCAAATAGTCACCTTTTCAGGGTACAACTAATGAGTCACATGGAGACAGAGCAAATCATCAAAAGCAGCAGCTTCAAAACAGTCATCTTGTCCACCTGCACTCACAGTTCAGGAAAATATGGCATTTCTGACGAATATCTACTTCATTAATGTTATAAAATTTGATGTCTGTCCTGTCCAGCACATACTTGGTCCTGTCCACCCTTATATATCTGGAGTCTTGTATTTGCTTTCAGACAGACTACCTCAAATTTCTTCTGACTTTACTCTGTGACACATTAAGTTTTTTCCACTGGTGTTTTCCATGAATTCTCTTCACTTGGTTCACAATATCCTTGAAGCTCACTATTCAAAACATCAACAGTGTTTTCACTAATTTTCAGCATAATCAGACAATTACCTTGTATAATGAAGTAGCTCACAGACTACACCTGTTTATATATTCTAGATGTTTGATTTTTATGAGACACTGTGACTGTTTTGGAAAAACAGTAGCTTGTTGTTTAGGGATTAGCTAGTAAGATGCTATGAAACCTAGGTCCCTTTTCAGCCCACAACCTGCAGTTCAAACCATTTTTCCAATTCTCAAAAATCATTCTGCGTTATATTCCTGATCTTCTCAACACACACAGTGCCCCTCAGTTTTGCAGATTTGTATATTGTCTTCCAACCCGCAGTCCAAGAATGAAAACACTCAAGTGTATTAAACACTACAGATCTGTGCATATGCCCACTTAATATACACACTGCTTTGACACTGAATCATCCAACACTGTGCTCTCTAAAATTACTTTAACCCCTTTGCAGTAATTTCATCAGTGATGCGGTGACACATTTCCTCTACTGCAATGTTTCTTTACAAGATGACTGGGGCAAAAACAGCAGGAAAAGAGGAAAGTTTACATCATGGCTGAAGTAGGATGAGGTGAAAATTAACTGCGCTCAGCTCCAACTTCAGATCTAACTCAGACCCAACAGGCAGTGGTGGAAAGGTCATTTGGCCTGACCATTTCTGTTTGCATGTCTACAAAAAAAAAGGACAGAATAAAAGCAACTCACAGGAGGGAATGCCAGAATAAGGTGGAGCCTGCAGAGGGCTCCAAGATCCTTAGCTGATAACTACTATAGACCCACAAAACATTATTGCATAATGCAATTAAGTTTTAATGAGCTCTGCCACAGCAATTCCTATGTCTCTGCCTTTAACATCAGCCTCTAGTACAGCAAGGCAATTATCCTTTTGTACTTTCCTGACTCTTTCTATCTCTATCCCCTGACTATTTAATTATGTTAAGAATTGTTGCTTTGAAGGAAACACACAGGGCCAAATTCTGAAGTCTTTTACTGATTCTGAATATTTTTATGTAATTTTTTCTGAAGCTACATTGCAATTAAAGTTTATAGAAATTAACACTACATGAGAACTGTGTAAAAACTGCATAAATAACTGACTTTTGGTGCACTTGTATTTTACATTGCATTATAGGGTATCAGATGCAATATAGGAGTCAGATGCAGTAAGAAGCTGAGTGAACAGCTGAACACTGCAGTTGCTGCTAAACATAAATCCAAAGGCAAGTAGATTGCTGATACTGGATCCTCCATTTCTCCCTCAGAAACCTGACTATCTTGAACAAAACTGCAATTATTCATGACTGCACTATTTCACCAGAATAAAATTAGAAGCAAGAATCTAATAAAGAAAAGTTTGTAAAACACAGCCATTAATGCTTCCAGCCTTCACAGCTAAATGAGAATGTCTCACAGTGTGTTGGCATATGATCACGAGCATTATTTTGACTATTTTTGATAGAGAAAATTGAAATACAACCATAGAAACACACCATTCTCACTCAGAGATCAGCAAGGAAGAGAACCACAGAAAGAAAGATGGCTTGAGAGTCACAAATCTTGCCAGGCCAAGTATGTGGTGATCATGCTGCTGGAAAAGAGGATATGCAGCTGTAGCATAATCAATAGAAATAATGATGTTCTGGGAAAGCAAAGCCCCTTTTGCCTCCATCCCTGTAAACCTGCATCTGCAGCATTGTTATCTGCTAGAGCACTGGTAACAGTTTAAAACAAGCCTTGTGCTTAACCTTTGAAAGCAAGAGGGTTGAAACAGCTGAGTTTAGGACCTGATGTATGAGCGTGCTGTCCAGTGAACTCAAAGAAAGAAAATAACTACCTCCCAGTTTTTGAGAAGAAATGATCGGTCTGGAGAAGCAAGCTCAGAGGCTCAGGCTCTTGCATTTAAGAAGCGGCATAAAGCATCTTACAGCATTTAGGGCCACCTACACCTTAGCTGGTAGTCTTCTGTTCAGCTGTTGATCATTTCTCTCTGCCATGCTGTGATATAAGATAGGTAAAGCAGGAGTCAGGTAAAGGGCTGCACTTGAGCAAAGAAATACACAGGTCAAGATCATGTGGCATCCATATAATCACCCTGAGAGCTGCACTCAATCCAGAAGCCAACAAAACAATTCAGCAATTTGTGATAAATTGGTGACTACCAAAAAAAGGGACTTCTCAAGAAACACAACACATGCAGATCTACACAAACACTAGATCCCTCTTTAACTAGAAAGATTAACTGTTCCTGAACTACAATACATGCTTTTTTAGAGCTAGCTTGCTCAAAATGTGCCTTTTGGGCAAAGCCTGACATATAAGTATTTGTGCTTCACCCAACCCCCTGGATAAAAAATGGATCTCAGTATTTCAGAGTGTGTGCTCATCCAGTCAAAGAAAAGAAGTAGTGATGTGTAATTTATCTCACAAATCACAATTAAACAACACACTTTGAATTTCTTATATTTGCTCTCATTCTTCAGAGTAGCAGAAAAATAAAGGTAAAAAGAAGAACCTATAAGTCAGGAATAAACGGAGCTGCTTAGGACCAAAGAAACGTCTGAGCAGCTGTTTCTACTGCTCAGGTTTTATTTTAACAAAGCCATCGTGACTGAAAATATCTAGCCACCACTCTTCAACTGGGAAACCACAGTTTGCTTCTTGATTGATTAAAGCAGAAGGAGAGGCTATATATCTTAAGCTCCTCATTACCAGTTCCTCACTCAGGCCTACCAAACCCTTTAATTTCCTAGGCCAGTTTGTAAACCCTGAAGAAATAGACTCATAAAACAACTTCCAACACGCACCAACATGGAAATGCCCTTCAAGTCCTATTTAACATTGATACCAAAGATGACAAAATATTTTCTGTTCTTCAACCATACAAGTTTGCATTCTGTCTCTCATACTCCTTATGGACTATAAAAATATATGGAGTTAGGAAACAAAGTACAAAGAAGCCTCTATCCATCTACACAGCTATACATCCCCTTACACCAGTTTCTCTTCATTTCCCACAGCCATGAGGAAAGTCTCATGGCCGCAGGTTACCTATCATTTTAATTTTTGCTTCTAGGAGTGCTTGTGTTGAGTTTTTTTCCCCTTAATGAGACATCCTTGCCAAGCAGGCATTCACGAGGCATTTTTTGCTCTTGTAGAGAAGTAATTAGGTCGGTGCCTTGTTCCATGCCAGTGTCAGGCACTCCAAAAAGCAGCCCTGCCCAGTCGTTAATGCTTAAACATAAGCAGCAGCAGCAGATCCACTAATTGGTCTTGATGAAGAACTGACGTTCCCAAGGGACTGTTTATTTCACCAGACTCTGAACCGATTGACACAGGATGACAATACCATCCTTGCTGATCATCTGCATTGTAGGCCTTGGCCATCTTCTTTGTTGTTATTTATTGAAAGAAAAAATAGCTCTTGGAAAAGAAAACCAACACAATGAGAAAACAAACAAAAACACTCATGTATGCAGCCAAGCTGCTTTTGAAATCTTACACAAAGGCAGGCAAAATATAAATTCTGAGAAACAAACCAGCAGAATTCCCCTCACACGCAATCCAGCATTTCCATAATCACGTACTTTTGTGCGTGAATATTTGGCCATTCAGTGCCAGCCTTCTGAATGAGGTAGAAAGTGAGCAGCCCGCAGGCATCCCCTCCCACACAGCCTGCATGGGACACGCAAGGTAGCCCAACCAAATCTGCAGGCCAGCCCAGCCATCAGCAGGGGCAAGCAGCAACACCAGAGCAGTGACTCGCATCATCTGTGAGAATTTTGTGTTTGCCCGACAGCCTGTTCTGTCTGCATGCAGAGTGAAAAGGGAACAAGATCGCTGATGCTTTAGCACACAGCCTGCAAAATGAAGGAGACTTAGGAGCAGGAGAGAAAGCCTTATTCATAAAACTGCAGGCTAGAAATAGCACATACTGCTAAGTTTGTAGTACATTTTCCATAAGGACTAGGTAAAGCCCCACAGACAAAAAAAACTGTCTCCTCATTTACCTTTCCTTTTTTTCCTTTATTGCTTTTATCAGCTTCAGCATAACCTTCCTGGGATCCTGTGCACTGGAATACAGCTTTAATTCCCTGCATCAGGGGTTTTCATACAGTTAGGCAGATTCAACAGGTTATGTCAACCCCTTAAAAAAATAAGTGCCAGGCAATTAACAGTTTATGATATTAGCAATTTGAATATGGACATGTTGTGTTTGGGACTGGAGTGCAATGGTTAGTAATGAACTGAATCCCTGCAGCCTTCAGCATTTTTTAAAATTCTCTGCACTGATTTGATCCTGTTCAGCTAGGTATAACTTCATCCAAATCATAATTTGACTCTGGTTGGAAAGTTCTACAAACTATTATTTTTGTTTTCTTTATTTCATGACCCAGATTTGTGCAGTTGACAAGAATCACAGAAAGCCCTTATCTTTAGTAGAGCAAGGGGGCAGAAGTTCTTTGTCTTGGGAAGGTGGCAACTTGAATTACTCGAACTGGAGAGTAGAGACTAGAAATGGCTCAGGCTTTCCCAGAGTCTTTTATTTAGGATGAGGTATGTGAAGCTGATGGAGGGAAGGGGGAGACAAACAAACCAGGCACAGCCCAGATAAAAATAACTAGTCAAATGCTACTCTCTCCATTTAAAAGCCACCAGTCCCACAAATGAGTATGCATGGCACAAGGAAAGCATAAAGGAGCCTTTTGCCTTGCAGTCTTAGAGTTAATTATAGTTCCCGTGATTGGAGAGCCAAGAGCAAGCTTCTTAAGGGCTTTATGTTCCCCTCAAGATGGGAGCATGGCCTACTACACCACAGCCACTGGGATCTGCCCATACCTGACAGAGGCCTTCACCAGATTTTGTTTCTCAGGATATGAAGGGAATTTGAAATTAATTTGGATGATGGGTTGGAGTTTCTTTGTTGGTTTTTTTTTTTTTTAAACTCAGCTTCATGAGTATGAATACACAGTGGTGGTTTTGACAGAGAAGCAGAGCCAGCACTCAAGAACCATGTACAATCCTCTTCCTGAACAGTGCCTATTAGCTAACTTTTTGTGTCTATCACAGCAAAAGGGGTTTTCACAAGGCTTCAGCAACGAGGCAAGCACTCCTTTCAGTCAGTTTTTCATACACAAGGGTGAAAATGGAACAGTGCAAAGAGATGTGGAAGAAGTGAATTTAGATCTGTAAAATGAAATGGGATGAGAGCTTATGTGGGATAAAAGTATTTCTTTTCCTACTCTGTCTGTTTTGAATGTTTGAACTCTTAAGTTCCATGGGACCAACTGTCTGCTCCTCTTCTTGGGACACTGCCTAGTACAATGGGTCCCTGGCCTAGGCTGATCTTCAGACACAACTACAACAAACATGATTATATATTAATAATAATGAGAAAGTATTAATAATAATTATAGTGTCAAGACCAAATTCTGTTGAATTTATGTTCCCAACTTTGTGGGAGAAGTTTTAATTGTGGTTTGGTTCAGTTTTGTTTTTCTCACTTCTTTCAAGTTTGTTTTCATTTGCAAATGTCAATGAAAACAATTCTGCTAAAGTTGAACTTTGTAAAACCAATAAAATATTTTTAATACCACACAATGTCTAGTTCTAAACCCTGAAATTACACAACACATTTTCTTTTACAAATTCCCTTTATCACTGTCAAATGCGGAGAGAGACACTTCCTTACCTTGCCAGACAAAATAAACACAAATAGTTAAGTATGAAGGTCGTATCTTTGTTTCAACCTTTAAAACATTTCCCCAAAAAGCAAAGAGTTACTGGAGAGCCAAAGAGCAGGTAGAGAATTGTGCTTTTATATTACTTTCACATATTTTGTGATAATGTTGTGCAGCACGCATTTAACATGTAAGGTTTGGGACTGTTTTGTTTTGCATGCTGATTTATTTTAGATGATGTACCTACCAGGCAGGAAAAAGCAGCCAAAGGTAATTTAACTGCCTGCCTGAAAACCCAGGAAAATCTCACTGGGTGTTTACTGAACCATTCTACTTGCTGCTACATCCAGAGCTGGGCCTACGCCATGAACCGGGGATCCTGTGCCAGCCATTCCCCTGTGTTGGGACTGTCATGCCAGAGCTTGCTGCTGGCCCATTCTAAAGACAGTAAAAAGCTGTACAAGTACACACACACCCACCACCATCCATCACCTGAGATACCAGCATCCCTCTGAGGCCCATGACGCACAGTTGCACAGTCTCTGTGTATGTGCATGTGAGCACGTTGCCCCCAGAGGTACAGCACAGCATTCCTAAATACTGGGCTGCTGCAGGGAGAGGCCATTAAGGTCTTCCCTGTAACTACCCTACACTGAGGTGGAGAAGAGGGATGATTTCCTCAAGGATGACATTAAAGCTTTCTACTGTAGACCATGAATGATAGCTCTACCTTGCTGAAAACCAGAGCTCATATATGGCACTGGAAAAGCTGCCTGCACAAGACCTCACCACTGGGCATTTCTAATGGGTACAACCATTATTAAACCTATTTTTAAAGCATTTTGAGATAACAATTTCTCACCTTTGGTAGCTTAGCAAACAGATTCATCCCACTACTAAATAAAACATAGAACTTAGCAGGTACAAAAAAGCTTTTAAACTTTGTTCACCCCCCCAAAACTTCTCCAGCTATTTCTCTGGATTTTTGCAGATGTGTGATACATTCAGTATACATGCTTTAAGCTAAAACAAATACCTCATTGGCATTTGTAGAAATGGCCTGTGTAAATCATGGTTACACTAACACCCTCCCAAAAAGTCTTGGTTTTTCTCTCTTATCAATAGGTGGGACTGCATTCATATCTGAATGTAAGTGTACATACACACATGTATATACATATACAGAGAACTGAGAGGGACTGACTCCTGGAAAGATACACTTACATATGTGTACTTTTGCCTTTTTATACACATATGTATGTAGACATATAGAGACAAAGAGGTGTATGTCGATCTTTATAAGTGCAAACATATAAAATTGTAAATGCCTACACACACATACATAAATAAAAAAATATTTAAAGCATTTGCACTCTTTTGATTACAGAAAGTTAATCTAACTTGACTACTGTCTTTATTTGTCTCTGTTATGAAGATTAGTTTGGTCCTAAAGACTCCCTTGTAATGTAAGACACACTTGCGTCTTGGAAAATAATAGGAGAATGGTCTATAAATCACAAAGCTGGTGCAGTGCAGACAATATCAACACTGAGTCTGACAGATATTGAACTCAGAACTAAGGAAGTAAAAAGAAACATATTATTCATTAGTAAAATTTACATCAAAAACAAAAAAAAAGCAATTATTTTGATTCCAGTGGGATTTTAAAATGTGGAGAAAACCAGTCATATAGAATGTTCCAAAAAAAAAGAACACTGAATATACTCTACATCCAGTTTGGTACAACAAACTTGGCACTGTTTCCCCACTGATGGTGCTAAAATCTTCAACTGCTGCTAGGTAATCTTGCCTATGAAATAACTCACCTCACAAAAATTCATGTGTAATAATACTTAATAACAAAAAGAAAAAAAAAAAAAAAAAAACAGCAAAAAGTTGAAATTTGGATGAGATATAATTAAGGTTTTCTAGACAATGAGAAAGTAACTCAGAATAGCTTGTTTGAAATATACTCTAACCATTATAAGGTCATATTTTGTACACACTAACCTTGAAAAAAAATCAGTTCTGGGACAATGCATGCTTTTGAGGCAAAGGTCCTTTCTTGTAATAGATTTACCTTAATTAAGAATGTAGTATCTACCCACAGTGTTTTTCTGGAAGAGCTTCCCATAAATTTTTCTTTGAATAGAAATTTTACATCAAGCAAAATAATTTTGTGAAAAATATTATGAAATGTACACAGGAAGAATTCTGTGTGAGTGACACAAAATACAGTAAAACCAAGCACAGTTAATTCTTTGATATAGTCTTCTGCTAATTGGCAGTCTGGCTCTGGTTATCTCAGACAACTGCAATTCTGTTATTCTACATGGAAAAATGGTGATTTTTCTCATAAATACTGATCAGTGGAATGAGTTTAAGTACCTTTTAAACTAATTTGCTAATATCTGGCTTCAGCTGGTAAATTGGAACAACAATCAATCATGGTTATGTTATTAGCTACATCTTGCCATGCTTCCATAACATTTAAATTTCTCACTTATTGTGTCACAGTAAGATATCACAACAGGGTAATTCTATTCAGGATTTAGAAGAGGGTGATTTAAGGAAAAATTTGCTTTGTAGGACATTCTTTGATGTATTTCACTATTTCTCATGCTTTTAAAATATGTTACAAGCAGGGTATGTTTCAATCTTTTTCAAATCTGCTACTTTTCAGATGAAACTTCTTCCTTTTTTTTCCTTACAGAAGCAGCAAAGGATTCTCATCTATTGTGGAGGTGATGAGTCTTCTTTCAATATTGCTTCTCAGGGTTTTTTTGCCCCTTTATAATTTGATTTCTATACTTAAATATCTTTCCATGACAACCAAGAGCTTCCAATGATCTTCTGTCCTTATGGCTCATAATTCTATTACATAAAACAGTCTTTCCATGAATTGTTGGTCAATTCATTTTATCTTAAGGACAGCTACCATGAATGGGCTTTTTCCTCTTTTTGGAACAAGGTGATAAAATTTTATTGTGTTTATACGCATTTTTCTGCTGAGTTCATTGAGGCACAGAGTTCATTCTTAGGAGCCTAATGGTCTGATTGACCTGAGCAACTCAGGTGATTTAATCATGATAAGGGAGAGAATAAAATTACCAAAGTTCAAGGTATGAGTTTCATTGCCAACACCAAAAATAGCACAGTCACCATATCTGTCGCTTCAACGGTTAACAGCAATTATACTGTAAGAAAGGCAAAGCATGACTTTGGAGACTACAAAAAATCATGCAATATTTTAATTTTAAATAATTGTGTGTAATTTAGAAAAAGAGATTGAAGATATTGCACGGATATAAGGTTTCTTACAGCTTAACAACTTGTCCAGACCCCAGGCCACATGTAGGTTGCAAATAAGAGAACTCAAAAGTTGACTGTGGCAGAGTCATGCTACCAACTTCCACTGGAGCCTTGACCAAGTCATGTGTTAACTGTCCTGCCTTGCCTTGTCTGTAAAATGGGAACAATTGTGTTCAGCGACCCATTTAACAAGGCCACTGTAAAATGTACTTACTTAATGTCTATGAAGAGGAAAAAAACAAAGACTAGAAGGGCTAGAAGAATAGTGGGCTTCATTCAGCATTATTTTATTTGGGTAGCCAGCTGGATGATTCCTGGGGTGGCAGTAAGAGGTTGACCCATTTGGCAAAAGCTAGTTATTTATATTTGTCTTACACTGAAAATTAATGTCCCCATGGCTTGAGTCTCAGGCTAAGCAGATGGTATTCCATATCACAAAGCCAGCAAACACCAACATCACCAGCTCTTCACATTTCAGATAAGAGCAAGAACAAAAGCTATTGTAGAGGTGTGAAAGCGAATTGGGGGGAAGGCAATACAAAAAGAAATATTTCAGAAGCGTATAATTTGGACAGGACAGGACCCCTATGACATCACATGGAGTATGTTAAATTAGATGGTCTAAATAAGACAACAAATTAACAGAGTAAGCACTGTTTTGAAAGCCACAGAGCTCTGAATCCAGTTCTACTTACTAATTTGGGTGGTCTGTCCAAGAAATTTCATAGGTTTGGGTCCACCTTTTCAACCTATAAAAGGGAATTCTAGCTACCTCATGAGACCCGGGCAATACCACTGGGTAATATCTGTAAGAAATCTTAAAAGGAAAAGTACATGTTGCATAACTGTTACTGGCTTTATTAACTTAAATCACCAGGCAGCTGTCCGATAGCTAGTCAAGTTCATTTTTAATCTCTGACATGTCCCTCTGTCACTGCTTTTATGAAGTAAAAAGGTCACTTTTTCAATTTGTGTACAGTTTTACTATTACTTGGATACTTCCCCCAATACAAAAGTTAACACATGAGTAATAGAAAACGCCAGTGTAATGACAGTGGCTCATTTCTATATTTTACACTAGGTAAAAAAACTCTTATTACATAGCTAACATCTATGTAGAGCTCTATCTGAAGATGCAGTCTTTTTATGGTATCTGAGGATCTCACATAGCAATAATAAACTACAGCTGTGAAAACATCAATTACACTTAAACGAAGATCTTTAAATATTTTTAAAACTTGAAGATTATTATTCATGCTGTTGGGGAAACTGAGGCACAACTAAACTAAGTGACATGGCCATGGCTGCACAGCGTAAGCGCAGGGAGTCAGCAGCTCCAGAATTTCATGAATCCTTCACCCCGACTTAGAAGTACCACTCCTTTCAGCTTACACTTCTCCCGTCAAACTTAACATGAGATGGGTGATAGTTTGTACCACGCAGTCATTCCCTTCCCGGCTCCGCTGACAAGCGGGATGCTGAGCCCAGCTCACCCACCCCAGCCGCCCCGTCCCCATGCCCGCTACTCACCTGCTTGTAGGCGTCCAGGAGGAAGCTGTTCCAGACGCAGCGCAGCCCCTCCGAGGTCAGCATCCTCCGCCACTCACCGCGCCCAGACTTAGAGCGGCTCAGGAACAGAACCATGTGCTTCAGGAGAATCACAGAGTCATAGAGCGCAAGAAAGAGGCAGTTGGAGAAAAAGACCGGCAAGATCTGAAGCGTGATCAACAAATCCACACTTAGCAGACCCATCTTCCTTGCTGCTTCTCTTCTGCCGGCTACTTTCAGCTCTCTTTATTGCTCTGTACCCTCATTTAAAAGAGTAAAGCAAAAGGCATTTCAAAAGCCTCATTACCCCTGTCAGAGCTACTCTACTTAAAATAAGCAGAGATAGTTAAGTATGAGCAGGCTGGTTAAAAGCAAAACTGCACTATATTCATTCAACTGCAAGCTGCTTATTTTTCAGAAATTCAGATGTTAACAAAAATTCTTCTCTTAACCAGGAGACCTGATTTTGCTGAAGAGAGAGGCAGCTGTGTTTCCAGTTCCCTGCAGTTACAAAATTTAAGCTGAGACTGTTAATTGTTAACTTTCCTGCACTATCCCATTGTTTCTCGGATATTTAAGCACTTATCAGACCTCTCATTTCTGTGTCAGTAGAACTAGCTATTAGGTGCAACAATACTTTAAAAAAAAAGACTTATGTACATAAACTTTCTGTTCCTTCCTCCCTGCTTCCCTCCCTCTCTGCCTCCCCCGTCCCCCCCCCCCTCCTACTCTGCGTCTCTGTATTCCTGCCTTCCTCCTCCCGCACTCTCTCTTTGCTATCTGCCTATGGTGCAAAGTGCTCTCCCCTCTGGAGTCCTAGCTTGCTTCCCTGAAGCCTTTTATACATTCCCTGGCTAATTGCTGCAATAGAGAAATGAAACCCTAATCTTAGTAAAGATCTTGACGTCAATGTAAAAGAGGGCTTTACTTTGGCCAGGACTGCAGTGAATAGAAAAAATGAAATTCTCAAAACTTTTTTTTTCCCCCTTAAGAGAGAGGAGAAAAAAAGAGAGACAGAGAGTAAGGGTGGAACTTTGCTTTTCTTTGAAAAGAAGAAAGAAAAACCTCAATATGTTTCTGAATGTTCTTACAATATACTTACTTTTTGGAAAGAAGAAAATTTTGAAAGAAGTTATTTTCATGTGATATGGAAGGTGACACAGCAACACAGACTTCTGTTATTGATAGGTTTGTTCTCATGGTTGGTTTTTTCCTTTGTCCTTTTTTCTTTTATATTAAGGTGTGTGAGTTGATGCATCCCAAGAAAGGGCACATTTCTGTAACATTTTTCTCCCACCTGCCTGAAATACATGTAGAGTGTTTAAATATCTTTTGTTGTTTTCTTAGTAACATAAGTGAACACCTATTACTGACTTCATCTACTGATGTGTAGGAGAAGAAGATAAGAAAGAAAATAAGTTTTTTATGGATTTGGATTTTTGAAGCTAAAGTTTCCTGCCTAAAACTATATATATGCTTCAGCCTTCAATGCTGTTAAATCACAACTGAGCTTCAAGGATTTTAAAATTCCCCTATGACAGCTATTTACATACACTAGTCTACTAAGTTTAACTAACTTTTGGTTAAAATCTTGTAGAGAAAACACAGAAAGAAGTTTCCTCTGGCAGACATTAATACTTTAACAACTGCAAGTATCCCCTTCAGCCCCATGCTGATGGTTTTTTGTTCATTTGCACTTCTTTTTGTTTCACCTTTTTAGTTCAATACTTAGTCCTCCTCTCACATGATTTTTTGGGGAGCTACAGTAGACGAGTTTGGGGATTTTTTAGCATGGTTCTAAATCCCTCAGGTGAATATTTCATGTATTCCCTGTTACAGACATCCATAATTTTGGGTTTTAGTGGATGTCTTCCCTATGTGCCTACATAGGCTCTCCTCACGGGATATATTTCATTCTCAGAGATGCAAGCATGATATCTAGCCTTTGTCAACTCACATCCTTGATGAGGAATACAAGCTCACTTCATTAATATATCTTAGTTTTCATCAGTTGTCACTATCCTTTCACTGCTAGCAAATGCAGAAGGTAAACACCATCTATCTTCCCTACTCTGGGGTCTTTAATTTTCAGACATTGTAATATCACTTGGCCTGTCATTATACTGGGATGTAGACCTCTAGAAAAGCCACCCCATGTCTTGTCTTGTTCTCACCAAAGAAAAGTTTGTTCAGGTAGCTTAATTTCAGGCATTTGCAAAAGATATCACCCAGACAGGATATCTTTCAGCAAATATTTACTCACAAAAATAACTTTAAAAGGTTGCACACATTAAACCTTCTGCATTACTAACATAAACAAAACAAACAAACAAACAAAAAAGACTGAGGGGTTTTTTTCAAACTATTTTTTAGTCAAATGTTGGTGATGACAGTGTTCTGTTGCCATAGAAGGATTGCAGCCTCACAGATCTGGCTTTATTACTAAAACTTGCAAAAACACGTTATAAGAAGGCATTTATATATCTCCACACATGGATGAGTCAGTGTGCTCATGTCATGTGAGCACAAGGCAGGAACAAGGGTCCCCAGAGCTGCTAAACTCGATTACTGACTGACCTCGGGCAAGCATATGTAATCACTTGATTACAAGCACTCTTAAGCCTAAATTACTCTTCTGTAGATCCACCACTAAAAAAAATTCCATGATTCTGACTGGGAAGGTCCCCTTTCTTTATTTTGGGAAGGTCTGTGAAACGGCAGGCCTGGAGATTGTTGATGACAGTGCCAGATGAATCATCAGCCATTGTTTCTGAGAACAGTTTGCAAACAGCTCTGAGGACAGTCCAGCTCAGGCTCTTCCTGTTCCCTGGAGGTAAAGTCAGGCAAGAACTTACCCTGGGAACACAATGTCTTCTGGGTTCCTGTGAAACAACTGCCCCTACCCACAGCATGCTTCATGGGTGAAGAGGTTGTTTGTAAGACAGCTGGAGACCAGACAGCTACAGAGCTTTGAAGTGCATCGGGAGCCAAGCAGGGAGCCCATGGAGCGCTGGTGTGAGATGGTAGCTCATATTTACTGTGTCACCTTCCTGGCCTAGAAAGCAGACTGTGTGGATAGAATTAAACAGAACTACAACAGATTGTGTGTTTGGGAGCTTCAGTCAAAAATGGATGATAGCTCCCTAATACATCCATAAAGTCATAAATCTTTCAAGTAAATAAATGTAAAAATGATTTTTCTCATTACTGCCTTCAGAAGTAGCCTGTCTCTGCAGGGCACAAGGCGCTTCTAGTCAGCTTGACGGCAGAGTCCAGCAGCCCTCAACAGAGATGGAAAGCTTAACCCTACTTGTGGACAGTAGTTAATAGTTCTCCTTCCTGACTGAAACAATTGATCCCTGTGTTTATTTCTCTCCGACATCAAAAATACAAGGGAATTCACTATTTGCATCTTTTGTGAAAGTCAGGTATGTAGAGCATAACCTCACTTTTGAAGCCAACAGTCTGTTGCTATTTCCCTGCAGATGGTCAAGAAACAAGGAAGAAAGGCTAAATGTGTCACACCTTGAGACATTAAGAGAGCCTTGAATCTTTCCTTCTTAAAGGAAAACTGGATGAATTTGATACATGAGAAAGAATTAGGCAGGGTTGATTTTACACATTAAAGAACTGAGATAGGGTTTAGCTAAAGCTCATTTCAGTTACCTGGTCTGCCATACTTTCCTATATAATTTGGGCATAGCCCTACAATGTACCTCAGTTCTTCATCAGCAAAAGAAAATAAAAGTCCTCTCGTAATCTAAGGAGCAGTCAGGTCCAGTAGTGGGAAATTAAATATATCATCCATAATTTGTCAAGGTGGAATGAGCAAAGCCAACAACATTAAAGCATTTACTGTTACTTGTATGTGGCTAAAGTCAACAGTATCGGTATAGATGTTCATATTCCGTAATGTTTACAAAAACCAGTGCCATCAAAACCGAAACCACGCATAGCATTTTTCCAGTTTCAACCACAGAACCTGAAGATTAGGACATGAGTCCCTACCTAGGGAGTCTGTTTAATGCAACTCACTTGATAACTGTATCTGGGCACAGAAAATTTGAGGTGGAGTTACTACAGCTCAGGCCACTTCATCTAATCTCATTTTATAGTGTATCCATACCAGCTTTCTGCATGTCAGAGAGTGTATTTTACATTCTTCACTTTTTTGTGTAGGTTTTTACTTGCTTGCTGCTTAATTACCTGTATAAGCTACTGTGGCACTCAATCACACTGTTTCAAGACACTAGAGTACAAACCAAGTAAACTGATTAATATTTTGGTTACTCAGCCTTATTTTCTCTGGCTAAGCAAGACTATTTTGAATGAACTTACTTGTTGCAGCACAGCTGTGAAAGAGTACCTCAGAGTCACAGGCAAGCAAGGCTGCTGCTCTCTGGTCCTACCCCCAGGAGGTTAATGGGAGAGATCATCCCAAAGGATTCAGCACAACCTGTGTGCCTGCCTTGCCGCTTCTCATTGCTTCCACTGCCAAAAACAAAGAAAGAAGCTTTTTGTTTCAGAGCTAGTTAGTGTGTCCATGAGCTTATCCCTGGAGAACTGTGCAGCTGCAGAATGATATGGCTAGAGATGGGGAAGAGAAAAGTTTAGCTTAGCCTTGCCGCCCTGGGCAAAATTTATTTATTAAAGCCAAACAAGAATCTGTACCTCTCATAAACCCACATTTTTTCTCTTTGCCAAAGGAGAAAAATCACCCCCATCTCTCAGCAACAATTTGCTCACTTAAAATGCCATTGAGCGTTCACTAGTTGCACTTCTTATTAGGATCAGCAGCGTGTTTTCTTAAAAGAAATAATATGTTTAATGACAAAAGAAGTTGGGTTTTTTTGCACAAATTGCAGTGTTATCTGAATGGATTATCCACAGTGTGGATCTCCAGGCCTTACCTTCCTTCATCACTCCTGGCCACATCACCTCATCTGAATGGAGCACTGTTCATGCCCAGCCTCATTCTGCCTGCTTAAGACTGCCTCTGCTCTCTACAGGACTTTGCTTACCAGCATTTCCAAGGTGAGCACACCAAATCTATCCTTACTGCTTAATTTATTTACCTTTTGAATACACCTTGGTTTTGTTTTATTTGGGTTATTCTACCATTGCCATTATGCTGCATAATTGAGAGTTGATTATTTTGTGAAACTGGCAGCTGTGAGAGGTGTTAATACCCCAGAGACCTAATTCCTTAAGTTCATCTGCATTGTGGCTGAGTACAGGTAAGAATGCAAATTGCCCACAGGAGCAGCTCTCCATGGCAGTTTGGAGTGAAGCCCCTGAAGCAGATAGAGGCAGTCACCCTCACTGCCCACTCAGTCCACAAGGCAGCGCTACAATTAGAGGTAATTTCATCCAATAGGGGACAAACTGGAACATTTGAAACATTTCAAATGAGTACTGAATTGAAATGAATTCAATTAAAGAAGAAAAAGTCCACATAACTTGGTCACTTCTGGATAAGGAAAGAACAGAATATCGTAAGAGATGGCAAGTTTTACCTAGATACATCAGGAAGTAACAGGTTGTCTTAAAATCAAGCTGCAGTTGTTCAGAAAGATCGAAGAGCACAAGGAGAACTGGGACTGCTAATGCCTCTGCAAAACCTGTTCTGTAAACTTCAAAGCTGTCAGACTGGCACCTTTTAAGAGCCTGCATTCATTGTATGATGGCAAAATGAAAAAAAATTGACTCATGGGTGTGGTTGTATAATAGTGACAAATTTGAGACTAGAAGAATTCCTCACATTGCTTCTCTAATGATCCCCAAATTTCTATGCAAAACAAAAATTGTCTCCGTGTTTCAACAAAGCTGATGCTAAAACACACCTGGCTGAGTCAGACTTAATTTTGGAACAAAACAAAACACCCTATCCACCCTAAAAGATAAGGTAGTTTCTTTAAAGAAAAACAGGAAAGCTGATTCATTAACAAGGATAATCACATGACTTGGTCAGAAGAAAAATTAGCCCGAATATTCTGAATAATGCACAAGAAGAGCAAAAGGTTTTACGTCTTGAATATGAGAACAACTTCATCTATTTGTAGGTTCTGTAAATTACCTCCCAAATTCCCCAGAAAAGCTGGGACTGGAATTTAAAGTCAACCTCTCCGGTGACTATCCACATGAAATACATGTACATAGGAGTATACTGGCAGTTAAGTGGGTAGCTGCCAATGAGTTATGATGTTAAAGTATTAAGTACCAGAGGGACTGGGGGGGGAAGGAGGGGGGGAGAGAGAATGTATAAAATTTTATTATCATCTCTGTAGCCCTTTCTAAGTAATTTGGCTCAAAGCTCTAGAAAAGCCCCCCAACTCCACCTTTTCCAGTTGAGAAGAGTCCACTTCCTTTTTTCTCAGCAAACCACTGACCTTTTTCACAAGAACAGCCTCTTACATGCATGAGATTAGTAACTACATATATATCCAAATACCATCAACACTCAGTCTCACATCAGACAACTTCGAATTTTTTTCAGTTGGTTTCTACTTTCCTACCTTGCTTCTCTCAGTTCTGTCAATACTCTATTACCATCATTTGTATGCCTTTCAGAAAGCATGAATTTGAAGTCAAAATATCCAGAAATTTGCATCTTCTGGGAAATTCATGAGTTTGTAGCTCTTCATCCTTGGGAAAAAGGAAAGTACCTAGGTGTTCTTGGATGAGGCAGTAAGGAGTTAATGGGCAATTTATTTCCCTAAATGAAGACGTGGAACTTTTATCAAAGATGGAAAGCCAAGGTTTCTTCTGTCGTTTCAATGTTTTCAATATTCGAGTCAGAAACTACAAATCTTTGGATGAAATCATATTGTAGGTGTCCAAATCTCCTTGCAAGAACTTGGTTTCATACATTCAAGTGTACAAACAATGGCTTTCAGGCCATTTGAAGACTGGCATTACTTTAATAAACTCCTTCAGTTTCATGGGTTTATTAAAAACTTTTAAATGTATATGGGTCACATAAACAATATTGCTTGAAGTCTGCCTTAGCCCAGGGCTCTAGCTTCCCCTAAACTACTCAGATCATCTGCTCATGCAGGGTTTTCTACCATATTTTCTTCTGTTTGAAAAATTGTCCATACAGAACATTTTCTTTGCTGCATTAGAAAAAGTTTATTCTGTTATTCTAAAGCAATCTAAGCGATAATGCAAAAAGTGTCCATTGTGCTTCTTAAAGATAGATGTTAAATATGTATAAATTTATGTGCTTTTTTTCTTCCCCATGACCATATTTTCCAGAATGGAGGAAAATGTTTCAAGTCAGTCACTTCTTCAAAAAAATAAACCCACTTATTCATTAGTGTTTGATTTTTTTTACGTGAAAACCAGCAAATTTCTGAGCTGTATTTCCACCAATAATATGGATGCTAGACAGAATACAATGTGATGCTAGACACTCAACAATGTGAGCAGTAGAAAGTACTCAAGAGCCAGGTATTGTAAGAAATAAGAATACTTTCTGTCTTCAGCTGACACTGACTTCAGACTTACTGAGAGGGCAGCTTTATTGAAACTTCTCCTTTGATTCTAGTGAAATTTCACTTTTCCATTCCCACTTTGGGTTCTCTTGTTTGGTTTTGTTTGTTTGTTTCTAATTCATTTTAATCTCATTACCATTTTTTCTTCAGAAATCATTTAGGCCTAGGATGCCTTATAAAAATATGTTCTTTCAGTCTTCAGTTTCTGTGGTCAGAAGTCTGTGACACTTATATAATCCCATGGCTGCCCCCATCCATTTCCTACCACAGTTCCCCACATTGGGGCCGTGATCCGTGCTCATTTCTTAATGCTTTGTTCATTTCACTAGTAAAGATGATGTTTAAGTTAAATCATCAACTATGCTAAGCCTTGAATAAGTACACATTATAGAAAATCCCTGCCTTAAAGAGCTTCAATTTAAGTAGAAAAGTTTGAAAGAATAAAGTGGAGAAAGGGGCAGAGCCTCAGAGAATTTCAGCAATTTGCAGTCACAAGCCAGAACTTGAATTTCAGGGTTCTGTAATTCTTTTATTTCAGTTTATTTCCCTACCCCTTTTATCAAGGCAAAGAATTGTTCCAGCCAAGAAAGAGAAAGAAAACAGCAGGTTTGATTCGGAGGTTCTTATTTATTTGATGCTGCCATAACTAGTGTTCAACAACAGAAGGTCAAGTAAAGATTTTGATGATTTAATGTTAGAGTACCCCCAAAAAGCAAGTTTATAAAATGCAGCAATTCAATTTAAAAAAGAAAAATCAAAACTTTGTCTTGGAAATAATTTTTTAAGTACAGGGAACAAGTACAGGATCTAGGATTTTTTGCTTTTTATCCTCTCACCATGTTCTTTGCTCCAAGTACCTTTTGCTCTTTATAGTTGCCTAAATATCTGTTGTGAGGTCTGTTATGCTGCCTTCCTAACCTGAAGAAAGAAACTTCCCAGCAGCTAGCCTTCTCTTGGGAAAGGTGAAGTTTTTATAGGTAATGAAAGCTGTTAGTTCTGAGGTTCAGCATGACAGACCATTTCAATAAATGCTGTGAGCATGTACCCAGGAACATTAGTTTTCATTTCCACCTAACAATATTTGAACTGGCATTTGAAAGGAAATGTACTGATTCAAAAGTTAAATGTAATTCCCTTTACATCAGAAGAATTGTGCTGGTGGAAATAAGCATTTTAGATGAATCAGTAGATTAAGAGTCAAAAAACCTGTCCCCAGTCAGCAAACAACTCATTGTGTGCATTTAAACAAGCCACTGAAAACCTCTGCCACGCTTTCCCCATACACCTATTTTTACTTAAAGAGTTATAGCAAACACAGATTTTTATGAAACTCAAGTGAGCTTCTTAAAGCTTTAAAGATTTTTACATCTTCAGAGAAAACATGTGTAAGTGTCAGATATTACTAACAGCAGTAATCAGAATAATGCAGCAGAGACACAAACTAATGCCATTCATTTGTAAGGTTTCATAATAACTTTAGTAACCTAGGCAGTAATCTATTATTCCCTCGGACTCAAAGTACCAAGAATCTTATCAAGTTTTATGTGATTTTTTTAATGAAGTCTCATTGCAAGTGAAAAAAAGGCTCTCGTCTTCACTGTGTACCGGTAGGATTAACACTATTAATTTAATAAATAAAAAACCCCCCATATGGCAATGGATAGGATATAGTCTATTTCTTTTAAAAACTCCAAGAACTAAAGTATTCTTCTGGTCCTTCTGTTACAACCAAGCCAAAGGACAACTAAGTATAAAGTATATTTGTAGCCTAAATAATGCCATGTAGCATTTACCCTAGAGGTATCCACAATATTATTCTACCCCACTCCTATTAACTCACAGTGTCTCCCTACAGCAAAATTCAGGTTTTTACATCAAAACATTCTGAATATATGTGGATAAGATGTATAGATACACTGAGAAAAACAAATTTTTTGACATATTTAGTGGCAGACTTCTACATTTATTACTAAAATTATTCAGTGGCAAACATGACAGAGTGCCTGTTTTAGGAGGCTAGCAAGATTCTAATTTCACATGAAAAAAGGTAAAGGTCTACCTCTTCCTGACAAGATCAGATAATTTTCCTAAAACCCAGAACTAACACACACACACACACACACACCTAACTTTAAGCAAGACATATTTAGTCCATTGTAGAAACCTCAAAAGCCTGCATTTTCAAATGCACTTGTACAGAAACAAATTCCTTTTGACAGCATTAGCTGAAATGTCCCATTCTTGGAAACACATACGCACAGGCATAATGCAAGTGCCTTGTAGGTGTCTTCCACTTCTGGCTTTCCACTGCCCTGTACCTCCTGTGGCCACTGACCCAAGTTAGGTGTATAGTCACCATTTTCCAAGGGTGTATTGTTTGCCTGTATTGTGTCTGTAAAAAGAATGGAGCAGTGACAAAAGCACAGTCGCGTGTCTATGCCCCCAAACGGGACCATTATGATCAAGGGCAGAATAGCAACTCAAGCGTATGGTTTCTTACAGAAGTGGAGCTACAACTGATCTCTTCATTGGTTCAGTTGGTGCTCATACACTGTCATCACTGCTGTAATCAGTGGTAGTAGTAATTTTCCATGGTTTAAAAAAGAAAAAAAATTCAAAGCATTTTCTAATGTTAATTTTCCTTGAGAGCTAAGCAGCTTAACAGCAGCTAAGTCATGGCTAGTTTTATGATAAATGTAAAAGATAATGAGTAGAATGGTAATAACACTTAGCACTTACGTAGCTATGCATAATTTCAAAGTGCTGTACACATATTGAATAATTCATTTTAATTAAAAAAGCCTTGAAAAGATTAAAGTACCCTTGAAAAAAGGGAGAAGTGTTGGTCATTACTTCAACAAGGGAAAGATAAGTTCCCTCCCAAATACCTTCATGTCTGAAAACAATTAGGAAACTAACACAGCAACATAACTTAGGAAAAATAATGTTTCACCACACAGAATAAGCCTTCAGAAAAGAGTGAAATTACTTACACAAATAAAGCTGTAAGGTCAAGCCCTAAATTATACGTCACAGTTTTTTTCCTTTTTTTCTCTCTTTCTTTATTACACAGATTGCAACCTTCCAACATACCAGGCAAAAAGTCCCACTGACTTTACCAGGAGAGGTCTCTTAGCAATTCTTATGTGCTAAGTTGTTTGCCTTTCCTGAATTGTTCAGCTTCATGTCAGCAGTGGTACTCATACCTATAGAACAAAGAACTTTTTTTCCTTGTGCAAAACCACACCTTACATTTCTAAGGACAGGGCTGTTCTCAGCACTCGTGCCTTCAAGAAAAATGCTGCACTTCCCATCAGAGACCTTAATTTTGTTCCTTGTAAGAAGGAGGTGGCCAGTAAAAGGGCAGTATGCTTCAGCAATTGAATTTCACAGCCTCATTTTACTCATTTTTCACACTTTGCTTGGAGCTGCTCCTCTAGGGTCACAGTTTCATACCAATTACCATTCTCCCCATCATGCCAGCCAAATTGTCTGAGTTGCATGCAGCAAGCATGCAAGAGTAAACTTCAGTTTCTCACAGCTAAAGGCTACATCATCTTGTGTAAAAATTTTCCATCACTTTTCCCATTCAACTATTCACCCTTCCCTCTTCCAACACACTTTCTGCTTTAATAACAAATATGTGTAGACTTGGGGTGCATCTCTCAACTTTGCTTTTCATTTTCAAGCATGCTAAATTTTAATCCATAAATACTAAAGTTAAATCCATTAAAGTTGCAAGGGTAATTTTTCTAGTGCAAAAATCATTTTTGGATCTAACTGATCCATACAGTGTTACAGTAATCCCAGCCAGTCATTTCTGCTTCTACCGAGAAGCAGGAAAAGATCCCTCTGGCTCGTGAACTCCATCGATTTTCTAACCATTTTTAGCAATCTCTTCCAAAGATTTTTAAGTAGATTTTTATAAAACATCCTTTCTGGTTCTCAGAGATATAAAAGTTTCTTATTGTGCTCTCAGAGGTCACTGGTAATACATGGATATCTGAATGTTTTTTAGCAGACATTCTGTAAGTGTTCAAAAGCAGAAAATCTTGATTTCTGGTCAGCAGATTTTATGAAAATGAATGTGGAATTGCTACTTACATCTAAGACCTTATAAACTTGTCTATGGAAAAGGTAGGAAAGTTTTATACACTTAGATATGTTATGTTCTCTTTGGAAAAGTTGGTACAGAAGAATCATAGAATGGTTTAGTTTGGAAGGGTCCTTAAAGATCATCTAGTTCCAACCTCCCTGCCGTGGGCAGGGACACATTCCAGCAGACCAGGTTGCTCAGAGCCCAATCCAAGCTGGCCTGGAACACTTCCAGAGGTAGGACACCCACGACCTCTCTGGGCAACATTGCTATGGTTCCAGTTCCTCACCACCCTAACAGTTAAAACAGCTTTCTAATATCTAACCTAAACCTACCCTCTATCAGTTTGAAACCATTCTCCTGTCACTACATGCCCCTGTAAAATTTCCCTGCCCATCTTTCTGGTAGGCTCCCTTCAGGCAATGAAGGCAATTAGGCCACCCCAAAGCCTTCCTTTTTTCAGGCTGAACCATCCAAATTCTCTCAGCCATCCTTGTAGGAGAGGTGCTCCATCCTTCTAACCATGTTGGTGGCCCTCCTCCGGACTCACTTCAACAGGTCCATGTCCTTCCTGTGCTGGGGACCCCAGAGGTGGATTCACCACGCCAGGTGGGATCTTACCAGAGGAGAGTAGAGGGGCAGAATCCCATCCCTTGTGCTGCTGGCCAAGCTGCTTTTGATCCCAGGATACAATTGTATTTCTGGGCTCTGAGTACACATTGTCACGTCCAATCGCTCACCCACCAGCACTCCTGAGTCCTTCTCAGCAGGGCTGCTCTCAATCTGTTCATCCCCAGCCCTTTGCATCCCCAGCAATTGGTACTGGGGGTTGCCCCAACTCAGGTGCTTGGTCTTGCTAAATATCATGAGGTTCCCAGGCCCTCATTATGAGCTCGTACAGATCTCTCTGGATGACAGCCATTATTCAGGTGTGTCAACCACACCCCTCAGCTTGTCATCTGCACATTTGCTGAGGGTACATACAATCCCTTTGCCCATATTAAATAGCAGTGGTCCAAACAGAGATCCCTGAGGGACACCATACATCAGGACTGAGCTGTCAACCACAGTCCTCTGAATGTGACCATCCAACCAATTCCTTATCCACCAAACCGTCCACCCAATCAAATCCCTCTCTCTCCAATTTAGAGAAAGGAATGTAGTGTGACACCATATCCAAGGTTTTACAGAAGGCCAGGTAAATGACAAGTAGTCCTTCCCTTGTTCACTGACGCAGTCACTCCATCAGAGAAGGCCACTGGGTTGGTCAGACAGAACTTGCCCTTGGTGAAGATGTCCTGACTGTCCCAAATCACCTTCCTGTTTTCCATGTGCCTTAATGTAGCTTCTAGGAGGATTTATTCCATGATCTTCCCTTGCACAGAAGTGATGCCAACAGGTCGGTGGTTCCCAGGATCCTCCTTTCTATCTTTTTTAAAGATTGGTAAAATGATTTCCTTTTTCCAGTCAGCTGGGACTTCACCTGACTGACGTGACTTTTCAAGTATCATATCAAGAAGATAGCAGAGTATAAATTAGAGGTGGCAGCACATGTAAACTAGAAGAATAGATATTAAAAAACAGTAATTCTGGATTACTTTTGTAAACTAAGATATGTTGTTTGTAATGTTGGGCAAAACTGGGTGAAAGTTTTTGGTGGAATGGCTTGTCTACATATAGTTAGGAATAATTTTCATATGACCATAGCCTGAAGAAACTATTCAAGTTTTCAGTTCTGCTTCTTCCAGCACATGCAAAATGCCAAGACTCTGGGCTTAAGCTTAATGCAGTCATTTTAGAGGACCAAAGCTTAACCACTGGAACACAACCTTTGATCAAAACAAAGATTTTTAAACAGATATTGGCAGTGAGAAGGGAGGAAATGGGAGATATTCTACTACTTTATGCTCCCAAATTGGAAACATGAACCCCTTTTGCCCAGTCCATGATCTCAAATGAACTTCCTGACAGATTCTCAGATGCCTCACTGTCCCCACCTTACAACATGGGCAATGACTGATTCAAATCAGAGCTTAAAAAAGGTACAACTATTGCAATTACTTTTTTTTTTTTTAATAATGAAGGGGGGAAAAAAGGAATCAAATTTGTGTAACAGTTTCAAGACAAGACAAAATATGTTAAACGTTTTTCACTAGACAAAATTTACATGATCTGTGTATACTTCGTCTTTCACAATCTCTAATGAAGGCCAGGTATGTTGCAAGCTTAGCACCTCTCCTCCACGCACATTATGGTTAAAACCACTATAAGGGGGTTATAGATACCCTATGTCATGGATAGCCTTTTTGACCTTGAGTGAGCCAGAGCATATCTCAAGGAAATAATTCCTTGTACAGAGGATCAACTTACAGCCATCAGACTCAAATCCACTTCTACTTTGTCTCTTCTGATTTTACCCTTTGGGCTCTAGTAATAATTAATATATTAATATTTCTGAGACTCTTTTTTATTATAGCATTTCCACCCATAAAGGCAGGCAGTTCTGGTGGAGTCACAAGCAAATTAGAGCTGTCTCTTCGAGATGTATTAAGTTCAGCCACAGTTCACAGTCACAGTGACCGTATTTTTCAAAGTATCCTGTGCAATGCAATAACATGAGCTTGATCAGCCAGCAAAAAAGAATAACAAGATGTCAGTGTAGATGTTATTTCTGAGAGAAAATGATAATTCACTAGTATTTGTGCAGATTACTGAGAACAGGTGTGCAGCAAAGTTGATTCCAATCATTTGTATTAATAGGCATATTAGAGTTTCGTGTCTTTTCACGTTAATTTATTAGAGTGGATTGAGTTAAGTAGTTGACCAGCAACTAATAAAAATTAATGAGAGACCATGCAGTAAAAGGTAATCCTTTATGCTGTATTAGGTAAGCAGTAAAAGAGGTAACAGGTAAGCAATATCTGAGTGAACTCGCACACCATGCTGGGAAGGCGTTGTTAATCAGCCTTTCAAAAACATTGTAGGCATATTTAAAGGTATGAATAACACCAAAAGCAACAAATCCTCCAATTTCAGGTCCTGCAGATGGGCAAAAGATGTAAGGAATGAATAAGCATTCCAGGAATCAGGAAGGACACAGCTAGACTAGCAAACCTGGCTTCACACATTTTTGCTTTTTTACATTCCACTTGCTTACCCAGATAAATCCTTCACACAATCTAGAATATAAGAGAGCTAGCTGAAAATGTTTTGGGTAACAACAGTACAAAGCAAGTCACCTCCCCTTGATGATTACCTTCTCTTTTTTTTTTTTTTTTTTTTTTTTTGCTAGTACATTAAAACTTGCTTTGAGCCATTGTCATGTACAAGTACATCTACATAACACAAATAAAATACTGCTTTAGTAACATGTGTCCCTTTGTGTTGAAATACCTGAATCACAGAAATTTACCTGCACAGGCAGAGACCTGTGCAGTCCGCCCCATGTCAAAATAGGCTTCTTCTCTACAATTATTCTGAAAGGAACGTCTCAATAGGTAGAAGTTTCAAGGCACGTGACTTCTGCCCCTTCTCCTGCAGAAGATTTGACCAACCTACAATTTCTAGAGTTCAAAAGGCTTTTGACCTCTATATTTTCTCAAAAGATCACTCCAGGACACTTTAGTTTTGCTGAGGAATGCAGATTATGGCAGCAAGTTTTCCCCACTGTTTATACAATTCAGTTACCTATAGATAGCGACACAATCACAGAATGGTGGAGATTAAAAGGAACTCTCAAAGATCATAAAGTCCAATCTCCTTGCTCAAAGCAGGGTCAGCTAAAGCAGGTTGCTCTGAGTCAGGTGTCAGATCTCCATGACAGAGATCCCACAAGCGCTTTGGCAACCCATTCCACTATCTGACCACCTTCATGACAAAAAGTTTTTTTCTCTGCTAAGTGGATTTTCCTGTGTTTCACTTTGTACCTATTCCCTCTTTTCTTATCACTGAGCAACTCTGACAAGAGTCTAGCTTCATAATCTTTACCTCCCCTCTTGCCCATGTCAGGAACTGAACACATGAATATAGGTGACAATACGACCCAGATTGCACCCTTGAGTTGTCTTCTCTGAGCTGAACAGTTCCAGCTCACTCAGATTCTCCTTGGATAAAAAACCCTATAATCCCTTAATGGGCTCCATGGCCTTTGCTGGACATGCTCCAGCATGTCCATGCCCTCTTGTACTGGGAAGCCCAGTGCTGGCCACAGCACTCCACAAAGAGCCTCAGCAATGTTGAGCAGAGAGGAAAATCCCCTCCTCTGGGCTCCTTGCAGCACTGTCTCTCATGCAGACCAGGAGGCTGTCAGTCTTCTGTGCTGCAAGAGCACATTATTGTCTTATGTTCAGTGTGGAGCCTACCAGGACACCCAGGTGTGTTTCTGTCAAGCTGCTTCTGAGACCCAGAATTACTGGTGCATGGGGCTAGGTTCTCCACCAGGTGTAGAACATTGTACTTCCCCTGCAGCCCCATTTCTTGAGACTGATGATACCCCTCTGAACAACATAAGCAACTGATGTAATATCCCCACTGAATTTTTCTTTGGGCAAGGAATATGCATTGGACCATGCAAGTCTATAATACAAATTCAGCTGAATTTTATCTGAGATCACACTTACCTTGGCCCAATTTTTGTTGCTCTACTGGCAGAGAAAGATCATTGCAAGGTTTTGCTGGATTATGCTAGACCTTGCAAAAGCCTGTGATGAGGAGAAGGGCCCTGCTGATGTCAATGCATCTTACACTTACAATGGCATAAGTACCCTTTTGTTAATTTTTTCATTTAGAATAAAAAACCTCTCCTAAAATTGCACAGAAGAGGGAAAAAGCAAATTGTATTTCAAAAGTTCAGGAAACTGGGAGAATAATGTATCCTAATCATTGTCTCACAGTGTCTGTGAGTAAGCCTTCCACCTTCACCTCTCCTATTTGATACAAATATGAAAGCTGATGAGAAAGAGTAATCTTACTGGAAAATTTACATTTAAAACCTCATTCCCTGAGCATCCTATCCATATCCTCCACTTCTGCAAGTGGTCAAATAATTTTACCAATAGCCAGTGCCGTTTTATTTTTTTAGGAGCAACATTTTCTTCAGCATATTCGATTCATATTAAAGAAGCCACCTGCCTTTACTCAGCTCACTTAAGCACCAAGTTAATTACACATATAATAGTCTTTTGCACCCACTACATCCTGAAGGAAGTATAATGCGTTTGCACATTGGCAGCAAGTGTAGCAGTGGTGGGCCAAGGGATTTATTACCAAATACGTCCTACATCACGAATATCCAAGAGACACTCAGGAAGAGCCACTACAGACTAATTTTGGGGCTACTAAAGGGCTATCATACAATTCATATGAGACAGAGAGGCTTCCCACCCACCCAAAGAAAAAAAATTCAAACCAACTATAAAATCAAAACCCTCAAGGTTCATATAGAAAAGAATGATTCAGCTTTTTTAGCTCTTCAAAATACAGAAGATTTATTATTTCTAAAGTACTTCAAATTCAAGAATCACAATTTTGTTATGAATCACTAATGCTATTTCCTGTGTAACACTGATGTTTTCTTGGAAGTCATTCATCCACTTACTGCCCAGACTCAGCTTTGCTTAATTTTTAAGACCGAACAACATACTAACTAGGATTTTATAATGGAAAAATATATTGTAATGATAGAATGAAATGGCTCAGACAATATATACCAGATCCTGGTCAGGATGAATTTCATGGTGAAAAAAGGAGATGGTTTCAATGGAAAGAACAAGTAACAAAAGGCAACAAAGAACCTTCTGCTCTGAGGTCCTCGTTTGCAATGAGTATTATGTAAATATACCCTTTGCTCTTAGAGCTTATGACCACGTTATGTGACAGAGCATTTGTGGAACCTTCTGTGTTACAGCCTAATCATATGACCCAGGCAGATACACAAAATCCTCAGTTTCAAATTACACTATAAATCCCATACACATCTGTGGTAAGCAACATCAGAATCATGATAGAAGAACCTATCAGGCTTTGCTTTCAAACCAAAGCTATGAAAAGAGATGACTGAAAAGCTAGACACTGCCTGGGCAAGTAGATCTATCCCTAGGGCTGATCTAAATGTGATGTACCTCCAGAGTTCACTGGGAATACCAGGTGGGGAGCCTACTGTCAGCCTCAGTGTCTTTCTTGTTGGAACATAACACTGAAGGGCAGTTATTTCAACTTCATTCTGCCACAGATACCTCTCAATACAGTTTTGGTACCCCTTTTACTCCAGTGGGTTGCAGTTAAAATATCCTGTTGCACGATCACATAAGGTTCTCACATGTTTCACTCTCCAGTGTTCAGCCTTCTGTGATAATTTAGACAGCAATAACAGCAACTGACAGCCACCAATTCATTTCTAGAATAGCAGCTTCCAAGTCTGTTTGTTTGGGGTTTTTTGTTGGATTTTTTTTTTCTGGAAATGTCTCTTTGGACTTATTATATGCTTGTAGTTCTGAATTTCTCTTTTGCAACTGAATTTCCAATTGGCTCCTGACTTCTTGCATCATTTCTATGATCATAGGGTTTGGAACTGGAAAGTTCAGGAGTTCATCTCAAAATATTCAGGGTCAGAAACAAAGAGATATCTGATAAAGACTTGGCAGAAGACTGAAATTGTACTGGAAAAATGAAGAAAGTAAAGATCCTGGGGTATGCTGATGAAAAGATAAAGCCATAATAGCTCAGGAAGATTCCAAATTCCATCTGGAAATCCAAATTTCTAATACAATTCTGCCTTCTTGTCAGCACCTTGCAATTTCAGGACGGGTTAATTAATAAAAGCCATCCTATATATTTGCTTTGTTTGTGGAGAGGTAAAGGATGTTCAGAGTTCAAAACTCTGACCTGGCCCCCCCAAAAAAATATAATTAATAATCTGGCTGTGTTGGAAAACAACACTCTTGAACCAACCAGGTATCTTCTAGGCACAGAAGCCCTTTGATGATAAAAATCAAGCTGGAATATTTGGGTGCGTTGGGTTTTTTTCCATTTTGTTTTAATAAGTCAGTGTGAGCGTAAGCCAAAACGAAACAGTGAGGAGGAGACAAAATATTTTGCCCGGTTTCACAGTGCCTTCAGGCTATGCCAGTTACAATACCTTTCAACACCATTCTCTGTCCCATTGTGAGGAATAAAAAAACTAAAAAGCCTTTTTGGCAGAAGTGGCTGAGTCATTAAGGATAAATTAAATAGTTTTTAGAGAAAAAAAAAAACAAAAAAAAAACAGAAGCCATGGTGAAATTACCTGCAGCTGACACCATCTGCTCTAAAAGGGCAGGGTCATTGAACTCCATAAAAATATTTGAGGCAATTGTCATCCAAAGGGAATCTCTGTTTTACTCTACTGTGCAGAAACACTGGCTTGTCTTTGAATACTCAGCCTTCTGCAGAAGGTAGGCCAGCCAGACATTGTTCATCCAGCCTAAAAAATTTCCTACTATATCTGAAATGTGGAAAAGTGTTGTGATCATGTTTTCTTCAGGTGTTTAATTTTATCTGGGAATTAAGAAAAGCAGAGTTTCAGGGGAAATAAAACCCTGTAGACTAAGTAAATTGTTTGTACTGACTTAAAATTATTTTTGATGATGTTTTATTTCCCCAAAAATAATCAGTCAGAGAATGGATGACTAAAACACACAATGACTAATTTCATGCAGTATGATTTACTTACTGCAAGGAATTGTGAGTCAAATTAAAAGGTCTAATCCTAGCCTTGACAGGCTTTAGTTTATGTGTCTTACTAGTTCCTTTTTGTGGCCTCTCTATCCATTTATCTAAGTTTTCCTAGGATAAGAATGGAAGATTAGTTTTCATTAACTACTGCATTTTTTTTAATTGGTTTTAAATCACTGTTAAGTCTTTTGCTTTAACTCTGCCTCTTATGTTTCAGTTGCCTCTGGAGGTACAGAAGTCATTTCACCACTTATATACAGATTCTTCTGCCTTTGTTTTAGAGATCTTACAGCCCTGTTTCTCCTCACTGCTGTGATTTCTCCTCACACAGTGTTTGTGCAGCACCTAATACAAAAGGAGCTTCATCTGTAGCCATCACTACCATCACAGCCGCAACCACCCCAATAGCAAGAACAATGTAACCATGTAACTTACTGATCACTTGTAAAATATTTTCATAATTTTCACTGAATTTCTTCCTCCAGAGTCAGAGTCAATAGAAATAAAATGCTTAAGCAATTGTTTGATTGACAGAATAATTAAAGGATAATTAAAACCGAGATTAAAGGGAATTTTGGTTGGTTTGGTTTTTTTTTTTAATTATCAGAATATATATGCCATGTTCTTCTACCTCTGTGGTTCTCATCTTTGTATCCTGTCTTACTGCTAAAATCTTTTTGATGTGGACAACAATGCTTGTTTAAATGGGTATCATTAATTGCTTTTGTTTGGCATAACAAGTTATTTTAATTAAGTCACTTGCACATGCATTGGCTAATGGCATTTTTTTTTAGAGAATTTTTGCAGTGATAGAAAGAAGAACAGTAAAACAGGAGAGGAGGTGGAGAGGAAAACATCCCAACATCATGGGAAACAAGCTCCAGGGCATTATCTCTTCCCGCCTAGGCACTTCATCATGATTTCTTGAGATTGTGCAAAGAGATAGCATCCCTCAGCCTGACAAGTCCTAAATTATTACATTTTTGCATTATTTATTTTTCTTTCCATGTGCCCAAATCATGACACAGGTGTGAGGGAGAGAGACTCAGTGTATGTCTATGTACACAAAAACAGTATTAACGTGAGTATTCATAGTTGCATCATAGTAGTAGTGGAGTTACAGAAAAATTCAAGTCCCATTACCCATATTCACTAGGCCAAAAGTCCTAAATCCATAATCCACTGAAGGCAGGGAGTAGAAAGTGCTGGCCTTAGGAGGCTTGTGGCAAGACCAGGAACTAAGCCTAGATTTCTGGAGGCTCGTTCAAATGCTTTGAAAGTAACACTATTGAAAAGAAAGAATAAAGTCAAATAGGAAAGAGGGGTTAAGTATGATGCTGTGTGAACTCAAAGAGTTTAAATGAAAGTCACAGAGCACAATACTTGAAGAAATTTAAGAGTCCAAGGATTCAACCTTCAGAATTCATTTTTTTCTAGGACCTGGTTAGTCATGTATTTGTTGCTCATACATTAAAAGCTAATCAGCACTTCTAGGCTAAAGAAGAATTCTAATTCTGGATTAGAAAAAGTACAATTTCTCCCTTTCTGATGGAGGGGAAGATCATGCCAGAACTGAGCTTGAATCCAGCACCTGTGTATTTAATTTTCATCTTGAAAAAGAGAGACTATGTCACGCTGGATAGTTGCACATTCTGCATTTTAAACGGGAATGATAATATTTCTCTGTGTCACTAAGGTACTGGAAATGTATACATTTTTGGGACACAAAATTGCTAATATAAGTGGAACAAGCTCTCCAGTGACAGTATTTTTACAAATTTGAAGTTCTATACACATAATATAAAAGAGTAGTTCAGACACCAGAGCACAAAAAAAATAAACAAACTTGGGAATATAATGAAAACAGCCAACACAAGCATGCACCTTTCTTGTCCTCCTCACACTTCCCAAGGTCGCTATAACATACTACACAAACACAGTCTTCACTTGTCAGTCCTTCACACAGATAATGCCTCCTCTAGAATTTAAATTTAGAAGAATACATGTGGTTTTGTAAAATGTCAAAGCTCATGAGAACTCATACCAGTATGTGAAAGAACAAACCTCTTAAAAAGTCAGTAAGATGTGATCCTGTATGTCCAAAATAACTTAGATATACTATTGCACTTACCTGAATTTGTCAGGTTATTAGGAATATCTGGTATTGCAGATTACTGCCTATTGAGGGAGTCCACTGCTGAAGTTTCTGAAATAAAAATGAGATACAACACATCTCCTGAACATACATGTACACATGTTCTATACTCTGGTATCTCAGGGGAAAGAAAAAAAAATGTTTGAAAAGGTTTGAAAGGCAGTGCTGCTTTTAATTTAATTAGGATGACAATTTAAATAAAATAAAATAAAACTGCTGTTACTTTCTGATAAAAGGCTTAAATAGTAAACTTGATGGAAGAAGTTAATGAAAACATATGTCATTATTTTTATTTCTTCCTTCTAAATGTTCCTGGTCAAACAGAACAAAGTTTATCTGCTGCTTAAATGCAGATCATGTGTATGAAACGTGGTTGTGGTCTTTACTGCCACTGACCAGAACTTGGTTTTATTCTAGAATTTGTAACTGTCTAGCCTTCATAACAATCTATTCCATTAATTCCCTACACAGCATTTTCCAAAAATACCTTTACACACCTATTTCCCTTTCAGCAAACAGCCAGACCAAAATAGAAAATTATTACACCCATTGAAATGGAATCAAAATATCACACCTCAGCCAAGGTTGAGAAAATTGTACTGTTCTTCATTTGCAATTAGAAACTAGTTCCACAAACAATGGCAAATTAAATACTTTTTATAATACTGCTGTGATGTGAAGCAGTGAAGATTGAAACAGGAATTGAAATTTAAAGCCTTGACATTAGGGCAGGAATGTGTTAAGACATTCCTAGTTACACCTCACTTTTACCTCCTGACCTTAAATTAGTGTCTGAAACAAAAGATGTTCTGTTTTCATCACCCACCACAATTTAGTTTTATTTTTGCAGTTAAGAGGACTGTATCCATAATTTTCAGAGGCAAGAGACAAAGCTACATGAATTCATGGTCCTGCCTCCTTTCTTTTTTAATTTGCATTTAGCATCTAAAGAATCCACATACAAAGCCCAGAGAGCTAATCACACAGCAGTCTAAGCAATGCAGTTGCCAGTGTACATTTTTATTATGTTCACAAATTCTCATGTGTAGAGATACATGTTACTGTATACATTGACTAAAGCCTTGTACACAGCAAAATACACAAGAGTCCGTTAAACAACAGCAACAACCTCAAACAAAACCACTAAGTAAGTCTGCCAATACTAAATTTGAAGGAGCTGTTGACTCCCTAGAAGGCAGAGAGGCTCTGCAGACAGACCTGAATAAATTAGAGGGCTGGGCAATCACCAACTACATGAAATTAACAAGGATAAATCCCAGATTCTGAACCTGGGATGGAGCAACCCTGGATGTACAGACAGACTGGGGAATGAGGGGCTGGAAAGCAGCACCGTGGAAAGGGACCATGGATCCTGGTCACGGGCAAGTTGAACATGAGCCAGCAGTGCCCTGGCAGCCAGGAGGGCCAACCCTGTCCGGGGGTGCATCAGACACAGCATCAGCAGCTGGGCAAAGGAGGGGATTGTCCTGCTCTGCTCTGCTCTGCACTGGGGTAGTCTCACCTCAAGTGCTGGGGGCAGTTTTGGGCAACACGATGTAAAAAAGACATTTAGGCATTTGAGAGCATCCAAAGGAGGGCAGTGAAGATCGTGAAGGGCCTTGGGAGGAAGCTGGAGAGGGGAGAGCTCATTGCAGTTACAAATTCCTCAAGAGGGGAAGAGGAGGGGCAGACACTGATCTCTTCTCTCTGGTGACCAGTGACAGAAGTCAAGAGAATGGCATGAAACTCAGTCAGGGAGGGTTTAGGTTGGATATTAGGAAGAGATTTTTCACCCAGGAGATTGCTGGGCACTGGAACAGGCTCCCCAGGCAAGTGGTCACAGCACCAAGCCTGACAGGGCTCAAGAAGAATTTGAACAGTGCTCTTGGGCCATGGTGTGAGTCTTGAACTGTTCTGTGCAGGACCAGGAGCTGGATTCGACGATCCTTGTGGGTCCTTTCCGACTCAGCATATTCTATGAATTTATGATTCTAAGAGCCCGTATTGTAGTACTTTCGCTCATTCAGAAAAGACATCCTGCATTGAAGCAGGTGACAAAATGGTGAAAGAAATACTCAGACAAGACAGGTAGAGGCAACATCATGACAATAAAATAAGGTGCAAAGAGTAGACAATTTGCATAGCTGGTCTTTGAGCTCAGTGGCTCTCTTCCTGAATAACAACTACAGCTGTCCTCCTCTGCAGATGAGTTAAACCAAGAAATGCCCTGAGGGCAAAGACAAGAATCTAAGATTTCTAAGAAGCTATGAAAAAAGAAGAAAACAAGTGGTGACATGGTCCAAAACCAATCAGAACTATATATAGCAACATTCTGACCCTTGTGCAAGGATAGGCTTGTGAGTACAGTGGCAGAGAGAAGAAAGCTGGCTAGTTAATATGACCTACCTGACTGACTAGTTTTAATGGTGTAGCCAAGACCTTTAAAACCTCTGACACAAAAATAAATAAGGACGTGCTGGACTCCAGGTACTTAGAAATTACTTTCACCATAAAGCTGTCAATGTTTTGCCAAAGAAGTTGTTCGTTGTAATGACTGCCACCTTGGCTCCAGTAAGATGACCTCAGCAGTGTCACAGCAGCTATACACCCAGCAGAGAAGAATGATTTGCAGTGAAATCCAAGCAGGATAAACTGGCAGCCCTCAAGGGGCTGATTATAATCCACAGTGTGTAGTTCTGCAGTGTAAGCAGTACAGGACAGACCCTTTCAGTCTGTTCTTGCTGTCGTGTGCTCTCAAATCTCCTGGGGCTCCCTGGCAACACTGTCTATGTTTGTTCTCAATATAGGTGGCCCTTATACATGTAGCTCGATGGAATATTCCCAGCAGTAATGACTACTTTCCCAAAGAGGGTATGTGGAATCTCATGTGAGCTTGACTTCGGCTGAATTATTTGTGCATCGAAAGTTAAACACATGCAGAATTGTGTTTCCAAATACTGAGTCCAGCTGAGTATCACAGTGTAGAGAAAAAGTCTCTGTTTGCAACTCTCCTACTTCTACGGTAGGAGGGTAGGATGCACGCTTCACAACAAGTACCTGTGTCCCCTTTATAATTTGGCCAAAACCAAAGCTTTTCTATCCACTCTATTATAAAAGGAAGCACAGCTGTTTTGTGGAAGATGTTTTGTTTTTCATCTTATACCTGCAGGAAGCAGGAAACTGGAAACATTTGAGGGATTTTTCCTCAAAGATGTGATTTTCACAGAAGGTACTACTTCTCTAAAAAAAGGTCTCTTCTCTCTCAAAAAAAAAAATCAATCTAGATTTTCTTGTCTCCACAACTCTCAGCGTCACCCCAAAATTACTTTTTAAACACATGCTTTCTCAGGCCCGTGTTTAGCAGAAAACAAATAAGTGATTAAATATTTGCTTTATAATCAAATTACCAGAGGATAAATGATTCTTGATTCTAAAAAAGAAGAATGTTAGAATAGTGAATGCAAGAAACAAAGCAAAAATTCCTGTATTTTCAGGCATTAAAAAACACCAGACTTGCACATACACGGGGAAAAAAAAAAAAAAAAAAAAAAAAAAAAAAAAAAAAAAAAAAAAAAAAAAAAAAAACAACAATTATACAGCCACAGCTAATCTCAGCTGAGTGCCCATCCTCTCATTAACTTGTGAGGCAGTTATATTACCTGGCAACCCAGAAGCTATTTACTTACTTCTGCATTGCTCTGCTTTCTTTGGAGCACAAAGGAGGAGCGTCCTTAAAGCTCAAAACTGAAACAAGCACATAAGGAAATATTCCTGCTTTACTGTGTCAGCCCTTTCAGCTTATCACCACAGGTGGATGCAGAAAAGGTGGTAGAAGCAATGAAAAGATAACCCTTTCTTGGAAAGATATAACGTTGCCAGATTCAAGGAGAACTCAAAATAACCTCAGGTCTATTTCTAGCCTGCAAAGCAAGCAAATCCCAATCTCAGAGCATGTGCTCCTGTGCCTTGCGTGTCCATTTATCACACAGGAGCAATGCATTCAATGTGTCACTATTGCTGTTCGCTATTTTACTCTTCACTTCCTGTCATCTCCCTGTTTGTCACACTCAGATTGACTTCCAAAGTGCACTCCAGTTCTGCTTAAAGCATCACCTGGTTTGGCTGTAACCTTCACTCACCTGAAGAGCCACAGTTCACCATCCTTAATCTAAAGGGAGGTAATTTTGTGGACACACCTGAGAGTTTTTTCTCTCCTGCTGATTTATTCACAGCCCTCTTCAGAACACCAAAAAATATCTGACAGAGTTCAACTGTTTCCTATTCTTGCACTTGCTAATTCATTTTCCTTTGTGCCAAAAACAACATTATGGGTAGACATAAATTTTGCTCATAATTCTGTTGGCTCTCTCCAAGTTTGTAGTCACTTCTCCAGAGTTAATAACTTCCTTCTCAAAGTCATTGGATAATACTGAATTTGATTCTCACCACAGTAAAATCCTATTGAAAACCTGATAATTCTATTTTCAATGTTGACATAAGCAGAAATAGGAGCATTTGCATTTAAAATGGATGAGCAAGGAAAAAAATAAGAAAATTATTTGATTAATTCTGCTGGTTTTGGCAAAACACACAACTGTGACTCCCCGAATTCATAGCTCTAAGTTCTACTTTCTTTTAAAAAGCTTGGAAATTCATTTTTATTTTAAGCCATAATACATTTAAGTACCACCAGATTGTATAGAAAACATAAATCCTCAAAGGAACCTCTGATGCTTGGTCATGAGGGAATTGGGGTGAAAAGAGAATGCCAACAGTTTATAGGATGTTGGAGATTTAACTTTAGGTTTTTCATTGGAATTAGGCAGATGGCCCTGCACACTGGGCTATACCTGCTCTGCAACTGCATTTAATCTTCACTAGAAAATCTATTCTGGATCTACAATATCTTCCTAACAAAATTATTGCAGAATGTATCTTAAGTCTGGAAAAGGTCTTGATTACAAGAAACTAATTTTAAAGTAATTTCTTCATCACGGAGCAAAACATCTCCATTTGTTATCTGTTCAAAAATAGACGTGAACTCTAGAGAAGACATCAGAGTGAAATACACTGAAATTGCCATTAATATTTCTCTTTAACTATTCCATATAAAAAGATTACAACACAGAAGGTAGTAATAGCTTACATCTTCATCTTTTTGCTATGCCAATCAACCGTACTGACAGACTTGACTTTAATCCAACTCATTTAAATCTGCTGTGCCTGTTAATTCTTATCTTATCATGAGACAAAGTCCACCATTCAGCCTTTTTTATAAAAGTACAGATACTTTGAGAACCAGAGGAAATCAGTGAGGTGGCAGGAAAGGTACATGGTACACAAGTATTTCAGAAAGCACTCAGACGGGGAAGAGAATTCCCTTCTGGTTTATAAGACCATGGGTAAACACAAACCAACTAACTACTGACATGCTCCACACCCTTCTGAAGCTCCACATAGCTGCAAGGTAGATAATCTACTCTGGGTTAACTTTATGCAAGTATTCCCTATTACTCAGGAAAAGCTCAGTCAGCATGATGTGGAGTTTTGCCTACCTACCTCAGCAGCCATGGTTTGGTGGAGGCACAAAACCACTAAATATCAGAAAGACCTTTGATACCTTCTACACTATCAGCCAATACAAGACACTGATCAATAAGTTTCTCTGATCATCTGGAAGACAAGTACAGGTTTACACCAGCAAGACAATTGCTGAACTGACCCCAGAACTCTCCTCCCACTCTGATTTTGTAGGTACACAGGTGAGCAAGAATTAAATGGTCATGAGACCCATGATACCTTCTCAGGAATTGTTATCACCTGTTCTCATTGAATAACAGCGCTTCATTTGGCAAACATGATTTCAGTAAATAAAAAAAAATTATCCCTTGGCTATTATTTCTTAACCTTTCACCTCAGCATTTATGGAAAGTCCACAATGATGACTTCTTTTTTCTTCAAATCCTTCTCTCAACCCCCTTTCCTTCAGTCCATCCCTCAAGATGATCATGGGAGTCTCTCTAACCTATCCCACCTGAGGGTTGTCAACATTTTCTGGCATCCTAAAATTACTCCATACTGCCTTTTACTAGAAGGTCTTGGAAAATTTCCATTTTCTACCCAACAGGCAAACACAAGTTCATATCAGTATTGTCATTTTCTGCCTCTTTTTGTAGGACTTGCTGCAATCCCTGAGCTCCAGCTTGTGGGTTTTGCTTACTTTCAGCTTTTAAGTTAAAGTGTGTTGTTTTGGATCTTGGACAGTTTCAAACTCACAGCTGATATTTAGCAAGATAGAAATAACAGTCTACATTTTTATTGTATAATTATGGGAAGAATGCACACAAAAGGTCACAGTCTATTGCCCTGCATCTTAGCTCAAGTCTTCAGCTGCCATAGGTTTGTAGAAGCCAGAATCAGCCTCACCCAAGGACAGTCTCTCTTCCGAGGTCCAGTGGTTCACCCTGAGTTCCAGACAGGACTCCGTTCTGGAGCAGAGAAGTGCCTTTCTCTGAGCATTTCAGCACTTCCTTTTCTGTCTGGAACTTCTAAAACATCATAAAGAAGGAATGCAGCAGTGGCTGTGAAAGCCTGACTGAAGCTTTTTACCTAAAAATTACTTGTAGTGTCAATGCTAGCTGTATTTGCTGCTTTTCTTACAGCTCAGAGTATTTGAAGATGTGGCTACATAACATCTCAAGACTGGAAACAAATTTTTATTTTAAATCTTTGGGGGAAAAAAGGGTCAAAAACATTCCCCAAACCTAAGGCTCAAAAGAAAATGAAAATGTCCCTTGCTATTTTTTTATTTCTATTTTGTATAATGAAATAACACAGTCTTAAGTCATGCCAGGAGAGATTCAGATTAAATATTAGATAAAATAAGTTGCCCAGGGAAGTCATGGAGTCACCATCTCTTGAAGTGTTCAAGGGGTGTCTGGATGTGACACCTGGGGATGTGGTGTAGGGGTGATTACAGTTCTAAATTGATGGTTGGACTAGATGATCATGGGAGTCTCTTCCAACCCTAAAGTTTCTGTGACTCTCTGTGATCCTGTGTTTTTTCAAGTGTCCCCAGTCTCTGAGGACTGATGTACCAAGGCTGGGTACACTACATACCATATAAGTCTACACACACTGATGTACAGTAGGCCTCCATACTGCCATGGCCCACAGAAAACAAGGATGCACTTTGGCATCAGAATGGAAATTATCTACATATGTGTTAAGACACTGACAACAGCCAGCTACATGTGTGTGCATACATACTTATCTGGACATACTTCTTTTCCATAAAGATGGGTGCTTGGAACTAGGTAATGGGTACATAATTTATATTTCTAATGGAGAAACACTGTTGTTGCATTAGGAAATCCTAGAATGTCAGGAAAGTATGATGTAGAAATATCTGAACATTGGCCCCATTATTATTCTTTTTGCAACCATATTTGGCCACTGTTAGAGGCATGACACTAAGCTAGCTGGACCTTTGATTTTAAAAAATATTTTGATTATTTCATTGCAAAAATTATGTTGTATGGTGAGCACTGAAATACATCCAGCCCTTATAGGAGATGCTCTAGGCATGATGAGAGCAACAGTATCACTGCTTGTACATGGATACAGCAGTAGAGAAAAAAACCAGAAGGACTTGGATCTACCTAATTCAAATTCTGGTTTGTTTTTTTTTTTAATTGAAGAATGCTGTAATTGAATAGCTATACACTGTAATATGTAAGAGAGAGAATTATTTCCTCTTTACTTCTCCAGCTGGGCAATATAGCACAGAGTATTTAGCCCAGATTTTGAGAATGGTTAGTGTGTTAGATTTTGATTTTCTGAGAATGTTAAAAGGAAAATAAATGAGGTTTTACATGAAGAGGACTATCAATTATTTCCAGTTCCTCAGGGCATTCACAATTTACTTCAGAGGGCAGAGAAATAGCTTTTTGCTTAGTACCTTTGATAATTATTAATTCACCTAAGGATTCCAGCTGGACCTAATTAGTCAGTAGTTAATGTGGTCATTTCTGTTTGTATAAGTGGGCATGATCAGACCATCTCACATATTGGATTCTGGTGTGCAGCACTTTATAGTATATTTCAAAAACAGTATTAAGCTTAGCTCTGTAGCTCCTTGACCTTTCTTTGAAGAATATTTGCAGGGATGAACAAATGACACAAAAAAGACTTGTGATAATGGAACTTGTGGCAAATAGTACAGGGATAAAGCTGAAGGAAATACTCCTGTCACTCTCCTGTTGCATATTCCTCTAGCGGAAGCTCGAGAGGGATGCAGATGCAATCTGCTGACCAGCTGACATTCCCATATCAACTTTCTTTTAAAAGGTGTTATGTAGACCTATGCCAGCTGCGGCTGTCATGACTTTTTAATGAGTTCTTCCAAAGCCAGATTGTTAATTCAAAAATCCCTGATTTTGATAAAAGTATTGAACTGTTTGACAAATATATTCATAAATTCAGAGGTAGAATTGCAGAGCCTCAAACACCAAGCAATAAATAAGAACTTTCAAATAACTTTACCTACACTACTGTTCTATCCTGGCTAAATTACTGGAAGACTCTTAAGGTGTCTAATATCTGTTACAGGATTTAATGCATACATTTAATGCATAAATGTAAACAAATATACTCATCTATACTGCCTCTTCATTTTTAGATTCAATTAAATATAGCCTGCCTCTTGCAAGTAAAATTTTTCTATTTTACATATAACTTTTATATTTTTCATTCACAGAATTACACTAGTAGTATAAAACTGAAAACTTTTTCCACTGTACAAGGAAGGGAGAATTTATATGTTCTTCATCTCATAACTGCTTCTTCACAATGTCTAGGTGACTATAAAAACGCATATTCCTTTCTCTAGGCATTTAGATTTCAGGGCATTTCCCAGTGTAATTTTATGCTAGTCTCAGAGTCAAGCATACATATTTTGAGGTATGTTTTTAATGACTAAAAATGTCAAAGAGAAAAGGTGTGCCTGTTGGCTCTCATGAGGATGACCAGTCTACTTCCATAAAACACTAAATTTGACTAATCCAACATTTGTAAGGAGTCCATCACTTTGATTATATACAACTTTCCTTGGAAAGCAAAAGATATAGCATTTACTACTCACATTTATACAGACATAAAAATTATCTCCATGACTATTTTAATGAGTCAGCTACCAAATAGTTCGCTGTGATATAATTATGCTCTATTCTAGTTTTGCATTTACTTTTGTATACATTTCTATCAAGACAGAGATTAAGTAGTGAGACAATATTTGTAAACTGCATCATGCAGTAGGGACAGGATAAAAAAAAAGAGAAAAATGCACTAAAGATGCAGAATTCAGACCTGATTAATATAAAACTTCAGACCAGAACTGAAGTTGAAACTTGTGCTGGAACTTCAGCTCTGTCTGAACAGAAAGAAAACATCCTATCTAAGTGTATCAAAACCGTCACAGTCTGTCCTAAGAAGTTTCAGCTCATAATTACAAAACCTCACAAAATCCCAGTGTTTCCACTTGCTTGATCTACCATACCTCTAATTTATATAAACCAGCATCACACTGCAGAATTTAGAATCATATCAATGTATATTACTCTGGAAAACTGTATCCTTCTACATTTTTACTCAATCAGAAAAAACATGAAAGCAGGATAGACCTGAAGTGGTTAAACAGAATTGAAATGCCATTCTGCCCTGTTTTCCTGCCTTGGAAATGCCCTCTTCCAAATGCTGCTTGAGCACCCTGCCCTTTAAAAAGTCCCTGAAACACAGAACAGAGTTTATGAGTACATCCTCATTTGCATCCCAGAACAGGCCTTAGAAACTTGCCATCAGTCTTCCACTTTCTACTGAAAACATTGGCTTTTTCTTTGTCTCTCCCTCTGGAACATTTTAATTCTATAGCTATGTTATTTAACTTGGTAAAACATTTGTTTGGGGAAGTACGTGGAATGAAAGACTTTATAGAAGTTAACATTCTATCCTATTGCCTCATACTTCTCTGAATAGATAATATCATTGACACAAATGGCTGGACAAAAAAAAAAGTCATGAGAACTAAAGATGTGTGGGCACTGAAATATTTCAAGAATTGAATAATGCTTTCCTTTCTCTGTTTAGTCTGACAGACAACAATGTGTCTTGAACACTTTCAGACTGAATGATGGAGAAGATGAAAAAGACATTTGAGAAATGCCTTTTTTATTTCAAATGCTTTACTTTGCCTTTCAAGACTGTGTCCAAATTGGGCATAATGTTTCTTTTACAAAGGGTAATGTATAATCCTCGTACATAGTCCTAGTCACAATCTCGTTCTGTCTTTCCTGCCCTGCAAATAATGACTGCAAGTTTAAACTGGTCTTTGGTTCTGCAGGAAACGTTATTTTATTGTAACTTCTAATTGTGATTTACAATTATATTTGTAATTGGAGAAGACTGTGGTTTTTCTTAGCATGAGGAAATCTCTAGCATCTCTAGTAGCCAAAAACCTTCAGGCTTCTAGGAAATGTCCAGATCTCTTTAACAATGCAGCTAAGGCCAGAATATGAAACTTCTCCTTGAATGAAAACAGCAAGATCCTGCTCACAACAGAGAAGAGTTTGCCAGTGTAATTTTCTCAAAGCTGAACTCTTAATTTTGTAGAAGTTCATGAAATAGGAAGATAAAAAATTTATTTATATTTGTTTGTTGCAGGCCTGGTCTTCTCCAGCACAGATGATGTTTTTCTTACTGTGGGCAGTGGGAGTACATGGTCCCCTCAAGTGCCTGGGAAATGGCTCAGCAACTGGCTGCAGCACCTCATGCATCAGCTTTCCTCCACAGACCACCTGCAAACTGAACCAAGGGCAGAAGGTGTGGGTCTTTTCCTCACTCCCTGAAGATACACAAAAAAGCAGCCAAAATGACACACAAAAATGACATTTTACCACCCGAAAACAGCAAGAGCTGGAGATCAATCATTGACAGATATACTAGATTAGGATCGCTATCCCATGTAACCAAGCAGCAACCTACTTTATACGTTTTTTTAGCATTACATTATGCATCTTTTAGCATGTTCTATCTAAAGATAATACACTACAGTATGACAATGGTTTGTGTAATGATGTGTGCAAACTCAAAAAGATTGAAGGACTTTGAATTAGTTAAAATCTCATTTTTTCATATATAACATTTACCTGAGTCACACTGAAACTGATATCTTCAGTTTCCCTAAGGCTCAAGAGTACAAACAAATGGTTTTGGAATACGTATTTTCTGTGCTGTAGTAAAAGCATCTTCCCTAACCTTGCAGATTCCAAATGAAACTGATACTTGTAGTGCCATCAGCTAGCCCAACATACCCAGATGGATGTTCTTAAATCTCATAGTCCAGAAAACCTCCAGGGATGTCCCACGAGAAGCAATCTGGAAGCCATGAGAAATGTGCTAGAGACAGTAATCTTAAGATTATCTGGCTATCAGAACTCAAGGATTTTCAGACATATTATTGTCAGTTTTAAGGAAAATTTCCTGTAGAACAGGAAAATTTTAAGATGAATAAATTGGAAATGCCTGGGAAAAAAGTGAAATTAAAATTCAGGACAAATATATTTTGTCCTTGATAGGTCATTTAATATGCTGCAAAGAAGGACTTGGTGGTATTGGTGAATGAGAACCTGGACACAAGCAAACAGTGTGCGCTTGCAGCCCAGAAAGTCAACCATATCCTGAGCTGCAAGAGAAGAATCCTGACCAACAGGGCAAGGGAGGAGATTCTGTCTCTCTATTCCGTTCTCATGAGGCCCCACCTGGAGTGCTGCATCCAGCTCTGGATCCTCATGAGGCACAGGAAAAACGTGGACCAGTTGGAGCAAGTCCAGAGGAGGGCCACAAAAATGAAGCACCTCTCTTGTCAGGATGGGCTGGAAGAGTTTGGGGTTTGGGAAGACCTTACTGCAGTCTTTCAGTAGTTAAAGGGAGTTTATAAGATAAGGACAGCTTTCTGGTAAGGCCTGTTGCAGTGGGGTTTTAAACTACAAGATGGTAAATTCAGACTAGATGTACAGAAGAATTTTTTATGAGAGTGGTGAAACCCTGGAGCAAGCTGCCCAGAGAAACTGTGGATGCCCCATTCCTGGATGAAGGTCAGGTTGGATGGGGCTCATTTCAGAGGCAGCTGGACTAGGGAACCTTTAAACATTCCCTCCAATCCCAGCTATTCTATGATTCTGTACTCTTAGCAGATCATCCACATCAGAAATGCTACAGAAGCCAAAAACACTACAAGTTATTTTAAGAATCCTCCTTCAGTCTGGCTAAGACTAATTTCCTAACACCCTCAATATATCTCAAGGATGTAACTATTTCACAATACTTTTTTGTAAAAGTGGTAGCACTGTATTTGCAAGAGTTACATGGAAATACACATCACCTTGCTTGAGAGATGTCTGAAAAAACAGCTGTTTTTCCTTTGCAGTGCAGCATGAAACAGGGACTGAGTCAAGTTATAGAAATTTTCCTTTCTAATAAAATTGAGGTTAGACATGGAAAATTATCCCATGAACAAATGAGAGCTTGAAGCCTAATAGAAACATTTCAAAGAACTCAGGGAATTTGGCTAGCCTATTCCTGAAGAAAAGAGACTAAAAATAAAATAATACAATTGTATTTTCTTATGACCCAATTTGAAATTGCTTTAAATTATTTAAAAATCTTATTTTTGAACAAAGACATTAAAAAAATTTGATCGTTACAATATTTTAGACATTATTGTTACTTGCTATATGTGATCAGCTTTAAGTAGGCTATACTTTGTTTTGGTATGTACATTTCTGACACCTTAAAAGCAATGATTACAATCATCATCTTTGTCATTTCAGCAGCATTAACAGATTTTATAAGAAATACAATGTTTTTATTTAAGGAACATTTTGTCTCCCAGAAGGAAATCGCTTGCTTTAAGGCAGGGACTTATAAAACAAGAAATCTAACACTTTTTTTCCTGTCTGCTCCCCTAGCTCCACAGCAAGTCATGAAAGGACTGTGCCCCGGAACAGGGGAGACGCTACATATGGCTTGTTCTTTAGTGGTGGCATAGGCCTGCCCAGTAGATCCAAAAAGCCTTTTCCAGACTTCCAACGCTGGAAGTCTTGGCTTCACAGCAGGAGCCTGAGACCCCTTCCAGCAGGGTGGTGAAGCCCAGTCAGGCTGCAGACCTGGAGTGTGCAGCCCTACTCTGGAAATTCTCCTGCAGCTACCTAACCCAGAGCTGCAGATGCTGCCTGGCAGTGTTAAAGCTGTCCAGGTTCAGAATCCAGGCCAGGCTCAAATTCTCTGTAAGTTTGTTAAAAATGAGACATTTTGGACAACACATTCAAGACTCAACAAAAAGGCATTTTTAAAGTAAATTCTTTTACTGTGCAATTCACAACAAATACCAACTGTGAGTTAGCTCATTACATAAACAGCAAGGGATTGAATTTTGGCTACCTTCAGTAACTCAGTCTATTGCTCTTTCTAAGGAGAAGATCAGTTTCTAGTGAGACGCTAATTAAGCTTCTTGTTTCTCTTGTTACCTATGTGAATGTTAGATTCATATGGTCAGATTTTTTTTTACAGTCACTGATAGATATTCTCACAAAAGCCTCTAACAGTGGAAAATTATTACCCCCATTTTGAGGCCAAAGTATAAAACACTGGCTGTAATGTACATGGTTGGTAAAGGGTATTTGTGGGTGTACCAGAGCATTAACCTGATTTTTGAGTTCCTACTCCAATCTTCTCTGCTGACCTTAGAACTTCTGTTTTCATCTTTTTTTTTTCCCCTTACTGTAACAGTACAGTCTCAATGCCACATTTTTGTCTTTCAGCTGCATCTATTTAATTATGAGTCAGTATCCCAAAAGAAGAACAAAGTGATTATACTGCAATGTGAATTTTCAGAATGTTTATCTGGTTATAGATATATGAATGAAAATAATGTTTGAGCATATAAATAGAAAATTAGAGCTTTATTGTGGCTTCTTTGAAAGCCTGGAATGCATCTCAGAAGACACAAACGGAAACCAAAAAAAAAGTCTTTTTTTCCAGCTGATAAATGTTTATTCTCTCAATTCTTTATTCCATGGCAGAGAAGGCTAATGAAACAAGCCCATCAGCAGTGGCTAAATGTATTAACTTTTATTTTGAACATAAAAATATTTTTTTTAAAAATAGTCCAAAGCGGGGTTTCTAAGGTCTTTAATTAATCAGCATATAGATGAAAACAGGCAAGAATTATGCGTGTAAAATGCTGAATTATACTGAGAATGAATACTATATTTCTCCTTTTTTTCTTTTGCCAGAAACATTACATTTTTTCTTTTGCTAGCTGAATGTGGATTTTGAAATAGACTCAATTCCTACAGAGCTGCTTTTGAGGGTCAGAAAAATATAAACTATGGCCTCAGACCATCTTCTTTCATTACACAGTGATTCCCCAACAAGTGTAGAGCCACATTGAGGGACTTTCCAGACCCTCTTCCTTTGATTGTGGGTTCAATTATCACATACACCACTAGCAGTATCTCCAAAACCTAGGAAAGTTTACTCTCTTTCTTAAGAAAAGTGAGAGAGTCTTTTTCTCTAGTTTGAGACTAGAGGTATATAGAGGACATCCAGAAAAGATAAAGAGCCAAAGTGCTGAGGTGGATCTGACATGACTTTGTAGGAATTTGCACTTTAGTAACTTCAGTACAAGTTTAATTCCCAATTCTATTCACTCAAAGCTTTTTGGGGAGACAAGGACATGATTGCCACGTGTAGGGTGGGAGTGGTTATGGAGTTCCAGCCCCACCCCTCCTCAGTGATTCTCAGTGCTCCACTTGCCTGTAATGCAGATAGGACATTTAGAAGCAGAACCTTTTGTTCTAGGAGAGGAAGGGCTACAGTAAGTCCTAATCCTTTGTTTTTGGCATCACAAGAGTATCCACAGCAACTAAATGTGATGTGATACAGAAAGGAATGTGATTTCAAGTGCCAGCAGCTGGTGAATGCCTGAGGTGCAAAAATCCTGTTGTGATGTCGATACCCCCAGCAATGCCATATGCATGAAGCAAATGAACTACACACATCTGAAATACTGTAAAAGATTGAGTTTGGGCAAGTGTTCTTTTTGCCTCAGTCTTCAGTCTTTAGTCACCACAACAAAATACTTTGAGGGATCCAAAGATGGCAACTAAGTCCTCAAGGCACCTCTGTCAGTCATTGGACAGCTATTTAAGAGTTCAGTAGGAAGTATAAGTAGCTACACCAAATTTCTGCATTTCCCATTGTGCTTTCAGAGTTCATTTATTATCTGTGTTGAATAAACAATGCAGATGAGAAAACCAAGTATAAACCCAAAGTGTGGAGAGTGGTAAACTGCTTACAAGTTGTCCCTAGAACTTTGGATTTGGGAAAGTTCTTTTCCCAGACTCACCTCAGATTTGCCTTAAGAGTATGACAAAGACCTTTTTGTTTTGTCTTTAGAATACCTAGCACAATGGGGCCCTGATCCATGACTGCAGCCTCTGGGCATTGCCACAGTACAAACAAATAACAATAGCTTGCAGCCAAAGACATTGCTGAGAATTGCTTAATAGGCAAGCAAGCTTCTTATAGAAGTGTGTGCTCTGAGCACTTGCTCAGTTCACAGAGCCTGGGTTTTCAGAGCACTCTTTGTTGAAAAAAGCAACTGTTGGAAATATCCTCTTGACCCTGAATCAGGGCCAAGAAGTTAGAAGATATTAGAGCCACTTTTCTGTACATATTACATCACTGAAAAAGTCTTCCAGGATGTGAGCTTGGTGTGTATTTGACCAAGGCCTGTTCCAATGTCACAGCACTCAAGTAAAACACCTATGGAGTAAACACATAGTATGAAATAATTACACTACACATCTACCTATTTACGTAGTAGTTTATGCCTATAAATAGGCATGACTGGAAAAAAAAAAAATCTGCCATTTCAGGCATTGGGCTGGTACACTGAAAACATGTACCTGTTTCCTGGCTCTGGCATAAATAGTTGCGTGCCCTTTGGCAATTCACATCTTTCTTTCCTCCTTAAAACAAAAGGAAAACAAGAATACTTCTTCTGCCTCACAGGTATCACAAAGATTTCCAAGCACTCTTAAACATTCAGATGCTGTGTGATGAAGCCAGGGAGATATGTAGAAATTTAGACATGTCCATCACTGAATGTGGGATGAGAACTCAAGCTGAAGTTATACAGAAAATAATTCTCAGGTTGCACTGCTTCCACTGCACTTTTCCACCTAAATATGGGTGGGTCTGGCTTCAAAAGTATTGCAGCCTTTCAGTAATTCCCCAGCTCCACTGAATTTTGCATTTCTTCAATAGTTAGAAAACAGTTCCAGTTTTAATGTGCACAGATTATGTGAAAGCTGAGCAATTATCTTGACTTTTGAAAAACATGGCTGTCTTTCTGCTTCTAGGTCCGTTACCACAGGGAGAATATCCAACATTTATTTTCCAGATCATTAGACATATTACACACCAAGTCAAACACAAGCTTTTTTTAGTTAAATGATATCAGTAAAGCCCCTTTCTGGAGTGCCTTCACTATGGGTGTGAGCCAACACAGACAGGGTAGGGCTGCGCTCTGGTTCTTGCACTTCACTTTTGTCAGTTTTTCATATGAACAAAACTTTCTTGATATTAGATTTTAGACCATGACTCTTGTTTATTTCTATCCAGAACAAAGTCTGTAGACAAAGTCAATATATTTTATCAGATTAACTAGCAGCCAAGTTTGCAGGCACACAGGTCATTCTTCATGCCGCTTTAGTCACTCTGCCATTGTAGGCCTCACCTGACTTAGTAATTTCTTACAGACAAAAGAAGGAAAGTCAAGACTTCTCAGGAAAGTCATTCCCTATGCTGCATCTGCCATCCACTGGGACAAAAAAATGAAAACATGGCAAACATCACTTCCCTATGAAGGAACTGTAGAAATGCTGAGATACAAGTGGGCCAGCCTGTCCAATGATGTACACAGCCTCAGTTGTATAAACCGGGTAGCACCACCCTTGCTCTAAGCCCAGTTTTTCACTTTCTTGCACAAGAAATTTCTCACTTGAAAATCTATGACTCTTGTTTATTCTGTTCCCTCCTACACTGAGAATTTCTTTAAAGCCTATGCATATATACAAAACAAATTTTTCCTCTCTTACCAAAAAGACACCAAAGCTGTAGTTTTATTCCCTGCAGTTAGCTGTTTTCCCACCCATCCAGCAGTTCTTCCTGTCTCCCAATTATTTCTTTCACAATGGAGATATATTGATTGATTTTTGGGGGTATCTTGCCTTCCTCAGAAGTTCTCCCTGTCATTTCTGTTCTGCAGAGAACAATTCAAGTTTTTTCAGCATGTTCAGGCAGCATATGGGGACCCTGCTTATCAGCAGAGTTACATCCAACCACAATGGCAATGGGTACTGGCAGAAGTGGGGAGCTGCAATGGCACTCCTCTCGTGCAGGGGGAGCTGCCCCACTGGGCAGCAGAAACTTCTGGCAGCATTTGTGCCTCTCATACTAGAGGCAGAAGATAAAAAATTGCAGGCAGAAAGTAAGGTTCCAACCTGTCTCCTGAATATAGAATTGGAGGGAACTATGTCTTCCGTATAGTCATGGGGTAACAACTGGCACAAAATGCAGACATTCAGGGGGAGAATTAGAGTATAAGAGCAGCTTTAGCAGTTTAAAAGACACAGCACCATTAATGGTCTTTTTTCAGTCAGACCTAATTACAACTGTTTACAGAGTCCTTTCTCTTTCCCTCAGAGGCTTTGGCTGAATTCCCATTATTTCCGGGACCAAACCCAATTATGCCACTGACCACAGCATTCTGACTGCTTATTGCAATTCCATGGCAAGGACAGGGAACTCCCAGAAACAAGAAAGAGATTGATTTGCTCCATGCTGTACCTGGAAACAGATTCCAAAGCAACAGGTTATGCCAAATAACTCTGCCTCAGAGCAGCCAATTAATTTGTGCAATTCCAGATTACAACTAAGACTATTCCTTATCTTTTCTTTTTGAAAAACAATTTTTCCAGGTAAAAAATATTGACAGAGTTTCCCCTTGGGTGAAATTTCAGAGCTCTGTATTTTCATGAACACAGTGCTAGAAGGCAATTAAAAGATAGTGAGTTGGGGGAAAAGGCTATTAGGGCTGACGTTGGATATAACATGTTAAACTTACAAAGCACTTGAATGTACCAGGGAAACCATCAGTTCTTAGAAAAACTCATGTTATCCCAGGTCTGACCCATCCCAGCAAATATGCTTACCCACACTGGCAGAAAATATGTTTGAAATGCACTGCAAGATGGTTTATTGACATATTTCAGACCATAATTTCACTTTATATCAGCATTCAGACAGGCTGATCTCTCCCACTCAAGATTGTTATCAGCTTTTCTGTCTTTCTAGGGTACCATAAGATATTAGCAACCAAGGAAAAAACACAAAGGACAGAAGAGAAACTCTCCCTTGAAAAAAGCCGTTGAGAGTCTTATGTGAGTATTGGGCAGTTCAGTAAGTACAGAGCAAGCACAGCAGCATGTGACAGCTGCAGAAGGAATGCCCTGTGGAACAGATAGCATTTCAGGAGGGCTTAGTCACAACAAAGTGAGGTGGGAGTTGTAAGAACTACCATTTCTAAGTGAGCCCTTTGGCAAACTCTGAAAAGAAGACACACTGAGGGACTAGGTTATGAGAAATGCAACTACTGGCTAAAACTAGCCCAAGTATGTGCAAGCCAGCAGGAAAATAATTTTAGGGTTTTTTTTTTTTTTGCAATGTATAAGGAATGCATAAAGGTCTTCAAACAGATAGGGCAAGTATGAGAACATTTAACAGTATTCAGGTCTCCTAATCACATTAAAGAAAATGTCATCACACTGAACTGGATGCTTTTCAGATGGGTAAAAAAATGGGCATTTGCCAATTAACCATATCAGGGACCTTTTCTCCAGATTTTACTTAGCTGAAGTTAACTTTGTGATTTACCTTACAAGGCACAGCACTTTTGGAAAACTACTACCATCACAAATATGGACAAGGTTTCACAGTCAACTGCAGCATCTCAAAATCCAGTGTCATCACACAATTTTGATTTTTCTCATCCTGAAAGCTGGTCTGAAAATGTTAAATGCGAAGACAGAAGCAGACAGTATCTTCTCTTCCATGGCTATGTCCCAAGAAAGTTTTAAACTGTAACTGGAGTATGCATTCTCTTCCACTGGGTTGTTTGGGTTTGGGGTTTTTTTGGTTGTTTTTTCTTTTTTTTTTTTTTTGGGGGGGGGGGTGGGTGGGTGGGTTGTTCTGTTTTTGTTTGTTTGTAGTTTTGTTTGGGGTTTTGGGAGGGTTTTTTGTAGGTTCTAAATCTCATTTTACTTACTCAGCACTCACCTCCTACTATTTTTGTCTGCACTCAGAAGCCAATACCCTGCATAGTCCTAGGTCTGGCCATCATAAAACAATTCAGTTAGCCCAGCCCAGGATTCGGAGCTGAATTTCTTGGAAGTCTAGGCCTTGAAGGCCTAATGCTTCAATAATTAATCTTTTTTTTTTTCCAGAGATTAGGAAATCCTCTGAAGAACACTAATCCAACTAAACACTTAAGTAGGTGCCCTACTTTCAGCATGAGTCTCCTTTGTTGAGCAGAACAAAGAAATACATAGGAGAGTACACTTGAAGGCCAGAAAGGAAACCTGAAAGATGAGGCTGGATGAGCCACAAGATTCTGATTCCTACTTGCACGTGAAAAGCATTCACTCACTACAAGTTTCTCAAATTACTTCATTAATAAGCACCACTGAAAGGAAAATATATAAATACACAATACCCTTCTATTGGCTCTCGGATTTAGTTGGACTAGATCTCAGAGAAATCTGAAAAGAAGAAAGCTGGTCATTCTTTGATGAATTCTCACCTTTTTTCAAAGAGAAGTCACAGTTTATATAAATAATAGGGATTCATTTTCTCTGGCCTGATTTTGAGGATTTCTAGTAGGCACAGGAATATTGTCATCATTGCAATCAACAGTGACCGCAGCACATCAGTTCACTGGTAATATTACTGAGGTAGTGAGTTGCTATAGCCTAAAGTACAGTACTGCTCACCTGGATGGGCTTGTGCATTCCATTATTACACAATATGTGGCCAAGAATTTTGTCACATGAAAACTGCTTGAGATAGAAAAATATAAATGCCCCTTCTCAAAGCTACAGAGAACTAGACACTACTCCTCTCTACACCTGTTCCCAAGCAAAAATCAAGCTCTTCATGCTCTAACAGGCCCAAGTAACTATATGGAAGTGATAAGTCTTATCTGTTTTCTCCATATCTGATTTCTATCATTTTATTTTCACTCTCTGTGACCTACCTTCCCTTGTCTTTCTGGTCTCCTTTTTCATCAGTCCTTTTTGCTTCATTTGAAAGCACAGAAATATACACGTTTGCATTCTTCAAGCTTTTGCACATCTTGTGACCAGAGGCTGTATGGCTAAAGCAACATTCATGTGCCTCCATAGCTGCAAGGCCAAATACTTTGAAAGAATTTGAAAAGCAATGACTAACTGTTGTGGTTTAGGAATGATACTTTCCAATTTAGAGTTCCCAGTGAAACACTTCAAACCATGCACGGCTCATTCACTCTTCACCTCACCTTCCTCCTCCCCCTGTGGTGGGCTGGAGAGGAGAATTGGAAGCATAAAAGGTAAAGATCACAGGTTGAGTTAAGAGTAATTGACTGGAAACATCAATGAGATACAAAACTGAACAGTCACAGCAACAACGTTAATAACAGAGGGTAAAAGGGAGGCGAACAATTAACGCGCAAGTGTGTTAATTCTACTAGATGGAAAGTGGCAATACCCAACTGCTCCACCTCGCTTCCTGAGTGGAAGGAAACCCGCCCAAACCGCCCCCAGCAAATGGTGTGAGGTTGTATAGAATAACCTCAGAGTCCTAGCCATGCCTCTCCTGGCTACTGCAAAAATTAACCTTGTCCTGGCTGGAACCAGAACACAGATGAAGAAGAGATGCATCCTTCCAGCTCAAGGGCAGTGGTAATTAGCTCATAGACTGATACTAGCAGGGTCAATTCCTTTACATACCTTCTGTTCTTTAGACAGTATTATAAAATTGTGGATATTACTAAAAGCTATGGCGCTTTTTTTTTTCTCTTTTGGTCTAGGTTACTATATTTTAGGGATGTTTACCCCTACCTTTATCTCTCATCCATTGTTCCAGTGCTGTTTTACTGGTCTCCTAGAAGAAACACCTCCTAATACCACACTACTGCTTGCCCGTCTGCCCTCCTTCTCCCTCTCCCTTTTAGCTTCTTTAATGTGTTTACTTTATGCAGTTAAAACCAAGCACAAGCATTTCTATGTTTCAGATGGTTATATTCCATTCTGCTTGCATTTCTGCTTCTCAGAAGGTTTATGAATCCATAGGGGGCCAATTTTTGGGGCCAATACCAGGCAGGTTCTAGACTGATCATGGCATTTCAGGTCAGAAATATAACTATTCATTTAAAAGACCAGTTCTTACATTAATTCACCTTCATTATAAAGCCCTGAGGCAATGAAAGACCACAAACCGATTCACTAATTCAACATGAGACAATGGGTCACTTCAGGTTTAGTAACTATTAAGATACTATATTTATTCTTCAAACCCCCATAGATACAGTGGAACTTGTTTTTCATGTACACTGTAGAATTTGTATTGTATGTGTTGAAAGACTTCTTTTTCTTCCTGGTAGTGGGGAATCTGTGTTATTTACACATTGCAAAACTTGTTCCACAGGTATGTTGTGAAATTTTATTGGGTATTTCACAGTTTGTGATTGATGTCATGTAAAAGTTTTCCAGCTCAGCTTTGTGTTTTACCGATTTATGAGTAGTGCATAAATGTGATTTGTTGTTTGGTTTTCCTGGGATGCAAGGCTAATACTACCATTTAAAAAGTCAACACTAACTTATACATTCCTTTATGACCCTGCAAGCATTGTTAAAACACAAACTGTATATCTGTGTGTATTCCTTAGCATGGAATAGAATAGTATTCAACCCTGATTGTCTTAAATAGGTGTTTATGAAACTGAATTTACTAGACATTAAATTTCCACTTGCTTTTATAGAAATAGGTGGGGGTTTTGATACTATCGATGGGGTAACCCCAGTAATTGTCTGATTACCACGTGTTTTGAATAGGCAGTGACCAGTGGGTTAGTGAGTTTCACACAATAAATGGACACGTATTGTATCTGAGTGCATAGCCCAAGAATTCTACCAGGATTCTAGAAATGCCGCTAAGGATCCTCAGTGAAAGGGAAACCATCTATTCCTCTTCATGAACATTTAGGCCTATATTTATTTTCCAAACACATTAAATCATGCCAACCATCTCTAAGCTTCCCCTGCTCCCTTTCTCTTTGTATGTGACAAAGGTGCTCATGTTTTCTTACTTAGGAAAACTTAGACCATTTGGTAGTTGAAGGTGAAATATGTCTAAGAACAGTAGGATCACTTAAAGTGTCTAGAGGAAGTCACTAAATGACTGAAAGAAACCTGTCTAAATTATTTGTCTTTGTCTCTTTTTGTGTGTAAAATACAATGAAAAAGGAGAAGACATGATGTACCAACCCATCCCATTTTTCTGCAGTTCCAAGAAAGTCTAAGTTCTAGGCAATTAAAATATCTTATTTTAAAATTAGCATACTTTTTTTTTTTTTGGGGGGGGGGGGTGCTAAATCATTTCAGAGATTGAATTAACAGCCTTTTCAGTTTCATAGGTGGCTACACCTCTAGTCAAAGTATACCAGACCTAATATAATTAATGTCTTCATTTCACCACTTCGTTTAAAGGACTGTGCTTGTAACAGAGCCATTTTACCATGCTCACACTCCAACTGCAGTCCATTATTGTTAGTATCTGGATCACTTTACAAATGTAAACTATTACAATTATTCATGTCTGAAATGGCTTCTACATTTCTCAGTCTCAGTTGGAGCCAAACAGGAGCACCAAAATGCTACAGGAAATGTTTTCTTTGTAGTATATTTGGGCATACACCAAAAACTTAATTTTAGGAGCATTAGGCTGTTTAGAAATCAGGCAAGCTATTGTATTCTCCTTCACCAAAAAAGAGCTTGAGTTTCCTTGAGATTTGTCTGCTTCTGTGTACTAACAAAAAGTTAATTTACATAGCGAAAAAAGTGAAGGTCTGTCTAAACTGGCTCCCCTTCCAGAAGTTAGTAAGTATTTTACCTTACACAAACCAAGTTTCTTATAACAGATCTTCCTGAAAAAAAGTTGAGAGAAGGTTCAAAAGAAGCAGGCAAAAACAGACATTACTGCTGTGGCATCTTGGTATCTCCATTGCATTGGCACTACAGTAGGGCTAGTCTTTGCCCAGCACTTAGAAAAGCATTTAGATCTGGACCTCGGCTTAGGAAAGTGCTCCCCACTCAGCTGTGGAAGGGAGGGAAGTAAATGATGACCACTACCTGCAAGCACTAATTTGAAATCGTAAACCTACCTTGTTTCATGATTTCAAAAAGCTAACTCTGAATGGCAAAATTTCTCTCCTTTTATCACCAACTTTCAAGTTTCCACTCCTAGAGAAACAGTGGCAGCCAGCCACGCATCGAGAAACCTCACGCTGTCCTAGGCTATGCCAGGTCACAGCAGGCAGGAAACCATGCTGGGCTGTCTGAACCATGACTGCTTCAGGTCAGTGGGTATTTGACTTGCACATACCTGAAGTAATGTGTGCATCATTATAACCACCCTTCTCAAGTGAGTGCGTTTTTTTCCTCCACATGCATGCATTCCCAGAGGGACCAAACCTTTTTCTCAGTATGTACATAAGATCTGCTTCCAATATAGCAAAGATGATGAGCAAGAAAATATTATTGCTTGGTTTCAACAGAAGAAACTATTGTTTAGTCAGTAAATGGATAATTATCTCCTAATTAATCAATGTGATCTTAAATCTGAAGAGGATTTACTTTAGAACACAAAAGTGTTGGGAAATAAAGTCAACTTCCTCCCCACCCAAACTTTTCTGTTTTTCTCAGACTGAAGCTGAAATAATTCATTTTGAAAGTTCAGAAATAGTTGATGAACTCTTGCTTCTTCCAGCTCTTCTGTGTTGTGTCTGCACTTCTTGGTTCCAGAGAAATCTGCAAGTAAATGTGAAGTAATGGTCTCATGGCATTTTGGCAGGAACCTCTGGAAGCCTCACAAAACTGCTTTTTCCAGACTCAAAGCTGATTTTAAAAGAGCATAACTTCAGCTATTTAAGAAATACATTCTTTCTGTCAGAAAACTTACTTTTTCATGTGCCAGTAGGCATGATTAAAAACCATCCAATTAAAAAAGCCATGAAAAAAATATACAAGAATCAAGTAAAAAAATTTATGGAGACAGCTCTGAGGTGACATGGCTATATCTGAGTCTAGTTCAATATTGAGGACATTTAGGTACAGAAATAGAACCTACATTGGGGTCTTATTTCCAGTGTGAATTTCCACCAAACAATCTTTACAATTGTCCCTATCCCCGCAGTTAATATATTAATCTAGCTGTGTATGACATATCTATTGTCACATATATAAATTTAAGTTGCTGTCACACCAGAATCTACTTTCACATGCAAACCCAGCTTTAAAACCAAGTATCTATAAGGAGGTTGTCTCTTTGAATGAAAGAGAGCACTTTTAGCTGGAATAAAGGGGTCACAGCTTTTGTAGTGAAAGAGACAGTTATGTAGCTATGAAAGTCTTGTAGAGTGGAAAAGTAGAAGAGAGTCATGTCATGCTATCAGCCTGCTGATGACAGTGCCTGTTCCTCATTCCCTTGGACAGGGAACAAAGACAGGTTGATGGTAGCTCACTTAATCTTCTAGGTGATGTAGGCATTTATATTCTCTGTGCCTCATATTACCAAGTGTAAATTCAAAATTATACAAATGCAGTATTTCTAAAAATCTGAAAACCTCCACATTTATATGTATGCTGGGACTACATACATTTTTACATTGAAAAGCCATGAGCATGTAGGTTTTAACTGATCCCCATTATTAATTCTGCTAAGTGAAAATCAAATTCTGCAAAGTATATTTTGATACATACAGTGCCTTGACTCTCCCCTAATTTCAATACTCATTGTCTGTTGTTACTGCTCCAGAACTAAAACAGCTCTTAAAATCATGGCTTTGTTAAAGACCAGGAGAGTTTGGTCCAGCTCAGTGCTTAATAAACATTATTTTCTAGTAAGATCTGAATTTTTTTCCCAAAATTTTTCCATTGCTTTATTTCTGAGTATTTAAACACATGTAGATTGATTTGACCCTGCTTCTTACAGAGTCCCTAAATGTTATGCAACAGTAACAAAAATCAATATCAAAGCTATGTTCGGTGCCACTGAACATTCATTCTTTCACTCTATTTGCACAAAATTCACAGAAAGTCTGAGCAAGAGGAAAGCATTTGCTTGTCCCTGGCAAAGGGTCCTACATGGCACTGCTTTGGAGCAGCACCACAACTCATTCTACATGGTCACCTGAAACAAATCCTTTCCAAATGAAAATCACTGCAGTGCTGCAGGACCTGACAAACTGATCTCTAACCACTGGCGATGCTGGGGAACAGAATTCATTTTGTCTTCTCACAAGGGTGTGTTCCAAAGTAAGAGCCCTCCTGACCTATACATCAGAAAGATGGAAAACTTAAATCAGAATCACACTTCACTGGCAAATAAGTGGATTCAAATTTTTTACCCATGCAAAGCAAAATTGCAAGGCATGTTTACAAGAGCCTGGATGCCAGCTTAGATTTCCAAGTTTCATATGCAGATGTTTGATCCAATTTTCAAAAAACAGTATTAGACAACAATGTTCACATTATAAAATGTTCAAAAGAAGAAACTTGCTGTTCTGAAGGCGAAACAACACAAAGCCACCCATCCCTTCATAGCCCTTGTCAGGGCTATACATACATGAGGAAATGCAGATGAATTACTTAAAAGCATATTTGTTTCCATATGTAACACACAAACGGTACATTTGCCAGAAGGCTGACATTAGGGATCATGAAGGACATATCCCAAAATGCACCAGGGAGAACGTGAAGAAAGATCTGAAGGACCCTTACAACAAATAAGCCATTAAGCAGATTCAGTGTCTACAACTTGCTGATGAAAGCTGCTGAAATTATTATTCATGCTGGAAGTTCACCTAAAAATAATCTACTATGTGCAGTGTTTGGAGAGAAGGCAGAGGTGCCTGGATAAAAATACATACCCTAAAATTCTCTATAGGTGTGTAACTCTTTCATCTCCTCAGCAAAATGTCAACTATGCTATATAATCACAAAAATGTATGCATAGGTAGATGGAAGCATACAAACAAATTCCAATTCCAAGAACCAGGTAAGCTAATTCACCCTCCTTTTGGGGAAACGAGCATACTCATGCTTTAATCTTTTCCTGTGGGGAGGTGTCCTGGTTCCTGCCAGAACAGAGTTAATCTTTTGCAGGAGTCAGAAGGGGCTATGGCCAGGCCATGGAGGTTATCCTACACCACCTCACATCATTGCTGGGGTGGAGAAAAGGAGGAGGAGGGGCTCCTTCCAGTGCAGTCAGTTTGGCAGAGTGAGGTAACACTGGTTCCAAACCAGAGGGAGAGGTTGGGTAGTGCTGCTCCTGAGCTGGAGGGACTGGCGGGGCTGGGCGTGCCAGAGGGAGCAGATGCCTATTTTCTATTGTTGGGAGTTTCTGGGATGAGCAATAATGTTTCTTTTCTTGTACCCTCTGTTTTGTTTCTGTTGCTGTTAATTTTCTTACCAGTAAATTGTTCTTATCTCAACCCATGATCTTTATCTTTTTAGCCTCCAATTCTCCTCTCCATTCTGCCACAGAGGAGGGTGAGGGGGAAGAGTGGAAGGAGAGAAGTGTGTGGCTTGGAGTGATTTCAGGGGAAATACTACATCGGAGAATACCATTCCTAAACCATGACAGGAAGAAAAGAGAAGAGCTCATCATGAGTGCCCAGCACAGGTGGGAGGGGCAGCTTGTGTCCTAGACAGCCATAGAAGAAGGCTCTGTTCTCTTTTAACTGAACTGTACTGGCAAAGGGTCACAGTACCTCCCAGGCCATCCTGGTCTTCTGTTCCTAGTGAAGTGTAATGACAAAGGTCAGTTTCCCAGTCCTCAACCCTCCCCAGAATGACAAAGGGGATATTCCTATTATTTCCCTCATCCCAAAATTATTTACCGTAATTTTCCCTTTCTTATTAATCAGTCTCTTCCTATAGATGAACCCTTAAGTGACATAAAAAGGTTATGACATGAAGCTACAGATACTTTTGGTAGATCCTTCTATTTCGTTGTCTTAAGCCCATAAGGGCCATCAGTGACAATCCAGTGTAGTCATTTAGTTGACTCTTCCATCTCTCTTTACAATTAATTGTTGACAAGATATACTTTTACAAAAGGAGACTAAATAAACACAAAATATCCTAAAAGGAGCAAGTCCCTAACAAAAAAGTAAACCCCTTGGATTCAGTTGCTGCAAAACTGCAGGCTGATTTTTTTTTTACTCATAGCCCATGCAAAGCCAATACTCTAAAACTGGAGTGTGAAAGGACAGTTCACTGCAAGTGATTTCTGCAGGCAGTCTAATTGCCAGGGCTAAGCAGGGACAATTGCACGTGCCTGTCTGACTTTCAGTGTACAAAACATGATCAGGAAGAACATTTGATCAGGAATAAAATTTTGGCAACTTCTTGTGTCCACAGAACAGAATTTGAGGACTTTGGTCCTAACCTCTGGGTCAATACCCATATGTGGCCTGAGCTGAAGCACCTCAGTTATGTTATGAGATTTCTCTTTTTTCTGGATGTGTGGGGGTGGGGTGTTGGGGGCAGGAGTAGAAGGAGGGGGTAATGTGTGCTGGCAAAGCACTGTAAGGAACTTTTTGAAATTAAGAGCATTGTTGCATTGACTCTAGATACTGATCTGGAATTGGTTTTCTATTAAGATATAGTACATAACTCTCAGGCATGTTTGTGTTTTCAAAAACTACCTTCCTCAACTACGCAGTAGTTGCATTTTGAAACTTTTTTTTTTCTCCCAAACAAAAGACAGAAGCTTAAACTCTCTTGATAGTGACATGACTCCAGCCATTGGGGCCCTTGGCCCTGATGTTTGTCATTTAATCCACTTCTGTGTGGTGATTTTTATAGGAACTCTCTTTATGGCTAGCACACCATCCTTAATAAAATGGACAGAACATTTACTCATTAGAGCACATTCCTTCAGAGAAACAGTGGGAGGAAAGAGATTAACAGATTATGTAACCAGAAGCAATTAAAGGCAATATCCTAAATTATTTAAATCATAGGGCTCTTTGCCATTAGCATGATTGGGGCTGTGATGCCAATACAACTCTCCATTTCATTTTTCCTCTCCCATCCTCTTAAAACAAGCATCCACAAAAGAATATCCTCCTAGAGGTCTACTGGATCTTTTCATATTGAAAGGGATCCAGAGAGCAATGCAGACTGCGTGAGTTGAGGGCATGATATAGTTCTGAGGCTGTTCACACCCACATTGCTTTTTTTTCTATATATCTCAATGAAGTGCATCTCCCTGCAGCTAACAAATTCAAATCACATCAGCCCTCACTTTATTAACAATGAAGCTTATACTTCGCAGCTGTTTAGTTGCACCAAGCATAAGCTAAGGCCCTCTGATTCATGAGCATATTGCATAGCACTGAAAGAGCACTGAGTCTTTTCAGGTCAGCAGAATGTGCTGACCCCCACTGTGCCAACACTCACACAAGTGCCATGGAAACATTGGTAACCACAAGGAATTAAGGCTCTAGTTTTGTTTTTCAGTCCAAGCTCACCAGAAATCTCAGAGCTTCTTATATCTCAGAGCTTCCTACAGAGCAATTTCTTTCCTGCGGGTGGTAAAAGTAGAAATTGTGGTGTTTGTCCCGCCTGACAATTGTTTATAAGGTTATAAAAATTGGCAGGTAGAAAAACGTCAGCAGCTGTGTCTGCCATTCAGACCTCATCATCCATGACTGATTTGGTCCATTTAAGCTGTTCCTCGTATGCTGGGAGTAGTTCTGAGGTTAGGAGCACTCCTAAATGACCCCATTTGTGTTCTACGCGAGAACTGTGCTGGTCTCAGGTAATTTGTACTCTCCTGTTCAGTCATTAAAACTGTGCCTTTCTTGAATTAGAAACTCTGTGAATAGTTTTGATATTTTCTTCATAAAGATATTTTCTTATCACGTACATGCTTTGGCAAAGAATTACTGTTTTTCCCTTCAGGCTCTGTAATGGCATATATCATTTGCACAGCAACTTCTTGCATGTTCTGCTACTCAGTCACACTCCAGAATTTGCATTAGGGTTCTTACACCATAATTGCATTCTGTATCATTTTATGTAATCGTGTTATTCTTTTTTTTTTTTTAACATAGACAGATGTTATTGTAACAATATAAATTAAACTCACTAAACTATGTTTGAAAAAAATGTTCCCTGCTGAGTACCAGAGGAATATTTAAAATTGGTTTCTTCTGATTTTTTTCTATCACCTGTCCAATCAGTGTGAGTTACCTAACCTCCGGGGATGAACTGATCTGCAGACGTGAGTGTCAGTATTTGAGTGTTTTTCAAAAGGCATATTTACATTGACTTAAGTTACAAGGCGATGGCAATTCAACTTTTCCCAAATAATGCATTCTTTCAAGATATCCCAAGATAGGAACTCCACAGATACAATAAACAGTGATATCATTGTGGAAGCTGGTGCGTCATTCAACATCTGAACACATGGAAGAAATCAAGGAAGTTCTGGCAAAGAAAGATTAATCTATTTCTACTTCTACCATGCCATAGCTTTTTAGCTGCAGAGACTTTCTGTTCAGGAGCATCAAACTGGGATGGTGACTACCATGAAATCCACTATGAGAAGGACTAATAGAAGAAAATACTTTACAAGAAAACAAGATTTACCTTGAGGCCTATTAAATTCTCTTCATAGTCCTATTACTGCTTCCCGTTATATCAGTAAAACCACATTTCCTCCAAGCTACCTAAGGAACCCAAGGAACATGGGGTAAAAAAACTTCAGCTAGTAATTTGTAACTACTCTTTCTAACATCATAATGGAATATTTTGCATTTTATTAAATTATTAATAGTAAAACATTGCTTATAAATCAGTACGGTTTTCAGTATCAAAGCAGTAAAGGAGAGCTAAAATAACATTTCTTCTCCTTTTAGGTGAGCCAAAAAATCTATGATCTGCCTTTAAATTTAAAAAAACAAACAAACAAAAAAAAAACACCAAAAAAACCACACTTGACTGTTACATTTTAACTATGTTTGTATTTAGTACAAACATAAAAAACAACAGCAAAACAGAAATTAACCCTACAACTTTCCATCTGCAATCTCAAAATAAACACAAGGAACTCAAGATACTATGTCATCTTGGCTACCATAAGGTAGTAAATAATGGGTTGGTCTTGCTCCCAAACAGGGTAATGATGGCATTTCGTTCTACTCCAGTGGGAAAAGAACAGGGATAATATACTCCAGCTATTCTAAGAAATTAATTAGTACAAGTCCTCTCATTTAAGGAGCTCATTAACTGTTCTTAATCCTAAATGAGTTGGGCATTTCAGAAACATCCCTTCCTTTCACTTTTGTTAAACCTGTTAGCACTGTTGATAATATTTATTTCAGAGCTGATGAGCCCCATTTAAAATGGCTTACTAAAACATGTGCCACCTTTCCTCAAAGCTAATGCTTATAGCTTGCCCTAGTTGAAAAACTGGCTTTCCATCAAACACATTTCTTGAAATTTCTGTGTATTATTAAAACTTGTCCTTGTCCTGATGCATTTCATTAGGGAAGTGTTTGACTGGCTCCAGATGCATGTGCATATAAGCATTTTTGTTTAAATTCTGTGACTTTTAAAAGGTTGACTGCAGGAGAATGTATTCAATGCAAGTAGTTACCTTAGATGGGCACTGCTTAAATTGTCATTCATAGGCTATAAGTGATATGGAACCCTACCACTTCACCACCAAGATGGATTTTTTAATTTTTAAAATTTTTAGGGAAAGAATGGTCTAATGGATGTAATCACTACATCGAGGGACCCAGTGAAGTCTTATGTCAGGTCAGCCATTTGTTCTATGAACTGTATTTGCTGCTTTGTTTACATTTGTCTGTATTCCAGTAGTATAAATATAAGGAGAGGGTTGGTGTTGCTAAAGTCAATGAAAAGACACAGGAGCTGCATAAAACAGGCACTGAACTAAGCATGTGCTCCTGTTTTTATATTCAGCAGTCTGAGACAGGAAAACAGGTCCAAGAGGGAAGGCAGAGCTCATGCTTTCTTTCTCTTTCTCCCTCTCTGTGGGTCTGACACTGTGCCAGTGAGCTTGGGTTCCTTCCAGGGGTGGGCTCCTCACCATGTTCTCCACTTGGAGGTTACTCAGAAGTGGTCCAGATTAGATGAGCAGAGCACTGCTGAGCAGACAGTACCAAATTAATTAAAAATTGAACCCAACAGAAGTGGGGCCAGAGTTGATCTCACCACAGCCACACAGAGGAAGACAGCACAGAGCCAAACTTCTTGGTCAGTGGGAGTCCCCAGCGCCAGTGCCAGACTGTGGAGCTCCTCATCAAATGAGGCCTGGCTGCATAGCTGAGGAAGGCCATCCCAGTGGCCTTCACTTTTAAACCTATTAGGGTGTACAAGTGGACTTTACAAGGCTCAGGGTTGCTCTGTGACAGTTTTCAGCTTCATTTCAGATAGTTGCAGCTGAGAACCTTGAAGTTGGCCAAATTTCCAGTGAAACTATTTGTTAGCTTTCAGTTTATCACACAGATGATATACATGGTTATCATGTTTCTTGTGGGTTTTTGTTTTCCTCCACACTCCATAAAAATATTTTATATTTATTCCAAAAGATGCCTGAATGTTTTGCAAGTTGAGAAAAGTAATCTTCAAAATGTGACATAAGAACTTATGCTTCTATTTATTTAACTCATAAAAAAATATCCCAGGCTTTTGTTCAAACCATAAATGTTTCTCTCAAGGAAGGATTTATAGGACTCAAACCCAACACATTTTGCAGCTGCTGACACCTACAGAAACCCACACATAGCTCTTGTAGGGTACATTATTTAGCAGTTATTTTGTTTTATGATTTCTGAGTTGGCACACTGTCTTTTGTATATTTTACTGTCTAAATAAATGAAAGTGTAGGGACTATGGGAAGCAGCAGTAGGGATGTGAATAGGATCCAGAACCTTCAAGAACAAGGAGACAAAGATATCAGAGTCTCAGATTGGGTGGGCAGAGTGTGATAGATGAGGTTCCATCTGCCCAGACACTGTAAGAGGTGATACAGAGCTTGGGCAGAATGGCAGGAAGCAGAATGCCAGGCTGTGGTCCTGGAAGATGGAGAAGGAAAATGTAAAGAAAAGGCTACACTGGAGAATGGGTTATAATAGAGATTTTGGATACTGGTCTCAATCTAAACAGTCAGTTCAAGAGAGTCAAACTGAACTGGTTCAAGCACAAATTACAGAGCACAAAGTCACAAAAGAGCAGTGCTTGGTGCTCTGCAAACAGATACAACTGTCCTTCCTTGGGTGCCAACAGAGAATTTAAGACAGAAAATATATTTCAGGCCTAGCCAGTAGTTGTTGATACATTGAACTATAAATAAATGAAGTACAGCTATTAGAGAAAATTATTCATAAAGGAAGTGAAAAGAAATTTTACTGCACTTGTGTACATTATTTACACATATGAGATTTCTGGTCTGACCTCAGTCATAACTCATGCCAAGAGAGCATATGCCTTGTGTGATGGTTTGCTTTCATATTCCTAGCAAATTCCAAACTCTTCTTCAGATAAAGGGCAACCTGGGCATGGGAGAAACACAGGACTGTATCTTTGCTTGTGAACTGTGCAGGGCTATGTTGCCCACAAGCATATTAATTCACAAAATAGAGGGAGAATAAATAATACAGAACATGGACTTGAACAATTTTTCTTTGTTCCCTACAAAATCAAGTTTGTTCTAATTTGGATAACGCCCTTCAATGTACAGTAATAAAGGAGACCTCTGAGCCATTTCACGCCACTGTATTTCTCCTTCTCAACTAAGTCAGCTGTTATGAACATTTGTCTGTAGGATGGGTAATGATGTAGAACGAGTCAAAAATAATATCAAAAGAAGGGGAAAAACTGTCAGCTGAAGCATGGCTGATAAAGTTACTTTTCAGGTGCTTAGAAGAGCCAAGGGATGTGCTCTGATGCATTTTAATACATAGCAGCAACCTATTTTATAGTCTAATCGAATTTGATGGAGTTATTCTGCTTAGTTTGGACCAGACACAATAGCATATCTCATGGAAAGCAGCATCTGGCTCAATATGATAGAACTCCCACCATAACAAATAATTTAATGAATGCTCACCACTCCCAGAGATGCTTAAATTACATAAGCGGATTAAAACATATTTAAACCTGTTAGTGTGCCAGTCCTGAAACAATTTTACAAACCAGCTGAAAACTCTGCAAAAGTACAGCTTCTCAGATGCCAGAGTTCTGATTGTGTCATCTTTTTCTGATTTTAGCATCCCATTTGTTGCCTGGAGCACTGTGTGTTTCTAGCAGGGAGAGCTTATGATGAGGCAGAACTCTTGTGTGTTACTTTTCCACCCATTTATGAAATGGTTTTCATAAAGAGTGAGCCAGACATCTGAGCTGATGCACAGATTAGGACAGATCCAATGACACAAGCTGGATCCTTTCCAGTTCACACCATGTGAGAACACGGTGGTCCATTTCTTCAGATACTTTGAAAATATTTTCTCCTTTACCACAATTCAACAAATCTCTACTGAAATTAGCACTAGCATTTTTTTTGCCTCACTACTGTTAGCTTCAAAGTATTTTTAAAGTGAGAAGGACATAAGCTACCACCTCCTTCATGGAAAAGTAGCCTGGGGAAGAGGTAGATCAAGTAGCTTGATCTAAAAAACAACCAATCAACCACCTCTGAGAACAGACCTCATGATAAAATTGTAATGACACTGTAACTATACTTGTTTTACACTAGGTTTTTGTCTCTGACTAGATCTAAGCTGGTTTTTGAGTGCACTCCTCACAGAGGCTATAAGCTATATACATCCAAGCTTCCTTTGCCACAGCCAGCAGCCATTGCATATTTCACCCATACCCTAAATGGTCTCCTAGGTTGCCAGTTTAGATGTGTCCAACTTCCCAATCATCCTTTCTGCCTTGACGATTTCTATTGCTTGTTTACATTGCATAAATACCATACGCCTTCTCCCAGCCCCAAATTTAGCTCTAAAAGTGCTTTACAACCCATGAAGGCAAAATTCATCTCACATCTGGCTGGACACATAAAGGAGAAGCCTACAGAGAATGTATGATTTGAACAATTTCCCTAAATATAATTAACAAAAGAACTGAAAGAGAGAAACAAAACAAAATTTCATATAAAAGAAAAAGCGGGTTTTTATAGGACAATGTGAAGAAAGGAACAAAAGTGTTAAAGGAAGAGATGAAGATGAGCAGTTCCATAAAAAATGCTACTGCTGTTGCTTCTACATGAAAAGGTGTCACAGCTCTTTTATTACAACTCTCACCAGCTTTCTTTTCTCCCACAGTGCTTTCCTGTAAGCAGTAGAAAATCAGGAGAGTCACAGAAAGTGCTAAAGATGCTGATTCAGTTTCAGCTACCCATGCACATTTCTAAATGTGCGTTAGCACCATTTATCTGAAGTTCACCTCTTCCTGAGTCATATGGCCACATAAGAAGCCAAAAGGAAAATAGTATCATCTCCAGTCATACTTTTTATGTTGTGGCTGGATTTGGCAAACTGGCAGAGAGAGGAAATATCTGAGGGACAGAAATTTCCAGGAAATCTTTCCAACATGTAACTCTAGTACCACTAAGATCACTAAGGACAAAGGTAAAGTGTATTGATTCTCAATCCTGCACTGCTTTGAATTTAAAAAAAAATTGCATTAAGGGAACAGAATTCAAGAAATTTAACACAGTGAAAAGATACCTCCCTTCTATCTTCTTAGAGAAAACGAGACTGAAGGGAAACCTTACTGCAGTCTACAGCTTCCTCATGAGGAGGAGAGGAGGGACAAGCACTGATCCCTTCCCTGTGGTGACCAGTGACACCACCTGAAGGAATGGGCTGAAGTTGTGTCAGGGGAGGTTTATGTTGGATATTAGAAAAAGGTTCTTCACTCAGAGGGTGGTTGGGCACTGGAACAGGCTCCCCAGGGAAAGTGGTCACAGCACCAGCCTGACAGAGTTCGACAAGCATCAGGACAATGCCCTCAGGCACATGATGCGATCCTTGGGGTGTCCTGTGCAGGGACAGTTGTTAGACTCAATCATCCTTGTGGGTCCTTTCCACATCAGAATATTCTGTGGTTCTGACTTGTCAGCTTGTTCAGAAGCTAGGAATTCCATGTCTCATCAAGAGCTGGAAAGAATTTAGTGATGAATTATCTTAAATAGTGTCTTTGGGATTTAGGGCTTTAATGTATCGTGAGATTTTTAGGATTCAGAACCAGACGAAGAGCACCTATGAATAATGAAGGCATTCTGATTTACATAAATTTGAAACAAAAATATTAAAGAAGGGGTATAAAACTGGAACAGCTTTCATGTGAAAGAGGGTCAGGAGGATCTACTAGACCTCCATAGGCAGTCTGAACAAGTCACACAGTTGGTGTTCAGATTGGGTGCCTGATGGAATAAGTTCTCGAAGCGAGTGTTCAGATAGAGAATTGAGGGTCATTTTGTCATGTCCTGTCTCCTACCCACTCTTCTGCCCAGTCACTGGAACTATCAATGTGTACAAGACCTTGTTGTGGTCCATTTTTGCCTCTTCCTACCCAAAATCTGAGGCACATGGACATGAATTTGACAGAAACAGTAGTATTGTATGAGGAATGAGTTTCCTGACATGACTATTAAGAAATCTAAATGAAAATTACTCTCACCTTGCTGCATCTCTTACTTCTTTCTGTCTGTGAAACTGTTAATTTATAAACATCCTTACTCAAACCTGTGTATGAAATACTGAGGGAGGGCAAAGGAGAAACTTTTCCCAACAGATAACACATCCAATTTTTCAATATGTTTTTTCAAGCACATATTGGAAAATGTCTGAGATGGATTGCTGTGAAATCTGGAAAGAAAACATTCATGCATTCAGCTTCTATAATTCTACCCATTACTAGAGGGTTAACAACACTTATGCATTATTATTTCAGCAGATCACCAAAGAACAGTTCTGCATTCCAAAGCCACAATACTGAACTGTGGACTAAAGGCACAGAGATGTGACATGGCTTCTGCCTTTCTGTGAAGCCCCAGGCATTCAGAATGAACTTGATGGATCATTGTTTGAAATTTCACAATTGTTGTTATTGAGTAAGATGAAAACTGTACTGAGTGGGGTGGGTGAAGAGAGAGAACATTAATTCTTTATTCATGTATTTGTCACAGACAAGTGGACACATGAAGATGGAAGGATGATAGTGAGCTATTCAGACATGTAAACCATATAAATCTCTGAACCTCTGGTGATTCCAAGGGGAGAGGATTAAGTAAGAACACTTCATTTTTCTAAATCTGCAATAAGAAGCTAGATTAACAGCTACCAAATACAGCCATCAGCAGAAGTTTGGCGCCTTGAGCTTTAGGTATTTCATCACCTTAACAACTCATCATGAGCTCTGATATAATCTTGTAATAGTCTGAAAAGTGAAGATGTTTACTTCCTAATCCTTCTAGAGACTCGATTTGGATGAGGCTCTCATCCAAGGCCTAATTTAAAGAGATGAAAACTACATTTTTTTTCCAGGTCTTCCTTAGATGTGAATTTTCTCTTCATTCTGATGTACCTTTGTTTGCTTCCTAGATGGAAACCCTTTTATATATTCCCAACACCAGACCAGTTAAGCCTAACTTTTTATAGCTTTTCAACAGACTAAGGATGGGACCTTTTGTGAATTCTTTCAAGTGTGAAATCTGCAGCATGATTGAAATCTCCTGCTGTTGTTTAAAAAAAAGAAAACCACCCACATGGACAGGCTTAGATCCCCCAAAAAGCATCTGCAGCAGTTTTTAAATGCAGTGTAATCTCTGCCAAAAGGAGGTGCACATATATTAATAAAAGCACAGCTAAGGTTGCTAGCATTGCTACTTCTACATTAAGCAATTTTCATTTTACAGCCTTTTGAACAGCAAGACTCAGCATTTCTGCCTTTGTGAGAGTAAAGCTGTGTCACACTGAGGCTGCTACCTCTTTGCTGCTCCACTATAAATACTCGCACTGGGGGTAAGAGCATCTCCTCAAAAAACAGCAAAATAGCATAAGAAACATTAACACCACTGCTCATCAGAAGAGATTCAATCTTGGAAATGGGTATGAAAAAGGTCAGAATGTATTCCCTTATACAGGTTTTTGATGGCTCTATGTCTTGAAACTGACATGTGTCCTATCAGATCTCTGTGCTCAGTTCTTCTCTGTGCACATTAGCATATTCCTGAGGGACAAGAAAGACATAAAAAGGGTGAAATCAGTCTGTAAATAGTTCTCCTCTTCTGTCCACAAAGTATGGCAGGAAGGGGCCCCAGCCCTCTCACTCATTTGTGCTGTCTACTGTATAGCCTTGGAAGTAACCAAATATTTTTCACAGGAGAAACAGCTTTCACACACCTTCCTTTCTAAAATTATTATAACAAATTCTTACTGCACTAGGAAGAGCCAATCGAAAGGCAACCAGAAGCCTCTAGTCAGTGAGTTCACCTTGCATTTTAAGGGTACTTTTGATGGCAGTTTGTGAAGGTAGTTAAGCCTCGGGAGGCTGTAGAGCCTGACAGTGATGAGGACACTCTCCTCTGGAGAGAAAGCAGCCCCTAGGCTTCAGGGTTGTGGTAAGCCCCTTTGGGAAGAAACCTTAGGAGACTGCTCTCTCCCAGTGATAAGGTGTGTTCCCCTCCCATTAAGCCTTGTCAGTACCAGGTTAATTGCCCCATAAAGCTTTAGCAGCCCCAGGTTAATTGGTTATACCCCACTGGTTCTTTCCCTCCTTCCTCCCATTTCCCCCAGTTAATTGGTCTGATTTCAATCCTTGCCCTGGTTGGTCCATCTTTCAATCCGTAAACTGACTGCCCAAATTGTGTGACCCCGCCCCCAGCCTCCCCTGTATAAAAGTCCCTGCTTTTCCCCAGCTCTCTGGTCTTCTGTTCCCGGATCCCCTCGCGGGGTAAAGCTCTTGGAGAACTACATTACAAGGCTCCATCCCTTTCTTCTGTGTCACCCAAATCCAGTGGCTTTCACAAAAGAGCTGAATCACTCCAGCGGTTGGGATGTGCCTGTGCTGCCCAGGATGTCCTTTTCAGGACTCCTCTGAGGAAGGTTGCGGCACTCCTAACAACCCGCACGCAGCCATAACAGCAGTTCCTTAGAGCTCTTCAGGTTTTTTCCAGCTGGCACCTACACTGAGATCACATTTTCCTGTAAATCTCATCATGATGCATAGTACTCCCTGTGTTCTTGGCCATCATCAAACATTTTGAAAGACCCTAGCAGACACAAACTTCTTAACCCAAGAAATCTTGAAAACAGTTTTTTTTGCTGTTACCTTATCTATAATTAAAATCTCTCTGTATACCTCAAAGTTTCACAGGATTCTTTGCAATCCTTGGAAAATAATTTTTCTATACACTAACTTCCGTTCCACATGGCTTGTTTGTGACTCACCAATCTTCTGATCTGGTGAAATATTCCTGCTTGGACATCATGGTTCAGGATTGAATTCAGCTTAAATCCGCAGCATATGTAAACCTGAGACTGAAGAGACCTTTTCCACTTGTTTGTCTCGCTACCAAGGCTGTGTTATGCTCTATGGCAGGCTTACTATTAGCCACTTATAACCAGTTCCAAAAAGTCTCTTTTGGAATTAGGTCTTTACTGGACTGTGCACTATGCAAGCAGATGGACAGCCCTTGTCCAGGAAGGGTAACGAAGGAAGTGAGCTCAGTTACTGTCCTGGTCTTTCTTGTGTCAATACTAGTAAAAAGCATTGTTATTTCAGGCAAGAAATCCCCCACCTTCCCAGAAATAGATTCAGAAATTTGTCATGACTAGAGGGCAGATTCTATAACAGTTTTTGTTGCAAAGGCAGAGGATGTATAGGCCTTCACATGATAAGCAAAAAAGGACCTGATCTGCAACAAAAAGTATCAAAATGACAATTAAGAAAAAAAATCACTTGCGCAGAAAGCATTTTTGTCAGTAGAGCCAGTGTGCAGCAAAGGTCCTTACTCTCTTAAGATCCCTTTAAGAGGGATCACAAAGGCCATCGCAAAGGGTTAATTACAATGATATTACCATTAAGTATCAGTTTCAATATTTCCCATAAATTGTTATCTTTTAAGACTTGTTCTCAGATTATATATGCTGTGCTTGTGTTCTACATGGTATGTTTAACTTTGAGAATTTTATATCCAAGTCAACTATCAGAAATAATAGCTGAAATCAGAGCTCTTTACACAAATAGAGCTTTTGCAAGCACAATGTTTTCCAAGGGAAACAGCTACTGGAAATAAGAATTATCTAAAAATCTAGATTAAGAGAGAGAATGCAGGGAAAAGATCACATTTCGGACTTGAATTTGGCATACTATTTCATACTAATGGACAGTTAATGTTTTCCTAGCCAACATTCTAACCAACTGCAACTAAAAAATCCTTCTGTGATCCATTCCTAGGAGGAACACATGTAAAGCTATTCTTTCTGTGCTGATTTTGAAGTTAGTTTAATTTGGAGTCCATTATAACAGTTGCAGTTTGGCAAAGTTATTGCAGAAGTCCCTTACAGCAGAGGTAACTCATTAAACAGCAAAAGACTATGAAACTGGTCCAAAACCAAAAGCATCTTCATTTCTTTCTTATGCCTATAGCTTTCTTCTCACTGTCACACTTCCAAGTAGTGAGAGGACAGATGAGTTTAATAGTTTTAAAAAAAATAAGGTGTTAAGAAAGAGCAAAAATGGGAGAGAGATGAAGAAGAAAATTTCTTAAGGTGGAACATACATATGGGAGAAGGACACAGTAGAAACAGATGTTGACATATAACATCTCCTCATGATGCAACTGACTAACCTCACTGGAGGTCATGCAGCGTAGGAAGAGTTTTCATTTTCATTTGGAGAAAGATAAAGGTCACCATTCAAACGAACTAGCTGTGGGGAACTTTCTTTTCTGTTTCTTTTGCTAAATAACCTTTAAAATGAGCTTTGGCTCTCAATCTTGTTTAAGGGTGGGACCTCCTCAAACTCCTTTTCTTTTGGAGACTAAAGAAAATCAAATAGCTCTTTGGGAGGTTTTGTTGTCATGCTAAACCCTTCCCGTGTTTGCTCCCTGAAGGTAAAGAAAACCTGGCTAGACTAAGTGCCCTAACAAGTGAGAATTTTCCCAGCTTTAACTTACTTTGGAGATTTTCACTGATTGTTTTAGGCAAACCTTCCTGACACATAACTCTTACTGCTGCAAACTTATCCACCTCCTTAGGTGGACCCTGAAAAGATAATAGCAACTCTGTTTGCTATAGGATGTCTTCCAGCACTGATGCCCATATCTTCTCTAAGCACCTATGTGAGGGAGGAAGGGAGTACCATATTGCTTTTCTTTTGAAGATGAGGATAAACAGCAGGACTATATTCAATGTTAAAAGGTTTCAGAATCAATTTAATTTAATTACGAAAAAGGGAAATTATGCAACAGGTCTGCAGTGTGACTTTGACAAATACTGAATTTAAAAGTATCAGACTGCATTGAACAGCCACTGAGTCTGAACTCCAACACTTATGTTAGTTTGAAAAAACCCTAAGAATTATAAAACTACCATCTCTGTTGTTTATTTTCGCTTTTTGGTCTTCCGTAAGCACTTCAGGCCAAGTTTAACTTTCTCTGTTACACTGAAAAACATACTAGGCACAAACATCATGAGCCAGGTTCAGAGAATAAATCATGAAAAAACTATCATATTTCATTCACCGTTAAAATAATTTTCTCTTTAGTGCTACTGTTTGAGCATGGTAGATAAGTGATGTTATAGACCCACTCTCTGAACATTTTTAAATTATAACAACCCAGCTTTTTGCTTGAGTCCTTTCTTGCAAATCTAGTGCAATTGCTTTCTTTGTGGTTACATAGAGTCTTTGCTGAAAATCTGAATTCGTCTTCTCATATTTAGTGCCACAGTTCAGTTCCAGAAGCATTTCCAGTCGATTCTAGACAGATGTAAATTGAGGTACGCGTTTCTCTTTACTCCCCTATATCTACCACAATATACATCCCCTATGTAGGCACACATTGCTAGCAGTTCCAAACCAAACAAAGCCCTGAGTGGAGTTGGAGTTCAGAAACATCAACAGACTGGCCTACCTACTCCTGGGAGCTTGTATCCTCCATACACTGAGCACCATCCACATGCTGGTCTGCAACTGATGGTGCTTATATAGCATTCAGAGAATCCTAAGAAGAGACCAGAAGTCTTTAGATGCTATTTCCTAAAGATTCTCATTTCCTTATTCAGCTTCATATATCCTCCCAGCGTATTTACTGATAAAGCATTAATTTAGATTTTGTAATGAACTGCTTACGTCTTCCATTATGAAGTACTGCAGGGAGATCAAACTAGACACAGGCATCCCTTGCCTACCTCAAGTTGCATCACATCATTAAACGACTTTTGCTTCAAGGAGTGACAACCAGAATTGGAAAATGAAAGCAAAGCAAAGAAAAAAATGCTGTGCTGTGGCAGGGCCATTAGCACCTGCCTCATTAGGAGCAGGTGTAGCTATTCAGTCTCTCCAACTGATAGAGAAAGTGTTTAGAGGAAGGTTGAAGCCATAAAAATATACTTATACCATGCTACTCCTAGGATGTCTCAGATACTCCTCAGATATCTCAGGAGGCAGACTTTGCCCTCCTGTACTGCCTACCACTGTGCCATAAATTTTCCTGCTCAGTGGGGAGTGAGCAATACCAAAAAAAAAAAAAAAAAAAAAAGGAAGAAAAAATATGCAAGACAGGTCTCAAGGAAATGCTCTTGTGTAGAAGATATGCTGCATATTGGCTGAGGATGTGGGGAAATAAAATTACACAGAATGGATTTAGCAAAAAGTATCAAACAGAAAAGGAAATGCTGGTTTTCTCTAAGATGTAAAACCTTCCCTTCATTCTCAGTGTGAAAATAATTCTTTTAAAGACCAGGTCAATGATAAAACAAAAGTAAACAGTTCTGTGAAAAAGTACATTGCATATCAATTCTGCAGTCATTAGCAGCAAAATGGGAAACAAAATATACTTGGAATTTCCAAGTATATTCTATATTCTATAAAAAAACAGAAGTAACACCATTCTACTGTGAAAGACAGTCCACTGGGATGACAAAATGCTTGCTCTAATTATCTCTCCAACAGAGAGTCCTTGTCCAAAATTAAAATCCAAATTCTGCCCTGATAGAACAAATGCCAGCTCTATTGATCTAAATGACTTTTCTTCCCAACTGATGATAACAACTGAGGAAAGCAGGGAATCCTAACGATGACTTTGATAGAGGCATTTGTTTTTTTAGTAGGTCTATCAGTCAGAAGATTTTCTGTGAAAAGGAAGGAATTACCTTACTGGAATTGAAGAGGTGTGCTCCTTCCCAACACTAATTTGTTTCCTTCTTTCAAGTTTAAAATTAATAGATTACTACACAATAGAGAAATTCTAATGAGAATACTTGGACTGTAGTAGCTCTTGGCAATTAAAGTATTAATGTTAAATATAAAAACAAAGAAGAACCACATAGTAGAACTAAATATGAACCATTAATGAGCTCTAAATAGAGGCACAAGTCAGATTTCGTACTGAGCTTTCTAGAAGAAAATGTACCCAGGGTTATGTAACTATAGAGATTTGTTTTCTACTTAGCTCTGAAGTTAATTTTTATACTGCATGTAGCATTTTCAAAAAATTGCTTCACAATGTTATTGGCATATATGAGTTAATATCTAGTAGGTCTAGTGACAAAATTCATCATATTTTACCAAGTTGGTTTTTTTTCTGTATTAAATCCATGAGAATCAGAAAAAAAAGCAGCAGAGGGTAACTACAGCTGAATTATAACAATAGAATACTAAAGAGAGTGTGTCCAAGAACAAAGTTCAACCTGAAAAAAAATTGTAGAGGAAGAAGCCAGATTAAAAATCCATATAACTGTAACTACCCATAGCATAATGAACCAAATTAATCTCTGGAGTTTATGAGAGTTGAATTTGGCTTTAAGTACAATTCTTGTTTATGAGAAATTCTGATGATAGGAAAGAACTATAACATAGTACCATTTTCAATGAAAGCTAACATTCAAAAATCAAAGTGGAATTTCAGAATGTTACCTGAATCATGCAAGAGGTCCTCAGCCAAATGTTCATTTATCTCAGATTAAGGGAGTGAAAAAAACTATGTCTATTCATTAATGAAGCACATCCACAACTACCAGGGCTACTTGCATATGTAAAAATACCAAAGAAGAAACAAGTCACCTAAAGGAGGTTTCTATACTTCAGGTACTCATGTGCCTCCTACATGTAGTACTACATGAAGAAGACATACTTGATAGAATATTTGTTGCTCTTAAATTCTCACACGTCCAATATATTTGTCTGTCAAGGTACGTGGATATTCATCCCTATGTGCTTATGTATGTGCACTCATGTGCCTTTCTGTCTCTTACTCCTCCACCCTTCACAAAAGAAACAGATGGGGTGATGCTTCAATTTTAATGCACTACTTTTTGATCTGAGACAGAACAAAAGCAAAGGTACAATAAACACAAAAATAATTGTAGGACTTGTAAATGTGTAAGCACTCAGGCTTTTTCTTTCGTGTATCTCAGACAAAAAGATCTGTCAGTATTAGGTGGTACTGCAACATAAATATACATGGACATACATGTCAAACAATTATTTACCTCAAAATCTATAAGGAAAGTCTACAGCCTCAGCATAGTTAACATTTTCATCTGTACAGAAAAAACAGGCACTGCTGCATAATCACTGTTGATTATAGAGAACATTCAGTAAATGAAGGTGAAGACCAGAGGCTTATGAATTTAATGTTGTTTTATTAAGCTTCAAGGCAACTTCTAAGTTAGTCCAGCCTTCTGTACAAATAACGAGATCACGGCATGCTGGAAGAGGAAGGACAGAGCACTCACACTGTAGGGTGTTTTCAGTAGGAATTCCCAGCACCAAATCCATTTCAGAAAGGATTAAACTGATCATTGCATGTAAGCAGGTCCCCATTTTGCTCACGTAATCAAAAAATTGGAAGACCAGCAATGGGAAAATGTAATGGGCAAAAAAGCCTTCTCCCTCTTAGAGGAGATGCCCTGTTTGGATGTGCAGAAGGCAACTGTAGACAGGCCCTTTCAGCAGCAGCTTGTGTGTGCTGACCCAAACTTCCAATTAGTTGGCTCCTCATCTCTTGTCTGTAAGCATTCCCAGCCCAGAGACAGACATCCTTGGAGCACATGGTCCTTTTAATTCTCACTAGTAAATATATTTTGATCTTGGTGGAGTCAGTTTTCCCTCATAATTTCCATGCACATGAGAGGGTACTCTCAGCCACCACAATACTCACAGCCATTAGCTCTGGCCAGCTGCAGTAAATCCTCCCCAGTTCAGTCAGCTTATTACTGGAATGAAACATCAGCTTCATTCTATCATCTCTTTGTTCCTCAAGTGTATAATTACAAGTCAACTGAGGGTCATACGTTACCATAACACCAAAGAAGAGAAAGCCTGATAAGAGCCAGAAGAACGACTCACACTGATTTTAAAGGGTTTTGCCTCAAATCTTCAACAGCTCTCATGCTGGAGAAGTAGATGCAGTCCACAAGGTTGAATCACAGGAGGAGAAAACAGGAAAGTGGCAGCAACTTGGACATCGTTTAGGAAGCAGTGCTTAGTGTTTCAGTCTCCATAAGAACCGTGAAGGAGACACACTGGGTACTTCAGTGTGTTTGTGTTGCTCAAAGTATTAAGAACAGCAAGAGCAGACCCCCTTCCTGAGGGTCTTCCCCTTTCAGCTTTGATTTCTGGTGTGACATTAACTTTTAAAACATCAGCACAGTCACACTTAGTCTTTATTAAAGGCCTTGGTTTAGGCATCAGTACATCTCTTTGGAGACCAGCTACTTTAAAACAGCTCTAACATGGTCATGGACAACAGTGGAATTGTCAGGGAGAGGCTGACCTCTCTATCACGCAATGTTAGAATATTAGAAAAAATATTCAAAAGGGACTCCTCAGCCATTCAAAAGCAGTCAGAAAACTAGTATTTCAGCAAAATAATGCATTGCAGCACATATGATTTATTTGTGGCTGTCTGTAGATACAGGATTAGTTTCTACTATGTGTACAAGAATTTTAAACCACAGTGGTGATCAAATTTTCCCAGCAACACCTTTAGGACTAGATAACAGCAAACCACAGTAGAGGTCAATTAGGGTCTAAAATTACTTGTGTCACTAAAGTTCATGCTTAGTGCTAGTGTATATGCATGTGTTCGCAAATGAACAGCCTAATCCTTTTATGTTGTCTGGTACTCCCTAGTCACTCCTGAAGCCAGTATTTAATTTACACATTGTGATCTTGGTATTCAGTATGATTTGCAAGTTTCTGAGGAAAGTTCTCACCATCAGTTCTCCACAGTACCTCACCTTTCAGACATTAAAAAATAATAATTTTAAAACAGGAAGTTGAAGGGGTAATCTTTTCACTGGCCTGACCAAAAATTAAAATGAGAAAGCATTGGAAAATCATGCTTTATACCAAGCCATGGAAAAGAGACGAAGGTCAAATCATATCTGGAAATTCTTTCAGACATCCTGCAAAGGTCATACATGATAATGTTGTTTCTGGCTGTTTTTTTCACTCTGGAAAGAGATGTGAGCAGACCTTGGTATACATGCACAGGAAAAGGTAATGCAGCTCTGCACTGGCATTCAGCCATCTGTGATGTGCTTGTATGCCCTTACTAGAAATTGCATTAGTTATTTAAGCTGATCCCATGGGAGATGGATGCTGAAAGAAGTAATACAACATTTTATTCCTTGCTGTCACCTGCATGGTGCCACACAGTCTCTTGTCTCTGGAGCATTTCTGATGCTTTACAGAGATGTTCTGTTCTGCGGACTTCAAAAATAACCACATGTGTTCACTGTACCCCCTTTTGGCTTGTGGTCCTTCTCACGAAACCTCACCCTCTCTGTGTCCTTCCTCTTTTCAAATACATCCATCATGTGACTTTCTTTAAGGCTTTCTCCTCCATAGCCCTATACTGCTGGTTATTGACAGGTTACATAAAACCCCTGTGTGCCAGTTTGACAGAGAGAAAAAAGTGACATAAAAAGCTGAAAGGCCTTGGGGCAAAACTGAGTTAACCCCACGGATTGTTACACTTAACTTCTTTACACATATCCATATCTCTGTCTTCCTCTTTTTCTCTCTTATTTACTAAAGACATTTTATTACACTTCATTACTGCAAAAGATTGAGCAATATTTGGCAACATTCATATTTAGTAAATATTCAAAACACTGTATTTGTTCTTTTTTGCATTTCTCTGGATATAAGTGTTTTTTCACACTTTGGAGTGGGAGCATGCAATTCTATACTATACATGCTAAAGAAAATACTACATTTGTATTACCAGACCAGCTGGCAAGGTCATTCTGAAGAAAGAAACTTAAGGGATGGACACCAAATTAAATTACTATAAATAAATTCTTGCTAATCCAGTAAAAGAAATACAAATATGCAAACCTGCTATGCCCGAACAAGGTGTAATAATCAAGTAACAACATTTGTCAGTGCCACTTCAGTATTGCAGAACTGGCTCAGGAAAGCTGTGGGAAACACACTGAGGGCTAAGTAGTTGCAGTTACCGTGGACAATAAATAGTAAACAGTTGGTAATCGCCTAAAAACAGGTGCCATGAGCCACTAAATTAGCTCGGGGGCCAAATTCCTATTAATTTAAGAAATATTTTAAATATATATATGTAATCATAAAAAATAAAAAATACGTAAAAAATATATATAGAAATAACATCCCATATTTAGTATATACTTTCATTCCAGATATTTGACACTTGACTGGAAGAACCACACCTAAATGTACTAAGATTCCATTAGGGTATCTGTTACAAGCAATGCCCCTGTTATACCATCAGACAGGGAAATCAAATTCATTTCATGGTGTCCAAAACATTCCAACTACAGGACATGGTTTGTTTGTTTATTTTCACAACTGACACAAAGGAAATCCATGAAATTCTGTATTGAAGGGAAATCTTTCCCAAGATCTAGTTACAAAAAGAAATTCTCCAAACTGTGTGTGGCCACATTCCCAGCTGTACCATTGTTCATTAGATGTAACTAAGGAGGAGGCTGAGGATGAGATCCATGAAAAACCAATGCATTTCTCCTATCCTGGGGGCAGTTTTTCACCAGCCCTGCCCTTCCATAGATGAAAGCAACCCAAAGGCTCTTCTAATCTATACCAGCTGCTTCACCAAAGCCTCATGTTGGTCAGGACTTGCTGCAACACACCAAGGTCAGGTTCCCTTCTCCCTCTCCCCTGCTGTAATCTCCATGTATAAAGGTTGGCATAAAGCATGAGGCACGAAAACATCCAACATGGGAGGTGTGCACAGAAAGCATCACTATGCCAGAGAAGCCCGACTGCTTCCCTGAGTCCTCTTAACACAGCAGCAGTGAAAAGGGAATGAAAGGGAGACCAGACCCCATCTTTGTGCCTATCAGATCTGTTTAATCTTATCCATGGCCCCAGTTCACAGTGGTCTTCAACACAAGTCTGCAGAAATTACCTCCTCAAGACTAACAAGAACATGACCAATGAAGACTTATCATAAATCATAGCCCACCACTGTCCCCTGGGGATTTTACTTTCTGAATATCTCAGGATTTATGAAAATCATGAGTTCATAGTATGCATTAAAAGCAAAATTTTTTAAAAAAAAGCGTGCTAACTTAGCACAATTCAGCAAATGTAAATGGTGCAATGATTGAAAGGCTGGTTTTGTTCTGGAATTACAAGGTAATCCAATTCTGCAAACCAAAGTTCACCTTGGAAATAGGGGACGGGGTGAGATGGGCAAAGTCTTTCTGGGAGCCTGATGCCAAGATTTTGTAAACCCAGTGACAGCAAAGTCATTGCTGCCTGCTTAACAGATCAGAGCCTGCAAATCCACACAGCATGAAGCATTTTTAATTCTCTGTTCCTGCAATCTACATCGTATTTATTACTAGTCTGAGCAGGGGGGGTGGGGGAGGGGGAAACAAGAATAAAATCAAAATGCCACAAAAGGCACTGAATTTCTAGTGAGAAAATAACATTTCAGTGCAGAAAGTTTCTGAAGATGAAAGAGTGGGAGCAAAGCCCAGTGGACCTTTGCATGCCAGTAAATTATTTATCATCAAATGGTCACAACTGCTTCTTTTAAGACATGATCAAAACTTATGAATTACAAAGGCTTATGAAAAGGTTTACAGTTCATTGTGAGATCTTCTTTAGAGTACTCAGCCATATAAACTCCATCAGAAAAGTGAGCACATGTGGTAAACAGACAAAAGAAATTTTAAAAGGTGGGGAGCATTAAGACTGAAGTAATTTTAAAACTGTGCAGATTAACTTCTTTCTTTTGCTTTCTGCTGCTGTATTGATGTGCTGTTGGTCTCCAGGAAAGCCTGATATTCCTACCCTGAACTATGCAATAGGGAAATTCTGCTTTTTCAAAAAGTAGGAAAATCACAAATGCTATATGGTAGAAGAAAACAGTTCTTGTTCTTATTTGGTCATTGATATCTGTGGGGAAACAAAACAAAACATCCAAAGCAGTGAATTTATGCTTACAGTGAGTGCAGATTAAAAGAGAAATGACAACATGAAAAAAAAAATTGCCACTGAAATTAAATTTCCACAAAAAGTAGTCTTTTGTATCAACATTTTCTGTGTTTTGCTAAAAAAACCCCAAAGATGCCCAGAAGACACAAACATTAAAATCTTCATAAAGTTTTCTGGTAAAAAGTTGTTGAATATCAAACCTTTAAAAGCTTGACAAAATGCTTTTAAAATTCAAGCTTTACTTTTTTGAATTGTTTAGTTTAGTTGTTAAAAACCTTTTTCATAGAAAATTAGTACATTAACTACTACTCCATGTATGTATTCGTTCCATGGAGTAAAAACAGATCCTTCTCAGATTCCTAGGCTGATAGAAATCCTGTGGGTGTAAGAGTCTCCAGCACTAGTCATTTCATGACCTACCTCAAAGACTGGGCTCCACAGTGACATTTAGTCTAAAAGGTTTTGCTTAGAAGAGGTAAGCCCAGACTTCCATGTTTAAACACAGTTCATTCCATCAGAAGATCTCCTGCCAGTATCCAAAAATAAGTCAAAACCCAATCTTTCTTGGATTGAATACAAGACACATCCCTCTATATCTCTATGAGAAAGCAAAAATGCTGGATGGCCAAACTCAAGTACCATGTTCTCATTATTCAGGAACAGAAAGTACAATCAAGTAGGGAGATACTGGGAGTATGGTGTAATATACTCTTTTTTTTTTTTTTCTAAGTGACTGTGCACTAACTACCAACACAACTATAAGAAGTGAAGAATAAGTTATATCTTTGAAAAAGTGCCCAAGTGAACCCCATTTTATACAAACTATGCTGAAAAGACACAAATGCAGATTGATTCTAAATACGTAAGGATGACTATTTTTTTATAAGCATTAATAAAGGAGAAAAATAAACTATTTCTTATTCCTGCTGTTATCTGCAATGCCCTGAAGTGAATGAATACCATGGCTCCTGCCCAGGATCCCTGTTAAAACAAATTCCATTTGTACACTTAAAAATCAGTACAAGGGACAAAGCCTGAAATGTGAAACATCAAACTTTCTGTTTAACTATTCAGATCTGGCATGCATACATATGGCTTTTAAACCCCAGCTTGTCCCTAGAGCGCATCATAGCAGCCAAAAGATTGTTCCAATTAACACCTGCTACTATTGGTCCCCAAGGGTCATTCTGAGATCTCAGGATCTCAGAGCAAAGAACAACCTCAGCAGCTGTAAAGGAAAGGGGACTGGACCTTACTACACAATCCTTGCTGTGAGAGGGGAGAGATCCTCTAGTGTTTGGAAGAACTGGGTTAAAGGAAGCCTTGAGACAAGGGAAAGTGACAAAACACATTTTGCAGTACAGAAAAGTCAGGTCTGTGATACATCTTTTGCTGCACATAGTGAAAATAATTGCAAAAGCTTTCCATTTTTGTCAGCTTGTTCAAGTGATCCAGTCTTTGCAAGAGAGATTCCTCTTTGGAGACAGGAAAAATTCCCAAAATTTCTAAGAAAAAAGATGAAAATTGATAAGTTCATTTGAGAGAAGATAGTTGAATTTTTTTGTCCTCACAAGAGCAAAAAGTAACCTTTCCTATAGCAATCCAGGTCTCTGAAAGTTCACTAAAATGATCTTTCCATCTTCCCATGCTATACAACCACCAATCAATGTAGCAACGTATTTCCAATTAACACTCTCAATGCCCCAAGTCCTCCTCTCCCCCCACAGCATTATCCTGCAGACTTTTAGTCTCCCATATCCCACTGCTCAGTGCTTGGCAAGAAGTAAGTGAGGGGCAAGAGAACAGCAGGAGTCACGTGCCATCTGTCCATGGTATTATTTTGTCTCTTAGTGATTAATGGGTCTCAGAGAAGTTCCCATCTACTGACCTCTCTCAGCCTTGGCAATCCTACTTGGAGCACTTTTATGAGAAGTTTCAAGCATTTCATTTCACTTAAGGAAAATCTAGAAAATTTAATAAAAAAAAAATAAAGTGAACGCACTGTTATGTTCTTGCAGACATTTATCTAATGACTAATGTTATCCGTGTATATACAAAGTTATACAGAGGCATAAATGTTTCAAAATCTGATCCAAGTCTGGTAAACCACTTTCAAAATCAGGAAATTCCAATGGAAAGGTTAGCTACATTTGCATCTGTATCATTTTCTGTTCTTGCTTCCATTTTTGGTGAAAATTTTAATAAAATCCTAGTCCCTTAGTCTAAACTACAAAATAAACAGGTTTAAACTGTCATGGAGTCTAAGGCAAATGATGCCACTCAAGCAAGTAAGAGACCGTGGAGAGGAATTTTGTTTGCTCATATTGAGAATATTTTTAAAAAGATGAAGGGAAAAAATGCTTTATAGTGCAAGGAAATCAGACCCAAGTTTTGCAGAACAGCTGTGGTAAAGACCTCAGATCTGGGAAATTTCTTACTAAGAACCTTTCATCTTAAAAGTCCGTTTATAACATTGGACAAGTCTGCCTCTTTGAGCCTGCCTCAGCAGAGATGAGCTTCAGCAGAGTAAAGAAAACAAACAAAAAACTCAGAGGAAAATCAGACTGTAATGAACTATTCTTTAAGAATAACTAGTCCTCAGAGTACATCCAGAAACCTGTCAGAACTGAACACCAAACACCGCCTTACACATTGAAGCAGAATGTATTTACAGACATAATTCATAATTTTTAGCATATTATCAGCACTGATATATATCAGAGTACTTACTGTACTTGAAATTTGGCTCAAATACTATATTACATATGAAATGGAAAAAGAAGAAAAGGACAAAGGTGAATGAGAAGAAACAAATACTACAGAGCAGTTTGTACTTAACTACAGGCACTCTGTGCTTATTGTTCAGAGCCATTTTCCAGCTGCACGTGTGCTTGCAAGCAAGAACTTTCCTGGTACATGAGCACACCAGACTAGCTCCTTCTGCTGCTACATGTGCACCAACAGCCAAACCATTAATGAGACCTAGACAGACTAAAAATTTACCCCATTCAGTATTCTTAAGCCACCAGCGATTTGAGTTAGATACTAATGTTTTTTAAAGGCCTAGTAAAGATGAAGAAAACTCCCCAAACTTCCAGCAAGTTACCAGCATTTCATACCTTAGGTAGAACATGAATCAGCATCATCACAGCTTCACATTTTTCTCAAGGTTTAATTCTCTCAGCTAAGGAAAGAAAACTGTTCTTTTCTTTCACTACTGATGTACTTGGTTACTAATGAAGCACATGCAAAGCTAACCAACAAGAGTGTTAAATTAAAGACAATTTGAAAGATTAACAGCATTCAGCTGTGCTGCTGAAGGGGGATTATCTGCTTAGTGCCACACCCCAACTGTGCTGATTGAAGTGAAGATCAGGAGGGAAAGACCAAGCCTCAAAAGATAAATTCAGGTGCTGTTTCATAACACTTCCCTTCAACATCACCTGTTCTACAGATCTTAATAAACCCAAAATCCAAACACTAGGACCAGTCTCAAATAAATTCACTCAATGAAAGTTGTCAGCCTAAACCAGCGAAGCCTTATTTATTCATAGAACACGTACAGTGCAGGAAGCTGAACTGAAAGTTTCCTCCATGGCTTCTTGCCAACGGGCCTGCTCCTTGCCCCGAAAAATGCTGGATATTTTCAGAAATAAGAACAAACACAATTAGAAATATGAGGCATACATAGATTTTCAGCATATATATTTACCACCACCACTCAAAACTGAGCAAGAGTCATCAACATACAGCCTGGATTGGTGTTCACACCTTCTTTTCAGAAAACTGGTATTGTTCACTCTATCACACATCATTGCTGGGGGCAGGGGGGTAACACCCATTTCAAGCAATCACATGTGACTCGTTTGTCTTGTACACTTGGTTATTAGTATTTCTGCTGTTACTGTTCATTTTCTTATCTCATTGCTGTTTCTAGTAAATTGTGCTTATCCTAACCTATGATCTTTACCTTTTGTGCCTCCAATCCTCCTTTCCAGTCTCCCGAATGGGAGAGGAAGAGGGGAAAGGGGGGAGTGAGCAAGTGAGCAGCAGCTTGGTTTGGAGAGTGTCTGTGTACTAAATGGGGAAGTACCATTCCTAAACCACGACAGACTTCTTTGATGGATTATGAATACAACAACCTGATACAATTTACCAGGATCTGCTCTCAAACCAGTATCATTTCTATACTTCTCTTTCTAATTATTGCATTCATTTTGCCTCCTTCCAAATTGTACTGTGAAGTCTCTAGAGGAGGGACCACTATTAACATGTCTTTCCAATTGTTTTTTTTTTAATTAACAAACATGCACAACTTTTCTGAAGACATCATAACATATCCTTTCCCTGTGGAGATTTTCTAGGCTTTGAACTCAATACATGAAGGATATTGGTGCCTATATGCCCTCTGCGGTCTTTGAGTAGTACAACAGCTTTATCTAACCAGTGATCAGGTGGCCTAGATCAAAATAAATTTTCCATCCAGAATCAATGAAGTTGATTATATTCCACCATTCACTGCTAGGAAGAGGTGTAGTATCCCTTCACCACTGATGGCACAACTTTTTATTTAAAACTTTTTGTTTTAAACTGGAAAAGGGAAATGATCCTGCTTCAAAATAACCCATCAGAAAAGAAGGGTGTTTTTTTCAGCCCTTGATCCACTTTATTACATGGTGTCAGAAAGATTTGTGCCAACAAAACTGAGTGGGAAGTGCCAGTGATAGCGACAAAGTAGGGCAGTGGGTCCTTTGGTTTTTGCCCCACAGGGCATGGCCTTCTAGAATGAACTAAGCTTTTTAGAAACTGGTATTAACATTTGGACAGCACTCAAGTTTCAGTGAGAACAACCACCGAGCTTTTTTAAGCACCTGGAAGCAGCAGACAAATGATGCAACACATTCTCCTGTTACATAGATAAAGAAAAGACTAAATATTAGGTTGGGATTGTTTTGGCTTTTTTTTTCTATTGGGAGCTCATCCAAAAAGCAAGCAGCAAAATACCTGTAAACTCATGGCCTTTATGTTAGATGTTTTATTCTATATCTTAATTTGTCTCAACAGCACCACTTTTATTCCATTTAAAAGATTCTAGGTTATAGTAGTTCCACTTTCTGTCTAATCCAAGAGACTGGTGTCCAAAGCTTTGAAGAAAAAATGACATGCTTGTGTTCTCTGTCCATCAAAAGCAGTAGGCACCCTCAGAGAGCTTCAAGGCCGCATATCTGTGCTTCTCCTGCTTTCAGCTCCCATATTGTCAGTGGTTTCAGTGTGCAGAATAGCAGAGTCCATTAGAGGGGCTTGTCAAATGAGGAGAGGAAAAGCGATCTACTCCATTTCATTCAGGAAGCTATATCAATTCCTGATACTATCTTCACTGGAAATTCATGACACAGGAAAGCCTTTACAAAAGTGAAAGGATTTCACACATGGGAAGCTTATCTTATCTCCACTGCTCTTCCAAACTTTGTACTATGTTCCAGGAAGTATTGATTTTTTATTTATTTTTACATTTCTGGAACAGATTCAAGAGAGTCCTATTCTGAACACTGAAAGAGGTAAAAGTCCTATATTTTATCTGGGAAAACCTGGAAGGTCCCAACATTTCACAGTATTACCTTATCACTTTGATCAGGCCAGGGGCATATTTAGCAAATGTTTCATGGTTAAAAGTTTCAGGGTAAGAAAATTATGGAAGCTAAACTGAATACATTATGTTGCCAGGTACTCTAAAATTATTTTCTTTGTTTCTGATGGCTTGAGAATGGGCAACTTTTTAAGAGGATTATAACTACCAATACGCAACACTAAAGTTGGTAGCACATAAAATGTCCCAATAAATCTACAAAAACAGGAATAAACTCATTAAAAAATAGGTGCTTCTGAGATCTGAGTTGTAAAGAAAAAGATCTAGCTCAGCTGTCTTCAATACAGAACAAATATTATTTCACAACTGACTAATCATTTTCAAGTTACTGCAACAATTAAAAATGGTATTTGTATTTGTAGTGCAAAAGTTCATGTATATAATCACCTGAAGTACCTTATTTCTTTTCTCTTTCATATTCCTTTCCCCTCTAAAGTGTCTTGTGCAGAGGCACAGATGGCACAAGCAGCAGGGATTTAAAGACAGTTCTGTGTATCAGAGAGTTATATCTAAACTTCCTATCCATTCCTACATTGTCGTTCAGTGGGGTAAGGCATGGTAGATCCAAAATTGAACAATGGGTATGAGGCATTTTTAAACGTTTCATATTAAAACTAAATGCTTAATGTGTATAACTTCAGAACACTTATAATAGCATACAATTCTAAAGTCCTTTATTTACTATTAATTAAATGCTTTTAAAAGTAAGCATACAACCCATAGTATTTAAGTTTAAGCCAAAATGAACAGAAATGCATGTAAGAAACTGCTTTGAATACAAAAAAGCGATTGGTAATTGGTAGTTTCCAGTTCTGGGGGAAATAGCCCTCAAAAGTCAAAGGGGGCCCAGATAGCTTATCTTCATATAAAGACTTACTACTGAAAAAGAGGAAACTAAAAATACACAACGTATACTGAAATTTGAACAGGCTGAGGACTTACAACACCAATCATCCAAAGATAAGATGGTTAAAAGCACATACAGTAAAAATATTTCATGTTGTATGATAATTACCAATTATTTCCACAGCTGGGACATGCAAAGTAACATGCCAGAGGTCACAAACTAATCAGTGCCTGAACCAGGAGCAGAAGAAAAGTATTTAATTCTGCACCCCACTTTTGAATCAGCAGATAGCATAACCATAGGTAAGAACCATTCACAGAACCATAGGTAAGAGCAAATACATCTCCCAGTAAACATTTTTCATTAGCTGACTGTTCATAATGCTCCAGAATTTCACATATAGAAGTAGTATTCCTAATTCCATTAAAATAAAATTAATTCACTAAGCGAGTGTGTTGACATTTTGTTCCCTTCATTCTATGTCTGTTTTTCTATTATTTGCATCTAGCAAAATTAAATCCTCAGAATAAACAAAAATATTGACATGGGCCTTTTTCCTTTGACATTGTAAGCTAGCAGAATAAAGCACTTTTTCTTCCACACATACTTCCACATATTTTTTCAGTTTTCTTTCTCAAGAGAAGCTGTATACATCCCAGCTGCATCTCTTGTATTTCCTCTATTTAATCCTCTTTTCCCACAACTGCCTCTAGAAGCATCTAGCCAAATGTTTAAGAAAGCATGCTCCTTGAAAGCCACTGGCCCTGATCTCTCTGTTTTTATTTTCCTTTCTTTATAGTTCAGTTGTAATATTATTTAAGCCACTGTTCTACTGAAAATGCTGACTTGCTAATAGCACTAAGATCATCCTAGCAATGGCACTTATTATAAGAGCAAGAGATATCCATCTGGATCCTAAAGATCTGAGTTCAATTTTCTACTCTACAGTAAACATCCTGTATGCCTTTTAGCAAAATATCATGAGTCTATCCAAACTCCATTGGTGGAGCACAGGTAACATTTTCCTGCTCTCCTATAGAGCCACATCAAGGTGTTCAGTCACTAGAAATATACTCCCTTCCTCTTCACTGCTTCTTTTTACTTAGTTTTGTTCTACAGCCACTCCTCCTATCAGCAGCTTCCAACCGCAGCTTGAAATAGCCACCATTTATTGGGTTCTCAGGACAAGGCAGTACTGCACATTAAGTCTCAGAAAGCACCAGAAGAAAGCAGAACAAAATCAGCTTTTAAAGTGTGAAAGCACCCGTTCAGAAAATTTCAGTGCTGGCATGCTAAGTGAAAAAATAGCACATTAAGGCGAGTCAAAAAGAAGAAAAAAATCATGGGAAGAAACTTGCAAAATACATAAAAAAATAATAATAAGCCAGCACCAACTTCTGTTCACCCTAAAGCTCTAAGGTAACCCAAGATGAAGAAGTAGTGAGGCACCATTTGTGGTATATTACATCTTGTACCTAAAACTGCTTTGGTACTAGAAGATGGCCAACATGACGCTGATTCTTTTTCAGAAGTTTTAGAGAGACCCAAGGAAGACCTCATAAATGAGCCTCCCAGCCCTCTGAAATGCTAGTGGCATTTATCCTACATATTAAAATTATTAGACATATGGATGAATATGAATAGAGAATAGTCAACACTATTTGTTTCTGGTAGGTTTTTTAACAGAAAATTTGTGCCTCGCAAATTTATTTCATTTCTCTGAAGAAGCAATTATGAATGTGGACAAGGAGTATCCCTTTGATATGGTCTACTTGTATTTTCAAAAGGCATTCAGTAATGTTCCTCACCCAAAGGCTCTTAAATAATCTAAACAACATGGGAATGTCCTTGGATGGATAAAGAACTGTTTAGGAGATCAGAAACAGAGCCAAAGAACAAAAAGCCAGTGGAGTCCCACAGGGTTTTGTGCTGGGACCTAAGGCCCTCAGTATATTCATAAATGAATTAAAGGGGGAAGAATACTGAGGTGACAAAGAATGGTGCTGACACTAAACTATTCAAGGCAATAAAGAAGAGAGAGAGTTTCAGAAAAGGCTCATGATAATGAGTGGCTTGGCAAAGAAATGACAGTTGAAATTCAGCTTAGATAAATGCATATGGGGAAAAACAACCTGAATTTCACATATAAACTCTTGCTCCAGGCTGACTAATTCAAGGCAAGATGAAAATCTTGAGGATTTACTAAGTAGTTTGATGAAAACATAATCTGAATAATTTGTAACAGTCAGAAAAAGACTGTAGAACACCAGCAGTCATAAGAACAGGATTATTCCACTGTATAACTCCCTGACTCATTGGTATTGTGAAAATTGTGAGTAGGTCTGACCTCTCTTACCCAAAAGAAGGAGAATTGGAAGAGATGTCAAAAAGGATATGTAGGAGTACTGTAAGGAGCCCAAGCCAGGAAAACACTAACTTAGGTTCCACAATCTGAAACTGAGACCATTTAATCTGAAATACAGTAGTAGTTTAAAAGATAAAGAGTAACCTGTGGAAGAATTTTTAGTATACCTTTCAATATAACTAGAGAACAACAAGATGATAAGAACTAGATTCAAAAGTATCAGAAGGAAGTACTTCTTGATCACTGTGCTGTCTAACCTATGGCTATAGACGAAAAAGGTCATTTAGGTTCAAAAAGTGAATGGACAATCCACAGAAATAAATTCTTCAAAATCTTAGAGGGACGTGTAGACTCCTGGCTGCTGGGAGAATATTCTGGGGAAATATCAGTATGCAACTGCCTGTACTTACCTTCTCTTGTCACTGTCTACATGTAATATTTCTGGTTTGCTTTGAAGACATTTCATTGCTGAGGTCACTCTACAAATTTAGAACTGTACATTCTGGATAACTGCTTGTTCTGACATTTTCTCAAATTTTACCTGAGCTTCATACTTGGCATCGCAAATTAGTATTCAATGTCTGAATGCACCTTTATTGACAGCAGTGTTATACATGGGAGCATCAACAAAATAGGTGTGGGCATAGGTTGTTGTATTTATAAATCTTAGTAGAATATTTCATCTGGAACTTTCTCTACTTTTTCCTGCCCATTGCAGCTGTTGGATTCCCTAAGTAGCAATCAATACTTGTCATCTTGGAGTTCATGTTCTGCACTAATTGTGGTCCTGTGCAGGGAGCAGCAGGTGGTTTCTGAACGTCTCAGAAATCCTGGTTCAGGACATATGAGGGAACCACTTCTCTGCTGACCATTCCCATTTTGACTCTTTTGTGTAACTTCTGCTTCTTTTCCTAATATGAGTCCAAGCAGGAAAGGCCTAAAGTAGCTGAAGAAAGTTGAGTAAAAGTGGGAGGATGATGAACAAGGATATTTCCCAGTCTACTGTCTGTGTAGCAGCAGCAGTAATTGTGACTTTCTAGCTCTTTCCAAATAGACAGAAAGAATGAGAATCCTGTTTTTCTCATTATTCCACTTTGACAGCTACTTCTGTTTAGAGTATCAAATCTTTGCATTGTACTCTCAGAAGTCTGTACCATGGCTAGCACAAAGGAGCTTTGACACTTGCAAGTGATGTTGCAATGCATGAAGTCTGGTAGTCATGGCCATTATTGGTATCTTCACCTTCTGTCCTTCTTCTTATGGGATCTGGATTGGATCCTTCAGATCCAGTTCTGCTGCTCTTCATAGCTTTCCAGGCTGGGGAAGTTAAATCTGGCAGAAAGTTTTAACACAAAGAAACAAGGAACCGCCTTTCACTTGACAAATCATTACAATGGGGAAACCATTACAATATGAATTGAGCACTAAATAAATAAATAAAAAGGGTTCCGGAATCAGAATAATGGGAAATGTTATCATTGCTGAAAGTGCTCTGGATGCAGTTTCTAAACCACTGCTTAAGAGAAACTGAATACAGAGTTCAGTCAATACATTCAGGCTGATAAATTACAGAGATCACTGGTCAGACAAGGAATGGCTGTTCACATGTTCTTACACTATAATTTCTGTAATTGATTGATGTCTTTAACTCCTTGTCAAGTGTTAAAGGAGATGAAGGATGGATTGACTAGTAAAGTAACCTTTGGCAGAAGACAGTTTGAAATCCTTGGATGCCATTATAAATGTCAGTCATTAATGTTTTATCAGACTGGACACCAGTAGCACACAGCAGTTAAGCTGCCAGATTGATACTGAACCTAATAATATCTGCAGGGTGCAAGTGAAAGCAAGGAAGCTAAGATTACTTTATCAAACAATCTGGCTGCATTAGTAAGAAAAGGTGTTTCCTACTTAAAAGAGCTAAAGGTTCCAAATAGGGACATACCTATACTTCGTTACCTGAAGTGGAAAAAACACACTAAACTTCTTGTTCTTTTATGAACAAATTTAGGCTAAATAGTAGGGGAAATAAATCCTAGCTATCAACATATTGTTCCATTAGCATTTAGCATATAGACTGTAACATCCTTTTGAGGTCTCTGCCACTACCAAGACTGACTGTATTCACAACATGACACAGATCTTTGCTAGGGCAGTATTGCACTATGTTGGGGGTTGGGTTTGTTCCTTCTTTCTCTGGGGAATTTTTTCCCCACGGGTTGCCAAGGGGACCGGGTGTTGGATACTTGAGAGTGCTTGGCTGAAACAAAGAGATGGACAAAAGGTGGAAGGGGGAGATAACGCAGGTAAAAAACACAGCTTGAGGCAGCTGCGTGCTTTTTTGCTTCCGGCGTTCGGGAGACGCGTGTCGGCCGCTCCTCGAGGATCTCAGCCGCCGCAAAGCACGCCGAGGAGAAGCTGGGCGCTTTCTGCCTCGCCTTCGAACTTCTTCGGCGCTGCTCCTCTTGCTGCAGCGTGACCCTGCACCCCCTGCCCTGCCGGGACATCCTGCCCCTGCGTGCCGGGACACCCTGCCATCCCAGCGACCAGCCCGGGACTTTTCCACTGTTCCAGCTTGGTGCTCTGAGGATCCTGCAGGGACACCGAAACCAAACTGCCCTGGGTTTTGTGAAACAAAGCCCTCAAGGTTCTTGGTACTGTTGTCGTTTGTCATTAATGCTGTAGTTGTTTGGGGGGGGGGGGAGTTTTTTTTGTGTTTGTTTGCTTTGTATTACATACTAGTAAAGAACTGCTATTCCTATTTCCCAAATCTTTGCCAAAGAGCCTCTGATTGTAATTTTACCTAGCAGATACCTGTCTTCCTAAACCAAGACAGATTTTGGCGCCCAAGTGTGGGGCTTGAGGGCACTGAGAAAAGAAAAGGGAAGAGAAATAGCAGTTCTTAACTAACCTAGTACTTTCTTTTGTGTGCGTTGGATATAAAAACCTCATTAGGCTGCATCATGTGGTCTAACTTAGCCTGGTTTGGGTGGCATGTGGTTGTGGCTGTATTCCTTCCATTTGCAGGCCCTTATCTAAACATGGGCCCTATAACTAAGGCTACTGTGACTGTCATCCAGTTTATTTTATGGCTTAATAAGGTGAAGAACTCATGGATTTTTAATTTCCTCTGGAAGGCAGGCACATGGATTCAGGGCTATCGTACACTAACTGTGTGTTTTTGGAGTTACTTTAACAATGGTACCTACTGTGAGGAAATGACACCGGGGGAAGTTTCTTTTTCCCAACCCTTTACCCATCTCTTTGGGTCTGCCCCACCAGTTTTTGAAGGGTTTAAATCCTCTCTGAATGCTAATGATATCATACAATGGCTGGTGCTGCTAATATGCGTATTCTGTTTAGCATTCAGAGATAAGGGAAGATTGACCTGGATAACCACCCTGATACCTAGCCCACAGAATAGGGATGATACCCCAGAGCCTGACTCTGCCCCACAGCCTGCCTCAGAAAGGACCCACCCGGATTGGGTTAAAGCTCTGGTAAAAGAGATACATGAGATAGGCCAGATGCTGAGAGAGTACATTTCCCCAGCTCATGAAAAACCCTCCCCCTGCCCCGAGAAGGCAGAGACTGATGGTGCAGCAGTGGAACCCACAGATGTTACAACTGTCCAGGTTCCAGCTGAACCACAAGGGCAGCCACAGCCAGCAGCAGTCGCCCCTGTGGAAACAAGGAAGTGTAAAGTGAAATCGTCAGATCCTGATATTAAGGGTAAGAAAGGAGGGTCCTCACAGTCCACAGAAGAGCCACAGGTTGAGATCATCACTGAGTCCCTGACATATGAAAGTCTACGTAATCTGCAAAAAGATATTGCACGACGAGGACGTGAGGCTTATACAGCCTGGCTACTTCGAGTCTGGGACCTTATGGGTACAGGTGTGCAACTGGATAGGGCTGAAGCAAGGAATTTGGGACCCTTGACCCAGGACTCAGGTATAAATCAGGTATTTGTAAGAGAGCAAAGGCCCCTTCCCCTTTGGGAACGACTTCTAATGAGTGTGAGAGAGAGATTTGTCCACAGAGACAGAATGCAAGAGCACAACAATAGAATGCGATGGAAGACCCTTGAGGAAGGAATCCAACAGTTGAGAGAAGTGGCAGTATTGGAAGTACTTTTTGGGAGGACCGGACAGCATGATAATGACCCCGACAAGGTTAAATGCACAGGGCACATGTTGTGGAATCTGGCAACTCATGGACCATCCCAATACGCCACATTCATCGCAACAATTAATGCCGAGGATAACCGAGAGACAGTGGGTTCTGTTGCCAACAAGCTCAGAAATTATGAAAGTATGATCAGTGGCCCAATGCAGGCTCATGTCTCTGCGGTGGTGAAGGAACTCAAAGAGGAGATGAGGGAAATGAGAGAGGAGATGAGAAGGAACAGTTCCCATGTAGCACCGGTGCGAGTCACAGGCCCCAGAATCAGAGCCCAACATCCCCCAGCGAGAGAGAGAGGGTACACCCCTCGAGCTGACCTGTGGTTTTATCTGCGGGACCATGGGGAGGACATGGGAGCGTGGCATGGGAAACCTACTTCTGTCCTGGCAGCACGGGTACGTGAGCTCAAGGAGAGAAACGCTAACAGAGGGAGTTCCACTAGAATGAAGGTAGCCTCAGCCTCCCATGAGCAAGCTGCCAGGTATTACGGAGGTGGGAATGCTGTGTCAGATTCCCTCGAAGGAACCTCTACCATGTACGTCCAAGAAGGGAATAATAACCAGTGCTAGAGGGGCCCTGCCTCTAGCCAGGAAGAGGCACGGGAAAATCGGGTTTTTTGGACTGTGTGGATTCGATGGCCTGGCACATCAGAGCCACAAAAATATGAAGCTTTAGTAGATACTGGGTCGCAGTGTACTCTAATGCCATCAGGACATGTGGGGGCAGAACCGATTTCCATTGCCGGGGTGACGGGGGGATCACAGGAACTGACTCTGGTTGAAGCCGAGGTGAGCCTGACCGGGAAGGAGTGGCAGAAACTTCCGATTGTGACCGGCCCAGAGGCTCCATGTATTCTGGGCATAGACTTCCTCAGGAATGGATATTATAAAGACCCTAAAGGACTCAGATGGGCTTTTGGAATAGCTGCTGTGGAGACAGAGAACATTAAGCAGTTGAACACCTTGCCGGGACTATCAGAGAACCCATCTGCAGTGGGACTCCTGAAGGTAGAAGAACAACAAGTACCTGTTGCCACCTCGACAGTGCACCGTCGGCAGTATCGGACAAATCGGGACGCCGTGATCCCCATCCACAAGATGATCCGTGAGCTGGAGAGCCAAGGGGTGGTCAGCAAAACCCACTCACCCTTCAACAGCCCCATCTGGCCTGTGCGCAAGTCTGATGGAGAATGGAGACTGACTGTGGACTATCATGCATTGAATGAAGTGACTCCACCGCTGAGCGCTGCTGTGCCGGACATGCTGGAACTTCAGTACGAGCTGGAGTCCAAGGCAGCGAGGTGGTATCCACTATTGACATTGCCAATGCATTTTTCTCCATTCCTCTGGCTGCAGAATGCAGGCCTCAGTTTGCTTTCACCTGGAGGGGCGTGCAGTACACCTGGAACCGGCTGCCCCAGGGGTGGAAACACAGCCCCACCATCTGCCATGGGCTGATCCAGGCTGCACTGGAGAAAGGTGAGGCTCCGGAACATCTACAGTACATTGATGACATCATTGTGTGGGGAAAGACTGCAGCTGAAGTGTTCGAGAAAGGAGAGAGGATCATCCAGATTTTGCTGAAAGCCGGGTTTGCCATCAAGAAGAGCAAAGTCAAGGGACCTGCCAGAGAGATCCAGTTCCTGGGAGTAAAGTGGCAAGATGGACGGCGGCAGATCCCCACTGAGGTCATTGATAAGATCACAGCAATGTCTCCACCGACCAGCAAAAAGGAAACACAAGCTTTCCTAGGAGCCATAGGTTTTTGGAGGATGCACATTCCTGAGTACAGTCAGATCGTGAGCCCTCTCTACCTGGTTACCCGCAAGAAAAACAATTTCCACTGGGGCCCTGAACAGCAACAAGCCTTTGCCCAGATCAAGCAGGAGATTGCTCATGCAGTAGCCCTTGGCCCAGTCAGGACGGGACCAGATGTGAAGAATGTGCTTTATTCTGCAGCCGGGAACAACGGTTTGTCCTGGAGCCTTTGGCAGAAGGTGCCAGGGGAGACCCGAGGCCGACCACTGGGATTCTGGAGTCGAAGTTACAGAGGATCTGAAGCCAACTACACTCCCACAGAGAAGGAGATCTTGGCTGCCTATGAAGGAGTTCAAGCCGCCTCAGAAGTGATTGGCACAGAAGCACAACTCCTCTTGGCACCCCGACTACCAGTGCTGGGGTGGATGTTTAAAGGAAAGGCTCCCTCCACGCACCATGCCACCGATGCCACATGGAGCAAATGGACTGCCCTCATCACACAGCGTGCCCGTATTGGAAACCCAAATCGCCCTGGGATTTTGGAGATAATTACAAACTGGCCGGAAGGAGAAAACTTCGGTTTCACGGACGAAGAGGAGCAGGTACAAGTGACACGAGCTGAAGAAGCTCCTCCATACAACCAACTGCCAGCAGAAGAAACACACTACGCTCTCTTCACTGACGGTTCCTGTCGCATCGTGGGAATGAACCGTAAGTGGAAAGCAGCCGTATGGAGCCCCACACGACAGGTTGCAGAAGCCACTGAAGGAGAAGGGGGATCAAGTCAGCTTGCTGAACTCAAAGCTGTTCAATTAGCCCTTGACATTGCTGAAAGAGAGAAGTGGCCAAAGCTCTACCTCTACACTGATTCGTGGATGGTAGCCAATGCTCTGTGGGGCTGGCTGGAAAGGTGGAAAAAGGCCAACTGGCAGCGTAGAGGAAAACCAATCTGGGCTGCTGATGAATGGAAGGACGTTGCCACTCGTGTAGAGAAGCTGCCTGTGAAAGTCCGCCATGTAGATGCCCATGTTCCCAAGAGTTGGGCTAATGAGGAACACCAAAACAACAAGCAGGTAGATCAGGCTGCCAAGATAGAAGTGTCAAAGATAGATTTAGATTGGCAACACAAGGGAGAGTTGTTCCTAGCCCGATGGGCCCATGATGCCTCGGGTCATCAGGGCAGAGATGCCACCTATAAGTGGGCCCGAGACCGAGGGGTGGATTTAACCATGGACAGTATTTCTCAGGTTATCCATGACTGTGAGACATGTGCTGCAATCAAGCAAGCCAAGCGGGTGAAGCCCTTATGGTATGGTGGGCGGTGGTCCAAATATAAATATGGGGAAGCCTGGCAGATTGACTACATCACCCTTCCCCAAACCCGCCAGGGCAAGCGTTATGTGCTAACCATAGTGGAAGCCACCACTGGATGGTTGGAGACCTACCCTGTGCCTCATGCTACTGCCCGGAACACCATCCTGGGCCTGGAAAAACAAGTCCTGTGGAGACATGGCACCCCTGAGAGAATCGAGTCGGACAATGGGACTCATTTCAAGAATAGTCTTATAAGCACCTGGGCTAGAGAACATGGCATTGAGTGGGTGTACCATATTCCTTATCATGCACCAGTGGCCGGGAAAGTTGAACGGTGCAATGGCCTGCTTAAAACTACCTTGAAAGCACTGGGTGGGGGAACCTTTAAGAATTGGGATACTAATTTAGCAAAGGCCACCTGGTTGGTGAACACTCGAGGTTCCACCAACCGAGCAGGTCCTGCCCAATCTGAGCCCTTGCAAAAGACAGACGGAGATAAGGTTCCAGTGGTACACATGAGAGGTATGCTGGGAAAAACTGTTTGGATTAATCCTGCCTCCAGCAAAGACAATCCCATCCGTGGGGTTGTCTTCGCTCAGGGACCAGGTTGCACCTGGTGGGTGATGCAAAAGGATGGAGAGACCCGATGCATACCTCAAGGGGACCTTGTTTTGGGGTGAACTATCCATGACAATGTGGCTGCATCCATATTTGCATATATATATATGTATTTTTAATAGTTAAAACTCAATGTAATATGTTTGTATGGGAAAAAAATTCGGGGTGGATAATGTTGGGGGTTGGGTTTGTTCCTTCTTTCTCTGGGGAATTTTTTCCCCACGGGTTGCCAAGGGGACCGGGTGTTGGATACTTGAGAGTGCTTGGCTGAAACAAAGAGATGGACAAAAGGTGGAAGGGGGAGATAACGCAGGTAAAAGACACAGCTTGAGGCAGCTGCGTGCTTTTTTGCTTCCGGCGTTCGGGAGACGCGTGTCGGCCGCTCCTCGAGGATCTCAGCCGCCGCAAAGCACGCCGAGGAGAAGCTGGGCGCTTTCTGCCTCGCCTTCGAGCTTCTTCGGCGCTGCTCCTCTTGCTGCAGCGTGACCCTGCACCCCCTGCCCTGCCGGGACATCCTGCCCCTGCCTGCCGGGACACCCTGCCATCCCAGCGACCAGCCCGGGACTTTTCCACTGTTCCAGCTTGGTGCTCTGAGGATCCTGCAGGGACACCGAAACCAAACTGCCCTGGGTTTTGTGAAACAAAGCCCTCAAGGTTCTTGGTACTGTTGTCGTTTGTCATTAATGCTGTAGTTGTTTGGGGGGGGGGGGAGTTTTTTTTGTGTTTGTTTGCTTTGTATTACATACTAGTAAAGAACTGCTATTCCTATTTCCCAAATCTTTGCCAAAGAGCCTCTGATTGTAATTTTACCTAGCAGATACCTGTCTTCCTAAACCAAGACACACTACAAAAGTTCGAGCCTAAGAAGGCACGTACTGCACAGAAGATGAGAAGACAGAGAAGCAGCCAGACAAAATATTTTTGTGAACTTCATATTTAAAGTCAATTACTCCCATTGGGGCAGCTGTGCACTATTGCTCCCTGTGAATATTCAGGAAGAAATGAATAGTGATATTCAAAAATGAACTGTGATCAGTCATGTCAAGGTCTGGATAAATACCAATAGCAGCTGCAGGTATGTGACATTAAAGGCGTGTGCTAAATCTGAGATACTTAGCATAAGTTCTTCTTCCTCCAACACAAATCCATCAGTGAGCACAATCAGATCCCCTCCTACAGAATATATAATTGCGTATGTGAAACTCATGTGTTTCTGGAGGCCCTACACCATGTCTTAAATGAGAGTGAAAACTTCAAAACAGACACATGCTGAAGATTTTTGTTAGCATCAGAAAACAGTTATCCATTAGGGAAGCCAAGGGAAACCCAGAAAAAAAGAACCCAAAGGAAATTGGCATCTTGCCTTTTAGTTGGAAGGCATTCAAAAGTAAACTTCAGACAATGGCTCTAACACCTCCCTACTGATTTTTACCAGCCAAGTAACAATTTGCAGTCACAGCTCAAAACTGTGCCTGCAGCTCTAAAATGTCATTATGGAGTACTGTTTAATACTAAAGCAAAGAGGACCACTGCATTTGTCTCCACAGGACTGAATTCTACAACAATGGAAGCAGACACTGTGGTCCAGATTCCAGGATCTTATGGACTCCTTTCCATTACAGGGTATGAAACAATGCAAATTAAAGGCAATGCTCATAAGCGGGATGTGTTCTACCAGCTACACAGTAAAAGTTATTTTCAGCTTCTGAGTTTCAACTACTGTTTCAGCCTTGAGCTCAGGTAGTATATAAGCTAATGGAGGTTGGCCTACACATTACAGAAAGCAGGCTGCAATTTCATTTAAAGCTTCTCCACACAAAGAAAATGAAGAGGAAAGACTGGTCTCCAGACTTTTGTTCATTAAAAATACATCTGGATAACAAAAGCTATAATACCAAGTTCTTCTGTAGAATGCAAAAAAACCTATCCAGATTCTGCCATACTAATATTAGTCTCCTTGACTCTGAGTTTTTACTTTTTCTGTTACAAAGTTACTCAAGTAATTTTTTTCTGATCTTAAAAGAAGAAAGTAGGAAAGTACAACCTAAAGTACTTAGAACATGTTCTGTATGGAATATAAAAAAACAAATATCTGTGCACCCTACCAATAACTCTTCATCTTAGTTGAGAGTTATCAGCTATGATTTTTCATTCTATTTAATTGTCCTATTCAGCCTACAGTCTTGATTGTGGCAGAATCAGCCAAATCTCAAATTTTTTAGTAGCTCTATTGATGCAAACCTGGGGATGTCGAGTATAACTTGCTCAGGCAAGGCCATTGGCCTTGATGACACCTCTAGACCCCAAATTTGTGCTGAAAAGTACATATGCATAGAGGAAACATGTCTTTAATAAGAGCTAGTTAGAAGCTGTAACAGCTCCATAAACTTTCTGGTAAAGAAAGTAAATACAGTTTAGAAAAAAGGTACACACACTAGAAGGGAAACGTACCATTTTTTTACATTATAAGCAGTAAGAAATTATAATAATGGGAGTGTTTGCTTCTTAACTTACAACTTTTCATGTTCAGTGTTGACTTCATAATGTTCAGAAGGTGGCCTGATTTCAACAGCAATCCACATCAATGGTTTTGATGGCAGAGCTGGTAAAGGTGGGTTGGGAATAGAAATCAGAAGTCCTCACCAGTGATTTTTTTCAAGGTTAAAGAAATATTTGACGTCTTTCTTTCCTGTATCTATGGCTTGAAGAAAAGCTCTTTGTTTCCTATAAATATGAAGTTCATCATTTATGAACTGTAAATGACAGTTCAGCTCTTTGAAAGAAGTGTCAGTTGCTGCCTCAACAGTAAAAACTGACCATGTTTGCAAGCGCCAACTCTAGACTTGAACACACTCCACGTCTACAGAATGGATATCACACCTCTGACACTGGTCCTGTGTTCTGACATACAATCAAAAAATGGTTAACAGGGGAGTGATTAGGGATCCCACAACAGAAGATACCCTTGAGTTGTTGCTGAGTAGTGCTCATAACCACATTTAAAATCTTTATAATTAAAGAATTGTAGCATCAGCCTTAACATGCTTAGATTCAGTGTCCATGAAATAGGAAAAAAACCCCAAACTGAAAAAAACCACCCACCAAAGAAAAAACAAGAAAACTAATTTTTAAAATCTTCAAAATTGCATTCTCTTTCAAAAGTAAAAAAACACATAAGACCAAAAATGTTTATTTTAAAAACAGCTGGAAGGAACATCTAAGAGGGTAAAAAACCCTTCAAGCAGTATGGTGTCCATCCAAAGGTGCCTAAAGAGGCACACAGCAAATACACACTGACTATTAGGAAGCCTTATGACAGAGCAAAATAATACCAACATGGGCAAGTAGAAAGCTGATACACATAATTAGTAAATTCAGAAAAATTAAATGTTATCCAAAACCCCAACCAACCAAGCAAAATCATTAACTCATATATGTTCAAAAGTACCATGAAAACCACCATGCTGAAGACATCAATGTTGGAAATTATTTTCAAAAAACTAAAAAAACTTAGAGCAAAATAGCTACATATGTAGTGTAGCCTCTTGTTTAGTATGAGCTCTGCCTCTATGAATGGGAAGGTGACATGTTTTATGCCAATTTTAAACTAATACTCCTCTGGAGACTGCCCACCCTGTGGAAGTGCCAACCATCTGAAAGGCTGCTTGGCTGCTCAGTGCAGACATGTATTGTTCACCCTATTCAACAATGCTCTAGGGAGCCAAACTTCTTGGAACACCACGTAAATTTGTTTCCTGCCCCAGGAGACCTCGGTTTGCTTTCCAGAAGAAATAGAACTTTGAGAATTCTCCATTAAAAATCTGTCTCCAAAGGAGTTAATAACTCACTAATACACCATTGCTAACCTGAGATGGTTTAAGGAAGAGTATGGATCAGAAAACATTCCAGTTTCACAGAGAGAAGCTTTCAATTTTCACTCTGAAGCCTCTAGTGTTCTGTTCCAGTATCTAACCTGTTCTGTTTCTCATAAAATTCCAGCAAAACTAGATTTACCAGACATTGTTTTCATCTAGATGGTCTCAATTTTAGGAAGATTGAAGTGTGTTGTTTTGGGGTTTTTTTGTTGGTTTTTTTTTTTTTTTGCATTCAAGTGCAGTTCGGACCATGAAAGATCAGGTATCCATCTGTCAGGCTTTGAATCTCATACTCATTTCCCAGATGCTTTGGGGCACTGGGAGGGCACTTCTGTGCCAAAGATTTAGCAGGAATTATACTCTGTTGTTTAGCTGGCTGGCTGATTTGCTTATTACTTTTCCCTTCAGATGGCTGTTTCTGATTCAAACCATATGCAGCCATTTTCCCAACCATCCTCAGGGTCCTCCTCAAAACTAACCTACTCCATAACACAAAAAAACCCTGCCATTTATACTGCAGTACAAACATAAAGCAGAAATGATAACAATATTCAGAATACCTCAAGCTATGAATAATGAATTAAAGTTTTACTAATATTACGTGAAGTTGTCTAAGGTCAACTATACCAATTCTGCAAACTGAGTCACTCATCCTAAAGGATTGACCATTCCACTATAAATATAAGTTACTTAGAGCTGTGAATTTTTTACAGGGCTTTTTAAAAAACATAAAACCAAGATGTATATTAATATTATAGAGTGATCTGCAAGAATGGAACAGTCATATGTCTGAATTTTAGAAGGTTTCAGGGTCAATAATAGTGAAGTTTTTAAGATAGCCAATATTTGAAGAGAAGAAAATCTTGTAATTTGACAATAGCTTCTAGGTTGCAGCATGAAAATCTGATGGATATGTTGTTGCTGTGAGATTTCCGAAATCCTGCCTGTATGGTCATAGATGGAATCTGGTCCACTAGATCTTAAATATAAGAAGTGTCAGGGTTCCCTTCTTATTGACTTTCACAAATCAAAAGACTGAGATTGAAAGGCTCCTCAATGGCTCAAATGGGTATAGTCAAGATAGAGAATTCTAGCTGCTTGTCCTTCCTGAAATTGCTGCTAATTTTGGAATGTACTTTACTGTGATCAGATTTCACCCTAATGTAACATCCAGAAAATGAACTTTGATGCTTATCTTGCATTCCTTTTGATTGCAGAAGGTTTAAGTTTCTAACTAATTTTGTTGAAGAGTGGAAGTTCTGCTTCCTCCCTAGATTTCCTACACCTCTCTCCCGTCTTTTCAAATGTCAATTATTATCCAGCATCTCAGAAACAAACTAGTGTATTTAAAACATTTGCCAACAGAAACACCTTAATAAAGAAGTTACATAAAGTACAAGCTCAAGCACTGCCTAATCAGTTTGGATTAAGCACATCGGGTTTTATTCACTCAACTGGAAAACTAACATTTGCTCAGCTTGGAAACTAATTCTTTGTGCTTACTGGTGCTAAAAATGTGCAGTTATCTCCATCACAGTGTTTATTCAGTACTTCTGCGAGCATCCACTGCTTGGTTAGATTAAGCTGACAAAATTCCCAAGGTATTTGGAATTCCCAAAGAAAATGTTAAATAAAAAAAAAATCTTTAATGCTTGGAAGGATACTGTTTTCTTCTCCTTCCACATTCTCTGCTGTGAAAATTGGTTATGCTTCTATTGTCAGTAAAGTTTTGACCTGGTCCTATTTTTCTTTCAAGTATGCCATCAAAGATGAACAATTCAGTTAATAAATGCTACTCGACTTTTACCAGCAACTCAACAGCTGTGGGCAAGGCTATTCTACTCAGAAAGGAGACTAATATAAGCTTTGAGCTACCTTGCCTGGGAGGAAGTCCTGCTGCAGAAGCACAAATTATATATATCCTGGATAAGTTGAAAATCCTGTCATGTAGGCTAGCAAGGCATTGTCCTTTATTCAGAGTGCTTCTGAAGAAGGTTGGCTCACTCAGGAACATGAGAGAAGGTATTTTAGTGTGCAAAACAGTTAAATTTTCATTTCCAGGACAAATCTGGTTGTTGCTTCTCACAAAGCTTTCCATAAACAGCCTGAAAACTGTTTTGATCTATTAGTCATAATCTTGCATTATCACTTACCTGTTTGCCAAGAAACAAAATCATGTTTGCAGTTTTTTAATATCTCAGCATACTTGATTTTTCAGTCTTCTAGCAAGATAAATAAGATTCTAATTGTTTTTTTTTTCCTTTTCCTAATAAAATAAATATTTTTTCCTTAAGTCATCTCATTGATTTCAGTATGCTCTGTTTGGTTTTTGACTGAGAAACTGCATTGGATCATGTACTATATTAGATCTTAAACCTCTTCTCTTTTCTCTGCATCTTACTCAACTCTGGGTTTTTTAGCACTCTTCTTTTTTAGCTCTATTACTCTTACTTCTTTTTCTATCACTGATAATGTGAAGTTTTTTCTACCTGCTGTCTCACAAATATTTTCTTGGCACTAGCAAGGACTTCTCACTTTGGTATCATTGTTTTCATCTCTAAATTTTTCTCCTAGAACTCCCAACTGGCTACAGATTCCTCAGGTAGAAGCATAGCTTCTAGAACTACCACACAAACACAAGACAATGGATGTATGCAGAGCAGACTTTCTTAGGTGATCAAGCTGAATTTCTGTCCTCACACATCCTCTGTCTTCTCTCGTTTAGCATCATTTTCTCACTTTGCATTTCATTAATTATTTCACTGTCTCCTTAACTAGACTTTTGCAGCCATCTTGCCAACAGTTCTGCTGTTCAAAAGTCTCTGATGCTCCTAATTCTTTCCTCTCTGTTTCATGCAGGTTCCTATATGCATTCCTCAGTGTTTGATAGCTTTATTCTGTTTGCTGGTGTCCATCCATCCATCCATCCATCCATCCCCTTGTCAATTTTTGCTCATGCTTTACTAGCAATGGCTTCAGGATAGCAGATTCCCATGGTTTTGACTGCATCCCTCTACTCTCTTCATACAGAGAGAGCAAAGCAGATAAGACTGACTATATTGAATAAGGCAGGATGAGAACCCATTCCAGCCTAAATCAGTGAGTGCTCCTCTTAAGAAGCTGGCTCTTTACCAATTTCTTTTTTGGTGCAACTAAACTACAAGGCAAAAATCACAGAAATACATGGTACTGACCTTTTTTTCTTCTGTATGTTGTACAATCTATCATAAAATTCAAAATGTACTGTCTTACACTGCAGAATAATCTGAAATTTTAATGGAAAATACTAGACATAATGCTAGCTATGATAATGAAAATGTAGTATGACTCTTCAGTGCAATAAGAGTAGTATGTCCACAGAATTGCAACAAGCAGATAAGGAATATAGTAACTGACTTGTATTATGGTCTCTACATACACAGTGTCAAATTTCTGAAGCTCATTATTTTCACAGAATCACTGAATATTCTGACTTGGAAGGGATGCACAAGGATCACTGAGGAAAGCTCCTGGTCCAGCACAGCACCACCCCCAAGAATCACATCACATGCCCCAGAGTACTGGAAAATGTCTCTTGAGCTCTTCCAGGCTTGGTACTGTGACCATTTCCCTGGGGAGACTCTTCCAGTGCCCAACCACCCTCTGAGTGAAGAACATTCCTAATACCCAGCCTAAACCTCCCTCAACACAGCTTCATGCCATTCCCTCCTGTCCTGTCACTGGTAACCAGAGAACACAGAACACTGTCTGCCCCTTCTCTTCCTCTCATGAGGAAGTTGTAACTGCAATGAGGTCTTCCCTCAGTCTCCTCCAGGCTGAACAGACCAAGTGATCTCAGGCACTTCCTCATATGGGTTCTTTTCAAGGCCCTTCAACATCATCACACCCTCTTTTGGATGTTCCCTAATAGTTCAATGTCTTTCTTATTTCAGCAGCTGCCAATACTGTGCCTGATGCACCCCAGGACAGGGTTGGCCCTCCTGGCTGCCAGGGCACTGCTGGCTCATGTTCAACTTGCCAGTGACCAGGATCCATGGTGCTGCTCTCCAGCCCCTCATTCCCCAGTCTGTCTGTATGTCCCAGGTTGCCCCATCCCAGATGCAGAATCTGTCACTTTCCCTTGCTGAATTCCCTTTAATTTCGGTGACTGCCCAGCCCTCTAATAAGTTGAGGTCTCTCTGCAGAGCCTCCTTGCCTACTAGGGGAGTCAACAGCTCCTCCCAGTTTTGTATTATCTATGAACTTGTTTAGTATCCCTTCCAGTCATGCATCCAAGTCATTTATGAAGATGCCAAAGAGCAAAGGGACAAGGATGAAGCCCTCTGAAATTCCACTAGTGACCAGTTGTCAGTCTGATGTCACCCTATTCACTGTAACCTTTTGTGCCTCACTCATGAGCCAGTTGTCACACATCACATGATCTGTTTATCCAGCTATTTTCCTTCAGATAGTTTGTAAATGGACAGTACCATATACCTGTGGAGGTGAAGGCAATATTCAAGAAAACAAATACTGCCAACTACTTTAAACAAAGTGCTCACAGAAAGCTGAACCGTCACAAAGGCTGTCTAGATTACCAAACAATGCATGTGGATCTGTAGATCACAACAGTGTGTTCTGAAGCTCACATATCTCAGCTGCCTGTTTTTTATGGAATTTCATGTCAGACTAGGTTCATTTTGGTTACATAGAATGAAAGTGGTTATGAATATGGTGTGAAGTTGTCTCAAGGCCCAGTTCCTGCTGCTGGTGTCTCTGAGAGGCTGCTTTGCATTTGGTATGCTGGAATGAAACTTCTAATTTAATTCCCATTGAATGGAGCCTTTTTCTTATGCACCAAATGTGATAACTGAACTAATATTTAACAAATTTATTTTCATCTCTAGCAAATTGTACTAACTTTACTTTGACTAGTGGAGTTTTGATATAAGTTGTGGCCAAGTATAATTATCTTAAAAGAAACCATCAATCTCTCAAGTTCAGTATCTAGACAAGCAGCTGGAACAAAATACTAAGAGAACCATTTGCAATTCTGACAACTGAAATTGTGGGGGTGTAGGGGGATGGTGTTTGTTTGATTTGAAAGATTGGAGTAAATTAGTTGACTCGGCATTCAAGAAGTTTGTAAAGTGTCTAAAATTTATTTCACTTTAATAACCCACAGAAAACTAAAGAAAGTAGTAATGATAGCTAGCATCTTGTTAAATCCTCATCTCTGAGCTCTGATGCTGTTTGTCTTTCATGCAAAATCTCTGCCTGAGTAGATATTTATCCTTCTTCATTCACAGATGATAGTCCACTTTGAGGCACATGAGGTAATTTATAAATGAATACAGAAAAACTCAAAATGACACTTAACAGCAATAGCTTGACTTACACAGTCCCTGCGGCAAAAAAATTTGGAAGCAGCAAGGGAAAGCCAATGCAATCATTGTGGTATTTTAAATTACTCACAATATTGTGCAACACAAGCATGTTACACTATACTGAAAAATAAATGGTTTTATAAAGCAGTATTTTAAACAAAGGTGGATAAAAAAGGTCTTAGGCATGATCAAGATTCTCTATCAGTTATTCCCTGGTTTTGTGTTTTTTAAACCAGCAGAAATTGGCTTGGTTTTGTTTGGGGGTTGTTTTTTGGGTTTTTTTTTTTTTTTTTTGCCAGGATATGTGCCAGTGGAAAGTCTGAACAACTTTAAAAAACAAATAGTTTTGTGTGGCCGCTAGTGATATTCACTGGCCAATTTTTAAGAAAGGTTAGTGAAATTTTGGGACTCAAAAGGTAATCATTACTTTTTAAAAGTTCTAATTAAGATGTCAGACTGGGCAGTGGAATGTATTTAGAATCCCATGTAATTTGATTGTGTTGGCCTATTTAGATAAATTGCTTTGGAAAGACAAATAAACCAGCTACTTAAAATGTCCAAGGGGGCCGGGCTTCATTCCAGTGTTTCAAGCAATGACTGAAGCAATAGCCTTCTGTAACTCTCAGCCAATCCAACAATAGACATACAAGTGTCAAAATCTGATAGAAAGAATAATACAAACACCTGCATCACCATCATTAATAGAATAAACAATACAAAGTGTTATTTAACTGCAGATGCTCAGGGGTTTTTTGCCTTTGAACTGCAGACGTTTGGAGACCATATTAAAGGAAATGAACACTCATAGTTTGAAACATCTGAAGCTGAGACATCATCCTACATAAACCCATGGGATTATTTGGGTTTGTTTAGTTCCGTTCACTAGACGTGCTAAATCTGTATGACAAACCCAAGATTTGGAACACATTAATACTGTGCTATCAGTAACCTGAGACTCTAAAATCCATACCACTATCCTTGAAAACCAAAACAGAGTCTGACCCAGTAATGTAGCCTTTCTATCAATTTGCACCACGAAGAACTTTACACACCTTTTCCTTTCATCAACAGGGAGAGACAAGAGTGGAAAGGGTTAGAAAATGATATTTGTTTTCCAGAAGCAGTAGCTTTGTACTTTTTTTTCCTTGCCTCCATCATTGTAGGGTAGGTTTAGGCATGGACAGCTTTCCCAGGAGGAGGCCAATGGGTTTCTTGGTAGTTTATCCCAATGGCACACTTTTGGTGCTCTTGGAGCAGCTCTTCTTTTCTTACTGCTGATTTTTATCTGCTCCACGTATGCAAAGGGCAGGATTTTTTCCAGTCTTCATGACTCTATGATTTAAACGCTTGGTAGTGCTTTAGATTCACTTGTGTTTTCAGATTTTTGTGCTGTTGATCCCAACCCAGTTTCTCCTGCCCTTTGCATCTCGTGACAAAACCACAGCTCAGTTTCAGGGGCTTACAAGGGAAACTGTGAAGTTGCCAGAACAGATGAAACAAAACCTCCTCTCGGAGCTGGGGGCACAGCAAACACAGTAGTGCTCTGTGGCACTTCAGCATAGCAGCAGGGGAGTGCTGCCTCCCCAGGCACCCTTCCTGATCTCAGGCTGTACTACAGATTATGCTCTGAACTCCCTCCAGGGCAGCAGGACACTCACCACTGTCATGCCAGGCAGCCCCAAGGAGGACAGGAAAGGTATTTGCTCTTACTTGGGCAGACCTTGATCGCTCCCTTGATTTTTTTGTTTGTTTGTATTTTTTTGCTGCTGCTGCTGTTGTTAAGTGGGGAGAGAACGCTGGAAGGTGAACAAAAGAGAAGCAATTTTGCATGTCTTTGCAGCTAAAGTACCTGTCCCAACACTGCCTGGAGATTTTTTTGGGAGGGGTAATTTACACTCAATTTCTGTCCCCCTCATTCACATCTGAGTTTCCAGAGCTTAATGAAACAGTTATATTGAACTTTAACCTACTGTTCTTTTCTGCCTCTCTTCAGACAACAGGGAGAATAAGGCAATATTTACAGGGAAAAAAAAAAAAAACCAAAAACCTGAACAAGTTTCTGCAACCATTAATTTTATGCTGGTACCTGAAGTACTAAATCAACTTAACTTCCAATTCATTAATCAGGTTTAAAGCAATAGCAACAGAGTGCTACAGCACCAACCTGAATAATCCCAAAGCCTTGGGGAGCTGCAGTTCACATGACAGGCATGTATAGCAGCTCTCAGCCAGGGCAGCAAGCAAATGATGTGAAATGTTAGATACAGAGTAGGCCCTGGCATGGCCTGCTTCCCTAGCATGTTATGATTTATAATTAAAATTAAATTCTTCATATTTCTTTTCTTTCCTTAAATACCAAAGAAGGTTGGCAGCAGGACCGATGTTTCCTGACAGCTGTAAACAATCATAGGCTCCTGCCTTTTGAAGTTTTGTTTTTGTTTTTTTTCCTTCCGTGACTCGTTCATTTGCTTTCAAGGTCTTCCTGTGTTGATTCATTCCCAATTCCCCCAACTGATATCTAATTCTCCTCTGTGCTTGGCATGGCTGTTACCCTCAATTGCTCACTTACACAAACTTAGCAAAGCAAAATCTATGGACATAATTCAAGGCTCCTGCCAGTTTTAAAAAATTCAAAACTGGAGCATAGAATGATATCATTTTGTGATGAAAAAAGTGCCACTGTGCTCTTTTTCTGTTTAGCCTACTAACAAAGGCAATTTGTTAGATTATTTAATGTCATTTTTAGTGCATATAAAGACCTTTACCCATAAATACCTAAGTACATTACTGCAGAGTCTTTCAGATAAAGCAAGGAGACTTGGGACTAAGATTCTTTCTGGTTTAGCCACAGGTTTGCAGCTTTGGCCAAGGCACTTTACATACCTGGAAATTAAAACAAAAATTCAAAGTAGATATAACTCTTTACCTACCATGAGAACCAAGAGGGAAAGTTTAACTACAGACTTAGCACGTAGGAAGAAAAGGTACAGAAACACTAGGAATAGTAAAACATTTTGCAAAAGTACCAGCTCATTCATGCCATTCACTGTGCAAGGGGCCATTATTCTCAAGCATAATACTAATTATTTTACTTACCGACCATCTCCATTGCATCACAGGGTTTGGCAAGCAGCATTAACAATATAATAAATAATAATTAAAACTTCATCAAATACACAATAGAGAAGGCAAGTAAACACTAAATAGAGTAATGGAGCATTGAAAAGTAGGCTTTTACATCTCATCCCCCGTGTAGCTTTCAGCATCCTGCTGTGACATTGTTTCAGTACTGAAACAAATGGAAGAACAACCCCTGTTGAGTCACCCACATCAGTCCTTCTGGCACCGTGGCAGATACCGCTGTCAGCCCCGACTTCACTGAAGCACAGCCCCTCCCTGCAATAACCTCTCTACTGCCTGTAGCACACGCATGGCTAGAAGTAGGTCAAGACTCCAGTGGTCAGAGGAATTGTTAAGGAGAAACACTCCTATATTCCACAAAACAATGGATTTTCCCAGAACCATTAAGTTTGAAAAAACGTGTCCTTCCAGAAAACACTTCCAGATAGGCAGAGATGAGAACTGATTTAAGAGCCCGGTTGTGTGCAGCAGTGGCTGCTATACTGTAGATTAGACTTTGTCTGTGCCTGAAAAAAAATTTAAGGTTTGCATGCACTCTGTACTATCTCACAGAGGGTAATTCCTTTCATGCATCTATTAGGGAAGAAGTTTCCTTCCTAGCTGCAGAAAAGCAGCAGCCTCCCCACATGTGTAACCAGAAAACCAGAATTAAGTTGCAAGTATTGGTTTAGGAGGTTTCTGAGAAATGGTTTGCCAGAAGCTGGGAGAATAGTTTGAGGAGGCAGTGCCGGATACTTGCCTAAACTCTTGCCTAGCAATTTATTCCTTACCCATGTTGGAGACAGGACACTGAGGGAGACAGCCCTTCGCTATAGAGTAATATGAAGTAACACACACTTGCTCCCAGATTTGAAATTGGCATGGAGACAAAAGCTGTGAAATAAACTTTCTATCTTAAATCACAGTAAATATGATATTTACTGTCTAGGAGACTGCAAAAACACCTTGTAACATGATACATTCTGAATTGGATTTAACAAGGTTTGACTTGATGATCTTGGAGATCTTTTCCAACTTTAATGATTCTATGATTCTTAATGATCCTGTGTTAGAGCAGTCTGTCGAGATCCAACAAAAGATTACACAGGCTTTGATTTTCAGTATAAAAAACCAATCCAATATGAAACAATAATCTTCTCCAGCGAGATAAAAAGACTCAGTTACAGTTATTAGTCTATACCTGATTAGTCTAGGCGACTTGAGGGAACACAGTACATCAAGTCTTCCCAACTTCATTCAGAAACTCTATTTTGAAGAAAGCAGTTTTGCTATGCCCCAGCTATCTTCTGTCCATCCATTCCCTTTGACCACCAAAATGAGCTAGTCTCGTTTATTTTATTAGCCAGTCTTATCTGTTCAGCAGAACAGTCTTGGTTTCTCAGAAAAAAGGTGATCTTTTGAAACTAGGCTGTGCCTGAGGGGACACACCCTCCATCAAAAGTCACAGAATTCACATGTTGTCTGCAAAATGCTGTAGAATAAAACCAGAAGATTCCAACCTCTGTTAAGTAGGAATAACTCCAACAGATCTTTCTTCCTTGTTAAAAAAATCCCATCCAGATGGGATCCTTGCTGCTAAAGCACTTGGAACATACCAGGCAGCCACAGCAGAAACTGACCAGAAAAGAAACAACTTGAATCTCTGATTTTCCACATTATTTTAGAAGAGCACTTTTCATGATAAAAGAAGGGTCTTCAGAAGGCAGAATTCTCTTATTGCACTAAGAATTAGGTCACTTGAATTGGAAACTTGCAGGAGGCGTATTCAGAAAACTGACCGCATCCACACTGCATGATTATGTCACAGAACTCTGCTAGAGAATCTTACAGATTATAAAACTCATACAAGTTCTAAAAGTATCAGATCAGCACAAATTCATGGAAGCAAATGGAAACCTCAAGGCTATCATAAACTAGGAGGCTATCACCACAAGTTCAGGAATTCCATGAAACAAAAATTGTTACTTGTTGGAAACATACCCTTAAAAACCCACATCACGTATTTTTAAATTCTCAATACTTTCTTGATATCTGGAGACAGAATTCTAGATTAGATGAAATTTTGTTGAAATGGTCCCCCTGTTCTTAGGTTTACATACCCCCAAGATATTGCCTTAGTTTGCATCCAGGTACTTTTCCTTTTTAACAGAGCATTTGCATATTAGGTAGAATCCTCTGAGCTCTGTTCTTGCCAATAAAGTATGGGGAAAGTTGGCTAAATCAGGGGTTACTGCCAGCCAGTGACATCTGCAGCCATAGCCTCAAGATACTTCAACTTGGCAGTAATGGTATATGTGTAATGGCTGGAAATGAGCAAGAAAGGATTCCTTCGTGAGTCTAACTGGAAAGATCCCAAAGGAGCTGGAATAAATACCTTGCCCTAGGAAGGACTAGGAAGAAGCTTCCTTATTGGAAAATCATGTGCATGTTGAGTAAGGATGTGATATCAAGAAGAAGAAAAATCTCTAGTCAACTTGTGACTAATTAACAGCCTTCTGGTAGAAGACCAGAGTAGCTGCCTCCTCCAAGGACAGAGGCTGGAGCTAAAAACACAAAACAGGAAGGAGAATTAGGGTACGGACTAGAATAGCTGTCAGGAAATGAACAGGAACAAAAAAAAAAAAAAAAAAAAAAAAAAAAAAAAAAAAAAAAAAAAAGTGGACAGTTGCATGTAAATAGTCCTGCTGAGCAGAAGGCTTCTGTAATTGTGAGAGAAATGTTAAAGGTTAAAACACTGAAACAATTAGACGTTTGCAAAAGTAGCAGGTGCTATGCTAAGGCCAGGTTTGCACCCCTCAACCAAATGGGAGGAGAGCTTTTGTGTGTTGTGGCAAAACCTCTGATCTGCATAAGAACGGCACAGGTGCAGAGAAGTGTGCTCCCACCACCAGAGGATGATCACAACAAACAAACTTTTGTCTAGCAATAAGCTGGGATTTGAGCCAGGTAAGTGAAAAGGTTGATAAGCAGCAGATCCTTCGAGGTGGGAAAATTCTTTTTATCATGCCAATGTCTTCCTTCCCCATGAGACTCAGGTGTAAAACTTTCCTCCCCATGGGGCTCAGGTGTAAAATTTCCCTCCCTCCAGCCCCGGGGGAGGCACTGGAACATAAGTCTGAAGGTGTTCATGCCTTCTGATAAAGCACAACTGGCTCAACTATGCAGGTGTGAGAAACAGCCACCATGTCTTAGAACGGATCATCAACCAACAAAGACCCCTGAAGTGCCCCCAAGTCATTTCTGGGGCCTTCCACCAGAGAATTAAGCATGATCCATAGTGTTGCATCAGACAGTGTAAAACTCCCCCAAGCAAGGAAGGTACCTGGGTGTCCCTACCTGAACCTGAATGTACGGAACTTTTGAACCCACTGAACTTCTTGTTTTACAGGCCCCCCCACTCCCAATGGGTCAAGACAGTGACCATCACTTTGACCTACAGACATCTAAATTGCATCAACCAAATATTGTTTGTGGACCCATGGGTTCCTCTCACTGTCTACTCTTGTCCTTTCTTTCTGCTTTTCTCTTTTCCTTATGTGCTATCTTTATACTTTTATATTGTTATATTACTATAGACAATGCAAAATGGCTACATATGTTCTTTCCACTGCAACCAAATTGTCCCAAAATATATAGATACAGATATATAGATATAGATATATACACACATACACACACACTGGTCATTCAATGTCATTTCACTCTAACGCACCCCAACAGACCTATTAACAAGAACCTCAGTTTACCTTGCCTCAGCAGTAGGTCCTAATAAATGTTTAAGCAAAAGAGAGGAAGATTACAAGTATCTGTAAAAAATTTTTCTCCGGCTCACAAATGAGTCCTTTCTTTCAGGCTTGGTCTTAGATCAACAACATGATGATGTTCTAAGATGCAGCCAATGATGCACAATGTCTCCTAGGTCCCCAGGAATCACTGCTTCCATCACTGCTCAGGTATGGCTGTGTATCTGTTCTCTCTTCTGTGCAATGTCCTATTTTCACCTAATGCTGAGTTCTTCCTGTCCAAGTGCCCTACATATTGAAAACTTTTCTGCCTAAGCACATTCAGTTACTCCTCCGGGAGAAGTCATCTTCCTGCTTTCTTTCAAAGGCTCCGGACCCCATCAGTCTCAAACAAATAAAGCAAATGTGATTCATTGCATGGGGATTACAAGACAAAAGGATTTGGGAAATGGGAGGTTGCACATGCCCTCAGGGTAAGATCAACAGAAGGGATGTCAAGAGAACAACTCTCAGGAACTCTGATAAAATTATTAAAATCCTGGCTACAAAATCTGAAAATATATTCTCTTAGCCTACATTATGCTAGCAAATTTTGCTATTTTGGTGTATGTCTGTATCCACGTGTATTTGATGGATGTCTTAGAAGTTGAATTTATTCTATGTCTACCACAAATCAGAGTTTATAATAAACTAAGAAAAGTAACACTGCATTTCTACACAGGCTATACGTGGGAGACTTTTTGGGACCATCTCTTAGTGAAGTCATAGTACAGTTTTTTCCAAGGGACTGTAAGGAAATCATAAGCTGCCCTCTATCACTGTTGTTGGTTGTGGGTCTATGCTAGATTTATTGTTAGATACATCATTTCCTGTTTGGAAGTTTTGTCACAAAAGTGACTATTGAAAATTACTATATAAAATTGACAAAATTGACTATGGCTTGCACTTTGCTGTACACAGACTATTTCAAAATTCTCAGCTCCTGAGATAAAATCCAAATTTTAATTTTCAGCATTGTCCATTGCTGTTAGTCACAAGTTTTGGGGAATCTTTTGTAGACCCAATCCTGTAATCTGGTTTAGTTCCTATATGAATTTGAGGCACCAGGAGATACACGGGGTCAGACCAGGAAGAACCATCACTGGATAGTTCAGTGGGTTCCTGGCTTATAAAACAAGCATAAATTAAGCTACACACTACTGAGGGTCAGGTGGGGCTTTTATCTGAGGTCACAAGAAATGCACTTTTGTGACACTACAACTAGAATTCCTATTAAACCAGTTTGTTCACTCTTTTGATCAACCTAATTTCCTTACCTATTGAGAAGTGTTGTTTGAGCTGTAGTAGTGTCCATTGCCAAGAGCATTAGACATGTTGATTGACCTGTCCTCACAGGCATCCTGTCTCCTGTAGAACTATTGATGCTTCCAGCAGTAGTTTTCAGGCAGCAGTTTTCCAGACAGTAGTATGTACTGCTTTTGAAATTCTACCTAAGGATCACATTCGGAAGGTATCCAAAAGGAAACTGGAATAAACAACTTGTTTTCACTTGTAAAGGAGCCTGTAGGGTATTTGTCTACATCACAAGTGCTCAATTGTCAGGGCCAAGGCTGAGCCCTTCAGCAATGGTGGCAGAGCCTCTGGGATAGCAGATTTAGGAAGGAGGGAAAAGTGTTGTGCAACAGCTGCTGTAAGAGAGGAATAAGCACGTGTGAAAGAAACAACACTGCTATCATCAGTGAAAAAAAATGGTCCAAAGAAAAGTAAGTTTGTCATAAAACAACTGCAGATCACAAAACAATGTAAAATACATGCAGAACCCCTCAATTTCAAAAGGTAAGGGAATATGTAATTGAGGAGAATGAAATCAGTAAAATAATTACAGGTTTTCAATAACTGATTTCTCAGTATATAAAGAAACTATATTTTGGTGTGGTTGTTGTAAGAAACCAGAATAAGAAAACTTCATCATATGGAATTATACAATACCTTTTGGTTTGTTTTGGTTTTGTTTTACTTCGTATTTTAAAATATAATGCAAGGCTTTGTTTTCCATTAAATGCTTCCATAGAAATTTAGCTGTGTGGAACTCCCCAGCAGCAATGATTTTTGTTTCATTAAACAGTGTCATGGCCCAATCTCTTTGCTTGTTTAACTGCATGCCATTTCACTGCCTCCAGGGGTATCTCTTATTTAAGGTAATAAAGAATTTACCCTGGAATCCAGATAAAGAACACATGGATAGATCCCACTCTGTGAGTGGACATGGTGCTTATAATGCAGGCAATAAGCTTCTAAGGCAGATGCCTGATTCTCCTTTTTACTAAATGGAGATCTAAATGATATAGTGAGAGGAGTTCACTGCAATTTGATCAAACCCTGACTGCGTCTTTGGGGCTGAGATGAAGGATGCTACAGATCCTGTTGACTACAAAGGCAGGTTCATTTAGACGGAGGGATGTATTCTGTCCACACTCAAGTTCAAGCAGATGAATCTTGTTCACACTCTCTAAGAGACTATAGGCACAACAGCCTGTCCTAATTAAGGGCACCTCTGGAAACACTGTCAATAATGGCCAGTGTAAAGAGCCACTACTTTTGTAACACCATAATACGTTGCCAGATTTTTGGGTCCTTAATGGTATACAAATCTTTGACCAAAATAAGTATTTTGAATACACACTTTTGAAGAAAACTACTTATTCTCACAATGAAACTATCATCTTAGTTTTTAAACAAATATTATAGTAGAAGAAAGAAACACCAATTGCTCCTAGAGACAAGAAAACTGGGCAACATAATTCCATATCACACATCTACATTTCACAAAACTAAAAAAGACCAATTACATAAAACAGGCCTTTAGTAAAGCTTGCCAGTGTTAGGTAAATGAATACAGATGCTGTGCATTGCTTGGAAAAATAATTTATTATGTTAGCTTACAAAAATGACAAGTTTTCATTTTATACTTTAAATTACAAGTACAGCTAGCAACTTTGATCCTGCAAAGGTACCAGCTATCTCCTGAGATGCAATGAGGACTTGCAACCCGGCCTTCAGGAGTTGCTTGAAGTAAGTCCCAGCAAAATTGTAATGTATTATGATATTTTTGTTACTGCCTCACTGGCTAACATTTTATAGTCTAATTGCAGAAACTAGGTACAAATGTTGATGTTAAATTAACATATGAACTTTCCTAGTAGAGCCTTAACCAAACTTAAACATACCTGCAAACTGTGCCAAGCTTTCAGCTTGCAGCAACATACTCAGAGCACAAAAGACAGCTTTCATACACTTCATACTGCAATCACTTGACATCATCTCACTACTTAGTACTTTGATTGGTAGTTTGGCTTTATAAATGAGATTTCATTCTGACTTTATACTGGTATAAATCAGGCACAGGCGTTCTGAAGTCAGAGCAGCAACTCAATAATAAAATTGGTGTTCTGGTGTGACATGAGTCATACCTCATGTGTAACCAAGTACCTCAAACTTCACAGGTTGGTAAGGACTTGTGCATCAAATCAACATGGTAATAGCTCCTCCTTTCATACATCTACAATGCATTGTTCCTATGTTCTGAAAGTCCAACCTGTATACTTAGTTTTATGTGCATCCATGCGATTTACAGGAGGTAACAGTCAAGCAGTAGTTTGGCTGAACTTGATCTAAAGGATCTTTTCCAACCTAAATGATTCTATGACTCTAGATTTTTTTAAAATTCATTACTACATACTTCTCAAGATCGTCAAGTTGGATTTTTTTCCTCCAGATGGCAGACAATGGAAAAGGTGGACTGCAAATACCTTGTGAAGCCATCTTGGAACAAAAATATAATGGGACAAAAAAGTCAAAACTGGTTTTATTTCATGAGTCTTTTGTTAAAAAAGAATACCAATAATGCTGGAATTTAAGATGTAAGATGTAATTAGCTTCCTCCTACACACATAAAAATCCCCATTTTGGGTACTCATTGAATTACTAGATCAGTTGAAAAACTGATATGAAACAAAATATTTAGTCATGGGTGTGAAATATAATTGATACATATTAACAGATGAACCATCTCTCCTTAGAGATGGCTTCAGTATTTTGACAAAGCTGTAGTAGACCACATTAAAGTGGAACAAAGAGCTGCAACATTTCAGAGTTTTTCAAATTTCATAAGTTTGATGTTATTTAGAAGTACTATGGTTTTCATTATATAACTAACTTTGATTTAGTCTTCTTGAAAAAAATAAAGGAACCTAACTGAACTCAAAATCTCATTTCTCAGATTCTGAAAAAAATTAAAATATAAAAATGAGATAGTGTCAAATGATTCCAAGTGTTTTGGAGTCTGCTACCATATGATTTTTATAAGGTCATGTATTTTTCAGCAAGCATTTGTTGTTCATCAGACCAACACATATGGTAGACTTGCAGACCTCCAAAATGCAATGAAAAAAATAGACAAAGAAAATATTTCTCTCCCCTTTTCTAAAACTCGGCACAAATTTGTAACTCCACTGATATTACAGGCCTCTGCTAGCCTTACTGCAGTCAGGCTTTCCAAGCATAAAAGGAAATCTTTCTTTTTGAGCAGTAAAATTTTACACTGTATGAACATGTTTCTACATGTCAATGTCTATAAGAAACAAAAAAGAGACATAACTATGTGGACAGGATATACCTGATGTCTACACAGGTATTAGAAGTCTGAACACACCTTTACGTTTCAGAAATCAAGTCTGAAGGAAACTGCAATAGTTCTGGTTACTAAAGTAAGATGAACTTCAAGCATGAAGAGCTGGCCTCCCTGCTAAACATTCAAGGACTTTATCTCAAGAAATAATTCAATGTTGAGGAATTTCATTCCACTATGGCAATTTCTATCATATTAACCAATACAATCAGGTTTAGAAGCATTAAACAGATCTTTCTGACTTCACACCAGCACAGAAACGTTTCATGTTTTCATATTTTTGTTGAAATTCTTCAGATTCTTTGTTGTTACTTTATACTATAGTGCAGTGACAATAGTTGACTGGGAAATATGATGTGATATAGTCAGTGTCACCTGTATGAAGTGCCTGGGAAAATCTTAGTTTTGGAATGTTTGGAATGTCCCAACCAAAATGCTAGTTCACAAGAATAATTTTGTTCCAGTTTTAGGACACTAACTGCAAAAAACCACCGTATTTCATTCAACTGAAATGAAAACAAAAGATCTGGAGGAAAGTGACTCATGATGTATCAACTAATTTAATAGCTCAATTAGGAGTGCTTGTAATGAAGTACCAGAATTAGATGGTAGGTTTTTTTAGCTAACCCCAAATTAAATAGAAACAGGCAGCACGAAATGGTGAAACGCGTTCCAGAAATCAAAAGTGAAAAACATACTTTCTTCTCATATGCTGTAAGGGAAAAAAAAAAATAGAATAGAATATTTGCTAATAAGCACATATAGAAATGTCAGCTTTAAAAGTGATACACCTTCAAAGCCTCAGTAATACACTGTTACTGACACCCTCACCTACAATCTAAATATTTCTATTTGTTGCTTTTTCTGGTAATGTAATACCACATCAGAAATTTGAACATTTGAACTACTTGTTAAAACACAGTGCAAGAGCCAGCTTTTCTTCTGTAGCATATCAGCTGCCTCCAGTGGAATTATTTCAACTTTGCTATCCAGTGCACAGCGCACATAACAGACTTTCCCTGAGTATGGAACATAGTTAAGTCTAAATCAAAGTGATCAAGTCTCACATGTTAAGAGATGACAGAAAATGGGATTGATGTCTGTTGACTAACATATCCAGGAGCTTCATTTTCGTCTGTCATTCTACTGAAATTTAAGAAATTACTAGCATTCTGGAAAAATGAAGTGTTTCTTGACTTTGATACTTCATTTTTCCATATTCCAAAAATAGAGATTTTTTGGCTATCATATAGGAATAATTTGTCTCACTTTAAAAACATTTTAGCTTTTTGTTAATTTATAGACCTCTAATCAATCAATGGACAACATACAAATGGATTCACGCTCCATGGCTAGTGAGCCTCCCTGCTGATGTAGCTCACACTGAACAAAGGATTGTGCATTTTCTAGCTTTATGACTGCACTGAAAACTGCTCCAGTGAGGACAAAACAAACAGCTCCAAGGTTTCTGATGGACTTGTTGACATTCTGTTAGTCAAAACATGTAACAAAAGTTCTGCCAGCTCCATGATGTCTTCATGGTTGCAGCTGTTTGAGTGAAATGGTGCTGTCAGTGCTGTACCCGGCAGTGAAAGCCTCAATAAAAATGGTGCACGCGTTGAGCTCCATACACCAAACAGCCACAGATACAAACGGTTCTCTTGGCCAGCAGCAAAACACAGCTCATCTTCATCATTTTCCACACTAAGTACAAAACTGCATCACTGGTGGTTTCTGTGAAATGCCGCATGCCAGAAACATAAATTGGACTGTTTCCCAGTTCCATGCTTGTTTAACACTGGGAGTGACACAGAAATCCTTTTGATGGTCTTTAGCAAATTTTAGTATCGCTTTTCAAAAATATTTAGGTGTCAACAACCGTTTATAAGGAGGATGATTTGATATTAACACACTGAAGAAATACACTTTGTGTGTAAATACGAGTAAATTTGAGTACAAATATGAGTATTTTAAGTCCTAGATTAAGCACCTAGATATCCTAAATTCGTTGTAGTCTCATTTTTTGCCTTGAATAAATAATATTTCAGGGTTAGTGCAGCGAAGTCTATCTTTTACCATTTCCTTCTACAAACTGATAGAATCAATGCTAGCAATCAGAAAATCTAGTAGTAGTAAGACAATGTTATCATCAGTAAACAAATATACTAAGATACATTTACTTTGGCCTGTGGAATAATCTCTAAAATTAGAAGGCATGTGACCTGATGTTAGCCCATTTATTAAGCAGCTTTTATTTTTGTAAGCAAATAAGAGTGTCAGAGTTCATATGAAAAGAACTTATAAGAAACAACCACCATCAACACGATGGGAACGTGAACTACCAAATTTATGTATGGAGGGTAGGTGAAGAAATCATGGTATGCCTTCTGACACACCAGTGTACTGTTGATGGCAGATGAGAAAAGCAGTCTAAGATCAAAACAACTTTGGTCTGAAGAGAGATGATAATAACAGACTACTCAAGAACAACTGTTGTATTTACTAAAAAAAAAACACCTATCAAGGAGCCATATCCCTAAAAAAAAGACAGCAAAATTATCCTAAAAGAGATATCTCTATGCAGTTCTTGTTTTTAAATGTAATGATTTAACACAAACGTGTTAACAATCATGTTCCATAAATATTTAGTTACAAATAGCAGCTGGTAGATTCCTTAACAAAATGACTAGAAATTTAAAAATATCATCACTTCATATTCTCACACTACAGATTTTGTCATTATTAGGGAAAGAGAAAAAAAAATCTCATTATCTCAGCCAGAGAAATGATAGATGTGCAACTTCAGCTTTAGAAACAGGAGACCTATTGTTAGCACAAATGATAAATGTTGGATGTTGCTGGATTTTAACCACAGCAATCTCCTTCATTTTGCTGTCAACATTCCCAGAAGCCTTACAGATTTTTGAATGACTAGGTTATTGCATTTTGCTGTTTTGTACTCTTGTACAGACCACTAAAATATTCTTCAGAGTTGAAATCTAATTTAGTTATTTACATAGAGAAGAAAATAAGTTCATATTCACAGGAGTCTATACACGCTTACAGTAAAGAGTTGAGTTGTGCTAGAGTAGAAAGTACTTAAGCATGAAAAAAAAAAGTATCCAAGATCAAATTTTATTTAGGGATCACTTTTATTCAGCTATAAATACTAGCTCTAAGGCAGTTTTTAAGCTAAGGGATCAAGAAGAAAAGTGTTCTGTAATTTTAATTTAATCACGAATTGCTTTCCATGTCTTCTACTGCTAGTTTTCCTCACAACTGCTTCTAAATTCTACAATTACATCAAAACAACAGGACTTTAACATGACGTCCTCCTGCACATCCATTTTTGACAAGGCTATATCATCAGATATTGACCTGCAGCTCACATTGACTTCAGTATCAATTACTTCTGTGGGGTGAGAAGGTCTTAGAAAAAGATAAATTTGTTACTAACACACTGCAGACACAAGGAGTTTAACATTAGTACTATAAAATTCCACTGTAACAAGCAGTGCTGCAAAAAATTATGAAAAAAATTTTCTGCATGTTATAGATACGAAAATGCATCCAGGTTGCAGACTTCTCATTTTTAGCCAAAAAAGTTACATCAGTCTTACAAAAATATCTAATGATTTCCTTTCAGATTAATACTGGCATTTTCATGCATGAAAAACCATTCAGTGCTACCCAGTGCAGAGACTATGCCTTGAAAGCCAGAGATTAACTGATACGTAGAGTTCTTAGCTCAGAAATGAATTTTAGAACAGTACTTTCTATGTTGTATGGGTTTTTCATATAGTTTCTTTATTTACTTTGCTGTAATAGATAGTAAAAATGTGGTTGAGCTTTGAATATCCAAGGTGTACTTTCACCATCCCTAAAGACTGGCTTCCATCAAAAATTTGAGAAGTAAGTGTAAGAAAATTGCTTTGTTTTGCACTGCAAAATTTTATTTTTTTATTTTTATTTTGACATTTCTTCTTAGGATGACATAATTACATAATAAAAATAAATTATTTTGTCTATTTAGTAAATATAATCTCAAAAGTAATTAAGCACTCTCAAGTCTGCTGTAAAACATTAGGAACTGAAGGGCATAAAATTTATAGCTTATTCATGTGACAACTATTTGATGCTCAAATAGAGGGCCAATGCATTTTTGAAAGCACAATATTAAAGCATTGTATTTCAGTACAGCATTAAAAAAAAGAATGCCTGATACTAGCTTATAAAATCTGTATGTACTTAGTACATACATAAAAAATTGCCTGATTTACCAAATGCTAAACAGAACAAAGATTTAAACCATCAATTCTTGTGTGTGTAGTACCACATTTTTTATTATTGAAAACCACTGCTTTGGGCAAGATTTGAGTAGCAGGTCATTAAAGGGTTAAAGTATAAAAAATACAGCTACCAGAATGGACAGCAATTTTTAAATGTGAAATATACAAAAGGTTTCATTTAAAAATTATCTGTTTTTCTACTTTAAAAACTGAAACTGTGCAGAAGAGTATTATTTCAGACCAATATGGAAAAAATATTAGTTAAACCACAAAGGGACAGTTTCACATAATGTCATGAATGGAACTTCAGCCTTCAGTAATGAGGAAACAAAATTCACTTTGTAATATGAACCTCTATCAAAGGTGGAAGAGAGACAAATATTACATGCTATCTAGACTGCCATGCCAAGAGGGTAAATTTAAGAAAGAATTTCCTGGCTTTAGAGTCTGTAAGTCTACTCAGTAAAATTTTTTTTTCTTTTTTTTTTCTGTGTTTGTGGTTTGACCTCTCCTGTTCTTCTAGCCCCTTTAGAAAATTTTACAAAAGGATATAAAACTGATGAAAACCCAGTCACATGGGCAAAGGCAAATATAGTAAGCACTGAACATACTTTAAGTTTTAAAGCCAAAATTATTCACCCAGCAGTAATTTCTGTCCTGTATAGTACAAAAGTCGATTCAATACTTGATGTAATAGTGAGGGATATCAGACTGCTTATCCATATTTTTCTAACAATATAAAGCAGTAGTGGTCCTGTTTTAAGAAGACATACTTCAGATTTCTAAGTTACAAGTCAGGGAATAAAATGTATAAATACATAAAATGGTAAGATTTTTACAAATTCCTTAGCAAAAGAGAGGACATTATATTTCTGGTATACCTTCTCAGCTAAGACTCTTAAAGCCCCATTTATTTACCTACAGGCATTTTCATGGTAAAAAAACCCATTAAACTTATTAAAACGGTTAGGGTATACATTCATCCATTAGCAATCCATGCACCAGACCTTGTTACCACATAAGGTGTTTTGACAGCATGATTTACTGCTTCATAATATATTTTGAAGTGACCTTTCTATGTTTTGGCCACAATTTGTAGGTACCATGAAGTCTGCAAGCTGGTGACATTTCCACCTCTGCTCTGATCTAATAATAATAATATTAATACAAATGTTGGATCCACCTAAAGTAAGTTTAGTTTATAGTATGTGTGGCTTGAGCTAAACACTGTTTCATGACATCCACACTCTTTGTAGAGAGCAGAAGTTTATTTGTTGATTTTTTTTTCTTCTCCCTGTCATGGTCTTTGAGATCAGAACAGATGGATGTGCCTGTTTTGTTTTCTTGACCCTCTGAATGATCAGATGTGCCAGAAGTCTGCAAAAAGCCAATGCCAGCACAACCATGCACAGCATAATATGCAACGAAAGGTAAAGAAAACTTTTTAACCAAATCAGATTTTCTTTTTAATTTTAAGCAATTTAATTTAATAGAAAATGAATGGAGAATAAACACAATCTTTTTTCTCATTTCTGTGTCAGATTTTGATGTTCTCAGCATGGTTTTCTGTTTTAAACAGGTTGAACACAAGGTGATGTCAAGGAAGTGCACTGTCCAGAGCACTCACTGGGACTACAGAACATTTCACCAGAGTATTAAAAAAGTCCTCTTTTGAGATGGCACATCATAGCCTGTGAATTACACCTGAGACACCTACAGTGCTAAAAGATGACAGTGCTTCAGAGAAGAAATAGGCTTCCTACATATGACAGAAGTCTGCAAAACAAAATTGTTTGAATGGTGTTAATGTTGCTACAGTACTCTTATAGCTTTGGCAAATCGTTTTAGGCACTATAGCAGTGATCCAGTCAGAAGCAGCTGAGAGGAGAATAAAACAAGAATCATCAGAAACACTTGCATTTCTTTAGACAACAGAAAATTCTTCTGTGATTTGCTCTTTGAGACCGCTGTAATAGAAAATTGTGTCCAACTTGTTTAGAATAGTGGTATCTGAACAAATACAAATGTCCAATATTGCATTTCCATAGTATTTTACAATCAATATGACACATCTTCTCTAACAGAGAACAAAACAGAATAAATAAATGAACATTAAACACTGCTTTTAAAATTTTCACAGCCACACAGAAATGCCTTTCAACACTCTTGACACAGATGGGTGAGATTTGGATTCTTTAAAGTGCCTAATTGAGGCCATCTGATAAAACTGTTCTGGCCAAAAGAATAATTCTAGACAAACTATAATATATACATGTTGAACCTGAAACCAAGATGTGAATTTTCACTTGCTTTGAGAAAATTTCATTTTATCACTTCTTCCTTAAATGATTTTTTTCAAACTGAGGGATCTAAAATCACAAATGTGTCTGTACAACACTGTATAATGACTCTCTCTAATAATAATAGGCAATTTCTGAATATTTTTTCATTATTAATAATGTTATTAAACATAATAAAAAACCAAGTGTCGGAACAATTCCTGTATAGGGGTGAACAAACTCATAGCAAAGATTAATGTCAAAGGTATTTCACTTCACAGTATTTCAGGAATACAATAAATTTAGTCTAGGAGGACTGCAGAAACAAATACAAGAGAATAGCAAAATCTCAGAAAGCCTTTGGTGTACAAGTCACCTACATTATCACAAGTGTTCATCACGATCCCTCTTGTTGCTCTTTGATTTGAGTGTTTGGCAATTGCTGAATCATTAAGGGTGTTCACTCCTACAGCAGATGGAATTACTACTGTTCAAAACCCCAAAAAAAGTGGAGTGGAATTTACCACAGAAAAAACTGGTGAGGTGTTGTAAAGTATTCTACCGCTTTCCTCCTTCTGCTTGCAGCTTCATTTCACTATCAGCAACATTTGCAGAGTCTTCCTTGGTGGCAGTTGTATCCAAAGGAACCATTTCTTTCCTAAGTGCTAGAAATAAGTCACACAAAAAAGGTGATTAAGCATCTTCAGAGTCACACATTAAGTCAGTTAGACTCAGTGATCTTAGAGGCCTTTTCAAACCTATCATTCTCAGATTTGGTTGACTGACCATTAGTTTTTATTTAAAACATATATTTCATTATATGATATTATAATTTATTCAGCAAGTAATACGGTGTTAACAAATATTCAATATTCATAGGCTATGAATTGAGAGACTGACTTATTTTTCTAGAGAAATAGATTTTAATGCTCTATAATTCAGGCATAGCCAAGAGCTTTCTTATACAAAAGAAATGTAGACTGTGTTTTAAAAAAATTGATTATTTCACTAAGATTTATTTTCAATTTATTTTTCCAGAATTTTTGTTAAAATAAGATAAGACAAACCTCTCAAAAAATTTGAGAAGGAATAACTTTACCAACAGCGTGGACTTAAGTCACCAAGTGACACTGAACAAGCACCCATACAATGTCGTACTGTGTACACACTTTGACAACAGGGTAGACATATAGTGCTTATTTCTAAATATATTATATTTCATCAAAATCCACACCATATGAATAGACAAAAAGTCTTATAATAAAACGCTGAAGAAAAAAAATCAAATATCCAAACATTTAGCAAAAGGCAGAAATTAAGGGAAGGAAAGTGGCTACCAGCTTATACAGCATACCCTTCTTCTAATGGCCTTCTCTATAGCACAAGCATGTAAGAAAAGTAGTCCTACTGAATATCCAGAGCACAATTTTTAACAACCCAGTAAAATTGTAGCAGTACATAAGCAAAAGTTATTTAGTAAGAAGCGAGACTTTACAGTTTGGTTAGGAGGGGTGAGATGTTTTCATTTTCAGAAGAATGAAATCACTGTGTTTGGGACATTGGTATAACAATGAGTTTTAAGTTTTCAGCCTGAAGTTTTCAGAATTGGTCCAAAGCTCTGCTGCTGTATGTTATGTCAGTGGTACCTCCTGTGGACAGTATTCAAAGCAAGGTGAAAAATCTTAAAGTTCACTGCTTAACTAATTCAATTTGCATTTTTCTAAGCGATGATGTCAAGTTTTCAGTCATTCCAAGTTCTTATGCTTAAGCAGCCCTAGTTCTGTTCTAGAAGGGTGTCCATGGCATAGTGATGTTGCAATGTCTTTTTACTTGTAAGTACATTACATTATTTATAAATGCCAATAAAAATAGTCTTAAGAATATATCAAGAAGTGTACATAGAGGGATAAAGACAGGCATCAGCAATACAGTGCAAGAGTTAATAGTTATGACAATAAAGCCTGTACTCAGGACAACCTGGTTTTATTCCGCTGTGGTATCAGTCAAACTGCATACCATGTTGACACAAGAGTGTTGTCTATCACAGCTTATGAAGCCCTGGAGCATAAATTCCCAACAACAATAGAAAGCCTCTAAGACATATGGTTTCTGGGAAACCATCCAGATTAAAACCTCAAAGTGATAAAATGTGCAAAGAGAAGGGCAGGACCCAATTCATGAAGTTAATGCAAAGCATATGTAACTCTAGGGACTTTTATACTCAACATTTCAGGAAAATACAGTGGCCATAAAAACAGTTTCTGAGGATTATTCTTTAGATTAACAACTATTAGTGACTGGACCAACCATTTTGGTCTGATAATACTATAGACTGCAAACCACATCTAGTGAATGTTTCCTTGAATAAATTATTTTCTCATTTAAAATTCTTCATTTCCAAGAAAATGGATACAGAAATAAAAGCATGTTTCCTCAACATATTTTAAAATATGTTTGTAATGGAAAAGCTGTTATAATTGCAGAAATTATACCAGAAACAAAACACAATGTTGATGTTAATTACTTTTCTTTTAACTGCTTGCTGTGTTGGCAACTTTTTAGCAAATATACATATATGGAAACAGATTATTGTTCCCTTATTTATTTTCCCATACCATTTGTACTTCTTTCTTTAACCAATTTTAAACTTAAATCCCATGATCCCCCCACAGACAAGTTAAATTATATCAAAAGAGTCTGCTCTCCTTCCAGGTGCTCTCTACAAGTCATAGAAGACCCACATTGGGAAGGAAGTTTCTGGTACTAATGATTGACTCTATAGTCTCTAAGGCTTCATGAACTGAAGAGAGATGGAATGGGGAAACATAAATCACAAAGGCTTGCAAAAGGCTCCAAAAGCTAAATGAAAGAAAAAAAATTCCATCCTTCTGTTTCTGAAGAAGGAGACAATTAATCACAGAAAATAGATGATGACATGTATAGGAAGATTTATTAAAAGCTACAGTAGGTTTGGGAGCAAAGATGTCAAATTATACTTCACTGTCAAAGTCTCAAATGATAATTAATTAATATCATTACTGAAATTAAAAGTTCATGATGTTTTTGTGACTATCATGACTGAAGTAGCTGACTTTTCATTTGCCACTCACTGGAAAAAGCTCCTTAATGCTAATACCACTGCAGAATTTTCAGTGTCCTCAAGAACTATACCAACGAAATACACATTTGACTGGTGGAAACTGGTTTCAGCATAAAGTGCCAATCAGTCTCAAACCAAAGTCTGTGAAGTAATCCACATATTTTAGTGCCACGAGAATGAAGTAGTGAATTGAATCACCACTGTCTTTTGTTAATCACTTATTTCTTTATCTCCAGAAAATTTAGTACTGAGTGCTGGTACGAAACAGTTGAATCAGAGAATAAATATGCAGAACTGTTTCATCACATTGGTATTCAGATCACATGGATCCTATTTCTCTTAAAACTGCCTAAAATTTATTAAAAAGTTTTAAAGCAACAAAGTCCTAGCTTGTTTAATTTGGGTTAAGTAGCATAAAGACATTGTAATATTTTAGGAACATTTATGCTGCATTTTTAAATTTCAGTAAATTTTTGCAATGAATCACTTTTGGAATTCTTGAGATTGGAAGGGACTGCTGGAGGCCATTTATCTGAACCTGCTGTGAGGCATTGGTTCCTTCTTTCTATACCCAAAACAGGCTCAGCTGTACTTTGATTTGCAAGACTTTGACAGGAATGAGGTTTAGGAAAACGGAAAAATCAACTCCGAGTCAAGGTAAAGTGTTCCTGAAGTACAGATGATACAGAGGTATTTGGTCCTATGCTTATTATTAAGTATTGTTGGGGGTTGGGTTCGGTCCTTCTTTCTCTGGGGAATTTTTTCCCCACGGGTTGCCAAGGGGACCGGGTGTTGGATACTTGAGAGTGCTTGGCTGAAACAAAGAGATGGACAAAAGGTGGAAGGGGGAGATAACGCAGGTAAAAGACACAGCTTGAGGCAGCTGCGTGCTTTTCTGCTTCCGGCGTTCGGGAGACGCGTGTCGGCCGCTCCTCAAGGAGCTCAGCCGCCGCAAAGCACGCCGAGCAGAAGCTGCGCCGCTTTTCTGCCTCGCCTTCGGCTTCTTCGGCGCTGCTCCTCTTGCTGCAGCGTGACCCTGCACCCCCTGCCCTGCCGGGACATCCTGCCCCTGCCTGCCGGGACACCCTGCCATCCCAGCTACCAGCCCGGGACTTTTCCACTGTTCCAGCTTGGTGCTCTGAGGATCCTGCAGGGACACCGAAACCAAACTGCCCTGGGTTTTGTGAAACAAAGCCCTCAAGGTTCTTGGTACTGTTGTCGTTTGTCATTAATGCTGTAGTTGTTTGGTGGGGGGGGAGTTTTTTTGTGTTTGTTTGCTTTGTATTACATACTAGTAAAGAACTGCTATTCCTATTTCCCAAATCTTTGCCAAAGAGCCTCTGATTGTAATTTTACCTAGCAGATACCTGTCTTCCTAAACCAAGACAAGTATGCTCTGCAAAAAGATACTAATCCCAACCCATAGATTCTGAAAGGAAGAGAAACCTTTAACCTCATAAGATCAGCTCAGGACTTACTGGTGAGCAGTAATGTACCACAGCACTCATTCTAAGATGCAATGCTCTCAACACAATGAAGCCTGAAATAGGACTTACCACCACACAGAATGCAACTTTCTAAATAGGTGTCCAGTACAGAAACTGGCTATATTGAAAAGAAATGGAAGGTGATACCCTTCTGAAGAGAAGTACTTTGATATCCATGTATTGATATGCTCAAAAAAAAAAACCCTTAAAACCCTGGTTTTTAAGTTATTTTTGACACTCATGCAAAGGTGTGCCTACATACCCAATCAAGACCTAACATGTCCTATGTTTTATTGAGCATTTCCTACCTGTATCAGAGATCCCATGACTTCACATGAACACAAGTTGTATACACACAAGGGGGTAGATAAAAAAAAAGTTAAAAACACTATTGAAGTAGAATTAGTGAATTCATCTTTCACTGGGAAAATGCTATGTAAGCATGTAGCACATGTAAGATCTTGGAAAGAATCCATGTTTGAGGATATCTCTCTGGTCCCTCAGAAGATATACAGGTTACACAGGTATGACTCATTATGCAGAGATTCAGAATTCAAGGGCAGCCCTTTTCTTTGGCATAGGTTTGGGTGACAAACAAAATATATTGCACGTCCCAGTCAAAGAAACCCAAACAACTATCAGTGGGATGTAATTAAGTACTTCCTAGGCAAAGACACCCCCATCCAGCATCTAAGACTAAAATACAGAAGGATACTTAAGATGGTTCTAGCACTTCTTATTTGAAAAGTAATGTCTCACTCTTTCAAGTAAAAAAAGATTTTTTAGAAGAAAAAAAATATATGTTACCTGTAGATTTTTTTCTGTGATATAATACTTACAACCTGAACTTGAAAGCAGTGAGCTGCACAAAAAGCTGTTTTGAGTTCGCCAACCAGAAGATATATCAGAAGTTTCAGCATTCCTTCTCACATCCTATAGGAACCAAATAAAAATAATTTTATCTGTTACTATCAAGCAGCTGCAAACTTTAACAAAAAGCATACAGTAGTACACATACAGGCACATGCTGTGATTTCACACACACTGGAAAAGACTGATTTGAATTCTCTGAATTCTCAGTATTGCGAGTTTTATCCCCATTTCACCACTATAAAATGTCTGCAAAAAACTGCTTTGCCTTGAAAAAAGCACTGGCAGCATTGCAAGTCTTTGCCACTATGGCAAGTTTTAAAAATGCTCTTTCCTGTTCACATCACATACACAGTTCAGGACATACCATATCAGCAGGGTAGACATCAGTGAATTATGACTTCCTCATCAATGAATAGTTCATATTAATTCACTTGAAGTTCCACAAGTAGTAATAAATATGAATCTATTTTCTCTGCCACTGAGGAAATTTAAAGTTCGTTGATTTCTCATATCAAAATACCTAAAGGTGCTTTTGAATATTTTGTTAAACCATTAAATAAAGTCTGCAATACAATGTTACTATTTATGGTTAAACCCATACAGCATAGCTTCTTGGAGGAAAGTCATTTGGTCTATAAGCTAAAAAAGGGAAGATAAATTTAAAAAGGCAATTTAAACAAAAATCTCTGAAAAATCTCTATTAGCTCTGCAGCAAGTAGTCCCCAGTTACAACACTATCCAAAATAAGATTAAAAGCTTGGCTTGGTATCCAAATTACTCAGTTTCTTGAAATGAGAAGAGGTAATAATGAATAAATGCATCAGTTCATAAAATACATAATTTTACTGCTGAATTCTTATCATAAACAGCCTCAGGGAATTTTGTTAAAACATCTTGCAATTTATCATTCATGCTGATACTAAGATTTGAAAACTAAACAGAAAAAAAATTCTACATTAATTTAGAGATACAATGAGCTTTTGTTCCATCACTGAAGAAGGATTTACTCTTGTTAAGACTAATGGGAATTATACATATTAATCCCCTTATGTCCTGATGAGAGACTTAATACCTAACATGTTCATAGCACAATAACATTTTTTAAATAAAAAAAGGTTTTGTCTTTCCATTCTGCTTCCAGAAATGCTTTAAAAGAAGAACTTTTAAACAAGAAAGGTGCTTCTACCAGTATCTGCAATACCAAATGGCTTTCTGTTTACAGAAATACTAACATATAGAATGTGCCTTTTGTCATGTGCTTCATTGACAATTACATCTGTATGTTGTGTTTGAGTAGATGGTCAATTGTCCATGGCAGGGAAACTCTCCTAAAATATTTGTTTCTCTACATCAAAACATTTATCTCTAGTTTTCTCTTTTGATTTTGCTTCTATTGCTGTTTTCTTTTACTACGTTACATTTCTGAGTTTTCCCCCCAATTTCATCTTTATCAACTGTTATTTGTCCCTTTCTTAGTTGCAAAATCAAGATTGTTGTACCTGATGGTATTCTGCCAGCCTATGACCTACTTTTATTACTGGAAATCTTCCATTTTAACACATACAAATAGAAATTATGATTTTTCTGGGCTTCTAAGCAACGGGTATTTTAAAGCCATCCGACAAAACTACAGAAGAGTAGGAAGATTGACTGGTGGCAAAAACAATCATGAGAAAGAGAGAAAGAGAGAGAGAGAGAGAGAGAGAGAGAGAGAGAGAGAGAGAGAGAGAAAGAGAGAAAGAGAGAAAGAGAGAGAAAGAGAGAAAGAGAGAAAGAGAGAGAAAGAAAGAGAGAGAGAGAGAGAGAGAGAAAGAAAGAGAGAGAGAGAGAGAGAGAGAAAGAAAGAGAGAGAGAGAGAGAAAGAAAGAGAGAGAGAGAGAAAGAAAGAGAGAGAGAGAGAGAGAGAGAGAAGAAAAGAAAGAAAGAAAGAAAGAAAGAAAGAAAGAAAGAAAGAAAGAAAGAAAGAAAGAAAGAAAGAAAGAAAGAAAGAAAGAAAGAAAGAAAGAAAGAAAGAAAGAAAGAAAGAAAGAAAGAAAGAAAGAAAGAAAGAAAGAAAGAAAGAAAGAAAGAAAGAAAGAAAGAAAGAAAGAAAGAAAGAAAGAAAGAAAGAAAGAAAGAAAGAAAGAAAGAAAGAAAGAAAGAAAGAAAGAAAGAAAGAAAGAAAGAAAGAAAGAAAGAAAGAAAGAAAGAAAGAAAGAAAGAAAGAAAGAAAGAAAGAAAGAAAGAAAGAAAGAAAGAAAGAAAGAAAGAAAGAAAGAAAGAAAGAAAGAAAGAAAGAAAGAAAGAAAGAAAGAAAGAAAGAAAGAAAGAAAGAAAGAAAGAAAGAAAGAAAGAAAGAAAGAAAGAAAGAAAGAAAGAACCTGCTTTTAGAGGAACATTCAATTTTGGTTTAATTTTTCCTCCTTAAAATAAAAAAAGGCTGGGACACAAGATTAGATAATTCCTGTGTGAGATCAATGTTGGCAACCAAGCTGAAACAAGTGTATCATAAGAAAGGCTAGAAAGAAAAAGATAACAGAGGAGAAAGGTTAATTTCAGAAGTAATTTCATGTTAAATGACCAATGTAAAAATTTTATAGGAAACATGGATTTTTTTATCACCTATCAAATATCTGTCTACTTTGTGTAGCAGGGGCACTATGTACACAGCGTGAACCAAAAATATCAGAAAGAATCAACTTTGATGTCCTCAAACCTACACTCTTCCAGCAATCTATTTTAGAGACTCCCAACCGACAAACAGTAAAATAAAAAAGAAATTTTTTTTTAAAGGCATTTGAGTTAGTTTCAAAGGAGTGTAAGAAAGGCAAGCATTAAAAAGGGTTTTTTTTAGTCTAAGCTAGCCTGATCACTGAAATCAGATTAGCACCCCTCTGTAACTTGGTTTTGAACATTCTGTTCTATTTGCAAACAGCTGTGACAGCAAAGTGTACTGTATGTCATGCAAAAACCCAATTAGGCCTGACTAAATGGAAGCCATTAAATGCTCTCGGTTGTCTAAAGAAAGAGAATTGTTTTGGAATGAGCTTTGTACTGGATTCTGATTATTGAGTTCAAATCACACAAGCTCAGTAAGTTCAGTCAGCTTAGTGCAATGTTATGTTCTACTGTCAGCTGATTGCATTCCACTTAGCTTTTCAATGTTTTCCAAATTTCAATAGCTAGTGATTTAGTAATGCTTGTAGGAGGGAAGAGAAATTCACAATACTGAATATTATCATCAGCAAAAGACTGATTGTGCCTGTTACCTCCTTTCAATTCTTTCTTACAGAAGAGCAAAATGGGTTTTTCAAGTAACTTAATACCTTCTTACAACAGCAACTTACTAAGCTAAAATATTCTGTATTTACCTTTTCCACTTTTTAAAAGACATACTGTAAATATGTCCACATTCTAAAGAAGGAAGATGGTTACAGATAAGTTGGGGAACACAAACATGTTTTTGATAGTGTGTGATCCTTGATTTGAGCTCAATTGCTTAGAGACACAGGTATGATACATTGCCAAAGAAACTGATTTTTTTGAGACATGCAGCAGAAATACTAGTATGACTCTTCAGGTCTGATCACTTATTTCAATCACTTCCATAAGGAATTGTAGTTCTGCTGAAGTAAGCTGCTATCACAATGACAGTGCTATGACAATGAACAAGCTAATAAGGGAAAGAAAACATGTTAATAATTGGAAAGTTGAACTCATTACAGGGAAAGTTTCTAAGGAAGAGCACTGGATTTGTATTGTAGGGAGTTAGTTATTCATGCTTTGCACTGCTATAAGTCCAGTGAGTGACCTTTAGCAAATCACTTCCCTTCTGTTTGCCTGGATTTCCTTTACATATGAAAGAGACATCATACAGAATCATTTGCAAAGAATGCAAATATCTACTACAGAAAAATTATTACGTGTGACTTATAAATTAGTCAACCTTTTTATAGAGGAAACAGGTTTCTATATCTTTTACTTGAAAGAACAAGAGAAAATTGAACAAAACAATTAAAAATTGCTGTAGACAGCAATTTGACAAAGCAGGTAAACACCTCAGAGTAGTAATACACAGTAAGATACCTTTCTGTGAAAGTTGAAAGATTTTTGGAAAGTATCCATGGCACTTACAATTAAGGCAACCCTTAATTGATCAAATTTCATGCCATGTCAATACACCTGCCATGCCGTCAGCCATGGAAGCTATCTGAAACAGAGACATTCACGCATGATTTTTGTCTGTGTTTGTACTAGGAGCTAAGAAGGTAAGGTTACGTTGCTGATTGAAAGTAATTGGGACACAAAAGTGGAGTGTACACACACGTACCTTGACTTGCCTGACTCTTTGTTTTGAATCTTCCAGCTGTTGCTGCAAAGAACTCACTATGTCTTTGTACTTCAAATACCTCTCCTCAATCATCTCCCTTCGGCAATGAGACTCCTAGAAATGCATTTAAAGATTTAGCTGATTTCATAATGTGAAAAGTAGCTAGAAATTCTGACTTTTGCAAACACGGGTATCATCAAGGATTTTCACCACAGCAAGAACCAATTAAGTATTAACTTTCAGAGGCTGAACTACAGGGGCCATACAAAAGCATAATGTTCTGTACAGAAAAATAATGTTAAAATGCACGTAGATTAAAATAGAAATGGCCTTATCCTTAACTGGTGAATGATTTCTTGTAACCCTTTCCAAACTTCAGCATTATCACACCTTCTAACAAAAATTCTGTAATGGTGAAAAATTAATTACAACTCTACAGAAACATGCACTTGAAGAAAATAAAGTTCTAAGGATCTGGACAAAACAGTATTTTCAAGAAGGAAACATAATGCTTCTCACTGAACTAGCTAATGATTCACTTGAATTAACAACCTCCTAGACAACCTGAGAGGTTTATCAAAACTTACTTCCTCTTTCCTTCTCCCTTCCTTTGAAAACATTGAGGGAAGAATTTGCTAGCTATTGTACAAAAAAACTCAATATGTTATTTGTAAATAGAAACAGTAATGAAGCTCCAAACTGACATCCTTCTCAAAGCTAAGGCATAAAGCTTAGCTCTCTTGACTAATAAATTATTTCTTAAACAAAACACTGTGTTGAGAGGGACTCATCTTCAGAAAATCATCTTTAAAAAATTAAGCATGATGGAGAAGGGCAGAGCCCAACTGAAACCAAAGATTCTGCATTCCAATCTCACAAATATTGGCTAAGTTATAACTATAATTGCGGATGCCTGCTGAGAACAAAATTTTTCCTTTAGTAGAAACAGAAGGTAAACACAAACCTCTGTCAGAGCAAAAAATCTCTTCTGGGGATACCTGGAATATGAAATTAAAACTACACATCTCAAAAGTATTGTTCATAAAAAACCCAAACATTTCAACCAGTACTTGCATTACCAAATCTGTTAATGATGACACTAATAAAATGGTGTAGAATTATTAACTGATGACCTCATGCAGAAACACAAAATAAACAATGCTCCAAACAAGTATGTTTTTAAATGTTTATGACAACCACAGATTAAGAAATTTTATATATCAAATAAAATGCAAATCATTATGTATGTGTTGATCTGTGGTTTAATACTGATTTAGAATTTATATTGGGCAAGGAAGTTACAAATTCTTTTTATTAAACCACCCACTTCATAAATGGAAAGTAACTATAGTACAGAGGTTTAGCCACTTAGCCACTGAAAAGCTAATCTGAGCCTTATTACTCTTGACAGTATGTCACCACTACTGTCAATATGTCCTACTGTGTCCAAACACATCTTGATTGGATAGTGGTGCTCAGAAAATAAGTGACAAGTATCATCATTATGTCAAAACAAAACAAAAAGTTCTAAAGATCATCTATCTTCATTAAGTTAAATATTGAAACAATTGGCATAATTTAATTTAAAAATTTCCATTTTTTAACATGTAATATCAGAATTTAGCACTCAATAAAAATATTCTGAAACAGTAATTATGACCTGTTAATGCCCAGTTATCAATGTTTGCCTACATTATGGAACAGTGTTAATAATTAGAACTAAATTTATAACTTCAAAAAGATCCATATAAACATGAAAATAAATTTCAGTATGTTTCTGTCTATATAATATGTACATATGCAACCGTAAATATCTTATTAAACAACTTATCTGTGCATTCATAGAGAATATTAATTAACCAAAACATTTTAGAAGTACTGAGAGAGTCAAATGAAATCTTTCTCACTGCAGTATCTTTGCAATCTTCTAACAGGCTCAGTTTCTCAGGCACAGATTCCAGGTGGTTTAAAGCTACTCGGGTACTCTAAAGAACAGAACACAAGTTAAAACATGAAAAAAGAATCCATTCTTTCAGCCACCTCACACATTAAAAACCCCAGTCTTATTAGCATACTAGTTCATGCTTCCCCAGTCCTGGTGTTCACTTGCCCTAAAGCTCAATCACATGCAGCTGTGGGACTCACTGAAGCAGCCACGCCTGAGACTCCAGCCAGCCAGGCCTGCTGATGGGAGATGGAGCTCTCCAGGTCAGGGGCTGCCAGGAGTGCCTGATGCCGCTCTTCACGAGGCTGGGGCTGACAGTTCTTTTGCAGAAGGTGAGCTGTGCTTGAGGAGTGGTCACCAAGTGAACAAGCTACGTAGCATTTGAGCAAACAAGCAAGAGAGAGAGTCGTGAACCTCCATTATAGTGAAGAAGCAGATGGACTCAGAACCGTACAGGGTAATTAGTCAAAGGACTGTTAGCTAAGGGTCTGTTAAAGATGAAGGCTGGAAGCAGGTCACAGCAGGTACTAGGAGGAAGGTTCCTCCATCTTCTCAGAATTTAACACAGGTAGGACTGGCAAGTTCTACAATGCATGTGAGGCTGTGGCATTAGAAGGTCAGACTACTGATGAGCTGGGTGAAGGTCTTTCTCAGATAATGAGCCCTTCTAAAACACCACCACCTGCACGTGGTACCAAGACCTCTGTTAACAGGAAAATGAAGGGTATTTGTAATACAAAACATCCTTCTAAAGCAAATGGAGGGCCCAATATGCAACTGGACCCAGCTCACAGGGAAGTCTGCTGTCTCCAGGGACTAGAGTAAGAGACGTTACTGATATGGGAGGAATACAGAGATGCTGCTTGTCACTGCAGGGAGAAAATTCATGGCACCAAAACTCTACTGGAGTTGAAGGTGGCCAGAAATATGGAGGACAATAAAAAGAGTTTTAAAAATACATTTTAATGGCAATAGGCAGTGTAAAAAAACCCTCATCCCCTTGCAGGATGAGGATGGTCACTTCACAAACAGGGACAGAGACAAGGCAATGGCATTTAATACATTCTTTGCCTCTGTCTTCAACATGGATGATTGACCAAGGGAATCACAGTGCCCTGAGCAGGAGGACCATGGCTGTGAGAATGATCAACTCCCAGCTTCGACCCTGAAGTTTTGTGGGATTTGCTGCTCCAGTTGGATCCCTATAAATCTATGAGGCCTGAAAGGATTCATTCAAGACTTCTCAAAGAGCCAGTTGATGTCATCACAAAATCTCTCTCGATATTTTTTGAGTGGTCTTGGGAATCCAGAATGGTTCCAGCTTACTGGAAGCTGGCGAACCTTGTCACAATTTTAAAGGGTAAGAAAGAGGACCCCAGGAACTACAGGACTGTCAGTTTCACTATAATGCTTGGTAAAGTTATGGAAAAGATTGTGCTAGGAGGTATTGAAAAACACCTGAAAGACAACGTTGTCATTGCTCACAGCCACCTTGATTTCATGACAGGACAGTCCCATTATTATCAAATGTTATTTCCTTTTATGACCCCCTTGAGTCCTATGTGCAGTTTTGATCATCACACTATAAGACATATACTAAACTGTTAGAGAGCATCCAGAGGAGGGCAATGAAGATGGTGAAGGGCATTGAGGGGAAGCCACGTGAGGAGTGACTGAGGTCACTTGGTCTGTTCAGCCTGGAGGAGACTGAGGGGAGAGCTCATTGCAGTTACAACTTCCTCATGAGATGAAGAGGAGGGGCAGGCACTGATCTCTGCTCTCTGGTGACCAGTGACAGGACCTGAGGGAATGGCCTGAAGTTGTGTCAGGGAAGGCTGAGGATGGATGTTAGAAAACGGTTCTTCACCCAGAGGGTGGTTGGGCCCTGGAACAAGCTCCCCAGGGAAGTGGTCACAGCACCAAACCTGACAGAGTTCAAGAAGAGTTTGGACAATGCTTTGGGCACATGGTGTGACTCTTGGGGATGGTGCTGTGCAGGGACAGTAGTAAGACTCAATGATCCTTGTGAGTCCCTTCCAACTCATAATAATTCTATGATTAATGATAATAATTCTTCCAAGCATAATTCTATGATTCTATGATTTTTTTTAATAAAAATATATGTGGTGAGCACTTAGCTTAGAATAAATATAGAACAATCAAATTTCCTATTTCAGATTAGGCATATGGGGTATGTACTACTGAAGACTGAATAACCACTCTAGGGAGAGTTAGGGCTGGACTCAACAATAAGATTTCACATTCACACCCATCATGCAAAAAAATGTAGTCTATTGCAAACTGCAAAGAACTGAAGAAAATAAATATATTAGTTTTGGTTTCGTGTGCAGATGAAGTTGGTTGATCATGCACAAAAAACAGTCATGTCTCACAGACCAGATGCTTCTGCAGCTTCTCAAAGACTGCCCTTCTATTATTTGCCGAAGAGAAAGTAAAACCACAACTGTTTGTACTTTCTGAACAACAGTTAGTATTTCCTCCACAATTCTAAAAATCACACTTCTTTGATAAGATTCTGCTAGTTTGGTATTCAATCAACCAATAATGGGTTTAATTAACCATATTACTGCCTTGGTACTTTAAAGCAAAATCTTACAACAAATAATATCCATCAATTCTGAAATCAAATATTGTGTTGTAAAGCCTGTGCAAACTGAGTTAACTCACCCTTAACTACAAAAGCTCTGTTACTAATTCTGGAAAATGTCAATTTGCCCACCATGAAAAACATTCCATTTAGATCCCAGACTTAAGACCTGAAAAGACTCAAAGTTTCAGTCACAACAGAAGAAAAATCAATGGGAACCTCTCTGCACAAACGGCATCAACTTCAAAAAGCTGGAGACTAGGAGTGAGGAGTGGAGAATTAGACATTAACAAGGTAACCTAAAAGAAGACATTTAAACCATCTGTTTAAAAGCAATTATGTCTGCCTTGTTGTTAGTTCCAAACATTCCGTTTTTAAGGTTTTAAGGAATATTCATAACAAACAAAGGTCAAATTTCATAAACAATGGGATTCATTTGCAGCTAACTTGGACTGAACTTGTAGTCAATACTCAGTACCAATAAACTAAATTAGGTAGAGGATATGAGACTCGTTCTTCTGTTTCTGAAATTATATGTATGCAAAAATATTATGCATATAGATATGTTTCTCTATCTATTTACCCACCCTGTTCTAATATAGATGATCTGTGATTCTCATCAAAAAAGGAACTCAGGTCCTAGGTGCAAGCCTATGCCTTAAGCCATCCCATTTTTCAACTCCTCTAATTTCAATGCCAAGACCTCATGTCAACACTGTCTGTAAGTGGATTTAAAGGAAGATGTTAATCATCTGTTCTTCCAAAGTGTCTCCTAAATATATCCCCTCTATTTCATGCACTTTTTGTAGCAGAAAAAAAAATTAGGTGTTTCTCTGCTAGTCCTTATTAGTTACAATATTAAATATAAACCCAAAAACAGAAGACCAGCCTTTGGGTTAGATGCATATTCAGTCCTTGGTTTTTTGGTTTTGTTGAGAATCACGAGGATCAAGAATGGTATAGGCTACTTGGATTTCTGAAAGGTGTTTTAGACTCCTAAAGTTTAAATCTAACTTCACATTCAAAATGATGGGCTCTAAAGTAACCATTGCTGCTCAGGAAGATCATGAGGCAGTGATACATATTACCAAGAATCTGCTAATGCAGTGCTCAGTATCAATCAGAAAAGCAAAATCAACACTCAGTATAATCAGGAAAGGATAAAAAAGCCAGAAAACATAACTGTCCCAGATCATTAATCCAATTGCATCTTGACTGCTGAGTGCAGATGTGGATCTTTAAAGGTCAGAGAAGTTGAACAAGAATTTTCAATGCTATGGAGTGCTGTTTCCAAGTGAGAAATGATAAATACAATATTCTAAAGAACAGGACCCTTCAGCCAGGAAAAGAGATGCCTGAGGGGGCTAATGACCAATTTGCATAAAATCCGAAGTCATATAAAGATAGAAAATTCTATATGGCTTTAAACAGAAAACTGGGCAAGTTCATGAATGAGAAAGACCACAAAATGGTTCTAAATTCACGGAAACTGCATTTAAGTCTGGAAGCTTTTGAGCTTTGAACGTCTGGAATCAGAACGAATGAATGGGAAAGAAAATACATGTCAGTTCTGTTCATACAGTCTTCCCTAAGCATTTTACTTTGGCCATTGTTGCGATGTCTATAGCTGGGCTAGACTGACCTTTGGTCTTGACCAGAATGGTTCTTTTTATATTCTAAAATTCCCACAGTCCTCTGAGCAGTCTGAGGGATTTGAATAGGATAACTCACACACTAACATTTTCAGAGACGGAAATGTGTGTCTTTTCCATAAAACAAATGAAAAGAATTGTAGTGATGTGCAAATAAAAACAGAAAAAAAGCCAAGTTTGTTGTTAAGGGAGGTTCAATAAGGAAGGTGGCAATGAAAGAATAAAGTGAAGAATGTGAGGGAAAGATGATGAAAGAGCTTTTAGCTGGCCCATTGAACTGGTCTGGTAATTAATTAAAATCACAGCAACCTTCTCAAGATGGCTCAAATGCCATACTTGTATCATTAATGACCACACTCTATTCTATTAAAAAGACAGATTTAGCCACACAGATAAAATGTGAAAAAGGATGTTAGGAGCACCTGATATAGACAGCAATTAAGAATTGTTAAATTTTTTCCCAGAAATCAGAAAGCTGTATGCCATAATGCATACAAATAATCCTACACAGCAATCACATTTGTCTGGTTATGTAAAACAAGCAACAGCAGGTACTGACCCAGTGCATTGATGGTACTGATAAGAGGAAAAAGCGCCCATTGTACTGACTGAGGCAGTATTAATGGCATTTTACTTAACAGCAGTTCTCTTTAATAGACTGAATGCTACTAATCTTTCTGTTTTTAAAATAAAGACTATTTACTTTTAAAAGGGGCGTTCTATGTTTTCACAGAGAATGACAAAACAAATTACTTATTTTCCATGACTTCATATAAACACTTTGATGTTTAAACTGCATGTGAACAGTTAATCCTCCTATACTGATGTGTTCTCGGTAAGAGAAGGTTTCACATTGTCTCAAGGGACAGATCTAAATCAAAATCAGACACATTTTATTTTTAGTCTCAAAGCTGCAATGCTAAATGCTAATAAATCAAAGCAGGTTTGTATATAGTACTCCTGAAGTTTGCCTTTATAGTCGATATATTGAAAACACATAAACACAAACCAGAAACCAAATTTCATTGACTTTCAAGTACAGTACTCCTTTCTTTTCTGAGGTAGGTAAAAGCAAATGGCTATTTGTATTGAACAGATTTTTTTTTTTTTTAATGAGAGTTGATTTAAGTACCGGTTAGCTAATCCCCAAAGAATAACCATAAAAAGATTAAATGCAACATCATTTTAACTGGCTGCAATGCATATCAGCAGGCAGTTACAATTCAAATGAAAGATACAATGTTAGAGCTGACCTAAAATTACTTAAATTACCTTAGTGTATTAAATACCTAAATAGCAAGAATAGGATGTACCCAGCATGTTTAAAAGTATCCTTTGCTTTCCCTGTTAAGATCTGTAAAACTATGCACTATCAGCTTCAATCTCCTGCTCTCCACTGATAAATCATACACTTTTCTTTTAAGGTGGTTCAGCTCAAGAGGCCTGAAGTGCTCTGCTGACTTTGATATGCCAGGCAAACTCCATGATAGCTGGGACATTCTGTGAATAGTACATCATATGTAGAGAGGGAACTTTTAGAGAAAACAAAAAAATGTATTTTATATCTTTATATTCCACATATATTATGACTCCAATTATACCACTGTTTTGATGATTTCAGCACATCAAGAAGTCAAATTATCTATACAAAGGTAGGCAATACATGTAATTTTATCAAATTACAATTTCAATGTTCAATTGGCTTTTTTTCTGTCTTACATTGTTTCATGAGAGTTTTAACAAGAAAGAACTTTTTAACCAAAAAATACACTAATGAAAACAAGTGACATTTGCTAACAAAGCATTGCAAACGTCAAATTACTTGAACATTTAATTTAGATTTCAGATGTCTCTGCATGGGGTGGACCACATTTTAATGAAAGGAACTTCATGGATGCTTCCTTTCCTCTTTGCAATGACCTGGACTGTCTTTTCTCTCATTCATGAGCACATGACATCCCTGTGCTAACTAGGGGAATTGTTTACATGAGAAAATATTAGGAAAGTATTTTATGAATTTGCAGTTGTTTGATGCATACTAGCAGCTGGAAACATGGAGGAAACTTGCCTTTTAGCAAGCCAGCTTTCTGTGAATCACCAGTCAGTGCCCCAACTACACAGAGGGTCCGTAGGACTAGTTTTTGAGAATCTATTCTTAATCATTTACTAAGATTTTGATCAGAGACATCCAGATATAATTCCTGGAAATTAAGAGAAATATAACACAAAAAGTAGAGTGTGTAAAGTAATGCAGTGTTAGTGGAAACACATTCTCAAAAAGTGTAAAGTCTTCCTTGTTCCTCATCTTTAACATTATGAAGCATTGCGGTCTAAAAATCTTTACATGTAATTTATGTTAAGGTTTTGTATGCTAACAGTATTTCATCAAACCTTCCAGAAAGCACTGCAAAAATTCAATTAACACAGCCTTCATGGGAAAGAAGAAATATCATTCAGTTTTTCAGGTGAGAAAAATTAAAATACAAAGAGAAGTGATTTAAACAAGGATTCACAGCAAATCAGTGTCAGAGTAGGAAAATAATTAGGAGTCTTCCTTGTGGATTTCCCTATTTTAATAAAAAGCTACACAATAATGAGAGAAAAAAAAATCTGTGGCACCAATGGGTGTAACTGATGCCTGTGCTCCTACACTTATAACTAGATCAAATATAAAGCATTTAAATCTAAAATGAAGGTCCTAGTAGCACATTAGAAACACCTACTCAACACCTGTCTGCTGTCAAACAAAAATTAACTTATTTTGTGATATATAAACCAAACTAAGAAAAATAAAGAAAGCACATATCTTATCAAGTTCTGTGGAAGAAGTCAGATACATATTCCACAGATGAAAGGCCAACATAATTCATATAAGAAGCAGCTGAGGGAGCTAGGGTTGTTTATCAGAGAGAAAAAGGAGGCGCAGGGGGGACCTTCTCACTCTCTACAACTGACTGAAAGAAGGCTGTAGCCAGGTGGGGGTAGGTCTCTTTTCCCAGGCAAGTGACAAAACATGAAGAAATGGTCTCAAGCTGCTCCAGGGAAGGTTCTAGTTGGACATTAGGAAGAATTTCTTCACTGAAAGGGCATTGGAATGGGCTGCCCAGGGAGGGGGTGGAATCACCATCCCTGGAAGCATTCAAGAAACAACTGGGCGTGGCACTTGGTGCTATAGTTTAGTTGACAAGGTGGTGTTCAGTCAAAGGTTGGACATGATGGTTTCTTTTCCAACCTCAGTGATTCTATGATTCTCTGATTTCTCATGAGAACCCTGTGGATGGAAGTCATAAGATCTCTCTTTAAAATTACATTTACATGCATATACCTAACGATCTTAAAAAGAAAAAAAAAGAGAACACTGTATACTACTACTCCTAGTTCAACTGAAATAAATAACTTTAGATAACTTAAGTCTTTTGAAATAAGGATTTTTTTCCTGAGATGTTTACTTTCTCTAATTAAAAACTGAAGGATTTTGGTTTATTAAACTTTGACAAAAATGTTCAGTATTTGCAACATGTGGAACACATTTTCATAATTTTGAAAGGAGCTTAGATAGAGCATGTAGGGGTTTCACTAGGAGCATTGCCAGCAAGTCAAGTGAGGTGATTCCTCTCCTCTAGGCAGCCCACATTTGATGTGCTGGGTCCAGTTTGGGGCTCTCCTGTGCAAAAGAGACATACAAGAGCCAGTCCAGCAACGGACAACAAATTTTTTAAGAGACTGGAGCATCTCTCCTGTGAGGAAAAGCTGGGATTGTTTAGTGTGGAGAAAAGAAGGTTCTGGGAGGTCTCCTCAATATGCACAAGTGTCTGAAGGGAAGGTGTTAAGAAGACGGAGCCAGGCTCTTTTCAGTGCTGCCCAGTGACAAGCAGTGGGCACAAACTGAAACACTGGAGGTTCCATCTAAACACAGGAAACATTTTTTCACTCTGAGGGCTAGAAAACTAGAGGTGATTGTATTAGAAAAAAACCTGAAAGAACAAGTGTAGTAAGGAGCAGAGGATGGATGAGTAGCTGGGGATTAAACAAGAGCAATGAATACATAGGGTGAGAAGAAAAATTAAGGAAGAAGGGAAGAGAAATCTGAACATTAGGAGAAAAGAAATAGCAGGCTGCCAGCACCTTCAGGAAGCAGAAGTTACTTGGTGGTAATGAGCAGAGGAAAGACTCTGGGAAGCCCAAGGAAGGGAAGTGACACACTGGCTCACTGATGAAAGGAAAGGAAAGGGCGAGGCAGGCAGGACAGAGGATCTCAAACTGCTCGTGGTCATTTTTATAAGATCAAAGAATGGCTGTGTTCTGGGAGGACCAGAAAGCCTTTGATGTAATGGTAGTTTTAGCAGGACACTACAGAATCAAAGCAAGAGGAAAAGAAAGTATTAATCCTTTGATTCAGTATTTCCTCAACATTCATACAAGCAAAGTATGAAAATCATGAAATAATCTCAAGTGCTTATAGCAAGACTTATTTATTGATGGAAGGCTCACTGAGAGAGACAGAGAGGGGGAACAAGGACATAAAAATGAATGGTGTCAGGCAGTCACATAATCTGTCTGCAAAATGCATTTGGTAGTGTTATCCTTCCAATTCTTCTTTTAAATTGGATGATAAACCAGAAAACTGATGCAAATTTGAGCCTGCTACTACAGGAGAATAATCTAATAGTTTTTACATTGCTGAGTGGATGCAGACAGAAATTAACTTTACTGGTATTGAAAACCTCACTTTCTTGAACATAAAAAGGCATTATGACAAAATGCATAAATGTTCATAGTGAACAGAAAATTCGTATTAAATAACAGTTTTGCTGAATACTTACAGCATCACTGGAGTTAACCTAGATTTACGGACACCGTAACAAGAAGTTGAATTGTGTCCAGAAAAGTCTGATCCAAGTATTCTAAGACAGTGATAACCTCACTTCTGGGTTCTCTACTGAAAGCCAAAAGCTGTTTTATTGATCAAAGGATATAGAATACATATGTTCACTGGAATAACTTCAGGATGTGGTTGATTTCAAATTAAATTTTGCAATCTTCTATATCACACTAGTACTAGTAAGGCAGAGGAACATGACTTGCAGCTTATGCTCACAAACAGTATGTAGTTTATAAAAATCCACTAAAATCCCAAGCACAGCACAGTAGCAGTGTGCACCTACAAAATGCATCCTGACCTCTTTTTGAGAAATACACTTTCCATTGAAGCCTCATCTGCGAATACAAAGCAGATTTTTTTTCCCAAAAAATCATACACCTTTCTCTATTAATAATACAGAGCCAAATCTAGCATGTAACAACAAAAGTACACTTAAGAATATAAACTAATTTTATTTAAAGATAAATCATATTCATTCTCTCAAAATGTCAGACTAAATAATTGATTATTAAAATAATTAGAATATTTACTTGTTAATAGCTATGAAATAATTAAATTCACTTTAATTAACAGCATTAAACCAAACAAAAAAGCCAAACAAAACACATAATCTCTAGATAATCAAAACCTCAGTTTTGCCTAAACTTGTTACTCCTCTGGCACTTCTCAAGAGTTGGAGGATTATTCCAGAAAACATCTAGGTTTTTCAGCTCCTTTTATATCCACTTGTGAGTCTGTCTAACAAACCTTGTTCTTCCTTACCTTCCAGCTTCTGCTCCTAACCTGCATAACTTCCTGCAGCAAGAAGTGGTGTACCTATCTATTGAATCTGATTGAAAAAAAGAGCCAAAATATCAAAAAGCTTCTTCTAAATGGGTACTTTTTGTTCTCAGGCTCCTTAAAGGAGTGATCAGATCATGTGCAATATCTTGAAGGAGGTTCATAATAACAGAACTTTCCTCTGGAAACTGGAGCTGGCTAAGGAAATAGAAGACCCAAGAAACTGCCTGGTACCATAGACAGGAGATGGAGCTTACAGCTCAAACAGACTGCTGAGAGGAGAAGGAGCTGACAGAGCTCAGAGCGAGGCAAGGGACCTCCTTGTTTGCAGCAACTCACAAAATCACTGAGTTAGATTAAATGAGGCCTGGAAGATTCATTCACCCAGAGCTCTGAATGGAATCTGAAAGGTTCATGTTACATTTCTTTCCCAACTTTTTTTTATTATCTAAGTTGGCAAGTTCATCACATGGCCACTACAACAATTTTACTGGCAAGAGCAGGAGCTGGAAATGAGTAGATTGTAGAGAAAGGGAGAACAGCGGGTTAGTGTGATAAATAGGTTATCCTTTTCTTCTATCTGAACAATAACTTACAAATCTTCCTTTTCAAAGTAGGAGACATTGGAAGTATAAAAAGGAGAAAAGCTCCAGAAAAAATGGAAAGAAACATTCGTCACAAAATACGAACTGAATTTACATGCCATTGGGGCATTTGCAAGCAATTATCCTCTGCCTGTGTCAAAATAGCTCTGGGAGCAGAAAGGACAAGGAATTTGCAGGCAGTTAAACGCATGGTTTGTGAGAAATGGATGGCAATGGATACATCCCTGACTGGTTGTCATGTAAGTAAACTAGGAATAAGAGAAGGTCCTGAACAGAATTAATGTCCTGTCAACAGCTGACAGTCACAGAGCACCATGTAAATTGCCAGGACACTGAATGTCAGCATTAGCTTCCTGCTTCCACAAGGCAGGTGTTGCAGCACAGCACGCTGATAACCAAAGAGCCTTTCATGGCTGAATGTAAGACTTTTTAACAGATTGAATACATTTAAAATATATTTTTGAAATCAGAAACCGTTTTCAGAGATACGGAGACTATCAGAAAGAATAAAATAATAATTTGCACAAATAAAGTTTAGAAGTTTATACTTGTGGCATTGATATTGTCTCAGCAGTGGTTTCTTTATATGAAATTTTCTGGATTTCTCATGAAAAGAAACTATGGGCCTGATATATACAATTTATGATATCTTATTGGACATTGCTACATGAAGAGAAAGAAGAATGGTTCAGAAATTATAGGGCAAACTGAAACTCATTCCAGCTATTCCACCTGATGGACTTACTACCTTGGGACATCTGGAAAATGCATTCATGGCATGTACAGGCATAAAGTTTTGCGCTTCCAACTTAATATCATACTAAATTATATTAATTAGTGGTTAAAATTATATTCCTTTACTCTTTCAGTTGCAGTGTTGATATGGGCAGATAAACTGATTCTGTCCTGCACCTCCCAGACCAAACAAGTAAGCGCACAGAGTAGTCACTGAAATAATTAGATCCATCACATGGACCTCAACCACTAGAAGTATTAGAAAAATAACATCTTTTGTATGGATAAAATCTACATTTCTCTTCCCAGGAATGGGATGAGGACTGAACTGTACAGAAAAATGACAACACTGAAATACACTGTATTTCCTATAACAAGTACACAAGTACTGTAGTAAAAATCTACACAGAGAGTTGCAGTGCAAAATTTTCACATCTTCTCTAAAAAGTAAAATGACAGTTAAAAACCCAGAACTGCAACCTTTTGTAAAAAATAAATATAAATAATATTTTCATAATTTAGACAAATTATCAGCAATGTAATTTGGATTGGTTTGGAAATTAATTTAAGAAACTTACCATTTCTAAGGCCATAATACGTTCCTAAAAGCAAAATACAAGATGCCATTAGAAAGCAAAGAATATAAACACAGTGTAACTCAAAGAATGATGAATAGGATTCATTTCGGGGTTTTGGTGGTCTCATATGTACAGTTTTTTGTAAAAAACCGACTGAGTAGGAACTGTTGTACTTAATTGGATGTCTTTATCACACTATCCCACTTGGAAATCTGCCCCAAAAATAAGAAACCACCCAGAAACAAGGTGAGAAAGGATTTGAAGAAAATTACTCCACAATATATTTTTTTTCAATTACTGCATTAGGTTTTAATATTGCTGATTTTACTCTTACATATCTCAAAGGATGGTTTTTTGTTTTTTTTTTTTCAGATCATCTCTGACTGTAAATCTAGCATGTTTTGGAATTCATGTAATCTTAGCATCAGGCTGAATTTTCTTTTACGCATTTCCTTAGAAAACTAAAAAGTAAATTCTGCATCTTTATTCTTTCATCCAGAAATAGCTCTGAATAATATTTTATTAATAACAGGATGACATTAGTCAAACAAATAAAACAAACTTGTGTCAGTTTTAATCCAGCACATAATACAGAGAACCCACACTTAGTTGATTAACTGTATAATTTTTAACACTCCTTTCCCATTGAGAAGTATTTTTAAGAAAAATATGACATCAGTAAAATCAAGATAGTTTACTCTGGTACTATATCCTGACTAGGTATGGTAATTTAAGTAATTTGACAAAACATATATTCAAGTGTTTAGGTGAGTCCACATTTAGAGTATGTGACCATTTAGACATTGCAGGAACTCTTACCTTACTCAAATATTACTCAATTTTTTCTCAGGCAAGGTAGTGTATCATATGCTAAAGTATTTATTCTTCCTTAGAAGCAGGTCTGAGATACAGATTATTTCCACACATCAGAACAAACTTATGAAAAAAAATACTATATTAAAAACTCAGAAATTTTTATTCTGAAATGTTTGTTCCTCTACAAAATTGCAGTGGCAAACACTCATATTTATTTAAAGATTCTGCAACAAAACACACTCATTACTATAAAAAAGATGGTATTTACAGATCTCATAAATTTCTGGTGATAATGAACAGCAATTCAGGCATGAATTTTTTCAGTTAAAGAGAACTACTTTGAAAAAGGTCTTAAGAGTGAGTGAGGATGGTTCCAGTGATAAAGAGTGCTTTCAAAATGACTCATGTGTTAAATAAAGTGCATTATATAGCTGCCAAATTCTAAAAATATAATAAAATCTTAAAATCTCAGCAGAAAATTTTCTGAAGAATAGCATCTAATGTATTTGGAAATTTAAAATTGACATTTTATACACTACTTGACTGTGAAAGCATGGATATCTGAAGGGATAAAAAACTGCTATCAAGCATTTGAATATAAGAACAGCCGCCAGAGCACTACAATTCACATACTTAACCAGAACTGCCAGTTTGGGAAAGGAATAAATCAATTTAATCAGGAACATGACAGTCAGGCAGGCACATATAGCCATGCAAGACACTACTATGATGCAACTTCCTGTAGTCTAAAATTACTCCTCATTCAATCAGAAGTAATATCATTAGAACAATTTGTCAACCATGAAGCTTCACATGAAAGCAGATGCAGAATTGCTTCACATGAAAGATCTTTTCACATTGATGTAACTAGATATGCACCTGTGTAAACTGCTTGCGCAGACAAGCTCCCAGCCTTGTTGAACTTGAGCTGCCAGAAAGCCAGGCCAAGATTTTTGTTTGAACAGGAAACAGCTGGATTGGTGTGTTGTGTAACTTTTGGGTCTTGCAACTTCGTCTCTTCTTAGTGGATCAAACTGTTTGTACACTAACTTCTTTGATACCTCTAACCCTCAAAATGCCTTCTATTTATTGTATGAGAAGAGAAGGCTTAACTTCAAAAAACTCCTATGGTCAAAACTCAGGTCAATACGTAATGTCATTTTCCTTATGAGCCTTATCTTCATCAATTCCCTCACAAATGTCCTGCTTTCAGTACACTTATAGTACACTTAGTCATTTGGTCATTGACACTCTTCATATTGTACGTAAACTTTATTTATATTCATATTGGGTATTGTTTGCAGCAATTTTCTGCTGAAAGTTTCTTTTTTTCTTCCTATATTCTGAAGAATACACACAATACCCTCCCTCATAGTCTCCAGAGCCTCACCATTCAGACATTCCAGCCTGTTTTTGCTTTCTTAGCCATTTCAATTTGAAAGGAGTATGTTTTCTTTGACTGTAATGCTTAAATACTATTCCAAAGCTGAGCTTAGTGTAAATCTGACATTTTAAGTGTAAATTTAAAGTGCTAAGCACAAACAGCTTTACTGCTAGATGACATATAATAAGGATTTATAATATTGCATCAGGTCCTAGCAAATACTGACTGGTCCATTCTTCCTCAGAAAGGTGACCGCAAAGATTTAGTGCTTCAGAGGCTTTAAATACTTACTTAGAATACTTTACTTTCAGTTTTATTTAGTTTTACAAAAGTAACACTGTCCAGAGAATTTAATTCAACCAGTGAAAAAACTCAGCAGTGAGTATTACTAGCTACTGGGTCTGTATTTGTCTGCATATATTTAAAAATCTGAATTTAAGCTATAAGGCAGTTCATAAAATCACAATGCTGTAATGCAATATGGTAGTTTCAAGAAATTTAACAAAAAATGTAGCTAGTTAATCAAGCAGAAAATATACCTGGAGAGCTCCCATTTCTTCCTCTCGTCTGTGTGTCTTCTCTAGTAGCTCTGCAAAATGAAAAATGGAACTTGTAAATTCGACTTCCTGTCTCACAGCCTGATAGAAAATGTACTGTATAAAACACTCACTGAGTTTTTTATTTTACAGATTTCACAACACCCCTTTTCAGCTGATTAAACAATAGATGAAATGTGTAAGTCATATATGATTGTTTCCAAGCATGGGCTGTTGAGGTGACTAAAAAACAGCCTCAAGAACACAGAAAGACAGTTTGACTGGGGGGGAAAAAACGCTTTAAGATTCACAGATAAACTTTTATATACTGGAACAAATCTTCTGGTATATTTTTAGAATTGAATGAAAAAAATCAGAGATTCTCTTGAAAAATTGACTAAAATTGATTGTCAAAGCTATGCAATTATATATGAAAAGTCACTGTAGAATACCGCAGACTGTTTTGACTGACAATAATTACCTCCTCATTAAAATGGAAAATAATTCATAGTGACAAAATATTAGAAAAGTTTCTTACAGGCTTACAAGATAAAATCTTAGTATCTAGTATTGTCATCTGTGACAATTACAGACATTGGCACATATATGCACATATGTAACATTTCACATTAGAAATTAATTTTGTTGGAATTCTGTGGCTTATATCATGAGTTGCTTTTCCCTTTTATTTCATTCACATAGTTTTATGATTAAAATCATGTTTTTGATAAATTGCAACATATTTAGAATTCTCAGAAACCTTAAAGTTATAACCTCATAAATAGCAGGAAAAACCAAAAAAACATGCTGCAGGCTCATTGCTATTTTAACTATCAGAAGTTCATCCATGAGTTTTGCATGAGAAGAGCATTGCTTTATCTAAGCCAGAGACTGACTCTGAATTCAGATATGCTCCAGATTGCTAGCAATTAGGAGAGTTAAGAGATTATGAAACTGCCTTGACAATGTCAGAGGACTGAATTCTTATTGTCAATTCCCTCAGCATCCAAGTACAAAACAGCTAAACAAGTACCTGTGAAGTACCTGTGTTTACTTCCTTAAGAAATAAAGTTTACTGAATCTTACATAGTCATGAAGAAAAGCTCCAATGATTTACAATAGTAACTACACAAAATATTCTACTGACATTAATTTGTCATCTTTCTAATCTTTTACTTTTCTCCTTCTCTTGTTATGAAACCTCCTAGTGAGCACCCCAACCCTCTTTTTTCATAGCTTGTTATTTCTGACTGCATGTGGATTGAGAATTATTTCCAAGCATCAGTCCTCTAAAGGAGATGTAGATAACATGTAAAGAATTTTAGTTAATTCTTTCATAAGCTGAGAGATTGACTTGGTATTCTTTCTTCTTAGCTTCTATGCCACTTTTCCAAATTCTTTCTTAAAATTAGTAAAATTACCATTTCTTCACTTTGTTTTGGTGAATTTATGTTTTTCTGGATAATTCTTTGGTATGCTTTTCAGTCCAGTGATCCAACTGCCACATAAATTACTGTAGACAAATGCACTACTGTCAACATTAGTACAAGTATTTTGGGTTGAAAAGTAGCTGCCCTGCATGTTTTCTCTGGGTATATTCCAGTATTAAATGTAAGTTGATAAAAATTTGTATTGTAATGTTAGCTTTAAAAAAATTAGGAGCAAGAAATAAGACCATGAGAAAAGGGTGGGAAATGAAAAATTCATCCCCATGTTCCTTCTGACCAAAACCCTTCAATGATTACGCTTGACTTGGCTTTATTTTCATTCTAATGTATTAAGATTCTACTGTACAGACACGATTGTTCTAAGTGAAAAGGTTGCTATTACAAGGTTCCTTTCTAGCATCTTCTACAAATGTAAAATAAGTTGAACTGATTTCTGCTAACAGTATCTAGATTTGAAAACTCTGCATCTCAAATTAGGGTTATCTAGAATCCATTTACTTTATTCTACTCCTGCCTAAATCAGTTGTCCTGCACTTCACAAAACTCTGTCCCTGGAAGGGCAGATAGGTGTTGACCTGTGCAGAGTCATCCTTTATGAACGTATTTTTAAAAATCAAGTTCTGTATTTCAACCAATGATTCCATTTAGTATTCCATGTAAAATAATGGCATGTTTTCTCCAAAGCTGAAGTAAAAAAATAAAAATTAAAGCAATATATATTAAAGAGCTATACAAAAAGTCATATATAACATATTATATCATTCCTCTGGACATCATTTACCATGACAGAGTAACTCTGCTTACTTGATCTGAAAAGCTCTGTTGATTTATCATTTGTACAAGACTTCCCATATTTAAGTTCTTGTGTAAACTTAAATATGTGTTATGTCATGTGCCAGAAAATACTGTTGCAATAAAGTTAAGACAGAGAATGCACTGTATCTGCAGCAGAGCAAAGATGGTCACTGGCCCTAGTGAAGGTTCCTTTCATGCACCCTATGAACAACCTCTGAGTTTTTCCAATTAAAATTTTGTTCATAAATGAAGTCGCACAGTGGCATGGGTTGCTACAACAACCCTGCTATCATGTTCTTTCACGGCCTAATGTAACCACAGGGTACTTGGGGATTTTTCAAAGCTATACATCATTATTCTCATGGGGCACAGAACACATCAATTTATAAATTTACTAGAAGAAATAGCATTATTGAAAAAGGCACCTTTAGGCATTGATGGCTCTTCTCAAAAGATGAATAATACATGGAAAAAGACAACAAGAGAAATGGGATGGAGAAATAAAGATATTCATCAACATATTCCCTTTTTATTTCTAGCTAAATATGAAGCTTGAAATCCAATAAGGAACTATAAGCTAAAACTATTGAAAAATCAGATATATTTCAGATGTTTAAAACCATTCAAAATCAACAGCAAGCTCAGGATATTGTCCGCAAAATTAGGGATCATACTTTTGTGCAGTAATACAAAAACAATTTATTTACAGTGCTTAAATTCCAAATCATGTAAAGATTGTATCTCACTGAGCTATGCATCAGTAAACACCAAATGAGTGTCCTTGAAGTTACACTACAGTGACTTAGATTTGACCAATCAAACTTACAGGAAAAATATAGGTTATGATTTAAAACATTTTGTCAGAATCATTATCTCTTGTAGTTTTCCTGACACTAAACCACCACAGTAAAACACTGCAAATACTAAGTTGGAGATGAAGATTATATATTCTATTATACCACATAGACAAGTGAGGAAAAAAGGGTTATTTGAACAGATGTTTGACACACCCAGCCCCCAGTTGTAATTTTTACTGCTGGTGAGAAGTATCAGAAAATAGATTTAGGAGCAGATATTTATTGATTGAAATGAGTAAAATGCAACACTACTATCTTATTTACCCTAGCTCATCCATTAATATACTGATAACCAACTAGAACACTAAAACTCCTTCATGAGCTAAAATGTTCAACTTTATCTCTGTGCTGGGTGTAACAAAGGTGGGAAACAGGACATTGACCTAATATTAACTAGAGCATCAATTACTTGATTTCAAACACCGCATGACCTCCCATTTTAGAAACTGAAGAGAAAAATCTACAAATTGAACCAACACCACATTTTTATGTTTACCTTGTTCTAGCCAAGGAGAACGCACAAATACAGAAGTGCACACAGAATCAATTCTTATAGCCATAGATATCTACTAATACACTGAAAAATCCTAAAATGTGATTCAGAATGCTCTGAAGCTGACATTCACACAATTCAGTTTTGCATTCGTAGGTAATATGGCTGTAAACTATCCTAGGTATCTTCAGGCTGGTAGATCTGACAGAATATTCCCACTGCTCTGAAGCAGCTGCAGATCACACAGGAAAATAAAAAACAACTCACATAGTACAAAAAATACAGCTACTACATGGCATTAAAGCAAGAAATCCAGGTTATTACCAGAAAAGAATGGCAGTCTGGAAAAAAAATGTCAGCATAATTTTTATATCATCAAGCTAAGAAAAGCTCTTCTCCAAAACACAAGTCAGGGTTATATATTAATAAAACTATTTGGAATTTCCCAAGGTTTGTAACCTTAGACACTGAGGTCTTAAGTTATATAAGTGTATATCAAACTCTTGAGAAATCACTTAATTAGACACCCTGATCATATTAGCTTTAAATTTGCTTTGATCAAAAATTATAAGGCTGTTTTATTTCAAGTATTTCCCATCATTCTCACTTCAAAACGCATCCTACAGCTTTCAGTCGTCGTTTGGATATGTTTCCCACAAAATTGCTGAACAGATACTGCAGCATTCCTGTAGATGCACAAGGCAGCCAAGCAGGTTTCCATCAAGTATGAAGGAATTTTCAAGCAGTTGAATAAATCAGTTTCTCTCAGTGCGAAATTACTTATCTTGCTCACATCCACACAGCCAAGTTTAATCACATATTATACCACTTACAAGTTCTATCCCTCACACAATGAATCTGACATGAAGGCCCTGTTTTGGGGGTGAATCAAGATGTTTCTAGCTGAACCTGTGTAACCAAAGTGTTTCACAAGATATAGATATATATACACACGCACACACACATATATATACACATATATATTCATGGCTAGTAAAGGCAGAACAACTGCCCTGTACCTGTGTTAGGTTGCGATGAATGGATTCACAGTACTGTCACAACTGCAACAGTCCAGAAACACTCAATACTAAAGGATGTTTCAATGAGGCTGAACCTTCCTACTGTCAGGCCAAAAACCACAAATCACTCTTGACACTAAAACAACTGAGATGTAAAACAGTACTGGCATGTGCTTCACACCATTTTAATTGAAACAGCACTTGCCACACATGCAAGCCATTAAGGCAATTTCTCATAACCATATTATTATCATATCAAAAAGAATTTTAGAGAAATAGATATTTCTTAGAATATTAATTTTTGCTAGTGTGGAACAAGGTCCATAATTTATTTGTATTTCAGAATGTGTTTATGTAATCCCAAGCAAGATTAAAAAAAATATCCCATAAAAGTAAATCTCAAATGATTTTTAATACTGATTAGAGCTTTTCTAGTTCATTAGCAAAATGTTGTATTAACATTGAGAACATTCCACTGTCTTTAAAGATTTTAGTTCAGTTTCCACCATTGCAAGCAACCCAATAATCATGATCATTAAGACAAAAAACAGCTGTTTATCTGTATGTAAATCAATAGTTTTCTCATGCACATTTAAAAAGAGTTCCAGACTTAAAAGAATACCATTTTTAAAAAGGAAGTCCCTTTTGCAATATTCTTTGTCTTTCTAGCTCCTAGCAATTTATTAGCTACTGTAGTTGTTAGCAAGTAACGGTCAAGATTTCAAGAGAATATACTTTACACTAAACTTGAACATTTTTTTAATTAATTCATTCTTTTGGTAACTTTTAGGTATACACCTGTATTTTTACTGTGTAAATTCAAAGCAGATTCTTCAACCTACACTGATGCATTTCCTTTCCTTAGCCTGAAGCAGCACCCCTAATAATAACAGAAGAAGAAGTAGAAGAAAGGTGTCAGAAGCTAATAAAGAAGGAAACAATTCACTGCTCAGATTCCCTAACAGAGTTACTACTATACAGGAAACTGAACGTACTGTTTTCTTCCTATTCCCTGAGGCTTAGGCAGATCCGATATTTTGTAGCAAAGTTTTAAACATTCCCATCTCCAATCTGGCCTGGTCTAGATTTATTTGCAAAGAAGCTAATTACTATTGGGGGAAAAAAAGGAGATCGCTTATAGAAGGGAAATGTAATTATTTAGAGACTGTGAGGGACAACAAAGAAGTGCAATTACGTATTCTCAGAGAATTTCTATTCAGTATTATTTACTCTAATGGCAGCTTGCAGAAATAAGCATCTGAGAGAACACCTAAGCATCTGAGAAAAACAGGATTGCATCTGGACCATCCATTACCTAGCTGGCCTCCATAAACTTAACTATTTCTTAAAAAGAACTTTTTAGAAATACGTTAACGGCAAAAAGCAGTGCACAAATAACATCAGTCTATTACAGTATGTGTACCTCACAAACAGGGAGAGAGAAAAGACAGTTGTTAAATGGTTTCTCTACCTGTCTTCAACACCAATAATGAGCTGAGGTCCCAGTGCTCTGAGCAGGAGAACCATGGCTGTGAGACCAATAAAACACCCAGGCAATCCTGAATTCGTGTGGGATTTGCTGCTCCTAGGTCTCTTGAAGTCTGTAGGGCCTAATGGGATTCTTTCAAGAATAAAGAGCTGGCTTTGAGAGGCCTCTCTCAATAGTTTTTGAGCAGTCTTGGGAAGGAGACCTCTTTGAGAGGTGTCAGTTGACTGGAAGTTGGCAAATGTTATCCCAATTTTCAAGGAGGGCAAGAGGATGACCACAGCACCCATGGAAAGGGACCTGGGGATCCTGGCTGATGGAAATCTGAACATGAGTCCACAGCGCCCTGGCAGCCAGGGGGGCCAGCCCTGTCCTGGGGTGCATCAGGCACAGCATTGCCAGCTGGGAAAGGGAGGGGATTGTCCTGCTCTGCTCTGGGGTGGCCTCACCCTGAATACTGTGTGCAGTCCTGGGCATCACAATATGAAAAAGACAGGAGGGCTACAAAGACGGTGGGTGAAATGCCTTGAGGGGAAACAATATGAGGAGTGGCTGAGGTCACTTGATTTGTTCAGGCTGGAGGAGATTGAGGGGAGACCTTATTGCAGTTACAGCTTCCTCACGAGGGGAAGAGAAGGCACAGGTACTCATCTATTCTCTGTGGTGACAGTGACAGGACCTGAGGGAATGGTCTGAAGTTGTGTCAGGGGAGGTTGAGGTTGAATATTAGAAAAAGGTTCTTCACCCAGAGGGTGGTTGGACACTGGGACACTGGTACCCTCGAGAAGCAGTCACAGCATCAGCCTGACAGAGTTCAAGACAAGTTTGGACAATGCTTTGGGCACATGGTGTGACTCTTGGGGCCCTTCTGTGCAGGGCCCAATGTTGGACTCAGTGATCCTTGTGGGTCCCTTCCAACTTAGCATATTCTATGATTAATTGAACCTATTTATTGTTTTGGATACCAGAATATTTTGGGACAATGAGTTTCTATAACTGAAGCATGTACTGGGTAAAGTAAAAAGTTTCCTTTTGTTTCTAACATGATGTCTGGAGTGTCAAGACTTCTTTATATGTATAATTATTGCTTCCTTCAATAAGTCTTCCTTGTGTTTCGTCCTGATATTTCTCTTTATTTCCCTTTCACTTCAATTAGTGTTTGATGTAGATCATTCCCTTATATCTCCCACACTTCATTTAGAAAACCTCTTCCAACTTTTCACTTGTCCCAAGAAACAGTCCAAAATTCTCCTCATCACTTTTATAACCTCTCTGTACCTGTCATTACCTGAACTATTACAGTGTTTGCCTTACAGTGAATTCAAAAGTTCAAGAGTGGATACATACATATATATATTCAAACACACAGCTTAAGTACACAAGATACTTGGTCAAGTTGCTGTAACCACTTCTACAGTCCAAATATGATTGCATTGGAGTAGTTTGTCTGAATATGAGATTAAATATATTAAAAAACTAAACTATAAGGTTACCAATCAAAAAATTATAGGTCCTAATGTGCTGCTTTTTAAGAGGCCTTTATCAAAAGAATGAGAATTTTTTTTTTCCCAAAGCTTTCATGAGATCTTTTAGTTCTATTCCTGGCTTCCCTCTATTCCTGGGAAATTTTCTGTGCTTCATTTCAACATGGCTAAAGAAAATATTTCTCTATCTTCTGACGTGAAGCTCAAATAAAGTGCACTGAAATCCATGCAAAATATTCCTGTGAACTTTCTTATGAATACAAAAGGTGACGACAGCCCAAAACTTCACTACGTCTTAGCAACTGCCTAAGGTATGAGCTGGGAGAGAGATGATGTCTATTATATTTGTTTAGGACCATTCTGATTCCCAACTGAAACTACTGTAGGGGGAGTATGAGGGAGGGTTGTGAATATAGATGCAGTTAACCTATCTTGAAGCACAGCTATAAGCATTCTGTTGCTTGCCTTTGAATGACACTTATGTACCAGCAACATGCTGTAGGGGATTCCAAAAGTTCCTGAGGGACCTTAGGGTTTCTAGTTAAAAAAAAAAAATCACTAAAGAACAACTTCCCAAAACAAGCATCACTTCCTTGATGCTTTAGTAAGTTCCAGTAAGTTTCATTAAGAAACATTTAGAGACACAGACAAATAAGAAGGCTAACCTTGAAGTGATAAAATAAAAACGTCTCATTCTGATTCGAAGACAGTTTCATTATGAAAATGTGATCAAGGCACAGGTCTTCTAGCTCTGTGGGGTTGAACTTACAAAGGTATGTATATTTATTAATCCTCAAGATGTATATTTATATGTATTTATTGTCAATAAATAAATATATTAGGGGGTAATGCTCACAATTTTTTACTGATGGGGTATGCAATCAATAAAATTTGGAGACTAGTGCTCAGCATTTAGAGCCTTGGAACAATTCTCTGAAGTAAGCAGACTATGGCTGGCAGTTAGCATTCAGAATTTGATTTTTGATTTTTTTTCAATAAAGGCATTTGGTTTTTATAAAGTTGAAATGTTTCCTAGCCCCTTATTCCAAAATTCTTTCTCCTTTATATGTCAAGCAGCATACATCGTAATGCACAGAACCGAGAAGGAAAAAAGCAAAGTTTAAGAAAAAGATCTAATGAGAAGGCTGTCTACAGGAAGAGAAACTGTGTGGGAAGAATGAGGAAGAGATGAAGGGATAAGAACGATTTACAGTAAAGGGACAGAACAAGAATGTGTGGCTTATTCAAATAGAGGCTCTCCTATAAGCAGCAGATCATATCTGGAGACCTTACTATAGCTCTTGAGCCAAGAGTGATTGGTATCAACTAATCTTGAAGTGCCAAACATCTTTATACATATAAGAGGAACAGTCTGTATGTTAATAAAAATCTTTCCTAAGATTTTTTTTATCTAGAATTATGTGTGTCATCTCTAAACAGCTGCCAAGTATCACAAATTCAGAGGTGGTAACCCAGGTATTGCTTGTTCTCTGAAGCAGTGTCCAAATAAACAAGCTGAATTGCAGTCAGAATAGAATCAAGGGTCTCATTCCAGAATCTAGAGAGATGCTACATCAGAATTAACACAGCTGGGATAGCAGTAAAGCTATTAACTCACAGTGAGTCACAACTGCAGAGCTATAGAAAAACTTATTTGTTCAACTGTCCTCTACAGAGGTGCAGAAGCATATTAAAAGCATATCAAGTCAGGCCACTAGAATTTCAGTTTCAGGCAGACTCATTAATCAATCAACTTGTCTCAGTCTTTTCATTGCCAGGAGTACTAAATCTATATGAGTGTCCTTGCACTACAGACTGTAATCTGCTTCAGTGCTGTAGGATGATACCACCAGAGCTTTTCTTATAGAAGCCCTTACTGAACCATGATTCTACTGACAGAAAAAAAAAAAACCACAGCAGGCTAGAACTTTCTTTATGCCTCTATTTAACAATTTCTTTTAAAATTTCATTAAATACACATATTTCACACTAAATTAATGATTTAGACAGAAATAAGAACTTTCTCGTCTGAAAACAAGAACTACAGATATTAAGAATGGTACAACCAAAAAAAAAACCCCAAACATGAACAAAATCATGGAAAAATGATCCAGTTAAGCAAAGAGTTTATCTGAAAGGCATGAAAATTAAAATGGGACCCACCAAATACCAAAAATGCAGTTGACATTTTTTCCCCATTATTTTTAATTAATGCCTTGGATAGCTAGTTTGAAAGTGGTTCGGGAGTTTCAGGATGGTAGCATTTTCTGATTTAAAAATTATCTAGTTGCAAAAACTATGTCCACAAATCTGCTGCAACCAGAAAGTTGCTGTGAAAATTAAAAACATCATACAGGTGTTGGTTGAATCTATGATCAAATTAATGATTTAAGCAATATTAAAACAACTCTAATAATTCCAAGTTACCCTCATCTTGTAACATCCTTTGTGTTAATATTATAGATTTTTTCCATTTAAAATGCTTAAGGAAAAAAAATGTATAAGAATATAGCAGGAAAAGCCAGCATTGTTACTGTCTATGCTCTTCTCTTGCATGAGTTAAGCAACATTTTCCTTAAAACTGCACATTAAACACAAAATCCAAACCTAAAACAATAACAACGGTGAAATCCCTCTAGTCATTATAGATTTTGGACTGTGCCCTCTATTTGCAGACAAAAAGAGCAAAATTTTTTTCAGTGCAAAACAAACTTTCCTCATGGCAAAATTTTTAGTATCATTAAATGTACTAATAAAATATTAATTTGATTTTGGTAACTGAGAAGATAGTTTCAAATTTCATCTTGCTTATTATCAAAAACACATATGCCAAAGAGAATTCATTAACACACGTACACATGGTATTTGAACAGTTAAACACTAGATTTGGAGTATGCTGTATGCTTTTCTTTGGACTACTATTTACTGAAATATCTATCAAAAAACTCCAGCTCTTCTTTCAGATTATCATTAGGGTGGCATGACTTGACTACAATAACAGAAGACTCTTTTCAGTTATAACTATGCACAATTTATTATAGGAAAAAAGTAAGATTTAAAGCCCTAAAAATAAGGATAGTTGAGGAAATAACTGAGATTTACTGAATTTAGAAATTATTCTGACACTCAAAACACAAGTCATAGTGATGTTCTGAATTTCTGCCACTAAGCATTGTGCAATAATTGTTAATGTTTCTAAGGCCTCAAATGCCAATTACTTGATTCCACTTCCAGCTGAAACTGTTATCATATATATAGGCATTGATTACTCATGCAGCAGTAACATAGCCAACCTGGAATGCAGGCAATAATGTTCCTACTAGAAATAAATCTTGAGAACAGACTTTAAAAAAAATCTAACATTCAATGGGCATGAATGAACACTTCAGATTTTACTTAACAATTTTTGCTGAGAAGCCATCAATTTTCAACCCTAACAATCTAATAGCATATCTATACTACAATGTAGTCATTTATCTTTACTAGTTATAGTAGTAGTATTAAATTATCTTTACTAATAGCTTCAAATAATCTAGTTTGGGTACTGATGACTACGTAAATATTCCTTCTTCATGTCCCACAGAAGCGAGTCCAACCCAGCTAACATGGTGCTAGCACCAAGTGCTCCACTTCCACTAGATGTGCTCAGATCACATCACAGACGGCATTTGCAGCTGCAGTTGCCAAAATGCAGGGAGGTCTCTTAGCTCCCTGCCTCTGATTGTGCATTGCTCTTGCTTACTTTGTCCTGCTTTGGCAAAATGACAAACCTGGACCTCCAAAAACTCCTAGTTCATTACAACGAGAACAGCACACTGGCAAAAACCAGACAGTCTCACGTGGCTAACACTGAGTAATATACGATTTTGGAGGGGTCTAACAAGGAGGAGACATGGGAGAAGGGTTGGAGAAAGTAGCACTGATGGGAGTGAACAAAACAGAAATAAGAATTCTGCCTTTTGTCTGCAGTGATATTAAATGTCTCTATGAATGGAAAACTGCAATTTGACCCATTAACTCATGATTATCTTGGATTTGTGTGTGTGAGCTATCATCACACCTGTCTGTAGCACAGATCTATGCAATAAACTGAACATCGGTCTTTTCTCCCATAGTTTTGATTAGAAAACCTATTAAATAACCTGGAAAGAAAAAAAAAAAAAAAGCAGCATTATATAAAAGAAAATATAGTAAAGAAATGTCTCAAAGCAAGATCCTCATAATAGTTGACACTTTTAACAGAAAACATTGTTTTATCATGGCATATAACATGTAATTGTTACAACTCTCTCCTGAATGGAGAAACATTTCCTTTGATAATGAATAAAATTTTCAAGGAACACACAGAAAGAAATTGAAACTTAATTTGTTTTCATTTACCAACTGCAAGCTAGAAAGAGTATTTGCCATTTCTTGTTTTAGATAATTATGTTGATATGTTTATAGGCATGGTAGCTATATAAAAATTATTGTACGGCATATGTAAATGACAAAACAGGAAATTGAATGCCACTTTCTTCAGTGAGCTCTCTCTCTTAATATCCTAGGATTTTCTTTTTTTGAAGTTTATCATCCCAACCATATTTATGCGTATCAGAAAATTTCCTTTTGGCTACATCTGAAAGGCAGCTGCAGATCTTGATGCAAATATACGCAGAACTGATCTTGGACCTATCAGCTAAGGACTGGTCAATGATTAAGGGCATCCAGGTTTTTGAAGCAGCTAGTGCAGCTCATTTGAATTGAAGTAACTGGGCAAACCAAAGGAGGCCAACAGCTGCAAGACAGAAAGGTTTTCTAGCCAAGGTCACTTGTTACTTGAGATGAGTAATTCTCCCAAGCCTAGAAGTGCATTTCTTAATTGAGCTGTTTGAAGATCAGAACTGAACAATCCATTTGCAATGTTCACAGTATAGAAGAACAGATAATATGGGAAGCTCAAAAATACTGGCCTGGAAATTAAGTTTATCTACCAGTCTCAGAAAAAAAGGGATCTTTTAGTAGGTTAGGCGTTTTGTCAGAAGAGTAAAGCACACAAAAAGTCCTATCTCCATGGGACTGACTCCTTGATAAATGCTGTAAGAAAGCTTTTAATTCTACTATGTATCACTAGGACCCAAACAGCTTCTAAGAAAACGTTTACTTCAGCCAAACAAGCACACGTGCACAGAGGTCAGTATGACTCATTCACACCCAACATAATGCAACTAGAAATTATATAACACCCTGTGTAATACACATGCTACAGAGGAAGATGCAATAAACTGAGCTGGAAATTATGAAGAAAGTCATAATAGCAATACTTGCTTCTAATTTTTTCAGCTGCAGTTAGGCTTTGAGTGTATTCCGTGGTGGGACAATCCTGTTGTTGTACTGTCCCATGGTAACTGATGGTATACAACTAAGACTTATCAGCTCAGCAGGCAAACATTTCAACTTTCAGTGAATGGAACATTTCACTTAATATCTAAAAATCTATTTTGGAAATAATACTATCTAAATGCACTAACTTATTATTCCTTCCACATAGTAATTTGCAAAAATCTACACAAGTATAGTAATTTTTTCAAAAACTTTTTATACGTAGATTTGAGCAAGAAATCTCTCCTATACTCCAAAAAAGAGAATATTAAGAGGGAAATTTCATATCATAAACAAATAGCAACATGGCAGTGGAGTATGTGCCATTTTCAACTGACACTTGACTTTTTATTTCTGATCAATAGAATTCCTGGAGACTGATCACAAAAAAACCCAAATTTACGCTACCGTTTGAACTGATTAAAAAGGTACAAAGGCATTAATCTCGGAATGGAGATTACATGGAGAAAAGTATATCCAGTATGAGCAGTATAATTAATGTACCATAAAAAAACCTATTTGTTATAAAAAGACACTGCAAATCTTATTACAAGGTTCATAAGAGTTACAAATAAATTTTGTTTATTATAGAATTGCTTATCCCATTCTCCCAACACCACATCATTTCTACAAGTAGAGAATTCAAATAGTAATCAAAGAAATAGCAAAATAACTCAAAATCCCACAAAAATGCCATTTTAAATGGGAGAATACTTTGAGTATTCTACACACCTAATCCTTTACCTATTTACATTATAGCTGCACATCTGTTTAATCTCAGCAATGCAAATGCAAGGAACAAACTGAAGTTTACACAAGTGTAAAAATGCTTGATGTGTTTTTATATGATGCCTCTTGCAGCACATGTTATAAGGCATATTGGCAAACCGAACTTTGGAAGGTGTTTTCAATAGCTGGGGCATCACCTCCGAGGTTGGGAATGAAGAGGGAACCAAGCAAACAGTAAACGTGCTTCACTGGAAATGCCCCGAAAGGGTATAACTGCTATGAGACATAGGTTATAATGTGCAGTGATCTGCTCATGCCTCTTGAGAACAGAAAGAACAATAGAAAACTACTCTTTTAATGTGCACCCATTGTTGAAAATTCATACTATTTATCTAAGGTTTTTATATCCTCTAGCAATCATATTAAATGGCTAAATTTCTCTTCCCTTGTGTCTTTACATTATGTACGACAAAATATAATTACTAAAATTAAAACTCCTGAGACCAAAAGTAAAGGTTTATGCCTTACCTCTAAAATATGCTTTGTACTGTGAAAATATGGTTCTAAACTTTCTTCAGAAAACAAGAAAATAACCAAAAGGAAAACTTGAGTTTGCTTTTCAGAAACTGATTTTTTTACTTCTTACCCAGAATTTTCCATGCTTTTCTGTAGCTTCTATAATTTTACCCCTTTGTCTAGTACAATTTTCCTTTGCTGCAACAACATTTCTTGCCGGCACATTTATTTCAAAAGGTCTTTTGATTGAAATAAGGGTTGGACTTTTTTTTCTATATGACAATGTACAGGTTTAATAATAACAATAAAATACAAATCACAGACAGCCTTCAGCTTCAAAGTAATATTTAAAATTAATCGTACTGGGTTTCTCTACTCTATCAAGGTTTCTGACAGTACCTCTTCCAGACCTACACTACTATACATATGTTCCAGTGCAACACACTCTCCTCTACACACTTGATCCTCAAAGTTCATTTGTCCCAAAGCACTAGCATGATCAGTAACAGATATTTTCCTATTTAATAAAAACTTGGTTTACTGTAAATGTCTGTCCTTCTGCTGTCTTGATGTGTACTTTTTACACCAGCAAACCAGTTTACTTGAGCTGAAATACAACTTCTTCTGGAACAAATCTTTCTCTTGGATCATTGTTTTCTCTGCTAAGGCAGTGCAAACAAAGTCTTTAGAGCAATTTAAAAAAACCAGAATCATCTCTTACAGGACACAGATTAAAAACACTGCTCAGGAAAAAGAATAATGTCAGATATGCAACTTGGAACCAGAATACACATGCAACTTGCACACTTCAGGGTGCACATCAGATGAGAACAAAACATAGGCAATTAATTTTAAGGTACAAGACACCTGATACTACTTTTTCTTGACCTGGCATCATAAAATATTATTTGTATTGGTGATTCAGATGGAGAAAGAAACTACCCAGCTTCTGATGACCAGACCCATTTACAGAGCATATACAGCTCGGTAAAAATGCTCTGATTACAGCTGGCATCTATCCTAGTGAATTGACACTACGAGTACTGTCATTTCTTCCTAACCAGATGCAGCGTGGTTCCTGGATCTGTGAATAATGTAATACTGCTACTCAAGTAAGTTAGATTATTACAAGTTAGTGAATCATCATGAACAAAATTCCCAATGAACAAAAAGAGATTAATTAGAAAAACCTCATTAAGTAGCAACAAATAGAATGCTCAAATTCAGTCACACTATATTTGTACATTACCACTTAAGGAAATATGAAATGCTAATTTTGTGAACTAAAAGCATTTTATGCTGCCATTCTTATAGTAACAACAGATTAATGCATGAAAAATGCATAATCATGCAGATGAATGGCCCACATAATCATACCATTGATTCTCAATTACAGTAAGGGTGGAAATTTTCATAATTTAGTAGGAATAACAATGCCTTTATTTTAAATAATTCTTTGGAAATCAAAATTCCTTCCAGATAATGAGCAAAATCTGTTGCTTACAGCAAGACAAATACTTACTTTAATCAAGTTATTTTTGAAATCACATACTGAAGTGTTTTAAGATCAGAAAGAAACAGGAGTTGCAGCGTCCTGTAAACACATTAGATTTTAAAATACAATCATTTTTGAAACAGTCAAAAAAGAAATCTTAGAAGGCTTTCAGTTTTTATTTCCCTCACATCGCAATCTTCCCACAATATCAGAACCCAGCCTGAAGATATTATACTATATACATACTGTATATAAGATACATGTATCGGAAAGGATAGAGTATTTTTGTATTTTCAAATTTGAAATGTTTTTGCAACAAGTTAAAAACGTTCCAACTGTAAAGTGCAGATCTTATCCTACTCTTTGCTATTTTCTCTGTTCCACTGTATTATGAATAGTCCATGGTACAAACTCATTAAAACCAGTCTGTGTAGATAGGTCTCACTGACCAAGAATGAAGTATTAATATTTCTCTGGCTTTTACGAGAATAAGCATGCATATAGTAGAATATTCACATTCCACTCTCACTTAAGAAGCCACTTTAATAAAGCATAACCCAACATACTTATAATCCCTTTAATACAGCTGAGAAACATCAGCTCAACATTCCCAACAGCTTCCCAAAAGGGAAGAAAGCCCCTTCTTCCTCAGACACAGGGATGACATGAAGCTACGCAAAGCAAACTTCCTTCCAAGTTCCATGACATGTCTCATGGCTTGACAGAAGCAAGGCATCTGAAAAACCCACTTCTCTGCCAATTTAAGTATGCTTCTGCTAAAAAATAAACTGGTTTGCAACAGGCATTAAGAACTCGATAAGGAAACTGTGGATTGCCAAATAGGTATAAGATCATTGCATTATATTCAATAGTGCCCGAACTTAATTCTGGCCTTTCAGCTTTCTTCATAAAAACGTGTTCCATGGATTTAAAGCACGTTGCGTTAGAACACAATTATTTCACTAGGATTTCTTAATTTTATATAGTGTCTTGCAAGAAATGGTATACTGTCTGATCATTTGATTTTGCAAGTAGAAGCAATTTTCCATACAGACAACATTCCAACCTTATTTTCAGAAAATGCTGCTCCTAGAATTTCAATCCAATCAAGAAAGTAATGTTCTACAGCTGAGTAATCAAATATAATTAAAACCAGGAAGACAAAGTTTTGTCCTGACAGCTAAGTATGTACAACATTGATGCAGTATGTACACATGCATGAAGTGCATACATATATATTTCAATGAATCTGTTTTCATGGGTTTGCATTTGGTTTCTTTCTCTAGTGGTAGGCATCTCAATTCACCAGATATAATAAAACAAACAAAATATCCACAACAAAATCTAAGTGTTAGAATTGTGAAACAAAAATTAAGGTGATAATTTTTACGTTTAAATGTTTTCCACTAGAGATTTACATACTAGCAATATATAATGTTGCACAAAGGTACTGCTCAAATACTCAAAAATAAGTACTGCAATATGAAAATGTGCATTTTAAAAAATAATTCTCAGAGTAGAAAGGTGGTGTAGAATTAAGAAATCCAACTGAGGAACAGGAGACCAAGTTTTACCCTCAGTTCACTCTTTTTTTTTTTTAATTACATAACCAAGAGCAAGTACATTCTCTTTGACTAAGATACTGTATCTGTTTAAGCAAAAAAATTAAAACCTTACAGCAACAATGTTTACTAACAGTGCTTAATAACCTGCAACTCAAGTTCATTAAAATAGGCAGAAGTATCCAAATCAAATTGCCCTTGATGATGTTATGATCTTATCCTAGAGACATAATAGGTGCAGACAAGAAAAATACTGTGACTCTCTCTGCCCACTCTAAAGAAGATTCAGATATACATGCCCATTATTACTTGTGAATTTTTAAAAAAATACATAGAAGAAGAAATTATTTAGTAAAAACTATTAGTAGCTTATTTTTCTAATCACTCATACTGTATGAACTGTATAGTTAATTAGCTTGCATTGCTTGGCTCTAAAACATTTTTAAGGATTTTCCCCTTTAACTACAAAATATGTAAAGCATTTAAAAGTACCAGTCATAGTTCCCATTTTCTTAAACCAAAACGAGAAGGAAAGAAAAGATGTTAGATACAGACAGCTGTTACCTTGAACAAGCTGATCAGAGTAAATATTCAACCTAGGAATTTGCCATATTTAACCCACCAGAAGGAAAAAATGTACAAACAGATTAAATATCACTAATTTAATCTCTAACAGACAAACCCAAAACCAGCTAGATTTCCTTTTTTTTCAAGAATTCACTTAAAATGTATATTCTGTAATTAAAATTATTTTGTTGTCTACAGTCAACATTAAGAATTGGTTTTACTAATGACTGAAACTCTTCTATTTTGGTACTGACAAAGTACTTAAACTTCAATTCTCCAAATATAGATTATCATCAGGACTCACTTTAGGAAAAAAAGGATTTTTAAATAGCATATCAGCTGAAAGGATATAAAAGCTATTAACATAGCAATGACCTACACTGAAAAACATATACTGTTACAGGCTGAAAAATTCTGGGCAAAACCATTACAAGCTCTAATTTTGAAAGATATTGAATCTATGATATAGCAAGATGCAAGATTTTAAACACTCCTTTAACTTGAAAAGCTTTACTACACTAAATCTTAGATAGCATTTTTTCCATTTCTGTTGAAATTTCCAACATGATTCATCTGTATTTTAAACTAAGATAGCTTTGACCAAGGGAATAGGCATAACATGAGAGGAACATAGAGCCCTTGGTTCAGTTTTATTTCACATAAGACAGCATATTATTTAAATAAACTGACATCTTTTCAGATATTAAAGAGATTCTTCAGGATATCATTGTTACCTAAAGAAGAATAAATGACAGCATGTTTCTGTTATATACTTCTCAGAAAAATATTGAATTCAAGATAAGTGTGGAAGTGCCTGTGTTGCTTGGGGTAGGGCTTTTTTGGTTGGGTTTTTTAAAATTTAACAGATGTAAAATGGTGATATCAGTTCAGCATAGAAGCATAATAGTACATAACCTGAAAGCATGACAGCATCTTTCATATAAATTCAAGGAGTCCTGGTAAAGTTGTACAGTTGATTACAAGATTCTCTTTATTATACAGTGCTAAATCACTGCTAAGCTGTAATTGTGCTTATGAAGAGTCCAATGCCATCATTACATCAGCTGTAAAAAAACCCCAAAAAACCCACTAGTTCATGGAACACCAGCTATTTTAGCTTGGTTTAAAGAAAGAAGTCATAATTCACAAAGGAAAGAAAGAATGAAATCATACATTTTAATTATTTAATATACACTGAATCCCCATCCCCCAGGTTACTTTTGTTAATTTTGATTTAGTTTCCAGTATGTGCAGGTAAACCAAGAAATAAAACTAATAAATTTAGTCTCTTACTGTTAATGAGCAGTACAAACTCAGTAATTTAAAGGACTAATCATGCCTTCCAAAACAAAAAACTGTGCATAAGTTTCAGGTAATCATCTAAAGCACTTGATTCAGAAAGAAAAAGAAATCAAAGGAAGTCTTTAAGAACTCTTAGCTATAGTTTGATCCCATCTCTTACCTTCTCTTTTTTTAAAATGGCAGCCATATTTTTATGAGTGCATAAAAAGATAATGTCAAATGAAAATGGCTTCAGAAAAATACTAAATAATTACAGCAATGCATGTCCAGTCAGATATTTCCAGTTTTCCGATTAAAAAAGTTCCACAGGGCAAGATTTCTAAATTATTTGGGTTTATTTCCATTCTTCTAAGACTCTGAACGCAGGTTCATTTTGGCAAAGTTTAAAATAACTTAGAAGTCCTCCCTCCTCCTTCCCCCATCACATTAAAAAAACTAAGCATTATTTAAAGGGCAAGAACACTATTAAGAAGAAACAAATCATTTTAATAGTAATGATATTTCAACTCTATGCATTCTGAAGCTCACTATGAAAACCAAGTACTATGAAGAGTTTCTCTGAAATCCTTCAGATTCCTTCCTGTATGTATGCTTAAAAGTGTTCTCTCTAGTTGATGCTCCCATTCACTATTCAATGAAAGATGACCTGAAAATACCTTGTGATGTTTCTTGTTGCCACAGAAAGGACTCTTGTTCAGACAAGGGCAATATCATGCAAAATATGAGAAACAGAAATTTAATAAAAAAGAAAGAAAGAAAGCTGAAAGGGCAGAATCAGGCTTAAAGTTGTCTTCAAAACAGCATATGTACTTTACTATTAAATGAAACATAATAGGTCATAATAGAAAGATTTTACACTATTCTGATTTTCACTGGTTCCCAATCTCATACTTTTCCTCAGTTTAATAACAGAGATTGCTCAGTGTCAGTATATTTACACTCAATGTACTACACTGTTTCTTATTTTAAATTTTTACTCTTTCTGCTTTAGTGTTCCTAACTCAAACAAAAATTGGACTTACTGACTTTAAAATAGAAAAAACAGGAATATAATTTGAAAGATTAGATTTTGTCAAAGCAAAGTTTTACCTACATTTTTAATCTACTTTAATATAACGGGCTCTTTTCAGTTTATGTTACCCACAGCAGTTGAATAACAGATAGTCCTGACTGAACCTAACAGAAGAAAAAGAAATTAAAATAAACTGATGTTTTGCCTCACAAATCACTAAACAAAATCTTTGTAAATTTTACCTGTTTAAAGTGATGAAACTAGACGTAACTGTATGATTCATAGAGTTGACACCATCACTAAAAACAGCTAAAATATAAGTCTTTCAAAATTTGGTTTTTATATCCTCAAACCTAAGACAACGCACAACGACAAATGCATGAGTGATAAACTTAATACTTAAAGAAAAACACCACACACTTGACCAGTACAGTTTTGTGCTTGTGACAAAAGCATCTAACATTAGTGTATCACAGCTCAGGACTAAAACTGTTACCTTCTTAAACTTTACTTAGCAGCATAAGTATATATATATAGCAGTATAGATATATATATATTAAACCTATATAAGAGAAATTTTAATTATGTAATAATTCAAATGTGATTATAGAGCATTATCTCAGTAGACATTGAGAACTGGTACGGAATATGTCCTGCATCACCCGGGACTTTGTGTAAAACAGTATTTGCAGAATATTTTGAGATAAATTAAATCTGTAAATTGCAGCAATGCACCTCCTCTTCTTACATCACTACAGCCATACTAACATTGTTTCATTATAAAAAAGAACAGATATGGCCTTGCCAAATATGTCAGGTCTTATTTTGCTAAACATTTATTTGTTGACTATCCATGTCTTCTCTGAAGTAGCAGTATATTATCCTGAAAAAAAAGAACTGTGCAGGCTTCGTGTCCACCACTATATAACACATTATGTCTAGCTTACATACATGTCAATATATTTCAAGACTTTCTTGGAAAGGCAATTAAAGTAAATCTGAGTTTATAAAACCAACAGGTCCACCCAGGATCAAATACGGACTTTCAGTGATTTGAATGATGAGGTTTTCAGACTACACAGTCTGGCTAGATCATATAGAAGTGCAATAAATGAAAGAAATTTGTTCCAGATCTTGGGTACAATTGCTGACAATGGCATTAAAAAAACCAAAATTCTTGTTACCTAAGCTAATTTTTGAATTGATCTTAAGAACACCATGGCATGCTCAGTGATTCCAGAATGCAAATTAAATTCTTAGTTTAGAAACTGGAACTCACGCATTTTATTTCATCAGATCTTTGTACATTTTGTTAACATATTGAATACCAAGTTCAATGCTAGTGAAATAAATTTGATTTTAAGACCAAAATCACTCTAAGAGGAAAAATGGAATCCAACATTGTTACTTACTGAAATATCCCATTGTACAGCATGCTAGATAAATACCTTGTTCAGTAGTGAACTGTATCCAAAGTACCAATCTATAAACCTGAAATCAGAACTCACATCCTCTTCAGTTCTTCTGTATTTATAAATATTGCTAGACTTCTGAATTTCTAAACTCTTCGTCATGATACTCTTATCAAGAACAGAAGACAAACGTAGCTGATCTTGAAGCATCACCAGATAACTATGAAACTTCTGCTACTCTGTAGACAATGCTGAAACTCTGTGCTTCCCAACTGTATTTTGCTTCAGTCTCTGTTTTCTCATTCATGAATCTTTATGCTAGCTTACTTGTTTTGGTCAGGATCATACCACATGGACAGCCAGTTGATACCACCACAGGTACCACTGTGATAATGTTAACACTTTTGCAGAGATTCATAAGGAAGTTTCAAAAGCCTACAATATCCTAGGTATTTACAAATGATCTGGTGAAGGGAAAAGACAAAAAAAATTACATAGTTAAAAGTTTTAGTAGACCTATTTAGGCTAATAAAACTCCCTTAAACATGTTCATCAACAAAGCAATTTAAATATTTATGCCACCTACTTTTGATATGCCCGCCATAAATCTCTATTTTTATTCTTTCTTCCGAAGTCCCCATGAGTCAACTTCATTTTCAGATCCACAGGAAGGAAATTAACAATTTAATTTCTTGAGAATACAATTTCTCTGTCTCATTTTCATAAGTTTTGATTTATGTGAACTTAAATTAATGGAGTATTTTCAGACTATTATCAGGTACTCTGACAAGTGGTTTGTGTCAGTGGGGACAGTCAACCACATCCATGGATATTCACAGTTATTCACAGAATCTGATAAAATGCTCCATCTAAAATCTGCATCATTCCAGCAGAAAGTATTTTCATCCATTTCATCAAATTTGACTGAATATCCATTTTATTTAGCAATACTGTAAAGGATACTTTGGTGTTTTTAAAAAAAAAAAAGTGAAGGCTTTTTTTATTCATTAAATACATTCTGCCTTCATTTCCTTTATTCCTGCACCTGAGATTTGCCCATAATTTCATTACTGTGTGCCTTAGCATTGTGTAAGTACTTCCATTTTTTTAAGTATGAAAAGCCAACCAGCATTCTGTATCCTTAATTTTTTTTTTTTTTTTTTTTTTCATTTTAATGGATTGTTTTCTCCTTTTGGATTAACACCATTTTTATGCTTTTAGCTGTGTTTTCTTTTTTCCCCTTTGGGAAAGTAGCTTTTCCTATTTTCATGTTCAAGTCATTTATCCATTTACATGTTTACATTCTAGTACTTGCATCATAATCAAGGCTGGGCTTTTCATTCAGTATGTACAAGTATTTATTCAAGATATGAAAACAGTCAGATTTTGTCTTGCACCCTTTTTTTAAATAAAAAACCCTTTTTAAACATCTAAATGTCTCACTTGGTGAACAACAGTACTCAAAACTCACATTAACAGATATACATTCTACTATTTATCTTCTACAATTTCTAAAAAATAACTCGTTTGGTATAACGAAGGTCATAACTTTCAAATTAAAAAGAAAAATCTAAGTTGACATGACTGTAAAACAAACCAATTAAATTCACATGGAGATTGTAAACCCATTATTCTTGCATACACTGTCACATGCACTGTCATGACATGCACATGTCAAAAAAGATAGAAACAAAACCAAAAAAAACCCAAGTGATGTACAATATCATTGCTCACCACCAAGCAATGTCCAGCCCCTTCTCCAGCTGTGATTGGCTCCTCCCAGATAGCTCTCCTGTGTTTGTACACTGGGTATGATGTTTTAATTTATGGAATATCCCTTTGCCAGTTCCCCTGGCCTGGCCATGCTCCCTTGCAGCTATTTGTGCACCTTCTCACTATCAGAGCATGGAAAACTGAAAAGTCCTTGACTTAGGGTGCAACAACTAAATCATCAGTGTGTTATCAACATTACTATCACACCAAATCCAAAACACAGCATGTTTCAGCTACTAGGAAGAGAATTAACTTTGTTCTTGCCAAAACCAGGCAGTTTTGTTTTTACTACAATTCACAAAACGTTTCCAATTATAAGTCAGCTACAAGAAGCTATAACTATACTTACTAGAAGTTTACTCTTATCTCAATCTACATCAATCAGCACGAAGTGACAACGAACAAAATAATGGAAGAGAATACTTATTCTGTCCAGTTATATCAGTATGGAGTCCTGAATAAAGGCAGGAACAAGATTTCTGAAGAAAACCTAAAAGGTGACACCTTTCCTTCAAAACTGAGAGAACAGAATACAATGAAAGACCGTATCATGACACAGCAAGCTGTGCAAATAGCAGTCTAATTCAGCCTGCCTCAGACTCTTGTATAATCCCTTTTTGCCCTGGTCGTGCAATGTCCCAGATGGTACAGCTGGAAAATAATTTCTATATCCACTGTGCATGATGTAAACTCGTGTGTTATTCAGCCACTGCATTGGTTTGAAACACGGTTGATTGTATTTGCCTTTTTGTCAGCAAGGGAAAACAAAAAAACACAATTGAAACATTATTCTTGGTTATCACTAGCCCATTGCAGTTTGAAGTAACTAGTTGAGAAAATGAATGTGCCATAGAAATTATAATAAATAGAATTTAAAGTTCTTTCTCCCTTTTATTAATAAAAATGGAACCAGTAACATACCTCTTTTTTCTCTGTGAACTTCTTCCAAAAGTTTTTCTTGGTTTTTTATCTGTTTAAAGAGAGACTGATGTTCAGTCTCCTTTATCTGTGTAAAGTGCTTGAGCTGTTCTCGGCTTTGCAGCAAGTAGCATCGCAGCTTTTTTTCCTTACTTTCTCTTTCCTTTACCTCCTCACACAGCCACTGAAGCTTAGTCTACATTTTTAAAAAAGATACAATAAAAAGTAAAGAATTCTAATAAAAATAAGAGGACATAAATCTTCACTGAACAAATTATCTCTGGAGTCACAGATTACTCATTTGTAGCTAGCTGAATAATAATAATAGAGGGCATTCAGATATATTAAAAGAACATAAGTTGATTTTCAAGAGACCGAAAAGACATATTTTAGTTGATAATTATATGTGAAAAGTGATTTTCTTTTATACTATTTTATTTCTTTTAAATCAGAAGCACAAATTTGCTAGGGTAGACATGGAAATTCACATTGAATTAGTGCACACATAGACACCTAGAGATAGGCCTTCCTTTCAGAAAACCTTTTCTCTGTTTTATGTTGACAGAATTAAAAGTATTTCTCCTTTCTAAAAAAAAGTGACATCAATCCTTTTTAGTCAGCAAAAGTCAATATTTAAGGTTCACTTAAAAAAGAGGAGAAAAAGATCTGATTGATAAGGCTGTAATCAATATAGTAAATCTAGAAGTGATTAAATGGAATACTTTCACACAACCTATTGAAAAACAAAAGAAAATAAAAGTGGCATTTTAAGCAGTCATTCATTCTAAACTTCCCCCTAGCAACTAAGCAAATTTTGCTAAGAAATGTATGCTAAGTATTCATAGGTGCTCTTTCAAAGTTCGTCTTAATAATATGTCAGTGTCACTTTTTCAAATAAAGAAAATCTTTCCTCCATGACATTTCTCCTTTGATTCCAGTCTTATCTCTGTTATCTACAGTGGAAGTCTTTCTTGGTCTGCAAGTCTTAGACAGATCACACACACCATGAACAACATTCTCTTACATGCAAACATTTGCAATTATTTTTTCTTAAGCCAGTTCTCCTGTGGCTTTGACCTTTCTACATAAAGCAAAAACGCCAGTTGTCTTCCACAGTTTGTGATCTATTTTGATCATGAGAAATTTACTTCTTTTAAAAGATACTGGGTAAGAAGTGTGCTGTGTGTGAGCTGAGGGAGCTGGAGGAAAGCTGCAAAATGAAAGGCAAGATTTGAGTTACAGGCATCACCTTGAAGATGTTCTCAAGCATGTGTGCTCCCACACTATAGGATTTAAAAGCTTCAACAGGGAAAGAAAAATCATTCATTTTCCAATAATCCAAACTAATAAATTTTAGATTGAATAAATACCAGCCTTATTTAACATCATTTCTAGCCTTGTGATAATGCTGTAAGAGAAACTTAACCTGCTGGCTACATTCTCATGCTCTACTCATCTGAAAAAATTTGAACCAAATCTAAAGGCCATCACTGCTCTTACTTCAATGCCTTTTTTTTTTTCTGTGAAAGCAACATCGCTATTTATTTTGCAATAGAGATGGCTATTTCTTGTTGATAAAAACATTTGGAAAATTACTCTATATCAGTTGAAATAACAGTCTGGAAATATCAGAATAATTGCCAAAGGGATGCTTTTGTATTTTCCCTTTTAGCCTTGAAGTGCCTTTTTAAATGGACCTTCAACTGAAACAGATCCATCCATTTACAGACTCATCCCCTCACTCAATTGTTAGGGCTAAAAAGGACCTTAAGGATCACCTTAGTTCCAACCCCCTGCCATGTGTTAGGACACCTCCCACTACACCATCAAATGTTGAACATTAGCTTACTCAGTAAAATTTCAGAAGGTTTGACTATTACCTTTGTTTCTGCTAACCAGCGATGAGGATCATTCAGTACTGTTGGTGTAAGGGATATTGCCTATGAAAAAGCAGGTGACAAAGACATAACAGACATAAAATGGGAATTAGACATAGAAGAAAGAAGTCTTTTCTGCTTACTGGAAATTCATCAGAGAAATACATTTTTTATCAAGGAAGATTAAGCCTAGTGCTTGACTTCTCTCAATACAAATATTTATCCATCAAATTCCTCCTGCTTACCCAAGTTGTGGCAGCAACTTCTTGAAGCAAAGTGTGAAACTTTTTAGAAACCTTGGCAATACCTGAAGTACTGGGCAGAGGAACAATATTACAAAGGAAACTTCTTACCTTTTAAAAAAAAAAAATCACACCAGGATCACAAAACTAACTTTTATTTTCACATTAGCTGTCTAGACAAAAATTCGCATTCAGAACTGGTTTACATTTGCCAGTGATAAAAAAAAGGAATTGTAAAAACAGGGATCTGCAAAACTTTATCCGGAAACCAAAAACTCTGCACAAGGCGAGGAGCAAGTCCAAGAAGGCATGGCTCAATGACCAAAAATCTGGCAACTACAGCAGATTGCAAAACTTAATTTAAAAAAAGACCTATGTGTAAGGATATGGAGGAGAAAGCTTGTTTGTGAAATACATTTTTCTCAGAATTCTCATCTAGTTTTGTGCTGCAACACCCTGACTCCATATGTAAGAGGGGAAATGGTGTCAATCGTGAAAAATATCGATTTAAAAAGCAGCCCAGTCCAGTCAAATGACCCGGACCTACAAACTATTCTGTTTAAATAGTAAGACAAAAAAAAAAAGTAATCTGAGTGTACTCTGGGTTGCAGCTAAGGCTAAAAAGGCACTAGGTCAAGCACTTATTAAGTGTGGCAACAAGCTGAGTCAGTCCATTCTCTATTCTCAGAAGCACAATGTTGATTTAAAAGGATTAGTCACTGTAGGATCATATGGAGGGAAGAAGAGTTTCTGTACCTGAGGAGCAAATGAGAATGCTCAAAAGAAAAACTACAGGAAGACAGGGGTTGCAGGAGAAGTAGTAAAATAGGAAAAAAAAAAAAAAAAAAAAAAAATGTTACAGCAAACGACCAGTTTCCTGAAAATTTGAGTCTGAGTCTTCTGGATGCAAGGAGATGCTCCTCAAAAGAGGAGATTACAAACTCTTTTCATTTTCAGTATTCAGTTCTCTACATAAAAAATAAAGCATTCAAGTGATTTTTTTAACAAAACATTTCTTTCATTTTCTCCCAATTTTAAAAGCATTTTAGATCTTTTTTAAGGACTACCTGATTCTAGGAACATGGCCTAAAAAAACCTACCTCAAAACTTTGGCTAATAAAAGGTCCTTTCACATAAGCAAAAGGAGGACTACTCCTCAAAAAAAAAAAAAAAAAGGCAAAAGAAAGCAGTACCAATGAATGCACAGATAGTTCTTCATAGTATCTAGTATCCCATTCTAATACTTGGCAATGTCCCTCTGTACCAGCTACATATTCATAATTCTACTGGAATGATTATCTATGCAACAGTGGAAACAATCCATATGAGTTCCACTACAAACTTTTCATTAAGAAAAGAATAAAACCTGCAGCATACTTAAAACTTAGAATTACTTTGAATTTCTCCATGGAGTCGCGAGAAAAGATTTCACAAGCAGCATCAATTTCACTTCCTATCATGGAAAGAATGGATTGCTGTTCCATTTCTAAGTGACGCAGTTGATCTTTAAACTGCAGTCTGGCCTCACTCATCTTTCTCAAATGATCTTCTTCACTGCTGATCTGTTTTTCCTGGAGTGTAAAAGGAAAAACAAAAAAAAATAAATAATTGCATTAATAATATAACATATGTCATTAGCCATGTATCTATCTGTCAATCCTATAATCAGACCATACTCAGTCATGCTAAGTTCAATTCCTTGCCATGGAAAAATAAGACCTTCTAAAAGTACTTGTAAGTTCTTCCCTTGATTCTCCTTATTATCCTGTAAATCAGTTATGAAGCAAACGCTACCAAATCCAAATTCAACAATCATAAACCCTATTTTCAGAGTCAAAAACAGATGTTCTATTACAAATCTCCTCAAGAGTAGAAAAAGAGCCCAGAGAAAATACTCCCATTATTATCTTTTGCCCTGAATCTGCTACAGGCATCTAATTTCTATCATCACAAAAGAGATCCCAGAAGGAAAATTTTATAGGCAGTCAGTGTACCCTCAAAGGAAAACTACTCAAAGAATATCTCATAGGAGAGTGAGTGGCACTGAGGAAAGTATTTTATGCTATCATCTAATGTCAAAAAGTTGACTAAATATGTTACGTATGTTTTTAAAATTCAGATTTTCTTCTTTATATCCATGATAGAGCCGCCATAAAACCAAAACTGATGCTAGATTACACAAAATACTGAATTATGCATCATAAATACAGAAAAATCTATCTTGTGAGAGAATAAGTGAAATTGAAACACACCTGTCCTGCTGCTGAGATAAGGAGGATGTGATACAGCAAAGGGCAAACACTTTAACAGGCAAATTCTAATGTGTGCAAGTTGCACCAAGAATGGTGAGAAGAACAAGGACTTCAAACATTTATTAATTGTGGACCTGCACAGTGACAAGGCACAACTGTTTGAAGTCTATTTGTTGGAAATCTTCATGCACTGCTCTTATGAGACACAAGTGTGGAGTTAGGTAATGTCTAACACCCAAGTTCCATGAATGGGATATATATGGAATCATCGATGTTGGAAAAGAACTCAGTTATCATACAGTCCAACTAAAAACCCCATACTGCCAAGTCCACCACTAAACCATATTCCTGAACACCACACGTACATGTCTTTGAATACCTCCAGGGTGGTGACTCAACCATTTCCCTAGATAGCCTGTTCCAATGCATGAATAAATTTTTCCTAATATCCAATCTAAATCTCCCCTGACACAGCTTAAGGCTATTTGCTCTTGTCCTATCACTTGGTAATCAATCACAAGACCAACATCCACCTTGCTACCTCCTTTCAGGAGGTTGTATACATATTTATGTATAGGTGTTATTTCTACTAGCAAAATAGGTATTTTTAATATAGGTGGCCTACAAGTGTAAAACACCCATACTGGATAAGAAGTCTGATTTTTTCACTTAATACAAAAATACTTGAGACAGTTATTTCAAACCTAAGAAATCCTTAGAGTTTTTAAGATGACAGGTTCCAGTACTTCTATACTACAAAAATGGGAGTTGAAATAGCAGTTTTGACCTAGATTAGTATTCTGAAAGTAATAAGATTGCATTGTATATATTTCCAGTATCAGTATTCTGTTATCTTACTATTCACTGAATGCAGTCCATCACACGTCAAAGTTCATTTCCAAAGACCATGACTAAAACAGAATACATAACTTTATTTTTTTATTTCTTATCTGCCTGTTTTTCTGAATGTGCCAACATTCCTTATCATTCTACATCCAGAGCCTACAGGAGAAAATAAGTCACTAATGACTCAGAAGAGCACAGAAGGAAAAGGAAAGAAACCAATCATTTCCCATTATGCTCTGCTCTTTCACCTTTCATGAAAAAAAAAATCTAAGCCAGCTATAATACCTATGTCTCTTTGAATTAGTATTTGCATTAAGAACAGAATATTAAAAGTATAAAAAAGCGTGGAAAAGAAAATAAATTACTCAGTAACACAATAAGCTTCTGCTGCATTGCCACAACTGTAAGCTAGTATGGAATTTCTCAAGCAGTAATATTATTACCCCCAACTCTTTTGACAATCCACAAAACCAAAACACCAAATATTCTTTTAAGTTAACCATTTATGCAATCTAATAGAAGTCTCCATCTGCCTTTACCTTCAAAAGTTGAGACCACAGGTTTGCATGCTTAAAAATTTCTCTGATCTTTTCCAATTTGGAGATAAAAGATGATTTTGTTGTAAAAACAGTGTCTCCTCAATATTAGGTAAGGTTGGAGCTAATTCAAAACAGACTACAGAAGCCCATGTACATTCCTATAAACACATTTTCTTAATAATAGATATTATAGAACTAAAATGCCAACATAGAAAAAACACATTTTCGAATTTTTGTTTCAAGTACTTTTTACTAGTCTGACAAGTTGAGCTTTTAAACCACTTCCTGATAGTTTAGCAAGCTAAAGAAATGCCAGGTTTAACATTTCTCTATCTCTATATTATAAAAGAAAACCCCAAAAAACCAAAAATCCTCCACCCCCACACTAGTTAGAATTTCTTTTTCTACACTTACATTGCATATCTCCTTCAAACTACCTCTAAATTATTCATAGCTCCACTGCATCTTGAAGAAAAATATGAAGAAAACTAGAAGTGGTTGATTAAATATTTGTTAGTTACTTATATTAGAGATGAGGCAAGCAACAGGATTTATATTTCTTGTCCTAAATAATATTAGTGAATCTTTGGAGGGATACAGTTCATAATCCAGCCAAAGCATTTTTGTCTTCTTTCATTCATATAGAAACCGTGTACTATGGCACGACTGGGTATATTCTTTAATACATACATGCTGGGGTTTTTTAGATTTACCATCTATTTCTATAATCCATCATTTATTTTAGGTATTTATCAGCACAGAAACAAATCATGCTTAAAATCAGTTAATTTTACCTTTTTCTCCAGTTCTCGTTTCACAAACTCACATTTCCGTTTTAGTTTTATATTTTCTTCCTCATTTTGGGTTAATTCTTCTGTCAATTTATCACACTCAGCTTTTATTTTTTCCAGTTGTTGAGACTGAGTCTTGACTATGTTTTTCTCTTCTAAAAGTTCCATCTGATGGTAAAGGGAAAACAAATTACAAAGTCACTGTACGGGTTATTTTAAAACACATACAAACTCTAAAGTTGTGTATCAGTGGAACAGTATTGCCAAATGGTAACTGTGAAAAATTAAATTAAGTTCTACTAAGTGCAATTACTTATCTGAACATGGAAAACATGCATCACAGAGTTGCAGAACCATACAGTATTTTAAAAGCAGAAAATAGAAGACTCAGATTCTTCATTTCAGCTCTGCTACACTCATCAGCTTACATCATCCTGAGAAGCCTAGTATTTATGCAGCTTTTCCATTACTAAAATAATTTGGAATCAGAAACTCTAAAACTATCATTTAATTTCAGGAACCAATACTAAATTTATATCTGAAAGGAAACAACAGCAAAGATTTAGTATTTTTAAGTTCTAGAATTTTATGGGTTTACTGCTATTATTTTGTGCAATTAATGGTATTCATGAAACTTTGCAGAGAAAAAATGAAAAAAACATATAAGGATCTAGAAAGCCCCCAAAAGAATGAGTAAATAATGTATATTTGTTTCCAGTGAAAAAAATAACTGACTGAAAATGAAAGATTTGAGAAATGCTCTACAATATCTAGAAAATTTTAAAAAATACAACAAAGAAGCAAATTAACACACACATTACTCAAAACCAGTTTCGTATTAGATGAAGTGTGGGATGCAGTTAAATACAAAAATAAACTTGCAAAGTAAATTTCTTTCTGAGGAAAAGCAAAAATTCTATTTCCCAATTACACTATAAACATAACTTTTACGAGGCAGAAGTATAGTGAGAGAACTTTTATGAATTAATTTAGACACTAAATCTAGACACTAATTTAGACACTAAACAGATTACAAAAACTCTTCCAAAGGACAATTTGAGAAAACTTTGGCATCCATAGTCTACAAAGACTTAAGAACACAAAGACAAGCCTGCAATGCATAAAACATTTTCTGTGAATATGCTTATAAAAGTCAACTTTTCAGTTCCTACTAAAGGTAATTACATTATAATATCTATGCAGATGGAGACAATCTAAAAAAAATCCCATACCTATATTACCCCTGAGACACAGAAGAGAAAGTTAATACTTATTAATTTCCAGTACGAACAAGGTAGATACGAATATAATTTAATTGATCTTTACTGAACCCAATTTCAACATTTAATAATCTTCAGGAAAAAAGTGGATGGCACAATTGGAAAATATAAAGGAAACAATTTAAAAAGAAATATACACATATACATGGTTTCATATGTACCGATACATAACTCTATATAACCTTAGATCAAAGATTAATACTTCAAATACTTCCATTCTGTCAGGCAGTAGGAAATTTTGTATGTCATCATGCTAAGAAAATAACCATGTTTTTACAGCAAATGAGGGTATGTATTAAAATTAGGGTACAGATCCAGAGCTTCTGAGCACATAGCCAAATTAGGACCACTAAGCAAACCACTTGCCTTCCTGTGCCTAGTGTATCTATCCTTTTAAATACCAAATAAGACATCATAGATGCATTGGCTAAGAACAATTTAGGATTTTCTAGCAGAAACCAAATTAAAAGTTAAAGCATCAGAATCTCAGTAATGAAACAGTAAGATCCTTCTTAGCACTGGTATCTCAAAAAACTCTATGTTCCTCTCCAGTTCCATTGCATCATATAATATTTTTATGGTGCCTTCCCTACTACCCCAAAAAATCTTTAACTACATTATAATTTTTCAATCCAGTGCCACACTACAGAAAATCAGGCAAAAGTGAGGCAGAAAGTACCATAGAGAGGAGGCAAGAGAGGAAAGAACAACAAAAAGCAGAAGTCACTTCTTTTTACAATACATGCAGAAGTTAGTCCTATAAACACAGGACTCTGTACCCTTGATTTCCTGGAAGTAACTCATAAATGCATCCTCTTTTAAGTTTAAGGCTTTGGATCATACAAATATATTAAATTTCCTTTCAGTCCTCAAGTCTCTCTCAACCGACCTTTATTTTTAAAGCTCTAACTATCTTTGGACAGGATATGTATATTCTTTCCCAGAAATAGTTACAAAGGTTGGACACAGCTGAGGCATAAATAAGCTCAATTATTACTGTAACAGTAAAAGACAGCTGGTTGCTAGACACAAAATCTTAGCAGCCTGAAAAATAATATTAATAATAATAGGTTAAAAAACCCCAACTTTTCCTGTTGGATTTCCCTAAACACTACTCTAACATCAAAATACTTTCAAAAAGGGAAAAAAAAGATATTATGTATGTTAAGTTTACCTTAATTTAGAAGAAAAGTATATCCATAAAATTGAAATCCAAATGCAATGTAATGATGAGTTCAGACAAAAAGTAACCAAATCACCTGCAGGATGACATGTTTTCATCAGATCTTCCTAGAGATGCATATGATTTTCTATTTTGTTTCACTTACAGTCTCTCAATGAAGAGAATCTTATGCATTATCATTTTGTATACATCTAAAAAATTTGCCTACCCTAATATCTTAGAAAATTCATCTCCCTCAAACCTTCTGCTCATAAAAAATATATGTAGATTTAGGGGGAAGTCATGGAACTGTAAATGAAATGTGGAAGTGAATTTTTTTAATCCTCGGTTTAGGTTCAACAATCAGTAAAAATAAAAAGGTCCTAACTGTAGGATTTGCCATTACATACAAAAACACAGGATCAATTTATTTTTTCTTATCATCATCCAGAATACACTTTCCTTCTCTTCACTTGACAACAAATACAAACTCTTAATTTCAATGTCATTGTCAAAGGAAAAAAACACTTTTGGACAGATCACTTAAATAATGCTATACGCACTAAAAATAAGTCCAATGTTAAGCACTACTATCAAAATATTTGATTTTAATGATCCTTCTACTAACAACTACCTAGGGGTTTTTTTATTGCTATCTTCACTTAAAGGTTTCTATGTTACCAGCTGCTTAAGAATTATTATCAAGTCGTGAATTATACATGAAATAACTAAACACTAGTACCAACAGAGATCCCTGAAGGACACCACTCACCACTGCTGTACATCAGGACTCCATCTGGACACTGAGCCATTGACCACAACGCTTTGAATGTGACAATTCAGTCAATTGCTTATCTATCTCACCCATCAAATCCATCTCTCTCCAATTTAGAGAGAGGGATGTCGTGGGGCACTGTGTCAAAAGCTTTACAGAAGGCCAGATAAATGACATCTGTAGCCCTTCCCTAGTCCCCTGATGTAGTCACTCCACCAGTGAAGGCCACTGGGTTGGCCAGACAGGACTTGCCCTTGGTGAAGCTGTGCTGGCTGTCCCAAATCACTTCCCTGTCCTCCATGTGGCTTAGTGTAGCTTCTAAAAGATTTTGTTCCATGATCTTCCCATCATGAAGAGAGATGAGGCTGACAGGTCAGTAGGTCACACAGCCCTCCTTTCTACCCTTTTAAAAGATGGTGTCCTGGGGTGACTGTATGCTACAATGTTTCCCCCTTTCCAGTCACCTGGGACTTCACCTGCCTGCCATATATACCACAGCATGGTATATTTCCTTTCATTTTGATCATAGACATATACATTTTACTATTTTTGAACTAAGATTTTGACCTAAAACTGGTACTGTCACATTTTTTACCCCGAACTTTAAACTTTTACAACGATCTGCAACAACAGGTGTGTTAAGTGCTTTAAAGCCCATGCTTTATAACCATCATTCAATGGTAGGGGCAGTGTGGGGAGCGTGTGGGAGGAGGGGGGAAGTCTGACATTGGAATTCTTCACAATAAGTACCTTTAGCATTCTAATCTGAGCCTCTGCATCATCTTTTTCTTGTTTAAGGAGCTTCATGAGTTCTTGAACATTTTGTTCATGTTTGATTTTCACATTTTGTAACTCTGATCTAAGATCTGCCAACTCCTGCTGGTGAATTTCTCTTTCCATCTTCAGCTGCCTGTTAGCTGAAATCATGTCTTCATGACTAGATTCCTGCTGTTTCTGGAGGTCTGAGAGGCTCTTAAGTAATTCCTTTTTGGCTTTCTCCTCTTCTGCTATTCTGTTTGTTAGTTCCACACGTACGGCGCTTAAATTTTTTACATCTGCTTGCATTTCTAGGAGTCGTTCTTGGTCTTTTTTATGAAACAAGTTAATAGTTGTAAGTTCTGTCCTCAAGTGTTCCTTCTCAGCTTGCATTTGGTTTTGTAGAAGGACTTGTTTTTTCAACTCATTCTCCAATTTTTTTACAGTACCTTGAACTCCTTTGATCTCTTCTTCAAGAGATACCTGGTGTGACTCCATTTCATTCAGTTTTACATCTTTACAGTGGAGCAGTTCTTCCTGCTGGGCTCTCTTTGTAAGCACATCATTCAGCTCTTTCCGCAGGTTTTCTATTTGGTTTATAGCTGAGAGAAGCTGACTTTTGAGATCATCTTTTTCTTTGAGGGTCTAGGAAAGAAAAAAAATCCATTCTGATCTGAAATAATTAAAGGCAATTGTTGGAAGGATGTCCTTAGACATCAGGAATGTCTATGGAACAATTAACATATGTATATGAAAATATAAAAATTTTGCTTGCTATGAACTCAAATGTACTCAAGTGTTTCTTTAAATTTACACACAGATCATGTGCAGTCTCAAACATGGACTTGTCCTTAAATTATCTAGCCTTCTAAGTAGGGATAGTTTTGGTTAATTCCCTGCTTCTCACATTCTCTTTGCAGACTGAGAAGTGTTTCTTTATTCGTTCCTCCAAATAGCAAGATGGAGAAAATGAGGTAATAGAGTAATGCAGCAGCATACAGGGATGACTACTGGATATATACACAGTACCTACAGTCCATTCCATATGCTGACCTATTTTCTCTTCTAAAATATTACATATGAAGGTATACCAACTTTAACTTATTTTTTAAATTATGTACAGTAGATGTATCAGTGGCAGTTAAAAGCTTGGTTCACTTATGCATCAAGGCCAAGAAATAACAACATCATCTCCCAGATAAAAATCAATCAAATGTAATAAAAATTCCACTAATTTCCCAGGATCTTAAAGGTTTTGGGTGTTTTTTTCCAACATTGATATATTTCATGTTAAAACTACCACAGAATCACAGAATGTGTAAGCTTGTGTAAGCTTGAAAGGATCACAGTGGGTCATCTGGTCCAACCTCCCTGCTCAAGCAGACTTATCCTAGAACACTGGCACAGGATTGCATCCAGATGGTTCTTGAATACCTCCAGTGAGGGAGACTATGCAACCTGTTTGGGCAATCTGTTTGAGTATATCAGATTCTTTAAACTCACTTAATAAATTTTATACTCAATTTTACTGAGCATTTTCACCAATTCCATAGCAACACACATTTCTTATGAATATAGAAATATTACTTGAAATAATCCAGAACAAAAAGGCAATTAGGGTTAAAAGTGTGCAGTTAAAAATAATAAAACAATCTGCAATTACATCAAGAATAAGCAATGCAAAGTAAAATACAAATATAATAAATTGAGGACATGGACTAATGACCGTCATGGTTTTCTTGGGAGAAAAAAAAATTTGCCAAACAAAAAGACCCTCCTAAACCTATCTTGTAATTCTACTTGAAGGATTTGGCTAAAAAAAAAACTCCAAAACACCACCAAAACCCAAACAACACCAAAATTCCAATAAAATTTCAAACTACACCCGTAAGTTACTTGCTTTGAGTATGTCTTTCACATTACACACTTAAAAGAACATACATATCAAAAGATGTTAGGAACTCCACTATCAAACAATATTAAGTACAACCACATGGGCAAAACTTCAACCAAATTAGCCCAGTAACTCCAAAAGCATGAAAGCTAAACAATCTTTCTATAGCCTATCCACTGTCTGCCAGTATTTCAAAAATCTCAATATTGCAAGCTATGATTGCAACCCAATTTTGAAAATTTTCCATCAATCCTTCGATGTCTTCTAACAGAAATCAAAGAAATGAACTGCCATTTCTTTGTTTTCTCTATTGTTTTTATAGAATCAGTTTCTACAGATTCACAGATTTGTGAATCTGTTTTTGTCACTGATGTTAATTGTCTGTATTTCAAAGCCAGTTAAATTATGTTCATTTAATTACCAAAAGTTTATACTAAATACTGCATCTAGATCAATTATATCCCTATAAGTAAACTGTTTCCAACTTATATTAAGAACATGAAACATCATTTGTACTTCTTTCTCCTTCACAATGACACAACGTTTATTTTAAGATATGGAAGATCGAATAAAGAAACTTTCTTCACCAGTGACAATTACTTCGAACTTGTCAGCAGGACAGTCATGACTTTAAAAGACAAATACTGACAGTAATTCTTAAAGGGAGCTTAAGCCAAAGTTTAAGCACTGCATTTAGCATGTGAATATACTTGCCACATAAAAAGTGCTAAAATCCACGTCAAGGAGTCTTATGCAACGAAGAAAATTCCAATATTCCAAAGAAAATTCCAATTCCAAAATTACAATATAACAGTGTTATAAAGTGCCTCTACAAAGACCAGTCTACATGGTGTTTATATGAACAGTGATTTCAGAACATCTTTGGAATCTACCGCTTCTTATTCACAATTCATCTCTACTTTTTGCTTCTTATTTGTCCACTTGATAGACACGCATGATTTTGAAATTATTCAGGTCTTCTTCCTTTGCTTACAACCTCAATTTTCTTAGGCAAGAGTGACCAACTTCTTAAATGTTTGAGAATCTTACTTGCCCAGACAAGCGCTTGGGCTAACAAATAAAAGATTACAATAGAAAGAATTGCTGCAGTATGGATAGAGGAAATAATAATAAAAAGTAAGGAATATGATGAGCAGTTCAGGAGACAAATAGCAACACCAGAATCAGAGTCTAGATTTGCTGGAGTTTATTAATTGCAACTCAGCCCCACTGTGACTTCACCTGTGCTTTCACCATGCTTGTATTCATGTACCAACCTCAGAACAGATCATAGGATCAGAAACAACACAGGATTAATAGACATCCCACATAGCCATTGAAAACTTCAATTTGAGCAAGACAAAGCAGAGGATGGAGCCACCTCAAGCCCATCAGATTCAGTAACCTAAACTGGATGGATGCCATGAGAAAATATGTGAAAAGAGGGTAGAGCACTATAAAACAAAAGCCATACGATATGATAAGACTGCACCAGCAGAGGATGAAAGTTAAGAGAAAAGCTCACAGCATAGAGTTAAGCACTCTATTAGCCACTATAGGAACAAGCAACTTTTGACCCAGCAACTGAAAAATACAGAACCACAGACTCATTGCCAACAGAATGATGTTTTATACCATTATTCCAACACAGGACGATAAGCATTAGCATTAATGTGAGTGCTTGTCTTTAAAACAGTGTCAGCAGCTGAACAAATAAAGGAATTCTTCTAAGTCAAAAACCCAAACACCCATGTTTTTTCCTGTCAGAGGAGGAAAAAGAGAGAAATAAATGGTCTGCCAGACTGAACGAAGACAAATGAAAAACCCAGAAATGCTACAGAATCAATTTTCAAATTGATTTTTCAAAGAAAAAGTTCTGAAAATTAAACAAAAGAGGTCCAGAACTTAAGGCGGAAAGCTGTTTAGGTCACAGTTTGCATAAATAAACTCCTTCTCTTCATTTTTAAAACAAAGGAAAAGATACAAAAAAAAAAAATCTACCAATCTTACCTGACTGTTCTTGTCCATCAGCTCAATGACAGTTTGATTTTGTTTTTCCATCTCACGATCCAGTTTCTTACACTTCAATTTCCATTGGCGAATGGTTTCCTGGGCTCTCACCTTCAAATCTTCTCTTTTCTTCTCAGTCTCCAGCCTGAGTGCCTCTGAATGCTTGAATTCAGTGAGATACCGTTCTGCTTCCTTGGTACTCTCTTCAACCTGTTGAGCTAACTCAGCAGACTGGAGTTCAGTTTGTCTACGTCCATTCTCACAAGCCTTGTAGCAATCCTGTATCTCCTTTAGCTGGTCCAGCATTTTTTCCTGCTGCTTTTCCCTGTTTTCCAGGTCAGATGTTAATACCTGGAATCAACATAGGAAAATACAAACATTCTCTAAAGATACGCAGTATGAAACTTTATCAATCAACATACAGCAATATTAAATCACACTTTTATTTAAAATATGAACAGTGTAAAAGATCTGTTTGACTACCAAGGAAAGCCCTGTTAGCCCTCTGCAATGCTAAAGAATTTCAAAACAAGACATAAAACACATACTATTCAATTCTTTCTGCATTTGTTCCTCTTCTGGTTGTTCTTGTTATTTTTCTGTATTGTAAGTTTGAGATCAATCACTGGCCATATATTACATACTATACAAATAAGAAATAAACCAAGTAATAAGATATAAGGAGATTAATGTAAACAGATGAGAGGAAAATGAGTATTGGAAAGGAAAAAACAGCATTTACCACAACCACAGTAATTTATAGTATATGAGCCAGTGATATAGAGTAATTTATGTACAGTATGCATATATATATATATATAAACAGTGATATACAGTAATTTATAGTATATGAGCCAGTTGTTACCCAGTTTTATGCTGGCTGCCTTTATGAAAGCAATGTGCTAAATAAAGGTATATTTGATAGTACTGAGTACAAAGAATACAGCAGCTTGGTAAGTGCTTCTAGAACAAGATGCAAAGATGCTTGAGAATGTAGGAGGCATACATAAACCTTTCAAAAATGAATTAAATTGAAAACACACCTTTTAAAAATAAAAGGTGATGCATTTCTCAAATCATATTTCTCTGAACAGTCTCATAAGAAACTGAGGAAAAATAGTGTCCATACACCTTCTGGAACGACACACTTATAAATCAGTTTTCGAAGATACACTAGCAAAATTATATTTTACTAAGATCATCACACAGAAATTCACATTAGTATTCTGCATTTTGGACCTATTTAGACTGCTTTCATACCATTCAGTCTTTTCATTAATGAAAGATGAATTTGATAGATCTGATCTACAGCCAGTCAAACATATTATCAAGCCTCAGGGGGTTGAAATACTTTAGAGAAGAGGATTAGATTGCAGAATGACTGAAAAAATTACAGATGTAGCCTGAAATAAACAGACTGCCATTCAGAATGAACAAGGGAAAAGTATCTTATCTATGAAAGAATATACAACTTTACAGATGGATACAGAATGACTATTGAGACAAAGATACTTCCACAAGGTTGGGGGAAGGAGGGAAACTCGGGTTTGTTGGTAAGAGCTCTCTCCTTGTCAGTTTGTTCGTTTGGTTCTTTTTTTCCCCTTCCAAACCAGGGCAACACCTCCTGGGAGGCAGTAAATCATAATGATCTCTTCAGGACAGTATTTGCTGTGCTAAAAAGATAATCAAAACAAGCTCACAAGCTACAAGTGGCTAAATTTTAATCAAAACAAGCTTAATTTCCAATGAAAACGGATTATAATACTTCTTTAAAGACAAAGAATCAAATTGAGTATAGCAGAAGTTAAAAATAGCCTCATAAAATACAATCAGATATTTCAATTACCATTTCACAGATTTTCTAAAATGGGTCATCATTTTTTCAGTCATGTGATTACACATGCCATTATCACTTCCCATTTCATGTCTTTCTGCAGACACCATAGAGGGTATCAGACTAAATTGATGTAGTACTCAATGTTGCATCATTAAAAAAATAGTTATTTTTTTATATACTTTCCCCAGAGTACACACTTCATTAAGAAAACTATAGCCCCTACAAACTTTTTAATGAAATATGAGTCTAAGCTTAAACACAGAAAATGATGTTCAATTAGCTGTAAACATTCCTCTTATTATGCAGAAGTAAATCAACCTCCAACTTATTGATTTACAGTACAATAAAAAAGAGGAACATTTGTTTTAGATATTTACCTTGAAGCGCAACTAATTTATCAACACAAATGATTTGCATGAAGAGGAAAATTGGATTTTGACATGGATGTAACAATATAAATGTGACTTTTAATATTTTCACATTTTGTAAAAATGAAACAAGATAAATCTTAGCAAAGAGTTTGCACTTTGCTCTGAAGAGTTAAGCCAGCACAAACCCAACAGTTGAAATAAGGTGGAAAACAGCATCATAGCAAGTCAACATTTCATGCAGCCAAGCCTGTAAAGCAAGAGGATAGAGAAAGTATCTCCACACACTGTTTCTGTATCAGAACAGGAGTTCCATATGTACTGATCTGTATTTTTGAATTCCTAGTTGATGCATGAGAAATGTGCATCCCTGTGTTAACATGGTTGCAGTTGCCAAAATTCTGTCTGATCTATAAGGGCTTGCACTGCTGGCATTTAATTAGCTAATAGCTTCATTTGTAGAAGAAAAGGTAAAAGTAAATTTTAGTGAGAATGTGAATCAATAGTCATAAGACTGAAAGACTTCTATTACTGAAGAATACTAATATTAAATAAACATATCAATAATTTTCTCTCAGAAAAACTGAAATATTTTAACGAACTGACTGCTGTACTGGACAACACTACAAGAATACTAACACCAAATTCAAATGAGGAGTAATTAGTAAATCAAACAAGTTCCCAGGCACAAGAGTCTTAAAACAGTTATGGAGAAAGTACAGTATTGCATCTTAATAATTTGTACATTCTGTTTATTTCTTAGTCATAATAGATACATCTTAATAGTTAGTCATAACAGCCATATCTATATGGCTTCATGCAGAAAAAGGGATTTAAGATAGTTGTATACATTTGGAAGATCTCATAGCTGCACCCTTATGTAAACTACAGTAGCTGAAATAAATATTAGATTTAAAAATTATTTTAGGATTGAACTCACTTCTAAACATGAGCTTAAAAACATGTTTTAACCTTTTTCAGCCTCTCCATTTTACATCCTCTACATTTTACTGTGATTTTATGGCAACTCTTGGAGGTTAAATGTACAATGCACACAACTCAAATTGTTGCAAACAATGACATTTAAATAAATCAAAAGAAATTTCTAGTATCACATGTACATCAGAGGCAAGTTAGATCCTCCCCATTAAACAAAGATAAATTACACCCAAGTCAAACATGACTGGTCACTTCCAACTGGGAATCACACTATCTGATAGGAGCAGCTGTTAGAACAGGCTTGACAAAATGCTTTGTTGGTACACAAGTTTAGAAATTCACATCCTTGCATTCCTTGATGTCTCATTAAAAGAAAAACACACTAGCTATTTTCTAGCTATTTTCCTGTTACTGCCCGTTTAGAAGAAAGGCAGTGGGAAGCAGATAAGAAGTACAAAGTATTTTCTGTTGAGAAAATGAGGGAAGTCAAAGATTTCTAGCTCAGAGAAATGACAATGACCCCAGCTGAGCACTCTTGCAGGAGTATTTTCAGGGCAGGAAATTAGTATTATAAAATCATTCTGACCCTTAAGAAAGCATGTTCTACAAGCAGAAGTTTTAAATAATTGTTTTTTCTGTGGGTTTTTACCCCATTAATTCCTGTCACCGAAATAATTAGTTTCTCAGGCACAATGAAAGAAAAAAACAGAATGTTTTCAGTTAGTTATGGGTTTTAGTGACCAGCTAGAATACAAATGCTGGTGGACACCATGAAATGAGTTCTGCTTGTCTTATCCTCTATAGAAACATTTTAGGTCTTTTTAAACTTACTCAATGACTGAATTTCATAAAGCATGTAGGAACGTATTTTGAGTAGACCTTTTTTTCCACATTCTTTTCAAACTAAATTTGATATATTAGTTTGATTTAAGTCAGCAGAGAAGCTGACAAAGTAAAGGAGCAGCAGAAGTAAACTAAACGGTATAGTCCACTAAATCTGTGAAAAGACAAAAGAATAAATTCCTACATTGGAATTTCCAAATTGATGCAATATCATTTCAAAGGTAAGTACCTTTATTAGGAAAATAAATACAAAATCCCTTGCTTACAGAATGCCAAAATACAAGCAGAACAAAAAGTGAAGTCCTTGACTACTGAAATAATACACATGGTTTTGCAAAAAAACTCTTGTCCTGACAGTAAAAGACAGAAGAAAATTGTTACTGTTCAGGCATACTACTACCAATGGCAAATCTACCCAAGAGCAAGAAGTACAGAAATTTCCCATCTTAAATAAGAATGCTACTGCCTTCTTAGATCTCACTTTATCGTCAAAGCCTTCTAGCTAAAATTCCAGTACAAAAGCCTGCTCTTATCCTTTCTACAGAGAATCACATTAAACATTACATGCTTACCATAAAGAAGACTAGTAATACTTATCATTCTATTATTACATTGCATCTAATTGCTAAAAAAAGGAAAGTTGTCACCTACTTTTGTTACTCTACTGCACTATCCCATGGAACAAGCTATCACAATTTTAATGTTGAACTTTAGTTCTGAGGAATGATGAAATGAGGATAAGGAAGTAAATACTACCTTATAAAAGTAGTTCCAAAAACCATTATTAATGGAAGGTGCTGATAAAATCAGGTCAACTAGTCTTTGCACATGGGAAAGAGAAGCAATCAAACCATGAAATAATGGGCAATAACAAATACCTTTTTTGGTATTACATGGGAGAGAAAAAAGTCAGCAAACCCAAATCACTCTTCAAAGTTACTTACACAATAATAACGAGCATGACAGTTACACTTAGTTTTAAAGGTTAATCCCTAATTTGATATACCACCTAATGTTAAACAGATGAGAAATTATTTAAAAAACAAAAAATTCCACCAAGCAAAAAGCAACAAAACCCAATTTACCTGTATGTGCATTAAAAGCTGTGCTTTCTCCTTGTCCTTACGCTCTATACATCTCTTCAGTTCTTCTACCTCTGACATTACAGCATTACGACTCAACTTTGCTTTAAGTTCCAAAATATGTTTCTCTAGATCTTGCTTCTCTCTCTCATATCTTTCAGCTACTGTAAAACAGCAAGAACAGAGAAACAGACTCAGTAGAAATACCAGCTCATGGTAAATTAATTTTAACTCATTTAATTTTTGGCAATTTGCTTCTCTACTCGAAACTATTCTACAGCTACTGATTTTGACCAAAATATCTGTGCAAAATGGTACACCTGTATCACAACCTAATAAACATTTTACTGAATGAAACAGTATTTTTCAGTCATTTTATAGGGGTTTCTACTCTTCCCCCTGCACACAGCTGCTCCCCTCAAAAAAACCCCCAAAACAACAAAACCACCTAACCCCAACAAAACTGAATAAAATAAAATAGGATGGAAGAAACAGTGGGGAAGTTCTGGTGTAAATGAAATCTGGCCATCAGCTTCAAGGCCAAGGTTTTATCTCACCAGAGTAAATACTTTCCCATTTGAAAGCCACATTATCTTTGAATTTTATGTCTGAATCCTGCAACTACAACCAAAAGTTTTGATAAGCGTAAGCTATAAATTCTCTCAATCAGAAATTCAAATATCTTTAGTCATAAATAACTACTTGAGACAAAAGAAAAAAATATCTATTTGTCTTCTTCCCATATATCTTTGAATAAACAGAAATAACACAGCAAGGTGAAACACAACAGCAAAAATATAGAAATATAGGCATGTATTTTAACAGCTACAGTGCATTTTTATTTTCTTCATATTTTTACAACTGCTTTGATTTTTAAGATCAATAGGAAAATTAAAATATGCTTTTTTAACATGAAAGGCATATTGCTTCAAATAAATTAACTTTTAAGCAGATATATTAACATGATTGGAGAAAAACTATTGAAATTAATATTTTGCATCACATTTCTGAAGCTAAGCCACATACAAAATATACCCCATTTCCAGTGCTCTGTATGAGATTTGTAAAATACGGAGTCAGAATCCCATTTTAAAAACCAAGATAATTCAGAAGCTGAAGTACAAAGAAACAAAAATATTTCATTAGCCAAACCAATTAAACATTCCCATAGACACTGGACCCTAGAATAAAGTCACTATTTCTCTATTACCTTGAGTAATACATTTCTGTGTTAATAAGGAGAAGGATAAAGACCTTCTCTAATGCCTTTTTTGATTATATTTGAAAAGTTTAAATACAGAGAGATAACTAACAATTCATTGAAGACCTTGCTAAAGTGGTAATTTAACATGCAATTATATTGAAATTGTTTAAAGTATTTGTCTTCTAAATAAAACTATTCCAACTCTAAAACTCTAACATAGTGCAAACAGAAGCCTCAACTGCATCATACAGAAAAATTTTCTTAACCATTCGGGAACATGTTGCTTGGAAATTCTACCAGAAAGTCATCAGCCTTATTAATTACATAGTCAATTACTCGTTATGATTTTCAAGATGGCAGAATTCAAACTGCAAATGGACTGAAATCCAAGTTTTCTGGAAAATTATCACTTAAAAATAATACACATTTTTCTTCTGTAAAAACACCATTCAGTTTGCTGTAATTGTCTAATTTGTTTTAACCATGCTAATCAAAATATTTGATTATAAATTAACTCTCATCGCTATTTGTCTGTTAATATTCAGGTGCCAACATGTATTAACCTAAATCCGAGGAATTAATTGGCTGGTTCTGTTGAAATAATAGAAGAATTGGACTGCAACTCTAAGATAAAATTAATGTCCATGCCTACTAACTAGTTTGCAGGTCTCTAGTGCAAAATATTAGTTGTACCTGCTCTAATTCTTCTGTCATCATCTTGTACATCCGGGTAGCTCTGGCGATGCATAGCAGCATATGAAATTTGATGTTGCAATTCTACACGGTCTTCTTCTGCTCTCAAAAGCTGGGAACGAAGATCCTCAACCTAAAAGATTACACAAGTGCAAGCATCAAAAGTTTGATGAAAAACAGAACACAAAGGTAAATACCATACTTTTGGTAAAGTGCTAAAAAAAATTACACAAAAAAATTATTTATAAATAAGTCTCGACAGTACTGCAGACGGTAAACAAAAAGACAAACTACTTAATTACACACCACAAAGTGATTATTCAAAATTAAAGGACATCTTTTAATTCATGTTGACCACAGGAGAACATTAATTTCTCTAGACCAAAAAAAAAAATGCTACCATAATATATGTTGCAATTCTCTTTCTATACAGCTAGTGAAAATGTCTATACAAATTTAATAAACAATATGTTTTGTTTAAATTGTGCTCCTTAAAAATACAATGTATTTATTCATAAGAAACAAAGGGGCTCTTCACATTTTTCCTTCCTATCATATATAGTATAGCACTTACAAGGATGCCAACATGTAGGAAAATAGAGAAAATCCAACATGCTAAAGTTGAATTGAAGAAAAATACCTCTAATTCGTATTACCCTATATTCCATTTGCAATGATTTAAATTCAAAACAGTAATATAGCTAATTCAAACTTCTGCTAGATCCAAAAGTCAAACAACTAATGCTAAAAGATGAGAATGCCAATTGCCACTTGCCTAGTTATTTCAGTCTTTTTATGCAGCCCCTCTAAAAGAAATATGTTTAGGAGAAAGGACTTTTTTCTAAAGTTATAATCCAAATTCCTACAAATTTTAAGTTTAATCATATATGCATCAATAGCTATTGTTTAAAGCACACATTAGATGCTTTTTCAGGTATTTGTTTATTTACTTTTATTGCATGTTACAATGTAGCAAATACTCCTAGGTCATTGATTTATGTGATTTCACCAATTACAGCACATGCTTTGCAGAACAATGACTACTAATATAGAAGTTGTTCTAAAGCATATTATGAAAGGAAATTCCACATAATGTGTTTATGCACTCAAAACATATCACTACTATCACTACTATAATTAATACATATGAACATATACACATAAAAGTTTGGAAAGCAGAAAAAAGTCTAACGAGCTCAGTCCACATATGATACACACTTAAACCTTTCTTTCTATATCTCACTTTTTCCTTCATAAAACAATGTTATCAGAGGATGAGATAGGAATATTAAACAAAAAGACCCAGATACAACCTAATATGAAAACCCTAGGATTTTTACCACACTAAAGCAGTTACCTGATGCAAAAGAGCTTCTCTACTGCCTTCAGATTCACTCAGCTTTTTCTGGGACTGCTCCAATTCCTGCTCAAGCTTTCATTTCAAAGGATGATGAAGAAAGAAAAGCAATGTAGGCATCACAGTATAAAAGTGTATTTTAACATTTAATTTTGACACAAATTCTTCATATAAGCATCTATCTAAAATGCGGTATAATACACACAGTATTTTTTTATTTATCCAAAATTTTAAAGAAACCTTCCTCTGTACTAAATCATTGCAATATTTATTTAAATTACATAAAGAGAATTTTACTTACAGCCTATAATTTTTGTACAGTATTCTGTATTGCATAAAGATACAAATTCATTTACATTATCCAGAACAAAAATCACAAAAGCAAAATTTTACTGGGTTAAAAATGAAAAAATGGATGATAAGTTTTAACAAAATTTCAAAAACATTGCTCCTGGATTTGAAACATACTTTCAAACTCAAAATTAATAACGACTTCATATTTTAAGTCAGCTTTGGTAAATAGTTTATTCATAGAAGAGTTAAAGATTACATGGATCAGTAAAACTCTAAGTGGTAAAACCTGTGGGGTTTCTGTGTTGTGCAAGATGATGTATTTGAATTACTCTGGAAACAAGATGACTAAAAAAGTGAAGTGCCCTGAATTTCATAAAACTGAAAGTTTTCCTCAAAACATGATATTCATAATGTGTAATCAGGTAATCAGAAGTAGTCATCAAACTGATGACCATTTAAAAAAAGAAAAAATAAAAGCAAAAGCTACTAAATATTTTCTGACTTCTTCCATAAATAGTTCAAAGATCCACTTGGAAATAAATACAGGTTTTGACAGCAGAAATTGTTATTGTTGAGATAGCAATCTCAAGGAGGATGTTGAGAGCCTGGCAAATGGGCAAAGTAAACAGGACCAACATTAAGGGAATGAAGAGAACAACATAACAAAACATTACATAAAGGCTTAGCATAAAGGGGTATAACTTTGAAAGATGCTAAACTTGATGCAAGTGGAAAAAAAGACTAGGACAAGTGTAACAGAGCCCTAGCATCCTGCTTGAATAGAAATACAAGAAATTCTGTTTTCTATGAAAAGATAGAGTGAAATATGGCAACAGTTCAGGAAGAGTAATTAATAACAACTATGGTGCAAAACAACCAGCATGAGTTAGTTGCAGGGATGAAGAAAAGCTGCTTTGAGCTGCTGCAAATAAGCAACAACAGACTACATACAAAGTCAGAGACAAAAGAGAGAAAGAAATCAAGGATAATGCCCAAGTTTTAAATCTGTTTGTCTGGCAAGATGGAAGAGTCATTAGAAGTAACAGACCATAACTGAAGAGATTTGAAAGAGAGACACAAGCTGAGCATAGCTATATTCACAGTGCCTCTGATGCAGAAAAAAATCCCACACCTTGTATTCTTAAAGAGTAAAGGAAGTTTTGTTCTGCTGGTTTCACAGAAAAAGGAAGCATATACTGTAACAGATGACACTATACACTCAATTAGAACCAAACAAAAAGGAAAAAATTAAGTCTTACCTGGTGTTTTTCGCTTTCATATTTCACAAGTTTTTTTCTCATGAGTTCTTCTGTTTCATCTGCTTTAGCATCTTGCTTCCTTAAAACCTTTAGAGGAGAAAAATATATTGTAAACTTCATCACAAAATTTACAGAAGCCATCATTCCTAGGCTGTTAAAATTAAAGAATCTGCTGATACATTTAAGAAAGAAGATCTAGACAAATGCTTTCTCTCTGCATCTAGTATTTCCATGTAGAGCCAATGTATATTGTTATGAAAAGATAAATATAAGTTCATGCATACATAAACACACCCATGCAGAGAACAGGGACAAACAAAGTCTAAAGCAGCACTAACATCCTTCCGATGTATAGAGCTCCAGACACTCAAGTTGACCCCAAACACCTTTAGATTAAGGTCTAAAAGGCTCAAGAGATCCCCTACAGATTAGCTGTGTACTTATCAGAGAAAAAGAATATATTTTCTAATATAAAGTGTGCATGTTATGAAATACAATGAACTGTAGTCAAGAAAACACCACCATAGGGTTGTGTCAGAAGTCAAAAGAAAAAAGTAAAAAAAAGGAAAAGGTTATTTCTTCTGAATCTTGACAGATGCTTACAGCTACAGAACCACAAGTGAATCAACCGAAACTTTCCTGATCAAAGCTACCAACACTGATGTGCCTTTCCTTGACAACAAAAATAAAAAATAAAACAAATCCACGGGGACTTCTCCTATTCCCTCTCAGACTGAGGCATCTAAAACCACATGTGTATGCTTCCTAAACCATCTTATAAAAATAAAAGTGCATTAAATATATATTTCAAAATTTTGTCCCTCTGCAAACCAATACTATTTGCAAAACGTAGCCAATCATTGTCAAAGGAAGTATTAGACATGACAGATATTAATGACATGTAATATTTGCAACATAAACAACCCAAGTTTAGATATCTCAAGCCATAGCAAAATCATTGGGTCATTTAAAATATCACTTAGAAACATCAGCTGAAAGAGCTCAGTAGCCATATATTGATAATTTGCCACGAATTTCTGTAACTGTTTATAAATCACAGTTTTCATCTGTGCAACATGACCAAGCATTTTTCACAAATCAATTAATTAGGTACCTTAGCACAAATCTTTTATTTTCATCCCATATCTTGAAGAGTAAGTATGTCTATCCTTTCCATAATTACATACTATAACAGCAACAGAAGAACAAAAAAAATAGTCTTTCCAGAAAGAAATGCCTTTTTCCCAGTCTGTTGTTTCCAAGCAGCATTTTCATTTTACATTTTAAAGGAATATCTCCTTTAACAAATACCCCGTCCCTATAAATTGTGCCATTTCATTCAGTTTTTGAACATTTTCTCTTCACTGTATACTGGAGAGCAATTTCAGTGTATGAAAACAGAATACAAGATATTAATCAACTTCAGTGAAGCCAGGCATTCAGCTTCAGAAGTCTTGGCTTTAAAAGTTGCTTTCTGGAGAAAATAAATGGCTTTATATACTTACCTCACTCTTATAACCTCACCTCAGTAAATATAAGTTTGGATTATCCTTCTGCCTGAACAGCTTACATTAAAATCTGAGACTGTGCAAGACATTAATCATAACAATGCCACTGAAAATATTATGCCACATAAAGAGTTATACTTTTAGTCATACTGATCCCTAATCAGATAATAGAAGACTGTAACACATTTAAGGTATTTTCCTAAGTATACAGTAGAGATTTAAATCTATCATTCCAGTCAACTATAAAACTCAATACTGCACACATTTTACTCAAAAAGGCTCTTGGGAGAAGTCCCAAAAAGCAACATGAACAAAAGTCTAAGATCATCTCTTCAGCTAGTGCTGTTTTTGCATTACCCAAGTTGACTGGGTTTTTGGTTTGGTTTTCGGTTTTTTGTTTATTTTTAATGACCAGAAGTACCAGTTCAGAACAGCCTACTTAAAATATATGATGTCTATAAACTGCAATTGACCACTAGTTTTACAAAATTAGAAGATTTTTTATAGACAGTCAACTTTAGGCCAACTTTACTTTTGGCACTAAATTAATAATTAACATAGTACCAAACACACATGTTTTCACGTGCAGATTTGGCTAGAGATGTCAGAATAATAAAGAAAATATTACAGCTGGGCTGGATTCAGGAATGCTAGTAAAATTTTCAAAGATTATTCCTGCTGAAAGCAAAAAATATCTCTGCATCAGTAGCACATCCTAATTCCCAGAAGAAACCATGGAAATAAATATGCCATTTCATCTTCACTGACTGATATTCAGGCTATTAAACAGGAATAATTTCAAACAAAAATACATCCTTTACTATAACTGATACTATAAATATAACCTTCAGTTTTATTTTCGGCATATTGTAAAAATAGCCCATAGCCATTTCATTTTAAGGAAAAAAACAGCTCATATATATAGATAGATACCCCAGTTAAAATACTGCAAAAAAAGAAGAAATGTTACAGTAAATGAAACATTCTACACATGCACTGCTTGGATTGTGAAACATGCATTGTACCAGTAGGTGCCAGGTAAGCAGTTAATCAAAATGTCATGAGGAAATGGAAACATCTGGTCATCCACAGCCAGACAAATGTCAACTGTTACTGACAATACAGAAATGGTACGGGTAATAGTTAATTCTGTGTTTTGCCTCCTTCCTGCATTCCTTTTAAATAAAATTCTTTCTTCTTGTTTTGTGCCACACTTGCTTTTTCTGCACTAAAGATCACTATATAAGCTTTCTCTTGGGAGGGGTAAAAGAAAAAAAAAAAAAAAACAACACCAAAACATGTAAACATCCAACTGATTCTTTGATTTCATTTGTTGTCCCAAAAGAAGGGGTTGAAGAAGTCAAATGTCAAAAATAGGAACTAGAAAAAGGATGCTAAAAACAACAGTTCAAGCACAAACTCCTCCTTGATGGCTCCCAAACAACAGGCAGGCACTGCCCAGAGAAGCTGAAGCACCAAGGAATGGGAACAGGCCCACAGTCAACAGGATTCTCCTCCCAAGATCCTCCTTTGAAAGCATTAGTGTCCAGGTTGGTCTGGAAGAGACTGACAAGGAGGCTGATGAGGCCTTGGAGGGGGCAGGTATACAGGAGGCCACAAGGAGACAGAATGTCCATGTACAAAGGTCTTCACAGCATGGCTTTGGGAAGGACCAGCTACAAGTTTCACTGCCTGCCTAGGTGGTTAGGCTAGATGAACTTTTAATTTGACCAAGGAGAGCAATTCTTACAGGTCTTTATCAAGAGTTCAGTAGCATAAGACAGCATTAGAATACAAATGTAACTGGTATACCCCAACTGAGCATACCTCATCCACATACACAGGTTCTACTGAACCCCAAAACTTCAAAAACATAATTTACTGCTTGAAAGAGCAATTTTTCTTTTACATGAGGAAAACTATGGGCGTGATTGCAGAACAACTTAAATTCTCAATCTTTCCAACTTATAACCTTTCAAAGGTTATTATAACTTTTACAGAAACTTAAGCATACTAACTTTTCTCAGAGTTCAGAATTTGCCCTCAGTTTGGTTTACTGTGTTGTTTTGGGTATTTTTTTGTTTGGTTGTTTTTTTTAACAAAACCAGATTTTTTGAAAGCTGTGTACAGACCACAAACCAAAACTTGATCTTTCAAAGTAAGAGTGATCAGTGGGTTTTGCATACTATCACAAACATACAGGCAAAACAGCCTCATGCTATAGTTTGAAGTAAGGCAAAAATGTACCACATCCTAATCTGAATGAAAATACTTTCCCTAACATGCTACATTGGTGATTAGCATGGCTCCAAGTATGCTACTTAAACATACTAGCCAAGCAGTTAAAGAGATACTACCTAGCTATTTCAGGGACAGGTATGTATGAAACTTGCTCATTTTCCAAGCAAGAGTCAGATTCAAATTACAATCAAAACAAACCATTGGCCACAGGTGGCATGCCACAGAGCCAAAGAGCAAGTATCAACCATGCACTAAAATATCCAGGTGGCTCAGAGCTCAGATCAAGTTTATGTTTGTCTAAAAAGATCAGTGAGAAAGATATGCAAAAAAACAAATGTTCAGTAACACTTTTGACCATCAGTTTACTGCACTCTCTGTCCACTAGCTTCTTTCAGTTCACGGTATTTATAGTGGGAGGCAAACAGAATCTAAGTATACAGCTGCACAAGGAGAAAGGTAAAAACTGCTTCCTGGCCTACCCAAGTTACCAGCTTACGACATAACTGTAGTCACTGCCTCACCACAGCCAGTGGATCTAAAAGGTTCAATAAAGATGATTCTGTTCACCTAAAGCATGCCAAGCATGAACACATGGACGCATTTCACCAAAATCCAGGAAGATAAGTACAAAATTTTGTAAAGTCATCCAGGACACCCAACACACAGAAAAGAACTCAAAGAAAACATTTTTAAGAATGATACTTGATCTTGTTGTAGAAAACAGATGTATAAATGCAAACAAAAAGAGGTGATGGTGTCTTTATATTTAAAGAAAAAGAAGCAATGAGGAATCTCAAAATAGTTGTCGTTTACATAACAAATGCAGTTGTTAAAGCAATTCATGTATACATGTCAATACCACTGGCAAGAAAAGAATATTTGTTCTTCTTTCTAATCAAAAACATGTTTATTTTAGGAACATACAAAAAAGTAGGATATATGATTTGCATTAATTTGTTTGCTAATTGCTATTTTCTAATTTGCAGTAATTGCTGTTTAAATGTACCAATACCCACTAAGGTAAAAGATACAGAAAATATACAGAAAATAGTGTTTATTCAACTACACACAGCACAGACAATTTTAAATGCAAATTTAAAACTTAAAGATACAAAATCTTATATGTCAAGCTTTCTTAATGGTCAGTATACACCTAGATACCTTCTTGGTTCATAATCAGTCTATGATTACAGTAATATTACAATACAAAAAAGTTTTCACATTATTAAAAAAAAAAAAAAGAGAGAAAGAAGAGACAGACAAGAGAAAGGCCAAAATAAATGTATTGTCATGTTTTGTTAGATCCAGAAAATATATAATTTAATAATTGCAATTTAGGAAGGTGATTCTTTCAAGACAGTAAAACACTGACAAGTAGTGGTCAGTTACAGGCACTGCACTTTACTGAAAAAAAATAACAGCATTTAATCCTCACAAATTTCACAAGATTTCTTAATTAGAGCAACTACTGATCACATGCAAATGTCAAATTTGATTTGGTTTGAAATGTGTAACAGGCAAACGAATGAAAATATCATATTATTAAACAGCCAAAAATGCTTTAAATAGTACTTCTCTATAAATCATTCAGGTCATATTAAATGACAGGATTTCAAAGCTCAGTCCAAACACTACCCTCCTTTCCAGTAATGTTACTTGGGAAGCATCTTGGAGAAATAAATGAAAACAGAAGTAGACTTCAATAGAATGTTACGTCTGTGCAAATATTACTACAAGACTGAGGCCACTGTCAAGAGTTAAGAGTCCATCTAACTCACAAATCGAATTAGAAGGGACAAAAACAGAATAACAAAACAACAAGCTCAAAATTATGCAGAAACATGTTTCATCCAAATAACAATTGTAGCAAAATATTTATTTACTTTATTCTCACTAGGCTACCAAAAAGTACACAAGGCAATTCAAGTATGTTCTTTCTAAAATACAGCAACTTAAACTGTATTTTAGAAAGGGGCTCCTCAGAAAAAATAACTTACATAACTAAAAGAGAATTTACACAAAAAAGGACTAAACCATCTTAATTCACAGCTGGACATGTTAGGGGAATAAAAGGTCAACGATGTACTTAGTATTTCATATTCTTTTTGCAGGAAATTCAAAAGATGATCTACCAAGGATAAAGGTACCCAGTGTGAAGGCTCATGATCACATAGACTGTGATCATTCGTATGATCTATGAAAGATCATATGAAAATTCTTTGAACTACATCTGAACTCATTCACTTGAATTCAAATTTTCTTTCTAAGGAAACTACGGCAGTGTCAATGTATCTTTACAGATTACAAGCCATCATCCCTTTAAAAGGATAAAATAAGATTGCTCCATTCCGCAGGTAACACTATCAAATCACACAAATACATTGCACTAGGCATCCCTTTCTCAGTCTGAAGGCAAAACTGAAGAATCTAGAAGAGGACATAGGCATATTAAAGAGCAATGAAAACTGAAATTCACCACTCTAGTTCTTTTCATCCACTTGGGAACCAACTGGGGGAAAAATGAAACAGTAAGTCTTTCTGAAGGATTCCAAGCCTTTTGATAAATGTGACTTTTTATCTATACCAAAAAAAACCCCCATCTGATCTTCTAAAATATGATGTCCTTGAACAGTCTCTAGCTTTACATGAAATACGTAGATCATGAGCAAGGTTTCTCAGCATCACTGCACAGTATAACGCCTTCTCAAAAGCTGTTGCAAACACTAGAAGTGAAAACTAAGGAATTGCGTATTTTTTCTCTATTATAGTATCCTATTGCACAGACAGAGAAGATTGCAAATCTTATCTTAAATGGAGTGAAATAAAGTGTCACACTACATTTAGACACAGATTTTCCAAACAGGAGTAAAATCAAAAAGAAGTATTTTTCATATGTTTTCTAAAACAAGCAGAAAAAAAAATCTAATAGCAGTCTCAAATTTTAATTTATATTCTAAACATTTCTATTTTTCTCCTAAACAGTATTTTATATTTCATCAGATGTTGTTGAATAAAACTGAAATGCAATGAAAAGTTGTCTGGGACAACAGTGCTTTTGATTGCTTGTTGAAATAAATTAAAGCATTCATTTGCATGAGCAAGTAAAGTTTACATTTTAGAAAATAAAACATTTTAATTGAAAAAATCCAGCTAATAACTCGCTTTTGTTTGCTTGGGTTTTCAGGAAGGGCATAGGGGGTAGGTTCTTAGGAGATTTGGGGCATTTACTGAAAAGGTCTAAATATAGTCAAGACCATATAATGAAGGACTGAGACTATGCTTGGTATTATCTGGCCATCAAAACAGTGTGATCTATACTGAGAGTTAAAAAATGTGCCAAAGATATAAGCACTTTTGCCAGTTTGACAGGTACAGGCTCACAAATGCAATACATCCTAACTAAATCCTAAATACAGGGGAAGCTTTCATTTGCATACCTCCTGTAACTGAAGAGACATGTGCCCCAGCTGGTCCTGGCGCCTTTCTACGAGCTGTCTCTCAGCACGCATTTCTTCTTCTATCTCCTGAAGTCTTCTCTCTACTCGTTCTGATACCTTCAAAAGGGAAAAATCCATGCTGTAGGAAATTAGTGTGCCTTTTCATACATGTGAAAATATCAATGGCAAAAATGTAAACAGAGTATGGGGCAAAAAGAAAAGAGAACATAATTTCTATTTTATTAAAGCAGATTTAGAATGGTAGAGAAAATAACTAGTTATAGCAGTGAGTACTCCAGAAGTACTCAAGCATGGAACCAAACTTATCTTGCTGGCAGTACTCTCCTTTAGGTGTATGCATACTTTTCTCTACAGTGGTGGTTCTACTCAAGTGTTAAATATCTCATTATCAAGGTTAGAGCAGCCTAATGTGAAGCTGCAATACAAAGTCTTAGCTTCTCTGTCACAAGCCTGATTAACCTCTGGAGGGACATTTCTTTCACATCTCCAGCCTGCAAAACAGATCAATTTTTGCCTCTTTCATGATCCAAAATCTATGAGTAAAAAGTAGTAAACAAGAACTAAGTACATGAGATTGACCGTAACAACACAAAATAATTATGGCACTGTAAGCCTTTTTCCCAGTATTTTGAGAATCCATGTACAGACTAATACAAACAACAACAGGTGTTTATTAAAGCAACTTGGATTATGAACATAAAGGCTCATTCAGACTAGAATACAAGAACTGCTTCATTTCTTCAAGCTGCTAGCAGACAGCACCCTCTTGAGGCAGCAAATTAAACTTGTTTTGTTAAAGATTAGCAAGAAAAATATTTATGTACCAGTTCCTCCCTACCTTAAAACTAATTATTTTAAGCAACCACTAGAAAGCAATATAACCATTATCAAATGACATTTAGATAAAAAGAGAAAAATAGAGATAAAAAGAAATTAAAAATAAAACACCATTTGACAATTAGCTCTTGATCTACGTGGAGGTGAATAAGTTCTCATCTTTCTCTGTTGAACACACTTCTATTAGCACTAGGCATATGCATGGATAGGAAATTTTATCATGAGCAGCACAACTTTACAGAAACACAATTAAGGCTACACTTATGTTCTGGGCTTCCCAAGGTTTAATGAACAAAACACTCTTTTTCTTTACAACAGAATACACCTCTCAGAAAACACTTCTTGTTTGTGCAGCCAGATGAACAGCCAGCTTACAGTCTGGAATATTGTATCTTTTCCTAAAGTCATCAGGAGATGCCTGGTACTACATTCAAACCAGATGCTTTCGTGAAGTAAATAGTGAAAGCTCTGCAGCCATAATCCAGAAGAATTACTTATTAAAAACGAATGTGTAAAAGATAAAGGCCACACTGGGATGTTTGTTTTGACACATACTGCTTAGCCTTACTTTTCAGAATTCAAAAAATACTCCAACTAATAGAAACTATGACACTAAGTAGTAAGGACAGAAAATAACACTGTCATTAAACTTGTTCTATCTTTGCGGAAAGCAAGGAAATAAGCTGTCATCCTTTTCCCCATACATATCTAACATAAAGAAACAAAACAGTAATGTTTTAACATTTTTTTAAAGTTTTGACTATGTGTTTCCAAAGACAGAAGCTTTCTCAGCACTCACATGTACCTTTTCAAATGAAGCACTTTCTTAATAGCACTAGAGCTATTAAGAAAGAAAACATATAATTTTGACTTGACAGAAAATTCAAAAGTAACATCCCCCAAAGATGGCATTCCAAAGGAGAGTTCAGTAACTTCTTCACTGTCATGGGTCCAGCATGCAGAGCAGATAACATGACAGTAGGCAGCACTGGACAGGCTTTAGACTCCTGCAGAGTTCAGATTTCATTAAAAATTATCACTAGCTCAGAACAAGTAAAAAAGTAACTTTATGAGGTGATTCGCCTCGTATCTGACTTATTCAATTCACTCCAGAACAAAACTGTATTATTTCTAACAAGGTACTACAAAAGATGGATCTTAGATCATTGTATTTGTCATGGAAATTTCAGTTACAGACATAATCCTCTCTAACAAACAAACAAAAAAACCTCCCACAACCAACACAAACCACCAAACATTTTGATGCTACTTATAACACCTATTTGTTTCCCATACTTTGTACATTGCTATGGTATTAGTAACACCTTGAGACTTCAGGAAGGCTTTAATCTCCCACAAGAATTATGTTCCCTGTTTTTGTAGCCTCTCTGACCTTCCTCAAGATTGTCACAGAAGCGGTGGCATACAACAACAAGGATTAAAAAAAATTAGAAACAGTTATGTGTTATTTTATTAATTAGTACATACAAAGTAAACTTAAAAACATACTTGTCTTCCTTTGTCCCGAATGACCCTGACTCAGGACATTTTTACCATGAAAGTATGTATCTTGACCTCTGAATGTTATCAAAAATCTTAATGTAGACAAGTGGTTCACCAAAAGACAGTAGAAATAATAAGGAGGTTCTACACAAGGACATGACATGAAATACTAGCACTAAATTACTGCATTCAGAACATATTAGAATGTGATTTCAAGCATGCATTTTTAGCAATACAGACTATCTGAATAATGATGACACTAGAGCTGTGTCTCCACATACAGCTTTCAGGTAGCAGGAAAAGCTATGAAAACAGATTAAGCTATCAAAAAGTTCCTCCCTTCTCCTGCAATTAAACACAAAGAACAGAATGTCCTTTTTAAAACTAGGGTGACATTTAAGTCATGCAGCTAAATAAAATCTTGCGGAAGATGCTGGATGTTTACTGTACAAAGAACACCACCCTACTTATTAAATTTCTGTCCTGTTTTTCCGCTTTCCACTGTTATTTCTAGTGCAGAAGTCTTGCTAATAGAAATCTATTTCAACGGGTTTTCTCTGCTGTTCCTCTTACGACCCATTTTATTATCAATGCCTACTTGAAACAGGAGTATTAAAATCACAAAAAGAGCAAACTTTTTTCAGAGATAAAACTTTAAATATTGTTGAAGTCTTCCCTCATGGCAAATGATAATATGTGCTATACCTTTTAAAAGTAACCTGTACAGTACCAAAAATCCTTATACCTGATCTGATCTGACAATAATACTGGCCCTCTGAGATATCATAACCACAGTAACTCCATGTAAGACCCCTTTCAGTTGACACTGCCGTCTTTTTCCAGAGACAGTCTACCATGATTTTCTAACAGTACTATCTCAATTAAGCATCCACTTAACTAAACTGCTCTGACGAAGTTGCTTTTTATGTATAAAGATCAGCACCTTGTGCTATTTGGGATGTGTTTCTATCCAAGCAATTGCAATAAAATATCCAAGAGGGCTATCTTATATAACCATAAAGTGAGTAAATATTCTTTCAACTGCTTATATGCCTGTCTAGCAAACATCTAAACCCTTTAAAAGAACAAAGGAATCTCACAAAATGTCTAGGTAAGAAAGATTTTGATATAGAGTTGTAGAACCAGAAAGGCTTTTTAGCAAAACTGCACATAGATTCTCAAGTACAAGGCCATGGAGAGTGCTTGACTTGAAAGACGCATCCAACTATGCATGAGTCACCACCTTCGATGTTGTCTGGTTTTTGTATTGGGATGCAAAAGCTCTCTTTACAGGTAAAATTGTGTGCTTTGATTGTGTTGTGTGAATCTTAAAGTAATCAAATTCAGCATCAAAAAGGCTCTAAGAATCATAAACTCTTATAAAAATAAATTCTGAACTAGTGACTCAGAAGAAATGTAGTGACTTAGACCTTTATCATCACACATCTATATACAGGCAATTTTCAAACAGCTCTGAATATACTGAACTGTAAGAATTTAGATATACATCTCTAAAAAAATAAAGATTTAAGGACACTGAACTGAAAACAATGTTTCTACCATGAGCTCATCCTGTGTGAAATTATCAAGATTTCAAGTTGACAATTAATTGCCAACAATCATACAGCAGAATATAAATACAAGGATGGCAATGCTCAAGATGATAAACACTCCCAAGTGAAGTCATAAAGGCACTAAGGACAAAAGTTCCGGCACAACTTTGCATAAAGAAGCTTTAAGAAAAAAAAGTATTTCATCTCACCCAACTCACTTTCACCAATGACAATCAATTCTGAAATAAGTAATCTCATTAGAAGAATTCTTAAATGCATACACATACTAAAGGATGCCAAATATCTATGAGAACAGATCCTTGTTTCTACTAGCAGGTCAAAGAGCTAGTTATTTCTTTCATTAATGAACAAACAGTGGATGTCACCATTCCAGAGGACTCAGAAAGGGTTGTTTCTCCCATGCAAAGGCACTGAACAGCTGTAATGTAGCCAGCTGTAGCAGCTATTTTCTTGAGAACCACCTTGGTTAAAACTGAGTTTGCTAATTTCCTGGTACATGAAAGAGAAAAAAAAAAAATAAGTATACTGAGAAGTCTGCTACAAAAAAACCACAGCATTTTGCAAGTATCAAGAACTCTTTATCAGATAAACTTACTTTACCCCACCAGGCTACTAGGAGAAACCAAAATTAACATTCTAACAAAGACAACCCCATCATATTTTTCTACAAAGTCTGACAAAGCAAGTCTTCTTTCCCTGATGAACTCTATCATATCAAGAACATAATTAGTACAGATAGTGTCTCTTGAATCACTGTCCAACTTAATCGAGTCAGGAATTTACACAAGTACATTTATTAAGTCTGCTGGTACCAACAAGTGGTCCACGCCAACAGTATTTTTATCAGTGACAAACACATCCCTACAGCCCTTCACAGAGCATTCAGTACCAATTCATGCAATTTCAGAGCAAGATGAATCACCTATGGAAAAATGTGCACATGTAACACTTGCTCTGAAAAGTCACCTTTGCTACTAATATCACAGTAAATGCTTACATAAAGCATACACTCAAGCCTTATGTGTCAAGAACTACCGACAGGATTCTCACCTACTAATTACTGGGGTGATTCTCAACTTCTCTTGTTCCTACAGCAATACACTGTTTGACTTCAATCTCAACAGCAGATCTCTTCCAGATTCAAGTAACATAGACTGCAGTTAGTCTGCTCCCAGCAGATACAGGAGGCAAAAAAGAAAGGACTGTCATGGCTGTCCTGCCTCCTTTGTTACATTTTGTCATGAAGCCTTCAGAGAAAAGTGCAGCCCAAAGAGACTCCTTCCATTTTGCTGTACAGATAATAAGGATTGAAAAGGACAGGGAGGGAGGGAGGGAGGGAGGGAGGAAGGAACAATAGTATTTATCATCACAACATGAGAAAGCTTGTATCTTTCCAAAGGTACTTTCAACAATTATAATAGCACTCAAACCAATGTTCAAAGTTAAGAAGCAGCTTTCTCCAAGGCTGTGAATTTTGAAACAGAAAAGTTCACAATACACACACCTGTAAAACACTTGCACTTAAAACAAGCACCTGAAATATAAAACTGGTCTTGCTGATTTCTTTATCGAAGGGTAACATTTCAACAACCTATAGTAGACCAAATAAGATCATGTTCATCTTCAGATACATATCACTGTGTGAACCAATTACCAACACACATGTTAAACTAGAAGCCCACATCTTGCTTAGAATACCAGACATAAATAATCCTTTTAATCTTAGTCACACTCACCGTTTCTTGTCTTTGGGACTCAGTGAGCTTTTCAGACAATTCTTCTAGAGTCTTTCTTAATTCAGCATCAGTCCTTCATGTAAAAATATAGGTAAGACAATATTTCACAGTGCAAAAGCTAAGTAACACCCACAATAATTTTAAGCAGCAACAAGCCCCCAGAATTTTTTGCTGATTCAATTTGTTTTACAGCCTACTCATAATAGATCATAGCTTATTCATAATATATTATAGCATAATTAGAAAAAAGCCTCAAGTGGAAAATTCATGATAAAAAGCATTCCCATTCCTCAAGTGAAGAAACAGAGCATCTAAGCATCAGCTAGGTATCAGGTCAACAAGTACAAAATTATGGACACATCTACACAGTCCTTTTGACCAGTAGTTTCCTACCAGGAATTAACAGTCTAATTCCTGTTATTGCTATTGAACAAAGCACCACATGTTGAGAAAGCATATACATTATGGCCTACAGGAGAGCTTGCCTTGAAGGGACTCCAGTAACCAGAACAAACTAGGAGCAAAGCTGTAATAAAAGAAATTCCCTAGTCCTTGTCATTTTGTGCATATATTTTTAAAAAGCTGAGGGAAGCCCATATATTATACAAATTGGAATTGGTAGATGTTATTTACAATTATAAATACTGCAGATGATGACATAACACAGGCAGTTCATAATCCTACTTTCATCTACATGTTGCACAATCCATCAATCTCCCCAAAATTATTTTTTGAAATAAGACAGTTTAAGATTTTTTTTTCCACACTGTTCTTCACGTGGACTTATATTCTGTTTATACCTATTTCTTCTTGAAAGCTCACGACTGATATCATCTCCCAGGCGAACTTGCTCACTGCTGAGATCTCGAAGAGACTGGTGGAAAGAATGCAGCTGTAAATAGAAGTACACAAATCAGGCCAAGGCTTAGGAACCCTTTTTTCTGTGGTAGTCCAAAAACACATATCTACTATATACACACTTTTAAAAAGCAGATAAAAATAACCTAAAAAATAATAAAACTCCATGAACTGTAGTTGAGCCTGGATGAAGCTTGTGCACTTCTATTTCAATCCACCCTTCACAATACTTGCTCATCATAATTTAACTTTCAGTACTTTATTTGCTAAACCAATTTTTCTAACTATGGGGTTTTTTCTGTGGTTCAGAGCTTAGACACTATACCACCTCTTTAACCTAATGCAAAGCAAATTGAAACATCTGAACAAGTAATGTTCAGGAGAGACATATTTCATATGTCATTAATAGATACTAGTATTGGTAAAACAAAGTTCTGCCCAGCAATATATGCTACTATGAATAGATTACATAGGAACTCGAAACAAAACAAGCAGAACAGTATAATGTATTCAGGAACTACCAAGAATAGGTATTTTACCTTGCCCAAGACTTTACCTACTCTTTTTTCAGATCTTGGGGGAAAAAAAAAAAAAAAAAAAAAAAAAAAAAAAAAAAAAAAACACACATCTACTTTCCTCTGTAAAACTTCCCATGTTCCCCATTCACCAGGGTCCCAATTTATCATCAAAGATTTAGGGTGCAAATAAAAAATGAATAGGTCATTCACTCTTCATGATATAGAAAGTGACAGTTAATCCATCCTAATGCAACCTATTGGTGTCAACAATTCCATGGCCAGGATTATCGTTATGGAAAACCCTAATTTACAATATTCCTTTGTTCTGTGCCCTAGATTTAAACCTGGATCTTCCACAACCAAGCTGACTCCCCTCAACATTCAGACACAGGCACTACTACCTCCCTGTGTGATTAACCAGAAATTTCAACCTGACCTGAGAGACTTTGAAATAACACATCATATTTTAAAAATGTATGTGTTAAGTAAGGAGAGATACTTAAATGTGTTAAAAGACCATTTGGCTGAAAAATTACTTCAGCTAGAAAAAGTCAGAATGGGAATAAAGAGACAGTGGTTACAGAAAAAAGAGAAAGCCACAACTTTAGTTAAGCAGTACTGCTTTATCTCTGGTCTAATTTCTACCTACAGTCATGATCAATGGCTACTTCTAGTTCATCATTCCTCAAAGCACTATACTCTTCTCACAAAATAGTTAATGGAAAGAAAAGGGCCATATTCACTCACTGAAAGGCAAGAATAAGGAATAAACCAGCAGTTATCATCAAAACTGGAAAAAAAAAAAAGCTATTTGCCTACATAGTTACTTTACATAAAGAACTTTGTATGCATTGCAGGAACTCCCTTGAATAAAATTTCCAAGATATTTATAGAATATCTAGAAATAATCTAGAATAGTCCTAAGGATTTTGGATGGTTGAGACAAAAGACTTCCATATAACTATTTCCTTCCAATGATTATTTTCCACATTTATCTTGGGGAAGGAAGGAATGAGGGGAGAACTAAATTGAAAAGACAATGAAACAGGGTTAAATAAAACCCTAGAATTTCTGTATTTTCCAAAAAGTCAACTGAGAAAACTTGTTGTAGTTAAGTTTAAAATTATATGGAAGCTGAGACTGATTTAATAAAGCCAATATGAATACCTTACAATCAGCTTCTTTAATATGAGTCTACACAGATTCACTCAAGCAAGTCTAGCCACCCTGTCTGAAAAAGCAAAAGCAGGTAGTGAAATCTCCTCTCTACCTGTAGGATAACATCCACTATAATCTTATCCATTAAGGTAATTGATTTCTTTTTTCTGAAGTCTGCAAGCAGATACAAGTTAAGGGGTATGAAAATTACCTGTGGCACACACATCCTCTCCTCCACCCGACATCTGCCTGAAATACAGGCTCAAATTATCCCACTCACAGGTCAGACCAAAAACTAAGATGAAGAACTACCTGGTTCAAAATCAATCCAAGCTATGCTGAAGTAAAAGCAAAAGCAGTAAGACACTATGCCATTAACTAAAGCAGAATAATCCCCTTACAGCCTCACGGAACTCCAGCATGAAAGTAGATGTTAATTGGCTAGAAGGGACCACTGGAGATCACCCCATCCAAGCCCTCTGCCAAGGCAGGGTCACCTAGAAAAGGTGACACGGGAACTTGTCCCGGTGGGGTCTGAATGTCTCCAGACAAGGAGACTCCACAACCTCCCTGGGCAGCTTGTGCCAGTGCTTTGCCACACTCATTGTAAAGTTTTTCCTCACGTTGAGGTGGAACTTCTTGTGTTTTAGATTATGGCCATTGCTCCCTGTCCTGTCACAGGGCACCACTGACCAGTCTGGCACTATCCTCTTGACACACATGTTAGAGATCTTAATATACGTTACTGAGATCCCCTCTCAGTCTTCTCCAGACTAAACAGGCTATTCAGAGATTCTTTTTTTTTTGTCATTAGAGGGCCTAAAAAGTATGGAAATTATTTTCCTATTTTACTTTTGATATCACTACCATCTGCATCTTTTCCTCTATAATGATTTGCATGATATCATGACAGATACAAGAGGTAGTCACCTCTTGTAATTAAAAAAGCCTAATGAAAAAAAGCCTAATGAAAAAAGCAGGTAACCTTGAAAGCACAAATCACAGCTGAAACATCCTTAGCTGCATCTTCAGAATCACCTCATTTAATGTAAAAGCAAAGAGTCTGGTGACCACATACTGCCTGTTTGGAAGCGCAACTCCCATTAGTACTCTGTACCTGGTCCACACTATCTGCCTCATGGACAAATCGAACACTTGCAGATCTTGACCTCCGATGTTTATTGCCCTGTGAGTCTCCATAATCCCTGAGAGGAGAAGTGGGCAGGAAGTGGCGGTTGCCTGTAGTAGATATGAGATTAAAAAAAGGTAGGAAGACAAAATTTTGTACAGGAAATTTTTCTTTTTGCTTCACGAAAAATGCATATTTCATCCTGACAATAGCCTTCTAGGTGACATTACAGAAAACACAACTACTGAATTACATAACATGCATATGACTCTTTTAGCTCTTCTCAGGATTCTTCTTCAATTTAAACATTTCTTACCCATGACATACAAGTATTCCAGAAAGAGGAATTGTACAAGTAGTTTTTCCTCAAATTTTGTTTCCCCAACCAAACCACTTTTTTCCTCCATGTGAATCTATCAGAGCTTCAAACTATTATATTTCACAGCTTTTACATAAGAATGAAATTTTTAGAGCTTTCTACTAAAATATATTAAATACTACCCCTCAAAAGAATACTTCTCCCAAATATACCTTTTCGCAAAATAAAATTAATTTTCTGAGACAAATGAGGAAAAAAACCTCCTCTTTTGTGGGTCATAAATAATTTCTGGTTTTTTTCTTTTCCACTGTTTCCAAACATCTATAATCCCATGCATTTAAAATTTAAATTCCCTTTCTGCTGTGAAGCAACCTTCAGAACTGCAATATCTTTTGGATTTAGCTTTAACTTGCATGTACCTACAACTCAACTTATGCAGTGGAAAATTATTTTTCTCAGCTGCAAGAATCAACGTTTCATTTTGATCTCTCGGGATATCAGCAGAAAAGACTAACAGAAACAGAAAGCTGGAAAAATTTACTCCATCAACAACTGCATAACTTAATGCAGGTCTCCCAAATTTCTAAACTCAGTTTCTTTGAAGTAATCAATGATGGCTTTCCTTAAGACTATGTCTACACACTTTTTTCATTTCCTCTTTGCATAACACACCAATATGACATAATTCAAGCATACTCAAGCCCTTTAAGTATTTTACCTGATGTTCTTTCTCCATCCAGGTCACTGGGATATAAGCTTGAGAGAGATGCACTTCTCATTCCAGAGTTTCGTGTTAGTCGCTGGCTCCTTAATTGACCTATAGATTGCTCCAGTGTTTCTTTTAACTGCAGAAAAGTTATAATTTACTGAAATATAAATACAGACTTGCTTTTTAAAAAGCATGGAAAGTATTATTTCTTTAAAAGCCATTAAGAGAATAAAAGCTATTTTTAAGCCAAGTACAGCTATGAATTAATAACAGCTTTTCTTCAATATCTCATATATCACATCCCTTTAATTATAGCAAAACATGCTTCCAACACTGGCAGCTTCAAATATCAAGTTTCTTAACACACTGGTGCACCACATGGTGCACCACCATGAAAACTCGAAATTTTGTCTCCTACAACCAAAATAAGACCTATTTGCCAGAAATGCTCATTAACAGTCATGCAAAATCCAGAAAATAACTTTAAAGAAATTATTTTTTACTGGAATTTTTCCACCAGCCCTACCTAGAATCAATTTTACATATGGCTATCAAATTTCCCTAAGCAGCTTTACAGAAACCCCCATTTTTAGAAGTTTCACTTTGAGGAAAAGGAAGCCATTCCCAATTTAAGAGTACAGAAATAGCTATATTCAAAAATTAGTTCTTCATTTTTCAAGCTTACATCCTGTTTTTTACAATTGCATTTGTTAATTTTGGTTCTTAGCCACTTGCTTTGTCACCTTTATTTGACAATCCACAAAACACCAGCTTCTAAAGGTTCTCCTTTTAAGAGAAGCTTCTAAACAGTGGTTAAATTGATGTTTTACTCCTGCAGAATTGTACACTGGGTTGGATCTCTTCCTCTGACGAAAACAGCTTTCTTTTCTACAGATTTGCTTCTTCGCTCTCTCTACCTTCACACGTAAAATATTCCTACATTTTACATGTGTCTGTTTCAAGGCAGCACCTGCTGCAGCTTGTTTGTAACAAAATTGTAAACCTCTCTTGCCCTAGCAGTGCTAATTGGTTTCGCTTTCTCTAAGACAACTGTTTTCAAACTTGTAGAAGACTCATTTTAGAATTTTCATCCTGTCTGTAATTTAGACCAAGCTGGTCAACAGATCCAGAAACTGTTAAAGAATGACAGGAAAAAAAAGGCTACACCAGTATGATCACAATCCCATTCCCTGCTATAATGCAGTTTTTATCTTATCACTTCTTCATGCAAAAGAAACTTGTTTCCTAATGCTCTATTTCATCTACACACATCTTGTACTTGGCATAATATCATAACATAATCTACTGGGTACCTATAAACCAGTAAAGTAATGAGCCCACAAAACCTGTCAGAATTTCATTATATAACATATTACTATATTATGGTTTAGTTTGCTCAAGTAAATATTAAAAGCTTCTGTTTCCAGCTACTTAACTCCTTATCTATTCTGTCCATTAATACCAAGTTTTCAGCTATGAGTTCAACTAATGGAAAAGACCTAAGAAATTAAGATAAAGTGAAAGTTGCTCACAGTTGTTATTGCTTTGGTTTGTTCCTTGTTGTATTCTCTGTATTGTCCTAGCAAATGGTCAACATGTCTTAGATTTCTGTTGGTATCCTTAAATAAAAAAGTTTTAGAAAAAAAGTCAAAACAGAAACTTCCTCTAATCAAACATTACTGTTGTCTTTATTCTGATTGATTTGTACGATTAAATTGAAAACACAAGTGCTTTCTAAAGGGTCTAAGCATTCAAAATCCTATTCAAGTAACCAGAGCCTGAAGGGGTACATCATGGCAAAAGGGAGGAAAATGGAGAAAAAGAAAAAAACAGAACCAAATGCTGCAAATTCAGAACAACATTAAGGCCTCAGCTTCAAAAAAAAAGTTTTTTCAAGTTTCAGCCAGAAAAACCTTTTTAATGCAAAAACCTTAATGTTATCTACTTGTGGAACAGAATAGTTCTCAGGGAAATAACAAGTTTTTGAAGGTGAACACACTAGGTAAGGTCACTGCATGAGTATTCTCTGACCAGATAGACACCTGGATCAGATGGAAGATCTGCTGAAAAGCAGTCCACAGAAAGCAATTAGCTTAAAATCAGAATTTCAGAAGAGTAGCTAGAAAGAGGTCAGACAGAATCAGAATACCAAAGAATCCCTTTTAAAAAATAGCCAGTCTGTATTCTTATTAACTTATTATCTTTTTTTCTAGATTGGTGTTTATTTTCCAGATAAGAAGTTTGAAGTTTAAATTGATCATTCTATATTGATTTTTCTCTTCTCATATATTAAAAGGGAAAAAAATATTGCTTGCCAAACATACACAGAAAAAAATACAAAATAAAACATACACCTACCCACCCACTCTAGGTATTCAGAACTGTCAGCTAAAGAAGAATGAGAATAAATTGTCAAGCACTAATGGTGTCAGGATAGCTAAATGTCTCCTCCCACTTGCAAAACAAATTCAGATATTTACTCTGCACCCTCCACTTTTCTTGCTCAGTTACATGTCTCTTACAGATTTAGAAATAATGCTTCTCCCAGTGCTTTTTCACATCTAGAAAATATTTGAAATGTAAGCTCTATCCTGAATGAATTGAGTGCTTACATATTTATCAGAAATTTGGAAATTTTACACAGTACAAAGACAATCAAGACAAGGCTGAAACCTTCTGCTAGAAAACGTAATGCCTCTTGTGAGAACCTAACAAAGCTGATTTGGCCTTATTCAGTTTGCTGACTTTATAAATGGTATTCCCCAACACATTATTGTTTCTAACAACATTCTATTACCATCTGAAATAGCAGCTGTGTAAAAGTGTAACAAGCCACACACTTTCAGCTCGAAAGCAGTATGATCAATTTCCCAAAACCATTTTTGGTTTGCACAGAAAGCAATGTTTCCCATTTGTACAGTAAGTTCCACAACTTCAGAAATTAAAATTTGACCCTGTGTTACAGAAATGCAAGCTCTACAAATACTTTAAAACTGTATTTTGTAAACAACCTGCAAAGTGTTTGCTAAAGTATGGATCTTCTCTGTAACTTCTTCAGCACCATAGTTCTGAGCTCTGCTGTGGGATGCTCTCAAAGGCCGCCTTCCAACTCGACCCGTAAGAAAGTTGTCTGAATCACTGGATGAATCTGCCATCAGTATCTTGAAGCCTAGGCAGGAAAACCAGAAAAAGTGACATGTTAATTCCTGTCTGTAACTGAAAAGTCTTGCACAATACTCCCAAAGCAACCTCATAAACTCAGATAATATTTACATTAGCCATTCTGTATGGGTCAGCAGGATGTACTTTTGAAGCAGGTCTTCCAACTGCTCCTCAATTATTACCTTTGTTCACACCATGAAGAAGGGTCAAGGAGGCAGAGCTTTTTAGGAGCAAATTAAGTGAAAATATGCACTCTCACTGCTTCCAAGTGTTCAGTACCCATGATAAAATTGTGGCCCAAAGCAAATTCACCCTCCAAAACATAGAGTGGAGACATCAGTGTTCTATCAATCATCCTGGTCTGCAGAACCACTCTCCTTTACCTCACACTACCCACTAAGCTGTCTTCAGAATGGGGATTGCTAAATCTCAAGGATGGCAAGATGAGGAAAAACAGGTCAACAATCATCAGATGGGTGAAATTTTTAAAAACTACAGACAGCTGTGCCTAGTATAGTAAAGTCACATAGTAACTGATTAAAATAACAGCCCTCAAAAGGTAGGTTAGACTGAATTTTTTTCTTAAACTATTACACACTGCAGCAGTTTGCCTTAAGTTCATGGAATGGCTTGGTGAAAGAAGAAATAGACTGCCAAACTCTTGAAACCCTGCAGTCAACAAAAGAAAAAGTCACACTAAAGCTGTCATTCTTCTAGCCAAGAGAGATGAAATTTCCAAAAGAAACCACGATGGATTCAAATCTTATATTTTATATGGAGGCAACTTGATGTTTTTCCAGGCCCTTACATTTAATTTTAAAAAGCTGCAAATTTGTGTCCCCCAGACTTGGATAAAAACCTTTCAAACATGAAAGAAGACTAAATCAACGTGCTCAGTCTGCGCCCAAGTACATCAGTATTCCTTATATTTTCTTAACTGGTGAATTTACCTCATCTTTCCTCTTTTTACCTCACTAAAGCACATTTTTACTAACAGTATCAGAATTTTTTTATTCCAGTGCCTCACTCTTGTCAGCTGCAATGAAGTCTTAATGAGACTGAAAAAGAATAAACACTAAGCACTAGGAAACAGGAATTATGGGAAACTTTCAAAGACAAAGAAAAATAAAATAAATAAATAAAACACTGGTAGAAATAATCACATGGAATAATATTGGTTTTACTGTAATTTGGTAAAAAAACTCAACAAAACCCAACAAACAAGTAGACCCAACCATAAGATTCCCAACTCCTGAAAAGCAAAGACTGGAGAAAAAAAAGAAAATAAAGATTTAGAGGAGGAAAAATCAATGGGTTTATTTTCAACTGTCCAATAATAGGCTCATTAAGATATATACTAGCAAAAGCACTGAAGAAAGGTCAGTAATCAAGGTAAACATAAAAGAAAGCTCAGGAAAAGGAGAACATTTCATCTGAAGAAAACTTACTATTTATGTTTAAGCATTCCTCTTGGTTCTCAGGAGCAACCTAAAAGGAACCACAAGTACTTTTAAGATGAAGAAGTTTGTTACACATACAGCAACATCCTCATTTTAAAATGAACTGTGCAAGTTTCACTTTAGACTAAAAAAAATAAAAATCACAAAGAAGTAGAAATTTGTAGAAATGTTCCATATGCACATTTGCCTGTCAACTGAAAAAAAACAAACAAAAAAAATCACTTTTTCCAAACAGATACACTAATTTCAGCACATGATCATATGACCTACTTGACAGCAAGAATCACTTGGCTCTTATTGGTTTTAGTTCTCACAGATCATAACCCTTGTTGAACTGATGAAAAGCATCAAAATTCAGTATTTTCCTTCCCTGTAGGAGCCAGAGCATTTCAGCTTCACTAAGGACTCTCTTTAACAGATCTGCCAGGTAAGAAGTAGAGCTGACAATCACAACATCAAGTTCTTCGGCTCAAGTAAACAAAAGATAAAGTCAGTGTACACAGCTTGATTATTCCTCAAGTGTTTTATTTGTTCAGCTCCACACAAACGAACCTATCACTAGGTAACTAACTTAGTGTTAAAGGAATGGTTGAAGTCTTGTAGGTAAGACTAAGCACGACGAAAATAAAAAATTATAGTCATTCCAGAAAGGGACCTGAAAGGCCCTTTCCTTCAGTGCTCGTATTTGAGCCCGAAAAAAGACAGGAAGGTGATCGCATATGGCGGTTTTTCACCATTGCGCCTTCAGGGTTAAGCACCATATTTCATGATCAACTTGTCACACCGTGCTCCCGGCAGACTTCAGCAGCACGACACAGAAAACAGTTCCTTCACACCGTTCATAAGCAAGCAATGCTCCCTGGAAATCCTCCTCCCGGAGGGCACGCAGGGAACTCCACTAACACGGACTCCAGCTCTGAGTCTCCTGGTTCTTCGGCCCAGAGAGGACCGCGGAACCCAGCACGGCGCCGGGCCTCCGGACTGTCCCGGGGAACCCCGCGCCTCCCGCCGCCGCTCCCGTCCGCGCCCGCCCTCCCGCTGCGCTCCAAGCCGGACAGCCGCCTCCCGCACACCGCCCTGGCCGCGGCCCTCCCCGCAGCCCCAGCGCTCACCGCGCAGCGCTCCGAGGCGAGGCCGCCCCGTCCCGGGCACCTTGCGTCCGCCTCACCTCGCCGCTATGGCAACTTGAACTAGCCGCCCTGCCGCCGGCTGCCGGGGCCGCGGGCCGGGCGCCGGGCCCCCCGCGGCGCTCCATGGGACAGGGAGTCCGCAAGCCACGGGCCGGCCATGGAGAATGAAGTGTGCGGGACTTCAACTCCCGAGAGGCCTTGCGGCGGCAGCGCGGCGAGGGACGGGCAGGCCCCGCCTTGCTGGGAGGCCGCTGGGCCTGCAGAGAGGTGGCAGCGGTGGGAGGTTTCGCAAGTGGCCTGGTGTTTGTGAAAATTGTTCTGTGAAACGTTAAATTTCTACAAAATACACGTTGGTGTCTACAAACATGTCAGCTAAACGACTCCGAAGAGCAGAAACAAAAGCCGTTGCCCTGGTAAAGCCGGCGAGTCTGTTCCGAGCAGACGGCTGATAGCCGGGAAAAGGCGTGTGAGCTGCAGAGAGCAGCTGTTGCTTACAAGGAGGCATCTCCCTTCCTGTTCCTCGGCTTCTTCTTGGTTCCTTAGCTCACGCATCTCCCTGCTCCCAAATGGTGTATCCATTACCCTCGTGTGCAGTAAAAACAGCCAAATATTACACATTGCTACTCTGACTGGCTTTGAAGAGAGAAAAGGAATAAAAAGTGTTGTGGCTGATTACAGGAAATGTCTCCTGGGCCTCTGAAACTTGGGCAGGGCTTACAATAGGCCAACACGCACCGGAATATTTGATCACCTATAGGTGAGCGCTCCAGCCAAAGGTAAAGGAAGTGAGCTGGGGTTTTTAATACATATTATGTGCATTGCCTCTGGTATTTACTCCAGGCAGTGACCATTGGCCTTTGAGCACAGTAATATGGCGTGGCTGGCAATCCATAGCGCCTACCTTCATTCCTGTCCTTCAGGACTCTTTCATGAGCTCACAGTGCTGCAGGCATGATTGAATGCCATATGATTACAACACACTTCAGGTGTAAGTCAGGTCTCCAACACTGGCAGCATTCACCAACAGTCAGGGCAGTGGCTGCTGGCCCCTGTGCCTTTGTGGTCATGCTTAAGAGACATTAACCTCATCTGAGCTGAAGGCAGGTGAGACACAGTACAGGAATGTAAGGATATAATTTATTTCATTGCAAGTTGAAGCATTAGCGAATAAGTAGTAAAGAAATAAGTCTTCCCTAGCTTCAATACCTGGGTGTTGTCCTGGCCTTTCCTTTGCAAACTGCAGCATAGTCAGGTTGTGTTTGCAGGTCTAAATGCAAGGTGGGAATCAGGGCTGCTGCCCAGTCTTCTGCTTATGGTGGTCTCTAGGAGACAGGCCCTGAATTTTCCTGAGTTCTCTGTGGGTTTTTCTCTCAGCTTTGTACCTGGCAGTGGACTTATTACTCCACAGACTCAACAGAATTCATCTGTGAGCAAATTTTTTTTCCTGCCCTAGTAGTGTCTCTCAGACCATCGCAGAGAGGATGAGGGGGTACGTAACGTGTCCTGGATGTGACTGGAACATATATGAGAAGTGTATTTACATCTCTGCTGCATGTGAGCGCGTCTGACTTGCTGCTTCCACAATGTTCCAGTGGAGGCTGATACCAGTGCCTGAGGCGGACAGAGGAGGCACAGCCACTGGTTATAAAGACCAGGCTAACCGTGCATGCACCGACTGAGAAAGTAGCTAGTTGGCAAAGAGCACTTGCTAGGTTGTAGCAGAAGAAGCAGATGCTTCCAGTGCTTCAAAGGGCTGTCTGCACACAGCTACATTGTCAACTGCAGCGTTGCACAGATACTCTCTTTCACACATGCATATGAAATAAAGCTTATGCCAATGATTTTCATAATAAATATAATATCCCCATCAAGTTAAGTGTGCCTTGCTTGGTATAAAAACTGAGATACTAAAAATTGTTACAGAAAACATGTAAGCACACATATATGCCAAGATTTCTGTCGTGGTTTAGGGATGGTATTCCCCAATTAGTATTCCCACTGAAAAAACCCAAACCTGCTCCCTCACTGCCCTCTCCCTTTCCACCCTGCCCCCCCTGCAGTGGGCTGCAGAGAATTGGAGACACATAAGGTAAAGATCACGGGTTGAGAGAAGAACAATTTACTGGAAACAGCAAAAGTACTAATTACATAGGATATAAAAAGAAACGATCCATGGAAAATAACCCTGCAATAATAGGCAATACCAGGTGGCTCCCTCCACCACATTTCCTCAGCTGGAAGGAGCTCCTTTTCCCCAGAAGAAATTCCCTTTCCCCTGCACCCAACAAATGGCTTAGGTGGTATAAAATAACCTTCAGGTCCTGACCGAGCCCCCTTCTGGTTACTACTAAAATGAACCCTGTCCTGATTGGAGCCAGGACATCCTGGATTTTGTGTAACTTTGCTGAAAAAGATTCAAACCATCCAGATCCCACTGCTCTCAATAGAGAAGAATTCAGCATTTCACTGATGTTTTCACACTCAGTTGATTCGGTGAACATCAGTATAAAGTAACAAACTGCTTGAAGTGTCCTGTGGGTTTTGTACAACACATTTGGTGCCAACTTCTGGTGTCTTCTCTTCAAAATTCGAGGAATGAAAGAAAGAACCGGTAATTGTGATAGGGTTGCTAATTTACCAGCTAATTTCATATTTCTGGAATTCTCTTTTTGAAGCTGAACAGTACTGTGAAATTTTTTTGTTTGTTTACTTTTGTCATAAGGATGTTAAATATGTGCATAAGATTGCTACAGAACATCTTCCGTTTGAAATGAGGATGGTGAGAAATGATGTAACTGTGCACAACAAACCACTATAGTAGACATAATTATAAAGAAGTTGTTTAACTTTACAAGAACAGAACCCTTTTATTTTATTAGATGAATTTGAAAACATATATCCCAGCATGTTGTTATCTGAAATGCTGTGTTGAGACAGTAACATGACAGTGCTTGCATTTAGAGAGGCCAGCATTATCTTTCCACTTCAGGTCAGTGCTGCTTGATTAATGCTGTTCTGACCCTTGTCTAGAACAAATACATAAATATAGATCTTGGCTAAAACCTTCAAAAACAAAACATAAAACCAAAAACCAAAAACAAAACAAAAGCCAAAATGAAACCAAACCAAAACAAACAAACAAAAAAGGAAACACTCTGAGCCATTACATTACTGCATATATATAAATAAATGTGTATTGAGTCTGAGGACACGGACATTAAGGGAAGAAAATCCAGAAGGACTGTAACTTTAAAAAAAAAAATCTTTTTTTTTAAGCTTAAATTTAATTTTTTTAATTCTTGTATTTGTCACTAGTGATGCCTTTCCATGCTATACTACTTGTCCTCTATGACAAGTTATTATTCATGTAGCTTTCAGGAGATTGTTTCACTATTTCTTTCACAAGGCTAAAAAAATACCAACAAAAACCCACAAAATAAATAACAGATTCATCTTTCATGGTACTCAGAAAATGAGTTCTTTTATGAACAGCTATCATAAATGCATAAAAGAGGAGAAGCACTGTGTGGTAGATGAATTATGACCTAAGTCAGTGAGCCATTTTTTATTTATGATTGTTGTAATAAACAGTCAAACTCTTCTATTACACATGCTGGTCTCCTTATTAAAGGAAGTATGTGCCATGACCCAAGTAAAAGAAAAGTGCAAGATCTGTCTGAAGTCCGAATTATGAGGGCAAATCCATTTTTGCTGGAGGTTATTTCTAAGTCTGGATGCCCATGCAAGAGATGGAGACAGAGCAGAATGAAGTCAAAGATGGCCAGAAAGCTGACTTTAGGTGAAGAGGCACAAGGAAAAAAAATATATAAAGAGAGACGTAAGTCCATAGGCCCTGGAATGCTGCCATGGATGCTGAGGTAGCTCCTGACATGATGAGGGACACCAAGATAATTAATCTCTCCATTGAGGAAAAGCTGAGAAAGCTGGGCTGTCTAGCCTGGAGAGGAGAAGGCTTTGAGGATCTCATCATTATGTACAAATACTCGAAGGGAGAGTATAGATAAGATAGTGTGCAGTGACAAGAGGCAATGGGCACAAATGGAACAGGACTTTCTATCTGGACATCAGGAAACTCTTTTCAGTTTTGAGGGTGACCAAATACTGGCACAGGTTGCACAAAGAAGTTGTGGATCTACATCCTTGGAGTAATCAAAAGCTGTCTGAATACAGTTCTGGCCAACCAGCTCTAGGTGACCCTGCTTGATCGGGGCCTTGGGCAGATGGCTTCCAGGGCCCCTTCCAATCTCAATGATTCTGTGATTCAGTGGTTCAGTAACTCTTTTTGTAGACAAATATACCTGCCTGAAAGCAGCTCTCATCATTCTCACCTAAAATAATTGCTTAAGGCCAAGAGATAATTTAATCTTGCTCTTCCTTCTGAGCTCTCGGAATTGACAGCCTCAGGCTTTGGAAGGCTTTGCAGTAGTACCTCCTCTTTATCCTGCAGCCTACTGGGTATTCCAGTTTTCACAGTTTTTCATGGATTTTTCTTACAGTAAGGAAAAGCACAAGAGTTCCTCAATATCCCTTAACCATAAAACTCAAAAACTACCTTGAAATAGAAGACAATTTTTTAATATGGACATGAATCTTCAAGAACCTAAAATAAAATTATTTCATATAGCTGTTCAAACACTTGATGAATGATGCTGTGTCAAAGCAGTGTGTCTAATGTATTTTTTTTCTAACACGCCAGAAATTATTTACAATACTGAAATACAAGCAGGTAGGAATTGGCATACCTTCGAAGCATCTAGTATGGCAAAATATGTGGATTAGTCAGAAAAAAAACCCCACCAACAAATCTTTTAATCTACTCTTTACTGATTTATTTTCCGAGTTAAAACATTTCCTCATGCAGATATTCTTAGATGTGGTTGTTAATATGTGGTGATCTCTGTGGAGTGCCAATTGGACCTAATTGCTTCTTTGCTAGAACCTGTTGTGGTCTATCTGATTTGTGTGTAAACCATATAAGCAGTGAAAGGTTAAGTGAGAAACCACATCAAATCTGGCAGATGATAATAATGTTATTTTTTGCAGAAAGCACCAGAAAAACGATGGAATTTGGAACCTTGCAGTGCTTGAGATGATACATACTAAATGAGAAACTGTGGCTGTCACTAGAGGGGGTGCCTGGAACAGTGGAAAAATATGCTTGTCAATTCTTGCAGTGTTTAAATTAACAGGGACATGCAGGGGTCTTTGAAAAAGAACCAGAAAAAAGAAATCTGCAATATACTGTGATTTAAAAGTGATTTTTTTTTCCTATTTGTTTATTTGAATCAGAGCACAGGACATTTTAATTGATAAAAAATACTTAATTTCTCTAGCCTCAGGGCATACAATATTTTGCATCTCTGTTCTTAGGATTATATTTATAACTGTGGATGTACACTTGTTGGTGATACTTTTAGTTCATTAACTGGTTTTAGTATATAAAAGAGGAACATTTATTAATATCCTACAGAGTTGAAAAGTTGCCAGTCACTCTAAGCTGCTAGATGCTATCACTTTTCAAAACTGATGTGATCAGAACTATTGATTATTGTTCTTTTTTATGGCTTAAAACACTCGCAGTCTTGACTAAGCTAAGCAACTGTGTTCTGTCATTCCTTCAGTACAGGTCATGTTTCTAAACCCCCCATTTTCCTTACTATCATGTGAATAATCCTCTTTGTCTACTTCTTGATGATAAAGTATTCCAGACGTCACTATAAATGCAAAATGAAATTGAATAATTGCAACATATTCCCCTATTTCTGCCATGCAGGATGTGTCTCATTGCATGTAGCTACCTGTGTTTTTCTATTCGGAATTTACATTCTCATCTAGAGTTCAGAGACCTCCCTAGCCTGGGGTTATCTGTAGACTTACAAATAAGCTATTAGTTTCCCCATCACTGGGCCTGTTCTTGAAATATTTGAACAGAAGGACTAGGAATTGTCTAGAAAAAGCCAGAGCATGGCAATGCAAAGCTAGTAGCTCCCTCAGGGCCAGCCACCAGGAGCCACAGGGGATCCTCCTAGAGCAGCAGACAGGGCTTGACAGCCCATTCCATCCCAGCGGCCCAGCCACCACCCCAGGTACTGTCACCTCCTCAGGGAATTGGGACAGGCTAAGGCTGGGCCAGGATGGCAACCTGCATGTCAGGTCTGGTATAGCAGGGCCCATGGCCAGGCAGGACAGCTGGAGACCAGCCCCAGTGTGCTGGTGCTGGGGCAGGGACTGATAGCCCTGGAGGCTGACACGGTCCTGGGTTTTGTGCAGGCTGGGGGAAGGTCCTAGTGGAGGTCAGACAGGGGCAGTCAGGTCCATCAGTGTTCTCAGCTCTGACAGGCTGCTCTAGGGGGGACTGCAGGCTGTAAGCCAAGCGTGACCACAGCACAGAGAGTGACCTTGCCAACAGGACACAGTCCTGCAGCATCGCAGCAGGACTGAGTGGGTGATATTGACAGTCACAGCAAGGCAAGGAATGAAAATAGATCCAGCGTCCAGATAGGAGGAGCAAGAGACACCTGAAGACCAGACTACAATATAAGTCCAAGATCTGTCAAGGAGACAGGACTGGAGAGAAGACAGGAGACAATGCTACGTTCCACATTGGTGCCCAGTAAATGCAGTCAGCAAGACAGGACTGTGGGGATCAGGCTGGGAATGAGTTCAGTGTTTGAATAGCTCAAGCCTGAGCTGACACAGAGCCCTAGAGCTGTCAAAGAGGATACATGGTTCAGAGGTGAGCAGGTTGACCAGGGCAAAGCCCTGACAGAGGGAGACCACTGAACAGAGATTGCAGACTTGTAACCAGAAAATTCCTTAAATGTGCTGGAAACTACAATGCAAATATCATCTTGCTTAAAAGGTAACTTTTCTGAGTGAAGCCAGTGTCCATGGGAACACCATGTGGTTAGCAACAGTCATTTTTCTCCCCAAGCTCTATTGATGTTCCTGGCTCAGAGTGGGCAAGCCAAGTCTTGAAACACAGAAGGAGGCGCATCCAGACCTGGAGCTCTTCTCAGGCTGAAGGTGCATGTTCTGTCCTGTTTCCTTCAACGCTATCAGGCCTTCAACAATAGGAGTCCCTTGCTTCTCTCATTTATGGTCCAAGCCCAGAAATCATATATTAAGTAGTTCTTATTTATTTTAGAATCTGTTCCCTACATCTTTATGTCAGTTTTGCCATTTTTAGTATACAATCTTTTATAGTTTCCATTTTTGATCCCTTAGAAATAGCTTGGAGGATACTTTTCCTGTCATTAGGACTTTCTGGACTATCATCACTGCCACAGAGCTGTTGCCATGCCAAAGCTTCTGATGCCAGGATCTATATGCATGCTTCTTTTCCCTAATTAATGATAGGTAATTCAAAATACTTTGCTCTCAGTCAAAGAGCAATGAAGCAAATTACCCTTCCTCTTGTTTAGGAATCTGAAACACAATTATGACAGAGTAGCTAATGCAGGTTACCCTGTTAGTTAAGTACACCAGATGAGTGAGTATTTAGTTTATGATAACTATAGTGGTTTGAAAGCAAAACCAGTGAGAGACTCCAAGTCAGAAAAACAATTTAAAAGGAGGGGGGGAAAAAAAAGTAAAATAAAATAAAATGCAATAGTACAAAAGACCCCTGAAAGAGTCAGAACCTGACACCCTGTTAGTTAGGGTGGTGGTAGCAGTCCAGATGAAGCAGTCTTGTTGTATCAGTGATTCCGTAGAAAAGTCTGGTAGCTCTTGTCCTCTGAGAATCCAGTGGGTAAAGACTTCCATACTGTCCCAAATCCCAGATTACATGCATGGGGGAATGCTTGGATCCTGCCCCTGGGCAGAGCATCTCACAATGGGCTGAAATCTTTCTATGAGTTATGCAGTGGGTCCTTGATGGCCCATTAAACAGAGACAGCTCCCAGAGGGAGTTACCTATGAGTTATGCAGCAAGACATTGATGGGCTATTAACAGAAGATAGTCCGGAGGGAGGGGACAAGAGAAACACTGCCCCACCTGGTTTCAACAGCTCATGAGGATGGTGATAGAAAACATACTTTGGGCACATTTTACATTGTAAACCAGGACAATAACCTACTGAAATGGCTCAAATCTTGGGAATACTTATCTTCCCACCAATAAATCTGGTTTTCCTTTGCTTTGTCTATGCCCAGTGAAACATAAAAAGTAACTCTGAAGTAGAAATAAAAGTGGGAGAGAGGTGGGCTGCCAGAGAGTACACACAAGATACTGCTACAAATCACTCCAGCAGCACTGTAATTAGAGATGGGATACACATCTTTGGTCTTTTCTGGCAAACTAGGTCATGTTGTGAGAAGTAAGAACTCCTCTGTTGTGCTCAGAGTTGTACTAGGTCATCAAAACTGGTTGTGAGAAAACAAAGATTAAGATGGAAGAGAATTTTATGCTGCCTGAAGCTGACAAGCTGCCTCTTGACAGGGCCAGGCAATATTGTTTGCTGGATGAAATAACTTTAACTTGTACCCACTGCACCTGGAAATCAGGTGTAGAATAGGCTCACAACAGCTAAGAGATAGGTCCAAAAGACAACAGAAATTCCACTGATGATATATTTGTTTTGCTAGATGGTTTTGTATGCTTTTGTCTCAGCCTACATCAACCAAAATATTTCTTTGCCAAAGCCAAAAGAAGCAGAGTTTCATTTCTCATTTTCAATAAGGTGTACAGTGTCCCTGGGACACGCTGTTACTTTGGCAGTAAGAAGAAGAAAACCAGAGGAGAATGTAGGCAGGTACAGCATGATTTTTGTAACATGCAACACATTAGGTGAAGTTTAAGTGGTTGATTACTCCCACTGGGTAGAGAATCCAAGGCAAGCCTAAATCCACTTAACTTTTATGTTTGTTTGATCTCTGATATATCTGCATTTAATTTTTAAAAATTATTGCCATGGAAACTGCAACATCATGAGAAGAAAAAAGAAGGCAAGTCCCACAGATCCTGGCAAAAGCCTCCCTACAGTATGGGTGGGCACTGAGGTGGTGTTTCCAGATCTGGGAAAGATCAGTGGGATTGAATGGAACATACAGCAAGGAACCCTGAGCTTGCCCCATTACCCCATTCTTGTGATTTGCCCTCAGAGATCAATAAGACCTCAAATTATTATTAAATAATACAGTTGTGTCCCACAACTGATATAGTAGGTGGGTGAGATATTTTATCTTGTCTGTGGTTCCTAAAACAGGAAGACAGGCTATGCCTCATGAACACCAGGCAATATTACCCTGAGTGTGTTGGACAACAATGTAGGTTTTGCAGATTCTAGCAACTGTGGTAATGTACTTGCTTACTCTCAGCTATGCCAAACAGGTTATGGTGTGTCTAGTTTCCACAGAGGACAAGATGGGTGGGACAGGACCAGATGGGGTAGCAGCACAGAAAGTAGGTGGGTTTCCACTCTCAGAACTTGTAATGCTTTGTGGCTTTCTTCTTCATGAAATGTGTCATTAGCTCTTGGCTGGGAAAGAACATGATCCCACTGCTGAGAGGTGACAACCTTGAACGCCTTGGTAGCAGCCTCAGCAAGCCAGTCTGGCTTATGCCATGCTGGAGTAATCTCCCTTAGCACTGACCAAAGTTGTGAACAGTTACAGAGCCCCATATCTGACTTGGCGAGACTGAATCACAACTTTTGTCTCATCTGTGCCTCTGTGGACTGTGTATCTCTCTTGTTCATTTGCCTTGAAATTCAGTAATCTGCATGTGGCTTTGTTGTTATTTAGTCAGGTTGGTACAGACACCAAAAAGTGCTGGTGAGTGGTGGCTCCTGCTCCTAGGGCTGCAGGAGAGTTACAGGTGTGAGCGGTGTGTCAGAACGACATGAGTGAACAGGGCATAAGACAGCCAAAGTTTCTAAGGCAATTCACCCAATGCAGTGTGAAGTTCTCTAGGACACTGTTGTGGGTACTTCAACTTGTCCCCTCTCTGGGACACTCCTAAGGATACCCCATCCTAAATAAGATAAGTGTAACTGATGGGATTTCTCACTTACACAAGATCTAACTGCTTAGCATGAGCCCATAAGATCAGGATTTATATTATATTTCTTTATGGCCATGGTATAATTTGCTTACCTTAGAAACTGTATTGAGGGGATTCATTACATTTAGGAAGCACATAGTGGTGGACTGACTTAAAGTACTTTTGAAGTGTTATATCAAAATAGTATCTGATTTATTGTTCTCAAAACGTTTGAATAATGTAGCTGAGGGGGGACTATTTATCCGAGAATATTTTAATCTAATTTATAATGTGCATAGGTTACATTTTCAAGTTTCCTCCTCTGAAGATTACAAACATTTATGTTGACTTTGTTGTTGTTGTTGTTGTTGTGTACCTACTTAAGGTGACAATACTTCCACTTTATTTCTGTCAAGGTTAGATTTTCCCCGCCATTTATTTTCTTTGGTGAATGGATTTTATCTTATCTGATAATGTGGGAAATGCTACTCTCTCCTCTTTTGCTTTATCCTGTCATTTTCAAAATCACTCTTTTGAATTTTCAGTGCTTTTTAAACTGCTGTACATTTAGTGCATATCTAACTTGCAGTCAGTGAATATTTGCTTGTTGTGAAGGTCTGCTTTAATGTCACTGCTTTCACAGGTGATTTAGTATAGCTCTGACTCAGCCCTCTTCCTCCTGTTCCTTCCCGCAAAGATGCCAGGAGGAATGGTCCCGGTCCGACGTTTCGCCGCTGCTTTTGAAAACGGCTCGACGGGCCGGTCCCGCTGCCGGCGCGGGTCTCGCCGCGGCCGGGCTGGGCTGGGTAGGGCAGAGAGCCCGCTGGCCCCGCGCAGTCCCGGCCGCCCGCGGCAGGCGGCCCCGGCGCCCCAAGGCTGCGCCGGCTCCTCCGGCTGCGGACGGAGCGCGGGGAGCGGCGGAGTCCCGGGAGCGGCGCGGCCGCGGTGAGAGCGGGGAACGGGCGCTGCCGGGGGACGGGCCCGGGGGAACCCCGCGGGAGAGGGGTGCGGAGGAGCGGGGGCCAGGTCCGGGATGGCCGGCGGGATGGGCGCGGGGCCGGGGCGAGGAAAGGGACCCTGCCCGATGGCGAAGGCGCGCAGGGCTTGCTGAGACCTTTTCTGACCCCGCTTAGTGAGGAGGCGGCGTTGTCCAGTACAGGTGCCGCCTTTCCCCGGCAGCTTCTCCCGGCGGGGCAGCGTGGTCTGCCCCTGCAGCTCTGGGATCTCCTCGTCTCCTCGGAGAAGCGAGGGGCAGAGCGGGAGCGGGCGGCGGAAGATGCTGTGCTTCACGGTAGCATTCCAGTTGCTGCTGGTGCTGGTGCTGTGCAGTCAGGGTGCAGAGAGGTGTCCTTCAGCCTTCTGCGAGTGCTCTGACTGGGAGGACTACAAAATCACTTGCAGGGACATCTACTTTATCCCCAGCCTTCCGGAGGACACCCAGACCCTGTGAGTACATTGGGATGGTTTAGGGAAGCCAGCTGCGAGTATTCATACTTTGCAGGCAGGAGATGGTCTGAGCTAATGTCCTATGAGATGAGGAAGTGATGAGAGGGGAGAAGTGCTGCAGATTACCTGGGAGATACGGGATAGCGGGAAGGGCACTGTGCAGACTCTGCATGTGGCAGGAGGAGGTAGGAAAAGCGACTCTCAAACCTTAAAGAGCTATGAAGAGATGGTTCACTGGATCTTAAGAGTTCTGTGTAAAATATGGGAAAATAAGTAACTGGGCTGTGTGTGGGCAAAGTGAGCAATAGGCTGGATTCTGCGTGGCAAGTGCTTAGGGGGTGAGAGGAAGGAAAGGTAGATCAAACACAATTTTGTGATTAAAAACTAATAGGAATTGGATGTGTCACCTCACAAAGAGTTCCACGAAATCCTCTGTGCATTTTCAGCTTCTTTGTCAAAGCCAGGAAAAAAAAAATCCATGGGAATTGAGAATCCAAGTATACTGTCTGGGAGACAGAATACTTCAGATGAAAATGTGGAGTATGGGATAAAGCAGCAAATTTAGAGCTTGCCAAAGTGATAGAGTAATTCAGGTACCTCAGCCTAAGTGGTTGGTATGTTACAAACACGGTAGATCTTGTCTGGGTTCCTGCTGCCAATCCAGATGAGCATCTTATGTCATATATGTCAGTTAAATTCTGTAGTGACACTGAAATGGCACCTGTCAGCTAAAACTGAGCAGATGAATCACTCCTGGCTTTTACTTTGTTTCTTGAGGTACAAAAGTTTTATAGTCTCTATGGGAAGGTTCATTTGTAAATATAGATTACTTTCTGATAAATTAAGTCAAACTCAGGTGACTTAATTGCAAGGTAAAACAGGAACAGATTGATTGGTTTTTGTCTTGAAAATGATTCTCAGGACTTTATATAAATATATAACTTGTTTTAACTTATTTGAATACTTCTCAGATTTTTTAACACTGAAAGTAAAAGCTTAAATTGGTCACTTGCCTAGGAAGAAAGAAAAAAATATTTGTGTTATTTCCATTATTTATGCTTGCTTTTAAGTTTTTGGATGGTTAGATTGCAGTATTTCAGTTAATAAGATTTTAAATTATACAAGTTTGTTATTATACTTTTATATACACAGTTTCTTTAGGTTGAAATTGCAGTAATGTTAAAACATGCACCAAGTAGTATGTTCCTTGAAATCTACCATGACAAGGTAGAAAATATAGCTGTTTCAGCTTAAAGGAGAAAATGTCTTTTTACAGGCATTCAAAATAGTTAATAGAAGCAATGAAATCACATAATGGAATTTGATACTTTCCTTGGAATATGCTGGTTTGATGGCCGAGAAGTACTTCTTTACATACAGCTCCACAAATAAAGTACTTTGGCCACTGGAATTCTACTGTTTTAAACACCTGTAGTAATGGGGGCTGTAAAATAATAAGCCATTGTTTTGAAAAGACAAAAACACCTCGTGAAGATCTTATTTCCATGGGAAAAGTAATTAATAAAAACAACTGAGAAATATTTTTCTGTTTATTTGGGGTGAAATTCATGTGCACCTATTAGAGTGACCATTGCAAACTTCTCATGTACTCCATACCACATCAAGAAAATATTCCAGGTAACGACAATTGTGATTTTATAGTGTATGGCAGAAGTGGTAGAACATGTGCTGCACAGTCTTCTATTTGAAAGCAAATGGGAGAATTATCTGAGGAAATAAGGAAAACAGAGCTCTTTTCACACACGAGCCCCCAACAAACAAACAAAACATAACCAAATCAAACACAAACCCCCACTTTTTAAACTTCAGTTTGAAGTTTTCTCTCTGTATGATGTGCATTTATTTTCCTTCTGTTCTCTTATTTGAATTGCTGAAGTCTGGTGGACTATACCTGATTCTGTAGTCCCTTGGTCTCTGCAAATGTCTTAATATTTCTTTCCCTCCGTATGTTAAATGGGAGTCATACAGTTCCTTATATGTGTTTTTTGTTCAGAGTGCTTTTAGATGTTCCAGAATGGATTTTTTGCATGTGACAGTTAAAACAACACAGAATTTTGTCAGAGATTGTGAAGTGTGTTCCCCTGATTCCGTCATGTTTTCATCCTTTTGCCGTACAATACGCAGCAGTTCTGAATCAAAGACAAAAGATTCCAAAATAACTGAAGTTTCTGTTAACCTTAAGAGCAAATGAATGCTTCTTTGAGGTGAAATATGTAACTGTACATATCTGCACATTTTATGTTGAAACTCTACAATTTTCCCTAAATGCAGCAAGTTTGTTACTTTAGGCAAAGTAATTCTGCTTCTTGGTGGTAATGTGTGAACCTCAAGATTGCCAATTTAAAAACTTTTTGTGTGGCTATTCAGTTTTGTGGGGTTTGTAGAACTAAGAGACTGGTGAGTCTAGGAACACTTTGCCAGCTTTTGGAGATGATGAGCTCTTTTCAGTGCACAGGATCTTGAAACTCCAATTAAAGTTTCATTCTGATTATTCAATCAGAATTGTTCTCATTTCCCTATCCTACTTTAAGAGAATGGGGTAAACCTTTTTTTTTTTTTTTTTAAGAAATGCTTATAAGAAATTCCAATAAATGTTTATTTCTAACTCTTTAGTGGAAAAGTGACATGAACCTAAGCCTGAAAACTGTGTTTATTTTACACTGTTATTTAGCCAAATATAGTTAATGCAGCTGCTTATCCAGAATGCCTGAATGCACAGGTATTGATCTTGGAGATGTCCTTTTTCAGTATAAGATTTTTTGTTGTTGTTGTTTACTTACACATACAGATCAGTATAAGATTTTTTGTTGTTGTTGTTTACTTACACATACAGATCACCAAAACCCCACTGAACATTTTTCCAAAGATATAATTGCATCATAATTATTCAATTATTGTAATAGGCTTCTTGGCCTCATTATGATGATATATGCAGATGTTATCACTATCCCAGCATCACCTCAATGCACTTCTCAATTATTTTCATTTTATAAATATATTTCTAGTTGCTTGTAATTATTTTTTCTTTTAACAATAAAAGTAATAAAGTTTTGCTTCTTATTCAGTGTGCATTACATCTCCTGCATTCACTTACTAAAATAACTTAATCTCTCTTCCTTCCCTTCCCTTCCCTTCCCTTCCCTTCCCTTCCCTTCCCTTCCCTTCCCTTCCCTTCCCTTCCCTTCCCTTCCCTTCCCTTCCCTTCCCTTCCCTTCCCTTCCCTTCCCTTCCCTTCCCTTCCCTTCCCTTCCCTTCCCTTCCCTTCCCTTCCCTTCCCTTCCCTTCCCTTCCCTTCTTTATAAGGTTTCTATCCTGTACCCAGGTGCTATTTTAATATCATAATCAAATTTGATTGCAATTGAACAAGAGGATGTTAGGCAAGGACAGTGGAACTGGTATATAAATAGACACAAAACCAGTATAGTCTTTAAGAATATGCTCTTTACATTAAGTATTAAGCAACAGTTCTACATTTGCTCCGGTATATTTGCCATAGGATACTGCCTTTTGATTAATGCCCATATATTCTGGATACTCTATAGATAATACAGAATGGCCCCACCTTTTGAAATAATATTTTAGTTGCAATTAATTCATTTTCCCAAAAAAATTTAGTTATTCTCCTTTGTAAAAGACTATTTCTGAAGACAAAGCCAGGTTTGAACCTTCTTAAAATAATTAATTATTTTTTTAACCAAACACCATCATACTTACCAAATTCATGAAATTGTTTTATCAGTTGTCTATCAGGTAATGATTTAAATAATTCTGTGTACATGGCTGCAACATAAAATGTTTCCTAAATACTATATTTTACATAAAACTATACTTTCTTGTCAATTCTGATGCTTATTATATTTACCTACATATTTTGCTTAGAAAGGCATGGTATCACTTCTATAATCCTGCTATTGACATACAACAATCCAGCATTTGACATACAGTAGGTTCAATACACTAGGTTGAAAAATTAGTATGTATTATTGTTGCAGTTAAAGTGAAATGTTAAAGTGAAAGGATTTCTTCATAATCCTAATGGTAAGTTGAAGCACTGTTCCAAGGGTTCTTAAAGTAACTTACAGACTATGCATTGCTTTACTGTATGTACACAGGCCAGCTCAAAGTGAGCAGATGAACAGGAATGAGGGACTAAGGGAACAGAAAAACTACTAAAGACCAAAATAATATCTTGTGAATATTGAATACAGTATTTTTTTGTCATTCCTTATCAATTACTGTATCAGTAACATTTCTTGTACATTTGGAACATTTAAATATCCCATGTTATGGCACAGAAACCCATCAAGTGCTCGGAACTGTACAAGCACAAATCAAAAAGCCATTGCCATTCCTAGTAGAAACAAGCATTACTTCAGCATTTTTTTACTACACACACAGCTTGCTCAACAGAAAGCAGAACAAGTGCAAGTAGTTCTTTTATAAATGCTGTGAAGAGATTAACCTCACTGAGAATACCACTCATCTTTACAGAAGACACTGGTAATAGGGCAGTAGTAATTAATTTGTATCATTTCCTTGTTTGAGAAGATGATGAGTTTTAATCATCATAGTAGCAAAAGAGTAGTTTATACCAGAGTTTAAAAATTCTTATTTTTGGAGTTGATTTCAACAGTGGTTTAACAGACTGATTCTGTAAGTGTTACACGACACTGAATCTTGAATTGCTACTGTAGTCAGTTTTCATTACGGTGTTTTCTTTTGACATAACATTTCCAACCCATTACACTTCAGAAGCACACAACAGCCTTCTCTTGAACTGGGAAACAGCTTACTGATACCTCTGTAAAAGGAAAGAAAAAGCTTAACTTGTACCAAAAAAGAAAAAAAAATCCATGTGACTACTAAGGAATAATTTACAGATTTTTTTTTTTTTTTTTTTGCAAATAGCTAATGTCAGTTAAGAAGGCAACTTTTCATGAGTCTGACTCATACCGTCTGTTTATATACTTGCAAAGTCAAGAAATGTTTGATGTTTTCCTTACCATGGGTTTACAGAACCTCAAAACAGTCTATAAAAGGTGATTATATTTTGAAAACTGGAATGTCTCTGGAACTGTTTTAAAGATGTCTTAATGATCTGCCTTCATCACCAAGTGTGACTGAACCTTCCTACATGCAGTTCAGAGAGACTACAGCGGTATGCTAATCTTCCAAAACAGGAATAAGGAAAATAAGGTACAGTCTCAGTTCCTCAAAAACTCAGCTTTAAACATGCTTTTGTGTTCTGCTGGACTCAGCCCTTACATATCCTCATGTTCACAGAATATACATTAAAGAGTCTCAAAAAAATTAACAATATATATTGTTATATACATATATAGATATATATATAGATAGATATATATATAACAGCTGATAATTTCATAGCAGCTTGCTGACCACACTTAGGAGGCTACTATGTGGTAGCCAAAATTTAGAGAACAGAAAAAGTAGCTTTACTCAAAAATGAGAAGTGAGCTATCCGCAAAAGGCCATTTTTATGTCAAGAGCTTCTATTCTATTCAAGACTCTGCTATCCAGTCAGTGCCCTGATACCTTACCCGAGTCAATGGGAAACAATACTCAGGATTTTGCAAAGTACAATGCTATGGACTCAAGTTGAAGCAATGAGAGCAGCTACAGTAAACATTACAATTTCAGCCTAAATGTAGGCAATGAGCTGCTGGCACATACTAAAAGATTAGTTCTCTCTTGAGCTCCAGCTAGTGAGTGAGATCTGTCTGGATCTAAAGAAAAAGACATTTTAAATGGCACTTTTTATGAAGAAAGGTTGGCTCATACAACATGAAAAGTTTGAGCTATTTTTTTTTCTCACAAATAAGTAGATACATAAATATAGAGGCTGAAAAGCCCATAAAGGTAATTGAAATGAAACCTAATATTATAATTTAGCATAGATTCATACAATAGTTTGGGTTGGAATGTACCTTTGAAGATCAGCTAGTCCAACCCCCTCTCCCACAAGCAGGGACATCTTCAACTAGATCAGGTTGGTCAGAGTACCATCCAGCCTGACCTTGAATGCTTCCAGAGATGATTCATCTACCACCTTTATGAGCAATTTGTGCCTGGGTTTCACCACAGTCATTGAAAACATGTCTTCTTTACGTCTAGTCTGAATTGACAGTCTTTTAGTTTAGAATCATCATACCCTGCCTTATTACAACAGGGACTACTGAAAAGTGTGTCCCCAGCTTTGTTAGAAGCCCTCTTTAAGTACTGGAAGGCTGCAATGAAGTGTCTCTGGAGCCTTCTCTTCTGAGAGAGGCTGAAAAAGCCCAGCTTTCTCAACATTTCCTCATAGAAAGAGGTTCCAGCTCCCTGATCATCTTCATGCCCCTCCACTGAGCCTGCACCAGCAGATCCACATCTTTCCTGTGCTTAGTACTCCAGAGCTGGATGCAGCACTCCAGGTGGGGTCTCACTAGAGCAGAGGGGCAGAATCCCCTCCCTTACCCTCCTGCCCACGCTGCTTTGCATGCAGCCCAGGATACGTTTGGCTCTCCAGGCTCGAAGTGCATGTTGCTGGCTCATGCCCAGCCTCTCACCTACCCACACCCCCAAGTCCTTCCTCAGCAGGGCTGCTCCAGTCTGTGCTGTATCACATCCCCAGGCTGTGATGATACCAGGGGTTGTCCTGACCCAGGTGCAGCACTTTGCATTTGGTCTTGTTGAACTACACGAGATTTCCATGGGCCTATTTCTTCACCTTGTCCAGATCTTTCTGGATAACATTCCATCCCTCAGATGTATCAGCTGCACCACTAAGCTTCATGTCATCAACAAATCTGCTGAAGGTTCACCTGACCCAACTGTTTATCTAATTGATGCCCACTACTGGGCAAAACACTTTTCACTGTTCTCCATCTGGACACTGAGCCACTGACCACAACAACCATATTCAGAATGGTCTGAATATGACCATTCAGCCAATTTCTTATCTAACATTCCACTAATCAAATCTATCTCTTTCCAATTTAGAGAGAGGGATGTTGTGGGGCACTGTGTCATAAGCTTTACAGAAGGCCAGATAAATGACATCTGGAGCCCTTTGCTTGTCCCCTGATGTAGTCACTCCATCAGAGAAGGCCACTGGGTTGGCTGGACAGGACTTGCCCTTGGTGAAGCTGTTCTGACTGTCTCAAATCACCTCCCTGGTTTCCATGTGCCTTAGAATAGCTTCTGGAAGGATCTTCCTAGGAACAGAGATGAGACTGACAGGTCAATAGTTACCACAGTCCTCCTTTCTACCCTTTTAAAAGATGGGGACAATGCTTCTCCCTTTCCAGTCACCTGGAACTTCACCCAACTGCCACATTAAAATACTACAGCCTTGTATATTTTCTTTTATTGTGATCACAGGCATACCTATTTCATTACTTTTGAACTAAATTTTGATTTTGACCTAAAACCAGTACTGTTACTTTGTTTTCACCGTGAACTTTAAACTTTTGTGATGGACTGCAACAAAATGTACTCTAACTACAATAGAGAAGAGCTGTGTTTCTGAAATATTGAACTAAAAGCCTATAAATTGCTGCAAAGAAAGTTCAAACAGGACAATGAAATTTCAGAAAACAGCAATCTGAAGAAGCTCACTTCGTACAGGGAAATAGAGTAAGAATAGGCTGTAATTGCTGACTACTACTGTGTTTAATCAGAGAACCACTAAGTGCCCATAATTGCTGCCAGCTGCTCAGCAGAGGTCAAAAAGTCAAACTGAATGTTAGAAATTATTAAGACGGAAATATAGATGAAAATAAAAGAATTTTTTTTGCCTCTGATCATGTACATAGCACCTGCAAAGGGACATTCAAATGTATAAAATTACTTGCAGACAAAAAACATAGCAGCCATTAGCCTGTAGTTCCTTGGATCCTCCTTTTTGCCTCACTAGAAGACATGCATGCTGCTTTTCTTTTTCAGACCTCCCTTCATCACCATGATATTTCAAATGATGAAATATCAGAATGATATCAGAATGATATCAGCCACATCCCTCATCGTCCTTAGATGCAACACATCTGGTCACATAGACTGCTGTATGTCCAGGGCTTCTTTGGTCTAACTTCTACTCCACGTAATGCTCCATTTCCTCAGGCTGTGCTGCCAGGCAAAGGACTTAAGAGGCCAGGGAGCAAAGGAAATGAACAACAAAAAACCCCCAACAACAACAACAAAAACCCCCCACAAAACCAAACAAAAAGTTGCAGAAAAGTGGCCTGATTTTGGTTGGAATAGAGTTAATTTTCTCCATAGTACCAAGTATGGTGCTGCAGATTGGATTGGATTTGTATTTGTGCTGGAAAAAGAGTTGGTAATTCAGGAATGTATTAGTTATTGTTGGGCAGTACTTAGACAGTCACAGCTTTTTCTGCTTCTCATACTACCCCACCAGGCTGGAGGTGCACAAGGAGCTGGGAGAGGACACAAGCTGCCACTTTGTTTTGTTGAACCTAATGCAGATGCCTTGGCCCATCATTCCAGCCTGTACAGGACCCTCTATAGAGCCTTCCTACTGTCCAGGAGATCAACATTCCTGCCCATGTCGGTGTCATCTGAAAACTGACTGAGGATGGAATCATTCCTTCATGTCCTTTTTTACTTAAATCCAGTCAGAAGCACTGGGTGATCACAAATTGAGAAAGGATAAGCTCCAACATTATGGACTGGTGTTTTCTGTTTGCTATAAATTAGCAAGTAACCAACCTAAATTCTTGCCTGTCGGTCTGACAGTGTCCATATGTACCTCAGTTTGTAGGAAGAGGATACATTAGCACTAAGAGCTTACTTTCAGTAACTACTTGTCCCAAACACTGACCTGTGCAATTTCATTTTGAAAGAACCTAGTGTTTCTTTAATTACTTAGGGCTGGGCCAGTTTTGAAGGATACTTTATGTAATTCTGTTGGACTGCTAGTTGTAGGCAAGCAGCTATATAGTCTTGCATATTCAGAAGTGATTCCCTACTTTCAGAGTTCCTTTGCTGTGTGAATCTTTCCCTCATTCCTACCACATTGGTAATACTAGCACTGGACACTAGGTGGTAATCAGCTTCTGGTAAGCTCAGCATGAATTTCACTATGTGAAATGCCTTTTTATAGCCACTGAAAGACTATGATGCATTTATTTCAGAATAATTTAGAAAATATATTTTCGTTTGTGCTGGATTTAATTGGATATAAAAATCTAGAAACTAATGTGTCAATTGCTATTTACCTAGCCATTACTTTGTTGTCATGTTTATTTCTCCTATATAAAAGCTAGAAGGTCATTGCTTGTTGCAATTTTCTCAGAAAAATGAAATTAGGATGTAAAATTTTTTTACTTTGTTTCAAATTGAAAAGCTCTGTTTCATATTGACATATGGTAAATTTTTCCCCCTACAGTGGTGGAGAATAGTCCATTAAAATACATAAAGCTTTTGTTGACATGACTCAAATTATAAATCGTATCAATTCAATCTGAAATTCTTTGGGTAGTGTGGATTTACTTATTGTGTTTTGTAGATATGCATTTAAAAATTCTTTTAAAATCAAGAGGCAACTACATAAAATATATATTTACTTCCCTAATGTATCTTACTGAAGTAATATCACTGATACTGCTGTGGATGTTAAAATAACATCTACATGGACACAACCTCTGCACTAATTGACATTCCCATGGCTGGGGACTTGTTTGGAGCCAGGTGTATTGAGGTCAGGAGAAAAATCAACCCACTTGGAAAACTAGAAGTCTTTACTCATTCTTTTAACATGTATATGGGGTAGGGAAGGTAGACTGGGGAAGTAGATTCTTCCCTTGGGATTATAGGAATGTAGATTCTCTTAATTTATACTTTAATTCAAGACAAAATCTTTAAGAATTTCTACATATGTTGTTATTATTAAACTCTTTTTCTACAGTTTTATTTCTTGTATGCAAGTTCCAGAAGCTTGATAAATCTCAAGATGATAATATATTTGGCTATGTAAATCAAATATAATTATGGTAATCAGATACTTGGCATTATGAAACAAAACAGAATCAGGAAATCATCCCAATTTGTTTATTTCTTTTTTTCTTCAGCTGTTGTTAAATATCAGCTAGAGGAAAAGTTTATCGTTTGTTCTTGATTATTCCTCAAACTATTCATTGACTAGATATTCTGTAAGAGTATTTCCAAACGGTATTGGAAAACTGAAGATTAACAACAACAGGTTGTAACTGTAAGTTTAACACCTCTCATAAGCTGATTTTCAAAAGCATTTCCTCCTTTCTTATTTAGAGGAGTGAGTCTGCTGGAGATTGATTCTGTTAAGAGCTTGGCTGTTCATAAGTACCTCCCTTAAATATTTTTTCTGAAATCTCCTGCAGATAGGTAAGGTACATGCCACGCCTGCATCAAAGGTCTGGGGAGGAAGAATGTAGTATTTATTACAAAGAAAATGGAGAATTCTGTAGAGGTAGATGCAATTGCACTAATTCAGTTTTGACTGACATACCTGAATTTCTTGCTCAGAATGAGGGATGGGGTATCTTTGTGGAGCCTGAAATGATTAAAAGAATTATCTTAATACTTCATTAACTTCAATGGGTGAATTGTTTTTCTGGTCATGCTCTGGAGTTTTGGAAGGTCTATCATCACCACTGACTGCTGAGTTCTTGGGAGGGATGATGCAGAAAGCTGCAATTTGGATTGATGGAGCACACCAAACAAAACAAGCCACATAATGAAACAGGAATAGAAATGAGGTAAAGATGGGAACACGGAGAAAACGCAAGATAAGAACAAAAATACTGGAGCAGAGCTGAAACTGTGTAGGAATTTTTAATGTCAAATTTTACTTACCAAAGGACATTAACCGCCAAACTTTTGTTTCTCTAGGAGGTTTCTGGAGACTCATCTGAGAAAAATTCCAAGTGATGCTTTTTCCAATCTCCCCAACATCTCTAGGATGTAAGTTCTTTTCAGATTCTGATACTTTTCTTTTAAATTTTCGTTAAAAAATACTTTCCTTCTCCAAAATTCTGTCTTTCTGTATAAAAACTTATGAAATGAAAATATTTGTATACCTTTGCTACCTCACCACTTACATTTTAGAACTGAAGGAAATAATTTTATTGTTCATAATCTGAACCAGTTACAGGAAGGCATTCTGTGAATTGGGAACAAGATCACTCCTCCTTTGCTGAAGCTGATGTGATACAGCTATAAAAAATTTTTTTAGTTTGCAAATTACAGGAAATAATTTCTCTTATAGCAAATTAACATATTCAATTGATGGTCCTGGCTAAAAATTTGTTTCCAGCTGCTGGCATGATTTGTAGCACATCTCAGTGGAGACCAGGGGCATTTCTAGACTAGAGATGGACTTTCACCAAACCATTAATATTTGTGTGATGTGAGAGAGACTTCCATTGTGTAACTTCCTTTGTGTGCAAACGTATGCATGGATACAAATAGATGGTGAATTGATGATGCATGCAGATAGATGGTGAATTTTTGGGGTTTTTTTGGAGAGGGAAGAATATCCCTCACATAGTATAGTACAGTATAATATATAAAAAGGATAAACTTACTTTAGAACAGTTTGATTCGATATAAAAGGGTGTCAGCCCTTCTTTGGCTCCAAAATCTCAAACTGTCAGTTTAAATTTGAATAGTGTCAGTGCCCATCTGGATATTTCTTGTAGGATTACTATGACCACAAAACATGAACTCCCACCTTCTTGATATAAACTTCAGGTTAGGGAATCAGTACCTGTGCTTTAACTACAATTTTTATGTGTATGTCTTGGCCTCTCATGTACCACATCTCTCATTTGCCTCTCCCAGCCCATAATTTCCGTGCAATGAAAACTATGCAATGAAAATTACCAGACCATTCCTGGTTTTGAAAATTCATCTAGAAAACGCCCTGAAGTTTCAACAGGGGAACATATACTGTGTTTACTGTTCAAAATACAGCAGTTCATTTTGCTATATGGTGTCTACTATATGATTTCCACAAATAAATCTGTACTGAATAGAAAATTTAGTTGTCCTCTTTATGAACCTTGTTTAAACAAAAATTTTAGAGCTACAATTTCTCTTAAATGAACACATGTTTATGTACTCTTGATAGCCAGAGGTTGAGATTTTCCCCCTGTGCTGTTTTTACACATGAATTAAACAAAAAAAACCACTTTAATTATGTGCCTAATTGCAAAGCTAATTCCTGTCAAAAAGGCATCACTGAATAAAAAAAAGTTTTATAGGATATTCAAATGCAAGAGAAATTTCTGGTTTCCACTATTAATAATGCACACACACTAAATCTTGGTAAAAGGACTTCACCTGGTGTTTTCTGCTGACTTAAGGACATACTGAACATTCAGGATTTTTCAGGTCAAGGATAAGGAACATTTTTTCTGGGTTTAGGATGATGCACATTCATGAGCACCTCACAAACACCCAGTTTGTAGCTCCTCGAAGTGCTGTCTCCACACAAAGGAGCACCCCACAGTGCCCTCTGCCAGCAGCCCCATGTAAAGCACAATTCCCCTGTGCACACTTTCCTGTGCGACACACAGTGCCTTTCCCACCTTGTGCACACTGCTGTCCCACAGCCAGTGCCACCACACAGCTCCCCACACCTCACGTGTATCTGCACCTCCTGTGCTCCCCTGTGCCAGCTGATACAACACAGCCTCAGCTCAGTTTCCATTGCCTTACCTGCTCCTCATTGTGCTCTCCTGAAGTGCCCCACGTGTCACCAAGCCGCTCTCCATCAACAGCAGAGGACAACAGGGGCAGCTGGTGGGCAGCAATACAGGGGATGCTGAGGCTGGAAAAAAGCAAAGAAAGGTGGAGAGAGGATGAAGGAAGAAAATAAGGACTGGGAGAGGGCCTTGTGGCTGCTGCCAAATGTTGATCTGATTTAAATCCTGCACTCTCAGGCTCTTTCTGAGTGTCATTATAGCTGGATGAGAAAAAAAATGAGACAACAAATGAAGTGGCATGATGGGCACTAGCTGTGGCTTCCCAGTGTCTGAGACCTGTTATTTTTCTGTTTGCTGGTGTTTAGTTACATCTCTATAGATGAAACACTTCAGAGTCTGGAGGCCCATTCCTTCAACAGTTTAAGCAAAGTTACTCACATGTAAGTACCATAATTAAATAAATGAATACAGTGATAAGATAAATCTGGAATGAGTAGAAAAAAACATACACAATGATGTTCATCATTCCTGTCTCCTATGTAGCTAAACATTCTTTTTCTCATTTCCTTTCTCCATAATGTGGAGTGAGTCAATCTCTTTTTTTGAGCTTATTTTACTGTGCTTGTTTTCCATACATCTTTTTGTTTCCCTTGCTCTTCTGTATCTTCCCATGGAACTGTAGGTAAATGTAGTGAGAAACTAGAGGGACTGCATCATGAGCTTGAGGTCAAGTTGAAATAAAATGGAAGCTAAGAATTATTTCTGTCAATTTACTGCAGGTAAGTGTAAAACAATATTATAAGCATCAGAAATAAAATCAGAAGGACCAAAGCACAGAACAAAATGGCACTAGCTGGAGACATGAAGAATAAGTAATCATTCTGAAAGTGCACTAGTAAAATGAAGAGTGTTTATATGGTTGTTAAATGGAACAAGAATATTATGGAAAAAGACTTCTGGGAAGTGTTTTTACATCTTTTTGTTCTCATGTTCTGACCAATCCGCACCAAGTGACACTCTAAGGGCTCTAAGAACCGGTAGGACTCATCCAGAGAATTCTTGTCATCCATCAGGACCCTGTCAAAATGAGAATGTAATGTATTGAATAGAGAGCTCCATAGGATCCATCCTGTATCTGGTACTCTTCCATGTTTCTATTACTGATCCAAAGGAGGGATTGGAAAGTGTTCCACTGTTGTAAAGCTCAGCTGAATCACAGTTTGGCATATTTCAGAGACTTCTCTTTGCAAAGGTTCCATGGGAGCGCACAGTTGGTCACCATGGATCCAGAAAACATAGTCAGAGAGAAAAGTCTTTTGTGTCCAGAAAGAAAACATGCCAGAGGCAGACTGATTTTTTAAGGTTGTTGCAAGAGGCGAAAGCGACCACTCATTTTCACACTAATGTTTGAAAAAGTAATAATAATGTTAAAGTAGGTTAGACGAGACTCATGTCAGCTTCTAGGAAATGTATTCCTCTGTCTGGTATAAATAAATACTGGAACTGTTTTCCTGGAGACATAGTCTCTACCACTGCAATCCTTTAAGGCTGTATGATCTAAAATTCCATAGGTCTATTTAATCTTCACTCAGAGAAAGAGATTGAATTAGATGATGATTTAACACTGCTGTATTTTCTATGATTTTTTCCTTTTACTTTACACAGTGTGAATCAGAAAGACTAACAAAGTTACAGGAGAAAAATATAAATATTGTTAATGAAGATAAAGAAACTAATGCTGGAAATTGTGACTCCTCTAAGAGAACATGAACCTGACTGGCATATCTAGAAGCAGAGTGCAGGATCCTGAGATCTACTTCAGGCCAACAACATGCTCCAGTAGTATTCCTCAGTTTCACATCAAGGCAAGGCTTTGGTGTGATATCAGTACATACCTTTGGTTTTGATACCATTCCCTATGATGTAGATTTTTTTTCCAAGCCTGCTGTGTCCATGTCCTCTCTTCCTCTTTCATAGTTGTTGTGTCTTTAAAATTTCTTGTTTAATACAAATGAACATATAATGAAACATTTACTGGCAGCACATTTTATCAGCAATGAATAAAGCATCTGCCAGTATGCACTACAAATTCTTCAAATGGTACTTCTTTTGTGGTTCAGCGTATTAGAAATTGAAGGTAAAATGCTTCAGAAAGCTCAAAAATCACCACATTATCACACCCACTTCAGCACCCAGGCCTGGATGTGTTGTCCATGACCGGGAAGCTGCAGGTCAGTGCAGGAGTCAGCAGAGTTCACAAGCTGAAGCCACTCTCATGTCACCTCTGGCACAGGCTGTGGGGAGGGCATGGAGGGAATGTTCCTGCTCCATTATACAAGGGTATGGCAATGTAGGACCCCTTAGTATTCTCGCAAAGCACTGCCAAAAGAGAAACTGTACACAGACATGCAAGATATAATTATATTTTTTTCTGCACAAGAGCCAAAATTACTATCCAGGACAAGACATCAGAACTCTGCTCACAGAAGTTATATGAAAACCCCAAGTCTTTGCAGATAGCCCACAATGAAGGACCACCTCTACCACTCAAAAGTGCTTACCAGGTTTATAAAATCTGTTTGGAAGTAAGGCACATTTATGATTTAATCAGGGAACATCCAGGCATCTGGCAAGTTAAACAGTTGCATATAAGCTGTGAAAGAAAGCAATTTACATATTTGATCATTTTTATGAATTGTTTCCATAACTCCTGATCTGTTAAAACCTATCACTTTTGAGTTTGATTTACTTTCGAAACAACACGATTATACAGGGATAAATTTGTATCTTATGCTATTCATTAATTTAATATTCTCCATTTACATAGTACTTTAAAAGTATTATTGCTAAAATAATACTAGGTTAAGATTATCACAAAGTATATTAAAGGAAGTTGAGATTATTCTAACAGTTTGGAAAAATAATTTCACAGAGTTTTATTTTTACAGCTTGTTTTTCTTTGAACTTTCATAAAGTGCAGCTTTATGTAAATAATCTTTTTACCCTAACTGAAACTTATACACAGAGTTTCATTCTCAAAACATTTGTTTTTAGACATAAGAACTTCTTAAGAGAAAATTCAGTGTTTATGGAAGGGAGGAGCTAATGCTTTGCTTTAAGCCAAGTGTTTTGTGAATAGGCATCCTGTGTTCATCATGATCTGTCTGCCAAGCTTGTTAGTGCACTTCAGCTTTGATCTTCAGCAACACATTTTCTCAGTTCTGTGGTTCATGTGCCTCTGTCCTGACTTTCTGTTCCTTCCAGACCTCAACTCTTTAAGCATAGGTCATATTTTTATGCATCCATGCCTTTTCAAGTACTGAGCAACTTCTGCAAACTAAGGACACTGATCACCTGCTGTATTTTAATGAGCCACATCTCATTTTTCTTGTAATTAATGGCAAAATTTCCACTCTATGAAGATGTAAATAAGGAACAAACCTTTGCTGGTTTTTCTTCTCCCCAGTTGTGTTAAATTGGGCCCACAATGGTTTCTTGTTTCCTCTTTTTGTATTTACCTTTTTAAATACGTCTGTTTATGGATTCAGAACTGTCTCTCTCATACAATTACGTAAGTATGTATTTTTTGTAAATGTAATTGTGAAAGGTTCTGATTTGCAATCAGTGTCTCTGTATAGTTGCCTTACTAGTAGAGCTGAAGCTTGGTAACATTACACTAAGTAAAATAAAAACCTGTTGTAATTAGGTCTCTGTTTCTCAGGGAAACGTTCCTGCAAATAGAACCTCAGAAAAATTCATTCTTTCTTTTCCTCCTTTCTCTGTGTCTTGGCTCACCCTCCCCTGGTCTCTCTCTACTCTCTTCTCCTAACTCACAAAGCATTCTCCTCTTATACAACCACATAAAAAGCCCTCTCAGAATTTGGGAACAAGGCCAAAGGTTATGGTTCAAGTGGCTTGCCCTCGTACATGTGACGTCATTTGGAGAGCTGGTGGGGGACCACTCTCCAGCTCTGCAGTGAAATGGAGCCAAGGGCCAGGGCAGCCCCACCATCCTCTGGGCCAGGGCTGCACTTCTCTGGGACAGCTTGTGATGCCAGGCCATGGGATACAGTGCTGCAGGGAGAGAGAGGCAACTGGAGAGGAAGACTGAAGAGATCTGTGGGGGAATGCTGTGTACCTGCAGTGAATTTCAGAGCTGGGAAAAGTGCTGTGCAAAAAAATCTTGTTAAAATCTGCAGTCTGGAGGTAGGGAGTAGACTGTCGGGAGCCTAAGCCAGTTTTCTGGTGCCAGTGGTGCAAAGGCTTAAACAGGTGCATGCAGATGAAATACCATGGATGGTTTGGCTGCATGGAAGTAGATGTATAGGTGAGAGAAGCTTTGGTACCTATAGACAAAGTAAGTTTCAGAAGGTCGAGGGGGGGGCCAGGTTATAACAAGAGAATGAAAAAAAGCTTATTTAAAACATTTCACAATTGCTGACCTGGATATTCTTAGTCCTTGTAGGTATCTTAGCATAACATGGTTATATTGCTACTCTAAAGCCAGATTTGCAATTTCTAAATTCTGAGCTTAAACAGACTCAAGAATGTATCAATATTGCAACGCAGGTATGAAAATCATGTCTGGTAAATGAAATTTAGATTCCACTTAAATATGTAAATGTTTGTGCTTCTTTTAATGTTATCAAATTCAGATAGAATTTTAAGTAGCATGTTAACCTTTCTGAAAAGTTAGCTGGCAAACATATGTCTCAATTAATTAATTAGCCTAATATTTGAATAGTTCTTACTATTAGTTTCATTTTTAGATTCACTTGGATTTGAAAGTAGTTATAGCTTTGCAACCAAAAGTTCATAGTTATTTGTAAGTCTTGACACATATCTTTATAACATCAAGAGACTTTCTCTGCACATCCATTCCTGATGTGATAAAGTTTTATGTGTATTTTCATTAAAAAGGAAAAGTGAATTGCTGTTCTTGGACAGACAGGTGGTGATTTGATTGTGAACCTAGTACATTTTTAATCCCTGGTCTGAGTGCCAGAACTAAAATTTCAAACATCAAGTGTCTTTAAAGCACAAATAAGACAGTTTTAAAATGGTTTCCGTACTTCCAAGCATATTGTAGTCTGTAAAGCAACATTGAATAGTTTTGTAATTATGTCACAAATAACTCTCTTAGCCTGTGGCTAAGTAGCAGCATCCTTTTACTTTTTATGAGCATCTCTAAGTAATTTTATTTAAGACTGCCAAATGAAATGTTTGTTCACAGCACCATTTGCTTTTTGCATCAATGGTTAACAAAAATGCCTACTGACAGTCTCAAATTTTCTCATATCTTAAAAGCATTTAATGCCCAGAAGGACTCAGAATTGTAACATTGCTGTATGCTGTGATTGTTCTATTTGTAGAGTGTGTCAAAGTTGCATTTCAAAAGTAAATTAAAATCAGCTCTCATAGACACTTAGACATCTGGAAACTAGCTAACTAGGCATTTTAAGTGTACTCTTTGGCTTTATCTGCATTTTAGGCACCTTAAACTACTAATGGTTTTCCTAGAGCTTCTTTTCAAAGAACCATAAATTTTAAAGTTCACAAATTTCAATATTTTCAACTCATCAATTCATAGAAGATAAATGATAAAAGTGCAAACCCTGCTGAATGAATTTACTGATAATCAACTTGCTCTTCTACCTTTATGGACCTTTTGGGATTAAGCTTTACACCACAGCAGTCTTTTGATTACAGTTTGAAAATTAGCATCATATAACATCTATATGCCTTTGAGTATATTACTCATGACTAAATATTGTAAAAGAAATTGTGAGATGCAGTTTTTCCTGTTAATTGATGAGATCAGAACTATTCAAATATCTTTCCTCCTTCTGGGCTTAACTTCATAGGCCCCAATATCAATGGAGCAACAGATATCCTTTAAATCTAGGATTTTAAGAAGGACTTCCTTCCAGTACTCTAAGACTAATGATGTTTGAGTATTTAAAACAAGGATAGCAGCACAGTTCATGAATGGAAATGAATTTGAAGATCTGTGGGGAGGAAAGGGTTGGAAAAGAGAATACTGACAAGAAGGGAGAAAAATAAATTGGATTAGAATTGTTTTCATTTAGAGACCAATCTTGCACTGCGGAGATGTTAGCAAACAGTGTCAGAGAATAATGTATTTTTGTTTGTTTTGGTTGTTTTTTGTCTACTAAAGAAGTGAAATTTTCTCACAAGATAACAGAAAACTGTGAAAGACTTAAAAGCATTCTTCTTATAGGCTTGGGGCCTCTTTGTAAGCAGGGAAAGGAGATAAGAAGTTCGGAGATTGTAAAACACAGCCTGGTGAAGGTTTGCACATGTTCCGGGCCCCCTTTGATACGTAAGGCAGGACTCAGGCCCCACTGTGTTTTGCTCCTGCTAATATGAGCCTAGCAGGCTATGTGTCTACTTGCTTTTTTTGAATCCTTCAGCCAACAAAATGATGAAATAAATCTACTCTTTGCACTTCAGCTGTGTGTCATGGTGGTCTTGGTGTTACCTACATTTATCCACTGCACACAAGATCTTTTTCTTTTTCACCCAGATAAAATGAGAGGCTGCATATTCAGGCCAGTCAAATCCAGGAGGCACATTTGACTGGACTGAAAGTAGGGAGAATTGGATTTCCATCCTCACATTTTCTCAAGTGTAACACTCACTTTTATCAAATCACCTTTTATTTTTATACCTCTTCTATCTATTTTGACTAGACACTTTCTAAGCCTGGCTGTCTGCTCCACAATGGCCCTTTTCTTCCTTTTGGGCTTTAAGATACCTCTGTAATACAAAGCATAGGATGAAATGCCAGTATAAATACAGTATATATTAAAGCATATTTCTTTTTCAATCCCAACATTACCGGTTCAAGAAAATTGAACAGCAGGGATATAAACCTTTTCCCAATGTTTAGTTGACCTTCACATTATTTAAGATTTTCTCTCATTACTGTACTGTCTCATCTGGCAGTTTAAAATATTTTATTCCCAGATTAATTAGTTTTTCATTTGCCTCTTTTAATCAGCAAATGTCCTCTCATGGCCCAATTACTTAATAAATCAAAATTGTATCTCATTACGTTATTTTTTTCTTTAAATTTTAGTACCATCTGCTGATTTTGAATTCTTATTTCCAGTACCCTCATCCAAATAATTTACGCAGAATACTATGAATAGCAACAAAACAAAACCTGATGACTCTTTGATACTCCAATACATTATCCATTTCCAGGCTAAAGACTGAACTGAAGACTCTCTTTCCCTGGAATATGCTTGGTCCACAGAGGAGTATCAGGCCAGGAAGCTCATGAGTCCAACATTTTGAAAGCAGTCAGTGATGGAAAAAACATGTCAGTTAGTGTTTATGAAGCAAATTCCACTGTTAGGAATGTGATAGCTACATAACTAATAAAATAATCAGAGAGAAGCAAGATACTGACACTGAGAGGATTTCTTTTAAATACAGAAACACAGCTACACTTCAAAGTAGGTAACAGATGTGAAGAAGACTTGAATGTAGCACTACAGTAGCCATACTGTAGCAATCAATGGCATCGATTTAACATGCAAGTAAAAGGTAAATCCTCATTTCCCTGCAGTGTTTTAGTAAACAGAGTGAAAACTGATGACTTGAAAGGTGAAGTAGAACTGTTTTGTCAGTATAACAATATATGGAGAGGTTGAAGTCTTTGTACCAGTGTCTACATAGTGATTTATCTACTGTCTCTTTTCCCACTTCTATTTCTTAGACAACTTGTCTGGGTTGATTTTATCCTATTAAAACAATTCCAGAGGCAGAGGTAGTCTTAAATCCCAGTTTTCCGATTCTTATATTATATGAGTTACTTGGCACTGTTAGGCTATGGTAAACTAAACACTGCTGGTTTCTGCCCACTGGGTCTCTGTCCAGTAGCAGCACTTCTTTGACTGACTTAAGGCTGGAACATCACCCACATAACCTGTACCACCATCCCATCTAAATCTGTCATCTTTATCAAATTTTTCTATCTAAGTAGTTAGAAATGTTTCCTTCAGACTCACTGCTCTACTGCTAGTATCAGGAGGAAGCCAGGCACCATTCTTTCTATATGGTTTCTCTTTTAAGAAAGGCTGAGAGTTGTTTCAGCAGTGTTATGAGACCGCTGTCCAGAGCTGATTTAAGGTAAAGAAAGAGAAGCAAACATGCAAAACCATCCATATCCTTCTGGAAACAGTAAAGAGTCCAAGAAATTAAAGTCTGCATGTGATGGGGGAGGGCTTTTTTAATAAAAGATGAAAATTGGTAGGTCTATTGAATCTACCTCAATCCTGAGAATTTTGGCAGTCTGCTTGGTGCAGCCAGACTGCTGACTGTTGTTACAGATAGAAAAGAAAGAAATCTGCTAGAAAATAGAGGAATGAGAAATATTGAGGGAAAGTGTACTAAGGGAAGAGATAAACATTTCAGAAAAATGAGGAAGAGTCATGACTCTAGGCAATGATGGTGGTGGTTGGGGGGGCAGCAGCCCCACCAACACACCTACAGAAAGCACCATCATGGCCATAGCTGTGATTAGTGTCAGGCTGGTTTTTCAACATGTGCAGACTAAAAAGCCATTTGCAGACCAAGATGTCTCTTGGGTAGAAGTATTTAAAGACATAACTGTGGACAGAAGATAGAAGGAGTGAAGTCTGTGTTATGTCTTGCCCTGTTATACAGCAAAGGGATATGCTATCCTCTATACATGGCTATGTAGTGAATGTTGTGTCCATTTCAAGTCTCAGAACAAAGTTAATTTAAGTGACTGAGCCATCTCTTGATGAGTTCTGTAAAAGACACAGGAAAAAATAATACAAAATACTGTCAGGCACATGAAGAAATTAAGCAGAAAAAATGCCTGAAATTATGCTTGAAATGAAATTATAAATGGTTGTAATTTGATAGGATTATTATATACAAATCCCAAAGGTTTACTTTTCTTCTTTTTACTCAACTTTGCAGACCCAAAACCCTCACCATGTTCAAAGTAATAGCCATTACCACAGGGCATTTGTTTTGATTATAGGACCATGCAGACAAAGGATCCATAATCAAATCTTAGGTACTTCTTACCCCCGTGCTTCAAAAGGCCAGTCCCCAGGATGGCACCTATCCAGATGATAATGCATCATTGTCAGATTGCTCTGGTCTTGAGCTAGTGCTGGCCAGTACAAAAAGATTGCTGCAGGAATTAGGTCCCTGAAATTTCATTTTAATATTGCTGATTTCTGTTGTGATAAGTTATTAAATATTAATTATCAATGTCTCTCCTCCCTTTTACAGTGAAATTCGAAATCTTAGAAACTTGGATTACATAGATCCAGATGCCTTTAAGAACCTTCCACTTTTGAAATACCTGTAAGTATTTAGTATCTGTAACAAATTGGTACTTAAATCTCACAGATGACTCTACATTATAGCACTTTTGTGAGTTTGCATTTGATTTTGAAACTGATTGCCCTCTTGCTTTATTCTAATGACAGAAAGCCAGCAAGGGTAGGGGTTGGAACCCTTACTACTGAGAAAGGAAAACACGTTCACAAATTCATCAGTAGTTTTCCCATTTGTCATATCCATTAAATATCTAGAATACACTAATATTCCTTGGAAAAATTCCACAGCTAGCTCTTTTCTTGTGATAAGTGCTGTCTTACACTATTTTTGTAGGAAATAGTGGAAAGAAGGGACAACAGATATATACATATCTTTAGTATTTACTAGACATTTGCAGAGGGTTTTAAAGCAGACCTGTCAGCCAAATGTGAAAAGCTCACATACAGACACGTGATTTCATATGACCTCTATGGCAGGTCATATGAAAAAAGAAATCCTGAAAATTTTCCATGATTTTCTAAAGAAACTTCTGTGATTTTGAGTAATGTTTGGAAGAAAGGCCTCTGTGTGTATGTGGTGGGGGCAGTGGTAAGGAGGAAAGATTTGTCCAGGTTTTTCCTATAGATGTGAAAGCAATAAAAAAGAAAGTAGCAAAAAATTCAATTTCAGGAGAATAGTTTTAAAAATCGAGATCTACAATTATTTTCACTCATCAGGAGTTCATAAAGAAGGGGCTTTAAGCATTTCACATTTTAAGACAGTTTCCCTTTTTAGAGCTATATGAACAGCTCTTAGCCTCAATGAAAGATAGAGGATTTGGGGGTCCAGACTATTTACTGAAGCAGCCCTAATCTCTCAAGTTAAAATAAACCAGAGTTTCAATTATTTTCTTCCTATCAATCTCACAAGATGCTTCCCTCTGCAGATCTGCCTGGCTGTCTCATTAGTCTGTGTTCTCATTTTTTAGGTTCTATTATTTATTGTAAGTCTGGTATTTCAAATTTTGTATATTTTCCATCCTTCTATTTTGGACAGTTGATCACAAATGAATTGACTGACAATAGAGAGGATGCAATAACCATCCTGCCCTGTTGAACACTTAAAATACATTGTTTGTTGTTGTTCACTGATGCAGTAATTCTTTCTGTTTCTCCTCTCTTTCAGTGGTATTTTTAATACTGGACTCAAAGTATTTCCAGAGCTCAACAAAATCTATTCATTTGATGTGAATTTTTTGCTGTAAGTATCTGTCCTCAGACCACATGAAAATGTATAATGAAGGTTTCTGATTTCGAGAAAAGTATAATTTTAGTCTGACAAAGAAGTTTTCCTCAGGCAATATTTCAATGACCATTAGCACCAAATCTGGAAAATGCCAGGTCATCTCGCACTATATGTTTGACCTAAATTAGAGACATGGACACACAGCACATTCACGATACACAACTTCTACAGGCCCTTTGCTTTTATTTTGTTCTCGGTTTCGCAATGGCAGGGCAATACCTGAATTAATATGAAGTCAGACTAGTGTAACACACGGGCCCTGAGCTGGCGTACCTCCTGCTAACATCAAGTCATCCTATCAAAATTCTTCTAGCAAATTTGTGCTGACATGGTGAAGCAAACTGCAGAACAATTTCTTGAAGAAAGAGAATGGGAATGCAAATGGGGACAAGGAGGTCTCCCACTATTATCCTTAAAGGCATTTCAGAAACAAAGAGTCCTGCTTTGAACTCTAAAATAAGCAGGAGTTTCTTGCTATTTGAAAAGCACAGACAACACCCACCTGTGTTAATCTAAGTTAGAATTTTGGGTTGCAATCAAGCTGAGGAGAAGAGTAGCTCAGAAGACGACTTGCAGGCTGACAGAAGGTAAAAGTATCTTGGTCACTTCTTGGTCCCAGAGAGGAGTTAGAGATCTTATATTGTAGCAGTTTTCAGCTGGGAGAGGCTTGAATGCTGGATGGGCTAGGCAAAAGGCAATTAAAAATGAGGAGTGTTATGTTAGAAGGTGATTTGCGAAGATGTGATTGTTGATCTACCACAGCCCTTGTTTCAGTGCTGCTAATCTGTATTTTTTTGTCAAGAAGGGTCAGTTTCTACTGCATTTATAGTCTGCCACTGGCAAGATGAACCTCAGAGCAACAGACAAATGCTGCTTGTTTTGCTAAAAAGGGTAGACATGTAGGAAGCAATGAGATCTTCCCTTCCAAGGATCTTCTGAGACCAGAGATAAGCTTTGTTCTAACACATTCACCTTGGCTGTAGGCCTCCAAGATTGAAACCTGAGTCAGTCAGAGCTCTAAATGAGATGTAAATGCATCTTAAGGAATAATAGGGAGTTTCTCAAAGACCAGAAGGGCTTCAGCTTAGATTGAAAACTTTACTTAGATCTACTTCTACTTGGTAGAGAGAACCAAGAATTGAACAGGCTAGATGAAACAAAGTGCTTTATATAATCATCTGTGTTCTTACTTCCAACTAACTCAGTGCCTTTCCAAGTGGCAGAAAGCCAAACACTCTTTTACTTCTGCTTTGATATGTTTTTAATAGCAAAAACTAACGAAAGATAAATACAGGTTTTATATTCTGCACAGAGTTTCTAAAGAATAGACCTGCACTTTCAAGGAAGATAGTTTTATGATATATATTTCTAAATATTGCTATTCAATGAAAGACTTTTTGTTTCATCCATCAAGAAAAAGATGTTCTTGAAAAATAATAGGTTTCTAAATAATGAATAAGGTGTGGCTAGGGGAAACCCATTCATTATATTCCTATTTGCCTTTGAGGTCAAGCAACTTACAAGTAAACATTTATTTAGAAAAAAAATGAACCAACCTGCAAAATGTCAAACCCAAATAACTTGTGGTGGAAACCACCTATCAGTGAAAATTACTTGGAATGAAAATGGCTGTAGTACTGTTCAGTGTTAGCACATACATATGCACAAATGGAGCACAGAAAAGGAATGAAGTTATTTCTGGCACATGGGTAATTGTTAGGACTTCTCAGCTCCCGGACTTTATGTGGGGGGCTTATTAGGCCATACCTAATCCACAAGCTGAAGAAAAAGAAAACTTCGCACGATATTTTCATTTCCAGACTATAATATTATTCAGGAAAATCCAAAAAAAGGCAATCAAAGACTTTGCTCTGCCCTTTATTTCTACCAGCTTTTTCCTCTCTTCTTTCTCCAGTTTAGTAATAGTAATCTCTTTAGTTTTTCTTTCTCCTTTTTGTTACAACAGAATTTTGGTCTGAAGATACATAGTACTTATTAAGACTGCAGAGTAGGAGTAAAAAAAAGTATTTAAGAAATGAGTAGTGAAACACTCCTTTGGACAAGAGGTGAGAAGAGTCAGTAAGTTATTTCACTTACTAGTGAAAGAGATGTGCTAGATGCACTTCTGCAAAGTAAAATGCCTGTTGTGAATAATGTATTACCTGATATCTGAATCTAGAGAGCAGGCTTTCAGCTCTAAAGCCACATGGGTTGTTCAATTGACACTGCAGCTAATGCTTACTCAATCTGCTAATTCTGTGGCTCATGAGACCAGGGACCTGTCTGTGCCATTATCACACAGGCTGGCACACCTCACCAGAACTACAAAACCCATTCATTTACCTCATGAGCTGTCTTCCTGGATGCTGGAATATGCTCAATTCTTCATCCAACGTGTATCTTCTGGCCTGAGATATATCTCAACAGGTTATTCTTTTAAACTTATTTATTTGAATAAAAAAAATTAATATTATAATATAATAAATAGGACAATGTTTATTTTATATTAATCTTAAAATACATTAAAATTAATTTATTTAAATAATTACATTTTAAGCTTCTATTTATTATCAAGGCAGAGAACAATTAATAACAAAGCTGTTCTCCAGATGCTCCATCAGGCAGATGTTTGATTGTGATATTTTGTCTCCTTTTTCAGTGAAATTGCAGATAATCCTTATATGACTTCAGTGCCTGCAAATGCTTTCCATGGGCTTTGTAATGAATCTCTAACCCTGTAAGTTCTTCCAGTTTAAGTCACAAGGCAATTACCTCTCTGGTAATGCATATGGTAAAATGTTTTGAAATAAGATTTTTCCTGTCCTACTCTCCAGCAGTTTGCAACAGAGAAGCACCACAGACAGACAGTATCTATATTCTAGTTAGCATAAATTCTGTACTTTGACAGATATTTACATCAGTCCTGCTCTTTTCTTGAAACTGGTTTGACTAAAGTGGTTTTGTTTTTCTATGACCCTAGTGCCAGTGAATCGTTATATATGAAAAAAAAATCAAAGGAGAAAGTCTGCAAAGTTCTCCCCCTGTAAAGCTACAGCAGGGTTGTAACTGTGTCTTACTTTTTTTGCAACCTGAGTGGTACATGCCATGGAAATTGTGGATGGCAAACATTAGAAGAGTCATATTTGAAAGAAAATTGTTAAATAAAGTTCAGTTATGCAAGTCAGTCAACGTGAGCAACAAGAAAGGGCTGCTGATGGGAGTGAAATTACTGCAATGAGTTATGACCTGAACTGGGAGGAAGACCATTAGAATGTGAACAGATGAATTCTAAAGAAATTTAAAAAAAAATATTTTGCTCTAAGGGAGTAAAAGAATGAATTCTAAAAATTTAAGGCATGTCTGATAGTAAAAGCAGACCTTTTTTGCTAGTTGTTAGTTCTTTTAGCCTTCCTTAATCAGTCCTAGCAGGATTTTGTTTCCTTGCTTTCATTTAAGTGTGGGAAAATTACAGCAAAGTGGTTTAGTCTATCATTGCTGTAAAAAGAGCTAGAAGATGGCACACCTGCCACATTGCATCCTTGATTCAGGTGCACTCAAGAATGCTTCTGGGCATCTGTTGGACGTCGCACAGTAACTACCGCTTCCTCAAGAGACTAAAATTAGCTTATCCATATATATGCTGTTGCAAAGAAAAATAATGCATAAGATGCTAGGTATTCATGTATTGAAGCAGCCCAAAATACACTGATGTAATTGCTTTTTTGCTTGCAGTAAACTCTACAATAATGGCTTCACCAGTATTCAAGGCCATGCTTTCAATGGGACAAATCTGGATGCTATGTAAGTAGCAGGTAATTCTCTTCTTTCAGAAGAAAAAAACCCAAACTTCTCTGCTTATTTGAAGCTCTGAAATATGTATTTTATTTTAATTACTTTTAGGGAGCAAAGAGAGGATGTCAATTTCAGCCAGCAATAACAATATCATTGCTTAATGTCTTTTGCAGTGTGCTTTCATTTAGTATGTATATTTATAGCTCAGAAATAAAATCATGGCAAGTAATTCCATTTTGAGTTTTGTGCTGGTTTGAAGCTACAGTAAAACTTTTTTTGATCAGTAACTTTTCTAAGACAATTTGGAAGATAATTATGTCTTTTTATGAGCCCAAAGTGCCCTGGCAGCCAGAAGGGCCAGCTCTGTCCTGGGGGGCATCAGGCACAGCATGGCCAGCTGGGCAAGGGAGGGGATTGTCCTGCTCTGCTCTGCACTGAGGCAGCCTCACCTCAAGTGCTGGGGGCAGTTTTGGGTGTCACAATATGAGCAGGATATCAGACCCTTAAGTGTGTCCAAAGGAGAGCAGTCAAGATGGTGAAAGGCCTTGAGGGCAAGACTTTTGAGGAGTGGCTGTGATAACTTGGCTTGCTCAGTCTGGAGAAGAGGAGGATGAGGGGGAGATCTTGTGGCAGCCCACAGCTTCCACAAGGGGGGCAGCGCAGGGGCAGGTGCTGATCTCTCTCTGGTGTCCAGTGATAGGGCACAAGAGAGCAGAATGGACCTGCATCAGGGGAAGTTCAATTGCACATTGGATGAAGGTTTTTCACCAAGAGGGTGTCAGTCACTGGAACAGACTCCCCAGGGGAGTAGTCACAGAACACAGACTGTCGGATTTCAAACTGCATCGGAATGATGGTCATTGTCTCAATTTTGTTTTTTGTTATCCTGCAAGGACTAGGGAGTAGGACCCCATGATGCTTATGGGTCCCTTCCAACCTGATATGTTCTATGATTTATGATCCTAAGTGAATCCTACCAGAGACTGGCTATGACGAACTAGTCAATCAAATTTAAAAAGAAAACAAACAAACAACAAACAACCAAGTTTTTTGTCAACAACTATTAGGCACTAGTCTAATAAAACTAGACTTGTGTTCATAGGTTTATCTACCAGCAGTAAAAATGGTTTATTACAACAAACAGTTTTCTCCAAATTAAATCATATGACATTTACTTGGAGCAGAGCACTACTCTAGATGTTCAAGGCAAACTAGGGAGCTGAACATGAGCGCTAAAGCCTTTATCTGTTTGATAAACTACACTGAAATTTCTAAACTAATTTTCTGAAGTAGTTTGGTTACTAGATGACAGGATAAAAGTATAATTTTGCTAAGTGCAAGCTTGGAAATTTGTTGTTCCTAGCAGTAGCATTAAGTTAATGCAAGAGGCAAATACTTAGTTTTCTCTATTCTGACATTTCTAACTTGAATTCCTGTTTATCTACCACTGTATAGTCAAGGAAGTACCTGTTTTACTCTGGGTCTGGTCCAAGAGCATTTGAATTTAACAAAAAATAGGAGCAAAAATAAACTAACAGAAAAAGAGTGGTGGAAATTTGAATGTGTTTTGCATGATTATCTTTAGGACAAAAATAAGTAACAAAGCAAAACAATCAGAAACAATAATAAATTTTTGGCAAATTATTCAAAGATTTTGTGTTACATTCATAAATCAGAAGACATTTTGGGAATCTTGGAGGCTATCTTCCACTATGCATTATGCCTTTCTACCACTCTTGCGCTATTAAAATGCCTATGTAATTAAAGGGAGCCAAAAAAAAAAAATGCAGGTATAGGTGAAAAACCATGGATAAAGGGTTTCCATTATCATACCGAATAGTGGCACTACCTAGTTGATCTTGTCATTCAACAAGGATCGGTGTTTAACAGCAAACCACAGTATTGCTGTGTAAGTTTTATAAGGGCAGGGAAGTAAGGAACCAGGAATGAAGGGCTGAAAATGACACTTTTACTGAAAAGCAGTCACCTGACACTTGAATCCCTCATCTTAACCCATCATTAAATTCCATAAACTGCATTACTCCTGCAAAGCAGTGCTGCCTCATCCATGTTTATTTCTGTAAGGTAATTGGTGAGGAAAGAAGAGTTTTTAAAAGATATTTTCAGTGAATGGCAAAATATATTTGTGATGAGGTTTTACAGAACTTTCTAAATTACTGAAGTGGAAAGTGTGCGATCTCAAAATTTAATCACAAAAATAAACTCCAAAAGAAAATATATACTTTAGTATACACTTTCAGGGTTCACTTATAATGCTTGGCACAGCTCAGAGTTAAAATAAACAATTGTGTGGAAAAAGCATATTATGAATCCTTAGTGCTGCTCCCTAACCAATGCATATTTTTTGCCTGTTGTTCCTTTCTTTAACTTTCATTTCATAATCCAGCTGGATACATACGTTTTACATAGCACTTGAAACGTCCTGTTAGTGTTTCGTGCCCTTAGAAGGTCCTGCTCAGCATCCTGCAGTCATGGTGTTTTCTGCTGTGGTTGAGACTTAATGCAATATTCTTCCCACTTACACTGGACCCTGAGGCCATAGAGACTGTTAGATACAAGTATAGATGGTTTACTGCTCTGACTGGATTGAAAAATGTGGAAAAGGGCCTTCATTTACTTACAGCACAACAAAACCATCAGCATCTCCTACTCCAGATTCCGCACTTACTACTCCAGATTTCCTGCAGTTTGCACTGCAGTATTCATGTGTATCTGATTGCCATCCACCAATTCTCCAAAATTACAATTATTCTAGTGTCCCCACTGAGGCCAGATATTACACATCAACCATGTGATTTCTAAAACTACTAAAATTTGTTTAGACACGTATATCACTGTTGTGGTTTCCTCTTCTGCAGGGAATTTAAATGACATTCTGTATCATTTAGTTATCAGTAGCAACAGGATTAATGGCGCTTTCAGAAGAAACTGACTCTGCATAAGCTTTCTTTGTCAAATAAGTATTTACCAAAGCCTTATTCTTTCAATTGAAAAGCAGTACCTATCAAAATAGAAGGGCTTAAACAACTGAAACCAATTAGCATCAGGAAACTGTACATGCTGATGGGCCTGACTCATTGATGTGAAAACTGGCAGCTAACACCGCAGCCCCTCCTTAGTAACACATGGTTCTGAACTTCCCAAAGCCTCTAACTGTTTCTATTTGTAACTTTGCAGATTTTTATCAGGCATATCAGCTATTATATTTCAGGTTTATTAGTCACTATGGTGCTCAAACATCAGGGGAAAATATTTCAAAATTGGACAAGCAATTAACTGGTTGTATAATAGTGTCTAGTTACTAAAACAGACAGGTTTTATTAGGTTAAGCAGGTTTTTGTGTCCTTCAACACGACAACCTAGATGTTGAAATCTTGGATTAATTCTAAACTGTTGCTCTGGTTTTAATTTTTGTATTCGTTTTGCAGACAAAATCATAAGGAAATTTGCACACTAAAGGAAATGTTCACAACTACAGTGTGCCATTTACAGAGTATGAAAATCAGTTCTCAGAAAACATAAACACCAGGTGATGCTAGAATGCCATGTATTTATAAAGAATGAAAGCTTATTTCAAACAACAGATGAGAAGGTGATGTAAACTATTTTCCTCTGTAAGAAACAAGGCTTAAGGCATGAGTAATGTCCAATGAATAACATGCCAGAAGCATTATTTGGCTCCCTAAGACTTTCTGTTGTGTAACCCAGATGAAGTGCATTTACTTCTCATTTCTCGCTGTGGTGATCAATATAAGCTTATATCCAGTGAATGTTGTGAAAAATTTGCCAATGACTTCAACCAGGACAGGATTAGAATATTTACTTAACTTTTTCCATACCACGGCTTGCCAGCTGGGCAAGGGAAGGGATTGTCCTGCTCTGCTCTGGTGTGGACTCACCGTCAGCAGTTTTGGTCACAATATAAGACAGATATTAAACTTACAGAGAGTGTCCAAAGGAGGGCTGGATGGTGAAGGGCCTTTAGGGGGATGTATGAGAAGCAGCTGAAGTCACTTGGTCTGTTGAGCCTGGAGCAGACTGAGGGGAGACCTCATTGCAGTTAAAACTTCCCCCTGAGGGAAAGAGAAGAGAAAGACACTGATTTCTTCTCTGTGGTACCCAGTGACAGGACCTGAGGGAATGACCTGAAGCTGTGTCGTAGAGGTTTAGGCCAGATGTTAGAAAAAGGTTCCTCTCGCTCAGAGGGTGGCTGGGCACTGGAACAGGCTCCCCAGGGAAGTGGTCACAGCACCAACCTGACAGAGTTCCAGAAGTGTTTAGACAACACTCTCAGGCACATGATGTGACTCAGGGCCCTTCTTTGCAGGGAAGGAAGTTGGATTTTGGTGATCCTTGTGGGTCCCTTCCAACTCAGAATGTTCTGTGACTCTGTGAACTTCACAGACACCCTCTGACATCAATTGTAACCACCTTCCTACTGCACTTTTTATCTTACTAGCTACATCACAAGCTAGGTTGTAAATGTTTTTATAATGGGGTACCAAACATCCTACACTTTCCTTGCTCTTCTTCTAACAAAACTTTGATCTTAACTTTTGGTCTGTATAAAGAAATCTCCACTTGACTACAGAGATTTTAAAGCATTTAAAAATTTTACTGAACTCACAACATGGAGGAAATTGTTTTCCTGTTAGTTCATTATGTGTTCCATCATGTAATTCCCCACACCCCATTCTGACAAAAGAAAACAAAACTTTTTCACCTCATCCTCATACAGATGTACTTGAAGATACACTGTGTATGCATGTGTATGACAGTAAGAGAAAAAATTTGGAACAAAGATAATAAATAAATTAGCAAAGTAAATTATTTGTTGAGGAATTTAATTGCTTTTCGAAATGGAAAACCTGTATTTTGTTTCTTGGGTACACAGAAAATGAAGTAACTGATTGTGCTTCAATATGTGGTTGGGAATGGATGGCCTTTATACATACTGCTTCTGTAAATCTGTGCAGGCAAGTAAACTCAAGATCTTTGGTAACCTGTGGATAACTACTTCCAAATCACTGTATTTTGTTTGTTCCTTCAGCTATCTGCACAAGAACAAATATCTCAAAGATATCAATGATGATGCGTTTCTGGGAGTGCACAGTGGACCAACTCTACTGTAAGTAGGTGAAAATGAAGTAGAGAAAGCTTTAAAAATAATACTGTTTTAGTTTACAATTTCTTTACAACCATTAGCATCAGAGCAGCAGGGACAGGAATGGCATGTTTACAAAAATAATACCAGCAACAAAACCTGTGCTTTAGGGAACTGATTTATGAAATGCTTGCATCCTACATTATATATACTGCTCCTACCAATTATTCTTATGGAAGATTCTGTACTACAACCTGTCTTATGGCTGTACAATTGTAATACAAAAGGAGGACTCTTGTGCCACACACATAAAGGAAATTGAAAGAGAGGGAAAAATAATTTTAGACAGAAAAATAGTTACTTCTGATGCTTTTCTTTTTTCTCATGTTGTCTTCCAGTCTGATTTTATAATCGTCCAAAGAACTTTTCACTAAAATTAGGAATCATAATACAGAATGAAAATAAAACTTTAAAGAAGTTAAGAACTTCCAGAACAATCACATTTCGTGACTCAAATTGTCTAGTATGTAATGTAGTGCCTCTGACTGATCACAAGAACTGAAATACTGAAAGGGGAATTTCTTCCTCCACTGCAAAACCAGATGATGCCAGTAGTGCTCAGTCCACGTAAGAATAAGTTTTACTTTCTGCTATTCAAGAAAACAGCTTATACATAGCAGAATAACTGTATTTTTCTTGGAAGGAATCCTAGCAGCTACCTGCAATAACAAAAGGTGCAGAAGTCATTTTTCTTTCAGAATCAGTCTGGCTCCAGCAGGTGAGAACTTGCAGAAGCACAGATTTTTGACTCTTGATTATTGTGGGTATTTAAAGCATCAGTGTTGTTATGCTGGACAGGTGAACAAGTAAAGATATGCTGCAGAAGGTTGTGGGTGGCTAATTGTATGCTGTAAGAGCCAGGTAAGCTTCCTAAGCAAAGGCTAGCTTGGAGATGTATCAGCTACACAAAACCTCTTGGTTTAGGGGCTAGAGATATCTTCCTAGGACATGGATATCTCACTGTACAGAAGTTCCTTTTTACCCTGATTTCAAGTTAGATATCTCAAATGACTTGAATTTTTTCTAGTCTTCCATAACTATTGTGCTATCCCAGCTACCATTAATCCTTGATCTCAGGACATGTTTTATACTTGCAGTCTAAACAGGCAGCTATCCATCTCCTCTTAGAATGATATACCTTAATGGCTAATACGAGTTCTATCAGTACTTATAACTAAAGAGAGATGTGGTGTTTACTATAGTGTCATTACAGAAAGAGGTATCGCTTCTCAAAGGCAGAGGGCCAGAAATGGCATGTGAGCACAGTGGAACAACAGCGGATTAAAAAGCCAGAGTATTTCACATTATGATACTTTGAGATGCAAGTCCTAAGATAAAGCTCCTAGGACGGTGTCCCAGTTTAACACTGGCCTGCACCTCAGCTCCACACAGCTGCATATTTGCCCCTGCACCCAAAGGGATGAGGGAAAGAATTGGAAAGGTAAAAATGAGAAAAATCATGGGTTGAGATAATGTCAGCTTAATAATTAAAAAAGGGATGTTGAAAAAAAAAAAATGAGAGGGGGAAGAAAACAAACCAAACCCAAGAACAACAAGTGATGTAACAAAAACAATTGCTCACCACCAGCCCACAGATTCCCAGCCAGTCCCCTGGCAATGGCAGTCCTGGCAAACATCCACCCAATCTTTACTGCTGCGCATGATTTGATAAGGTCTAGAATATCTCTTGGTCAGCTGGGGTCAGCTGTCCTGGCTATCCTCTCCCAAATTCTTGTGCACCCTTAACCTCCTCGCTGGTCCGATGGTGTGAAAAACAAAAAAATGCCTTGACTGCATGTAAGTACTGCCGAGGGACAACTAAAACATCCCTGTATTATCAACACTATTTTCACTCCCAAATCAAAAACATAGCCCCATACTAGCTACTGTGAAGAAATTTAACTCTATGCCAACCAAAACCAGTCCAGAAGTCATAATTCAAGATATTAGCTTTTAATTTTATTTTAATGTAATTTTAATAGCAGCTTAGGGGCTTATGTTACCCACAGATAACCAGGAATTATTCTGCATGTGTGATGTAGAAAAGGTTTGCCATAAAATGAGCAACAATTTAAAGTGGAATCCTTCCACCTGGACAGATCTCTTAGCTGACCTTCAGGAACTAGAATTATTCTAACAGGAATAGAAGAGTTTCTGAAACTCCCACATATGCATTACCTTAAGTGGGCTGAAGTCAAAAAATGAAAAATGAGTGAAAAACCTAGTATTTGTGGTTGTGTCATGTCAATGGCCATTAACAACTTCCACAAGCAACAAAAATGTTGTTGCAATTGGTGCCCTAGTATGCACACCCACTATACCGTCATGACCAATGAGTTATTTACAGAGAGATCACATATTTATTAACTCATGTAACAGCCTGAAAAGTCTGACCAATACAGCCCTTCCATATTCCCTTCGGCAGTGTAAACAACTTAGTTTGTTATAAGGAATAGTTTATTAAGTCATTCTTGGTTCAGGCACCTCAGTGTTGTTAGCTGACCATTTGATCTTCCTCAAAATAAAGTTTACTTCCAAACTGTTTCATCTTGAAAATTAACTCTATGGAAAATGATTGGGAGAATATTGCTTTTAATTTTTAAAATTAAATATATTGAATGAAATATTCAATGAAATAATGAATTTTTTCCTGGGACAATGAATGACATTGCTTATAGTGGCAGCAGTATTGCACAAAAAAAAATAAATTCAAAAAAGGAACATTTATGGAGCTCTAAAGAGAAATTCTATCTTGCCTCCCTATCAGAGTGGCAGAACTTATTGTCTGGAGTTCCCTATATGCCCTCTTCAAGTGAGATGAGAATTTATGGTAGTTGGAACACGTGCCCCACAGACTGTGCTTTTTTCTGATCAGGATTTCAGCAGCAACAGCAATTTAAAGGCTGAAATAGAGACCATGGATCCACCCTAATGGGGTAATGTTCCATTTTGGCCTTAAAGAAACCCAATGAGAAAGATTTAACTACAAAGAATTGTGCCTCGCTATATGCTCTGTGAGTTTGGCCATGCTCTCAGACCACCTAATTAAACATACTTTAATACTGAAAAGCTACGGTTTTTTTGGTTTTGTGGTTTTTTTTGGTTTTTTTTTGTTTTTTTTTGTTTTTTTTTTTTGTTTTTTTTGGGTTTTTTTGTTTTTTTTTGTTTTTTTTTTTCCGAATTTGCAGTTTACAACAGCAGAGGAAGCAGGGATTGTGATCACTGAATAGAGGATAACAGAGGTCAGCAATTCTGGTTCCTTTGTCACTGTTGCATACTCAGATGTATGTGGATGAACAGGGAGGTCACAGATTGCTCTCTTTAGAAAATTATTTTAAGAGTATGATGATAGTAAATTGCTCTTCACCTCAAAATGAAACCTTGGCAAGGATTCCGCAACTCCGTGGACCTGATTTACTAAATGCAACAAGGGCTGCTGCCTAGAGCAGAAGTTCAACAGAGTACAACAAAAATACAATCAGGCTCATTATTCAATTAGCTTTTTACAAAGCACATGGTCCAAACTGAAAACGTTACAGTCACACAAGATACATGTAAGTAGTTAATTATCTGTAGAATACAGAATTGCTCTTTAAAGCACCATAGATTTCCCAGTCTAGGAACGGTTCCTCCCAAGGGACACAAGCAAGTCTTTGAGCAAGAGGAGCACTCTGTATTTTGCTAATCAAACAATGTTTATTTTTAGACTTAAAAAAAATCTTTCAGTAGAGTTAAAATAGTATCTGAAGTTTAAGCCCATCTATTATATATTTTATGCTTTATCTATTCCAGTACTCATAAATTTGTATAGGATTAGGCAAAAATTCTCAATTGTATTATGATGCATTCAATCTAATTTTCTTAATCACCTGTCTATTAAATTATTGCTATTATTGGATTTCATACTACAATTGCATGCTTCCAGCAATGAAAAGGATTATTGACAAAAGTTATTATCACTTAGATCTAGTTCTGAAATAGTGACTTCATAAAACCAACAAAGAATTAGACCAAAATTTAATAACCCAAGAAAAAAGAAAAAAAATCTGAGCAACTGAATATCTTGGATGATATCTTGAATATCTTCTGTAATATACAGCTGGTTCAGAAAACAAGATCTCTGAATTCATAAGCTATGTTTTATTCCCACATTTATCTGAACCTCTCCAATGTCTCTTTAGCATTCAATATAACGTGTATATTTCAGCTAAGATAAGCAACAGCCTAGAAACATCACATGAGATTCACAAGAAAATATGTGAGGACAAAACAAAACTGCTACCAAGCCAAAATGTTGAGAGTGGTCGAGCGCACTTTGGTTGCCGTTCTGTCTCACAGTGTAGAACTCTACACAACCACTTCCAGTACCTGAGTGGGTTCTAGACCATGCCTACTTAAAAGCTGAAGTCTGGTCTGGCTCTAGGCTAGCTGTGAATGGTGCTAGCCTTTTCCACAATCCTCAACATTTGACACTTTCCACAAGCGTGTGTCTGCCTGGTTTCTGTCTCAGCCTTGTGGGCATTTGTCAAAGGCCTTGTAGAAGTCCCTGGAGACTTTGAGCAGATCATAAGCACAACACTCATAGAAGTTTGTAAGGCAGGACTTATTTTAACAAAAGCCCCTTACATGCTGACTTTCCCCAGGTGTATCATATTCAGTGGTGGCTTGTTTGCTGCCTTTCTGCAGGACAGCAAAGCTAAAGGTTCCACGACTCTTTTACCAATTCAACTACTTCCTCCTCCAGCTGCTTCAGAACTTTTCTGGTGAAAACCATCCACTCCTTGTGACTCTTCTTGGTGAAAAACATCCAGTCCTTTTATCAGTTTCCTGCCTAGCCTCTTTTATGGTCACTTTTTGAGACAGATCCTCTTGACAAGTCCATCAGACCTCTTGCCCATTCTCTTGTATTTCTCTGAGGGTGCAAGCTATAGCTTAGCAATGCCAGCAAGACACTCTTCCATGCAACGTAAGCACTGCTGTGTTTAAACATCATCTCAGTTATCAATATGATTAGATGTTAATGAGACATATAACTGCAGCCAGTTACCATTTATCTCAGCAGACCAAAATCTGACCAAGGACTGATCGTCCCTGACTGATTGGGACTGACCACACTTGGCTGATCAGAGCTCGGTAAGAAGCAACAGGACAAGAGGAGATTACCTCAAGTTGTGCCTATAGTCTCTGTGTCTGCATTCATATAGAAGACACATTTTCCTGAATGATTTCTTTGTGTGACAGTGTATAGAATCATAGAATCATTAAGGTTGGAAAACACCTTTAAGATCATCAGTCCAGCCATCAATCTAGCACCCACCATGTTCACTGTGTCCTCAAGTGCCATATCCACACATTTTTTGAACACTTTCAGGGACTGAGACTCCACCACTTCCCTGGGCAGCCTGTTCCAATGCTTTGCAAACCATTCAGTGAATTTTTTTTCCCTAATATCCAATCTATGTGTGGATATAGTCTTGACAACTCCAACTACTTGGATTCACATGGCTCTGAGGATTAGTAATTATTAAGGGCTCTGAGTAATTATTCATAAATATTTTCAATCTAGTTTGAAGAAAGGTGCTATGCTGCTTGAAGTAGATTGCAAATTTGATTAGGTAATCATCAAGTCTAAATTTGTATGGCAAAAAAATCCCTGAGAATCCCACACTTTTCTCTTGGCCAGTTGATGCACACACAACAAAGTGTGCACCTAGCTGGAGTAACTAAGAAATTATCTTCCATTGGGAGACAAATTATCACCAGACTCCCAGGAAGCTTTTTGACTTTCAACAGCGGTGGTACAGAGAGGTGACAAAACTTCTTGCTGGCAGACACCACAAACCAGCAGTTTAGGGACTTCCCAAACTGGGATTTTGGAAACTTCCAAACTTCTGAGCCATTGTGTTTAATATGGCCCATGGATGGGACAAAGTATCTACTCCTAGCCCTGCACCAGAATTAATCCTAAATCAACAAGAACTTCAAGGCATCTGTTCCTGTAACTTTTCTCCAAACTCCCCAGTATAAAGCAGAGTGTTTGAAAACAAAACCTACAATACCTGTCTGCTTAAATATACACCCATCGGCACATACATAAAAGTACTCACAGGATTTGGTAAGATAGAACAGAAATGACATAGTCTTACAACTAATTCTTCCAAGCCCTTTCTTTTCACTGAACTGATGCTTTTTTCAGACTTCTTAACATCACTGGGTAACACTCTGAGTTGCCACAGACTTTGCATGTTCACCTCTGCTCCCTGGGAAATTGTTTCCACTACTGGAGCCCTGGGCTGCTTCTCCCTTCTGTTTGCAGCTCTCCAGGAGCTGCAGCTCCATTCCCTGTACATTGAGAGAAGCTCCTCTCAGCAGCTGTTTCCAAAGCACGAGTCCTTGTCCCCCAGGGTGACAAGAAGTGACCCAGACATTTCTGATAGGAATGTTACACAACTGTGAATAAAACTAATCCAAAAAACTGTACTGTCCTTCTTGTTACTCAGCTTTTTGGCCTACATGATGAACCAAAGCACTGATTTTCACAATGATGCAGCTGTGTGAAAAATTACTCCTTCTCTGATTTTTAAGTCTCTTGCCTCACATTCTTAAGTGTTCCAAAACTCATCTCACAAGAGTGAATAAACATTACCAATCACCTTCTTTACAATCTGCATGGCACTGTAGTCTACTACTACTGCTTCCAGACGTAGCTTTTCCCAAGAGAAGAGTCTTTATCTGTACCTTATTACTTCATTTATAAACAACTTGATACTTTTATCATCCTAACTGCAGCTTTCCATGCTCTTATTATAACTGCATATAGTATTTTTAGAATTGTAAATAATACTTAAGTTACAGTCATACTAGATTTACAAAGTGATTTTTTTGCTCTATTTTCCATTTCTTTCACAAAAATTTTTAGCATCCTCTTTCCTTTTAAAATTACTTAAAGCACTGACATGACATTTGCAGAGGACTCCAAGAACTTTCCAGAGTGCTAGCTAAATTAAGACCCCATTGTCATCCATGTAAAGTTAAAATTGCTTTTTCCTATATGTATTTTACATTCATTAATTTTGAAGCATATTATTTTTCTGGTCAGTCATACTATTGCAGGAGCCTTCTGCTTCTTTAGACAATCAGGTTTAGCTTTCACCACCTTGTATTTCTTTGTGCCAGGAACAAGCTTGTTGCATCTACTCTCACTTCCTTCCCAGACTGTTTGAGTATTTCAGTAGTACCAGTGCCAGCTTCATCTCTGTGGGCCCTGCTGCAATGACCTGAATATTCAGATACCAGTTAACTTTCCATTCTTCCTCTAGCGTGAAATCTTGTCATCTGTTCTCAGGCTTTTACCCCACTCTTATTTTTCAATTAATCCAGGAGAGACATTTGCCTTGTCACATAACCGATTAGTTACCTCAACAGCCCTCGATACCTGATTTTGTCAAGCCTTGATTGAATTCCCAATTCATTGCACAAACAGGATCATCTTTCTTCATAAGCTTGTGCCAGGACATTTTCAAAGAACTCTCAAGTGTTTGTGAGTTTTAATTTCCCCTTCAAAGAGTCTTAGCATCTCTCAGCACAGAGTGTTTAACCTACCTGCAGATAGCTGCCACCACCATGAGGACTTGATGGAGACACATGAGGGTTGCTGAAAGGCCAGCCTTGTCTTGGTAAGATCTGTCCCAAGATCTAACCTACCAAGATGTTTTGCTGCAGAAGAAGAGTTCTATAAAATGTCTCAGAGGGGGAAAAGGACTTAGCAGGGCTTGTTATGGGAATTTTGAACTACACTAGAAGGGGAATGGGGACATATCCAGGCTCAATATAGATAAGGTGTGGAAAGGGGAGAGCTAGAGCAAACTACCCAAGGAGTAAGGAGAGACTAAAGAGGGGTCGACTCCAGTAAATACAAGCAAAGATATAACCACAAGACAGGACTATGGGGTATTCCTTTACACCCTCTCCGGGATACTGACACAATCAATACATCAAAGCATAAACTGGATGATTTGGAAACTCAGCTACTCTGTGATTCTTGAGAAGGTGAAAAGACAGCAGGCAATACACAGACTCTTCTAAGAGCCAGTTCAGACTGTTGGTAGAAAATTAAAAACAAAGATTTATTTATTATGAGGGTTCATGATAAAACAATGCTGAAACAATGTTCCTACCCTAGAACCCTTTTTACAGGTATACTTCTTCACAGATTGTAACTCTAAAAACATCCTAACCTGAAGTGCCACTAGAAGAGGTTTCAGGACAAAGCAAAAACGGAGTAGAAAACACTAGCAGGTCCAGGTAACATTCACCTGGCACTCTGAAAGGAAAGCCACCTCCCCATCAACTGTGCATCATCTCTCCCATGAGTCCCCCTCAGCAGACAAGTAGAAAGCAACAAACATAATACTCAGTTTTCTGAGAGATACAGGATGGACTAAGATAGATTTTTATTTCAGTATATAGAGAACATTCTTTTAGGAATTGCAATGCTTTCTATTAAAGTGTGCCAATAGGTTAAAACAAATCTAAAGAAGTCTAAGGGAATATAACTCTTCCAATGGAAGATGTGATTTCTTTAAAGGATTTTTAAAACTGTGTGGTGGCATATGTATTTGTATCTGGTTTGCTTTAAAGGTGTAATTTTAAAAGTCATTATATTTCTTTATAATTCATATTCTGTGCTATAAGGCATTAAAGTCAAGAGCTTTAAAAGACAGTGAAAATCACAGAGGAATGAATAGCCTACTTGAATTTGAATGGTATCAGAACTTACCAAGGCGATATGAATTCCCCACCTCATTAGGATTCGATTATTATTGTAGAATTCTGTGAAACTCCTGAAGAACTGTAACAACCTCAAAAAAAATCTGATCTAGTCATCCTTTTCTTAGGGACATCTCCAGAACAGCTGTTGCCAACCTTCCAGCCAAAGGATTGGAAAGTCTAAAAGAACTAATGGCCAAAAATACATGGTCTTTAAAGAAATTACCAGCTGTAAAAGTATTTCTTCAGCTAATGCGAGCTGACCTATCATATCCAAGTCACTGCTGTGCCTTCAAGAGCTGGAAAAAAAAAAGTGGGTGAGTTTTACTAACTGGCATTTATTTTTCAAATATATCAGGACAGACAATGTTTTATTAGTAATATAAAAATACATCTACTGGCACTTCTGTAACCATTTTTTCTAGGTATAGACAATGTTCTTTGAAACAGATTACAATTGCAAACTGGCAGAAGAATTTTTTGTAGGACCTTTTGCAACAGTGCCTCCTCTTGTTGAGTCCAGAATTAAAGGGAAAGAAAAAGGAAAAGGGTAATGTGCTACAGCAAAACCTGGAAAAAAGGAGTTGGAGAGGTTATAGGCTCAAGCCTCATTTTCTAACTGAAAAGGTGTTGACTACTGAAAACTTTTTGACTGCAAATACAGCTGCATCACACCATGAGGTAAAGGATTCCAAATTGCTGCACTGCTAGTTAGCTGTAAAGGAGCTACTGAACAGAAATTAGACTGATGGAAGTTCTGGGAGAAATTGAAGAGTGAGCAACAGTGAAAAAGAAAGTAATCCTGTATGTATTATCCAATAAATTATAAACAGTAGAAAAAATGTCTTCTTACCTACTAAGAATGTAGATCTCAAAAAAGATGATTATGGATGCCAAACAAATAAAATTACTACTGAGGATAAAATTAAAAATACAATTAAAAGAAAAAAAGCCCATAAATACTATCATACATTATATGGTCTGTTAACAAAAATATATCCAATCACAGTTTTATAGCTGCATTTTCATTCAGGATGATTTGCTTTTGAAGCATTCCCTTTGTTCACATGCTGTGCACCAGTCAGACTGTAAATGCCAGCAGTGATTTCCTCCTCTATTCTTTCAGGATCCTGGAATACTTGATGTGTAACCAGAGCAGCCACAGCTTTCATAAGAGATCAGTCAAGACTCTCAGAGACCCATTTTACAAAGATTATGTAGAAGAATACACAGACCACACCAATGCTGTGTACAACACAAACACCAAGTTCACAAGTTTTCATGAAAATCACCATTACTATAGTTTTTTGGAAGAGTATGGAGAAGGAAATCTTGGCTTTGGCAAAGAGCTCAAGAACCCTCAAATGGAAGATGTCCAGACCTTTGACAGTCACTATGACTACCCTGTCTGTGGAGGCAATGAAGATGTAATATGCACGCCAGAGCCTGATGAGTTTAATCCCTGTGAGGATATAATGGGGTATCAGTTTCTGAGGATTGTGGTGTGGTTTGTGAACCTGCTTGCCATCCTAGGCAACATTTTTGTCCTTTTCATCCTTCTCACTTCTCATTATAAACTGACTGTACCTCGCTTTTTGATGTGTAACTTGGCCTTTGCTGACTTTTGCATGGGGTTATACCTCCTTCTGATCGCTTCAGTGGATCTCTACACCAGGTCAGAGTACTATAACCACGCCATAGAGTGGCAGACTGGGCCTGGCTGCAACACAGCCGGGTTTTTCACGGTGTTTGCCAGTGAACTTTCTGTGTACACGCTGACGGTGATTACCCTGGAGCGCTGGTACGCCATCACCTTCGCCATGCGGCCTGACCGCAAGATCCGCCTGCGGCATGCCGTGCTCATCATGCTGGGAGGGTGGCTCGCCTGCATCCTGCTCGCCCTTTTGCCACTGGTTGGTGTCAGCAGCTACAGCAAAGTCAGCATCTGCCTGCCCATGGACACTGAGACACCAGTGGCTGAAGCCTACATTGTCTTCGTTTTAATATGCAACATTATTGCTTTTGTCATCATTTGTGCCTGCTACATAAAAATCTATGTCACTGTGCGAAACCCCCAGTACAAGTCAGGGGACAAAGACACCAAAATTGCCAAGCGGATGGCTGTGTTGATTTTCACAGACTTTCTGTGCATGGCTCCCATCTCTTTCCATGCTTTATCTGCCATTATGAACAAACCGCTGATAACTGTCTCCAATTCCAAGATTTTACTGGTACTTTTCTACCCACTCAATTCTTGTGCCAACCCCTTTCTTTATGCTATTTTCACCAAAGCTTTCCGTAGAGATGTGTTTATCCTGCTAAGCAAGTTTGGTGTATGTGAGCATCAGGCTCAAGTCTACAGAGGTCAGACAGTCTCAGCCAAAAACAGCAGTAGGTCTTATGGGCAGAAAATCAGCCGAGGGATAGGGCAGATTCTTACAAGTATTCAAGACCCAGTCAATGATTACCTTCCGGCTGTGACAATGCAGAACCAACATCTCATGGAAGAATGCAAGCAAACTGAGCTACAACATCTCCAAGTAATGCAGCCAAAACCTGGTCAAGAGGTGATTATACATACAGTGACTCAAGTGAAAAGATAATATTCTCCATATTCTTCCCCTTAGATTATGCTTTGCTATGGCTGAAAGTACCTCTGGAGTGGCCTTCTTTTAGACAAACCACTTATTTGAACCTCTTATCAGTGCAGGCCAAAACATATGGTCCTGATAGTAATTCTAGAGGTACATGTGAATGCTCTACCTAAATAGGAAAATTTATATATATATACACACTGAGCAAGTATAAAATATTCCCTCATCTTAAAAAAAAAAAGTAAGAAGCAGGAGACCAACAATAAGACTTGGGGGTACTTACACGACTGAAGAAAAAAATGGACAAAGTTTGATAATTAAAATCATATTTTAAAAAAATTAAAGGTTGAAGCTCTCAAATGCCTACATGTCAAGAGGTTGGGGTTTTTTCTAATAGTAGATTTCTAAAATTTCCACCAGGCCTAAAATGGAAGAGATTTCTTCTCATTCTGCTATCCTGACCTAAAACAAATCTAGTCTTTTGTTTGCTGTTCTTGGTTTAGTTTGGTGAGGTGGGAAAACAAGCTTCTTCTTCATACTGCCTTTGTAGTGGTAAAAGGCAAATTATCACTGATTTTGCAGCTGCTCATAACAGGTAAGAAACATCAGAGCATTTGTGTCCCCTACTATCACTCTCTCACTTTTTGATAAACTTATTTAGGAGCTCATTTATTTGAATTTGTTTTGAAGACCAGGCTACCCAGTCAAGTTAATGATGGTTGTTTGGGTTTTTCTGGATGACTGATCCAGTTATTACCGTATTTCAGTGCTGTTTTATCCGACCATGTTTACTGCTCTGAACACCCTGCAATTCCTGGTTTTTTACCACTTCTGCTGTCCCTACTTACCTCCCTCTTACAGGGTAGAACCTTCTTTGTAACACTTTCTATGCTGAGCTGTCTCAAACCTTGACTTAGACCAAGGGAGTGGATCATACCTTTAGGTTACTTCATGCCATACAATTTACTGCATTGAAGGCTGACTTCTAGCTCCTCCAACATGTTTTAAGAACATCTCTCTATCTTGTAGTGAGAACTGTTACCTGACTTCTGTAACGTTTGCAGCACAACTACAAGAATCACATAGTTATCTTCTGGCTGAGCACAGCCCGGCTGTAGCTGGGACATATGCTCTCCAAAGTGTGCTTAAGAGAATCGATGCTCCGACACAAGGGACAACCAACCCCCAGTCCAAAGCATTAAAGCATCCTTTCTCCATACCTGCTGCTACATGGGGCCAGACCAAGGTCACGCTTGGCTGTGCTCAGCTCATTCATACATCACAAACAAATGAACAGAGGCCTGGCTCTCTATACCTCCAGCAGACATCAGGATTGGGGTAGGAGCTGCCCTGCACCAGCTGCGTTGTTAACACTTGAGTGGCCTGATGGTCTGAGTGTCCAGCTTTGCTGGAGGGATCATACCTGTTCCCAGCCAGCTCCACAGACTGGCTCTGCAGAACTGCTACCAAGGTTACCATGGATCATTTCCCTCATCTATATGAAAGTCTTGGCATAAGAATAAAAAATATTGTGTGAGTATTTGCCTTCAGGTAGGTATTTTTAAATTATTTTGCAATATCTATGCTGGTTTTTGTGGAATTATAGTCTTTGAGGAACAATAATTAAGTTGATCAGACAATAGTCAGAACTTATATAATGTGGGCTAGTAGCATCCAAAAAACCATAATGGTAGAGCCCTTTGAACTGCTGGCTACTACAGCTGGAAACTGAGTGATTGCAAATGCCATGTACATACTCAATTTGATTCTGTATTTTCCAAATATTTAAAACTCAATTTGATTCTGTATTTCTGATTATAAAAGAAGGCTGCTTCAGTGAGTCGAAGCAAGGGCCTAGATTCGCTAATTCCATGAGATGGTCTTATAGAAAATAATCTATCATTGTTAATGCCATTAAAAATACCTACAGTATTTCAGTATAGATTAATTTAGTTGCTTATTTTGGGGGTGAGGCATGTTTCCATTTTAGGTTGATCCTCAGCAAACTCCTAAAGCAAAACTGCTGAAACCCACGCAGATAATAATTTATGACCTCCTCTTCTGTAATCTGGAGTTGTCCAGTGTTACACCAGAAACAAAGACAGCTTCTTAAGCGTGCAGATCAGCAAAATTCCTTACTCTTGAACCAGCTGCATTTGTAATGCTCTGCCCATGTCCGAGAGTCCCATACACACATGGGACTTTTCAGATACAACATCCCCCTGCCAGGTTCTGCCACCCTTCTGATACTGGATTAAAGGGAGGAAAAGTTTCCTGAGTGCCTTTATCTAGTATCTCAGCAGCAGCAAAGAGAATCAAGTTATAATGGACATTTATCCTACAAACTTCACAAACACTATGTACCACTAGAAAAGAAAATCCAAGATTAAATCATATTCTTTTTCAGAAAGAGAGGAAAGACTAAAACAAAATTTATGTTAAAAGTGCTTTTACAAGTACATGGATCTTAAAGCAGAATATTTCTTTCACGGAAACTAGTAGGACTTTGAAAAGATGTAGTATGTTGGACTGGTGCAGGTTGCTTGTAATGCAGCTGTTTGCTGTTACTAATGGATGACAGATATATTTACACATTATTGAACTTTTCTGTCTCTCATCATTGCATGTACATTATGCCTGTTAAAAGAATTCCAAGAATTTTATCAATGAAGTTTGGTATTTCCGGTTTGTCTTGCACAGTCTCTTCTTGTGTTTAACTTGGTAAAAAATATTTTAGCTCTTGGAAAGGTCCAAGCAAATAGAACTTAAATAATTTATTTCCCAGGCATTTTCTTGTAAATGTTTGTATCCTATAGATACTCTCTTCCATTCCTGCTCTGATCAATTCCTTGAGCCATTTCTGAGTTTGCACACACCTTTATGTAATACTTGCTATTTTAAATCTGTCTCAGCAAGTTGTATTATTTCTGGCATTTAGTATGTATGTTCTCTAGAATACTTCAGAAATAATGCAAAGCATGGGAATAAAATGTTTTGTTTGAAATTGAAAGAGGCTCAGCAAGTTTTTTTCAGGAAATTTTAAAATATTTTTCCTATAGAAGAAGTTAATGCTATTTTTTTGCATTCAACTTCATTGTTCTCCTTGGCTGACCTATCCCATGACAGAGTGTCTGATGCAGGTTTGGAGGTTTTACCTCCATCACTAGCTGTGAGAGGGATGTCCTAAATGGCTACCTCAGACAGTGCATAGGGATAGAAAGGAACAGCAGTAGTACTGCTGAGCTCACGGATTCTACGACCATCATTCCTTACATCCAAGATGATCCAAAAAAAAAAAAAAAAAAAGGCAGTAAAGTTGAGTTGGGGCCTTAGTTATGAACACTTGGATCTTTCTCTGAGCAATTTAATGGCTTTCTATGAGCTTTGGTGTCTCCTCCCTCTCCAATAGAGAAAGATGTGGGATTTTTGTAGAGCAAGTACTGGTTCTAGATGACATCATCTGCAACAGGTCAGCTATAGTCAAAATAAAGCACACCCCGCCCTGCTATTGGTATTTGGATTCTGAAAACAGCACAAGCAAAGATAAATTTCACATCGCTGCCATAGCATTTTGGTTTATTAACATAAATGCCCTCTTGCTTCCTTTCTTGTGGGATAAATAAAGTATTAATGCTCACAGTACAGGAAAACCTGTACCAGAAAATCTCCTTAGAAAGAAAAGCTTGATTTGAGTAGAAGCCCTATGCTTATGTGTCAATATGAACCAAACCCTCCCTCCCAGGCTGTTTGGGCAGGCTGATGAGTAATAGCAGCATAATCTGTATTGTTTTTTATCAGATGCCAGGCATCTGCACTCTAAAACCACTCAGTAACCAGATGGTTTCTGGGTTGCTGTTAAAATTGGACCATGAGGCACAAAATTAGTTGGATATTATGCCTTAGGCACTCTCAACCTCCTTTGTAGGGATTCTGAAAACATATGACCTTATACTGGACTTACATGTAGGCTTTGTGGACTAAGGCATCCTGGCGTCCTGTTGAAGGGCCCTCATCATGCCCTGGAACAGAAGATGGTTAAGAGGTCTTAGTGATGCACACCGGGAGATTCTGACAGCATTGTCAACCTAGAAATCCCACTGGTCACTAACACACCTCCATAAAGCTGGAATACTTTCCATCTGTTTAGTCACTTCATCTGACTGGACTTCTTTTTGTGTGACTGGAAACCACGATGTGAAAGTGAACAAATGAAGGCTCTATGAGGTCAATACACAGAGTATTTACATCAGAACCCATCACCTCTAACTTCCTATTCCCATTCCACACCTACCCCCGTGCCTCCATGAACACACATTAGTATGAATTTCCACAGTATCCCAAATTTCTAGATTCCCAGACACAATACCAATCCTGTGTAGTTTTGTAACCGCCTGGCCTTACTTTCCACCCTGAATATATTGGGTAACTATTGCAAAACATGGAAAAGTCTCATGAACTGTAGCACCAGACTTGGACCTCACTGGGGCCATCCAGAACTTACCCTTTCAAGAGTAACTTCTGTGGGATTACTATAAACAACTTGACTCTTACCCCACCTTTTCAGGAGGACTTCTCTGTGTCATCCTGACTATATGCAATGCCAGGGCTTGTACTTGTGGCCATCTCAAGACACATTCTTACTGCTGCATTCCTGTGCAGTTCCACTGAAGCTCGTGAAGCTTTGATAACAAGTTCAAGGAAAAGGAACCCACTCATTTTGGTTCTCAGTTATTTCAACATGCAGCTGTGATGAGGAGCATCCTTGAGGTTTTCTTTTCTCCTAAAGAAAGAAATGTATTGTGAACATCAACTTCATTAACAACCTGTATCTAAGAGCTCACTAAAAAGTCATTAGAAAGTGACTGAAAGGATTGGATTGTTACTTACATTTATACTGGGATACTTTTTATAAGACCTACTTTGCTGCTAGGAACAGCCTGTTTCAAAGACTGGTAACTGGCTGATAACTGGCAAGCCCATGCTGGCTGTCTTACAGCTTCAGCTGAAATGACAATGGCTTTTGAGAAGTGAAAAAAAACTACAGTACTCATTCTTTCATGAAGGCAATGCTGCAACAAATTAAACCTGAGCAGTAACATGAGTTTTAACAGAAACCTTCTCACTGCAGGCTCTGAGGTGTTACCTGAACGCCTGTCTTCCCCATGGCTTGCGGCTGACATATGCAGGATAGCACTGAAATACCCAGCAGCACCAAAGCTGTATTTGTGCTGGTTTCAGTCTGACTGTAGTAGGAATTCCCTAAGTAATATGTGGGTTACTGCTGCTGCCTAGAGGGAGCTGTGGAAACAACAAATGAATTCTTTAGTCAGCTATAGATTTGCAACGAAACCCTGCAACGGTCAGCATAAAGCAGCAAGAACAACATTTTCACTAAAAAAGCAATTAGGAGAGTGTCTGACACACTGGCACTTGGACTTCCCCCATTAGAAGTCCAGAAGGAAAAAAAATGGGTTTTTCAATTCATTCATATGCTTCTCCTTTGACATGAAAGTATACTTGCAATCTCTTTTTTTAATTTTATTTTTTTTAAGGGCTGGTTGCATTATTTTATCTTTTCCTCTGTACAGTTTCCTCTTTCCAGTTTCTCTTTACATCTCCTTCCTCTGCAATTGCAAAACCCCACCCTCTACTTTAAGAATTACTTTATGTTTCCCACCTACTATCTGAAGTGATTTAGGCTACCTGGCAACACAGGAACCTCTGAGAGAAATAAAAAAGCACATATTTTCACGTTTAAGGACATGGAAATCATTTAGGGCAGAAAATGAAAGCTAAAAGATACTCTGAACAAAGATTAACAGCAATTTGATCTGGTAAATTTAACAACTGCTCTACTTTCTCTCTGCCCCCTCCCAAAACCAACTTAAGTGATACATGCAAAAATATCCATGAATATACTTCACCTTTAGATACCTGATTTTTAACACCAGTACCATCATCACACTTATCAAACCCTTTTTCAACTCTTCAAACATACACGGAATTTCAGTAGATGCTGCTTTAATGTTTTAAGACTAGAACTACTTATTAAAATGAGACAAATTAAGCCCACAAAAACCAGGATGTCAGAAATATTCCCAGCACTAATGCTTTTTCTTCATTAAAACCACAAACAAGGTGAGCCCAGGAGGAAAGGGCTTCCATCCTGCAACAATTTGAATTTTCTGAAACAAAAGGCAATCTGTGCCAAACCAAAACCTACAAGCAGTATTCCCAGCAAGTGAATTCTGCAATAAATCCTTTTTTAGAGATGATATACTTCCCTCAACACTATGTTTCCCAGAATACATTACCTGTTGGAACCAGACAGCCCATCTAGAGTCAGCCAGTTGTTCCTCCGAGGGGAAAGGTCTGTATGAAATATTCAGATGCTGGTACAACAGGACACATGAGGAGCCCTATCTGCAGGGGGCTCACAGCAGGATTCCTAGGAGAAATGGGAAAATTCAGGCAGCCAAGAACCTTAGCAGAAAGAACTGCCCTCATTTTGCTGGTCAAAATGGTTTTCCCCATCAAAAGCAAGGGCTGTTCTTTACCTTGACATTAAATCCAGCAGCTCCAGTACTTGTAAAGCAGCGTCCAGACTCTCGGGATTCCAACAGTACCAGATATTTAGAGGGATTTTGCCACCACACTGTTCTCCTTCAATTGGCTCCTCTAGCAAAGGAAAGACATTTCTACCTTGACAGAATCACACATCCACACAAAATTTTTTCCTGTTATGAGATTTTTTATTTTTTCAACTTAATTATAATGCTTGTTTTGGATTTGCTGCTGAAATAAACTTAGCCAAATTAAACACCATGTTTTCAATTTCAGTAAACTTTTATTTACCAAACTGAACTAAAAATGAAAACAAAAACTAGATGTATTTTTTAAATAGTGATCATTAAAAAGCATACTAAAACAACAGTACTTGAACAGCCATCTTCAGAGAGCAGTTTTTGACCTATGGAAGTCAATGGGCAATTCAGTATCATTTGTAATATAAAGCACTATTTGCATTTATTCTCTCTCCGTATTATCTATTTCAGATAACCCTCTTTCAGGTCACACAAGGGCATACCTATTTATACTATGTAAAAAGGCGTAATTACATAGGTACTTTGTACAAAAATAACTGGAAAAGTCTTCATTCTAAAGAAAAAAATGGTCTTAAACCAATTTTTCTGAATGTTATACATCCACAGCGAAGGTCAAATGTGGTTCAACTGCAGTTCATCTGACTGTACTACAGATGCCCTTACCTCCAAAAGGATTAGATTTTGGCATAATCCCATTACTGTTAAAGAGTGCTGAAATCTGCTCTGAAAACAAGGGACAAGTCTTTAACAGAGTATTTTACTAACAGAAGTCTGCATTAGAAAAAACAATACACACTCAAAAGCTGATGCAGTTTAAGACAAGTTGTAAGGAATAATGTACAGTTTAAAATAAATGGGGATATACTGAAAGCTATGGCCCCAAGATACTAATCCTCTCATATCTCTACAATGACAATAAATAAGCCATAAAAATCAGTTAAGAAAATAATGCATTCTTAAATAGACTTGATTTTGGGGAAAAAAAAAAAATCCTTGAAATACTTTGCTTAGCCACAGCAGGGAGAGCACAACTAACATTCAGTTGTAACACTCATCTTTCCTCACAGGAAAGAAATGTAGCTTTTTTTGTGTTTTAACTTAAATTCGCTACTAATTTGTCAGCATTCTGCTTTGCCTCCTCTTTAGTCAGGGTCCTTTTCAAAACCCTTTGGCCAAATCAACAGGCCATTTTTCTGACCTGTTTGTTTCTTATGTGGTGTGCAAGCCTCAACAGCAATGATCTCTTCTGGAAAAACACAGGGTTTTTTAATAATCAATAGTTATTTATCCAGAATCAACTCCCTTTCACGTAAGGCAAATTTTATGGAAAAAGCAGTATCGTATTTTTTTAGATTTAATTCCTTAAGTGTTGAGGGCTGGAGAGCAAAGAGGAGCATTGGGGGGTGGAGGGGGGGGGCATCCTTGAATACTAGGGAAAAAAACAAAACACACCACTCCTCGTGAGTCTTGCTTTGCTATACACTGACACCACTGTAGACAAAAAATTACTTCAAAATCATCATATTCCAAAATACAATCCCCCACAAAGGCAGAATAGCCTACACTTATTTTCTAATTAGAGTTTCAAGTTCAAAATTGAGATTTAAAGATAAATCACAAGTCATGTCTCAAGATACTGCTTTCAGATAGGAACTAAAAAGACGTCACCTGCTTACACTAGAAATCAATTCTGTCAATTAGATTAATTGATGAGGACAAAACCTTATTGATTGGACAGTTATCATCCAAGAACTCTGCATTTTACTTCTCGGTATTTTCTCGCATTTTCACACACAACACAGGATTAATACCAGGATGTCACACAGAATCAGTGGGGCTGGAAGGGACCTCTGGAAAGCATCCAGTCCAAGGCCCTGCCAGGAAGTGTCACCTGGAGCAGGTGACAGAGGAACCCATCCAGGTGGGTTCTGAATGTCTCCAGATAGGAAGACTCCGCAACCCCCCCTAGGCAGCCTGTGCCAGTGCTCTGCCACACTCATTGCAGAGAAGTTCTTCCTCATGTTGAGGTGGAATTTCTTGTGTTTGGCCAGTTCTCCTTTTCCTGTTGCTGGGCATCACTGGAAAAAGTCTGGCACCATACCCTTGACACTCATGTCTAAGATACTTATATGCAGTAATGAGATCCCCTCTCAGTCTTCTCCAGACTAAACATGCCCAAGCTCTCAGTCTCTCCTAAGACAGATGCTCCAATCCCATGGCCATCTTTGTGGCCCTTTGCTGGACCTTCTCCAGTAGCTCTGTGTCGTTCTTGTACTGGGGAGCCCAGAACTGGACATGGCACTCCAGATGTTGCCCCACCAGGGCTGAGTAGAAGGGGAGGATCACTTCCCTCAACCCACAGACCACTGCTCCCAATGCATCTCAGGATACCACTGGCCTTAATACAAAGTTGTTAAGCCAATCCTACCTCAACCCCTAGGCCTTAAGTTACCACAGGGAGAAATCCTTAAACAAATACGCAAGTCTGGCCTCACAATTAAACTGTGAATTTTTATAACATTGTGATGGTATTAAATGTAAAGTCTGCTCGGCAAACTGAACAAGTGACAGTGAAATTACCTGCATGTGATGAAAATCAATTAAAAATCTTCAACATTATTATGCATTAGTAATAAGCCTCATATGTGAAACAAATGCACATGCAAGATAGTAAATGAAGTGGAAAACATTTTTAAATAACATCTTTAATTAAAGTTTTTGCAAAGGCAAAATATTAAACTTAAAATAGGTCTTAGTACATCAAAATACTAAGTTCTCTAATCGTATTCCAAGCATGGCCTTTGAAACATAATATCCTGTATATCACAGAGGAGCAACCTTGATCTGCAATTGTACAGAATGAATTTTACAAACATAATAAATATATTTACCCCCTTACACATAACAGTATATGTACAACAGCAGTTGACAATAGTAGCTCAGAACAGCAAAAAAGGATAGTCCCCCACTCCATAATCTATTGGTACCCTATGCACTCTGGAACATGTCTCATTGGATGACTGTACATATAGTTAACCCAAGGTAGTTTTTCCTGTTTAAAAAAGCTCCTTTTGTTCCACAACATCTAATCCACCAAATAATAATTAAAAAACACACTGCATGAACTGCCTGAAAAAAGTAGACGACATGGAAACCAATGTACTGGTTTTTACACATTTCCCAACCAATCACAGCAATGGGAAAACGAGACTTTAAATGCCAGACACCAATACAGAACAATATGCAAGTTTCTTCATCTTGTATAGTCACTAATCTCAAAGTCTGAGAAGAACTCTTAATATCAGATGGGGGTGCATGGGTGGTGTAGGATGGCACACAGTAAACCCTACGGTGCTGTGTAAGGCAGCCCAGTATCAGTCCAGTGTGCGTTGCCCTAAAACCACTGTTCATTTCCTGGACGTCTTATTGCATTCTATTAGGAAGCTTTTGCTTTGGGGGAAACTCTGGGGGGCTTTATTGTTTTTAAAGGAGCTTTTACAAACTGAAGAGATTAAATCAATACAAACTTTAGTTAACAAGGTCTCTTAACTCCTTCACTGAAATTAAGAAATTTTACTCTGGTAGTGTTATGTGGTGACATAATTACTGCTAACTGTCAAGAGGTGAAATTATTTTTACAGACTCAATGAAGTTTACTTTACCACTCCTAATTGTGCAGCAAAAACATAAGAAAATATTTATTAAAAAAAAAAATGGTTACATGACACAACATGTTTTTTACTCTCTTCTAGAAACTGTGCTTCAGAATCACATATCAATCCTGGAAATAAACTCGGACCACAACTGTCACTTTAAATAGTGTTGAGGAAACTGAGTGATGTTTAAATGCAAGTTGTGAGTACAATGCAGGAACAAAGAGTATGAAATCTCAAAGAAATCTTGTTGCTAACCAGCAACTGAGGGGGAATAAAAACATTTTATTTAAATAGTCCAATAAAGTTCCTTACATGACTAAACTATTATCTCCTTAGAAGAAAACATTTCATTTTGTTTTCCACGTAGATGGTTTTAAATGATTGCACACACTAAAACCCAACAGAATTAGCACAAAAAAGTTGCTTTTCTGATTGAAGCACTGCAGGAAATTTACTCTCTCAGGAATCATTGTCATACTGGCAAAACAGGTATTCTGCAAACTGAAAAGGCACAAGACTCAATTTTGCCCAGTTGCTCTACAAGTTTCCATCAGCCATCATGGTTATAATTCTGAAGTTATCTTCCCCATTTTTTTTCCATCATAAAAAAGGTGCTCCATTATCTGTGCAAATTTTAACATAAGCCCTCTTGAAACCATTAATTGTTTCCATAATACTGAACTATTTAAATTGGAAAAAAAAGCACGCTATTTCTAATGGGGGAAAAAATCACTTATGAACATGGGAATCCCTTGCCCTCTGAAAGGAATGGTTTCTTTTGAACCAAATGAAATGGTCTGTTTAGTTATATAGTTAAAACCATGATTAAAAATTCAAGTATAATAATAAAATTAAGCAAACTACATTCTTACAGCAAGCTGCTACAATAAAATGAAATTAAAACATGCTTTTTGACTTAAAAAAAGGAACACTTGATGTAGCAATAAGAGCACAGTTTGGTATGTGCATTGTTTGACTGGCTTTCCCAAAACTTCACAGATATTTGTATTTGAAGACAAAACCTATCTGAAAAGCATACCATACAATTAGCTTGCAAGAGGCTGTGCAAGTACAGAAAGCTTCTAACATCCTTCAGAACACACTAAGCTTAATTACCTTTAAAGCTCAGCTACCCCTTAAAAATAAATAGAGAGGCTATGCAGCTTCTAGTATATGTATGTGGGTGAGAAATATCACTAAGTTGTATGAAAATGAAGTGTTGAATAAGTAAACTGGGTTCCAGTAGTATAAAGAGTAATCTATAGCTAAAGGGATGTTTTTTCCTTTTATTGGTTGGTTGTGCAGCATTATGGGAATTTTCCTGAAGTCCACTACTTAAGACTTACTGGTAACAGACATGGAAAAGGTGAGGGAAGGAATTAATTGGTATAGTATTGATTTCCTTGCAGCTGTACATAGAAGTGTCGACAGCGGTAAAAAAATAAAATATCTGTGTTGTTCAAAAGAAAGCAAACACCAATCAGTTTAAGATACCTTGAAAGCCCCAAGCTAAAAATGCTGTCTAAATGATGATTCCATTACTGAAGAAACAATTAGAAAAATCATGAATTAACTTACCATAAACTTATGAATGTAGACAGCTTTCTAACAACCATATGGCTCTAGACATCGCCTACAGGCAGTTTTAGTCATTATCAATGAGAGCGCAGGTGTACAAAATCACAGCAATGAAAGCTTCTTTACAATTTGTTGTGATTTTTCTACATACTAGTGAGACTATAAATGCACTTGGAGGCAAATGAATCAGAGAATGAAAATTAGAGCAGTTGTTACATACTGCCAAAATACACATGTGACTCTGTTAAATAATGTTTAAGATGTCTCAGTCTCAAGCAAAAAATTAAGTCAGAAATCATGTCTGCTTCTCATGGTCTTATCTAATTTAGTAAAAATTATCTTTGTTGCGTCCTTTTTTCATCATCTTTTCAAGCACCCAATAAAATGCAGAATTTTTTGAAATGGTGAGCCACATGAACATTCCTTCCTCAACAGTTTCTGAAGTATAATGCCCATTCCCTCTCCTCGTTCAAAAGTAACTGCATTTCCAAAAGCAGGGTTTGCAAGAATGACACGATGCACAAAGAAAAGTTAAACTTCTGAGGTGAGAAAGGGAAGGAGGGGGGAATAACTTTGTTGCTTTTCATAAACTGAACACAAAAAACCCCCCCAAACAAACAAACAATAAAAAAGGCAAGTGAAAAAGTGACTACACAAGGTTTAGTGCATCTGACTGCTTGATTTGCTGTTACCAAGACAGCCTAAAGATCCTCTAACAAAATTAATGTTCTCAAAAGCTGTGCAGCTCTCTTCATAAAATTACATGCCATCTGGAAACTTTAGAGAGATTAACTGCTGCAGGTAACTTCTGGCTGTACTTTTTAGTAAAGCAGATCTTTGATTAAAAGTTGCAGCCAGGCTGTTAGAATTTTTATGTGACTTTCTGTATTAAAAATTTTAGTCATTCCTGTGGCCTGTTGAATTATTTGTGGGTGTCTGGACTACATACATAGTAAGCAGGTAAAGGAATGCATCTATTATGGCATACCTAGATATTGGATTCAAAAGATATCTAAACTCTTTTAAAAAATCAAGGGAAACATATTTGTTTCAATTCAGTGATGCTGAACCACCACAAAACAGCAAGAATATAATTAACAAGTTAAGCAATCTGACTTTCGTAGGGGATGAGGTGCTTCGAATTTGATAAATGCAGCCCTAGATAAAACCTATCACATGAAATTAAAACAATTTTGAAATATAAATCATCATTTTTCCATTTTTAACTGCTAGGAACAACAACCTGTTTATGAGGAACTGCATTGAAAACAACAAATAGATATAATAATTAATGACCATATCAGAATTAAAAATATTTTCCTTATACAAGTTATTTAAAATTTAACACCTTAATTCTTACCCTTCTGTACAAAGCTTGCACGCAGTTTCTGTAAGATTCTGACCATCCTCACTACCAAAAGGAAGTGTTCAAAGCAAAGATTTGTACATACAATAAGCATTTTCAGATTAATAATCTATCAAAGGGAATAGTTCCTTCAATCAGTGGAAGAAGTATTTTAAAATCTTAAATCAAGGGCAGGGGGGGACAAAGCCTTACATGCTAAATACCAGCTGAAGGTACCTGTATGTAGAATTGATAATTAAGGTATTCTAACACACAAAACCAGCTCCCAGACAATGCTATAGCTGCTACAGTCCATGGCTTGCTCATCTGAAGTAGTGTCTTTGTTGCCACATTTTACCTTTGTTCCAATACTTTTGTTTATCTCTGATGTGCAGATACACATTTTGATTGGAGTATACATCCAAGTCTCAACCTTTCCTGCTTTTGTTTTGTTTTCTTCCTTTCACAGGAAGTTCTTTTGTCTTTTAAAACTTCACCATTCTGCGTCCCCAATGGCTTTGGAAAATACATAATCTCTTCCATTAAGATTCATGATGCCATCTTTGAGATGAAATTTCCATTTGTTTTTACTTCTGTGAATCTAAAAACAGGGCAAAAACATGAAGCTATTACTCTGCATCAGAAATAGGTAATAATGTTTAAGTAAAATATAAGGGCAAGAAAAATATAAATAACTATTAAATGTACAGTACTAAATGATTAAAAATACTGAATGCCACATCCAGTCTTTCCTTAAACTCCTCCAGGGACAATGAGTCAACCTCCTCCCTGGGCAACCCATTCCAATGTTTAACAACCCTTTCTGTGAAGACAGTCCTCCAGATGTCCAGCCTATATGTTAAAACTAAAGAAAATTGAACAAAATTCAGTCTAAATGTAGAGGAGTAAACTTCGGAAAAATTAAAATAAAAAACAATAAAACCCTCCTCCACAACCTGTAAGCACAGAGCAGTGCATACTTGCAGTCTATCAAAAACTGCATCTGAAAGAGCAGAAGATTACCAGATGACCAGATACTCAAAGAAAGCAAAGACTTTTCAGAAAAATGAAATGCTGTCCAAAAGGAAAGTTTATGGTAAACTTTTGCACATGCAACAAAGACACAATTCTAGACCAAAGATGGTCTAGAAAACGTTAAAATCTTACGTAAGTCATAAAAACAGGAAACCCAACTGCAATATTTCAATTTTTATCAAGCACAGGAAGTCTCACCACCTACCATTAGTTCTGTAAAAACAGTAACACAGCACCAAAACTGCTATGACCATATCACTCTACTAATTATTCCTAGTACTGATTGATCCGTTCTCACTTTAAGCTGAAAAAAAGACAGTCAGCAGCAAAAGTCAGTCAGCAAGTAAATGAACAAAGAAAGGTCTGGCTTATACACGCTTCTTGCCCTACTGAATAGCATTCCACAAAAATCCCTCATCAGAAGCATCTGAGCTGCCACGAGGTTAGAAGGAAGGTCCTCAGATGAATAACTGAATAAAGATGAGAAAACACAGCTAAGAACAGTTTTTACAGCAAAAGGAGTTCATTCCAGAGAAATTTGTGCTGGTTGGAGTCTACACAGTTTAAGAGCTCACTAAGGAGCTGAAAAAAGACAAAATGTACCGATGATACAAAAAAAACAGTTACTGAAGAGCTGCAGAACAATGTTACTGCCCTAACTCATTGTGTAAGAAAACAAGGGTGGCATTCAATGCGTAGAAAGATGCTAACAACGGGAAAAAATCAATTTCAATTTACACAGATAATACAAGTGGTGGATTTGAACAATTACAAGTCAGGAATGAGATTCCAATGGGAATGGGTTCTAAGACTTTCCCATGAGAATATAATCTCTGTGTCCAGTGGGGCCAAAAGCACACACAACCTACTGCAGAACACTGCTAGACCAGCAAATAAATTCAAGTGTTACCTGTGTTCCTCCCCAAGCCTCATCTACCCATACCAGTAAAATACGGAAAAATCAAACGGATCTGGAGCAAGAAAGTAAAAGCAATCAAATGTTCGAACAGCTGTACAAATAACAAAGTGTAGCTCTGATTTCAAAGATATAACTAAGGAGGGTTATGGTGGTCTGCAATATCAAACAGCACTAAAAAAGCAAAAAAGAGAAGACTCTTTAGAACTAGAAAGTATCATATGAAACTAATGGTTTAAAAATGAGGTGATCCTCCACACATCGCACAATACATTTATGAAACTTCCTGTCATGAGGCAACATTTTCAAGGATTCAGAAATAATCAAATCAATTTCTAACAAGTAGAGGAAAAAATACTCTGTTAGCCATTTGAGAAGAAGGCACTTTCTCTTCCTCAAGAGACAGCTCACAGAAAGATGACAAAAAGCACTACCATGAGCATTGCTACCTCTCTGCTCTTGTCTCAGCTCCAGAAGCACCCACCATCAGCTGATGCAGGACACTGAGCAAGAGGGAACTGCTCAAATCTAAGCTGATCCTATGTATTTTACAGGGAAACTGAATAATGATCTCTTGAAAAGAGATGAAGTCCTTTCAGAGTATGTGGCACTGGAAGTTAATGATGGACACTGTTCTCTACCAAGTTCCCATTCCTAACTTTTAGGAGGATGAGGATTTCAGAGTAGCTCCTGTTGCTCAGTTCCAGCAGCTCCCAATAAGCTTTTCAGAGGTCCCTCACTATTCCTTACAAATTGCCTCAAAACAGTTTTGGATTACAGTCTAGAGGAGACAGATGGCTGGGATATAGGTCTTACATTCTGTGTTGAATCTCATGGCAAGTCTAAGCAGAGTCTGGGCAGAACTGAAGACTTGCTAACACAGCCATTCTTTGCAACGTAGGAGCTTTTATTCAACAAGCTTACAGCATTTTTTCTGCTTTAAAAAGGAGCCCTATTCATTGTAGTCCAATTAATCAAGGACAGGAAAAGAAAAAAATCCACACCAAATAATCTGTATACTACCTCAGCCAAAAGGTTCTGATATCGTCTAGACACATTTAAAAGGATAGATGAATCCTGGACTAAATTCTTGCAAGACAGTTCAGCAGAATTTAAAGCTAAACAAGCACAAGCATTCCACACTGCCATTTCATATAGCACAATGCATAGCACAGAAAGAGCATTCTCCTCTGGTAACTATCCTATCATCCAGAAAAAACACTTTTAGTGATCAAGAAACAGTTTTCCACAAGTCTAAATCCTGATGACTACTTTTCCTGTTTTTAGCCACAATAAATGTACAAACTTAACAGCAGTTCATCTCTCCTGGTCCCAGAAGACTGCCCTTTTATTAAAGGGCACTAAAGAACACTACGAAGAAAAATAAAATGCAGCCAAATTTTTCTAAGCTTTACACATTACCAAGTTTAGTACAAACATAGTAAACAAAGCTGTTTTAAAAACAACAGGTAATTCTTACATTTCCATTCACGTTATAGTCTGTACAGATTTACCTGTACTTAACAGTAACAAAGATACTACTTAAAAATTTTAACTCGATAGGAAGAACTGAGAAAGTAAAACTCTCTGCCTGTTTTCTGTATATATTTACCTTATCATACTGGCACACAACAACATTTTCTGTATCAAACAGTTCTTGTCCCTCCTCATCACTCACATCATCTTCACTGTTCAGAGGCTCCTGGAAGAAACACAGGCAAAAAGTTATGACGGTTGGCAAGATTAGAGCTGTTACTTTGATTATTAACATGAGGCTACAGTGCTGTCTATGAACTACAGGACTCAAAATGCAGTTAAGGTGGGCAGCATTAGGTTTTCCAACAGACTGCTGATGCTTCCTACCCTCCATCCTGAGAAGATACCCTTATGAATGTTAGTCTGGAACTTCTGTGTCCAGGCCAGATTCTGAGCACTGCAGCCTTTTGTCACCACAACTATTCCATTCTTGCTCCTACACTGTAAATGTTCATACAAAGGTATGAAGGTTTTCTTTTTAGTGAACCATCTAAGCAGAGGAAAGCACCGAATGTGAATATATCACATAAGGAGTGATGTGCCCATAAAAATAAAACTCCATGGCTTATTCACATTTAACACACCAAAACTGAAAACAAACCTCAACGTACACGCTCTTATGTGAGTAATAAACACTTCAACAGCTAAAACAACCACCAATAAACAAATATACTTCCAAATATATAAGCTAAATGGAGGAGATGCTAGTGAGAGAAGAAGGTGTACTAGAGGCCCTGATTCCATTCAAAGTAATGCTATGTTTAGCTGAGTTCAAAATCTTAAAGGAAGCGATCCACTCAAAGTAGCTGCTGAGGAGCAAAGGAAGCAAAAAATAGATTTCTGACATGCTGATAATGAAATCTTGGTACATTAAAAATTCCCTTCAGAATGCTAGCATTAAGGTCAAGGAACACTTAATATTTAAGAATAATGACTTATACTTAATAAGGCAACTATTTTAACATTCAAATTGACATCAGTGCTGAATGATACAATGGGAAAGTGATGTGAACCCAAACTGTAATTTGTAACAGAAAAATAGTGTTAAGACACTACTGTAAATGTAAATAGTCAGATTTTCTGTAGTACAAGTTTTACCTGCATATCTTGCATGGGTGATACAGACTGTGACATGCTGTTCATACTGGCATTTAAAATGCAATCTAAAATAATTGGAAAGGCTGTAGGCTGAAAGGAAGTTTGGAAGAAATCTGGCAGTTCAAAACGCATTTTAGGGACAACCAAGCTTCCTGTCTGAGACTAAACACCAGTACTTTTAACTTAGTAGTATTTCCCCACCCTCTACCCATTTTATACATTTTTATACCCATTTTATACAGTTTCTTATTCTTGTGGGGCTTTTTGATGCAACAACCAACAACTCAGTAAGAACTGCTGGCTGAAGTCCAAAACCAGGCCAACTCAAAACTCTAAAATAAGCACATACTATTAAGAATGCAACAACTCACTCCTGTTCCTGTCTCCTTATTTCATTAAATCAAGGCAAAATGTATTTCTAGAAAATGCTTTATAATCAAATTTGAGTTCTCAAGCTTGCTCCTGTGTAACAGAAAGCACTGGAATAGCCAATGAGATACAGGTAGACCACACCTGTTGGTGCCATCACTGAAGCAAATACGGCTCTCTCTTTTTTGTCAATCTTAATCCCCTGCTTTTGTACGCACTTGGTCCCAAGGGGAGTTGACTATTTCTGTTTGCTTATGAAGGTTACACTGTTTCATGACTGACCTCTCTGAAACATCAAAAATACTCCTATTGAAGAGTTTTAAATAGGGTTGGCCACAGCTAATTTTTGCTGTGCCCCCAACACTCTCCCCAGCAGCACTGCTTTGCTAATACACACCATTTCCACAACTTCAGTATTGGAACTGAACAACCTGAAGTACAAGGGTAAAAGTTATATTCTCAAAATTACTGAAGTAATTGTATTATTTGATACAGATAGTTTTCTTTAAAATACCAACACAAAAATTGAAACCCAACCATAACATTAAGTTTACCTCTTCAACTTGGCCATCTTCACCCCCATCTTTTTCTTTCTCTTCCTCTTCGTCATCATCATACTCTTCTTCCTCATCATCTTCTTCTTCAGACGATGTGTCCCCTGTTCCATCAACTTGGAGAACAAGTGGTGCTTGTGGTTGTGCCTGTTGTTGCTGTGGCTGCTGCTGACCAGCTGCAGGAATCTGTGCTTGAGCTGGTGTAGGGGCAGCCACTGTTGTAGGTATAACTTGAGTTTTATTTCCTGTAAACAGGATCTGCTGAGGCTGAATAATCACTCCTGTCTGCTGGGAAATCCCTCCAGGGAGAGGAGCCAAAACCTGATGGGATATCATCGTAAGTACTGTGGCTGCTAATGTGAGACTACCATATTACAGACTCTAAGGAAACAATTAAAGCATATCAATCTGACTTGAACTAATTACAGAAGAGTTACAAATATTCCACCTATATCAGGTACATGATTTTAATTTTAATTACATACCTTCTTGCACTACTTGTTCATTTTCTGCATTTTGCATTGCTAAATTTAAGAAAAAATTTTGAATGTCTATCCATTCTAAAACATGCACACTACCACCACACTTGAGTTCCAACTAAATCACTGGAATGTTTTAATTCAAGTAAAGGATTACTTTAAAAAATCTTCTTTATAAAAAAAAATTAAACCCTTTACAAATTGTTAGCCATGCTTAAACGGCAGAACTGTGACACTGACAATGTGACTATGCTAAATTCAACCCTAACACAGTGTAGACACACAGTTGACCTTGTAGATGAACACCAATCTTTCTAAAACATACATTCACTACTAAAATAACCAAAGAGTGTCAGTTTTAGGTATTTTGCTCTGCGTGTTATGTGACCCAGAACCATTTCAATTAATTTACAAGTATGTAGACTGGGATTATGCACATAATATACCTCATCAGGAGATGCACAAAATAAATTTTAAACTGCAGCCAGGCAGTATCTGGCAAGAATAAAAGTGACATTGAAAACAACATTTCAAGATTGTTCATTAAAAAACCCCAACAAACACAAAAAATAACCAAAAAGCCTCTGCCACACTTGACACAACTTTCTCTTTTTTAATTATACTGTTTCTGAGTTTGTGTTCTAGTTCAACTTGCTCACAAAAATGCAAGCCCCTTTAGTAATTACTATTATGCTTTTTTCTTCCAAGTGTACCTATTAAAAAAAGTTTCCTTTACCTGCTGAATAACAGGTGCTTGTACTCCACCAGGCTGCATTTGGGGTATAACCTGCTGCTGTAGAACCACTGGCTGCTGCGGTTGAATAATATACTGAGCTCCATTTGCAGTCCTAACTACTTGGAGGATCTGGCCTGTAGTAAAATAAGTATCAATTTAATCAATATACAAGTTCACTTTTAAAATAATCTTTGTTTAGAAGCCTGTTTCCTGGAAGTAGGATCACTATCCACTGCTAACACCATGGTATTTCCAGGGTCCTGGGAAATAATGACCTTTCCTCAGAATTTTTCCCTTCAGATTGTCACACTGCAAGAAACTCCTCTGTCCATAACTTTACAGTATTATTTGCAGATTTTTTTTTAAAGAAAAAAAATAAAAATCTGTCCTTTCACTTATTGTCCACCTCTCTTTTCTGTTACCACAATGCCTGTACTTGATTTCCTTTTGTTATCCTACAGCTTTACCCTTTTATACCCTACATCAATTAACAAAATACATCCGAGATGCAAGCACACTGGAAATAGCTTTAAATTCTGAAAAGTAAGAGCTAATGTACACTCCAACAGTAGTTTTCCACATTTCTTATCAGAAGGGTAGAGTAAGAAGAGAGAAGAAATTAAATTAGATAATCCTGCGCTTTATACATTTCCCTCAGATGGATTTCCTGTTCTCCCTTCACAGCAAAATGCAAAGACCTGTTTACTGAAATAGCTAAATGTACCTGAAAGAAGGGACTTCCCCAGCCCTAGTTTAAGAAATTACTATAGATGTTTGAAACAAAAAAAAAGTAACGTAACAAATGAAGGCTGCAGATTATTCTGTGCCATAACAAACACAGATCCGCTTCCTTAAAACTGGGAAGATTTTGATTTTTAGAACAGCTGCACATTAAAATTTTGCTTCAACTATATATCATTAAACTTAACAAGAGGGTTAAGTCCCACACGATTCCAAGCATAGGTAAACTACTTCAGCAAAAGTAGCTACTAGATCTAGAAAATGAGATTTCTCAGGCCTTTCTTTACTTCCTGTGCAGTACAGATCTATAATCAAGTTTATAAAATCGACATAACACGAAAGTACACGAAATATCAGATCTGCTGCTCATCAAAGTAACATTTATTTATATTCTAAATGTATGGTGTAACAGTATTTAGAAACGGAAATAAAGATGAAATAAAATTAGCATTTCTAGCAAAGTTAGAAAATCCACTTTGCATGCTTAGTAGGTACAAAAAACCTTAGGACATTACTCTTCTGAAGTCACAGAAACAGTGATCCTACTTTTATACCCAGCCAGTACCTGACCTTGGATCATGCATCACAAAGCTCAGAAATATACAAAGGGGAAAGACGGCAACACCAATCCTTGTGTGTCTAGAACTTCTCCAACTGGGGAAAACTTACACAGATTCTAACCTACAACACCATTGGGGCAGAACCACAAGGTTCATAAGAAAGCTAGTGAGCAAAAAGTGCAGGAATCAAGTAAAAGGACTACACTACCTTGTTAGGGTGGATTCCCAGATCCTGCTTTTCAGCAGTAAATACAAGAAGTAAGGCCCAGAATGCTTCCCTCTTATACCCCCTTAAAACTATAGTTTGTTCTCAATATTAAGAGAGTTACCTGAATTTGTAAGTATCTGCTGAACTGGAGTAACACCAGCAGGGAGAGCCAAAGTAGCTGCAGTGGCTGCAGCACTCTGAAATACAAGAAAAGCTGTTTAACCACAAATGTAATACTGACAGTGTTCCATCTCACAACATGCTGCCTGAACATACCTAACTTTTTACTGCTGTTTACAGTGTTTGCACACAAGTTCCTGCAGCTACTGAAATGCAGGCATTTCAACTGTACATTGTATTACATATAAAAATTATCTTGTTTTCCTTAATAGTAAGAAGACTGAAGCAAAATCACTAAATATCACACTCTAATGCAACTTCATGTGATTTCTTAGTTTTAAGCATGTGCTGACTAATAGAAATTTGTATTTACCATTTAATCAAAACAATTTACATAATGACAGTGTAAGCCTGTATGAACTTCTCCTTCTCTTACCATGCCTGATGCATTCATATGTGGTATCAGCTTGGAATCTGGCACAATAACCTGCTGCTGAGGTGCTAAAAACAAAAAAATAGCATTTAATGAAAAATACACAATCTGCCCAAATAACATCCAAGCCAGAGTAACTTAAAAAGACTATCACCCAAATGTCAGCTGAGCTTCATCACAAAAACAGTATGTCCAAGTCTACAGAACAAACAAGTTGCCACTGCTATTATCAGTAACAGTAAACTTGAAACTGACACAGCAGTTTGAATTAATCAATCATTGACAAACTATTCTCTATCCAATCCTTAAAACAAATGACACTTAAGAATATTAGGAATAAGAGTTTCTGGAAAAGAGGGGTAGGAAGCCTCACAACCTGTACAGAGATCTGAGGGCATCTCCAACTTTCAGGGAAACAAGGATGGCAAAAGATTAAGGAAATCTCATGAATTTGTGCCAGGACCACGGAAAGGACAGCAGAAATCCCCATGTCAATCATCCTCCCTGGGACTGCACCAGGTCATGTGAGGAACTACTATACCATCTCCAACACGGAACAAGGAAGTCAAGTAATCCATAAAACTGTATCTCTGTGATGGAAGTGCTCTGATATCCTAATTTCATTTAGTCTCCATGCTGTCATTTAATCGTAAGCCACAACACTGGGCAACAATAAATCAGCTTTAAGCGTGTTACCATGGGAAGGATCTTGCCTACCATGGGAGCACAGGGAACAGCCTCCATGTTCCAGCGCAGGGAAGGCGGAGCCGCGGCTGCTCCACCAAGGGGCCGCCAGAGGGCGCGGTGAGCAGCCGCCCCCGCGGAGGCCCCGAGCCTCTGCAGACGCCGTGTTTATTTGAGAGGCTTTCATCTCGAAATTAATTTTATCCCAACACACAAAACTCATTTATGTCTAGCCAAAATAAAAAGTACTATAAGAAGAAAACAAGCAACCAACGCCCATCTTTCCCTGCCTGTCAAAAAAGTAGCCCAAACAAGCCACATTAAAAAAAAAAAAAAAAAACAACCAAAAAGACACCATGGAAAACTAGTCACATTAGTTCTATACTGTGTTGAATATATGGTGTGGTGGTTGGGTTTTGACTGGGTTTGGGGGGAGACAGTGAAGGGTATCAACTTGTATCTATCTTTTGTGCCTATGACAACATAGATTCTCTGATCCATGAAATCTGACAAGTAGACTGAAGTCTGTGACTACCACAGATAAATATTTTAAGTCACAAATTTAATACACTGAAAACTCAAGCCTTTAATAGGTGGAAGATATGTTTACTCAGCATATATGGAGTAAAATCCAGTAGTAGTTATCTTGGTTTTCAAATTAAATTATAACTGATGGAAAAAAATCCATTAAATTATTAATGAATACATAAGACAGTTATCACAAGAAACAATACTGTTATGCCTAGCTAAAATATACTTTGTACATCCACATCTACACAGTGAGCAATCTTTTAAGACTAAAAAAATACCTACATAGACTATTATACAAGTATTTTTTGTGCCCTAGCATTGAGTTATGCTAACCAATAATGGCTTTTTGAAATAATTTGCTCCTAATGACATTACTATCTTGTGACTAAACTGTCAACTGCCTATGTATATTGGCTGGTTTGAACTTAGAGCTGCTAATGGAATTTTGGAAGTTGTGTATTCTGAAAGCATGTTATAGAACCAAGAGAAGAATTCAGCTTTTTCAAAATCTCCTAAAGAACATGACTTAAATACCAAAACACTTTTCATCAGGACAACTTTCTTGACCCACTGAACAGAGGCCAAGTAGAAAGGCAGAAAATTAAGCATCCTGCCCTTCATTTAGAATATGCTAAGGAGCTGGACTAACTTCAGAGTGTTTTGCCGGAGTGTTTAGAGATCAAGTCTGACCTTGCTGAGATGCTGGAATAAGGACCTGCTGTGGCTGAGACTGCTGCTGCACAGTCTGCTGGGGCTGAGGTGTGTGATGGTGGTGGTGATGATGCTGCTGTTGCTGCTGCTGCTGTTGTTGTTGTTGCACCTGCAATAAAAGCTGCTGCTCTTCTGAATGGAAGCCATCTACAGCCTTAGACTGCATCAGCTTGTTCTCCCACAGCTAGTTTGGAAAAGGAAAGAAAAATATCTGTAACTTTTACTCTACAGGATTTGTAACAATATAATGACAATACTCCAAAACTGAGTTTCACTGTCTATTTTGTGCAAAAAGCCCAAAAAGCCTTCAGGCAGCTATAGACAAAAGGTAACTCCACAGAGTTAAGAAAAGGAATTAAGTACCCCTTGTCAGACCAAGATTAAACTTTAACATTCTTTCTTTCTTTCTTCCAAGCATGGAAAATTCACAACCACCTTAATAGAAGAATGAACTGAGATAAACTGGTAACTTTAAATAAGACTTCAAGTTTTCCATTTCCCTATATTCTTTCTTTCTTATCTCTTTAATCATAAAAATAATTCATTATTACAGCTTTCCTCAAGCCATTTCTTCTTGGAACTCCTCAAAGTTCCTTTAAGACTACTGCATCCTACAACAGAAGCTAACAGTATACCCAAGATAATGCCACTCTACAATCATTTACACAGTTTTCTACCACAATATCAAATTCAGCTCCTCCAGCCCCACGGTTCTTTACAACAGCTGACATGTCTCCAAAGGACAGACACAGATGCAAAAAAGCAGCTCTCGTACAAAGAGCAACACAAGTATTCTGTAATGCATTGAAGTCTACAAGACTACAGGCACCCAAGACTCATGACTTCAAAATCTGCTTAGGGCTCCCTTCCTCTTCAATACTTCCATTTTTCTTCTTGTCCCTTTCCTCATTAATTTTTTCTGACATCATTTGGAGAACACATCTCTGACACAAATACCAAAGCATTTTTTAATAGCACTCGCTGTCTTTCCACCAAGACAGGTCATGGGAAAGGTCTTCACCTGTTTTTGTCTAGTCAAATTCAAAATTTGTTTCCCACTCCATCCATTTTTTAATACTTCAAAAATATTGTAAATGTCGGACACCATGCCCACAGAAGAAGATGAGACAAAAAGTCACGTGCTTTCCCAGTTTTCTTTCTTTTTGCTGTGTTGTTTTGCCTTTGTTCCCCCCTGCTTTTTCCCTTCCCCTTTGAAGGGCTTTTTTTACTCCTGAAGAATTTGAAGAAAGCCATAGGAGACCCACTAGAGTTCTGGTTACTTTGGACCCTTGGTTCAAACCCACTCCGTGTAAAACAATTCTGAATCCCAGCTTCAGGCAAGTGTGATGCATACAGTGTGATTTATTACATACCAACCCCCCAAATGACAATACTTTTGCAAAGGACAAACCATACATGCAAAAATCTGACAGTGTATCCAACAACACAACTCTTCTTCAGAAAGACAAAACCATCAAGCAGTGCAGGCATTTTTTTTTTCCTGCAGAGAAACACTAAGAACTGTCTGTCTGTAAATTAAACATATTTTTCCCCTTTTTAGAGATGCAGTGTTTTGGGGATCAAAGTAACACTGCATTCAGAAGGCTGCAATCAGATTAGGGAAAATAACAGGGTGAGCAGATCTCTCTATGCAACAGTGCAATTCAAATGATATGGGGTTACAGATATGAAGACTACCATGCTTAATTAACTAAAAATTAGTATTTCTACTGTGAACAACTTTAGCCAGATTTGGAAACTAACTGCTGTACTGGTCTATTAAAAAACTTTAAGTTCAACTTACTGTTTTGAGTTCCATGAGAACTTGTTCATCCACTCCTTCATCCAGAAAAACTTCTCTGACATCATTAATGACATCTTCAATTACAGACCTGTACAATTTAGGCTTTAAAAAAAACCAGTAACTAGTCAGCACTGTTTTGAAAAAAAAAAAAAAAATAAAAATAAAAAATCTGTCACTTTAACATTAAAGTAAGATTTTCCCCCAGAAAAAAACTGCATTTCAGAATATACCATGTTTCCAAGTGATTGAAATATCCAGGAAGGAAGAACAGCTGAAACAAGGTGAAAAGGGAAGGGACGGCTCACGATATCCTGTGACATAACTACAGCACAAGAGCTACCAAGCCATGAAGAGTACAATTTAAAACAGAGAAAAGGAGATTGGTTTCCATTCAGTAAATTTGTTTTCTGCTTGCAAATGTAGATCCTAAACACGTAAAAATGCTTGAATGTGTGCAAAGTGCATTAAAGAATGTACAAAGTTCTAGAGTATATATTAAAGACAGGAAAAGAAACTTCTTAGTGCTTACTAGTTCAACAGGCACCAAGTAGGGCTCAGAATGATCTTGAGCTGAAAAATGTTGAAAGCTCAAAAAACTGGAAGGAATCACGTGAATGTCTGTTCTTCCTTATATATTTGTTTTCAGAAATGCCTTAAGACAGGATATTAAGCTAGACAGACTTCTGCTTTCAATCACCACTTATGCTTTTACATTTCAAATTTTTCACAGGGAAATACTAAGAATATGTTATTATTACACTGCTTTCACACCTAAACTAGCAAAGAAAGTGAATTGTCAGTTCACTTTAGGTTCCCCAAAGAGGTTCTGGAGGCTCCATTCCTGCAGACACTCAAAACCCATTTGGACATCAAACTGGGCTCTAGTTTGCCCTGCTTGTGCAAGGAGGTTGCAAGAAGACCTCTCGAGGTCCCTTCCAACATCAACCATTTTGTGAATTTTAAAATCAAGGTACAATTTAAAATAGAGAATGTAAACACTTAACATTATCAATTAAAGCACAAAATTTATTTTGTGAGAACCACATGAGAACTGTACTATGCACAGGCTGTACCATTTAAACAGTACAGCTAGGACCTCTCTTTCTATGTGTGAACCTCAATGGGATTTTGGCTAGGCTTAAATATCTGTGCTATCTAATTGCAAGGCAGCACTACAAGCTGTAAATTACGGTTGATCAGTCCTGCAGCCTGTGAACCACATATACTTCCCTGCCCAAGGCTGCTCCTTGGGCTGCAAGTACATCAATTTTCAACTATCAGAAAGTACCACAACTCTCTCTAAACTGCCATTCTCCTCCTCAGCCCCACTGCCTAACTGCCTTACACAATAACTCCCGAACGATGCCACACACATCGGATATGTTGTATATATGCAAAACAACCATCCTGTACCGGTGCAGTGGGTTTGGCACTCCAGGAAGGCTGTGGCTCCAACACACACACAGGAAATCCGCACCAAACACAAGCAGATAGTCCAGAGACGTGAGAGTGACACAAATTTACTTATTGATTGAAGCACTTACTTCATGCACAGACATTTTCTTAATGCATTCCAAAAGTGTTGAATTTGTTGCAGACATGCTAAAAATTGTATTTCACATGTTATGGATTTTTTATGCCTAAATTATGGAATAATGTAGGGAGACTAGCAGCCCATGATTTACTAATCCAGGGAAAATCTGAGTGGTCAATAAGCAAAAAAAAAAAAAAAAAAAAAACCAACCAAAAAAACCCCAAAACAAAACACAACAGCAACAAAAACCCAAAAAACAAACAAATAACAACAAAAAACACCAAAATAACCCCAACACAAAAATAAAACAAAACAAAACAAAAAACCCACCCCAAAAAACCAACAAAAAATCAAACCTGAATATCTTTTCTTTTAGATGGCTGGGGGAGGGGGGGAAGGAATATAAAACTTAAGAAAATGCAAGATTACAAGGGAATAAAAGAACGTATTTGAAACCTGGAAATAAGGGGTCTGATGGCTCTTTAGTTCAACCCCTGCCCCAGCTGTTCCCCCCCAAAAAGAAAAAAGCGCAAAAAATAACCAAATAAACAAAAAAAACCCGGACAAAACCCAACATACCACTGTTATTGACCACATTTTAGCTTTAAAACATGCTGCTGCAAATCACTTAGCTGAAGTGTTACCATTCATCCTTTTGTTACTTGTCTTTAAAAAAAAAAACAAAACCAAAAAGAAAAAAACCCAAAACACCAAAACCGCTAAAAATCCAAGTAACAGAGTAAGTTTGCCATGCTTGACCATTACATTTACAGCACCTATGTCCACAACTTTTCCAAAAGAAATAAAACGTACCACAGTGCATGCTCTCTTATCCAGGTTTGAAATACTTCATTAACTGAGCTTATAAACATTGAAACAGACTTTCAAAGCCAGACCTCTCTTGAGTGCTAGTATTTTAAATCTGTGTAGTAACTCAGAAATACCAAGCATCGATAACAGGATTATTTTTCCACTTAATTCATAACAGATGCAAAAAGACATTCTACTCAATAACATTAAGTCCTATTATTTCTATAATTAAACAAATTGCATGAAGCTTAAACAATTCAACTAGCACGGAAATACTACTTAACCTATTCCATAGACTGTTTCTTATTACATTAAAAGCATCTGTTCCTTAATGCCAAAACCACATTCTGCAAATAAACATGCTTAACCTCAAGCATGTAAGTTACTTTATTTAAGTCAGGAGAACTACCTGTATGCCTGAAATTACAATCAAAGTTCCTGCAGGATGGAGGGTGAATTTTCTCCTTTAATTCTCCTCTCCCTGCATTACCAATTAGGTCTACTTTTCTAATAAAACAGATTTTACACAAACAGCCTCTAATAATTTCCACCAGAAGCTACTTCCTCCTATCTCCACAGTCAAGTATTTTTGTTTATTCACAAAGCTAAATCTATAAAGCCCTATAAGAAAGACACCAACATTCAGGAACAACAAACTGACTCCACAGCCCAACAGTCTGCTTGGGAATTTCATTTTTTTTCCCCTAGGTAGATATGAGAAAAAACAAATTCACACAGACACTGGTTTCTAGTGTCCGGCATTATCTTAGCAAGACCTCAGAAAGGCAGGTTAAGAGCATGAATGTTCACTCCACCACTGCTGACAAAGGATCCTTCTGCATCACTTCCAACAGCCCAATCAAGCAGGTAATTCCCCCAGAACAGGACAGTCCTGCAGGGGTGGTGTAAGCTGAGTGCTGGGTGGGTTAACCAGCCCACCAGCAGTCTGTACATGTATGTATCCCCCCTGCATGAGCCTCACAGTGCACTGGATATCAAAATGGGTCAGAATTTTTAGACACTGTTCTAATCACGCAATAATATACATGACACACTCATGGCTCTGTGGTTAGGAGAAAAAGAGAGAACAGAACATTTGCATGCTTATAATGGAACAGTGCCTGTCTGATTTTACCTATCCACATTTATATAATACACAGCAATATCCTGTCCAGTTGAAATTCTCTTTTGTACACTCCTACTGAGCATCCAGCCCAGGTGGAACATCTCCCACACCGGGAGCAGCAATGCCTTTAAGAGACATTCACAGTGAAATTCTGAAGAGTATCACAAAATGCTCTTTTCCAACCCCAAGAGGCATATCCAGTAAAATTACAAAACAGTCTTTTAAGTTCCAGACTTTAAAAAAAAGCACACTGTACTGTTTTCAACACAGACAAAGTGTTAGTTTTATGCATTACTTATATGATGCTGAAGCTGTTTATATAAACCATCTAAGACTCTGGAGGTGAATGACAAAACAATTTGCATACACTGCTTACTCAAAAAATAAACACGGTAATACAATTACTGAATAAATCAAAAGATGGGACAGTAGGTGTGCTTTCCATTAAGTTTCTGCATTCAATCAGAGAAAGCAATGAGAACAAATGGAAACTTTAAAGATTGCTATTAAAAATAATTGTGCTTTCATCTGGTTCATATTAAAGTGTCTCCCTCATAAAGAGTACACTGCTGTAAATGTCAAGCTCTTTTAAGAGCAAAATACTCAAATCACTCTTCAATAAACACTATTCCGAGCACTTACTACAGATTAAAGACAACAATTAAAATTCCTGATTTATTAGATACAACCACAAACACATAGGAGAGATTTGGAATCTACTATTTCCCCCTCCAGGAACATAAGGGAATGATTATATTTTACTTTCTCTGTGCATCTTGAAAAGAAAACTCTTGAGTATGGTGTGACAAAGCTACACAGACGCTCCAAATCCAGGAGCAACCAGCAAGCTATTTTAAGAAATGCCACATGCCTTTGGGGGCTTACACTTCCTACATTTCTTCCGCTTCAAGGGTACAAAAACTGCAATCCTCTGTAATTATTATCATAACACTTGGGATTTCAGCAACTTGGGTTTCCAATAACCACTACGTTATGGAGAGACAGACCACAGCATGCTTTGTACATTTGACAACGGTTTGCTCCTGGTTGTTTCTGCAGCTCTCCCTGAAACATTGCTAACCTTCCTCCCAGGCATGCAGTCAGAGCCGTAAGCTGGCGACGTGGAGCCAGCAGAGCACACTGTAAAGGTAACTACTTCTAGTCAAAATTACAAAGATGTGCATTAAAAAATTAACATATATAATCTACATTGTAAGCATTACAATTTGAGCTTTTTTATGTTGTTGTGGACTTTCACAAGTCAGTTATCCTCAACACCTGTAAAATCTTATATATATATATATATATATATATATATAGCTGTTAACATTTAATGTTTGTCCTTTATTACAGAGAACAGATTTCTAGCAATTCAGATTTGATCAGATGCTGATGTGATGCCACTGACACATTAGGCTCCAGGTCCAGCTTCCTAAAGTCACGTGGTTACAGCATTGCAAAATGTTCCTACTCACCCTTGGCAACCCTTGGGTAAGCAACATATTTCTTGCTACTGAATGAGACCAAATTTGACAAAATTGTAAGATTTTATTACTTAGTTGAAAATTAACCTAAAGCATACCTATCTGAAGCAGGCACATTTTAAACTCGACTTTTACTATTCCAAACCTTTCAAAAGAACTTCCAGTACAGAGGTACAGTGAAAAAAACCCCAAGTCTTAGTAAATTGTTGAGTCAAAAATATTTACAAGTCCCATGGAGATTATTCAACATATGTTTTTTTTGCTATTCAGTACTACCTCGGTCAGGAAAGGGAAGCAAAACCTCCAATTTACTACGCAGAAATAAAACCTTTTCTTACAATAAAAACACAAATCAAGAAGTTTATAAACAGGACAACTAAGATTCAAAAGCCATCCAATATGCAACCTGCTGAGTAACTGCCCTCTGTGTAACAGCTGACTACTTCCCTAAAATTTTCTGGTATAAAAGCTGACAAAACACCAAATCAAAGATGTTTCCTTGCAACTGCACAAATCTAACTCACAAGTAGGTCTCTAACATTTCAGGTTAGGAAAAGAAAACTAAGACACTTTGCATTTTCTTTTGTATATTCTGTAGCATACCTAATACTGTAAAGAAAACTAGGCAGTGAAAATTCCAAAACCACTGCTCTTCCTGGACTGCGATAAAATATTTGCACACTTTAGGCACCAGAAACACACATAAATCATTGAGCAGCATCTGCAGGCTCATGACCCATGCATAAAACTGGAATATTAACTTCACTTTTGGGGAGAGAGCTGCAGTCAGACCTTGGCAAAGAGCCATAAAATAAATACCACAACTCTCCTTGATACACTGGGTAAGAACCGTTTAAATACTCCTTTCTTCATGCAGCAGAAAAGCTACTTTGAAGACTTTACAGGAGCACAGGAACGTGGGCGAGCTGTACGCCAAGGACAAAAAACCCCAAACCCTAAACAAACAAAAATCCCCACTGCAAAACCCCAAACCAAACAAGCAAAACAAATTTTAAAAAACTAAAAAAAACCCCAAAAAACCTAAAAAACGAAAAAAGAAAGGAAACGGTAAAACAGATTCAAAAGCAGGAGCAGATGAAAACCGTCTTTGTGCAACGCGTAGAAGCCAAGGAAAGCGCATTTACACGGGCTAGGAGACATCCTCGCCCCCGCAAAGCAGCCCCGCTCCGCAGCCCAGCGGCGACGGGGACGGCGGCGCGAAGGGAAGACAAACCGGTGGGCAAGGCCAGCCGGGATCCGAGGGACAAGCCGCTCGTCTCCCAGCCTCCGCCGCGGACGCATGCACCTCCCAGCCCGCGCTCCGCGGCTCGCTCCCTATTTAAAGGCTGATGTGGTGTTTAAATGGAGAGGCGGTGACGTGGGGCTGGAAAGCACCTTCCCATCCTAGCAGAGTCTATATTAGAGAGCGGCAATAGCGCTATATAAACAGGGCAGCCACAGGGAGGAGGAACACAAGGAGCAGGGAGGCAGAAAGGCAGGGGGAAGCCATGATGGATCTGAGAGCCACAAACAAGGGGGCCGAGCCCGCCGCCGGGACGCCGGGTTTGTCTCCTCCAGCGCTTCGGGGCGGGGGTCGCGGCCGGGGGCGCGTCGGGGAGCGGAGCGGCGGCCGGGGGGGCTCGGTGGCAGCGCAGGTCTGTGTGACTGCTTGTTGCAAACCTCTGTGAGTACAAGTGCAGCAGCGAGCCACCCGCCAAGGTGCAGAAAGCACGAGAAGGGAACGGGGGAGAGGTTTGGGGTTTTTTTTTCTTTTTTTTTTTTCTTTTTTTCATTTTCTCTTTTTAAAATAAATACTGCCTCGCTCGCCAGAGTTGAGGGCTTTCGCTCAGCTTAGCCGGTCCGGCCGGACTGGGAGAAGTGCTTTTCAACCATCGTCTCCTTCTTACAAAGCAACATAAAATGGCTCCAGCGGAGCCCAGGCGGGCTTCCCCGACACCGCAAAACCGAAACCTGGCTCGGGCGCCCCTTCCCCTCCTCTCGGGGCGGGCGTTAGCGCCCGCGCTCTTCCAGCTCTCGCCCCTTCCCCGGGCGCCTCCCGCCGGCGGCGGCGGCGCCCCCCGCCCGACGGCCCTTCCTTCCCTTCCCCGCCGGACCCCCGGCCTCCCCGCGGGGCCGCCCCCGGGCCGCCGCCCCGCGCCCCCACCGCTCCGCTCCCGCCGCCTCTCTCGCCCCGCCGCCGGGCGCCACAAGTTGGCTGCCGCCGCGGGGGCGAGGCTGCCCCGCGCCCCCCGCCGCCCCTGCCCGCCGAGGGGCCGGGACCGCCCGAGGCGGGCGGCGGGAGGGAAGGGAGTGCGGGGGAGGGGGCGGCGGGCCCCGCCGGCCACCTCCGCCCGCGCTGCCCCCGGGGCCCCCCTCGCCCCCCGACCCGGTCCTTACCACGGGGTTTGTGTTAGTCGAGCTCGCCATGTCCCGAGCCCCCCGGGACGCCCCCAACCGCGGGGGGGGGAGTCGCCCCTAAAACAATAAACCTGCCCGGCTGCGTCCCCCCAGCGCCCGCGCGTTCCGCCCCGGCTGACGGGCGGCCCCGCGGCCTGTGCCGGGCTCGCTCGCGGCCCCGGGGCTGCAGCCGCCGCGCTGCCGCCTCGCCCCTTTATATAGCGCGAGTCGAGCGCTGCGCGAGCGGCCGGCGAGCGGGGGACGCGGGCGGGGGGGTGCGAGGCACCGCGAGAGCTTCCGCGAGAGCGCGCCGGGCCCGGAGGCGTCACGTGGGGCGCCCCGCCCCCGCCGCCATGACATCTATCGAGGCGGAAGTGGCCGCGCGAGCCGGCGCGGCCGGGCCCTATCGAGGCGGAAGTGTCTCTGCCTCTCTCCGGGGCGCCGTCCCAGCTCGGCGTGTGGCGTCGCGAGGCTCGCGCGGCAGGACGTGGCGGCGGCCGGGTGTTCCGTGGTTGCGCGCGGGACGGAAAAACGGAATCGTTTGGTTTGGAAAAGACCTGTGAGACCATACAGTCCAGCCAATGACCGACACACCACCATGTCAGCTGGACATGAGCACTGAGTGTCACGTCCAGTTTTTCCTTGCACCCCTCCACGGATGTTGACACCACCACCTCTTTGGGCAGCCCATTCCAACGTCTCATCACCTTTTTATGTGGAGAAATCCACCCTGATGGCCAGCCTCAACCTCCCCTGTCCTCCCGTCCTATCGCTCATTGCCGGGCAGAAGGGGCCGACCCCCACCTGGATACGCACCTTCTTTCAAGTGGTTGTAGAGAGTAAAAGCCTGAGCCTCCTTTTCTCTGGTCTAAACAACCCTCCCTCAGCTGCTTCTCATCAGACTTGTTCTTCAGACTCTTCCCCAGCTTCACTCCCCTTCTCTGGACCAGATTTTGAGGCTCCGGCACCTTAATGTTGGCCCAGAACTGAACACAGGATTCAAGGTGCAGCCTCACCAGTGTCAAGTAGAGGGAGAAGATCACTGCCCTGGTCCTGCTGGCCACGCTATTGCTGATACAGGCCAAGATGCCATCAGTCTTCTTGGCCACCTGGGCACACTCACTCATGTTCAGCTGCTGTCGACCAGGGCTGGGCTGTGGGTGCCACACCAGGGCAGAACACTGGGATAAGGGCTGGCAGCCCTCACAGAGGAGGTTGCTCAGGCCCTGCTGTCCATGCCACTGGTCACAACTGGTGCCAGGCTCTGCAGAAATCAACACACCTCACCTCAGTCCCTAGAAGGTGCTCCAAGGCAATTAAAAACCGCAAGTAGTCACTACAAGGCAGAAATGACTCTTCCATGCCCACAGGAAAGGGGTTCTGAGCCCTGCTTGGCATTGTAAGCGCTGGTGCCTTCCCTCACAAGCAGTTGATTTAAAGGCTGCCCAGGCCTGAGTGCCACTGTTGTAGGTCATGTGCCACCACCTGAGCTGATAGCTGAGGCTAAAGCTGCCAGAAAGAGGGAGGCAGCACAACCTAAGAATTTACAGATGTCCTTCCTCAGGGTCACATCAAGGCCCACAGGCGCTTACTGATCTGCAGGGTTGCTGCTTTTAACAGTTCTTCACCGAGTCAGTGGCAGCAGGGTCTCCCATCTGTGCAAAAGGTTGTCAGAGCTCTGCCAGCTGGCTTAACTTCCATTTTTCCCTCTCTGTTGTCTTTTCTTCCATTCCCTCTTTATCAGCTTTCTCTATGGTAACCTATGAGAGGCATGTAATATGGGAAAATCTTCTCAACTCTGAATATTGTTCCATCAGTGTTAACCACTCCCACCTTAAGTTGTCCTTAGCACAACTTCTGAATCTCATCCCTTAGATCTCCACCAGTAACTCACCTGTGTGAAGTCTACTAAAGCATTAATGGAAAATAACATTGAATTCTGACTTGGCATACACAAGGCCTAGTAGGTTACATCTCTTCAACAACTGTGATGGTGTAAACTACATTTGTTATATAACCTTCAGTCTGAAATCCTCTCTGTTAAGTAGCCCTAGTAACAAGTTCAGGAACTCCTGTGTGGTATCGTTTGATGGGGAGGAGTTTGTTAGTGGGTATAGTGTGTATAGGATGCCTTCCCCTCTGGTTCCTCAAAATCTTTCATTTCTACAGTAACACACGCTACCTTCCCTGCTGGAGTGCAGACTTTGTTTAGGGACGTGACTGGTTGGTTCAGAGTGGGTCCACTAATTAAGTCAGTATTCACTGTGCACATTGCTGGAGCCCTGGCCAAAAAAATATAATAGTTTACAAAGTTGTACCATTCTCACCTGTCAAACCTCACCTTTTTGCTGGAGTTTTCCACCTGCATAGCACAGCCAACAGGACTGAAGAGGATCTGCCGACTCAGAAGCCATAATTCATGGGCTGATGAATGTATTACTGGGATTGATTGAGATGCTGGTGTTACTTGACATCTGATGCCTCTGATAGGAAGGTAGTAGTCTCCTGCAAAAAGTTTGTACTTCACTGTGAAACAAAACTGCTGAAATGATTGACATGTTACCAGGAAGGAATCTGGTTGCCATTCATACCCCTTTTTTTTTCAAAACAAGGCATTGCATGGCTACAGTTTGCTACCCTGGAATCCCCTCCCAGTTTTTCAGAATGGCTTACTGAACAGTTATAAAATTTAACGTGTAGGCATGTTAGCAGTACTACCCCAATCTGGTGTCATGCTCCCTTTCCATATTTCATCAGACTGCCTTCCCAGAAGGCAAGACCCATGTGCACAGCCCTCTCACAGTTTCTCTGGCACTAATATCTAGTTGTCACACAGCACTGTGAACCCCTGAGTACCTCTGAAGAATATTGCTGTGAACAAAATCAAGCCCTCATGAGAAATGCCCCATTGAGTCAGACTAATGATCCATTTAATTCATGGCAATTCAGCTGCTGCTTGGGGAGTCAGGCGAGTTGGCCATTTCCTGAAGTCTGTTCACCCTGGCTGCCTGCTGTATGGATGTTAGGGGTTTCTACTTCATTTAGCATTTTGTTAGACTGGAATAGTATACATGCTTCTGTATAGTGCAGAAGCAACACTGATAGTCTGGGGACCATCAGAAGGCACAATTACATAACAGCATTACTTTTATAGTTATCTGTATTTATCTGCTAACATTCTCCTTTGTTTGCTGGGCAAGCATGAATCTTCCTGAGTTTGTGTGTTACCTTGTCTTTCATCTTTCTCCCTGAGGTTTCCACCCCTGACAACTCAGGGTGGCTTCACCAGGTTTAGCAATAACATCAGCTGTACTGATGGGTGGGTGCTTCTATTTTAGCTATTGGGCTGTCTAGACTTGAGCCCCATAGTGAAGATGGACATTATATCATTATATCAAAGATGATGACATTTGGGTAAACTTTCTCCTTCCATGCAAAAATTGTGCCAAATATGGGATAAGTGTAGGGAAAAACCAATTTGTGCACAAGATCAAAAGCTGATCCTTGGTGTGTTAGAGAAGGAAATAATATAGAAAAGTTCCCACTTAGTCCTAGACACAAGCATATTTCTTTCTTCACCAAATGTTTGAGACAAAGACAAACCATCTTTTACAGCAAACATTTTGCACTCAGAGACACACAGTCTACATTCAGTACACTGGATGATTCCTGGCCTGTTCAGAAGCATCCCTTGCTTGTCCTCAGGAGGGCAAATTACTGACCACTGCAACAGGAGCTAAATTATTGCAAAGGGTCTAGGATATGGGGATATCTGTAGTTCATCTTCTTTGTAGTCCATCATGAAACTACTTCTTTTAGAACAGAGATTTCTGAACTTGCAAGTAGGAAGCTGCAGGGAGTGAGGAAGGAAGAAATCCATTTTCTTCAGTATGATTTTTGGGTTGACCACCCTTCCATTTTAAAATTCTTGGCAAGTACTAATGGGTTGTTCTACACAGCATGTCTTCAAGAAGACATTTGCAAAGGGATAACTGATGCATAAGTATTTGCTAATAGGGGAGGGATGGGGCACACTTGAATTTAGAAAGTCAGAGATGCAAAGTATCTGTGCTTGCTACAGAAAAACACCAGCTAGCAACTGAGCTGGAAGAAAGAACCACAAAATCTTGATGCTAAGTTCAAACACATTCAATGTAAGTTGTAATATCAATTTCTATTTTTCTCTGTTGTTTTTTTTTGGTTTGTTTGTTTGGGTTTTTTTTGGTTCATCTGAAAAAAAAAATCCGTAACTATTCTTCTGCCTTGAAGAGAGGTCATGAGTATGTCTGATCTCCTACACCTGGAGAAATCACTACCAGAGCAGTATCAGCATGCATTTTTTTCTTTGAAATAATTTCTGATCGTACAGTGAAGAATAGACTACTTGGAATGAGGTGTTGCTGACAACAGTGGTTTTTAATTTCCTAGTTCTTGAAACAAAACAAAACTTGTTTTGTTTATGACTTGTGATTATGTCTACTAGTTCCCCTTCCCTCTGAGGGGGGTGGTCAAGCTAGGAAAACAAAAATTGGTGTTAACTATATTACAGGATGATGGAATGATGCTCACCGTCAGCACACCTTCCAGAGTCGTCATCATTGTCTTGTCCACGTTACCAATCTGCTCTTGTACTGGTGAAGTCTCCTGCTTCAGGCATGAAGACAACATACAATTTTCACCCAGTGTATTTATTACACTCTTACCCTAAAAGCAAGCTAAGCTGTTGAACATTTCTCAGAAGGCTTTGGCAACACACTAGTATTTTTAGTCAAAAAGTAAACCTTCTCACCCAACCTCTATAATGGTGTGTTTCCAGAAGAATGAGATACGCATTTAAACTTCAAATTGCAAGAGCCTGTGCTATAGGATAAAACAGGAACATACACAGAACTAAGGCAGTCTAAAAAATGTTCTTAAGGGAAAATGCTTCTTGAAGTTTTGTTCACACATTGTGAGATTAGAGCTTATTTTCTCCTCCAGGTCTCTCTCAGTGCTTCCATTCACTGTACCAAAGAAAGAAGATAACATTAAATGAAATTTGAGAAATTTTGTTTGTTTGTGGGGTTTGTTCTTTTTGTTTCTTTGGGGTTTTTAAGTGTCCATACAGAGCTAAAACCAAAAATAAGTGGCCCAAGCTACAATCCAAAACGTTGGGCACAGGCAGAAGTTAAAAGCAGACACATCATAATGAAACTTTTTTGGTTGCAACAAGCCCTCAAGAGTCAGAAAGGAGGCTGACACATAACAAAACTTATGTGATGTGACTTTCAGATAGGGTTCAGGTATTGAATAAAAACTCCCTAATTAAATGGTATAAAATATATATGTATTATTTGACATTCTCCTAACAGCCTGCTCACCATGATTTAATAGCTGGAAGCCAAAACCAATAAACATCTCCCTCTTTCCTTCAGCAACAGGTTTTCCAAATAGGTATTTTTAGCAAGGCAGAAATGGAATGAAATAGCTCATATCGCCCTTATTGCAAGGCACCTCCATTCTAGTTGGATTACTCTCATATTTAGAATTTGAAGCACAGCTATATGCTTTACCAAAGCACAGTAACACCAGTTTTCAGGGTCTAGTATATGTACAATTCAACAGCCCTCCTCACAGCCCACAGAGAGCTAAACCTTCTCATCCTACAGCAGTGTATTTTGCATCTCATGATCTTGTAGAGGGCACAAAATGTTTCAGTGAAGTCTCATCTTTGAAGTGCTAGAGCAGGGAAGGCTTTCAAGGAAGCTGAAAAAAAGTCCCTAAAATTCTGAAGGTTAGTGCTTCTCTGAAAAGGTGTGAGGTAAAGGAGTGCCTCTGAGTCCTCTGAGTTACACATTAAGCTTTTATTTCATCATTAGATTTGTAGAGTCTCAGGCGTGCTCTGCTTTTACCAAGTACTTACTGAATCAAAGTAGGAAATACGAATAATTTTTTCTTTAATATAGGCTGTTTACTCTCAGAATACGTATAGTTTTTTGATAACAATTTATATATACCTCTTTCTCATTAGGGCTTGTCTAAACTGGAAAATAAAATTATGTGTTTAGTTATCCAGTCAGAGCCACATAGCTACCAACATTAGCAAACAATCTTCCCTGCCCCAAGCAAAATACCCAAGTTGCAGCTTCACAGAAGACTACATGAGCAGGTGACCAGCTGCTGTTCATTACTGTAGCTCCGTCTGTCTCCATCTGTTTTCAACACATCTCTCACCTCTTGAAAGACTGAAGAACAGCACCACAAAAGCCAGGGGACCAGAGATTTTTTTTTTTTCCAAAGCTGCCACTAACAACTACTCAACCCTCTCCTGCCAATGCCAAGATATCTTTTCTAGCAGACTCATATCTCCCTATCTGACTTACTGTCTTGGGTTATGAAAGCAAAAAAAATGTTTATTCTATTCCATCTGTTGAAACCCGGTTGGGGAGATTTTTTTTTTTCTTTATCTGTTTTAACTCCAGGAGGGAGGGGGCAGCTGCCTTTCTGATAACAAGCCAGCTGTTAAAACCGGGTGGGGCATTGTTTCTTATCTCTGTTCACCCTCCCATTCCCTCCGTGGGGATATCTTCTGTTAATGGGCCATTAAAGCTCAGCAATGACATGACCCATTACATCATCCCATTGTGAGATGCTCTACCCAGGGAGGAGGAGCCAAATGATTTCCATCTAGATAAAAAGGAGCCACAAGTGTCATCTGGTGTTCCCACGGGACTCCCAAAGGAAGACTGGACCTGTCTCTGGACCCTTTCTCTAAAGGACCATATCTGCTTCCAACAGGACCACATCTGTCACTCCAGGAGGGCTTACTTTTGGACTGTTTCCAACACCCTGACCAACAGGGTGTCAGGTTGTATTTCTGACTCTGTCAGAGTTTTCTAGGATTTTTTGTTTGTTTGTTCATTTGCTTATTCTTTTGTACTACAACATTTGTATTTTTAATATCCCTAGAAAAGAACTGCTATACCTATTCCCAAAATCTTTGCTTGACAGCCTTTTAATTGCAAATTTATAATAATTTGGAAAGTGGTGGGGGGGCCTTACATTCTCCATTCCAAGGGAGACTCCAATCTTCCCTGGCAGATACCTGTCTATCTAAATCAAGTCACTTATACACAAACTCCATGTCAGATTTTGCAAAACTATTCCTTTACTAGGACCACTGGTGCCTCCTCTGCTTAGGAAATTGACTTTCCTCGAGAATCATTACACATCTGTGCACCGTGGTCTTTGTAACAGCTGTTTCTAGTAAATGATCAGCTACAGCTGGAGGAGACAAGTACGTCTTTTCCAGGCTCTTGCCATATGCTACATTTATTTTACACCTTAGCAGAGGCTTTTGCCATCGTGGATTTTGGGGACCAGAGACTGTGGGGTTTTTTTCATGTTTCTGGTTGACAAAACTACACTTAGTTTGCAAAGGCAAAGCTTAATTGAGACACTGACTCAGTTTTTCTCACGACCCCCAAGTATTCAGTGATAATGAGGATTTCAGGCTTTTGTACTTCCTTCCCATACCACTGTGTGCTCGTTCTGTCTCTGTGCCACCACTCTCTGCTTTTGCCAGTTCCTTGCTGTGCCTGGTTTTGGTGGTTTGTTGTGTGGTTTTTTTTTTTTTTTTTTTTTTTTTTTTTTTTGGTTTGGTTTGGTTTGGTTTGGTTTGGTTTGGTTTGGTTTGGGTTTTTTTCCCCTTTCCTTTTTTTTTTCTTTTTTTCTTTTTTTTTTTCTTTTTTTTTTTTCCTCCTATGTTGGCTAATTTTTAACCTGGATCAGTTTCCTGATCTGGTTCATAGGGCAGCCCTACAAAAGACTTGTTAATGCAACTGAAAGAGCTGACAGGAGTAGAAATAAGTGACCAGAGGAGGAAATGCTTCAAAACAACATTGTTGCCAAATGCTTTGTCATGTAGAAAAGTCTCCAGGCTTCCTTTTATTGAAGAAGAATTGGCCATTACTAAAATGCACACCCCGCTTGCTGTAATCAAACTCTCATGCTTGTAGCAGGAAGATTACTGGTCTTAGAGCATAGACCACCCCTTCATTTTTCACATGTGTTCATGTTTGACATAATGCTGAAGTCTCCACAAACTGGATGATTCATAATTTGATTACAGAGTACCAATGCTTAAATAGCTAAAAAAAGTCCCTAAAATTCTGAAAGTTAGAGCTTCTCTGAAAGGGTGTGAGGTAAAGGAGTGCCTCTGAGTTACATATTCTGCATTAGTACCTTTTTGAAGTGCTTTTAAAGTAGTAATATTATTCACTCAGACTGTAACGGTTATGAATCACAGCTACTCAGCTGTAATGATGTTTCAGCAACAGCCAAAATATTGCTGACTCTGATCCGTGAAACCAAACAACAGAGAAGTCGGATTAAAAAAAAAAAAAAAGCCAGACTTAAAACACCAATTAGTCTCCTCATACGCAATGTCCTCCTTTACTGATCCAAAGCAGAGCTGTACATAACATGCTGATAAATGTTTTTACTGATTATTGTCATATATTCCAGCCAGCTGCTATGATGTGCAAAGGTCCACAGCAGAACTGAATTAACTTTAGCAAAGTTAATCCTGATATATATAAACATCAGAGGATGAAATATCCGTAGAGAAAAATTTGCAGAGTGACCTATATATTGTGCTGTTGGAAGCCTTACATACCTCAGGCTCCATGAGGTGACCAGAGATAGAGTACTTCACCTGGGGTACGCCAGAATACAAATACGCAGTGTGGAACTATGGCATGGTGCTGGTCTGTGTGAGTGATAACTCTGATTCCTTCGGGAGTGTGTGTGTGTTTGTGTAGCCTCAGCTTCCCTGGCACAGCTGGCAGAGTGGGAGACAGCACACAGGCTGCTGTCATCAAGCAGAGATGTGCTGTGATGTATTTCACTCTGGTTTTTCCCTCAGGCACATGTTCACGTCTGCTAAAAATGCTTTTGTGCAAGGCAGGTTTGTTCCACTTCAGATGCTCAGTGCCTCCCACTTAATACTTCTGGTCCTTTGTGCCCAGATGAGTGGCTTTGCAATCCACACCAGCTTCTGGGTTGCTGAGAATTTCATAGATTCAAGGGCAAGGAGTCTACAGCTTTCATGGAAAAACCAGAGGTGTGCCATACATTTTGCAGTCTGTTCAGAGGTGATCCTATGTCCCCTTTGGGACCCAGCATGAGAGGCATCAGACAGACAAGCAGAATGTTTTTTTTTTCCCCTTGATGAGTTCTAGGGTTGTTTTTCACAGGATTGGGTGGAATTTGCAGAAAACAACTCCAGTTCAGTTTTGGCTGAATTCAGTCTTCCCAGTGAGGAACAGTGAACATAAACTCAGCTGGAACCAACCCATGGCTTATGAGTAGTTAATGTGGAGTTCTCATTTTGAGGCAAATTATCTAACTGCAAAGCTGCACAAGTGTGAGACCTACTGGGCAGCTGGAGTCGCTGGCTTTAAGAGAAAGGAAAACAGCGGGAATGAGCCAGCCCTGTTCATCCTGTAGCAGAGCTATAGGACCCTAGGCATTTACTGTCATTCCTAACCTGTTTCCAGACCCATTGGACCCATTCCAGAGCTCCTCTCTGCTCCAGTCTTCATGGTAATTGATATATAACCTGGGAGTCTTTGACATAGCAAGATTTTGACAGCTGCAAGCATGTTAAAAAATGGGAAGCTGCACTTATAGACTGGAATTCACATTTTCCCTCAGCTGCTTCCTACTCCCTGCCTTGCTGCTTTGGACAAAAGGGAGTTTTTCCATCTTAAGCATCATCTTCCACTACTCATCTTCCTACATTTGCAATATGGTCTACTGACATCAGCCATGTCATTTCTCCCACTGAGACTCTGGGCAGATTAGTGGTCAGTGTGGCTGTGTCTCTGTTGAAAGAAATTATTTCTAGTGAGGTATCCCATCACATCTGCAATACATGCACTATTTTATGGTATGAGCTGAACACCTGCTGAGCAGAAAACAGAACTTCCAGTTTGTAGTTTTCAGACAGCTGCATTTTTGCTGGAGAGACTGACCCATGCTCTGACTCATCTGTTCAGGTGCAGACAGTGTTAAAATTACAGGGTGAGGATGCCATGTTGCCTTTATTGGATGTGGTCTGTCGGCACAAGGGATGATTTTTCCTGAGAAGTTCTCGCTGTCACTGCAGCCAGCCCCTGGTAGTCTGTACTTTGAGCTCATCTGGGCTCACCTCTCATGAATGTTTTCACTGGCCAGCTGTCAAGGAGGTGCTGATGGGTATCATCAAATGTGAAGCGAATGGGAGTACTTTCAAAGCCAAAGTGATAAAGTCCCTATCCACATCATCTGAACAGTTACGTAAATATATGCGGGGTCAAAGCAAGTCCCTTACCCTGCTGCCAAAGCCAGATGAAGTTGGGGATGAAGCTGGAGGATCAAAACAAGTGGTGTAGAACTAGAAAGATGCTTTGTTTTAGACCTGACAAAGCAAGATGACCAGCAGTAGTGTTTCAACTGTGCAGCTTATTCTCTTTCCATTACTGTAGACTTCTGCTGGAGATATTCATGTCCCTCCTGCCCACTTTCTTGCTATGGCTTTCAAGATAAAATTTACATCTCTTTCTCAATGGTGTGTCAGGCTATAAAGTGCTATAGTGATATCAGTGTAAATTGCAAAAGAATGAAGGGCACAGAACAGGCACACTCAAGATCAGTCACCTTGCAAATGCTGTAAGTCTGCTAAGGGCTTTGAAGGGAGATGTTCTCGGTTGGGGAAGCAATAGAGGAACATTAGATCTGCTTCAGCTGGGGCTCTACCATTCCAAGGCAGCCATTTAATGCCATCTTGGTTTTCCTGTCATCTTAGAGGTACAGTCCTTTATTTAACTCTTCAGATAGCTTGATTTCTTCATGTTTGGAAAGGACTCTGTAATATTTAAATGGAATGATATAGGAAAGAACAAACTGATATCCTAAAATATATAGGACATGGGTTTTTGCATGACTTGAAAATATCATGTCCCCTGGAGTATATCTTAGTAGTCCTAGGTGGAGCTCCTACATGTGGCTGACTTGAATCCAAACATTCAGACTCAATTACAAAACGTAACCAGCCTGAATTGCCACTGATTTTATCAAAAATGTTCAGTTGTTCCCACATGAATGTGAAAACGAATCTCTCTCTTACATAGATTAATAATAATAATAATAATAATAATAATAATAATAATAATAATAATAATAATAATAATTGTTGTTGTTGTTGTTGTTGTGTAGGAGAATCCAGACATAACGGGGCTTTTTTTTTTACTAAACTTAAGGAGGAGACATATCAGGAAGGCAACTATAAGAAACTCTGATCATGGCTGCACTGTGAATGTTTCTTTTCCAAGCTGAAAGTAAAAGAGGTAGCCACAAGAGGGAGGCAGAACTCCTATGGCAGTATAGAAACCCCAGCAGAAAACAAATCCGAGAAATACTTTCAAATTTTCCTTCTTTGAGATAAAACTGTCCAGTAGTCCTTGCATTGAGAACGATTGTTGGCTGTAACTCCTATGAACCTAGACTCAATGCATTGTAAATACTAAATGGTCAATGTAAGCTGAAAATCAGTAACTAATACATAATTTTCTTAAACCTAAAATTTAGGTAAGAAATTACTTCAGGAGAGATTGAAACTGATTGTCATGTCCTTTTTTAGATGGGAAAGAAAACTATTCCCATTATTTAAAGGCATACAGTTGTATTTGTGCCAGGCTCTAATACAGAAAGATCTTTTTTTTTTCTGGAAGAATACTTTTTGTAACTATTTGCTTCTTAGAAAATACATTGTAAGGATGTATTTAAACAGTTCCATTTCCATAGCAGCTCAGCAAACACATAAGGAACTAAGCTCAAATGGTACGATTATTTATCCTATTAAGTACCTTCACTGGGCAACAGGCCTTCTAGGTTCAGTGAGCTCAAAAGAGAAGGCAATTTGGATGGAGGGGAAGGGTAGATCTGATGTCTAATTCCTGCTCCAAGGACTATTTCCATAACATATTCAACAGAATTTCATAAACTGCAGTCAAGGATTGACAAACCCGGTTAGTACTGTAAACCCTCAAAGCCTTCAATCCTTCTTTTCAGTCTTTAATTAACCTCCACCTCTGTGCTGATCATCTAGGTAGCCTCAAACGAGGAGAAAGGGATCCCAAACCCCTTCAGTTCCCAGCAGTGCAGTGTTCTGACAAGTGCACAGCTTTACAGTACCCAATGCTCATTGTGAGCACAACAGCAGGTTGGAATCCTCAAGAGAGGCAGAGTAGGGGAATACCTGGCTTGAAAACCCAAGCTAGCCTTGGCTGTATAGAAATGAGGTAGTTTGGGTCACATACAAGAACAGTTGGTGTTTGCAGACATCTTTCATGCAAATTTATGAGAACTTCTGGGAATTTTGTACTTCCAGAATGAGGCAGCAGCTGCATGGGGGTTGATCAGACAGGATTAGTGGGCTTGGCTGCCCAGACTTGGACTGAGCCACAGTGGCTTACCTCGGGGTGTTGGGGAGTGGCTGTCTCTTTTAAGATTGTCCAAAAAATAAAAAGGTCAAACATTTTCTCAAATTGTTCTTTCCATCAATGCATATTTGTATATATCCTTGCATGCCTATACAACACACACAAATGTTTATTATAGACAATAGTTAAACATGATCCTATTAGAGCATTTTTTTTATTGGAGGTATTTGAAGTACTTTATGGATGTAAATTTAAATGTAATATGTGCATGACTGTGCAGACAGGTAAGGACTACTTAGGTGAACAGGCTAGTCAATGCCACTGAAAAATTGTCTGTTGTCCTTTTCTCAGCTAAACATGGAATCAGCTGAGGTAGTCAACTCTTACACCCAATTTTGAGATCCAACTGGTTTACAATGCGCCAATTTCTGCATGGAGTTCAATCCTGAAAACCAGTGAGACTTGTGATTCATTGAGGCTGCTTGGTGCAGCAGGTCGGTGGTCCAGGCAAGAACCTAGCAGTGACCACTAGAGAGCAACAGTCCCTTCACTTCTGAGAATCCAAGGAGTGTAAGCACACAGCTAAGTGCCTTGCTGTTCCAATCTGTGGTTCATTTCTCCAGGTAGGACCCATACCACGCACCCCAATTTACCAAGCCAAATGTCAGTCATCTCACAGTTTCATCATGCTGTGTCTGCTGGCCCTGAACAATTTGAGAGCTGATTTTGACAATGTGGTTCAGATCCAAATCTAATTGTATTTGTTCAAAAGCCTTCCAGTCTTTCATAATATTCATATTAATTTTTACAGTATTTGTTCCTTTGTTCCCAAGATCAGTATTTGTAGACTGGGACTCCCCAAATCACTTTTTTTTTTTGCATAGTTCCTGACTTGCCACAGGGCTTCATGAGGTATTAGCACACATTTTTCTCTGCTGAGATTGTAACTTCAGCATATCCCATTTTGCCACCAGCCCTCCCCTGGGTGTTCCCCTTGCATCATCACTTGCTGACAGCCACGGCAAAGGGTACCTGTAACAGTTTGGGCAAAAATAATGAAACCAACCTGCTGACTGCTGCAGTGAGAAACAAGGATTGGATAAAAGGGAGATGGGCACAGGGGATGCCATAGCAGCTGAATTCTTAATCTGAGTTGAAAACTGTCTGCAGTTTTGCTTTTCTTTTGGTTGACGTGAAGTCAGAACTCTGCTACTCTGCCTGCATCTGTGCACTGACACAAGGTTTTCCCACTTCATTCCCTTTCAATCTGAGTACTCTGTATTAGTAAAATTGCTGACCATGCCCTGACAAATTTGTTTGCTTCCACAGAGGAGCTGAGCTCTCCTTTTCAGTCCTACATCAGGAAAACCTTTACAAAAGAGGCTCCCAATTTAAGAAGTTACTTTCAGCTGTATGCAGCCTGTATTCAGCCTTTTCCTTCAGAAGCTCTTTAGGCTGAGCTGACTAAAGTTTATCTACAGCCCCTGGAGTAGTAACAACTGGGAGGCTGCAAAAGGCCCTCAACCAGGGAAGGACTAGTCTGCGCAGACCTCCTGAGCCCCAGCATGCGTCTGCCACTTGTTGAAGTACCCCAGTGCTACTGAAGGCAGTACTACAGTCACCCCTGTCCATTAGGCTTTGCTGTCCCATTATTCAGAGTTAAGAAAGACACCTTTCACAGCTAGTGTATAAAATACTATTCCAATTACTTTTTTATATACAGCAGTTGCTGTTAGGATTCTGATACTGTGAGTAAAAGGGCAGGAGTTTTTTCTGGGACTGGTGCACTTCATGTTTCAGACACATCTGCTGTGACCCACACCTGCACCTAAGCTGAAAAAGTGGGCTGCTCCTCCATCTTTTGCTTCATTTCCAGCTGACCTTCAGCACTCTTTGTCTTAAAACTTTACAACATATCTTGACTAGTCAGGGTGAGCAATCATGGCAACTAAGAGTACTGAAAGAAAACGTTTTTTTTCCTCTCCAAATTGTGCTATCTCATTCTAGTGATGTCTTTTGCTTGCGTACACGTTGCACTGCCACTCTGACTTCCCCATCTCTTATAGGGTGTTATTTTGGCTTATCTCTAAGGAATAGACTACTGCCAAGGAACTTTGAGCTCCTTGGTTTAGATTTTTTTTTCTCTTTCTTTTTAAAAACATTATGCATATTAGCAAGCTATCAGGGTTAATAAAATCCTACCTTCCCAATTTTATACGTTAATTTCCAAAAGTGACTGAGTATATGAATTGTAGCAAAAAACCTGTTAGTACTAGCAGCCCCTGAATCTTAACTTTTGTTTTTTTTTCCTGGCTGACTGATTTACTCTTAAATAACAAATATGAGGCATCATACCTTGTGTAGTTTCATTTTCTGATACTGGAAAATGGTTGACTTACTGTCAGTTTTACTGAGCTCAGAGCAATACTCTGAACAGCCCTCATGATGAGTATCTGATTTTATTTGGCCAAAAGAAGTGCTCAGCTCTTCAGTCTGATACAAGGAATGCTTTTGAGAAAAACAACAGACTGAAGTGAGTCTAACTGACTCTGAGAAAAGTGGAAATATGGATGAAATTATACATGGCTTACTGAACTCTGAAAGAACACAGAGAATCATAGCAGAGGACTCTACATACTTTAGACCTTATACTTGCTTTGCAAACAAATATTTCGATCACAGGAAGATACCACCTTTTCATGTACTCCTGGTTTTCGTGGTCAAAGAAGAGACCACTGAGCAGGGGCTTCAATCCTCAATTACTTTTTTTCAGGATGGATTTGTTCAAATGCTGGGCCATCTTCCTTATTATGTTAGTACTACTCCAAACTGTTATATGGCTCAAGCTATAGGCCTGCTCCATTTCCTTTGCAATCTATTGTTCAATCTGTATGATGAAATGAAGTAATCTCTTTTCTGTATGTAGTCCCATTACTTGTAATTGATGTTGTCCTTTATTCCATTCAAAATATTCCCTTTCCTCCTCTGAATTCAAGACCTCTGTTTTATCAGAACATACAGCACATACAACTTCAGTTTCACAGTGAAAATGTGGATATGCTGTTTCATCTTAACATTTATTTAAATTTCCACGTAGTTTCAACAAAACATGACATCCCGTTTCAACTGATGTAAAGAAAAATAATAAACCACTTCTATGAAGTTAGCCAGTGTATAGACTTATTTTACAAAATAAGAAGGTAGGAGCATGTTACAAAATAATAATTAAACCAAACAATGTCAACAGTGCAAAGAATGAATTGCAAGTAGGAAACAAAGAGAGAGGGAGGGAGGGTAGGACGGATGGGAGGATGGATGGCTGAAAGTGTGAGGGGTGACTGGCTGACTGAAAAGAACAGGAACATTAGGAACAGCTGTGCACGTTATCACACGAAATTTTTTATCTTGGACAATGCATGATTTAACTCTAGTGGCAGAAGAAGGTAACTACTTCATAAGTGATCTCTGTGTGCTGCAAATTCTTGTGCTGGTCAGTTCTAAGATTAATACAGCTATGCACACAAACTGCTAAGAGTCACTGAAAGAAATTTTTCACCATCTGGAACACAGGTGACCTACCAAGGACTTGATTAGTGCACTGAAGGGCCTAGGAAATTTCTGAGAATTTTATGCAAGCAAAAGAGCAAGCACCTCCAGGCTGAACTTTATACACCTTTTCCACTTGCTTTCATGCTCTTTTGCATGCAATTGCTGTCTGTCCCGGGAGGTGACTGTTCAAGAGGGAGTTTTAGCAGCTACTAAATAATGTAGACAGGCACTGGACATCCTATCAAGTAACTGTCAGCCAGCAACTCAGTAGAGAAGGAAAATAATTTCTGCAGTGTTTGTAATGATACTGCTATATGTGACTTCTTCATAGGATGACTAAATTTAAATCTAAATAAAAGAAAGAATGAAAATAACATCAGTCAGTTTTAGTATTTCTCAGCTGAACTCACCCATTTTCCTTTTCTAGCAGAGTGTCCATAGTTAATAAATGTAAGAGACATTAACTAAAATAAGCTCAGCTGCCTGGAGATATTGTTCATCTTTACCCCTTGTGATTAAAGACACTTTATGTTTCTGGGCAAAATTCCATACAGTATCTCAAGTCTTACCACAGTACAAATATTAAAACCATACTGAGAAATAGAAAGGGGACTGAAAGTGAGAATCGCTTCAGGGAGTAAACGTCTGCTTACCTTGAAGGCACATTTCCTGCATGGAGTCTTTGAGTACTACAAAGCTTTCAAATATACCAAAGGACAGTGATTGCATCTTCCTCGAAAGAAGGAGTAATCTGAAACTAGTCAGAGAGATTTCTCTGCATGATTAAAAAAAATCATCCCCGCTACAGGCACTGCTTGTATCTAAATATTTTCTGCTACTTTCAAACTCACAAACTTCTCAGATCTTTTCCCTTCACTCCAATCCACGGTCTGTTTAAATTACTACTATACTCACATGGGTGAAGAGTATATGTACATAAAGTACGTATTTAACAGTGCGTAACACTGAAAAATTGGAACTATTTAAACAATAAAAATCAGTGGAGACCTCAGTAAGGACAGTTAGGATCCCAGTGTTCAAATTCTCAATGCTCCTAATGGTGCTGGACTGAAAAAAGAATTGAGACACCTGGTGACACCAACAATAGAGTTTCTAAAGATGTTGGTTATTAGCACTCTTTTGAAAAATCAAACCACTTACTCCAGTCCTTAGGAAAGAGGATCTTTTGAAACTCTGACTGAGGTTTTCATCCTAAACTCTTGAAATTTCAGTGGCAGGTACATCTAAAACCACTCTCCAGAGATGAGAATGGATTAAAATAGCTTTCATATAAACCAAAACACTTTTCCAGTTTTGCCTGCATAAATTCATGATGACTAGAAGAAATACTTCTGTGTACAACTACACTAGAAAGATGAGAGTTAGGTTTTATCATTCATTATGAATTATAAAAAAAGAAATCAGTGATGAAGTGGTGAGGAAATTAAGTAAGTCCATAAAGTTCCAATATGTTTATCTTTCAGCTACCGGAACACAGACTGTTCCGTGGCACAAGTATGATAGAGGCTGAAGAGTTTAACAATCCATCAGCAAAGGAAAATCGTATTCCTTTTATTTTCTCCCCTCTTAAGGTGTACAGCATAACTTTGCTAACTTGTATTACATATTTGTGTTTCCATGAGCTGAGCATAAATAGGCAAAAAACATCAGACACTGAGCCTGCAGGTCAGAATAGAAAATCTCCGTTTCTTTCACAAAACATTCTCATATTTCCTTAGTAACATCTCAGCACTGCTTCAGCTTGGTTTTGATTTCCTGATGGTGGGATTTCAGAAACTGTACATTAGGAGCTGCAGTGAAAAGCAAGAAGACCACCCAGAAATTCTTCGACTGCTTTTGAACAGGAGTGAATTTTGTAGAGGAGTTGCCATGCAATTCATCACAGCCAACCTGTGCCAGAACTGAGAATCAGTCACAAATTCAGCCCCGTGTTCTCAGATATTTCACAACCTATACAAGTTATCATTAATAATATCAGAAATTTTAATCCATTGATTTAAAAATTCTTTATAAAAGTTAATAGTATTCTTCCATTTACAGAGAGATGTTGCAAATGCTTAGTATTAACTGGTGTGCTCCAAGGAGCATCCTGGGCCCAGAAAGGCTACCTGCAATGGAGTATTACAAGCTTGTTAGTGAATCCTAGAAGGACTGAGACTTTACATATTTGAAACTGGTGTACCTGTGTACGTATGTGTCACTAGGGTTATGCAAGCTTGAAATGTAGGTGCATATAAAAAAGGCATTTTTAAGTTCCCTACAATTTATTTTAAATTCTACCACTACCAGTTAAAGACTCAATGAAATTAATTTCATTATTTATTTGGGATTTTAACATTGTAGTAATTTTTATAGGAGTCACAGTGAAAGTGGTAAATCAAGAATGTATTTTTTTATATTAAATGTAAAATGAAATAAATTTATAAAAAAACTTTCATTTTAAATCATTGTTTTTAAATTACATTGCCAAAGTTTTCCAAATGTGTATTTTATAGTCAGTAGTAACCTTTCAAAAGATAAATGATTTAATAAATTACTTTACATTTAACATTACGAGACAAAATATTACACAAGCTACAGAAACAACTAAAAATGGGTACTTTTAACACTGTTTTCTCTGAAAATATGTGTAAATGACAGATTTATGTCTTCTGCATTTTTATTTAGAAAAAGGTTTTAAGACTTCCTATTACTTCCAGTTAAGTGGGGATAAAAAACATCTTCGTGATAGAAGCTTGTTAATTTTTGGAAGGAGATTTTGGGGCCCAGTTAATGGGAGTATTATAAAGATACAAGTTACTGATAAGGTAGGTTCAAGATAGAACATGAAAATAATATTTTGCTGGACAGACTTCCAAGGATTTTCAGGAAAACAAACAACATTTTCTGTTAAAGTAATTGTGTTCTGACATTTTCAATAACCACCCATTTTACCCATCCAAGAAAACGTACAAAAACCCCCGAAACCCAAAACTAAACCCCCATGTTCTTCCCTTAAATACCTTTCTAGGCAGGAATGATCTAATCTCAGCAAAGTCCCTCTGGTATCTCCACTATTGTAACACACATTCCCTACTGCTAGCAGCCACGACCATGTTCAGTCAAGATACCAGAACGGCTCAGACTACAAAGTAAAAATTTTAAGAAATTGCAGAGGCTTTCTTGTGCAAACCCCATGAAAATGTGCACAGTGACATGCTGTCATTTGAGGGATGAGACAGGAAGGGCTGAACAGAGGAACAGCTCTGTGATCAGCTGTCCTGTCTCTAGTTCATCTACTTAAACACACAGACCATTCTCTTTGTTTAAGATGCAGAGTGTGTTGATTCTCCAGAGTGATGCTCAGGGTTTTCACTCTGTGGACCATTTCAGAAAAGAGATTTTATATAATTTTTCACTTGATCCTCCCTGAATTTTATTTGGCAGTTCAGAAGGAAGCAATTCAGTCAATGGCCAAAACAAAAGGCATTGAAACAAAATGTTTAATGTGGGAGGGCAAGAGTGTGAGATAAAGGCTGTTTTCTGGTGTGGCTGCGATGGTTGCCCGACCATATTTGAGTGCAGAACCTAAATGGTGAAAAGGCAGAAAAGGCAGGCTTGACTGTACAACTGTACTTTATACCATTCTAGCAAAAGCACATGGATCGCCTCCAAACAAACTACTGACCACATTCTTCTCAAAGTATGGATCATCACAAAGAAAAAAAAACTATACTCTTCAAAGCATTATTTTAAAAGTAGCAGTCCCGAATTTTTTTTTTAAAAATACCCAACCCTTGCAAGTCCTTTCTTCCAGGTCTGTTAATTTGACCACCCCTCCTGGGGCTTGCAGACTGCTCTTCCTTTACTGTGTAGCACATTCATTGACATTTGCAGTATTTTCTCCCTTCAGATCTTCATTCAAGCTTTTTTTCTGCTCTATTTCGACCTGGTAGAAGAAAAAGAGGAAGAAAATTTGTAATGAGGAAGGAAAACAAAAAATTCACACATCTTCCTCAGTGGTGGTTCTTGTGCTCAGGTGAAGAAACTCTTGGTGAACTGAAAAGGTTGTGAGGAAAAATAGACTGAAGATCAGGGGAAATCGGATTTTATTTTGTAAGGATTTTCAGTCTAATCTAAGCAGTTCTACAATTTAGCAGTGTCATGAAATGATTTCCAGAAGAGATAATGTCATGCAGAGAACTCACATGATTTTATATTCATTACTATTCCCAGTTGTACTCTGAATACAAACCCAGAACCAAATCTGCAGATGATAGGTGGCCTCCTACATGACAGCACAAAACCAGCCTTAATTATAAATTCTGCAAAGACTGATTTATAAAGCAAAGAGGTTTTTTAAATGATCTCGAGTTTGAAGGGACCTATAAGGATTGTCAAATCCAACTCCCTACTTCTTGAAGCGGTGTCTAACACTACCCCAAATATCAGCACACTCCCTGCTGTCCTCAGGCTCAGAGGTGCTTTGGCCTACAGATACAAATTTGTATTGGAACAGGGCCAAGGGGATCTATCTTTGGGTTCTAGATTTCCACATCTCTGAAAACTCAGGAATAATCCAATGTTTTAATTCTTAAAAAGGATACTTAGGAAGATCAAATACCATCTCCAGGGAATTTAAGAAACTACTACGAATATAATTACAATTACCAGTAAAAATATTTGCAATGAGTCTTTTCAGAACCTCTTACCACTGCTCTCAAAAAAGGCAAGGTAGCATGCCAATTTCTCTGCAGCTAAAACGCAAATTTACTGAGATATTTTGACAGATATATACATAGTGCACTTTCCTATCTGCTCCTCTCCTTAGGGCACGCAGAAGGAAGAAATATTTAAGTGGAGAAACAACGTGATTCTTTTGTCTGCAGTAGGACTCCCACGGTAGCACACCTACTATGAAGAGCAGCAAAACTCCCTGTTCAAGCTCTTCATATCAGCTAATCCCCAGGAGCTGGCTTTGTGCATGCTCTTCCATAGGCAACTGCCAGCAAATTTATTCCATCTTTGCTGAGGGATAATCCACTGCTTATTTGCCATGAATCAATAGCTGCATATGGGTAGCTACTGCACACAGCCTGGCATGTGCCAAATTCCCACCTCTTTTGTCCACGGTACTTTATTTGTCTGCCCACACTTTTCAAGACAATGAAGCATGCAAAGTGACCATGGTGATCAGCTCTGCTCTGTTTCACCTTGTAACTGTAGTGTGCTGAATAGTTGACCCACTTCCTCACATCGGTCTTGTCCTCGACAGAGATGGACCGAACAGTGGCTTTGGACGCAGAAGTGGTGGGCATGTCAAATTCCACTTCTACATAGCGGACAAAACTGGAAGGCACTTCCCGATCAGAGCCAAGCTCTAGGTGACAGAAAAAGCAGTGAGGATGGCCAGAAGCTGGAAAAAAGAGAGTGAACAATCATGAGAGTTGTGTCAGATGAATCAAAACACAATGCCTAGGAGAAAGCAGCATCACAAAGCTGCAGGAAACTGAGAACCTCCCTAGGTTAACTAGTTCATAGCAAGAGTCTTACCTGCTTCAATGCAGTTCAAGTTACCAAAGGAATGAAACAAAATACAAAGAGGATTGCTAATCATTCTAGTTTGCTTTTACTGGGTGAAAATATAAGAAGTAAATCAAGCACAGTAGGGTAAAGGTATTTGTCATCTTTTGATTCCCTCAGAGTTTGTCACATTCTAAGTACATTGTGGCACATCCTTCTGAAATGTTATGAAATTATAGTAAGGAAAGGAGAAATTTGGAAATATTTGATGTTTATTTGAAATTGTTATCCATCTTTTTAGCAGAAGAAAACGTACTGGACAAGGTTAAATAACTTTCCAGTGTTAAAAAAGCAAATTCGTGTAAAGCTTCAGAATAACCATTTATTCCTCACTTGAACCCATGACAAGGTGGCTAGTCATTAAGGATGGCAAGGAGAGGAGGTGAAGTTTAGCTCTGTCATATGTAAATGACCCTTGTTATTTTTTTCTTTGTTTTTCTGGATAGCAGTGATGTTTAAAAATTAAAGTAGGGACTTCCAGTCAAACTACGTTGGCTTTTTCTCTGACTGCTGCCAACTCCTTAAACTCTTGAGCAAGTAACTTAATGTCTCTGCCTCAGTTTCTCTATTTGCAAAATGAGGATGAAAGCCTTCACAGCTACACAGGGCTTTCTGATTGGAAGGATCCTATTATCAATGTATGTGTAAATGAATGTATAAGTAAATGAATGGAATCATTGCCTGCCTTTATTATAGGCTTTAGGATTCCTGAATACTCATTCAGTGGGAAAGTTCTTCTCCATACAGGTCAGCAAGGTCTACAGCACAGAGACAAGGAAGGAGGAATGCAGGCAGAGTAAAGAGAACTGGGTGGGGAAAGCCCAGAAGCTCCCACTGGGAAAAGCAGGGATACACCTGCTTAGCCCAAAGTCAGCCTTGTTAAACTGAAGCCTGAAAAGCAAGATGTGGGATTTTGAAACATGACTTGTCCCAATAGGACAAAATTAGGCAGTCTTTAGAGGGCTTAGGAATTGCTACATCCCACTTGACCTCTGAAACAGAGCTGGGAAAAAATTCTACTCGGTGTAAGTCTGGGTAAGAATTTCACCTAGAGTCAGACTCATATTTCAAAACAGTCTAGCCAAAGTTCCCTCACTGCTGGAGCTAATGTGTGTGCAGCTAATCCAGTGAGAGGCTGTGCAGTTCAGCAGAGACCAGGGATATGCAGTACCACAGCTGGAGCCAAGATATGAATGAATGGGTGCAGTATCAAGCAGAAACAGAAGCTCAAATTTTGCAAGCATTAAAATACGTCTGCTTTTCATCAGGATTAATTATCCCAAGCAGAGTACTGACTCATTTGCACTGGTTCTAGAGCAAGCCAGGATCTCTGCTCGACAGCCCTTCCTGGCTTTCCATACATGAACAAGCTTTTTCTGGATCAAAAACTCTGGTGCACAGCAGACCTTCCTGGTGGGGGCCCACCACAGGGAGCAGCAGCCCCAGGAGCTCTCAGGGAGATCACTGTGCCCTCCAGCACTGCAGTGCTTCTGCTTCTGGCCACTTCTTGAGCTTGGCTGTGGTGGGCACAGCTGTGGTGGCAGTGCAACTCAGCATCTGCCATGGGGCCCCTGGGTGACACAGCACTGCTCTCTGGTACTGCATTATGAAGATGCCTAAAACTGGCTCCAAAACTCTGTGATCAGCACTCAGTATTGGCAACCAACCCCCAGTCTCAGACTCCCCATCCATTCATATCACTTTCCTCACACTGTATCACTTTTAGTAGACTCCTCATTGTAATCCTTACTCATCTGCTTTGATATGCTTTTCCTCTCTAGTTTGCTGTGGGTTGCTCCCTCCTTCAGACTGGAGCACACCAGCAGCCCAGGAAGAGTGGCTCAGTGCTCTGGTGCAGGCCACATCCACAGCTGCAGAACGTTCAGCTTGTGTTGTGACACTCTTGTGCTGCCATGTGCTCAGCTGCTTTTGGGGCAGGTATGTGTGAAGGTATCACTAGGAAGTGTTTAACTGGGCTTGAGCACACTGCATGCCAGGTGCTTTGGAGAGCTGAGCTTTTAAACTCTTCATAATTTCAACTGGACACTTGGTAACAACCCTCCCCCCCATCCCCCCCAAAAAATTATGTAAATTATTAATTTAAACCAGCTCAGTGTGGTAGATAACAAGGTGAACAGATTAAGAAAGCAACTCCTCCACTGAAGCTATTGCAAAATTACCAAGCCCAGCAGTATTCATTACTGTCCTGGGCATGAAGCTCATGAGACACCACCTCTAGATTGTTCAACAGGCTCATTCAGAGCTCTTTCTCTAATGGACAGGTACCCTTCTTAGTAAAATCAGCAGGAATCAACACACTGCTTTTGTTTTGCACCTCTTGTTTCCTTGAGCTATTACCAGTTTGTTCTGATAATCAAGGATCTGATAATTCATATGCATGCAAGTGTAACTGTGACTGGGGAGAATCTGTTCCAAATGACTCAGGACACTCCAAATGTCCCAACATGTTTGGATTTAAAGATATAATTTACTTCAGAAAGCATTCCAGGCAGCATGCCTGGGATCTACAGCCAAACTAGAGAAAAGTTCCAATCCAGATCCAAGGCTCTGCATAGATGTTACATCCCTGCTTCACAGAAAGAGCATTTTCCCACGATCAATGTCTATTTGGATGCTTCCCTAGTATTCTACTGGTGGATTAAAAAAAGAAAAGAACATGTGAAGCCCAGCCAGCAGCAACTGGAATAGTAAACAGCCTGCAAATAGGCGTTCTTCATCAACTCTTTTGTTCATACAAATTTTAAATATGATACAGGCAATGAAGTTTACTAAGCTGTAAAACTGGACAAATATTTGCTATTTGGATTCCAGTTGTGTGCTCAGTAGAATCTAGTCCATATTTTTTCCTTAGGTGAAGTCATAGTCAGAGTATGCACTGTCCCTCATCTGTCATATGTTTTTCAATGTTCAGTCATAAGCAGATAATTTGGCCACAAAATAATACGGACAGTGCTGATAACACTGTCTCCTAGACTTAGAGTGCAGAGGGCCCCATCCCATTAGAAAGCACAGAAAGAAAAAAGAAAAAAATTAGGTAAGAGTGCAAAGCTGCTGAAATAATTTTTAACAATCTGAGTTCTTAGGATGCTACAACCTGCATACAAGCAGTGAGCTTCAGTAGGGACACACTCTCCTGTGGATGGCAGGGCTGGGGGTCATGCCCCTCACCTCTACACAGAGACTGCACCAGTCCACATTCAGGGAATGGAGTGAAGCACAGGAGGTCCAGCTGGCTATCTGCAGACCTCTGGAGTTCTGGGATTGTGTTTGCAAGGGACTATGTGTCAGAGCACACACTGTGGATGAACAAAAAGTCCCAAATTGTCTACCCACATGTGTACTCCTGTGAGCACGTCTGGCAGACAGGCACATGTGCTGGAGCACCCATGAAATGCATGTGTCCCAGGTGGTGTGGACGTGTTGTGTGGCCTCTCGTGGAGTTGGAGCTGCAGGCTGTGGTCACCTGCAGCACTTCCCTCAGCTCCAATGTGATGCCATTACTTTTCTCCTGCTCTGGAGTTCCAGGCATCACAGGAGTTCATTAGCAGGCCAGATAATTACAGAAGACCAAGAGTGGTCTTAAGGTGAGTTACCGGTATCACAGTAAGAGAGCATAAAGTGTGAGTCAGTGGAGTAGTTTTATGTTTAGTGCTTGAGAACTGCATCATTTATAATGACTTTGCAAATACATGAAGTTGGGTAATTATAAGACTTGTGGATACGGCTGGATACAGCCAAACATGCACAAGGCTGGCAGTTAGATCCCACATGAGTATCACTTGGACAAAAGCGTATGTTGTCCATCAGGCAAATCTAAGGAGGAGTGGGAATGAATGCTTCTGAGTACCACTTATATACCTCTTTGTTTGCCATATACTTTGAGAAAGGAAAACCATGGGATGAAGTTCCACCAATAAACAGAAATAGTCCCTGAAGGGCAAGGTCAGATTTAAACTACATTTGGCCTGCCCTGTCATCACTTTGGGATTCCCTCCCTCTCACATACCTCATGTGTCTTGGCCAAGACAGTGCTTCCAAGGCTCTTCCTTTCCCTGAAATTACATCTGATCTGACCGGAGGGGTGAGGACACTCTTCCTCTCAGGATGTAAACAAATACCAACTGCCCTGCGTTTTGCATGATGACACTGATGGATAGATGCTCTGTGGCAGGGGTCCAACAGCAGCAACAAATCTGTAATGTATTTCCTTCCCCCTGTCACAGTGTATACACAATAAAGAGTCACAATGGGAAAGAAGGAAACAAGAGGCACAGATCAATATCTCCCTCAGAGTAGCAACAGGTAAGGCAGCATCACCTTGCAGGAGGCAGTAGAGAGAAGCTTTGCCTCTTCTCCTGGTTTGCTACTGGCATGTTTTGTGATTGTGTAAAAGTCTGAGGGCTTTCGTTTCCTCAGCTGTGATGCCTATATGGTACACTGAGATCTTTGGAGAGAAGATGCCACAGAAGGCCCAATTTCACAGCATCTCATTCCCAGAGCTTGTGCAGATGGCATATTGAGATTTTCTTCACAAGCATGTTATTGCTCATAAACAGCCTGGGGTTAATTTTTCATTGCTACATTTCTCTTAAGTTCCCAAGCTCTGTCTTCTTACAGCTCAGTCTACGGGAAACCTGGAGCCTTCCCTTCTGGTCAGTGATATCCCTCTGAATTTGTAACTGGTGGTGTAAACTTGTGTCCTTGGGCTGAAACGTGAACCAAAAGATTAGGACACTTGGATGACTGTTTTGCTGACACTGTAACTCAAACTCAGGAAAAACATATAGACAGTGCCAAATCTGGTAGCACAATGAACTTTCCTTCAGGGAACACTGAATATAGAAACCCTCCCAGTCAGCCAGATGCATTACTACAGCTTTAATACCGAAAAGTCCATCTCATTTGCAAAAAGCTATTCCAGATCAGAGAGGTCAAGAAGTAGAATTCACGACAAATAAAAATAAACTTGAGTTGTCAGCTTTATTGTGCACCATGGGTGACAGGCAGCAAATAAAATGCCTGGCAGAAATGGCCAAAGGGAGCAGTAGCTTGCCTACATTATTTTAATGTTTAATTACGACCATGTTACTAGAAATACAAAGACCTGGGATAGAAATACCAAGTGGGTTTCACGTAAGTATTCTCTCTTCAGGTTTAAGCTGTAATTCCCTGTCTGCACTGATTACAGAAACATAGCCACAAAATGGCGTTTGGAAATTTCTGTTGGTTTTTTTTTTTTTTAATGGTTGAGCAATGTCTTCTGTTCTCTTACAATCACCATTTCAGATAATTCAGGGGCATTAACTGTGGCATAAGCATTGCAATATAGGGCACTGGACCAGTACACTTGGCAATGCATGGAAAAGATATCACATTTGCTGGAGGTACAGCAATTTATCTGATCCTGTCATTCAGTCCCATAGCACAGAATCTTGCTTTTGCAAGTTATGTGAAAAAGTGGTGCTTACAATAACAGTCCTGAGCACACAGATGTTTGATGCCTAGGTTTCATAATCAGACAATCACAGAACCATTTATTGGAAAATATCTTTAAAATCATCAAGTCCAACCACTAACCTAGCATGAATCTAGTCTACTACTAAACCATTTCCCTAAGTACTACCTCTTTTAAATACCTCCAAGCTAAAACAGAACACATATTTTTGCATCCAGAAAACCTAAAACTGGTTTTATCATTAGCTATATTTGTAGTATACGTAAAACTATTACTATGAAGGGTCAGACAAATACTTCATGCAACCAACTTATGCTCTTTGGTATACTACAGAGGATGATATATCTATCACCATTTAAACTCAGTATTTCCTATCTTTCAAAATATATTACTCATTTTAGTCTATTCCTGCAGAGATGGTATGTGCCACTCACCTGAGTTTTTGTCAGGCAGTCGGTTTATCCTCCATACGATGGAATTAAAGGCATGCTCATATTTGGCAGTTCCCAAAGTTACTCTCATTACTGGCTCAGAACCAGACAGACTGGTTGATCCAAAAGTGGCTCCCTTGTTCACCTTGGCTTTCAAAGATTTCTCCCCCAGGACACTCTCCCTGCGGAAGTTCTTCACCCACTCACGCGGCACGGGGTAGCGGATCATCACGTTCTCACACGGGACCTGAGTTAAAGGGTCATGATTGGAGGAGAACCCCGTGGACATCATCAGCCAGCTCTGCACCTCCACCTCAGCACCATTGATACTGGCAGCTGTCCTCAGAGTAAAAGGCAAAGTTTTCTCAGCAAAGACAGTCCTGAATCTCATCAGTTCAAACCGACATGCATCCAAGGGGTTGAACAGGATAATACGGGAGTTATTAAACATATCCTCATCCACACATGAATGGAACCGGCAGCTGTATAATTTAATCCACTTAGTGGTAGTAGTGGGCATAATATCCTGCCTTGCAACTATTTCATTCCCTTTGATCAGGATATCATTAAGGCCCAGCCTGCACTCTGCCAGGCCAGAAAGGAAGCTGAGAACATAGATATGAGTCAGCACACTGTGCTGGAGAATCACACTATCTCCCTTGGCCAAGATGCCATGAAACTCATCCCTGACATCCACAGTGATTTCTTCTTCTTGATAATTCAGTCCCACTGTGCTCAGATCTGTTGATGAAGCTGGCAAGTTCATCAGTGTGTCTTGCACAGCAGTGATGAAGCTAAGGAAGTCTTCATAATCTGTAGTCCCAAGCTTGATAATTTGCTCTCTCTCTGCAGTGTGTGCAATGGCTGGCTTAGGCTGATATTTCTTCTTCTCCTTGTACGTTGTGCGATCCAACCGCACGCTGTGTATCCTTCCATTCTCATCATAGTTCTGCAGTTTGCGCTCTGAAATCTCATGATTGATTTCAAGTTTGAGTTCCCGAAAAGGCTTCTCTAGTCCCTTCTCATAAAAAAGCTGTATATATCCACTGTCCGTCAGCTTGACATATATTGGTCCCCAGTGCCTGGATGACATAATGTTCTTCTTCTCAGGGATCCTCAGCATCATTGGCCATCCATCCTTAGGCTGAGCTGGTGCCAGGTTAGATACATCTGCATCCAGATCATATGGCATCATGGGGTCATCATCAGGCAAGGTAGGACTGCTCACACAATCTGGGTCTCCAATCTGGAGCTGTTTGAGCTGCTCTACAGCATCTGTATGGGTTACAGTTTTGTTTGCCTCATGGAAACTGATGGTATCAGGCTCTTGATGGAGAAAAATGAGAGAGTCTCTTTGGCTTTTGCCTGGAGCACTGGAGACAGAAGAGCTTTTGGAACGCCTCTCTCGCTCCTCAAAGAATGAGCTGAATGGATTGATGGGTGAAGGTTGGACATCTCGAAGAGATTCATCCAGAAAGGGATTAGTAGCACTCCATGGTGGTGTTTCAACAGAAGGCAACTTGGTTAAAGAGGAGAGATCTAGTTTTTGAATTTTGGAGAGGTCTCCCAATGTGCTTTTAGGACGTTCTCTTTTCTTTAAGGATGTAGTGAAATTAAAGTTAACATCTGGAGCTTGTGTTTCTGCAAGCGGGGTATCTGTTTTCAAGGGAGAAAGGCTCTGTGGTGAAAAACTGACTTCATTGTCATCAAAAGTCACCCAGCTGGGAAAGCGAACTGTGGTTGGGGTAGATGAATGGCCATTCATGGAGGTGTTGTTCAGCTGCCAGTTGACAGCCTCCATATCTATCTCTTCATCTTCCTGGAGAGACGAGGAATTGTCTTTAAAAAAAGAGGGGAGGGGAGGAAATTTCAGCTAATTATTCTGAAGTTACCTAGTTCTCTCCTCAAAAAAACCCCAGTCTGCACACTCAAGGAAGGCCTATTCATATGTTGGGCAAGAATAAGATTGTCAAAAGACTTGGCTAAAATGCTGAGGAGTCAGACAGGAATTAATTAAGAGATACGCAGTTGAATATAGAGAAGGAATCCAGAAAGAAATATTAAAGGAATGACAGTAATGATTGTACTGATCTCATCCCAACATAATGTCTTAAAGAAGAAACCACATATCACGGTGATTTTTTAAAACTTCCCCCTCTAAACTTTCAGGATGCATTTCTTCTCTACAGTTATCTTTTGTTATTTGCCTAGAATGTTCCCTCACTCTTGTTATCATTTTCTTCCCTCTTCCAACCCCATACCTTTTGCTCTAGAGGATAATCCAGTAGGAAGAGCAATGAGCATTGAGGAAGAGCTCCAATCTGTCCCCACGTACTTGTCTGTGTATTTGCCGTTACCACAAAAGCACGTGGGTTATGGTTACAGCACTGTAAAAGGTGCCTAGGTGTGATTTTTCCCCAGGATGTGTTCAGTAAAGAGACTCTTTGTTGTACCCATTGTGCAAGAGTTTGACAGTCTTTGGATGTCTCTGAAACATCTCTTGGAGAAGCTGTGATCTAGAGATACATATTAGGATAAGGAAAAACGTGGTTTGCACTTGTGTTGTGGAAGCTGTCCTCATCCTCTCTCATGACAGGGCACCTTTGACTGCTATTTTCCTAGTCTCAGGCTCTGCCAAGACACTTTGTAGAAAACTGTGCGCTATTTCAGTCCCAGCTCTTCCCAGGATTGCTGCAGTGGTAATAAGGTATTTTCCAAAATGAGCACTAATGCTCAGTGTTGAGAAATTTAATGTCTTCCCATTTTCTTCCTTACTGAGTGCTGCACTCTGAATGAATCAGAGTGCTCCTAAAAATGAGCAGCCAGCATGAAATTATACTCTTTAGCTGCACCATGTTTGCTCTACATGATACAGTGCTGCTGGCATTTGTGCTTTTTGCTTCTCCCAGACAGCCCACATTTTACACAAGTCACTGTTCTTCAGTACAAGCGATAAGTAAATGTAAAATGAAGCACTGTGGTACAACTGTGCACCTGTGATTTGAACATAATTTACAACAACAACAACAACAAACCATTTTAAGTCATTATTTAAATTGCCATCAGTTCCCAAAGAAGATGAGCTTGATTTTCATTCTGCCTCAACCATAACAGAAAATTTGAATTTTAATTTCAGCTACCATTTAAAAAATGAAATAGGGAATATTCATGCTAGCCAGAGTGCTGCCACGAGCTCATTATACTGTCTTGGCTAACTTGATATTCTGGCCCTCTCATTCTCATTGGCATACTCAGCAATATGTAAGTTTGCCCAACCTTCTGATCTAAGGACAAAATACATCAACCAAGTTTTAAGGGTTATTACAGTTGAGAATTATATATGAAGGTAAATGATACCAATTTATTTTTCAAGCCACAGTAATAAAAAACAATAGCAAGAACAGATAGCTTTTACAGACTACCCATACATTGCAAAGTGTATATGAACAGAAGTGCCTTTGTCTCAGTTTCTCAGATTTTCTTCTCTACCCTGTCATCTCACTCCCAGCTTTGCAAAGTGCCTGTCTGTAGCTCCTGCTACTGGTCACGCCACACGGTGCAATGGTGGATTCTTCATCTGCTAAGTATTGCCACAAGGCTACAAACATATTTGGGGGTGGGGGAACAGCAACCCAACTGACTATTATCCACAATCACACCCTGAGTGAAAAAGTAATAAAGAATGCAGGAAGAATAATCTGACATTGTTCTAAAACTCAGTCCACACCAATATGCTGTCTATGCTGTCTCATGTCTTTCCAGGACTTTGGTCATCCAGCATGTATCACCTAGAAGCAAAGGTTTTATGATATTTCCAGGAAAACACTGCCTGTTTCTTTTAGGACTTCTAAAATTCCAGCGTTTATAAGATCTGGGTTGCTTAAGAGCAGACCATCTCTTCTCTGCCTGCAATTACAACTTCCTTTTGATGAGGAAAGAAAGCTTTGGTTCTCTTTAATGTATCATCTTTTTATTTTTCTTTTTGGCTAAACCACAACTACTTTGGCCAAAACCATCAGGCAGTATCATGTTACTTGTGCCTGGGGGAAAGGCAGCCATCCAACTGCTAAAGGACATTGATACTGCAAAGTGTTTGTCATCAAAACTGTGCCATGGAAGTAGGAAGATGATCTGAGGGTATTAAGAACCTTTCAAAAAAGAAAGGGAGAGAACAACTTTCAGAAAGGGACCTGAGCAAATACCTGAATTTTCAAATTTCTGAATACTCATCCATTTTGCCTATTGAGAGAAATTAGCCCAGGGCTTCATGGCATGACTGCTCCTGTTACATGAATATATTAATTTACATATAATTCAGATAGCTCTTTGAACTTTAGTCTGTAATAAAGGCATACCCTTAACATGTCACACCTTCCAAAGGGGTCCTGACTTCCCTGATGTAGTCTACACCAGTCCCTCAGACAAAGCAAGCACTGCTAAGATTTCTGTTGGCATTGCTGGATCTCTTCTAGGACTCTACATACAGTTCACCAGACACTGGTATACAGACTTGGTCTTTAAAGATCAGCAAGGTCATGAGGATGCCAGCAACAAAACCTGTGGTGTCTGTACAAGCAATCATAGAAAAGCAGAAAATGCAGATAGACAGAATCTGGAAGAAATCAAGGACCAGACTGCTGTGCAGTTATGTCTCTGTGACAAAGGTCATACTACCACACAGTTTCCATGACATTCATATCTGGTCATTTTCTTGCTTTTCTGTATCCATGTCAATACTACTGTGACTGTGCACATTTTTTTGGGGCAGTCTGTCATGTTTCTGATCTTACCAAGAGAGATGGTGTAATGTAAAATGCATTTAAAGTGAGTGGGTCATCACTTAGAAGTGATATAACCGGACTCCTATTTCCAGCCTTGACAACAACCTCATATGTGGCTCTGGGAAAACATCACCATCACATCACATCACATCACAGCTTCTGGTTCTCTTCCCACTCTTTTCTAATTTCTGACTATAACAGTGTTACATGTGGAACACTGCTCCTCTGTACCTCAGTATCCAGCACATTTCTAGGATTCACAAAGAACACAGTGTAAGTGGGTAAATTCCACAGAAGTGGATATAAACCTACAAACTGATTCAATTAATAGTTCTGTTGCATCTATGCACTTGAAAAGACTTTCAAGTTTAGTACAAGATATGAAGCCAGGCCTGTTTTTGTCAGCTTTCCTTTTATCACAGCTCTGTTAATGGTAGAAGGTCAAACCTATTACTGCTGCAGACAGCAGTATAAACATACAGTAGAAAAGTGCAGGGAAACCAGTTACAAGAGTATATAGCTCAAAGCAAAGAAGACTTCTTGTCAACAGGAGGGTACTACCTGCTTATTCTGCATGGAAGAAATCCCTGTGAGGACAGCAGTTATTTCATCTAGATGCTTCCTAGGTACCTTTGCTATCAATTAGTGTGTAGCAACATGAAGAAATGCCCCCACAACCTGGTAAAACAGATTTTGGAGACAGAAGAAGAGGCATCCACCTTGCCTCAAGAAGATTACAGAGGGCAGTCGGAAAATCCCAAACCTCTTGGCCACCAACACTCAACAGGTTGCAAGATAGATTAGAAAGCATTCCTCAGACTTTTGAGAGTCTCTGCAAATTCCGGCATGTAGAAGAAGTGACTGCTCACACAGGCCATGCCCTCTACTCTTGCTACTGAAAGCATCACTTGCAAAAATTTAACAGCAATTTAGTTCTCCAACATGCTGAACTGTTAGCACAAAAGTTAGGTTTTATGGCACAGCTAAGAGACATTTCAAAATCACCACAGACTAAACAAGCAGCAGGAGAAGGTGCAAGATGAAAGACATCACAGATCTGATCTCTGTGGTTTCCTCTTATTCATTCTCCTCCCACTTGCCTGACTTCTCAGGTCATGTTGAATGGATTCATCCTTAGGTAACTTTTCAATTCATAACACTCTGCCAAATCACAGCATCTCTTTGAACACATTTGTCTAAATTTAGGCCACGTAAATCTGACCTGCATAAACCTAGTGTAGTTGCATCCCAAATCCATACTACAGTAGTACTGCATAGACTGTTCCCAGCAGTGGCTTAGTGACTACTTAAATACAATGACTATTGCTTGGTTAACTATTGCAAATTCTTAAGTCCTAAAAGAAGTTAAATTGTCAAAAGAAGTTAAATCATCTGAAGCTACAAAGAAGTTATATAACGGAGCTTCCAGATCTATTTAAAACACAATGAATTTCATCTAGGTTCAATTAATTCATCCCCATGAGTCTCTATAAGAACTGCTATATTTCATTTTAAATCTAAGCCATCATGCAGATACTAAACTGAAGATGAAATACAAGAAAATGATTACTCAGCCTTCACAGCTGGGTTGCAGCAGCCCTCATACTGCAAGAAAAGTGATGAAAAGGACAGTCCTCTATGTACTATCTTAAAAGACCCTAGAAGTTTTTGCTGACTTTTTCCATTTATGTTTTGACTTTTTCTAACAATTATCTCTCTTACACAGAAGTCTGTGCTTATGGGAAGGAAGGACTACTGTAGTTCAGGCATTTGTGCTTACAGTGCTTCATTGCCTGGAATTATTTGCCTTGTCTCTCTTCCACTCACACCACCTTGATGCTTGGAGAAGGAAAAGGGCACCTTCCCAACAAATGAGACTGAACTAACCATTCCGACACTGGCTTCACACTACTAGAAGACTGGTAGTTGCAGCTGTAAGTCTCATTGCACTATGCTATGGAAGCTATCAATCATTTTCCTCTTCTCCATTTATCGTTATTCAACTGGGCAACTAATTAATTCAGTCAGAGCCCTTTTACTCTTCCTTGAATAAAGAAAATGTTCAAGATAACAAAATTAGTTTGCAATGTAGAACTTTCTTGTGTGATTTAATTTAAAAATACTCAATGTTTTCATTGTGTTATGTTTATTGAGTAGTTAAAACTCTGGTTCATAAAAAAAAATCCACACCCCCAGCATGTCAGATACGGTATGGAATAACTGAAGAAGTATTTCAGCAATTCATAGTCTGTGTACAGTGAACTCTCCTTTCTCTTGTACAGATCTTGGCTACAGCCACAGTTTTCTAAAAGTTTCTTATGTGCTCTGCAGTCTGTACTATGCAGTGCCCTAAGAAATCAGAACATATCTGGCTAGTCTTAAGACAAAACCAAGCATCTGTAACACACGGTGCACAAAACTGATAAATTAGATTTGTGCAGAAGATATCCATATTCATAAAATGTTCTTTCCAGATCTACTGCTTAGTTTTCAGTCTGTAAACACTTAGAAGTTAGTGTACTAATACTCCAAAAGAATTACAGCCAAGAACAAGCACACAGCCTATCCAAAAATCACCAGAACATTGGAACAAAGAGAGATAGATAGCTTTGAAGTATAAGTGCCTGTGTCTCTTCATATCAATTTATCATTTGAACAGTAGACTCCAAATTAGATAGAGTTCATGCAGGTAATGCACAAGGTTGCCGGTGTCTTGAATAAACTGTTACCATCTTTACATCAGGCAGGAATTAGGTATTAGAGGCAGTTACTTTTAAAAGTTATAAAATTCTCCTAGTCATAGCTGGAAAACATTTCATACTTCAAGTAAAAGCATTGTTTATCACTTAAACAAACCTTGTTTTGTTGGGTTTTTTTTAGTAAAGATGGCTACTCTAAAAAAAAATTGAAGTAAATACTTTTTGTTCTCTTTACAAAGAGAACAAAAAGTACTCACTTTATACTAAAGAGAGAACTAAAGTACTCACTCCTTACAAAAGAGTGGAGTTCTTCTCTTGTGCAACACAATGGTAGTGACTGGGTCCCAGAACTATTACAGAAAAAGAGGCAGTTTGATTTAGCCTATTTGAGAGGCACAAATCATGGGAAAGCTCCTGAAGATCAGTTCATGTGTTTCTATTAGCCGGCCAGAAGGTGGTACATTAACACTGATATAACTGGAAAAAGTGTTTAAGATTTTTACAAGATTTAGACAAGACTATGCCTGTTCAAAGAATTCACATGCTACATGTGACATAACACTGTTTGTTTATAATTAGAGCCAAGTTGTGAACAGATCTCACGTAAGTGGTGGAGAAAAGATTAAAACCTCCTTCTTCCACCTGAGAACTTGTTTCTATTAAACAAGTAGGTATATTCATAAAGTAAATGTCTTAGCAAGCAAGCATACCTACATGATTCATTACAAAGCACCTTCGTTTCTACCCCTGAAGACATGGCACAGATATGACTGACATATTTTTACCACTATGTCATCTAACCGTGTTCTCAGCAAGGTGTGCTCAGCCCAGAGGTTACCAAGACAGTGACTACACCCTAGACTTAGTCATTGTTACTGCCACGGGAATACTTACACTCCCAGTTTGGGTAGGCACGACAAAGCCCATGTGTGAAGGAACAGAGCAGAGCTGGGAAACACCAAGCTGAACCTGTTTCAGCAGAGAGATCAATAAGAGAATGAGAGATTCTCTGCAGAAGAATGAATCACACTACTTCATCTTTCATCCAAAAGGAGAACAAGGAGCAAATGAGAAGAACAAGAAGAGATGCACAACATTTTTCAAAAGCGGTTCCTTTAAAGGTACTTTGGTAAAGATACATTGAGACAGTTTTCCTCAATGTACTTTGGACTTTGCTCCTCCCCACAGATGTCTGCCTCCCTCTCTGATTTTAATCCACAGTACATACAACATATCCTTCAATAGTGGAACTGCTACTGAGATGAGACTATTGATCTCATGAAGAAATGAGAGTGAATAAGAAAAGAGAAATGTGTCTGCAAGCCCAGGATGCTTCATGAAGTTGGTATTTGGCAAGCAGAATAAATCTGTAGCCAGCCCTGTAAATGGAAAGACAATCCCTATTCATCTTGGAAGAACTGATGACCATCCATTGAACAAGCTCTATTTTGCAAAAGGCAATCACATAAATCTCTTATACACAGACAATATGTTACTCCATTATGCCATAACTTTTCAAGCAATATATGATGGACAAGTAACAAAATACAGAGGTTTGCAGACCTTGTTCGTTTTGTCTAGAGTACTTGAGGTAATACCACATGGAACAAGTGGATACTTGCAGTTCCAGACTGCAGGTAGAAATGTAGGCAGCACTGGATCCACTCAAAATCTGGGATCCTACTGACCAGCATAACCTTTCACAGCAAAGCAACACACTATGGTCTCATGCATTGAGTTATGGATTCAAATGGCTGCTGCAGTACTGCAAAGGCGTAGGGTCTGGCCCTGCTTAATAAATGTGAGAAATGTTCCCATAGCCGTAGGAAAATCCAAGGCAGGAGACCATCATGTGTGTTAAGGGGCTGAAACACTCGGGGTTTACTATTGCCAGTCCCTCAGTTCAGAAACTGTACTGATAGTGACCACAAACAGTAACATCAGCTGATGACAATTTGGTAGTCAGGGCAAAATAACTGGTTCTCTGATTCCTAGGTGGGCAGTTCATGCATGGCTGAAGTGTCACCCCAGCTATCTGCTCAGTCTTGAGCTGATTCTTTAGCAAGAAAAGACAAGTCAGTACACAGGGATGTTGAATAAGCCCATACCAGTGTTCAATCCATTGCTTACAAAAAAAACCACTGTGCATCATTTAGAAAGAGACAGGATAGTTCACATCTTCAAAATGCACTACTGCAAACACTTCTGGCTCCTCACAACATTTAAAAATAGTAGCACTAACTTCCTCATTCCTGTGCCCAAGGCATTTCCCAGGATCAAGTTTTATATCGTATCAAGTCAGCAGCTCACATCCTGTCTGCCAGATATGTCTGCATATCTCAGCTCATGCGGTCAAGAGGTAATCTCATATTTATACACTCACTACCTTTACCCTGAGCAATACCAAAATGATTTACAAGTTACGACACTGCTGATATTTAAAACAAACCCAAAGACCCATTTAGAAATTTCTAGTGTAAGATTCTGTGGAAACTTCAATTTCAGATATGTATTTTAATAATTTAGTTACCTGGTGAACTGTGAAAACAAGTATGTTTCATAGACAACACAGCTGATACATAGCTATAAATTATGGAAGATAGCAGCGCTCAACTTTTGCCTAATGCTAATACTTTTCACCCCTGTAGCTTATTATGCAAACATTTTCTGTTTAAAACGCAGAGAAGACCATGTAACTGCATGAGAGTAGCCAGTTTGGCCTGTTCTTCTTGACTCAAAGCATATGTGAGCTCCAGGCTACGGGGAAGTTTTATGAGCTAACAGGTGAGGTGCTCAATACAAAGGTGAGAAGAGCTGTAACAAAGCCATGTGTATCTGAATTTGGTTTTTTTTAATTTTTGGAGGGATTTTTGACACAAAACACAAAGCACTGAAGGTAACTGGCTGAAAATAGTGTGCGAAAACAGAAAGGACAGCCTGATCTACATGCAATGCCTGACCCACACAGATATCACTGAAGATACACCTGCCAGCTCAATACCCACACCCTCAATAAAAATATTAATTAAAGGTGCCTGAGAAGCAGGATGATGCAAAGGATATGACACAGGAATGGGCTGCAAAAGTCTTAGGTGCTAATCTGAACCATGTGACCGTCTAAATGACCTTCAGCTAGCAATTTATGGCCTCTGCTCCACAAGTTTTCTCTCTGTAGCAAAGCAAAAACACTGTTGTAATGGGAAGTGCTAATGGTTGTTGTCATGTGTGTTTGATAAATAGGCTATCATAAGTGATGTGAAAGCTTGTGGGTTTTCTAGGAACCATACAGGATAAAGGGAATAAGCAAGGAAGCTCCTGCAGGGAATAAATCAATTATAGAGAGTAAAAGCTGTGGCCCTTGGCTGAGCAAGACTTATGTGTCAAGGTAGTTCTTTGTGCACTGGCCATTGCAAGCAAGTGTATCTGGATGAAAATGAAGAGATAGGTGGAGAAACTGGAGTAAACAGCTAAGGTTCAATGCCTACATACCAGACTGGCTGTGAACTGCAAGGAGAAATGCAGGGCTTTTGCTTCTTCTTGTTTGTTCCTCCCATAGGCTGAGAAACAGGATACTGTCCACACTATTTAGAGGCAAGAAGATTTCACCAAAAAATACTGGAGGCAAGTGAAAAAGGCTTACCAAGACCTTGGAAAGCAAATCCATCCAGGAACAGATCATGAAATGAGCTTCTTACAGTCAGATAGGCACCACTTTATTTGGTTATTGTTCTGTTACTGTCTTCAAAATTCATGTTGGGCTGTTGCTAAGGTGGTTGCAGGGTTGAGTCAGGATGCTGCATTGCCGGTTTTCACCTCCTGAGGTCTTTAAAGATGTGTTTTGGATGTATGTTGAGCACAACAATTTAGAGAGACAGAATATAATAGGAAGAAATACTCTCACTACTGGTAACCTAACTCCAGCCTCCTTTACAGTGATCTCAGTTTTTGCCCATCCAGAAAAAAGTGATGCTACAGGGGTTGTCTTGGAGAGTGTAATGAAAAGCACAGCTGCACCATCAGAGTTCATGCCTGCCCTGCCAGTCTGATGAGCACAACCGTACCATCAACAGCTTCAGACAACTTTGGAAAATAACAGAGTTATAACAGACTCAGCTCACCCATTGCATACGTATAACTAAAGGACTCCCAAAGAGGGTGAAGACAGAAAACTTGTCAGCTTGCTCATCCAAATAAGTTTTAATTAATTGTCCTGCTATACAGCCCTCTGTCCAAGTCTGAGAGTCGTGTTATCATCCTGTATTGTTATCAGCATGTCATCTCCAACCTCAAGGCAGCTGTTGACCAGCCTGGGAGGCTGCTATGACAGACTGGCTCGTTTTACGATATATTGCTGTGATTGATGAGGCCATTCTCCCTTTTCCACACTCATCTGCTCCAGGCCTGAAACTCCCTTAGCACAACCAGTCCAGGCTCCCACCATAAAACCCCAGCTGTTGCGCAGCTATTCACAATTGCAGGAAATCAACAGAACCAAATATTGGGCTGTTGCCTATCTTATGTCATTTGGAGTTTTGTTTTTCCTTTTTGTATGTATGTGTGTAGCTGCCACAGTACACAGGATTATTCAGGGTCACTCCACAGAAGCAGCCAAACAGAAATGATCCAACAAGCAATTTCTTCCTCCCTCCACTGGACCATGTTGGTATGATTACAGTGAATGGAAAGGCATGGGACTCTGCTAAGTGTAAAAGTTTGGGCAAAAGTGACCCACAGGAGAAGAATGGAAACATGTAATTCATCATGTTATCACAGCACTGTGGTGAAAAGTGAAGAAGAAACCTATACTTCAGTCCTCTGTGCTGCTTTTAACTTCCCACTGTTCCATCTTTAACAGGCATTTTCAATCCAAGCTATGATGCTGGCTGGAGGCAAAACACAGAGTATACAAGGTCCAAATTTCTGTACGGTAGTCCTGAATAACTTCTCAGACAACTGATCTATGATTTGTAAGTTTTAGCAACCCTAATCACCACCTAGTCTTAGCTGCGTGTCCTGTTTCATCCCCAAATGGTGCTCACCATTCCTTTGTTGGGAATGCAGAGAGAGGAGGAACAGGGAATCCTGAAAATTTCTGTCCTGAGGCACAAGAAGCAGGAATCAGGCAGGGTACTAGGGCTGGAGAGGGTGGAGCTCTGATAGTGTCAGGACAATTCCTGTACAAAATACACCACAGAAAGCTAAGTGTAAATAGACTTCTGCATTCTGGAAATGTGGAAGGGAGAGCCACAGATTTGGCTAACAGATCTCTTCAGGGTACAGGACAAGATTAGGGAGGGAAAAAAACGGTATGGAGAGTGTGATAGGAAGCCTTATTGCCTCTATCACCAAACTGCATAGTTGGTTTGGTGGCGGCGCCAGAGAGACAAGAGCTGAGCACAGAATGTGACCAATGTGAAGGAAAACAACAGGGCCCCCACAGCTGCTGTGCCCTGTAAACAAAGCTCAGCTTTCTGAAGGGCCATGTGAGATTTTGCAGGAGTCCTGAAAGAACTGAGGCCTGCCCAAAAGAAACAACAGAGATTAGAGAAATGAGGAACATGGGATAATAAAATGAGGACTTTACTGAGCTTAAACAAAAGGTATTCAGATTATAAAATATATATTTCAAAGTATTCCTACAAAAAGATCAAATGAACATTCAAGAAATAAATGGGCAACACTTAATGCCTAATCAAAATACCTGAAAGCAGTATCTTACATAGTGGCACTGACTGGTGGAGGAAATTTGACAGGAGTTACCTAAGAAGAACAACATTGCTATGGTCAAGAATGACTGCTCAGTTCATGGGTGAGCATTCTATTCTAACATTTCAAGAACTGATCATGTCCTAGGAAAGGAGATTTCTTTTCTTCATGAGATAGTGCTGAAAAATTCCTTCCGTATGTTATGAAAATGGGGATGGGAGAATTTTTTTTTTTTGTCCATTGGTCTGTTTGGATAAAGGACTTATGTAAAATGTCAGAAATAGCTGTCAGATGAGAAAGTACCAGCACTGCACTTCCACTAGGTTAACAAGCCTAGAAGAAATATGTAAACTCATTTAGGAATGTAATGTATGCTGATCTTGTGCACTGCATCTCTTCAGTTTGCAGATTTGTACCACTCATCTAGGTCACATCAAGGTCAAATGACAGAAACAAAAAGGCCACTCATGTGGACAAGGATGGGCACCCTATGTAAAGGTCTGAATTTAACTTCTCGCATGGAATGGCATTTCTTGTAGGCTTTGTTCAGAAACACACATATAGGCACTTGAAGTCATGAAGGAGAATTCTGCCTTCCCACTGGCTTCAGGAAAGCATGTTTCTGCTTGAGACAAGAAAAGAGAATGTACTGGGAGTGTGTTTATTTGAACCAGAATTTTAATGCTCTAGAAATGCTGACAGAGTTTGCAAGATTAAATCCTGTATTTACTAACTCAGCAGTATCCTCCCCCATAAATTTCTCCATCATTACCACACCACAACATAAGGAGGAAACTCTAGAAAACAAGGTATCTATTGACACTTGGCAAATCTGTACTTGAGTTCTCTGAGCTGGATCTAAACAAAACTGTTTCTTGGGTTAAAATCTGATGATTTTGGATATGAAAACTGGTTCACCCATAAAGCAAATTGAAACCCAGATCTCTCATTGCATGATCTGAACAGTTGTCAATTGGCAGCAGCTTGACTGTGCAGGGATAAAAACCATGCCACAGTCCTGTGGGCAAGCCAGTCTCCTTGTGAAAAGGTTCAGGATGCATCAGGAAGCAATTACCAAATCCCAGCAAAAGCTAGTTAAGACCCCTTTCCTTCTTCACCAACTATCCCTTAGGAGAAGCCAAAATTATTTTTCTCCTCTCTCCCCTACAGTTAAAACATAAATTAGGGGATTTTCCCCCCCTTTAAACTTTTAGCCCTGTTCAGTCTCTTTGTGCCGAGCCTTTTGTCTTCGGGAAGAGGCTGTTTCGCTGGAAGCCGATGGAAAGACAACTGTCCGGCAGACAATGGAGCTGTCTGCAGAGCAGGCGCTTCGGAGCGGAGAGCGGGATGGCCGAGCCAGAGGCATTCCCGGCCTGTTGCCATAGCAGCGGGGTGAGCGGGCTGCCCTCCCCGCCGGCCTGCCCCTCCCCGGCCGCCGGCCCCGCGGGGAGCCCGGGGCTGGGTGGCCCTGAGGAGGCGGGCAGGGCAGCGCCGGGGCTGAGCGGCCCTGAGGAGGAGGGCAGGGCAGCGCCGGGGCTGAGCGGGGAGCCCGGGGCTGGGTGTCCGTGCGGGGCCCCGGGGAGGGCAGGGCAGGGCAGCGCCGGGGCCGAGCGGGGAGCCCGGGGCTGGGTGTCCGTGCGGGGCCCCGGGGAGGGCAGCGCAGGGCAGCGCCGGGGCTGAGCGGGGAGCCCGGGGCTGGGTGTCCGTGCGGGGCCCCGGGGAGGGCAGGGCAGGGCAGCGCCGGGGCCGAGCGGCGCTCACCGCGGGCCGGCCTTCGCGACAGGCTCCTCCGCGGGACCGGCTTGTACGGACAAGCCTGGGCGCTAATTACAGAATTTGAACCAGATCAAAAGTAACATGCACCGAACACGTTAAAAAGCACTGAGTGCCTGGAACTGGCATCCTTCAGGGTCCACCAGAAATAGTTGGGAAAACACGGGAGGTCCCCAGCTACAGTCATTTCACAAGAAGCTCTGGCTAAGCAAGGATGTTGAGGGGATGGTTTGCAATTTTAACATAAGGCAAGAACTAATTCTACGTATTTTATCTCTTTCTCCAGCACAGCAGACTACAGCGAGAACCATTAGAAAGTCATTCAATGGAAGTGGCAACGCTTTCCCAACACGAAGAATAAATATAGATAGCACTGGTAGCACTATCCTCTGAAAACACAGGGTAGAGTTTAAGAGAAGGGCAGCTACTGGAATACTATATGCTTTCCCCAGCTTTTGGCTCTCAGCATTGAGTCTCTGTATGTACATGCAGCTTTAGAGTACGCAGATTTTTATAATCCGCTCCTGAGTCTCACTGTCCAAACTGGTAAGTTCTGGTTGCTTTTGTGATAGGCAAGACCTTTTTCTCAATAATCTTTGATGGAAGAAAAAAAAAGAAAAACTACCTATTGTTATCTTCTTATTTCCCTTCTTACCTTATTTCGTTTCTTATTCACTGTAATGCTTGGGTACAGAAATTGAGGAAACAACGTCAAGCAGACAAAGCAATTCCCTTTTCAGCCAAGACCAGCTATACTTTTGATTTGGCTGGAAGAACAAGGATCCTGCCTGCAGCAGCTGTCCACTCCAGCAATTTGTAAACTCTAAGTTTTATGTAAGTACACCAAAGTCTGAGTGTTTCTTCGCTGTCTTTTTGACCTGCAAAGCAGGCTGAAAATCTCTTGAGAACAGGAGGTCTCATGAGAGTATACGAACTTCAGGTCAGGACAGAGCCTCCTGGATCAGCATTCCTGACAACATTTCAGTGATTCTCTGTTGGTCCCAGCTGGAACCTGTACATGCTGAGGCAGCTGCAAAACAGACAATAAGCTCAACTGAACAGCTTCCAGCTTTGGTAGAGCTCTGGAGTTCAGCTTAAAGATGGGAAGAAAGTTCAGGTTGGTTCTTTTCATTTACATTACTTCATTCATTTCCTAACAAGAGACCACCTGGAAAGGGGATATTGCCCTGTCTGCCCATAGATGGCCAGATGCCAAGCAGATTGCACTACTGAGTGATTATATTCCACAGATGTCTGCACTTGCACGATGCAGCAGATAAAAGATATGTAAAGCAGAACTCCTATATCCTGCGAGCAGCAATTTTGCTGAAGTGGCAAAAGGGAGCCTTTCTTGCTACACTGAGCCAGTAGGAGACACTTTTAGATGGAAATAATTTTGTACACCTCATTTAATGTGGACAGTAAAGGTGTTTCACCATAAATGGTATGTTCAGTAGTTTGTACTTAGGGATAATGTGCATGGATTTCCCACAGGTAAGGAGGGTCAGAGGGAACTAGGCAACATTATGGGATGAATGGCACCTTTGGAAGCAGTGATTCTGGAGAAGATTGGATGATTGTCACCTCTGATGAGATCTTGAGACTAAAAGAATTAATATAATAGGATTTAGGAAGAAACAAACATGAAGGGGATGGGAAATAATTTCACTTGTCTATGTAGTATGGTTTGATTCCTAGTGGAACCTGATCTTTTGTCTAGAATTCAGGAACAGAGAAAAACTGAGAACTGTTCAGAAAAGATTTACAACAATATAAAGGGATAAAAACTCTACCACACATCAAGAGACAAAAGCTCAGCCTATTTAATTGGCTCTATGGGAGATTCAGGAACAATCAAGCTGTAAGCACCTACACAGAAAATTATAAAAGAAAAATTGCTGTGATCTACTAAGTGGTATGTGGTAGTTGATAGGCAACATGGAGAAACTGAGATTAAAAACCATGCAGAGGCAATTAACCACTGAACGGATTTACAAAAAACCGTGCTCAGTGAAGTCACAGGAGTGCTTTAGGCAGGTGAGATTATTCTAGTTCTCACAGGAACTAAGTCAGGGATGTGCTATGGTTTGTGATATGCAGAAGCTCCAGCTACATGATCACTTTAAAGCTTTTTGACCTTTTAATCTGCATGGGAAAAAAATATAGCAATGGTAATTTAAGCACCTCCATCACGCTCCCCTGTTGCGTGATGAATTTCAAAACAGCTGAATGAATTTTAGTGCTGCTCCCTCATAAAAAAATATTAATAAAACTAAATTAGATGTGGAGAGTTGATGTCAAACTGAGCATCTTGGAACTAGCTGTAAGAAATGAAAAATTCAAGTTACAAAGAAAGCCAGACTGATATTCAGGAGACCAAATAAAAACAAATCTGTGGGATGACCTCACACAACCTACTCTCGAAGAACCTGGACATACATAATACTGCAGTACTAAATGATGTTGAAAACAACAGGAAATAAAATGTTTTGCATGAGATTATCCTTTCTTATAGAGCACAACTTAGCTGAAATTTGCTTTTTTGCACTTCAAAACACAGCTCTTGATGTACACTGTTGTGTAAATCCAGCTGCGTATTCCTGCATACGTGAGGGCAATGCATTGCTTGTGCTTTCAACAAATACCGAGGCACTGAAATCCCCTAACAATGCAGCCTTGACGAATCTGAATTGCTCACTCACCCACTGAAATTCTATACAGAACAGCTCAGAGCTGTTAATCTCACAGCAAAATCTGCTTCCAAACCTTCCCTTTCCTGAGCATCTCAGTGGGCACAGACAGACTTCCATTATAATTTCAGCAATATTTAAAGAAAATTAATATAGCTCTTTTCGTATGTTTCATTTTATATTCTACTACAAAGAAACAGCCGACTTTTCCTCCGTCTGATCAGAAGAGAAATAACGTCCCACGAAAGTTCATGAACCAACCCAGCCTCCTCCCCCACATCCTGCTCGGCTCTACAACACGGTGCGCTGGTGCCTTCGTACCAGAGCACTGGGAGCTATGAATAAGGCACAGGAGGAAATCAAACGCCGATTTAGCTGCATACATAAACCGTACAATTATCTTTTTAATCACTTGTTCTCAGGGGATAAAACGTCAACTCTGTGCCTCATTCTACCACTAGCGCTCACAGCACCAAACTCCGCCTGTAAATAAAACTTTCCCAAGTCAATAACATCGTGTTGGAGGTTCCCTTTGACTCCATGGGCTGGAGATGTTCCCCCCAGTCTCCTCTCTCTGGAGTATCGCCATCCCTCCGCCTGCCCAGGCGCGCACCGGCCCCACTGCTGCAGTACCTTGCTTCTAAAAGAAGTTCATGCGCTGCTGCTCCTCCTCCTCTTCCCGCCGAAGCACAAAAACTAACCCGAGGCGGCCGAGATGAGGGGGTGGGTGCTCTCCCGGCTGCACTCGGCCGGGGGTCAGGTCCCTCCCGCGGGGCTGGCTGGCCGCGGCCGTGCCCGCGCTGCCGCGGCTGCGGGCCGGGGGAGGAAGGCGCCCGGCCCGCCCGAGCTCAGCGCGGCTCCCGCGCCGGCCCGCCCGCTAGGCAGGGCGGGGAGGTGGGGAATGTGCAGGTTGGGGGCAGGTCGGGCACACCCACTAACGCAGGAGGTGAGAGACGGACAGACAGGCAGGGAGCAGCCGGCGAAAAGGGGGGCGGAACTTCATGTTAAACTCCGCCGAACAAAACCGCCGAAGTTTTGGGTTTTCTTCCTCCAGTAAAAAGATGCTTTCCCCCCCCCCCCCCCCCCCCCCGAAACTAAACCAAACTGCCAAGCATTTCAACTGATCACCTTGCAGAAATGCAGCAGGCTGCTCCCCGTGTCAGCAGCGGGACTACTGTGTCCCGTTAACTCCTCCGTCACCAAGCGGCTTTAGGACTGGGATTTCCTTTTGTCCTCTCAGGTGAACTGTTTTGGATTTACTCCAGGCTGGGTAAATATAGAGATAACTTCTAAATGCAAAGCACGTACCACATTTTAAAGAACTCAGTCAGCCAGTCATTTCTAATCTCCTTGGAAACATTTTCCTATGTTTTTCAATCATGGACACGAGTCTCTCTCAAAATTGGAGGGTGGTTTTTGATCATTGGAAGGATGTGAGATTCCAGCGCAGTCTTACAGATGGAAAATGAAGGGAATAAACCACCTGTTTTTAAACACCTAGCAGGACAAATTTATGACATCAATGACAAGATATGCCCATTTGTGATAGCAGGAATTAGACTTAATGATCCCGGAAGTTCTTGCCATAAAAGGAAGGAGAAGGAGACCCAACCTACATACCAAACAGCCAGGTCCACCAACACAGAGTGCTCCACCTGCCAAATACTCTTCTAGGTAGTCCCAAATGTCCTGGTTAACCTGTATTTTTTTTTTCTTTCCTTGCCCTTACCTCTGCCCCAAGCAGTTCAGGTGTAAGACTGAAAACCACAGGAACAAACTATCAGTGCCCCTGAGAAACAGCTAACATCCTTTTACTCCTCTGTGACATTCCTTGGGTTATTCAGGTTTTTCTGATTTCCCCTTATTGATTACCATGTAGAAAAAAAAATACATGGGATATTTTGACACACTGAGGAAAACAGGTTGTTTGAAGGCAACATTATCTGGATAATTGGGAAGTAATGCCAAAAAGTACCTGGCGTACAGACAAATTACTGATTTGCCATTCACCCATTAAATTATATCAGTATAGAATTAATTTTAAATACATGAAATTAACCACAGAAGGTAAATGGCTTTATGATTTGAACAGTGGAGTGTGGAGGCATGCAGAACCAAAAACAGAAGGCCAAGCTATGACTTCTGGGTATTGGTACAATGGTGATTGTGAATTAAATGATTGTTGGGGAAGATGAATCAGGGAGACCTTATAAATATGATTAGCAAAAGATTCTGAAAATATGAAACCTATAATAGAAATGGAAGCTTACTTTGAGTTGTAGGATACCGAGTCTTAGTTACTATATAACCTGAAAACAATAGCCTAGCTAGCTGAAGAAGAATCCCTTTTGATGGAATGATACCCTTCTGCTAGCTAAGGAACCAAAGGTCAATGTAGCAAAACAGAAAAGTCTAAAGAGTAGTTTTTAGAGTTTAAAATATAACATAGTATGGTAATGTAATAGTTCTTATAGGCTATATGTAGATTCTATAGGATTTTGTGTCTTGTATTGGTTGGTCACTGTAAATTAGAATATTCATCACAAAAAGAGATATAATGCATTGTAACAAGGACCTCGCGCTCTATTCCCTGCTCTCTTACCTCTTCCCCCTGCTCTCTGACCCCCGCCACCTTGCTCCCTTGCTCCATTCTCTCTTATCTTTTACCCCCTTGTTCTTTCTCCCTCTCTCTCCGGGACTTTCCTTCAGCCGAGGCTGGTGGCTGAAGGCAAGGCCCTTTTTACCCACGACCCACACAATAAAACCACGTATTCTAGAATATCACAGGTCAGCAGAATTCCTTCTCCCTGCCGTCCGTGGATGATCCTACACATGATGAAAGGGAGCGAGGGTAGGTGATGGGATGAATGTGATCAGGGACTGCAGGGACAACTGTGTGAGTCTTTCCTGTGGGAAAGGTGCTGAACAGCATGCAACAAAGCTGGTGCCTGCCAGCCTGCAGAAGAGACATGACTGCCTTACTAGAGGGGTACGTGTGTGTTGATAGGCAAGGAGTCAGAATCAGTGGTTAGATGCCTTTCCTCAGAAAAAAACCCCCAAACAATTAATAAATTAGGAATGGCCACATGCTGTCTTTACTTGTGCCAACTTATCTGTCGAGGCCTTTGCCAGTGTGAGTCTATACTACTCAACTGAAATTAAACAATAATGGAAGAACCAGAACATTTGTTTTGCAATCCGCCCAGGTCTGCCAACCGTGAAGCTGTCCCTTATGCAACACCGTCATGCCTCACTTCCCTCCCACACCTTGTTGTAACAACTTCATGTGGCAGACAAGGCATTCTCTGTCAGTGTAAGAGAAAGCTTCTTTCACAGAGGCTAAAGATTCCCAGGCTTATAGCAAATCGAGGCTAAAGCAGAACGAGATGGAGAAATTAGCCCAAGGACAATCTGCTTGAACAAAAACTTTTAAAGGTGTGGGCTTAAACAAACATGCTGGCTGGAAAAGATGAAAACTCAGACCTGCTCTTGTGACTTTCCAGATGAACAGTGTTCCTTTCCTCATTTTATTCTTTCCTCAGCCAAGGGAAAACACTGTGTAGATAGTTTTGTTTGCTGTTCTGTCTGTTGCCTCGATCTTTCTGTGTGGAACAGTAAGATGAGTAGGGAGATGAAGTCATCTTTCCTTAGACTCCCTCTTTTGTTTCTTGTTCCCAATTAGGGTCCATAATTAATCTGGCCATCACAACAGAGCACTGCATGGGGTGCTGGGATGTCATAGCCATACTGAAACAAGCTTCTTTCTCAGGAAACAGGTTTTTTCCACATAAGGTGGTAGTCCCTTGACCTTTTGTCTAATACAAAAAAACTTCTAAAATGTGCACATTCTTTAACTCAAATTAGGAACAGAATCAGATTTGTGGGGAAAGAAATATAATCTGCTTTCCAAAAAATACACGCACTATAGAGCTGTTATTATCTCTAAGCAGAATGTGTCAAAAACTGTCAACAGCTTTGTGAAAAACGTAAAGGATAAATTCACTCCAAAATGCCTGTTAAGCTGGTAATTCAGCCTCTGCTTGGCTGCAGGAAACCTAAGTTCAACTCTGTTTTTCTTTACACAAGAGCTCAACTTGAACTTCACATCTCTCATCCTAGAGAAGGATCCTACCCACCCTGCTATTGCCAGTTTGGGTCCAGTCTGTCAAAACCCCACCTTGGACCTTGATGAAAACTCAGTCAAAATCCAGTGTGGCCACAGTACCTTTCCAACAACCCCTACAGAAAAACTAAATCCAGCTGATAAATATTGTGTGTCTAGTTCAGCACTTCTAAGATTGTCCTTTGGATGTTTGACACCTCTCTGGCAGATAGTGTTGCAGATAACTAACCAATAGAGGTTTTACTGCTAGGACCTGTTGGGAAGCCTAATGGATCTCATTGCAGAGCAAATCTCTGAGGGGTCTCTAAATTCTCCCAGCTACCCCTGAGAAGGTGCAATTTTCATCACACCTCACATTCATATTTCTTTTATTCCTATTCATCCCTACAAAATACGAAAGCTGTATGAAAGTCTGTTTCAGCTCTGCTTCCTGAGGCATTTGAGCATAGGTAACAGAGAAGGACTTGCTCTTGAGCAGTACCTTGTCACTGCTGGCCTGTATTCAACCTGCAGCAGTTGAGGAAGAGGGAAGGAACAAAGCCCAGGCTGAACACAATCCTTGGTCAGCAGCATTTGGCTTGTGTTTATCATTTATCTTGCAACCACTGAATTCTGAACAGTTGCTATCCCAGGATCCTTTTCTTGGGAGGAAAAGATGGCAAAATTAAAGCTCAGTAGTCCAGAATGGGTTTCTGTAGTATCATCCTAGCAGGACAAGATGGTTTAGGCCACGATATAATCAAAGAAAAAAACACCACATAGAGAATGAAAGGCATCAATACACATTAGGAGAAAAGATTAACTGAAAGCCAGATATTCCTCAGCTATATAACACATGGCATAATCCAGGCACTAGTCAGAGCTAATAGAACTTCTCATGACTGAAAATATGAATAGCCAAACCCACTGATAGCTGGGAAATCTACGAAATATAGTCTCTGAGGAGTTTCTGCTTGTTACATAAATCCACATGCCTGAAGCAGCATTTTGCCAATAAGCACTTAAGGTCTGTGAGAAGAAAAATGTGTGGAGAAGTTCACAGGTCACAGACCACTGTCCAGCTGGTCCAGTTCTCATGCTGAGAACTCTGAGATGCCTCCTTCAACCCTAAGGGTGTCCTAATCATGCCGGCCGTTTAAATCCATTCGAAACGGATCCTTTCAGATGCACCTCCTATCACAAGTGACCAAGCCCTTCTTGGCCTCCGAGCTGTAGGCAGGAGCTCTGTGCCCCAAGACAAGGTTGATTCAGAAGTGCCTGAGAATGCTACTTTCCTCACATCCTGGTTGGATTCCAACTGACAGAAAACATTTCTCCTGCTGCTGCAAAGCAATCTTTGCTGTGGTTGAGGAGTCCAGGATCTGTGTGCATAGAGAGGGATGGAGCGGGTAAGGAAGCCAGGGGAGAACACAGGACGCTATTAAGACCCGTATGATTGAAGAGCCACTTGGTTAGGTTGGTCTGATGTTCACCCATCCCTTCCAACAAAAAAAAACACAACTGAGATTTTTGTTTGAAGTCTTGCAAGAATTTACAAATGAGAGTATACATACATGCACACCCCCACATATATCTAGAAATACAGATAATTATATACATAGACACACAAAAAGAGAGAGTACCCTGGCTCACCTGCTGCATGCTTCCGCTGCCTTGTGACTTTCGGGCACATAACAGAGAAAGGGTTCAACCAGTGAATCACTTGAGGAATGCTCAGAGTGACTTACCTCAAGACCAGTAGTTACAGCAAGGGACAACTGTGACTCTACCTTGGCCGAAGGGATGTGCTGCAGAGCTACTAATTGTGTTCAGAACGTGAGAAGCCAAACAAAGGCTTTTCACATCTGAGGCATCACGGTTGATTTGTCCAGGTCATGGTCTGAATGGCTGATGGAGACAAATTCTCCAGCCCAGCAACATGCAGTTTAATGAAGACTTGTTCAGTCAGCCTTATTAGCAAGGAATTTTGCAGTGTCTAAGGAGGAGGGGATGATATGCTTTCAATAGGACACAAAGGGTGCTAATTTCTAATCTCTGCTCCATTCTTTAAAATTCATAGCCAAATTATAAAGTATGAGAAGCTGAGGGGAAAAAAACCCATGCAGCTGATAAAGGCAGCCTTTGTATTCAAATTTCTGTGAGAGAAAACACAGAGCAGAAAATTATGTTGGAGGATCTTCACTGTTCCCACCATCTTACCTCATCACAGGAATTAAAAATTACTTTATCCTTACAGCGCTCAACAGTCCTGCCATTCATCACAGAAGATAGAGATAGCACAAAACATGCCATGGCCATAGTTCATTGCCTTAGGGAGTCTAGCAGCTATTCTTTAACAGAAGTTGTATTTTCATTTTTACCACTGGTTCACTGTTTTGTACAAGTGTTGACTTGAAAATTACTTTAAAGTAAACTGTACTGGCAGATGCAGCATACAACTTGGAGACTATTACTGTATATTCACCATAGTGTTTTCCTCTTTTTAAACATCTTCCCTTTTTGTTGCACATAGTCAACATAGTCAGTGGAAACTGACTTTATTAAACACATTGCAAAGCCAGCTCCACTTATATGAAAAAATACAAAATGTTGCATTTGCCAAACAGAACTGTGAGTGAAGGCTTTTGAAACAAAAAAAATACAGAAATATATAGGGAGAGTTCTTATATAGAGAGAACTTATATATAAGTTCTTAAACTTTTCAGGAAAGATAGTGAGGAATATTTACCTCCTGATGATTACTAGGCAATTAGATTTAAAATAGCACAAGAACATATTTTACACTTTCATTTCAGGTAGGTGTCAGGCTCAGAGTGACTCTAGCAATTTGGCTGTATTATATGTCTCTTTAGATTATTGCATGGGGACTCCAGGTGGTTATGAAGTTAAGCATAGAGACCACTTGCCTCCAAAAGTTGTTCATCAACTTGAGTTGTATTTTCCCAGTTTATGCTAATTTGAGTGAAGACTTCTATACTCAAAACACTACTCACAGTGTTTGAGCATAGAAAATAAAGTTTTGGGGTTTTTTTTCAGGGGTGGGAGAATGATTTAATGAAGTTAGAAAAATGAAAATACCCACAAAATTTTCATCCATAGATTTGAGTTTTAAAGATAATACACTTTTTTAATGCAATGGTAGAAATCCAGGTATAAGAATCAAACTCATACAGCACCCTACAAAATCGAAAATGTCTAGGGAAATATTGCAGCTTCAGAATCCTGTAAGATGCAGAAATTATTGCCACTGATGAAATTTAAATGACACTGCAGGGCACTCCAGTAAAGCATTAGCTACTGCTAGAATTGGTATGTATTTTCTCAAAGATTACCACTACTTCACAACAGTGCTACTTCAATTATCCAGTCAACAAAGAGAAATTTAAGTTCTGAAGCAGATTATGAAGAAATTCTTCTGCATGCAGAAGTGCCTTCTGCCAAGTAAAGGGGAATGACAGTACCTTTACTCATTTTTCCTTCCCTGCCAGAAGGGAATGCAGGATGCAGCAGGTCACCCACTACAAACAAGGTGATGCCACTGATATCAAACCTTTTAAGCATTTGAGTAATTTTAAATTGGAAAGGAATAGAAGTAGAGCAGCACCCAGAAGAGAAAAAATGGGCAGGAAGAGAGAAAACCCTATGGTGAAAAAAGGGAAAAGGGACTGTGTGGGTTAAAGACCATTTCTTAGACCACTGGCAGTTGGGAGGCTCAGGAGCCGCCTTCAAACTTTTCTGTAAAGCAGGAGATGGGCTGGAGCATGAGGATTAAAGCTGTTCACTAAGAAATAATTCAAATGTGGAAAAGTATAGCCTAGTCATCCATCCTTCTATTTTTCCCCCTTACTTCTTCCCTGGAGAAAGATATCAAGAGGCACATAAGGTGGGTTTCCAGGTCTAGCAGGAGAAGCCTCCTGGGTCCTGATCCCTTGCTATTTGACTTGAGAATGATCCAGGAATTATCAGGTTAATCTCAAGTGCCTTTGCTCATTGAAGAGTGACTCTTCTCCCTACCATCTGTTGAGGGATGGGTTGATTTCTACTGACCTGGTTTTTCCTTTCATCCAGAAGACAAGGAGATACTGGCTCTGGCAAAACCCTTCTTCTTTCACACCTGTTTGTTCCATTAGTTCAGGTTTGGGTTGTTCAGACACGTGAGACAAACTGGTTTTGTTCTGTGGATGGAGCTGGACTGTCAATCTCAGCAGAGCGCAGCTCACCCTTTTGCCCCAGCAGTCCCTCACCCTCTGGCAGACCTGAATCAGCTTGGGGACAGAGGACAGGGCTGAAGCCTCAGTCACCACTTTTTAACATCCGAGTCTCTTGGCAACTGAATCACCTGGTGAAAGCAGATCACACTCAAAACACCTCTGCATTTCCCTAACTCCCTTGCCCTTCCAATAGCCCCCCATTACCAGCAGCATCACTGTTATGAGAACCCTCATGTCCATTACCTCTGACTGCTCTGTTATTGAGATGCCATCTGTTGTTGATGCCTTATCTACTGGAGCACTGACCTCTCTTAGCTAAGCTGCCTTGACCTTTATGGGAGATCAGCTCATCTGATGCTGTCCATCTCCGGACACATACGTGACTAATCAGGAAATCAAGTGCTCTTCATGATGTTTGAATTGCATTGTGACACTTAGGCTGGTCCCCGCAAGCCTGGGCCAGAGAACAGCCAAAGGAGCTGAAGCTGAGTCCTATAATTTCGAACCAAGCAGAGATCAAAAGCATACCTGCAGTTTGATCACATCGTGGGGAAGCTCTCATAACACTTGTTTTATCTAAAGAATTTGCATTGGCATTGATTTTAGCAGAGATATATGGTCTTTTAGAAGAGATGTATGGTCTTAGCAGAGCCCTGAATATATACCCACGTTGTTAATCCATGTCACTGTGTCTTCGCTGCCTTTGCAACCATGCTAAATCAAGGAAAACTGCTCATGCATAACACAATCTGTATTTATCTTAAGGCCAGGTTTACCCTGAAAGCCTGAGGTCTACCATCAGCAAGGACAGATCTGTGTGTGCAACAATTAGCACACAGCTCTGCTGAAACCTCTTCAGCTAAGCATGTTTTCAAATACAGCCTTTAAAGCAGTGCAATTTGGTGGCTTTACCAAGAAAAGCATAATCTACTCACTGAGACGAAGATGCAAGATGAAGACTGTGTAGTCCAATTACAGCATTTGCTGAAGAGACCCACCAACACTCAAAGAAGGGGAACAATGCACATGCAACTGCGTCAACAGAGTGAAATGCCTTTGTGTCTCTTCCTCCTTGGAGACGAAAAACTCAAAAGATTTGCAGGGAATCCTGCAGGTCTCCCAGGATACACCATAGTTTGCACTAATAATGTGTTGCTGGAGGCAACCAAGCCTGAACAAACAAATCAGTCTGGGGGAGGAGGAGCAGTGGGTTCATGAAAACAAAACCTCCAGGAAAGCCCCCCCCCCTACTTCTTTTATGTAAACTTTCCCATCCCGATCCTAATTCTGGCAGGCTGGTGAAGGGCCTGCTGCAGAGGAGGTGCAGTGAATTGCCCTGGGCCAACCTCGTGTCCCACTTGTGGAGCCAAGTGCCCGTGCTGGCGGCAGTGCTGCGCAGGAAGCGATGGGGCTGGCGCTGCGGCTGCGTGACAAAAGCACTCACACCCTGCAATTGTCTGCTCTGCCGGGTGCACCATGTGCCTCTCTGTACGCTCTGTGCTGCCATGTACTCCCTTTTCCCCCAGTCCCTTCTGAAGGCTAATGCCTACCACCAAGCATACAAATGCATGTGTAGCAGAGGCAGGGCATAGCAAGCACGTATAGACAACCGGTTTGAATATACTCCAAGGGTACTTGCCTGATGCACTGGCACAAAAGGAAATAAGATCCTGGGATGTATCAAGGAGACAATTCCTGAAGATGGGAAAACTAATATTTTGATATCAGGCTGTGCTGAGACCTCAGTCTTGCACTGTTTTGATCACCACACACCTGAAAGATTAATTCAAACAGCAACGTGAGCTGAGAAAAGCTTTCCAGGATGAGGAGGAGAATGGAGAACCAGAATATTAAACAGCTTGTCTCATTTGGTTTAGCAAATGGACACAGAGAGGGAGATAATTACCCTGTATAAATATATTAAAGCACTTACACTGGAGAGGGCAAAAAGCTATTTGAAAGACAATATTGGCACAGGAACACATGGATAGGAAATGTTCATGAATACATTTACATCAGGGCCTTGGAAATAGATAGATTCCATTCCTATGATCTTAAGTGAATCATGTTTAAAAGCTCTCTGAAATCTCTACATGTGAAAATATAGCAGCTTCAATAAACCACTGACTAAAGTCTCCACTTAAATGGAATAATTTCTACAAAGCCTGTAATGGGCTTGAGAACACAGAGCTACAGGACATATGTTGGCAGGATCTCTAATCTCCTTTTAGACACTAAATAAAATGGCTAGATTTGGAGAGGAGCACAGTGAGCTGAAGCTGTTTGAAAATTTTGTTAACTGTAACAAGAATAGCTGGGACATGAGAATCTTGGAAACAGTTTTAGGTGTAAAACCCAGATCTGGACTTCTTCACAAAAAGTACTGAGCACTCTTAATAGTTTTAAAAAATTGAGTCCTAAGTGATTAGTTCAAATCAGTGTCCATGAAATATACCCACAAGGGTACTGACAAGTACTGACTGGCATCCATGTGACAAAACCCAGAATCACAATTCTTATTCTTGCTAATCAAGATCAGATTGATGAAATAGCATGAAGTCTCCTCTTCCTCTCATGTAATACACACAGTCAGAATGCAAATACCAGTTTATCCGGGCAGAGGATTTTGATCTCATCTGTAAAACACGAGGGCAATGAAGACCAAATTGCTACTAATAACAGATGAACATAGTTATTAAGATTCATGTCATTTCTGTGCTCCAGTATTATATGGTTTGATCAAGGCTAGATGAGGTAAAAACCAGAGATATTGAAGTAAAGAGATAAATCAACAATCTCCCTAGAGTACTGTCGTTTAACTCTGCTCATTTCTGCCTCGAAAGAACAGAAAGTGTTACATTTTTCCCTTAACACCGGGGCTGAATAAAAGAAAAAAGGAGGCAAAAGTCCTGATAAAAATGGACATTTATCACAAGTTTCTAAGTGGGTACAAGAAAATAAGTTGTCAACATAGAAGCTGAAATTTTTGCTTAAATTATTCTGTTCACTATTCATTTTTTTGACAAATCTGCTTTCCATTTTATCCCACACTGTTTTTCGAGAAGATGACTCTATAACTGATCCCCTATAGGTGTTCATGATCACTTTTCCAGTTCCTGTGATGTGTAGTCCAGTGATCCCCTGAGCCTTTCTTAGGTTTCGGATGATATCACAGCAAGAGAGAAACAAGCAAATCCATACATTTGGGTATTGTGAAATTTCTCATTCTTACTTGCTCTCTGCTGCTGCCAGCTTTTTCACTGGCTTTTTTACTCTGCCAGCTCCACTCAGCTCCTTCATAATCAGACAGGAAATTCCACACAGAACTGGGATCTCTAATCAAGAGCACATGCAATGATTTACAATTCCTGTTGGTACTACTGCTGAAGCCTTGCTTGCTTCTCTGCCATGTAGACTCAAGGGTGGAAAACGCCAGTTCTCAGGTGGGTGACTCCTCTCTGCGGTGAATCCCACTGTGATTCAGGAGCTGTGTTCCTTGGGGTGCAGCCAGTGCTGTAGGGCACTGGCTGTGGTGCTGAGCAGCACAAAGCTGGGACAGTGCTTCTCCAGAGCTACTCTATGGCTACAATGTCATTCCTGCCTCCTGCCAGCAGTACAGCAGCATGCTGCCAGGAACAGAATGCCACAGGTGAGATGATGTTGCTGAAGACTGCCACTGATGTTTCCACTTTGAAAGAGCTGGATGGGGGGAGATATCTTGGTGTTCTTCTCTCCCAGCAGCTTTAAGCTTGGAAGCCACTTAGCATCCTGCAGAATTAGTCTAAGTAAACCAAGCTGTTCCTCTGTGAACACAGCAATCACAGAGAGCTGCTGCACTTAAACATTCCATCTCCAATTAAGCTTTACACTGAAATGTCCTGTCCAGCTGCAAAACCTTCTGCTGAACTCCTCAGGCTTATCATATCAGCACATGGCTTTCTGCATTAGAGACCAACTAGGGCCAACGTAAACACAGTGGCTGAGGAATCACAGCCTTACAAACAGAAATAAAGGGCTTTGTACCACCTAGTCTGCCTCACTGGCCTGAGACAAACTACAAAGCATCTAATCACATCTATTTTCTCAGGATATTGCCCACAGAAAGGCAGATCAGAAGGTCAGTCCTGTGACTCGCCCTGAGCTTCTCTCTGCTGTCCTTTCAGCTGATCTGACTATGTAAAAACATTGGGGAATAGGTGTGAAAAGCGTGAACTTCATCAAGAATACCATGTAGGCTCAGCATTTAGCTCTTCTATAATAAAGATAGCCCTGATACAAATCCACAGTTACTGTACCTTGCACTTCCAAAGAACCATAAGAAGAAAACTCAGCACCTGAACTAGGAGATGCTCATTTAGCTGTTTGCAGGGCCAATGACATGGACGAGACCAGAACTGATTCTACGCTAGCAAGCAGACAAGAAAACACTCAATAAACAGCAAAGTTATTTCATATATATATATACATACATATACATATATATATAGATAGATATAAAGTTTTTAATTATAACTTTTCCAAGCAATAATTTCATTCTTAGAATGTGGAGGAGCAGGGAAGGCCCAATTAATTCACAGGGGTAAGCACCATAAGACTCAGCCTAATAGGCATTAGGAGGAGCAGACACTTCTGAGCTTTCTTCTAACTCCTTTCTTACTGTAAGAGCAATGTTAAATTCTGTCCTCCTACACCCTGATATTTCTCATCATTCCTGAAGAAAAAGCAAGAATCTGATAGTCCTACAGCAGCATCAACCACTCTTCTTTGCGAGGCAAAGTAACAGAGAAGATAAATAATCAGTGTTAGCAGACTACACTTAGCCCCACAAGAGCTGACAGAGCTGAGCTCAGTGACATCTCATCTTGCTTTAAGTGTTATCACTAGGACAGTCGTTTTTAAAGATGAAGTTTTGAAGGGATGGAAACGGCTGATCAGGGACTAACTTTGCTGCAGCTGATGTTAATTAGAAAGATATTATGTAAATATTTGCTCAGGATATGGTAGTATTATAGAATAGCTTGGGTTGGAAGCAACCTTAAAAATCATCTTGTTTCACCCACCCTGCCATGAGCAGGGACACCTTTCCACGAGACCAGCTTGCTCCAAGCCCCATCCAGCCTGGCCCTAAACACTTCCAGGGATGGGGCATCCACAGTTTCTCTAGGCAATCTCTTCCAGGGCCTCACCATCCTCACAGCAAAGAATTTCTTCCATATTGCCAGCTCATGTTGAGCTTTTCATTCAGCAACACCCTCATGTCTTTTTCCTCAGGGCTGTTCTCAATGCATTCTCTGCACAGCCTGCAGTTGTTCTGTATATTTCAGACTGAAAGGTTTGGTGCAGAAATGACTGGGTGAGGTTCTTTGGCCTGGGACATGCAGGAGGCCAGACTGGACAATAATAATGACATCACAGTCCTCCCTTCTGGCCTTAAAGCCAATGAGTCAGATGACTGCACAGCAACATTATTTTGTAATTCTCTCTACTGAAAGAAATATTTGTTTATTGTTGTACCTGACCTTTTCTCATTCTAACACTTCCCCTTCCTCCTGGCAGATTTTCTGTGCCTTCCTTCCTGCCACAAGGAGGGACTGAGGCAGTGACTCTAGTCCACTGATTTTACCTGCAGCCTTCATCAAAGAGCAAGACTGTCAGTCTATATGGCAAAAGCTATTTCTACTTCACCCAGGTCTAGCTTGCACAACCGAGCTGCAGGCTTCCCCACTGCAAAACAGGGATGAGGATTGAACACTACTGCAGAGGTCATTGGGACACTGAGGCCAGGAAGCCTTGAAGATGAGCTAATTCCCAGTACACAGGTCTACCTTGGGATCACAACACTTCTACTGCTATGAATTATCTAGACCTAGCTTCCCAGATCTGTCCCACTAATTCATTACTCTTCAAGAAGCTAAAACTGCATGAGACAAAGCTGGAATGACAACTAGGATATGAAACTCCTGAAATGCTAGTTGGTATTGACATGAAAAATAAAAAACATGCCTCTGGTGCTGAATCTAGCCCTTATAGGTTGGAGTTGTTTAAGAGCATATTTTAGGTGCTATTTGTTCATGGTTCTCTGGAATCCCCTCCTCCTTGAAGCAGGGCTTGGATATTCCTCTCTGCAGCCTCTCCAGCTGGCTTTGGCAGGCTCTCGTGTACAAGTTTTTCATGTGTCTGGGACAGGGACACCAGGAAAAGCTGGTTAATAGTTACACAGCATAACTGAAATGCATTTCTGGATGGAAGGTAGTAATCATCAGCATATATTTTCCCCCTTGCCATGGTAATTAACATGGAATAATTTCAGAGGTTGTAGCCTGTTGATGGCATTCAGTGCAACCACTGAATAATCTTGTATCTTATAACCAGCTATCCAGTTATCTTATAACCAGCTATATAATATTGTCCAAAGCTGCTTGTTTGAAATTCACAAAACACCATTCTTGCAGTCATCATATTGGGATTCAGTATCTAGCTGGCTATAGTTACAGAAGAAATGTAACAGAACTACTCCAGAAAACTATTAGGAAAAGGTTTGAAAAGTTACTACTTGCCCTCTACCACCTTCAAGAGATAGCCGGAGCTGAGCTTGTCAGAATTGCCATTTCCAAGTTTTGGAACAGAAGCACCAGAACCTCGTTAAACAATGTGTTTTACTTTGAAAATAACAACATTCTCAGAATTAATTCCTTGTGCTATTTATGAACTGTCTGGATTTTGAGAAATTAGGGGTCACATGTGCAACATTCTATCTCCAAACATGCAGATGTTCTCAGAAAATAATAACATAGCAATTTCCTCAGTAACCCAGTAGTCCCAGAGATACAAGAAAGTGCCAAAGAGAACAACTGGTCAATAAATTGAACTGTTAACATCAAACATGGCATAGCCACAGCTTTGCTAAGATACAAATCACAATAGAAACAACACAACTAGCAACAGTGCACCTAAAATTGCTGTGAGGAAACTTATGCCTACACACAGACATACACACACACACACACACACAGAGCTTTATTATATAATACAGAGAGGTTCTATTATATATTCTATTAAGTTTATAATAGAATATAGTTTATGAGCTATGAAAAAATATATATCATCTTTATTATATACATACTGACCATATAATTATTTATATTTTGTATACAATATAATTTCAATTTATATGAATAAAAGTATTGTAAAGAAGAATGGTGACATGCAGAAATCTAAATCAAGCTGTGAGGTATTTGGGCACAACCCTAGAACAGATCCATAACCACAGTTACAAGAAGGCCTCTCCTTTGCTCCTCTGTCTTGCAGATATTTGGCCGTTTTTGAAAGCCGAGACAGGCATCTGCTACAGATGGAACAAATACTTGTATTGTATCAGTAACAGAGATGTCCTGTGTTACTTATCTTTCAGAGCACAGCACAAAGGCCAAAAGTTCCCACTTCTTTTCACGCTCATTGATCCAAGCTGTGCGACATGGCAAGGCATGGTAAGAACTCTGAGGCAAGGGGCACTTCACCAGCACCAAACACAGCTTCACATACACTGTGAAACCCCAGCTGTTGCAAAGTGCTCGCTGTTATAACCGCATAAACATGCCCACATTAAATGGACAGTCTGCCATCACCTGACCCGCATTTATTGGCTAGCTGCTTCAGGCTAAAGAATCCCTTGTGCTGACAAAGATGAGGATAATATAAAAGGCTTCTTGGTGCCAGAGTTCAAACTAGCATAGGCAATGAAGTGCAGCATCTTTTAGTTGCACTTTGATAAAAAAGCAAATCTTTTTCAGGTCTGCTCATGCAACATTTACCTTCACTACTGTGAACACTGCTGCCTTTACAAGACATCAGTCTGCTTATCCCAACTCCATCAGTTGGGAGGTTTTCTGCAGTCCCCTGTAGCAAGGGTAAACTTTCAGGTTGCATCATTCAAGTCTCTCTAATCTTCCTTAGATTTCTTCCTAGGCCATATCTTGCATAAACACATGCATTACATGAGCTCAAGCCCATAGGTTTTACACTCAAATTTTGATTCAGTTGTGAGAAAGTTAATTTCCAGCCAATTTTACCTGCTTAGAGCCTACCAGCCTTGGACACCAAGATGCACATTTTTATGGCTGGGACTTGTCTCTGTGTAAGCCTGCAGTAAGACCTACCTCAGGCTTTAATCTGCTCCCACACAAAACCCTGTGCCCTGAACTACCACAGGCAGTTAGTGTTTAAGCATTTTGCACACAGGATAAATTCAAGATAAGTGGTGAAATTATGGAACAGAGTATCCTTTCATCCTGTTCAGGCAATAAAAATTCACCATGGCTAAAATAGTTATTTTACGTAGCATCTGACCACAGAGTAGAATTTTTCATGCTTTTCTCATCACTAGGTTTTTCTCATTTGAAACGGTATTAAACCCAGACTGTTTTATAGACCTGATTCTTTACCATCACTAAGTAGACCAAACATTAACTTATTATTTTCATTGGGCTTTCAGCAGTGAAATTAGTCTGACTTCTTTTTCCCTCCAGCAAGTTTGACCTTGGAGTCAACATCCTGGCTAGCAGTCAAGGTGACTTCATCATCACACTGAGCATGGAGATTCCTCTCTTTGCCTTCGTGGCAAAATACATGCCATTTCATTGTCTTGATGGAGCCTTCAAACTTCACTACAGACTGAGGCAGCCAGTCCTTTGAGGGGAGAAATGCAAAACAAATGCTTGAATCAAGTCAGGCTTAAAGAACTGAATTTCTGGGGAAGGGCAGAGAGGATGGAGAGAAAAAAATGTTCTTACATTTTTTGTCCACTTATGCACTGTTATGGTGGGATGATGGTGGACTGAGCAACAGGAAAGCATCCAGAACTGCAAAGCAATTCCATGGCCACTAGCTCCTCAGCTTCCCCACTTCCAGAAACCTTCCTGATGCCAGCAGCCACCTTGGGGAGTGGACTGTGAGGCATCCCAGGAACAGAACAAACAGATTCACTTTGTTCATGCTGCCCTTTTGCAAACTCTACACCTTCTGACAGGAAGACTCTGTGTATTTCACACTTCAAGTTCCAGTACCACTAAGGTACTGGAAGTGTATGTTAGGTTTTATGGATCTTACGTTTATGATTAGTGTAGCTTATGTTTTAACTAATAGCACAGCCTTGCTTATATTACCTCCTTTTTCACTTGTAAAAATTTTTAGGTGACTGGAGCGAGTTTTTCTACTCGTCTTGCTAATAAATACATCAACTTGTGACTGACTGAGGAAGACATAGTAAGAAAGTTGCTCACAAAGCTTTTACTGAAGAATGAGGTTCACTTTGGGTCATATACAGGATATAATACCATATGTGTGAGAGCAGTCATATACAGCAGTGCTTTTGTCTTTGACTTGCCTATAAGATGTGAAGTTATATCCAGACTGGGCATCCCTCATTGCCTTTGCTGAGATGAAGACAGCCCCAGTGACAGCAGCCTATAGCTACAAAATAGCAATATCCAGCACATACTTCAGCTTGCCTATTCTACCTTTCTACCAAAAAGTGGTTTCCAAACTCAGAGGTACAGAGAAGCAGAGTATTCAAAAAAAAAAAAAGGCCAGACAGATTTATGATAACTTCATTATTTGAAAAAAGAAACAGCTCCGCTTATCCAAAGTAACTACTACTTCTCCACAAATCCTTTGTCTAAAGTACTGAACCAGTACCTACCATGCTGCTGTTTATAAACCTGCCTAGAAGTCTAACCCAGCTTCACTGAACCACCAAATAATGCTCTTTGCAGGTGATGTATCCATATGTTTCTTATGGAAGGGACATATGACCACAGTGAGGCTTAGGAAGCCCATTCTCACAAAATAGATCTCATTTCCCACATGTATTTACTTTCACCACCTGAGAGAAAACACATTAAATATCTCTCAGGTGTGAGCTATCAGGACACCAGGGAATCAATTTTCCTCACCAAACTGGGAGCCACTGACCTTCCTCAGCTTAGCTTAAACAGCTTCCAACATAGTGCAGATGCTTCCTCCTGGAGCTGTGTATTTTTTTCTGTGTCCTGACATGTCAGCTTTTTTATGCACTGTGAAACTCACCTTTGTCATTCAGGAGTTTCCATTCTCCATGACATGACTGGCATCACTCTGCTTTATTTCTCCTGCTTCAGATTACCCAGAGTACAACTGAGGAGCAAAGAGCTACAATGCCACGTAGCACATTTTTCCACAATCAGGATTGTGTCTGAATAGAGCCCTACAAGGTCAAATATAAGATCCTGAAATGATTAAAATCTGCTACTGAACCATCTTATGTCATGTCTTACACTGTCTTTGCATTTAGTGTTCAGTAACAGTGCAAACCACTATGCAAAGAATGCCTCCAGCAAACTCGATCTGTGTCTTGGCACTCACTGAAACAGAGAGGAGCAATCAGAACTGGGCCTGCCCCAGCTCAATACACTGTTGAGAAAATTTCTGCATGGAAATCCAGTAAAGACATCCAGCCTCTCCCACAACATACTAGTTCCTAGATCAGCTAAAGCTGATGTGGCATGTGAAAATCAGAAATGTTCCAAGTCTACCAACAGGTACATAGCTGCATTTGGCTGTAACTTCAGGAGCTTGCACGGCAGTGCTGTGTAAAATCCAAGTGTGATTCTTTTGGAACTAGAGTAGAACAAAATGTTAGTCTGCCTAATCCTTGAGTTTGTTCTGCTTTGGATCCATTCCCTGTGGCTCAATTCTGAACAGTATGTTTGAGAAGCATCAAAAAGACTGAGATGGAAGCTTGAAGGCTTCCCTCTTACCAGCTGAATCTGCTGCAGATGTTCTACCACTGGTCAAGTCCTCCGTATTAAGTGACTGCAGATCAGTGTAGGAGGGAGCAATGCTTGGGCTGCTGGTGTCCTCTGAGTTGGTTGTCCAGCTGCTCTCTGAGGCACGGGCTTGCCTCTCAGAAGAGTTGGAAGAGGGGGAGGTCCAGTTGGGTGCTTTTGACACAGACACTGGTTGCAGAAAACAGGTATTGGTTAGAGACATGCAGGGCAATCTACCCGAAGATCACAACTATTCCAAAGACATGCTGGATCAGTGTACTGGGGCTCTGAAAATACAAATTCCAACATCCACAGCAACACAGTTATTTTAGAACAAGTGCAGAGCTAGTGCCTGGCACTGTTACCCTCCAGCACTACTCAGCTGTCTGCCTTAGATTCCGTACTGCAGGCAGCCATATGCTTTCCTGTTGCTCAAGCATTGGAGAAGCTGTGACTTTTCAGAACAAGATTTCATGTTTCTGACACTGTTGACAAGACCTGAATATATTTGTTGACAAGACCTGAATATGTTTGTTGTGCAACACAGTGGAGTTTCTACAGCACCACAGATTTTTTTTAAGTGGTTTTATTATTTTTAATGAAGCATTCCCTATCTGTGACACCCACTCAAATGCAGTCATCATCTCAGGAATGCTCTGCATGGAGGGGGAGTATAAAAATAACCTGAAATGGGCCTATTGATATGCACTAGGAATGGCTTTTGTTTCTGAACATGCAGAATGTAGAGTCCAAATCTGAATATACTACATAACATTTCTGCTCAGTGTAGAGCAAAACCCCTGCTCTACTCATTTGCCAGACTTGCATGTCAAACAGTTCAGTCCTGCCTATCCATCGCCCAAAGTTTAGAACACAATCACACACATCCACTGCTATGAGTTTGTATTGTGTACCCTTTGTATTGCATATTCTTTGCCCACAACATCACTTGAATGCCAGGAACAATGGGTGACTTTAGTGAGGAAATAATACTAATAAAAAGGAAAGTTATGGTTCAAAAGTCTTCCTGAACTAAGGAAAAGTCTATGGGTAGAGACTAGTTCTAATTTAATATCCGCTTAATAACTGTTTTCTAAATTAGTACATCTTTATTTAGCTGTTAAACCAACAAAGATCTTGATGTTCCCCAAATCTCACAGTTACTGAACTACTACTGACATGGAGAGTCTCTTCTCAGTATGTAATAAACAAACAACCCTTACTAGGTGACATTATACTTTGGAAAAAATGACAAATTAATGTTAAAGAAAATTTCTCTGTCTCCATCCAAGTGATGTGATAGGACACTTCCCCATTATAGAAACCTTGTTGTGTGCATAGACAGAATATCCAAAGAGAGCTCTCTGCCTTGCCTCTTGAGAAGTATGAATTTATTTTGTATGTCTGCACTGACAGCCTCAGGTAAGCAGACAGTGGAATTTTTATGTGTACAGCTGTGAGCCTACTGACACTGAGTGACTTCTGAGTAGAGTCATCCCTGAGGACAAGGAGGTGCAAGTCAGATCTGTCTCCTTAGTGCACAGGTTGACAGCTCTGGTGTCAGACACACAACCAAAGCCCACGCTTCCTCCCTCCAGTAACTGCACACTGTGTTGTGCTCGTGCCTGCAGAGAAAGGCTCTCAGTCCTTTTGTTAAACATGGTATGAGGCAGGTCAAAAGCTACCCTTAAAACTTCAGCTGAAATTGCTCTGACAGACAGAGTACTTTATTTGGACATAGGAGACAAACTGAAAAGCTGAGCTCTGTACGTGGATCACTAACAGAAGCCAAGGTGTTTTTTTTGGTTTTTTTTTGGAGTGTGCTTTATATCCTAGAAACTGTGGAATTATTTTATAGAAAAAAACATCTTAGATTTCCAGTATTTTTTCAAGTCAGTCACAGCAATATGAAAAAACAGGCTAATCTAGAAACATGTAAGATATAATAACTCAAATACTGCCAACTATTTTTCTGCTTTCCAAACTCAATGTTTATCTAAGAAGGCAACTGACTGGACTAGTGTTGCCAAACATTTCTATATAAGGGCAAATGAATTTTATTCCAGGTAAGTTGGGCCATCTTGAAAGAACAGAACTGTTTGCTTTTTTCCTAAGAAGAACCTTGTACTTTGGAAAACCAAAACCACAGGCAGCTTCTTCTGCAACAGATGTTCTTTAAATTCTTACTACAGTCAACTTCGACCTGTGACTGTTCTAGGTTCCCCAACACCAATTATTAAAAGAAGCAAAAGTGCATTTTCACCTGTGCTGAGCCAAAAGACCATCTAGCAATCTCAAAAAGCAAGACAAGCAAAAGTAAACATCTACACATGTTTAAGACCTCTCTTCAGATGCTTCTGCTGCTGCTCTTCAGATTTCTGGAAGTGCTGCAGCCAGATTCCTAAATGAGGCAGGGCTCTTTTTCTGAAATTTTGAATTCAGTCTCTAATGCCAATAGCTAGAGAGTCACAGCCTTTCTGCTGTAGGAATTTCTCAGAAATCTGTTAATGTTGAAAGACCAGTGCCAGAACTATCCCTAAAATGCAAATTCTGTAGCATGCATTGGATACTGAAAATCAACTCATTGTTTCCCAAGTTTCCTTTAACATGCATTTTACTTTTCTTGACATGTTTATTCTTAAAACAATGGATTGGCTTTTAATATGCAGATTTATCTTGAAGCCTTCATTCCTCTTTGGTGTTTTGAGAACCTGTTCCTTGATCCCTACACTGTATTACAATAAACCATGTTAGCATAATTTCCTTTCTTGTTACATAGGACTTCAGAGTTTTCTGATTTTAGCATAGCATCACAGTTTCTAGTGACAGGTGTAGCTTCCAGCTGCTGATCTTGTGTTGCAAATATTGCCTGCTTTCAGAGAGAGCAGCACAAAGTAGTTAAACTCAGATATGCTGCTGGATAGCCTCTCAAGGGACATGGTAAGAGTCCAAGTAATTCGAGTCATTTAAAACCAGACAAAAGCTCTTGGGAAGAAGTGGGAGTGGCTGAATAGGATGGATGATGTAACAGATCTTGCCTTATTCTAATTATGGTGACTAAGAATACCTCATTGAATTGAAGAGTGCAGCTAACACTGACAGAATATGAGACTGTGAGCTGGATGCCCATTGTGTAACAAATGCAAATGTTTTGTCACCTGCTGGCTGTGATCATTTACAGATTGTGAAGAATTTGTGATAGCAACATTTGTGTCAGCCTAAAAATCTCATTTTTCGCTTTGGCAGTAACAGTTTGACTAGGCTGATAATAATCATAACAAAAATCAAAAACCTTCTTCTTTTCCCAGCAAAAGGAGAACAGAGAAGGGGACACGCCAATACATAATTTCTATGACTAAAGATTTCTATGGCCTCACTCAAGAGTTTTTGCTTCTTGAGGAGAAATCCACATAATTTGGGAGCTGTCAGTTAACTATACATAAACTCCAAATGCAGAAATATTTTGAAAGAAACATTTTGCTTAGCATTTACTCTGCCTGAACCTGGTAGAAGGAAGGGTTTACAAGAACATCCTAAATAAAGATAGTTTTCACTGTGAGGCCTACTATGGGTGCTTTCATAAACCTGTAAAATCTGCACCTCTGATTTTGACCTTTCTTTTCATCTTCCAAATTCTTTGTTTGCTCAGCCCTGTTTCTTGCCATCAATCCCCCGACCTCTACTCCCCCAATAATGTCTTCGCTTTTCCCTGAACAAAAAGGGTCCAGCATTAGCCTTGGTTTTCTTTAAAATGTACTTCCTATAGGACAGCCACTACATTCTAGCTGTCTTTAAATTGCTATTTTTTAGACTCTGAGTACTTTGGGACAAATATTTTCTTTTGGGGGAACCTGTGCCAAAATACTGTAGCCCTAATGTCAGAGCAAGACAGAATCTCTCTCTCCTAGGAGCCATCCTCTTTGCTCTCATGGCACTCTGGAAATCCCACTTTGCAAGCCCTTTTCAAAACGTGTTTCCAGACAGCCTGGCCATCAGCCCGGGCAATTATCTAGTCAGCTGAGCAGCTGCTCAAGCACAGACAGACAGATAGACGATTTCCTAACAGCGCTGGAGCCCTGACAGGAACGCGACCCGGGCTGCTGAGCCTCCAGGACGTTGCTCTTCACAGCTGCCTGTACAGGAAACAGATTTCAGATGTGTCCATCCTCCTCACACCAGTCCTTCTGTTTGCACTTGGCCTTCATACTCTTCCCTCCCCCCCCGGTCTGGGTATTTGCTATTGTTCTTATGCAGAATGTTTGCTACTGGAAATGAATAATTGCTGTCACCACGGGCTTTCCACTGAGGGTGTCAGCGTACACATCTCCAGCTTTGCTGTCGCCCACAGAAAAAAAAATCATGAGCTGCACAATAACGGAGAACAACTAGGCTGAAGTTTATCCCATCTCTTGCTGTCAAATGTCCCTCAAAGTAAAGGGCCAGAAACAGAACTGTTATTTCTGCTTCCCTTTAGAGGCTGTCAGCTGCACTGATCTGGTCATTTATCATACAGGGCCCAGAAAAGGAGTGGGATCAGCTCATAAGGAAGGATTTTAAAATATCCTTAAGAAACGCCTCCTTAGGGTTCCTATATAGTTCATAGAACAAAAGCTTCCCATGCAAGAATTACATGGAGTACATCCTGGTCTGTTAGTGGAACCACCCTCCTTCATGAATCTCAGTCAGATGCCAAAGTTAGTGTGTAAATATCCCCCCTCAGTGACATGGATCACACAGGACAAGCCTCTACAGGACGCAAATGAGTGTCCTCTTTAAAACTGCAATGCTTTTGGAAAGTCTACTCTGCTCTCCTCATCTGGATATCCTAGACCTCTGCCTACAGACTAGTGTCCCCTGTGACTGAAAACACACACCAACAGGCAGTGCTTTGGCTAAGCACATACCTTAAAGACTGGGCCACATCCCTCTAAGGGTAGAACATCAAGTAATATACCACAGAATTAGTTTTATGGAAGTCTTTTTCCTATGATTAGCTTTATTAAGGTTGAGCAAAGATTTTTATTTTTCATTTAAGAAGGTGCATTTACGAGTTTTTCAGTTAACAAAGATATAAAAACATTAAGAAGGAAATACCAAGTCAGAGCAACCAAGAGCCCCGTTTGAAAAGTGTGCGGCTGTCATGAGTAAGCATAAGGATCACATAGCCATGAAGCTAGGAGAGAGGTGGAGCACCTCAGTTTTACATATTTACACTTCATGGGTGCTCTTCCTTCTCTCCATATCACAAGGATAAATAAGTATTTACAACTAAGAACCAACAAATAAGTATAAAGAAGGTCAGAGAAATCTCTTTTAGCTGGAAGATTCCCCTGCTTTTGCACAAAGGTCTAACCACACTGTCTCAAAAGGACTAGTCTGTAGCACCCATCAAAAGAGCAGATGGAAAACCAGATGGAGTTTACCCAAAACCCAATCTAAAGTTGACAATACAAGTTTCTGACAGAAGTATTATTCATGTTATAGGGAATATTCGACGGACTCAGTGAGCAGAGGAAAGCTATAACTCTTTGTCAAGGGTTTTGTAAAGAACATGTTATTCTGTTTCATCTGGGTGGAGCAGAATTGCTTATCTTTGCCCAAATGGGTCAATGTCGCTTATCAGATGGTGGAGTGCAACATATCCCTCTTCATTGTTTCACTACTCCCATGGGAATATCTTCTGCTAATGGACCATTAAGAGCTCATCAATGACATTACACATTACACTGCACTATTGTAAGATGCCCCACACAGGGAGGAGGAGCCAAACCATCTTAACCTAGATTAAAAGGAGCCACAGTGCCACTAGGCATCCAGTTTTCCACCAGATCCCTGGAGGAAGACCAGACCCATCTCACCATTACTGGACCCTTTTTTCTTTAACGGGAACATCTCTAATCCAAGAGAACCACATCTGCGACTCCAGGACAGCTTACTTTGGACTGCTTCCAACACCCTGACCAACAGGGTGTCCGGTTGTATTTCTGACTCTGTCAGGGTTTTCTAGGATTTCTTGTTTGTTTGTTTGCTTGCTTACTCTTCTGTACTACAACATCTGTATTTTTATATCCCTAGTAAAGAACTGCTATACCTATTCCCCAAATCTTTGCCTGACACCCTTTTAACTGAAAATTTATAATAATTTGGAAAAGGGGGGAGGGGCTTACATTTTAAGGGAGACTCCAACCCTCCCTAGCAGATGCCTGTCTATCTAAACCACAACACTCTTTAAACTGCTTTAATAAATACCAGACATAAGGTGGAATTAAGAAGAGAGAATGTCAATTTAAATATGAAAAAGTAATTTCTTGGGCAATTACTCCACAACCTCCTGCAAGGAAGGATGGAAGTCTGTTCATGCAGAAACCTAGAAGCTTTTCAGTTACCATAAGCTAGAAGCCACATCAGTTACCATAAGCTGGTAAGGCAAGCCAGAGGATTTTTATGCATGTTTAAAGTATGTCAGAAAGAACCACTATATTTGAAGAAAAGTGCATGCAGTGCTGGAATTAAGGTACACTTCTGTTGTCTTTTTAATTCTCCAGCTGCTAAATTGTAGCATCAAAAGACAGCAGAAAGTACAGATGAGCACTTGACACACTAGTTGTTGGTATCAATGAACTGCTGGCAAAAAACATAGGGGAACTGTGATCAGGTAAAGACTATGATCACTATTCTTTCAGTTCCAGATTACAGAGGCAAATATGGCTCAGACATTTTCAATGGCCGTTCACACCTCTGTGTAAGAAATATCACTACTGAAAATACCTTTATGCTCTTTCCCCATGAATGCATTTTGGCAATCTCCAAGACTTAGTCAAGACACAGGTGGAGTTAATCACAAAAGGTTTTCATTTTCTTTACAAGCAGAAAATTTTTCTGGTTAAATCCAGAAGGATAGTGTGAGCCCTTTTAAAAACTCTGATAACATTAATTTTGTTAAAATACAACAGAAACTACTCAAAGTTGAACCTCTGAGAAGCCAAAGAGCAAGGCAAAAATCCTGTATGCTCTCATTGTACTTTGTTGTCTTGTTGGAACAGACTTTTTCACTGCTTTTGCCTCACCTGTTTGTGGGTGGGTTGATGAAGCACTGGTCCATGGTGCATCTTCAAACTGAACCCAAGCACTGATGGATGATGACAGATCATGGTTATTAAGCACAGCAGAATCCACCTTAGGTTGCTCAGCTGCCTCTTCCAGCTCTGTGCAGAAAAGGTCTTGAAATCCTCCATTTGCATTGTGGTTCTCTTCGGAGGATGTGTCTGAGGAATTAAAACATTTCACTGGAGGAGCCTCAGTGCTACCTAAAATAGAAACAACACAGATTTACAGGAATGACCATTATTTCACTGGTTTTTATTGAAACATCGACAATTTGCCATTAAATGTAGGAAATTTTCCTTCACCTAATGCAGTTTTTGGATTAACACCGGGCAGTCTTGCACTTGATTATAATAGGTGAGATTTTCTCCATGGTTGGTTGGATACTGTCTTGAATTTTGAAGGACAGATCCAAAACCTGTAGTAGATCCACATTACATCACGAGGAGAGTAATTTGCCTTTTTGGCCCAAATTTTTTTCTATTACTTAGGGGCAGCAGGAGATAATTCAATCTCTGCACAAACTGCTTCCACGTAGAAGGCAAGTTCTCCCATGCTAGATATATGACAGTAGTTGGTCTAAACCAAACAAAGGAAGTCTCACCAGTTTCAAAGAAAACCAGAGAGCTTACCTCGTGGGTGAACAGGCAGGAGCAGCTCATCAGTGAAGGACACCCACTCAGACTGGTGGGAGGCAATGACACTTGTCAGAGATGTCATATTCGCAGCAGGTCACTCATCTTCACTTGGGGATCATGAGCAGGAGGAAGCAGAATGGGAGAGAGACAGTGAAGATGACCCAATAGAGGGAAACACCTCCTTTTTAACTGCTGTTAAGACAAGAAAGAAATAGATTATGTCTTTTAGAAAATCAAATAGGAGAAACTAGTGTCACCACTTTTTCTAATATAGAATGTTAAAAGCAATTTATGTACTACAGTCACAGTACTGTCAAAGCACAACCACCTTTGAGACAGGAATGTCACCTGTGTCCAGAGGAGGGTTACACTTGAGCAGCTCCTTCATATAAAGCAACTGAGGGTCTTGAAACATCTTCATGTTAAAACAGTCTATCACCAAAACCAATATTTTAGTCCTTACTCAAGAAGCCGTGACTCTCATAATCCCAGGAAGAGCAGATGAGGAGATTCTCCCAGGTTTAGCAAATTTTGATTATGATGTAACCAAATCTCCACTCCAAGCTGTCAACATGTCTTTGCCCACCTTGCTGCTTACAATGTCTAATCCCTCTCCAGAGCAGGCAATAAATTGCATGTTTCATTATCGATAACATTTATGCAGCTACTTCTGGAATGAGGATGAGTGGCCAATGACTCTTATCATGGTCTGGGTGTAGAGAGCTGCCCTCTCATCCAGCTGCACTTTCCACTCTGCTTCTTGACTGGAACTTCACATTTTAACTTTAAAAACCATCTCAGACCTTGTCCAGAGTTAAGCATGTTTTTGCTGTAGCTCAGCAAATGTTTTCACAGATGTGGAAACTGAATTTAGTAGGCACTCCAATGGCATGCATCCCACACAGATCTGTGAACCTGCTAGATGGAATGGAGCACTGGAAAGTGCTCTGGTTGTTAGCTAGTAACTGGGACAGTCAGGTCCAGGCAGAGAAATTCTCTCTGACAAGTACCCATGACCACCTCAGTTTTGCAAACCACTTCAAAACTCTCAGAAGACTCTTCCTAGGGAAATATGCTAATTCTGTCCCCAATTATCTCAAGCATTGAAGCTCTTGTTGCCATGGTACTGAAGTACTTGAAAATACTGAAACTCAGACCTGACTATTTGAAAGAGCTTTAAGCAGCATTTCTTGGCCTCCTGTCTCTCATCTAACTAAAGGGTTTTTCAGGGTGAAACTCCATGTTAGTGTACAAGAACAGATACTTCACTGAGACTTCTCTTTGCCCTATATTAACAAAATCTGTGCCTAAAAATCAGACATATTTAAATGCATTCAATCCTTAAGTATTTCTGAAGGAGACAGATCATCAAATAGCTTCCAATATTATTATTCTCCTCAGGGCCGCAAAGTCTTTTGCCTCCTGAAGGCAGATCAGCAATCAAGAAAGAACTGAAAACTTCAAAAGTTTGGAAGTCACAAACCTGCCTGACAACTAGAGAGAATTTGTGTGCAGTGTCTAAAGATGAATCTTTTTGAGCAGAATAGAACGTACAATTTTCTACAAACATGTAAAAGGATTCCTAGAGATAATCCTTATGGCAATCTGCCATAAGACTGATCCTCTTGCCACAGACTTTGCAGAGCCTATGGCTCCTGACCAGTCACCCTGCAGAATTTTCCCTTGTTACACAACCAATTCCCTGCTGCAGGAGTAACAGTGGCGCTTGTGCCCTTTTTCCCCCACAGCCATGGCAGGAGCCCTGTCTCCATGCAGTGTGGGCAGATCACTGCCTGCCTTGAACAACATCTATTTTGGGTGCTGTTAATAGAAACTACAAAGCTAAACATAGCAGCAAGCTGAAAAAAAAAATTTTAGATGTTTAGGGTCATTTGGATGCTGTAAGAGGGAAGGAGAGGATAACATTGGCATCTTGTTTTCCTCATGTGATAAATTAAGCTGTTTGTTTTGGGCTTGTTTAAATATCTGTAACTAAGTTTTCTTTTCCCAGACAACTGGATACTGACCTGCCCTTTCTCCTGGAAAAGTCCTGACAGAAGCATGAAATGGCAGGAAATGAACAAAGAAAACAATTCAGCCTGCCCTTGATGCACAGAGACTGCAGTAGAGCTCATTATTTCATTAATTTTTTCCCTTTTAATTTCAAGAAGAAGAAAGATATGAAAGGAGGCAAGAAAATGGACTGTTTCAGCAGTACACATACGTGAGAGAATTATACCATTATTTTAAGTTGGATTTCCTTTAGTACTCTACTGCCCCGTGACAAACAGAATTTTTAAAATCCACTTAGTACCAGACAGCAAAACTAGCACTTTAAAATGGATAGTGAGCACTATAAGCCCGGAAAAGCACCAGAATACTGTGCATTGAGGGTTATACAACTTCCCATGACTGGAATTTTCGAGAGACTTCTCAGTTTGGTAAATAAAAGAGATTATGTTGACTTATTAGGGTTATCACGCCCTTTAAACAAGCAGCCTGAAAGAGAGGAAAGACAGTCTGAGTAGCTAATAACTTCAAAGATATTCAGAATAGAGGCATTTTGAGGATGCATATGTTAGGTTAAAAAAAAAAAAAGAAGAAAAAAAATATAATTTTTGCATTCTTTCAACATTCACAAAAAAGCCTCAATCCCACTCCTTGACCTAAATGCCTGTACAGAATTACGAATCACATACAGCTAACACCTGTGCAGACTATGTGGAAAAAAACACTTCATCCTCAAATCAATTTTCACCTCTCGTTCACTCACGAAAATCATCCTTCAAGAAAGACCTAAGCCAATCCCACTGTGAACCAGTGAGTCCCAGCCAGAGCAACAGCAATGCCACTGTGCATTCAGTTACCACAACGATGCTGCAGTCTGCAAAACTACTACAGAGGCACATCTCTCCAGAAGAACCATTAGAACTGAGGGTAAACCTGAATTCTCTCTGTAACAAAGGAGTCAGCACCACTGCTCAAACACTGCAGCGAGTACTCTGCAAGTGAATTTCAGAGGTTTTTCTTCCTGTTCTTCAAACTTCTCAAACATCTCTGGCTATTTGTAGAGGAATGAATTTTGGAGCCTACTAGGACTAAGAACAAATGGATCCTTTAAACTCCAAGTGAGTTACAGTTAAAGCAAAAGTTTATGCTGCACAGCCCAAACAAGAGCAGATGGAAACACATTTCTTGGAACAAGATATCATATTACCAGGCCAGACCAGCATTATTTCTCTCTACATGAACAGGATTGTTTAGATTGTTACTTCTGGATTTGTGTTATTATGTGTACTAAACTTTTGGTGCTGAACTGGTTTAAAAAAATGTAAGCTAATTTTTAAGATTTTTGGTAAAAAGTTGGGAATCAGAAATTTGTTTGTTTATTTCCCACTATTACACGGTAAATATAAGGTAAAGAAGATGTTATACCTACTCACCCCAGTGATCCTTACCATCAATTTCAAGGCAGTGGCTTGATCATAAGGCAAAAAAAGCCTCTAAGAAGCTGAAATTTCTGCTTCAGGTGTCCCTTTTTCACATTGCAATTTCCCAGTGGTGCATGTAAATGAGTGACAAGTAGGTGACAGTTATTTCCAGTTCTCCAGAACGTAGAGATCATAGAGCTGGAACAACACTCCTTGTCTCTCTAGTCCTCCCAGTGTTTTGATAAAACACATTATACAAGCCCTTTTTAAAACTGACGAACGTTCATTCTAAAATGACAAAACTGCTTTTATAACTAGAAACCTCTCATTTCAAAACTACGTAAATTCACAGCCTACAGCCATTCCTTCTTGTGACGTGACTACCCATCTGTCCTTATGTACAACTCCACTCTAGCAAAAGATGAAAAGGAGTATCATTGTCCTTCTCCCTTAATCTTGATAAAGCAAAAACATGTATTTGAGAAAGACACACATAATTATCCTGTGCCAGAAGTCTGACACCCAGCACCTCATACTTTAGGTGGGACCTTTCCGTACTATGTGAGAACAAACACCAATAGCAGTAATGTTGATATGAAGAAATGTTTGTGACACTATTGAGGTTTAGAAGTATCAGAAGTATCTGCAGTGGATTTCAGAAGTATCTGTAATTGCATGGTGTTTTTGTAAACATATCATTCAAAGTATTTAATTATTCGTGCTTGGACAGCAAACTCAGTTTCTCAGTAGATTTCAACTCTGCTTAGAAGAAACAGATTAGCACAGTTAATAATTTTAAGCACTTAAGGGTCATTTCTCCAACTGCTTCAAGTTACATTCATATGATGCAGGCTGCAGTCAGCTTTCTGGTCACTACCCACAGTTACGAGGTTATTGTTATACGGGAACACAGGAGAAAAAAAATCAGAATAAAAATACTGAGAACAAAATTCAGTTGTTTGCTTTCTTGTTTTCCAAATATAATATGAATAGCAAGTTTGTGCTAAGTGCATAGACTCTATTGCCTTACATGGCAACACTATTGAAAAAAAATCCTGTAATCCATATAGTGATTCTATTTTTCTTGCTTATACATTCCCTTACAATCCCAGGAACTGAAACATTAACTGGTTACAGTGGTTTGCATTTGGTTGTGTAGGAGACCACTGTGGGAAAACAACTAGACAAGCTGTTAAATTCCACATAGAAGAGAAAAGAAACTAAGCCAAAGGGACAGTAAGAAAAGGAAAGTCTCTGACCAGGGCTTTTCTTGTAACAAACAAACCACTCCCACCAGGAAAGCCTCAAGGAAAAATAAGTAATTTTATCTTGACCATGTGTTTGGCAAACCTGTACAGATGAAACTATTCTAGTAGCATGAACTGAGGAATGATTGCTGCCTTGGGCAAATTTCCAAGTGAGAGAGAACTCATGGCTCTTCCTCTCGGCTTGGCCTGTAAATAAACACTGACCATCAGCACATCATGATCTGAATAACAAACAAACTCCAAATTGGAACTCTGCTCTTGTACATCAAAACCAAGTCCCAAGTTACCTCAAGGTGCAACAGCATAAACAAAACACAGTGCCAAACAACAGGAAAAAACCAAAACAATGAACCTGAGAAACCCAATGAAATAAAGGAAGTGGATTTGGGTATCATTCTTACTGAAAAAAATAATTTTACCAACCTCTGCCTAAAAGCCTGAAGCAAGATTGCCTTATTAATGACCTAGATGATGACAAGAAAAAAAGTTATATTTGGTTGATTATTGTATTTGTAATGTTGACAATATTTTCTTAACGTATACAGCTCTGCCAGCTTGTAAATTGCCCCGAGAAAGTCTCTGGTGATTACAGCTCTGGTTTAGATCTTAGGCCAGTTTTACTTACTCTGATACATGCTTTTATATGAGCTCCATGACTTCAAATGTAGCTTAAGAAGCTCAGTCACTACCTGGTGCACATAACACAAAAGCTCTCAATATGAAAGGAAGAATTAGGGCCCAAAGGGAGACAAATGGACATGCCTTATGAAACTCCTGCAGCCCCTCTGGGAGAAAGGATGGCTTTTCCTATTATGGATTACACCTACGTGAATGGTAGTAAGAGCCTTGACAGTGCTGTGTCTGCAGAGCCAGAGCAAATCCACCTGTGCCATCACAAAGTAGGTCATTAGTGCTGTCTTCTGGTGATTTTAGACAGAGATGGAGTGAGGTACTGAAGGTGACTAGAGCCATCTGGCACACTGAATGACAGAAAAGCAGACTGGGGGTCTGCCTGAGCCCAGGACCCAGTGCAGCCACACTAATGACCATTCCCAATTACTCCAACAGATACAAAGTGATCTGCCTAAATCCACACTGCAAGCCCACGGCAGAAGCGGTGTTAAAGCTGAGGTGACCTGGAATGACCTTATTTTCTCTAGCACAACCAGCACACATAAAACCATATGCCACAAACACACATCCCAGCTTTCCTGGAAGCTCACAGTTCAGTGACAGCAAGAGAGGAGAGTCTGTACAGGATGCACTGGTAAGAAAGTCATGAACATCTCCCTCAGGAATATTTGCGTCAAGGCTAATATCTGGAAGGTCAACAGCTGCTGTTTGCTCTGCACCAAAATTTATCTGCCACAGAAGCTCCTCTGTTTTCCACAGAGAGAGAGAAGACACCTAAAATGCTCTCCTGCAGCAATACCAGCATATTTAGGCAGTTCAGAAGGCAATAATATTTCTCCTGTCAAGGCTATGCCTCAGAAATACTTCATGGATCCTGGATGGTTTATAATGAGAGACAGAGATTCAAAGTCTGATGCTGGGCAAAAACTGTACAACCTCCTCTATTCCTTGTACTCCTAAAAACTTGAGAAATGTAGAAAGACAGTGCAGAAGACCAGCAGTGCAAAACAAAATAGGATTATTTATTTATATTTTTACTATTAGAAGTAATATACAAGGGAGGACGTGAGACAAAATGTTGACAGTGATAGTTCACATCACCAGTCACACTGGGAAAATAGAAGTTCTGCATCTGAGGACCTTTAGTTTAGGTCACTCTGGGTACATGATTCATTCAAAGCGTAACTGAAGCTATGCAACTGCATGGGAACTTGAAGGACAACTTCCCAAACTGGCAACCTTTCAACTCAAACTAGAATCTGAGGCAACAATCAGTCAAATGCTTCTCTTACCATACAGAGCAACAGTGCAATCAAACTAGACTGGGACAAGATCACAGAAAAGAGGCATTTGCATCTCTAAAACCTGGCAGGGTTTTTTTGGTTTGGTTGTTTTGTTTTTTTTTTTTTTTTCCAGTCAGTATTGTACAAACAGGAGAAAAAATAGAAGGAAAAACCCCACTAATTTAAGGTTTTTCTTCCCAAAGACTAGAATAGTTCAGATCAGATTTTACTTTGTTCAGCAAAATTCTGTGGGTAATCATAGTAGGCAACAGGAAATCTACATGCAGTAAGGGAGGAGAGGTTGCTAACATCCCCCCAGGATAGAGTGGGTAGAGGGTCCTTACTACTCTTCCTTGTTTTCTCAAGGCCTCCACAGGGCAGAAGTCCAAAGCAGCACCCAGATTCCAGACTTCAACAGCTCCCCATTACACATGTCACAGATTCTTCTCTGCTTCAGGATGGTGAATTTGCAGTAGGCACAACTATTGCACAACCATAAAATTGATGCTCAAATCCCCAGTATGTGGAGAGAACTGTGTTTAAGAATTGATTTCTTCTTTCAAACCTCAAAAAGTGAGTCATACAAGGAATGTGCATTTCAAAAGAAAATTCCCACTGAGTGAGCTGGTTTGCACATCTGATATTGATGCTTTCATATATTCTCACTTAAATTCTGCACAGACAAGCTAGCCACATGTATTCCATTTACCAAACCCCCCAAAAGCTCCTGTACTTTATTTGCTGTTGGGATAACTATCAAAGTGTTTTTTGAAGTTATCTCACTAACACAGAAAGCACAATGTTCTACAATTAATCGCTGTAGAACCAACTATGCCATCACAGCCTGACATCACTGAAGACAGCCATCAAGAAGTGAACACAGATCATAAAACCCTATTTACATGTCCTTCTGTACTGGGACTAATGACAAAAGAAAGAGGGAAAGGAGTAAGTGATCATAAGTTTACTGGACTATCATGCTGGATGATAAACATGCTTTTAGAAAACACACAACCTGGCTTGTATGAAATGCCATTCTGTTCTGACAGATATTAGCTTTCCAGCACTGCTTATATGCATTGCAACAAATTACTGCATTTCAAGTATTTGCTGTACAACTCAAAAACTGATTCTGCTTCCATCAGTAAAAGGAAAGCCAGCAGGATTCTTCCTGTGCCTCAAGTTTCACCTGCACAAATGAAATCAGGGCTTTATTTTCTCATTACAAATAGGTTAAGCGCTAGAAGATAGGTAAAAACACCTTCACTGAAGATGGTGACAATTATTTGCCATCAATCAGTATCAGTTAAACTCTCATTTTGACTAAGACAGCTGGGGGAAAAGGCAAAAAGAAACCCCAAACAAACAAACAAACAAACAAACAAAAACAACCCTCCAAGAATGAAAGAAGTCAAGCCCTCAAACACTAGCCACATTCAAGACAAGGGAGGAACTGAATTCTCTCGAGAGATGCTTCACTGGAGGCTGCATGCCTACAGAGAGGATGGGCATTGATCTATCTGAGCTGTGAGTATGCACAGAACAGAAGAACAGATTCAGAGTGAGAGAAAAACACAGAATCCAACTGTGAAAGCATCAGGAAGACAAGGACTATTGAGGAAATGATGCAGCCCTGAATGAAAGCAAAGAAGTTTTCTTGTGCTGAATGTTGGCTCAAAAGGGTGATTAGGAACACTGAGTGAGAAAGTCATCTTCTGTTCAACCCTCCTCTGTATTTCCATATAGCTAACAACTATTCACATATAAATAATTTCTCTATAATTGTATTTTTATGTGACACCTTTTATAATTTCTAATCCGTATCAGCAGCACCCTTCCAATGAAAAGTGTTTAAAAAGGGATTTTTGTTACAAAGGAGATCCTTCTCTATTGTTGTAGATAAAGGTAACATTAAAATGTGAAGTTGTCTCAAGGAAAGCCCGCTTGATTATTTAAAGCCTGACAAAAACAACACTCCAAAAAAGGTATCGCAGGGAACAAGCTTGCCCTAGCAGAAAATTCTTTCAATGATCCAACCGGTCTTTCCTCATTTCCAGTGTCTGAAGAGTCAAATGCAACTTAATGTGATGCCAGGACACTGCAGTCCTTCAGGGCAACCCACAAATACCATATTTGTTGTCACTCTCTATTTTAGACAGCCTAAATATAGGCCCATTAGACATGATGGTTCTATTCCTTTAGCATGGCTACTCCTGTTTCAAGTGAATGAAAAACAGCTCTAGAAAAAAAGACAAAAAAAAAATTATGCAAAGATGAATTTAAAGGTACCCAGTATTTTATACACTATTACCAAAAACATATCTGAAGTAGAAACAAAGTTCCTGACAAGTCAAGTTCATATATAGTACAAAAGAGTATGTTTGCAATGGTACTGCCTAATGCATTTGTGTCTAACTGTATTTGTTTAGTTGCCAAAACATAAGAATGCAGAGTATACTAGCATGATGTAGAACAGAGGGTATGAGAAAAACTTTCACTTTTTGTTGTTTGGTTTTGGTTTTATTGAGGTTTTGGGTTGTTTTGTTCTTACTAACACACACTAATAAGTGGTAGTCTATGGTAGTACCCCCATGACAGTGCCTGTGAGACAGCAGGCAACCTTGCGCATTCCAAAAGAGGAATCCAAGATATGTGGCCACCTATCTCAGTGAGATCCTTTAGGTGATGCAGAGGTACATGGTGTGAGTGGTGCAGGCCCCTCTTGCACATGGGCGCAGCAAATCACTTGTACTTTATTACACTCAGTATTTTGCTGAGGAAGCTACAACAGGGAAAAGATGCAAGTCTGATACCAACTGCAGGAAGAAGGACTGGTTGCACTTCATGCTAGAGGGCATCAAATAATTAATACCAATGTTACTGCATGGCTTCCATCATCTTTCAATCTTTTAATCTGACACAAATGCCCAGTAACAAAGCACGCAGAGTATTAAAAAATGTGTAGTATTATACACCAAAATTCATACTTACCAGCTCCCACAGAGTGGGACAATGGCTAATCACTCAGTGGCAGGGGCATTACTGTCAAAGTAAACTGTCAAAACTGGAATAGCAGGGAGCACTGCATGCATATTGTGTGCATGATAGAGCTGTGGAGACACCCTGGGGAAGGTCCCTGGAGGCAAACCATTTGCTGGGGAAGCTTCTGCAGTGGCACCCTCTTGTATGCCTGGCTTGAGCCAGTGGGACACAAGAGCTGGAGCTGCATGTACATGCACAGGCTACACAGAACCAAAACTCAACAAACCACTATTTATAGGTGCATGGAAAAAAAAATCTCCAGTTTTCACACAGGCATAGTAATGTGATTCAATCCTTCAAAATTCCATGTTTTGAGGAAATATAGTAATTTAGTTGGATACAACAGATTAATACTCAGGAAAAAAGAAGGAAGAGAAAGGAAAAAGCAGATAAATGTACAGCAAGACATATCCCCGCTCTTTCCTTCTAAAAAACCTAATGCTTCAGTTTCAAATAGCTGAGATTTATTTTATCATTTAATCAGAATCATAAAATGCTAAAGCTTGAAAGGGACCTTCAAGATCATCTAGTTCCAACCCCGTGTCATGGGTAGGCACACCTTATTCAACCCAGCCCGGGACACTGCCACAACTTCCCTAAGCAACCTGTTCAGCATCCTCGCAGTAAAGAATTTCAACCTAATGTGTAACCTAATTTTTCCCTATTTCAAATCTGTACCCACTGCTCCTTGTCTTATCAGTACAGTTCCTAATGAAGAGGAAATCATGTAAAGTTTAACTGCAGCAGGTGACCAGCCATTCTATACAGCTAGAACTGTGCTCTCCTTCTGCATTATGCATGTAGAAGCTTACAGAGTAAGATGAGAGTCACATGGTAAGAGAAGTGAAGTCATGAACATATTCCAGCTCTCAGCTGGGCTTGGGTAATGCAGTATCCCAAATTTTTAGACAAGAATTTAATTCATGTTACATTCCTGACTGCTGTCAGATATTGCATAACTTTATGGTTAATGCATGACCTCTTGTGTGTTATGCAAGTGCTTTAGTAGAGCAACCGTGTAAAAAAACCCACAAAAACACAAGATCAAAAACTACCCAAGAAACCCCAAGAGTCCCTTTTCATCCAAGCCACCACAAGTTTAAGACAGGTTCATTGTTGCCTTGGAAACTCTAGAGTGTAGTCAGGAAAACAAAGAAAAAAGAACTTTTTGACGACTTCACTCACTTTATTGGACAAAACAATATAAAGGACTGTGAATGGATGCTGGGCACTCAGGTCATACCAGCAGGTCCTTTCTTCATTAAAAGGTTTGGAATCTGAATATCCTGCCTGTGCAACCCCTCCTAGGTAACAGTCCCAGCAGTGCAGTGTGTTTGACAGCTCTCTGAAGCTGCTCTGGAAATGGAAGCAATGCAGCCAGTTTACCCCACCTCCCACCCAGCCTTAGGCAGCCAAAAGTGACCATGGTTATTCTGTTCCTCAGCCCATAGTAAGCCGCAGCAGCACAGCGTTATGACATGTGGAAATAGCAGGTCATGGCAATCCTAATGCAGTGTTACTGCTCTCTTGGCAGCTCTGGGGAGGCAGAATCCAGCTAAGCTTTGGCAAAGGCTGCCATATCCAGTGGACAAGTTTTGGCAGTGGCATGCAGACAAGTAGATTTTAAAATATTTGAGCTATTTACTTCCTCTTTCATAAAGGCACAGACTCACAAAGGCACAGGGACACTGTTACCAAGAGTCACTGTGTCAGAGTTGTAAATTTGACACACAATTCACACAGACACAAAAGCATGTTAAAAATTACTGAAAATTAGCAGAATTAGAAGAATTTTTTTTTTTTTTTAAAAAAAGACAAACTTCCTGAAAAGAAAGTATTATCTCTCGAGAGTCAGTGCCTATTTCAGTGTCACTGAAGAGCTAATGTAGCTCTTTGGAGCTGCAGCTCCCAGAGGTCTGTGGCTACCCTCAATCAGCCTCAGCTCCAAGCACATTCATATCAATGGCCTGGAGTGGATATAGGGAGAATCTGCAAACTTTTCTAGGAAAAAAACCAGAGCTGAATGCTGGTGTCAAGGTCTGAGCCCACATGTAGTGGGGTAAACTAATAAAGCTGCCTCCACTCGGAGAGACTGGATGATTAAATTGCAGAGGTCAGAGATGTGTTATTTAGGAGAGGAAAGCCCAGATCTGCCAAATCTATTCCATCTCAGTTTTATCCTCTGCAGTGACACTTGAGATTCTGGCTGTGAATGGCCCCAAAGTAATCCATGCACCTATCAAATGAGATCTCATTCCTCATGCCAAACTCATGTACTGGATAACTCAGGATAAATTTGGGAGCATGCACCTGATGTTTCCACCACATACAATTTTAATATATAGAATATAAGCTTTAGTCAGGTAAATACTTGAACTGTGGTGATCTTGAAACAACCTAGCAAGGAACGGAGAGAAAGGAGCATTTTTTTGGCAAGTTTCTGTCATTAGGAACAGCTGGCAACTAAACAGCAACTAATCATTAAACTTCATAGGCCAAATTCTTCCTTACAGCTATTCAATTGAAACTGCTCTATTAGAAAATAAACAGGCCTTGTGCTGTGGAGCTTGACCAGCTCCAGTTTCAGTTTTGTAGCTAGTAATACTTTTTTCTCTTCAAAAATGCTTAGTAGAGGTTTTTTTCATGCATTTCCATCACCCACACAACCACAAAACCACCATGAAGTTCTGCAAAATAGTACCTTCTGTTCACCAGAGGCCCCTGATTCAGATAGCAAAATTGCTGTATTGTATAGCCACCCCCTATTTCAAACGTAAATTGAAGATAATTCTTTAATTTCATTTCACAGCTGGCAAACCCAAGAGCCCACAGAGAGAAGTGGTTTCTATATTCATGTCTACAAATGCCAACTAAAACTTGGCCTAAAAGAGCATAATGAATGAAGAAACAGCTCAGCAAAAAGACATTCTTTTTCTCTAGTTCACAAGGCAGGTCTGCTGCCCTTGGACCAGGCGCTCCACTTTGAATCTCAGATCTGGAGCACACTGTCTGCTCTTTGAATATCAGCATAGTTCTGAACTACTGGAGCACCTCTGTAGGATTCTGAAGCACACTGGTCAGTTCTGCCCTCTGTTTCAAGCTGAAGGAGTTGTGCTGAGATATTTAGTTCAGTTACCTTAAAAAAGCAAGATGAGTCACACCTCCTTAACCCCAGACACCCAGTCAGACATCTGAGATAGTCACCTTATGTTCTGTTTGCAGTTTACAGAAGGAACAGGACACCTCCAGAGGGTCCTTTGCCTGATCTATTTCCAAATGAAGTGAATCCCCCTCCAAGAAGAGTATGGTAACTAAGACTTGCACATCTTTTTCACATCTAAGGTGTAAACTTCAAGGAAGTCTTACGCATATTTCTAGGCATTTCACTGCAGCTGACTGACAAACCCATATATATTCCCACTGAGAAATATTTTCCATATTATAAGAAATACTTCCTGTCAAAAAACTACCAATTGAAGGATTTTTGGGATTGATGAGAGCAAAAGCTCTTTAATTTTATGGTTTCCCTTCAGAAACTGTATCTCTATAGAACTGGTGTATAAGAAAGCTATACATTCCAGTGAGCTACTTCTTTTAGGATTATTTCCTATTAAAAAAGCACTATTTGTTTCTATGTTTATCTAAGGGACACACTGTCCTAGCATTGATGTCTGCTATTAACTCTTTTAGCATTGTTCTATGATGTTTATTTTTCTCTTGTATTTTTTTTCTGTCAATATATAATAATGATTATGCTAAATTTAAAAATGGGTTGTCAAGTTGGTCAAGAGACTCTATCCTAAGTTTATGGCAGTAAACAGCAAAAAACTTTACCAGTAGGAGCAGAGTGGTAGAGTGAAATACTAAGCATCAAGGGCACAACTTTCACACTACCTTTTTTTTGGCTTTTACTTACAATTATCTCCAAAATGTTCCCATAGACTGAATTTGCATTAGCACTTGGAGTACATTAAATGAGCTCCTTCTTCTGCTCAGTTTTATGCCAAACAGAATCAGTTTATGTGCTCTGAGATGCAAGCTGAACTGCAGACAGGCAGGTGATCAGGACATTCATTTTAAAAATGCATTCCTGTTCTAAATAATGTGCTCATGTATTTACATCCACAGATTTTTTCAGAAAAGATAATAAATCTGGAACACTCATGTGTGTTCCCTAGTCTTGCCACAGGACTGCGTCTTTTCAACTTTTTCAATCAAATTCTGAACTTTTACCCCCCCTTTCAGTTTTGAAAAAAATAGGACATTCCACACCATTCATCTTATTTGAACATTCAGAAGACAGTGAAAATTGATGGCAGAAGTCAATAGCGGATACATGATCCCTTCCTGGGAAGCAGTTTTACCCACACAGACACTTGTAGATAGATTTTTGACCCTGTTTAAGGTCCTGGTAAACATTTCACCACCTACAAGGTGCAAAGATTTAATCCCTGAAGTTTCCAGACATACAAGCTGAGTTGTAAGGCTTCTAATTTCCTAGGACTCAAATTCTTGTGGTCATAATAACAGCTATAGTCTTGAAGACAACACATGCTCATACCCGACACGAACAAAGACAGGCATTCCTTCCATGAGGTTAACCACTTGCGAAATTATTACATCCATTAGCAGAATTCACAATCATGTAAGAAAACATCCATCATGAGAGACTCCAAAGAAATGTACTAAGACATCTGAGGACAAAATAATCTAGTTTTACAGTTGAGTACTTTATCTTTTTTTTTTTTTTTTTTTTGTAATGTAATGCAACTAATGGTTCAGACAAATTAGCTAAAAATTGCCTTTTGAAAGTTGTCCTTTCCTAGCCGACCAGCAGAGTAAGTTTCAGTGATTGTCTTAGATAAACACAACTTTTAGACGGCAAACATTATGTTAGAAGACTGCCACCACCACATGAATCCTTATAGCTCCATAGCTTAGTTCCTAATGATCTTTTTGGTTTTCCAGCTTCCAAAGAGCAAGCTCATGGAGTTGCTGAGATGGCCTTTAACAGGACTTCAACAATTCAAAATTGATTGTATTAGTTTACTGCACAAAGCCTCCGTGCAATACCTGGGTTAAAAGCTGCATGAAGAAAGGGTACTACTAGGAGCCAAATGTCAGAGCAGGAGAATCCACAAACCATGCATGAGCTTACACCTGATGCCACCTTGGAAACTGTCTCACTGACTGGAAAAGTCACTGCTTCAGGGGCAACAGAAGCCTTGCAGAACAGAACATCTTGAGAGGTTTGTAACACACTTAGATATCACTTCTCATCTTCACTTGCTGATGCCAGACTTGAGACAGCTGAAAATTACAGACTCTATAAACATGATGTATTGAGCCCACTCACAATATGGTTTTAACCCACACACAGTCTGGGTTTCTCAACCAGGGAATTGTACCAGCTGCTAGTTCTTAATAAGGCAGCTGGCAAGGCAGCACAAACAAGCACTTTACATGGGCAGCTGGCTACTACTGAGATGTAGCTGTTACCTTTTTACCTTGCATCCCTTGGACTGTAATCTGAATCAACCACACAAAGTATTAATTAAGCCACTGATGTAGTGAGGGATGCAAGGAACTCAAGTTAAGGAAGCTCTACAGTTAAAGACCTAGGTATGCTATTCTGTTCTTAATGATAATGAAGGATACAAATTATAAGAGCATACAACTAGTCAGAACCGAGATACACTGCATCACGTGAGAGAAAAAAACAAATCTGATCCTTTTCTCTTACTGGAAAGTTTAATGGTCATGCTCCTGATGATACTGATATTTTAAAAAATAATTTAAAAGCCCAAACTATAAAAACACAGGGATCACTGAAGTTGCCAGCTGTATTCCCACGTATAAGGAAACCTGTATGTTAGATCTGCTAGGGAGTTACTGCTACTCACTTTGTACTTTAAAGCATCATAGGAATATAATGAAAAGCCATTAATAATACACAGAAAAAGTCAAAGATTTATCTGAAAAAAAAAAAAGCATGATATAACAAAGTACTTCATAGCAAACACTGCTTTAAATCATAATCAATCAAAACTGAAAATTCTTGGAGAAGAGACAACCTAGCCATTAGGAAACTAAGTATTTAGGGAAGTCTGATGTGTTGCATAATCCTGCATAATGCATCTCATAGAGATGTGGGAAACTGTTCTTTAAGCTTTTTGGTGATAACACAAACTTTATTAAAATAAACCTGTTTATCTAGACAATATTAAGGCAAAGTCCAGATCTCACTTGTCTGTGTAATGCAAGGCATGTTTCCATCACTTTGGCAGAGAAAAGAAAAAACAAAATCAGAGACACATGCCAGAATTAGCAAACACAATCATTTTCCAAGCAACCTGTTGTTTGAAATTTACTTGCCCAAACTAGTAAGTTTGCAGAATCCACATTTCACAGAAGACAAGAATGATTCATATCTGATTCACAAGTAAAAGAAATACCAATGTTTACCAAATTTTTGCCTTGACAATACTGAAAGTGCCCTCAAACCAATACTGCAATACTACCCTAAGGATATTTCCCAGCAAAAGGCACAACTAAAGTATGAGAAGACATGAGCTGCAAAGCATTACCCGATCTAGTCAAGCAGTCAAGAATTTTTTAAACTTTTGTGTCTCTGGAAATCTGAAGTCTCAAACAGATTAAGCCATGGGAAAGAAAAAAATCAAAAAAAATTGAGGCTGATTACAACCAATCCACAAAGCAATTAACAAAAATCAATAGAGAAAAGTGGAGATGCAGCACAGAAAGAATATTTAAGACCTGAACTAAAAAAATGAGCAGAGAAAAGGCCGTCTGATGCTATACCAACACAAAAATCTACTTTGCATGGAAATATGTAATTCGAGCATTTTAAACCTACAATTTACACAGCGTATTCAAACGCAGAACAGAAAGATGAGCGAGCGATTTTAGTTTGCCTTGCAATATACGAACCGCAGAAAAACGTTTCAAAAGCAGCACAGCTCAGCGGACCCAAGCAAGAACAAAATCCAAACCACGAGTAATTACACAGAGCAGCGGAGGGGTAGGTGGATACGAGCAGCTTTCCCCGTGCTGCTGCTAATGAGCGTTAACCCTTCGGCAGCCGGGGAGCACCGACCCGCGCTGCGGGCACAGCCGCACACCCCGCGGGCTGCCGGGCTGCCCGGCACCAACGCCCTCCGCCGAGAGCGGCCTTGGCTGAGGCTGCGGGCACCCAGGGGAACGGCTCCGCGCTCCGTGCAGATGGTCGCGGCTGGGAGCGGTGCCCCGACCCCGGCCGGGGAAAGGGCTGGAGCGCGGAGGGGAACCTCGGCTGCGTCAGGGCGCGCCGCCGAGGGCGGCCCCGCTCCGCAAGCACCGAGGGGCAGGCGGCGACCCCGGCTCCGGCAGCGGGGCCACCTGCCTTCGCTTTAGGGTTCCTCGGCTCCAGTTTCGGATGCCCTCCGCCCGCGCCAGCCCCGAGCCGCGGCCCCGCTCCCCGGCGCTCGGCAGGCAGAGCACGGGGCACAGCCCCCGCTCCCCGCGGGCCGCAGCCGCCCGGCCCCGCGCACCTACCGGCGGGCGCGCTGCTCCGCGGACGCTGCGGCCGCACTCCCGGCGCGACCGGCGGCGCCTCCGGCCCGGCCCGGCCCGCCCGCGCCGCCGCCATTGGGCGCTCCCGGCGGCGGCCGCGCCGCATTGGCCGGGCCCGGCCCGCCCCCAGCACGGAGCCGGCCCCTGTCCCGCGGATCGCCGCGCAGGGCCCGGCCCCGCGCACAGGTGGCGACGCCGGGGCGCCTGGTGCCGCGCTCCCGGCATTGGTCACTTCCAAGTTTCTCAGGGCCCGCTTCTCGACACGAGTCAAAGGCAACGGACTTCGCCGTCTCCGCTCACCCACGGGCAAAAATAAATAGCAATGTGCAAATAACGATCGATAATGCCAACAAAATATCCTTCTGCTCGGGCTTATTCAACCCTATTTATATGGTTTTATTTTTATATGCTTAAATACAACGCTTTTTATTTGCAACTGGTGAGTTCGTGTACACACTTTGAACACCGATTAATGGGCACCTCACATCTTTTGTTGGACCGTGATGAATTTTGCGGATTACGGATTAGGCAGGTATAAGAAAGTTAATACAACGTCTATGAACCAAATTGTGTTTAAGCTGTTAAACTGTAAGAGTATTACAAACCTAATAATATAAACTGTATGGTAATATTAATCTTATTTCTGCCTTTAAATAGGTCAGAGAGCAATTTGCGTATGGAAATGTCTTTATTGAGGAATTAACTTCTAACCTCAGTACAATTCCGAGACTCAGCTGAAAGGAAGCTTATGCAAAATGAACATGTGCATCATTAGCCCAAACGTGAGCACAGATGTGTACATTTACATCCATTAGCAGATTCAGAGAATGACTCTGGAGAGCTGAGGGAGTAGCAAATCAACAAAGAGCTTCCTAGACAATTGAACCTTGCAAGCTGAGACATGTTAATGACCTTAACATTCGCAATAAACACTATAATAACAGCCTTAATTAGTAATGGGGACTGACTGTAAAAAGAAAAAAAGAAAAAGACAGTTCAGTTTTATTCTTCTCTGGGTGAATTCAGAGTTCTAAAAACTGCAAAACCACTGGGAAAATTTCAAATGCAAAGTGCAAGATAACCAGGTAATTATAATTGATGTTACACTCAGCCGCTTCGCGTGTCTGGTTCGCCCGATTGTTTTGGAGGGGGTCCTGGTGCAGAGCGGTGGGGGGACACACATTACAGAGAACACTGGAACCGGAGCGCAAAGCCCCCGCGGCACAAGCCGGGGACATCGCGTGTCCCAAAGCACCGACACGAGTGCCAGCTAGAGGTGGCTGGGAGAAAATAGCACTCAACTCGCACATTCCCAAACTTTCAGATCCTGTCTTATCCAGCAGTAGACGACGTTGAATGCCCAGACGAAGCAAGTCACCTGGAAAATGTTTAGTTGAATAATCCGCCCATGGGCCCAAATGGGTTTAGGCTGGGTGTCAGACTCATTTACACGTGTGCAGGGGAAATTCATCAAGGACATGGATAGTTGCATTCAGGTACAACTGGTGTTTTTTGTTTCTTCTCAGGATTGTTTTATGAGTCAAAAGAACTACAGATTAGTTTTCCGATTGTTTCCCTTTATCTTCCCCATCTTTAATAAATCCAGGATCCAGAATAATATTACTGACCTCTGATGTACTGTCTTGTGAAAGATCCTGGCTAGAAAGAGACTTGAAGGCCATCAGTCTTTCCTTGGTTTGATCAAGTCTTGAACACCATTTCGTCTTTTGCTTTTTCCTCTTCTATGTCTTCGGAATAAAATTAAAAGCTATTACAGAGTAACTTTTCACAACAGTATTTGAACTTAAAGTCACAAAGACATTTACAAATGCTGTCACAAACAATCCAACAGTGGCAGTGGTTGCTGTATCTTGCATTGCTAAAGCACAAAGCATGGAATGTCGTCAATCAGGTTGTAATTAGGACTTAGCACCAGAAATATATTTTCCATCTTTGCTTTCTTTTCACTCCAGAGCATATTTACTGATATCCTTTAGATGGTTTAAGGGCTGAAAGAGGTTTAAGGGATGTTTCCTCATTTAAGAAATCGTTTAAGGAAAAAAGGCTTGCATGTAATACATTAGGCTTTTTAGCACTTTTTCCTCTTTTATGCAGATTATCAGGCTTAAATCTGCTCTAGCACCAATTACTTTTTCTGATATTAGGTAAATTGAAGTTCCTGTATTAAGCATCCTTTTAAAAAGGAGGAGGGGGAGAGAGGTGGGGGGAGAGCAAAAAAGTGTTTTACAAGATTTGATTCTCTTACACTTTTTATTCCATCCAAGTTATGACATCATTACCACAACATCACACAATTCTGTTTAGTACTATTATTCTGTTTGGACTTGCAAGAAATTTTTGCTTTATATTTCTGAAGTTCTTTTACTAGTGAGACCTGTAATGGAAGGAGTAGGAAGTAACATACCTGATACAGGTTCTAATATTTTCTTGAGTCTTCTCAGAATCAAAACCACAGAAAACACTTTTGGTCAGCCCTGCAGCAGTCAGGCAGTTGAACTTAATGGTCATTATAGCTCCTTTCTACTGAAACACACTATTACATTAGAGAGTCAAACCCTAAATTATTCTATTTAAATAAGCATATTCAATTTCTGGTTGAACATTGCTGTTCCTACAATAGAAAGAAGTTAGAATATGCTTGAGGATTTATCCCCAACAAAGTAAGGACATAGTAGGAAAAAAAAAAAACCAAAAAAACCACCACCAAAACCAAGCCCCCCCCCCCCAAAAACAAACAAAAAACCACCCAAAAACCAGAAAACAAAACCAAAAAACCAAACTAAACCAAACCACAACAACAAAAAACAACCAAACACCCCCTCAAAAAAAAAAAAAAAAAACCAAAACAAAAACCAAACTCAAAAAAGCCACCAAACCAAAACCCCATACTCCAGAGTCTGATTTGTCTACTTCAAATACTTTTGAAGAACAAAGATTATATTCTTCCATTTTCTAGAATATGATAACATTAACCATACAAATATAGCATTCTATTCTTGATATTCTGACTGATGTTGAAGATGCATTTATGACATGACTCCACAGGGTTAGAGCATGTGAAGTTCTCTAACTATAAACACACGTACTGAGTGTTTACTACTGATTGCTAGAATGATCCAAAATCTAATTTATTTTGAATGTACACATCAGCTGACTTTTTGTTCTTTGAACTTGAAAGGTAACTTGGGTTTTTATTGTTAATATTTCATTATAAAGATATTAATAATTCATCATATCCTGGAAAATGATGCTATTTTATTTCAATACAAAACCATGATTCTCATGCAAGCTTAACTGCAAATTTAATTAAATTTGTCAGTTAACAGAATTCAATATATTCCATCACATTGAATGAGGCGGTGTGACTTAACCCTTAGTGGTGTGCCAACAGAAGCTCAATTCAGAAGTGTATGGAAGCACTTCAAGATTACCTACCTGGACCTGCTTCCACAATTAAGTCTGTACTTCACATATTTCTTTATGTTATATCACAAAGTAGTTTCACAGGAGTGCTACTTTTCAGCCAGTGCGCTGACATCGACACACAGAGCAGTAAGAGAAAATAAATGTGTAGTGCCAAAAGACTGTTTGCTTAGTTCCCTTACCTCGGACCATGTGCACACACCTGAGTGGTCTTTGCTCCAGCTGCCACAGCCCAGCCTGGAAGATCACATACTTGAGGAGAGATTTGTTTAACTGCACATCTCAGTAACGGCAAGATTAGTGTAAAACAAATATTGCTGGGACAAATGCACTATTTCCAGCATGGCAGCCCATCACCTTCACAGACAGTATTTTCCCCACAGAAGGACAATTCTCAATGAACAGACACCTTTGTTTGGCCATCTAACAGCACACCAAATTACCAGTACCTGCAGAGCTTGTTCTGCCTGCAATCTGAGCAACTGAAGAGTTTGTAGAATAGCAGTATCAGGAGTGTAATGGCTAGTGGGGAAATTTGGAAGCATCAAATGCTTAATATAGGCATAGAGCTAAAGTCTTATCAAACATACTAATTTTATGTAATTTGAAAGCTTTCTTTTCTGTAACTGCAAGAAAGGCTTTATGATTTGGCATTCAGAAATCCCAAGAAGACAGTGGAAATGAATATTTTATTTGCTGTGTTCAAATAAGAAATAGTATTTTAAAATGACAGAGAATACTGTTTGTTCTGGCACCATTCACAGTGGCAAATGGGATTAATGAGACACTAGATCTGCAATCTTAAAGGGGATTTATTTGTAGTTTACTTTTCTATTAATTTTCAGTATTTACCATAGAATTTTTCAGTTTTCAGCCGAAGGATTATTCGCAAACTGTTTACTCTAAACATGAGAGCTGTGTTTTATGATGCTGAACTAGTATCACCAGAAACATTTACAAGCATTTCATATCAATCTATCTTTTGGAACTGAACTAAGAATGACATGTAGTGAAGAGTAAACTCTTTGGGGCTTGTAAACCCAAACATAATAATTAGGCCAATTTTTTGCAATTACATGTACAAAAAACCTGAAGTATTTTTTGTGTCTCTATGGAGCTGTTCACTGAACAGGCAAGATAGAGTAGGTAAACAGTTAATATACAATGTTCAGTTTGTTAGTTGAGAGACTACATCAATGAAGAAATCCTTCTTTCTTGCTCTGTTTGGAGAAGTTCCTACCTACTTGTACCCTTCGCCTTCCAAAAAAATCGGACTCCTAGTAGGGAGCTCAGTAAGGCTGTTAGTTTAGCAAAGAGGCAGGAAAAGCCAACACAGCTGCGTGCAGTGAGATCACCACATTTATCTCACTGGGTCTGAATTCTCTTACTAGAGTCACCTCCCTTCTGTGCAATGTTTCCCAGATTTCAACAACCAAGTCAAACACAATCATTTGTAAAAAATATGAAATCCTTTACTTCTCCAATTACAGCTGAACATTAACATAACATTGGATTTCACAAGAAAATGTATACATATTTTGGTGTTGCTATTCTTCCTAATGGACTGTCCAGTCCTATAATCAATGTGATGAAAACTAGAGATGAAACTAAATACAACCCAAAGAGAATTAACTCAAGTCCTCCGGATCTCACAGCCCCAGTAATGAAGGTAACAAAATCACTTTGGAAAACTAACATGTAGATTGATTGTTAGGCCTTCAGCCTTTGAATTCAAAGCTGGCTGATTGTTCAAATAATATCTTTTTTTATATAATGCAAAGTTATAACCCTTAAACTGGAACATTCCACATATTTCTTCAGTAATTTTAACATCAGCTATAATAATGACTTTAAAGTCTATGAAGTGTGTTTGACTTTATCACATATTCCTACATACTAGCAATGCAAATTAGCTTTTCCTTTGAAATTGCTGTTGACTAGATCTGGGAAACTTTCCAAATAGTAGCAGTAATAATAACAATAAATTATTTAGAAGTGCCAAAAATGCCATTTATAGAATTTCAGTATATAGCAAAATCTGGAGCCTAACAAACATTAAAGTAAAATTGGACAGAAACAAATAATGTAAAATCTTTTTAGTTACAGTTTTCACGCTATTTGAATACCTTAAATAATGCACCAGATGATCTCAGTGAAAAATGATTTATAAAAAATTTCTTCATCACCTTTTGCTAAACACTTTCACTTATTTTTGTGGGAAAGATTTTGTACTCTAAGAAAATATGGATTTAACGTTGCAAAATAAGCCACTCTCCTGGAAAATGTGCACATAATATTCCAAACAACATTGGAAGACAGTCTGGCACATTTTAGAATGATTTATATACTACAAAAGCTTTAATAGTCATGGGAAGGTAATTATTTACCAGGTCTTACCAGAACCTACAGAGATACTTAATTTTGAACTTTTGCTCCACAAATATGAGAGAAAGAAGAGTACTGAATTATTTAATTTTGTTAAGTTTCAAAAAGCTTTGAAGCTCATGCAACCAAGGAATTTTGTCTATGTATGTGTGTATACACACACACCCACTCACAGATATACACACGCATTCTCCCAAGATATGACAGTGACTCCAAGTGTGGAAGTTACTCCATTTCCAATCTTTGAGACCACAAGTATTTAACAACTCCAAGTTGCCATTATTGTCCAACACCCTCTTGTGGCTACAAACACACACCCCAGGTACATTTCCACCCCCTCCCCAGCAGTTAATTAGAAGCAATAAAAAAGTTGGTATGAATCTTGTACAGAGATGGAGCCACATTCGTAACAGATGGGAACTGGAACATCTAATTTTACAGCACAGCCTGTGTTTAGGAGGAAGAATGAAGAAAAACAAGCATATAAAAAAATAAGGAAACACAGAGAATTATTGACAGCAGAATTGAGGAGCTGTAATTTCAGTATTTTGCAACACAAAAACCTGATATTCTTCAAAGCTGTTTTCAAAAATCTGCAATTGCAACCCAAGTTACGTAGAAAGCTCAAAAAGTTGCATACTGAAGAAATAAAAATGTGAGCGGCCCATCTCTGTGGAAGCTAAATGACACCTCTCTCTCTTACTACCTGAAGTGAGACTACAATGGTACACCATCTGCACTTACTTTTCTTTCTGAAAATAAAATTTAAGACTATGTTACAGTTTTCCTTCTCTGGATACATGGTACACTGCCCTCCCTCATCCTTGGCTTTAGAAGAAGTTGGTTATGGTTGTCTGAAGATTTTTGACAGTAAGTAGGCCATAGTGACTTTTTTCCTCAATTATTCTTTATAAAAAAAGGAATTGAAGTCATGATTCAAAAAATCCATTAAGATCATAACAATTTAGACAAGAGGAAGAACATTTTGTCATTATACCAAATAACACATTCTAACAAAACAGGTCTTATAGGTTTAGAAACTATATTCTCTAATAATATTTTAATTGGTTTTAGTCTCAAGACTAAAATATAGAGAATACAGCAATATAAAAACCAAAACCAAACAAAATATACTAGTTTTCAATGAACATTATCTTGGAGTTTTTTTAAACAAACAAGCAACAGAAATCCCCAACACTCACCCACACCTCATCATATATTTACCTGGCACTCAATTCCCTCCACAGAACTACATTGACTACAGGTTACAAATAAAGTAAAGTATCTATCCTTGACCCTCAACTGAGTATGTCAGCAATCACATCTCAAACAATGGACTTTTTGGAAGGTGGGGGACCTCACTAAGCTTGAGCTTTGTTAGTCAAACTCCAGCTGGTTTTAATACCTGTAGTTCTGCTTTTACCTGCAACAAGTGCTATTGGCAGGAGCAGACAACATGGAAAGCCTCCAAACACTTCAGAGGACTATGTTAATTTGCGCTAATGCTTAGGATCGCTTACCTACTGATGCTTTTCCTAGCCATTACTGCTCCCCCCACTGTCCTTTTCTTCTCCTCAATGAAGGAGCACACTGGAAAGCCCATCAACTTAATGAATTTAACAAGGGAGGACTTGGTCTCAACGGGTGGAGCCTGAAGGGATGAATGAGTCAAAAAAGCAAACATTTGTCAGCTCGGAGTAGTCCCTCCCCCAGTATTTTTTCCAAGTGACTGAATTATCCCTGTATCAGTATTGAAAATGCAGTAATAAGTCTAAAGTTACTTGAATCACACAGCAGTTCTGTGGCTACGAGGCATGGTACAAATCCTATATACACTGTCACACACATACACACACAGAGGATAAGTTTATAGCATAACTGAAGACAATGCACAATGATCCATTCCCCCTTTCTTTGCCCTTCCTAAGAAATGGAAGTGGAAATATGAGAATCCTTATAGGAAGGGATGCATTGAACAGTGGCATTTACCAGTGCACATGACTAGCAATTCACATCTTCTGTTATCATAACCACTGTGAACACTGAGGGTAACCACACAGGTGGTATCTTTATTTCACAAGATTAAAGATACAAAATGAATCTGTACATCTTTCTATTAACAGAATTTGTTTACACAATTATATTACATTTGACCAGCCTTTATACTGATTTTAAATACAAAATAAATTTACAAAACTCCTACAAGACCCTTTAAAGAACTGTAGCTGATAAAAACAAAGGGTTCCCCCCAATAGTCCCTATTTGCCATATGCATTTGCAGTAGTTCAAATCAAACTAAATCTTTTCAGTTTAATATTCTCTGAAACAAAAATAGAATTTCAGTTCATTGTTGCCTATCTAAAAGGAAAGCAACTTGCAAAGGTGAGTGTAATCCCCTTTTATAGGCCAAAACTAGCATATAATAGGTGAAAATTAGATAATGCATAGTCTTAAAAAGTCCTTTCACAAGCCATATCTTAATGTTCTTCCCCCAAATTAAAACATTAGATAGTTTTTGTTTTGTTTATTTTTTTTAAATAAGAGTAGCTGACTTATGGAAGATGACTAAAAAGTGAGTAAAACTATCTTGCAAGAATCTCACGGAAATGTTTGTATCAAAGGCCTTACTTTATTACACTGTCCCATCATGGACAATATAAAGCAACAAAATTATTTCAACAGATAGCTCTGGGATAATTTTCACCAGTGATGAACTAAAATCCTGTTTTTTTCAACAGTTCAGTGTTTCTTTGAACTAGCAAGAACAGCTAATATCTTTGATTAATAATCTGAGATGCAGAATAATGCATTTGTCCATATTTCCCCACTGTTTTCCTACATATAAAAATACCACCAAGAACACTTACTGCTCTGTAGTTCCATTTTCTGTGCAGGGAAAGAAGAGCACGTGTCTTTGAAGGTCAAATAGGCAGGCTGTGGCCTATGTTACTACACACAAAGAATACAACTTTTCCATTCAAACCATGCTGAACACACCCAGAAAGGCTTCTTTTAAATCAAGTTTCCCTTCTAAAATACTCCTGCATATAAACTATAAGATAAACTGTGTGCTACCAAAAGGGAAAAGTACTTCACTGCAGTAAATGGAGCAACTCAGCTTCTTTAGGAAAAAAGATGCCTGATTAACTGAGTGCACAACAAGGAACATATTGCTAGTAAGAGTTAAATATACTTTCCTCAAAATGCAAGTTTCCAGAACAGAGTAGTAAGGGATTGTCACAAAAACTTAAGTCATGTTGTAGATAACTGATTTAGAAAACTTATTCATTTCTTTAATCCCTGAGTTAACTTGCCATTACTTATGGTAAGTACCTTTTTTCTTCTACCACCACATTCAAATGAATGTCATTCAAAAAGTCAGTGGTAGTAATTTGGTGGAAGGGAAAAAAGCAGGAGAAAGACTTCCTTATTGCTCCTTCACAAAGCATTTTTTTTTAAATTAAGTAACTTGCTGATCTTCAATTGTTTTCTTCTGCTGATTTCTTGGATATAAAAATGCATCAGATTTACTAAAAGTCATCTATAAGACTGTCATATAGCAGCAGTGATGAGAGATTCTCGTGCAAATAGAATAGAGCTTTTAGAATTTAGTTCTATTTGATAAACAACCAAAATATTTTAATAATGCAGTAACTAAATTGTTAAATTGCCTAAGAGAGCAATACCCATGAACCAATGGTATTTAACTGAAAAACATTTTCCATATACTCTTTAACTTACTCATGCCAAGCTAAGAAGAGTTAAGTGACAGTGGCAAAATATTTCAGAGGGAGTGTTCAGAAGTCAAAGATATCTTAAGAAATGGAGCTGGGGAATGCTGTACATATAAGACACTACATTTTAGTTCAATACTGTTTCATCTGCTAATGATGATTAAGACTGAACAAGACATTCCTCTACCACATGCTGCAACCCTCCAACGTTAAAGATTTGTCTTCATATGACCAGCATAAGCATTGTGAAGTACTGAGTTCTACCCATAATACTAGTACCTTTAATACTAGTAATCTGTGACATTTCCATTTACAAAAGAAGGGATTGCCCATCTTCTATCCCAAACTAGAGATCTATTGTGCAATGATCTCCTTGCAAATGTATCAAGTATGAAACCATACCAAAATCTCAATTCTAAATAAAGTGTATTGATATGTTGTTGCCAATACACTGGAAAAACATTTACACAAAAAGAAGCCCTTAAACTTTTAAACACAACAGTTTTTGCCAGAAAGCAGCTAAAGCCTCCTCATTTGTATTCATCCAGCTTTATAACAGCATATTCAGAGGGTTTAATGCTAGTACAGAAACCAATATTTAACTACTATTGGTAAATAAAAACAGACATTTCTGCATTTCGTGCTTCTAAACTATTTCCCCACTGCCTCCCACTGCCGGAAATCATAGTTCAATGAAAATTGTCTCTAAATAAAGATTCCTCTTGCAGTCTTAAATCATCAGTCCACAGGTCACATTCTTTACACTCATTAAAAGGCCTTTACACTGACCTGGTGGCATCAAGAAGCCACTAGTCTTCTTCCTCTTTGGATTTTCTTGTTTCAAGGGGTCCTTGAGATGGCACAGCCAGAGACATTACTGTGACTTTCTCCTATGCCAGGTACAAGAGAGGCTGGCAACAGCCGGAGCACCCCTGTAGCTCCAAAGTAGCATCAGCATCAGATAAGCCCATGCCCTTTTGTAGAGAGTATGCATTTTTGTGGCTTTTTTTTTGTAGATGCATTAAGCAGATGCATGCATGAGATACACACATTTCTTTCTTGCAATACAAATCACTAACAGGGTTGTTGAAAATTAAGCACAGAACTTCCAACTCTAAAAGCAAGTCAGCTAACTCATGGAGATTTCTGGCTCTCTCCTTTCTCCTGTGTGAGCAGTAATACTGGTGCTTTCTGCAATCTAGACCCAGCCTCTTAGTAAAGACAAATTGAAATTTAGGAACACTACCAATATGGTTTCATGTCACAAAGGATTGCAAACTACACAGGCTCCTGCAGAGTTTTAGAAATATGTAAGATCTGGGTGCTGTGTGGACAGTTTTCAACTGAAAAGTTTTACAGACCCAACCTGTCCCACTCTACCTCATGGGCTACATACTGACTGCTGAAAACTGCCTAAGGGGAATGGAGGAAGACACCTAAAACAAAAAAAGCACAAATGGAGAGTGGCATGTTTGCTGGCTTAGTTTTTTACAGGGTTTATCAATAATCTATGTTAAACCATCCAAGACAGCCTAAAAGACCAAAGTGTAAGAAATACTAAAGAAAATGAAATAAGGGCTATGGAAATACTTGGGATGCAGGTCAGAATTTAAGTGCGTAACGGCTCTAATCTTTTCAGAATTTGAATATAGTTCAGCTTCTTGGACTTAAATTTGCCATTAATTTATTATTACTTTTATAAAGGGCAACTGCTATCAAGCAGGCAAAACCCTTCCACTGCTAGACTTCTGTCTCTGGGAGATGAAAAGGACTCTGAATAAAGAGGAACTAGATACAGCAGGCAACATTTTTGTAGTAGCACTCTTGTGTTTCCATGAAAAAAACCATAGTGTTATTCCATTGGCACTGAAATAACATTCAAATCAGTTTCAAAATAATTTTCTTATCCCTGAAAAAAGGCATCATTCTAAGCAGCTTTCAAACTTTTTTTTTTAAACTTCTTTGTGCCTCTTTTGGGGGAGGGACTGTTGATCCAAAGTCCTAATTCACAATGAAAATTGTTCCTTTTGGAAAAATCCAGTTCTTTCATGGAGGCTCGTGTTGCTATTGTGGAGGTTGATGCTCTGGGGGCGGTTCCTGTTGAGGCACAGCTGGCCGCAGTCCTGCTGGTCTGGGAATTGCTTGGTGCTGCCTTTGTCTGTAAGCTATAATTGTTCCCAGTAGCAAGGCGATGATAGTCATAAGGTAGAGGTCCCACTCAGGCCCCAGCAGCTGGTCCATATCAATATGTGAGAACACTTCTCTTACCTAGGAAAGAAAAAGCCCACATCGTGTCAAAGAACACAAAGGGGAAATTACTTTGATTTTAAATGTGACTTGTAACACTTTTCATGTACCAGTACCAGTTTTAAAACTAAGTGGCTCTTTTCCTCTCTGAAAAAATAATATCTCATCAGTGATCTTCTTAGTTTCCAGGAACTAAAATACCATTAAGAGCCACGCTATATAGAATGAGGTACTCTGTTTTCTATTTTAGAGATGAAAGTTCTCACTATGGACTTTAGTGGCATTCCCATAAATGACAGAACATTAAACCTCAGGACACTTGTGGTACAATGCTGAGATTTGTGCAGGTAATGGACAAGGAAATTAAAGTGACTTACTGTTAGTTTTGATTGAAGTGCCTTTTTGTAAGACTCCATTTGCATAAGGATTAGCCAACATGCACTTCTATGCTTCACTACTGGATCTGATGATACTACACAGTCACTGCCAATTTAAATCTGCAGCAGCAGACTTAAAACTAGGAAAAGAGGTGTTCGGCACACCAGCTTCTATGAGTGCTATGTGGGTATTTGCCCAATTGACTTAGAGTATTTTGACTGTCCTCAGCCTCAAGACTACTATCATTTGTCAAACTGCCGAATTGCCTGAAACTGCATTTGCTCCAAGTGATAATAACTTCCAGATCATTTTAATTTGTTAACTAATCCAAAAAGGCAGTAAGATATCAGAACACTGAGAAATATTGGAAAGATTTCACTTTAACTCCAGAAAATTTTTTTTTCAGGACCATCACCCAGTAGAAACAGTACAAAATACCTAAACTATCTAATACAAATACATTCCCCCCCCCCCCCCCCCCCGAGATCAAACACAACTCTAATGGGGTTGTTAAAGCTGAATATAAAATAGCATGAGAATTAGAAATATTTTTTTCCCCTGAACAATTATGTCAGTTAAATCTGCTTCATTTTGATAGCAGGTGGTCATAGATTGAAACAGTCAAATGCTTTTCAGCAATTGTCTTCAAGGGTGCACTGCCTGTGCACATTTCAGTTTCACAGAATTGCACAAATAGGAAATAGGAATGAAAGCTTCAGTGACTTTAATATACGATAGTAGAAAAAAAAAATTATCTTAAGTATGCAGAAGGCTCAAGCAATGCTTCTACTTAAGAAAGACTACAAATTGACATCTTAAGATTACAAATTTCCTTTTAAAAATGGAAAACATATTTGCTGTTTTCTTTTAATTTTGCATTACTTACATTGATTTCCCGTATGTACTGCAAGGAATAAATTACTCCAAGCTTGCAAAGTGCTAGGAAGACTGGAACCTGAGCATCTGGGCTTGCTTCAGCTGCCATGTCATAGAATCGTTTTGCAAGATGAATATCCTAAAGTTAAGAAAATTCAAAGCTCAGTTTTGAAGAACTTGAAAAATTAACCATGGGGTTTTTTTCCCCTGAGATATGTTTCACCTTTGAATGTACAAGTAAATGGAAGCTTCAATTTGAGGATGAAGTTATTTTAACTGATGCTAGAATTGAAGTTCAAAATCAGGTTTGTAATAACATACTCAACCTATTCACTGTAAACCAAGGCAAGTATTTCAGTAACTTTACTACTCTAACATCTCCAACATTACAAGAAACTTAAAAGACTAAGAAAACCCAAGTTTCAGAGGAATATGCAGCAGTATTTCCTCTCAGGTATGCTACAGTATCCCTGCTGCATAGTGCGGCTTCTAATAATTTCTGCGCATATACACAAAAATTACATTTTACTACTTGTCCAAAATGCACATAACTGGCATTAGTGAGAGCAGCCTGGCAAAAGTACGAGCACAGAGAGCAGTTTAAGGAAGACCTTACATTAGGTGCTCTTTGGTGGCAATTGAAACAAGGTGGTGACTGTAAGAACTGAAGGTACATATTCTGAATAGTTTAACTTTCCTTGTTTGTTCAGTGGTTTTTTGGCTCTGCTTCAGATACATACTGTGCAATGTTAGGATATTTGGATACAAACTGGCTATGTTCAACCAATGATGTGAAGAACAGGATCCATGCAAGACTTGAGCCTCTCAAAGTGTTCCAAACTGGACACTTAAAATAAATCTCCAGGACTTCATGCAGCATGTTCATTTGATAATTTCTTGATGGTGAGATACCATAAAGGTTTTCTCCTCATTGATATAGTGGAAATAACAGTATGAAAATCAACATATTAAATGAAGGAGGTGTAGTAGCTCACATTTTAGCATTTTAATTTAATAGAGCAACTCTTAATACTCATTGAGGCTGGAAAGTTAAAAAAAAAAGTTTAAATAGTTACAACTATTTAAAAGAGCTTCCTTACCTCCTTCACACCATGCTAGTGTTGGTGCAAAAGAAAATTCTAAATAATGGCTTATTTTAATTTCTAATTAGCAAGCACTTCATTCTGCTTATGCATACTTTACTCTTACTTGCAGAAAAGTGCAAACTGTAAGAGTCTGAGCTATAACACACAAATAGCACTGAAATACCACACCAAATCTTAAGATGATACTGTAATAAAATTAACTCATTCTTGATTTTTATGGAAACAGTCTTCATTCTGACACGTAGCCTCAGGGATTGACAGCATTAAATCTGTGAAGAGTGTCCAAATGTACATGTGTGAGATTTCTGAAAGGGTTTAATATTTGGCATTGACCTGATCTGAGTTTGAAAACCTTCTTGGCACAGGAAGTGTATCACAAAATTCTGTATGTAAGAATTTTATTCAATAATTAACTATTTTATTCAATAATTAAAGAGAGAATAAGGCAAAAGCTCTTTGGTGGGGGAAAAAAAATCCCCACATAAAGAAATACCACATTTATCCAGAATGAACAGTGACCCGAATTGTAGTTGAGTAGGCCACCTTATTGGAACATTCTCCCTAGCTCTGGAGTGTTTGCAATCTTAATGACATGGATCTAGGTGAGGAGATATTTAAAGTACAGATCCCTTTCTTCAAAACAATGACCCCCTAATTTTGTTACATACTACAGTGCTACTACAGTTTATACGTCCCATCCAGAAGCCTCTAGTGGAAAAACACACTTTAGTGGTAGACATCCTACTACATCAGGAAATATGACTTTAACTGTCAGTCATTTTCAGAGGTGCTCAGAATTCAGCAATTTCCATTCTGTGAAAGGAAAGCCAAATATTCTGCTTCATGCAAAACTCAGTTTTAGCCTTTTTTAGCCTTATCTAATCAGTCCTAAATCTCCATCTTCTCATCTTACAGTTGTAAAGTTTTAGAACACAGAAAGCAAAGACATCACACATTCAGAATTACTAAGACTGGTTATATACATGCAGTTTCCTTGCTTAGACATTCTCAGCGCTCCTTTCCTATATCTATTTTAACTATTTTTATTTCCCTTGCAATTCAACATTTCATTCTATGATGGATCTGAAGGAGGGAAAGTATTATTCCTCTGCATAAGCAAGGTGACATATACTCATCATGAGCCTCTGTGCACTCATTTTGGGCCTCTGTGGGCAGCCATCTCTGCTTCAGGCTGGAGAATACTCAGTGCAAATGATGGCATTAGGAATCACTTTTCTCATCATGCTGAACACTATGCAAGAACCTTCTCAAACCTTTTATTATTCAATCTAAATTTTGTTGCATTCAAGACTGAAGCAAAATAAAAAGGCCCATGCCTGAAAGAATTTTTTTTTTTTAAAGAAAACTTCCAACTTTAGAACTGTTGCTTTTAGCCATGGACTTATTTTCAGAAGTTAACTACTTTTGAGGGCTCAGTTACAAAGAGAAAACCATCTTAAAGTAACATTTGAAAATAAACTTAAGAAAAAATGCAGTTTGTGTACTGTACTATTACTTCTACATCTAGGTCATTAAGCATTTTTCAAATGTTGACTGCCTCATGCTGCCAAAGTAACAATACTGACCTATTAATTTCTCTAAATTGTTCTCATATTTTGTCAAAAAGCAAAAATTGGTCTTTTCATAGACCAATAGAATAACTAAAAGGTACATACATAGACAAAAAAAGAAGCTGAAGATCACTGAAAATAGAGAAAATGAAGCCATTTCTTACAGTTTCAGGTCAAGTTATTATTCAATTCATACATCACGCTAAGGTAGGCTGCTCAAAATTAGTATACAATTGCCAATTGCATTATTTTGACACATACAGAAATACATTGCTCTGGATTCCATAAGAATTAACTCATGGACAGCAACACACCACAGGCTTCCTTGGAGAACCAGATATACTGTCTTCTTCAGGTGATGTTGCTTGCCTAACTTGAAAAACCACAGCTGATTTGGTCGTGGTTATGCTCTGTTACCTTGTTTTTAAAATATCATGATACAGGAAACAATTTAACCAGTGTTTCAGAGGACCAGAATAATCCTGTACTAAAATACCACGAGCTGGTGAATTGATGTGCATTCATTTCACTACATTTCAAAGTCTTGAAAGCATAACTGAAGCATATGGCACTCTTTTTGCCAAAATTCACTGTTTTGGGCAAATGTTTCCTCCCTGTCTATGCATCATTACTTCCCATAGTCAAGTGTGAAGTCAATATACTTGTCCATTGCCGGTTGGTGAATGTATTGGGAAACATGCTAATTCTAATTAAGTGGTTACATAGTACCCAAAGCCCAGTAGTAGTTATGGACTTCACTGAATATTAGCAAATGTACTCTAAGAAAGCAGACTCTCAGTCTACAGTTTACTCACCTGCTTGATGCCCAATCCCTTCTCATGCATGTAGCCCAGATTAAACATTGCTTGAGCACTGTGCTGCTGTTCTGATGCCAGTCGATAGTGAATAAATGCAGTTTCGTAATCCACATCAGTACCAAACCCATAAAAATGGTAATCTCCAAGTTTAATTCTTGCAACAGTATATCCTATAAATAAACAACAAAAAAGGATAAAATAGCTAAGCAAAGAAACCCTTTAGGCTTCCTATGAAGATGCAGTAGGAGCATTAGTATTACTTTCCACAGTTTGTACAAACTCTTTATCTTTCACCACTCCCTGACATAAACAGCTTTTAGTTTTTAAATTTGGTTAAGCTAACCAAAATACAATCGATTTGTATTTGCAGGTAAGACCTTTCCCTAGTAATCCTACCAACATACTTTTATTGCTGTGAAGTGGTGTCAGCTAAAAACCTGTAAGGTGCTCATGATCAGTCACTTATTACAGAAAAACTTTCCATTTGCTATATGGCCTTTAAAGGATTCAACTTTTTTTAAAAAGCAGTTACCCTGGAAACTTGAAAAACAGTGTCTCATCATCCATGTAATCATCTCAATTTCTTAACTTTCAACCAAAAGCCTTGAAAGTCTGAATTTGCATGGTACTCTTGCTCTACAGCCAAAAACTAGTAGACAGATATTAGCGTAGATGCATCCATTTGGAAGTTAGATACAAAAGATATTTCATCATTAAATTCACTTTTTGCTTCTTTTAGGGTAGGATCACAAGCACCAGAGTTTGTGTTGTTTGGACATCAAGGCTACATTCTTCACTGTTGGACTTGGCTTACTTTGAACAGGAAATTGTATTTCTTATAAATGATGAAAAGTAACAAATTACTCTTAAGGATTTTGGATCTATTTTTGCAAACAGATATACTTTTAGAAAAGCCAGTGTAAACATTACTAATGTTGTTTAACACTGCTCTACAATTCCGTATGGAACAGCAAAAGAAACACAATACATTTGTATTTCAGTCCTTTTAGTCTTCAGAATCACAAAAAGGTTCAGACCTGTAATGACACTATAGCTAACAACAGAACAAAGAATGCCAACTACCTTACCTGGGATACTTCTGTTGAATAGGAGAAGGTAAACTTCCCCTCTTTACGTTTCATAGCAAAACATATGAAATTGCCCATTAGTGGCTCTACTAAATGTTAAGGAAACCTTCCTGTCTGACCATTTGGGAGGCACTCTGGCCATCACACTCCCACCACTACACACTGTTACTGCAGGGACCGAACCTCTTTCCCCCTTGGCAGAGGATGGCTGCAGGGCCTGATGGGTGCTTGACTCCCTACTTGTGCCACTCTCACACAGTCAGACAAGCTTTCCTTACTGCTTTGATCCTGGCTTTCCAAAGCAGAGTCTCAGACGGCCAAATCTTTTAAACAATTTAATAATGGCACAGTAACACAAAGAACAGCTTGAGCTTGTATTTCCGAGGAGAAATCCCAAACAAAGGAATCCCTGGGCTTTTATACCCTCACACTCTGTTCATATTTAAGTCTGGGGTCCTTGGCTCCTGTTGTGTCTCTCACCTGGCTACCCACAGGTCCCCAACCCCTTTGTGATGCAAAGGGTCAGCACCTCAGGGCCCCTTGCCTCGGGCTCCTCCCACCCAGAGCTCAACCTGCAGCTCACACTGCAGCTGCAAACCTGTGCTGAATGGATTCCTCAACATAAAAATAAACTGACTGGAGTTGTGAGGTACAGACATACCTTGAGAAGCCGCTCTATTCCAGTGAAGCAAAGCTCGAGGATAGGTTTCATTTTCTCCTACTATGCTAGCTTCTTCTAAAGAAGAAAATAACCCAGTTAAACAGAACCATGGTATATGCACACATGACCACAAAAAAAACCTCTGCTCATCTTCAGTCTGTTGAAATCAGTTAAAAACTTGAAGCAATCTGTGTTATAGAACAAACAAGATTTAATCCATCTGAAATTTATAAAAACCCATTTCAGTTATATGGCCTTTCCATTTATCTGCCCACATAAGAAAGCTAGGAACAAACTATATAATTTCACCCTGAATTATGGCTTACCAAGCATCTCTCCCACTCCAGCTGTAGGAGATTCTAACGCATACTTGAGGAATGACAGAAAAGGCAAGTCTTAAGAGCACATAATTTGGACTTAGACAAATACAAGGCTCAAGTATAATCTGTTATAGTTTGGCCATCTGAAACCCAGGACTAGTCAGGTAAAACAAAGGCTTAAACTCCTTAACCAGCCAGAGACTACAGTCTCTCTTTTACACAGCAGTGTTTTGGCTACATCAGAGTTTTTTCATTTCACAATTTGAAGGTTCATGAACTATCAAGAGTTCAGACAATTCAAAGGATTTATAACTTGAACTTCTAGTGTAATTATGGTTTCAGCTGTACTATCCCACAGCTGACACAAAAAATTTTCTGTCTAAAATATATGAAGTAATTTTAAATCAATCTCCAGTTGAGATGCAGATATATCTGAGTAAAGACAATCACAGTTTTAACTCAAGGAAAAATGCTGCTTTTTTCAAGCATGCACTTCCGGCCAAGACTGTCATTACTGTACCTTATCTAAAGATGATTCACTCAGACACCTTTGAAAAACATTAACTGGAAATGAAGATGTTAGATTAGCCCATCAGCCACCAACAGGTGCTTTCAATACTAAGATAAAAAGCTGCCAGTGAGACCTAGATTTGGTAGGATGTAGAGAAGTTTAAAATACTGGGTTTTGCAGTTTCTAGAAAGATCTGCCATTGTACTTCCATTGTTTCCCAATGACTTCAAACTCTAATAAATCCAAGTTCTAGCCATCTAGTTCCAGTAAGACACGTGGGACGAAGCTTTTTTCAAAACTAAGACTGCCCAGCTCCATACCCCTGCTTCAAGAGTAGCATCAGTAAAGTCACACAAAGAAGAAGGTGCTGAGAAAATGCATTACAAGAGAAAGAACAAAGGACACTGAGACTTCCATGCATAGTACAGGTCAAACGTAAACCTAATGCAATTCCTACTTTTACAATTGTGCTTAGGAAATCTAGGGAAGAGAATTTTTTGCACTGTGCATGTTTCTAAAGATTCTTTGCCTACGCTACTTTAAAATCCCTAAGTCAAAAATTAAATGTATTTTAACTTTTAGTCTAGAAAGCCATCCTTAGAAATGAAAATGAAAACTGATTACTTTCCAGTGTGAAGAGCAGGAAAGAGGACAAGAGCTTCATCAAAGTTCTAACATGCCACCTCCAGAAAAACCCTTTTCAGTACATACTCATATTCTTACTCTGATCAAGTATGAAAGCAGCATTGCTTTGTGCAACTTCATAGCCTTGTTCTGCCAGAAGAAGATACTGAACCACAGCCGAATTTGAATCACCATCTTTATAGCTGTTGTAGGCAGTCATCAGTCTTTCAGACCAACGCCCCCGTTCACATACATTCTTAAACAACTGCAGAGGAAAAAGGAAGGGGGACGATACTGGTTGTCAAGAACTTAAAAAAATTAGATTTTGCAAAAAGTAACACTTGAACATTCTGATGCCTGTTCAAAATATTTATATTTCACACAAAAAACACCACAAGCAAACTCCACTGTTCAAGACAGGCTTACTTTAAGATACAAGTTGCTAAGCAGATAGATGCTTTGTAACTTGTAAGATTCAGACGCTTACTCAGAATTATTTAGTATCTTAGTTTTGTTACACTTAAATAGATGTATAAAAGAAGAATTTGGTACTTCTAAGTTACTGTTGCTTGCTTTGTACTACATTCTTTTGATTTTCTTTGAAGTTAATAAAGGAAAGACAAACCTGACATAACATAATAGCCAAAGATTTTTCTCATGAAATACAAACAAGTTTGCTAATATATCACTTTCCCTTTTGATAGTCTTGACTTTGCAGCCACTGCTAGAAATATCCTATACAGGCTGATGTGGTTATAGCCAATCTCTTGCAAGTCAGTATTATTGATCTTTATAAATGGGTGAACTTACCTCAACAGCAGTATGGCAGGACCTCATCACTCCAGTGCCAGTAGCGTGCATCTGAGCCAGATTATAAAAAGCGAGAATGTGGCCACCCTGGGAGGCCAGGTTAAAATATTTCAAAGCTTGTTTATAATCTTTCTTGACTCCAATGCCATCTAAAAGAAAGATTAAATTACTGCTATTCATTCCTCTTCAAAAGCAGCGTTGTATGAAATACAATACACTTACTCTTAAAAATTAGAAAAGCACTGTGAAAATGTTAGAAAAACCCAGAATGAAATGTAAGTTCAATACAGTAAGCCCATTCTACATGCAGCGTATGCACACTTCTAATGCCACCTAGTGAACAGAGACTGAAAGGGCAGGTGCTTAGACCTGCAAATGCTTTTGATGCCACTTACTGTAATACATGGAACCTAGTTGAAGCTGTCCATCAACCCATCCCTGTTCTGCAGCCTTCTGGAAATACTTCAGTGCTAGCTCATAATTCTGCAGGAAGATTTGGTCCAGTCATTAGAGCCTTGCAGTACACCAAAGTTTAAAAGAGAAAATATGCATGTGCATATGTGAAACGACAGATCTGTTTTACAGAAAAATTACAGCAAGACTTTCCAGTGAAAATATTCCCCGGTTCAAAATCTGGAAGCAAAAAATGAAACAGACTACAATGGTATTTAAACTGTTGTAACTCTGCAGCTTTCTCAAAGCTGGAATCCACACACCATTGCTATGAACAGTTATGCTTAACAGAATGGAAGCTCTGTTCTGTTTCTAGAACACTTACTTATTTCCTCAACTTTGGGCTAATTCAACTTTTGAGTATCTGTTTGCATAGCTAAATATAAAACATTTCACAAGAAACCTTCCTGTGGGAAAAGCAGTAAAGCAAATGAACTAATTAAAAGTTTCAAAGTATTCCTCCACTCCCACAAGAGACACAAAATGGGGACAGCTAGGATTTGTTTTATTTCACAAGAAAATGATAGACAAGCTCTAATCTCCTGCTAAAATGCACCCTTTTATGCATTTCTAATAGCTTAAGCAACAGCCTCAAACTTTTGAGAAGAAAAATCAGGATGTTTCTTTCACAGCTGCCAATTCCATAGTGCATTTTTTATACATTACAGATTTCCTCAAGGAATTTTCAGTGTAACAGAAATCTTCACAATTAAGTCTGCTACAGTACTTCCCTCCAGAAAAAAAAAATCTGTTGACAACAAAAAGTCACACAATTGTCTATAATTAGAAAGATGACTGTCAAAAGCTTACCACTGGAACACCTCTTCCATAGAGGTAAGCCATTCCTAATCCACTCTGTCCAACTGGATTACCCTGAAAACACAGAAACACACTTCTGCAAAGAAAGGCAAAAACCTACACCTACATCTTTCAAATCTGTATATCTTTAACATCATTGAAACATACAGTATTTAAGAGAGATTCATTTTTTGCTCCTAGTAATAGTTATTTAGGAAGGAAACAGCATTTACAGTAATTTTTACTCAGTAACTACACATCTGATGAATAGGGCAAAAACTTTCAATATTATTTATGAAAGTCTACTGTGTACTTTTACAGTGTCATACAATATGTAGAACCGATAACCCTAGAAAGATGGGGCATTAATAGCTTACTTATCTTTAGTTTTTCCAACTTCAAAACGTTTTGGGTGCTACACAGACTCCCAAAACAACTCCAGGAATTCTACGAAACTGTGTTAAAGGCAGAATGGTGGCTGTCCTGTGGGCTACATTACTAACCACTGCTGCTACAAACGCAGGCACTGTGGCACTCGTTCAGGGCCTGGACAGGCATTGGGACACAACAGAAAGTTTCAGTGAATGCAGGGAATGAGCACATTGAGAGATCCTCACTTCAGCACAGAGATGTGGAACAGCATTCTGATTGTGGAATATAAGAACCATGAAGGCAGTTATCTTACAAAAGTCCCTTCAGAACTTAATCTACTGTGCTACACATGCTAAACACCCTTCCTGAAGACTACTCATGTTTTAACTGTTTAAACAGTATCACAAGGCTGTGACCACAGGTCAAAGACAAATACAAAGGATTAAAAGGATCAAAAAACATCATCCCAAAAAGCAAAACAGTCCAATGAAATGAGAGGTATAAAACTATTATAAATTCACAAAACAGAGGCACTGTAAATTCCTGTGACAAGACAACTTCTAATTACTAAACATTAGCATTTCAGAATTGCAGACTATTTAGGTGGACATTATTTCATATTGAGGAAATAGAGGTAAACTGTTGATGAGAGTTAGACTCCTTATGCTGAACTTCATGGAGCACCATAGCCAGAGCAGTTTTTGACACCTAGGCAAGCAAGATTACAGGCTAATTAATCTGGGACAGAAGCTGGGAGTAGGTATGTGCACATGGAAGAGCACATGAAGCATTTGCAGCATGTCAGAGCTAACCAACTTCTTAGTGTACATGTTGTAGTTCCATCTTACAGATAATCATACCATATCAGCAGCTTTCTTAAAATACTGAAGGGCTGTTTCATTACTCTGAGGTACAACATCACTTCCTTCCGAGTACATCTGAAAGAAAAAGCCATTACTGAAGAACAGCCAAAGCAGTCAGTTTAGCATGAAGACCTTGAAGCATCTACACTTTACATACTGAGAGGGAGTCTGTTGTACTTAGATTATTCTATTGCATTACTAAATAATCGTTAAAACTTATCCAGAAGCAGAAAACACATCCATCTGCTGTAAAATTCAGAGGGTTTAACTTTCTAATGGAAAATGAACTGCCCATAAAATTAAAGTCTTTTCATGACAATACCCTTCATTTTTAATTTCTACCGAAGTGCAATCAGGCAAAAATCTGAGATCAGTGGAAATCAAACTGTACTGGCAGCCAAAATGCTTTGCAAAAACAAAGTAAAAATTGGTTACTAAACACAGTTCACTTCAACAATAATTAGTGACAAAACACTCAATCAATAGAGAAAGTAGGAACTGCAATTCCTTCTGTCAGTGCCTTGAACAGCACATTATGTTATTCTCTTAGGTTTTAAGGATACTAATTTTGCATTGTCTAGTACAATGACAGCCTGACAAAGATGAGCTAGAGCTGGTGCTTGTTGTAGCCTAGCCTTAGAAGGTACTCAAATGGAGTAATAAGGATTTCGCTCCTCACAGGCTTTACGTAGTATGCAACCCAGATCTCAGACAAGTGGTGGCCTAAATACCTTTCTAAGCAGTAATGCATTATCATTACTGCCAGCAGCCTGCCAATCTTGTTTTAAATTAAAAATCATAAAACAGATTGGGTTAAAGGTCATCTAGATCCAACTACCATGCCAGGGATGGTAGCCACGAAAGCAGGTTGCTCAGGGCCCAAACCAGCCTGGCCTTGAACACTTCAGGGATGGGACACCCACAACTTCTCTGGGCAACCTGTTCCACTGCCTCACCATCCTCTGAATAAAGAACTTCGGCCTAACACTTAACCTAAATCTCTCCTCATTTAGTTTAAAACCATTCCCCCTTATCCCATCACTATCTGTTGTGCAAAATGTTGCTCTCCTTCTTTTGTAAGCCTCCTTTAGGTATTGGAAGGTTGTAATGAGGTCTCCCTGGAGTCTTCCCCAGGCTGAAGAAACCCAGCTGTCTCAGCCTGCCTGCATTAGAAAAAGTGCTCCATCCCACTGATCATCTTGATGGCCCTCCTCTGTACTCACTCCAACAGGCCCATGTCATTCCAGTGCTGAGGACTGCACACCTGGGCACAGTACTCCACATGGGGGGTCTCATGAAAGCAGAGTAGAGGGGGGGAATCACCTCCCTCAACTGTTGGCCACTCCTCTCCTGATGCAGGCCAGGATGCTGTTTGCCTTTTGGGCTGCAAGTGCACACTGCTGGGTCACGTCCACCTTTTCACCCATGAGATCCCCCATGTCCTTTGCAAGGCTCTCAATGAGTTCATCTCCCAGTCTGCACTCATATTTGTAGAGGCGCAGCCCTCCCATTTGCACTTGTTGAACTGCATGAGGTTCTCATGGATCCACATCTCAGTTTTGTCCCTTTGAATGGCATCCCTTCCTTCTGTTGTGTCATTGCACTGCTCAGCTTGGTGTCATCTGCAAACTTGCTGAGGCTGCACTCGATCTCACTGTCTGTGCCCCTGGTAAAGACAGAGAGCACCAGTCCCAAGACAGAGCCCTGAGGAACTCCACTTGTCACCAGCCTCCACCTGGACATAAAGCCATTAATCACAACTGTCTAGCTATATCCATCCAGCCAATTCCTTATCCCCCAGATATTCCACCCTTTGAATCCATGTCTTTCCTATCTGAAGACAAGGATGTTGTATGGGACCATGCTGAAGGCCTTACAGAAGTCTAGATAGCTGATATCAGACATTCTTCCCTTGTTGAACAATGTTTTCACTCCATCACAGAAGGCAACCAGATTGGTTAGGTAAGAATTGCCCCTAGACAAAAAGGCCTTAAATCTGAGATAACTGAAACAATGGCCCACTCTGCAGATAGATTCAGGCTTTAGTGCAAAGTAAGTACAGGCGTATTGGCAATTCTGACTCAGATGCTTCAATTCTCTACACAGAATGAAATTGGAAGAATTTCCTTCCCATTTCCTTTCCCAACTTAGTATTTCCTGCTGGGCAAAGTTTTGAGAAGCCTAGCTTTTCCCCATACATTGTGTGGAAAAGAATAGTTGGCTATTTAGAGTTTTGAATTCCATCACAGAAAAAGGACATTCAATGATTTGATTTTAGTTCAAGCACTATTGAAAAAAACCCCTAAAAATTCCTAAAGTGAGGGAAACCTTAGACAAGACACAGCAGACTACTACACTCAAATCTTGCAGAAAAATTCAAAATAGGAGGTAAATGGCAATACTTAGATTCCAGAATTCAAGTTTTAGATTGCCTGATATCAAAGTAGGAAACATTTGCTGTATTTCATTGCAAGGCAGTTTTCTTACTTTTGAGACTGTTTATCTCTTACCTTTCCTAGGAAAGCCATAGCATGGGAATTGCCAGCATTAGCTGCTTGATTGAAGTATTCAAATGCTCGCTGTAGAGAACAAGTGTTTTAACCACCATCACTACAATTTGAATAACTTTTCTTGCAAACAGAGTAGAATCAGGTAGATTTATTTGCCAAGTTACTGAGTTCTGGGGATAGAAGTTATCAATCCCACCTAATTTAATATATGTGACAGGGTTCTTCACTTATATAATTGCAATATTAAGCAGCAATCCCTCTAACCAGTGTATTCCAAAAACCAGAAGAGGAAAAACCAACAAACTACGACTGTTACTATGCACTAGCCACACAGGTAAATCTTTCTTTCTTAGTGTACCATGAAACCCTGTTTGGAATAGGTGAGATTTCTCAATTCCTATTCTACTTTTACACAGAATTTGGTTATACTCCTTCTGACCACTCACTATCATCTCTGAACCCTTCTGAACAAGTCATTTTGACGTATTTGAAATATGATGACCAATAAATAATTTCTGTTAAATAATTACTTTATTGGATGAAATAATCCTCAGGACAGCACATCCTTAGCTCTCCATTTTTTCAATACATACTTCAAGACAAGGTTAGCTATTTTAACTTCCTCAAGCAAGGTAGCTAGCTTGGCTTACATCAGCAGAAATTCTCTTTTCTACGCACACTTAATATCTTTAGTATTTAGAGTTGCAGTTTTGTCTGCAGAAGCAAAATATTCTTGCAAGCCACAAACTACACTGTCATCACTTATACATGCCAACTGCATCATGAAGATTGTACCACATTTACAAAAGCTCAGCCAGCTCCAGTACTACTTGATAAAAACAGTTTTTATTTTTGACATTCTCATTTCTAAGATGGTTAGTCTTAAACTAATTATGTAAAAAAAATCAGTTCCATCTTCTAGTCACATAAAGATTAAGTTTTATTGAACAAAGCTGTTGAAATTGTTACATACCATACAGTAGTACTTACACACCTTTGCATCACTGTTTTCTCAGTTATATTTTCTCCCCCTCTGCCTAGCGTAATATCAGAGACACAGAGAAATGGTACCTGATGATTTTGCTCTACTCCTCTTCCCCCATGCAAGTGCAACTGTCCAAGGCCAACCTAAAAATAAATTTTACATTGCAAGTAAGTCACTTTTCCCTTGGGATTTCTTTTTTTTTTAGCAATACAGATATGGGTGAGCTAATTATATGCACAGAGATAGACAACATCAGAGTTAAAGATGCCACAAAGACTGAAGGCACAGATTTGCTTCAATAACTACAGTACCACCCTACTTTTTCACACTGGCCTAAATGGAAATTAACCCTGGATAGAAGCAACATACTGTCCTAGATCTAAAGTAACAACTGTTCATTTGAATCCTGCCTACCTAAGTCATACATGATCAAATTGGCTTGGGACAATTTGCCTCTATTAGCATCCTCCCCTCCTGCACTGTGTGTAGAAGAGGTTCAGCATGCAGAAGTCATGCAAGAGCAGGAGCAGTGAAAAACCAGCAGTGAAATCCCTTGTCAAGGCCAGTTTTTTATCCAGCCTTCCTCAACAACTAAAGCTATCCTTGAAATCATCTACCTGGTTTCTAGTGAAAGACAAGTCACATTCCTAAGATATACTTGCAATGTTTTGGACTTATTTTCAAAAAAAAATTTGCATTTTCTGAGTTCTTCCTTAAACACCTAAAATATAAGTCTCTTTACATAAAAACTAATGGGGAAATAGCAAACAGGTTGACTCTGGATGAAGGGAATGCTAAAGCTCCAATGTCTTTCCATATTTCTTAAAGCTGTTCTGTAATTCTTGAAAATGTCTGAATGCCATCAGACTGAATTTTACCTGTGCTTGTACATCTCCCTTCTCTGCTAAAAATTGGTAATACTGGATCAAGTCTTCTTCTAGCATACCACTTGCCACTCCTGGATTTTCTACTTCATCTGCTAAGCGAATTCGCTGAACCACTGTCCCACCAGTCAAGGAAATGTCACTAGCAACTGGAAAACAGAGGAGAGGAATTTTCAGACAGGTTTTTTCAATGCAGAAGTTACACCATAACTTAGTAAAACCAGATGTCTACAGAGCTTCAAGCTGCAACTCAAGAGAGAATTAATTACTTTGTTACCCTCTAAGCCATTTCAACAGAGATAAAAATAGCATATCATAATGCAGAGCCAAATGGATAACTTGATTAATAGCAGGAATTCTCTATTTATGCTATTAGCATTGGGAGTACTTCAGTATCTCCTGCTTGAATGATACAGAAGTAGACAAAGTCAAGAATATTACCCCAGTAAAAAGCTTTTACCGTGATTAGCTACAAGTCGGTAGTGAGTGAGGGCAGATTCACAACTCTGAAGGACTCCTATCCCAGCCCAGTACCGGTAACCCTAGAAAGGAAATGATGGAAATATGGGACCATCAGTTACTTGAGAGCATACTGCTTGCCATGTTACAAACTTTTTTCACATTACTTGATCAAGACTTGACGAGACAATAGGCTGGACAAAGGCCATGAGTCCATTTTAGCTACATAAAAAATGAATGACTGACACTATTAAAGATTAAACATGGCCAGTGGAGTTTGGATATTACTCAAGAAAAAGCAAATAAGCAGAATGATACTTAAGGGTGAACATGTAAAGCCTTTTATTTACATACTGCACTTTACCTTAAAAGTCACAATACTGATTAAAACATTTTCTGTGAAGATCTCTTTCACAGTTCTCACTAGATTACAAAAATTTTAAGTGTGACAATTCTGATTTAAGTCAAGAGATGTAAACGTGGTCAATCTAAATTCAGAGTGGCACTTAGCTTAAAATGAGCAGACTCATCTTTGAATTAAAAATGAATAATGGGGAAGATACTACTGCTCACCCAAAGCATGAAAAACTGTCTAGTATTTGGACAGGGTATTCATATAAAAGGAAATCTTAACACTGAAAATGAAGGAGTAAAAAAAACTCTTGCACGTTTAAAAGTCATTAACCATCGTACTTACCAAGATCATATGAGCGATCAGATTTCCTCCTAAAGCTCCAAAAGTGTAATACACCAGGGCCTTAAAACAAAATCATTGGTTATTTAACGTTGGCCCCCAAGAGAAAATACAAGACCACACACTCAAAATTTCTGAATTACCTTAGCTTGACTAGAATTGACTCCTAGGCCAGATGCATATAGAAATCCAAGAGCCTAGAAATAAAATAAAGTTTATCAGTACACCTTTTAAAAAACTAAGAATCAGTTTTCCTCGAACATACAGGCATAAAGATTCAAAGCTGCAAAGGCTACACCAAGCTCTACCGTCAGTTTGGTGCTGCCTATTTCTATGCTTTTCCCTGCCCCTTTCAGAGTATGAAGTTTCTAAATTATTCAGTTGCTTATGATGCTAACATAAATTAATGTTTCACCAGAATTCAGACAAGTGAATCAAATGCAAGGAACAAACTACTACTTCCCTGAATATCGAGTGTAGGTCCAAAGGTCCTAAACAGTGAAAGTATCCCAGTTTAAAGGCCCTCAAGTGAAGCTACGCAGTATCTGTCAAGTTATTAATGTACCCAGTTTTCTCAAACACCAGTGTAAACATCTGTGAACCACAGCCTCGCACAGAAGACTCATACTGTTTGATTCACAGTCCCAATGAATTTACAGTTTTCCATCTGTTCTGCCCCTGGTTACTTGCAACTGTGGCTATAAATATAAACAAACAGAATGCACTGAGCTATTTGGCTGAGGTTCTTTCAGAAGTTAATTTTGTTCTTAAGATTTACATAGTTATTGCCCTGCCTATCACACCTGTTACAGCTGGTAGCTCAGAACAGAAACTAACACAAAAGATAGCGCATATGTAAAGATGTCTGTATTTCACAGTGTTCTGAGACTATTCTAGGCAATCCGAAAGCATCCACAAAAATTATCTCATGCAGACATGTATTGAATTCTAGATCAATAGAAGTCAAGGTCATCATTGAGAGAAGTCTCTAGAGAAAATATGTTGCTGCTTTCTATGGTAAATCAGTACTCCATCCACCATTAAACAGGGAACAGCTGGAGATTTGGCAGCCAAAGAGAAGGAAGTTAATAGTGCGGTAAGAAGCTGACACTTCCAAAACAAGCAAGAAGTAAACAACAGGTAGATGCAGATATCGAGACATTAAAATCAAAACCACCCATAGTTTATGTAGACATAAACTATGACATTTTGTAATAGTAGACATAAACATAGACATTTTGTAATAGTAAGTATGAATAATTCTGTGTTCAAAGGCATAGGGACAAAGCAAGTCCCAATGTACTAAATACATGCCAAGTTTCCTAGAAGTTTTTATTTCCTAGATTATAAATTGGTGTCATCTCAGATAAAACTGCAAATGAAAAGCCACAACATTGCACAAAAACCACATAAGTACAGTTTCAGAAGGTTTGTTGGCTGGAGTCACCTGTGTCTACCTGGTTTTTTGACTTATACATCCAATATTGTCAGTCATATAACAGGAAAAAAATTAAATTAGAGGACCACCACCATCCCACATTCCTAGTAGTTAAACATTTTTTAAAAACTCAAACAGAAGATGTTTGTGTTTACTCTTAGGGTGCAGGTGCCATCTATAAAAGCACCCTAGAGGAAGTACAATCTATAAACCATTTACAAACCTATAAAAAGCATCTGTAAAATCTAAGGATATACCTACCATTTGTCCTTTAGGAGAACCTTCTTCTGTTAGCTTTTCAAACAGTTCTTTTGATGACTGGATGTTCTGCTTCAGGTAATCCCCAAACAACAAAGCATAAGACACTTTCTCCATGGCCTTGGTATGATTCATATCAGCTGCTTTCAGAAGATACTGATATGCTCTTAAGGGAAAAGAATTTCTTGGTCAACGTGAAGCAAAGCAGCAATTTCCATTCATAAACCTGAAGATTCTGGAGAGGGGTTTTGTTTCTCTGTTTAAGCCTTTATTTTCTAAAAATGCATCTGCCTACAGTTATTTGTTCCAGCTATAAATCATCAACATAAGCAACAACTCATGATTTAGTTAATGGACAAGTTGAATTTTAATGTTTGCTCTACTCCATAAGCAAAGCAGTATGTATTTCCTCTCCTCTGAGATATACAAGAAATTTAAGGTCAAATGATCATATTTTTGTAGCAACAATTTTTAGTTCTGTACTAGGTATCCAGTAGAACCACTCCCATAACAATCTCTTATCACAGTAAAAAAGCAGCCTGAAAAAGACAATGGAGTCTCTACAATCTGGGTACAAAACCACTCCAGTGAAAATACTAAGCCCTGGGCCCAAGACAACTGCATACATGATCAATTTTGTGCTGAAAAATCGGGAATCTCTGGAAACTCCTCTTTCTATTTCAGTCTCAGAATGTAAGAAATTACTTCAAAGTAATTTCACAGCAGCTGGTTTCACAGCAATTAAAACCCCCCTAACCTTACACATGTTACACAGTATCAGCAAGCCTGCTTCAGCTTAGCCTCAGGGATCTTTGACAGCACTCCAAGATTTTAATTTACCTCTCTTCCTTTCTATTCTCAGGCTTGTTCTTTAGGACAGACAGAGGCATACGTGGTTCCTCACAGAACTTCAACTTCTAAGAAAGTGTAAGGTGTACAAGAGAACTAACACCAAATATTACTTTAGAATTCTTACACTATTTTATCCTACAAAATACGACTCAGAATCCAACAGATATTTCCTCCCTTTGTCTTAGCCAAGGTGCAGATAACTTTAGGTGTGCCTCACTTTCCCTGATACAAAGTAGAAATACGCTCCCTTATTTCCACAAACAAATTTAATATAGTAATAGTCCTCACACATTAATCAGCAGAAGTCACCACTTACTGAGGAAGTTGTCAACATGAATAGGGAGGAAGATCTAAATTAACAAAGAAATTCTGAATTATAGTGGTAAGTCCACAGCTATTTAAAAAGTAACTGAATGCATATAGAAGAGAAAGTTGAGACAAGACTGAAGAGAACACTGACTCCTTATTTTTTGTGTTGTCTACAAGCAGTACCCTTTTCTAATGACATTGATTATTAGAATTTTAAAGATTTGTTGAGCTTAAGTTTAATACTATTTTTTTTGGTGACCAAAACCATCAGAAAGCAGGAGAAAAAAAAACAGAGCAAGACAAGAAATGCCAATTTTTCCCACTTTATCTTTGAAGCAGAATGAAAACCAGACTGTAAGAAACACCTGAAAAAGGGCAATTATCTCTCATCACTTTCTCAGTTTATTTTTTCCTGGGCAGTTGCCACATATAAACTGGGGTTAGAGAACTGCAGAATCATCTTGCATTAAGTCAACGTTTTGATGACACCCACTTCAGAAATGAATCTTACACAATTTTTACTGCATTCAAAGGAATGCAAGCATAAATTTGTTTTTCTAATTACCCTGAATTTACTATCTATCTATCTTCTATCACCGCAGTTTGATGCTGAGTCCAATAAAGCTCAAAATCTCAGGGCAGCTCATTCAAGTTCTTTTTGTTAAGCAAAAGTAACCAGCCATATCATCCTTCTCCTGTGGGGGTGGATGAAGTATACTTACACTTTCTTCTGAGCCTTTTTACTGCTTTCATTAAGGATTTTCATTCCAATCTGATAAACATCCTCAGCTTCTTGCATCTGCCTTCTCTTATTAGACTGCTCTTCAGCTAAAAAAATAAAAGTGCACATAAAGACCTCCAATTATACACTCAAAACTATCTTCTCACAATTCCTATTGGTTCTAAAGGGTAAGTACAGCCAGAAACATGTTTTTGAAGACCAATAAACAAACTGATTACAAAAAGCTGTCTAATGGATGTGTTTGGTATATTAATAGATGATTTCTTCTTGTGTGATGTCTCATGTACAAGTTTGCTGACAAAATGTTCTTTTCATGCACTGCTCAAAAGCAAGCTGTGCAGGTTCCTCCTTTAGAAGGACATTTCCTAGAGAAGGGTTGCCTCTGTGCAACAAATCAGTAAGTATAATGAGTAACACTGTCAAGCCCCTACCCTCCTACAGCCTCAGAAACAGTTTTATAGATGCCTTCCCTGCAAGATTTCCAAATCAGGTCTGGGAACTGGCATTTTTTAAAACTTCGTCCATCATGAAAATTTTGCCTTTATAACTACTTGTTTATTGTGGTATGAAGTGACCAGGGACTTCTACATCCTGAAATAAAGACTGTTAAGAGGACTGAAAACAATAGCCTAAAAAAGCACTCCGTGAACAAGAACAAGAAAAAAGGTTGCTTACATTCACAGAAGCCCCACTTCTGATCTTTCTTGTAATCATAGGTTGTTGCACACCAAAGCCTGCCATCTTCCCTCCCATCGGCAGTGCACTCTGCATATTCCTTCTCCATAAACAAAAACGGAAAGTGGCAAGGCTCCCCATCTGCAGTGCCTCCAATAGCTGTCAAAACTGAAAATACACACCCAGCAATCAGACTACTCTCCTTTATTCCCAAATTAAAATCATGTATTACATACAGAAAAGTGCTTCTATGTTGGTTTTAATTTCTATGAATTACAATTGATCAAGTTTTCAGTAAAATTTCTAATTTACAAAAGCCTGAAAAAGCAGTTTTTCAAAATAGCACTTGAAAAATATAATTCTTAGTTTTAATTATGAAATGAAGCAGAAGTTATGTGGTTTCTTATATTCATTCTTAGTTCTAAGCAAAGAAAGTATTTGCCTGACTGGAGAAGGCAAATCTCAGTTACGTTTTTATTGCCTACCAAAATAAATACTCTTTCCTTGAACTTTCTCTTTCTCTGTAAAAAACCTTGTAATGTACACTTGAACTGCATTCCAGAGCACATTCATTTCAGCCCCAGGGTTGGATACAGTCACAACAGAACACCACACATCACAAAATGTTATATTGAAAGCACTGGAGTACCAGCAGGGAGTACACTGGAACAAACAACTATGGAAACACTTAAGAGAAATCAGGGTGATGTAGATGAAAGGATTCTCATCACCATGAGTTCAGTAATTTTCTACTCTTGCAAATACTTAGATTAAAATCATAATTTCATTTTGCCAATATATTTAGTTGCATCCAAAATGGCTTTGAACAGCAGCATTTTTCACTTCTCATGCACTAAAACTTCAAAGGTTACTGACTCCAATATCACAATATTTTAAAATAAGGTCAATCTTCTATGAAGACTAAGAATTCCCTAGGTTTTGAAGATGGAATTATTTCAATTAGACTTTTATTAAAGTTTTCCTCTTTCACTAAGCTAAATCCAACAGTTGGGTTCAGCTTCATCTGAAAACATTTGCAAAAGCATGCAATTGATAACGTCAATTATAGAGTTTTTTCAAGTTAACATTGCAATTTTTGTAGTTACAGAGAAAATTAGTATTTTTTGAGGGTCTATAATTGAAAGACCTAGATTATACTAATTTAAATATTTCATGTTGATTATCTGAAGCAAAATAAAGTCTTCAGGTATAGCTGGACCTGTTCAAACTGCTCTTCATAATTGGATGCCTTGACACAGGCTCTACCACATCACTCCAACTTAATTATATTACAAGAGAAAAATTGTAATTTTCAGTAACTGCACTCAAAAATAATGTGGTAAGATGCAATTAGCCTGGAATAATTTCAGACATTCGTTAACTACAAAGTAATATACAAACTCCTGCTAAGGGTTCATGTAACTACAACTTATGGGACCTGTTATCAGTGTCGTTTGAAAAGTTCCAAGTGCAGGATACCAGCACTACTCAAGAACTCAAGGTTTTACTTGTACTGTTTCGTACCTTATCTCTCTGTGGAAAGCAGATTTACAGTGCTCTGCATGACATGTAGCTGCATACTAAAGTTATGAAACTATTCTGTCCCAATGCTGCCCTTTGCAATTTTTTAATTCTAAATTCAACCGTAATGCTGTTTTTGCTCCCAGATAATAAATATCTGGGTTACATAATTAGTTAACTAATTATTTGCTCCCAGATAATAACTAATTAACTAATTAAAGACTAATCCCAGGAGCAACAAAGCAATACAGTCACAGGTCAAGAAGTTCACAACAGTTATTTACATACTTAGACATTGATAAATACTGAGGCAAACAATTTACCCAGAGGATAATTATCTTTTGTCAAACCAAATGCTCCAGAAGCAATTTATCTCTTTATTATCTCTGAGTAAAATACATGGTATTTCATTATCTTTTGTCCTAATTTACTTATGTCTTGTGTCATACTTTATGCTGCAGAAAACCCAAATGTAGATTACTTGTAAGTATTGGCAATATTACTGTAAGATTCTTCCAAATAGGAAGATAAATGCAACAGGAATTTTCAGCTTTGTATAAACTTGTGAGCAATTTTCTTTAAACCAAGAAACTGTTAGTATGGAACTTTAGTGTTATAAAACCCTAGAACACAAATTAGGAATAAATTAAAAAAAATAATTTTATTTGCACACAATCTCCTCACACATCAGAAGAGAGCAGGACAATTTTCTTAGAAAGTTAAAACCTTGACTATCACTAATTCTAAATTGCTGATTTTTTTGTTCCATATCCTACAAAACATAATGGAAATTTACTTTTATTCCACACAATGTCATGACCATACAGACTAGCTAAACTGTTTGTAGAAAAGCTTTTGTCCCTTTAAGCGGTCCTGTCACCAGTAGTTCATCTGGAGGGTGTAACACCTGCACCTCAGACAGATGCTCACTTAAAGTGTTTGTAAAGCTGTCCTTTAGCGCTCTTTTCTCCTAACAGAAAACGTGTACTTTTTTTTAGAATTGCTTTTATAAATGAAAAATTTCTTCATTTACACTGTTTATTTAATACATAAGATGTTCCAAGAACTGTGCAAGACTTAAACTTATGGTTTTTGAAAGGAACTTGCAGTATGTGGAGAGGTAGAGTTAAAAATCTTAGTTCCCGAGGAGCCATTCAGCTGGATATATTTTTGTATGACATTAAAAGTATCTTGAAGTTTACTTTTGAAATAGACTGCACTGACTAAATATGGTGCTTAGCTCACTGTTTTGTGGCAGAAAGACAGTTAGTGGATTTTATTATACTTTTTTCCTGTACAACACAGCATCAAAAGCAACAGTTAAACCTATTACTGAGTTTTCACAAACCAATATTGCTTCTGCTCTAATAAGGAAACAGCTTGGATAACACTCAGCCATTACATGAGAGAGCCTATTTAATAACTCCTGCTTTCTTTTGACATTTCAAACATCATAAGTACCACATAACTGTATTTTTCAGTAATATTGAAGATTTATTTTTTATGGACAAGTGAAAAGGAAAAGTCTGCTGCAAAGGTTAAGGTACTCAACTGTGCCATCTAGTTATCATCGACTACTAACTGCAAATCAGAAAATCATAAAATTATGTAGTAAAAAAGCCATATTAGAATTTCCTGTGAATTTAGGCCAAAGACATAAGGTTTTACCTATATTTAAAATTTTCATGAAGTTTACATAGAATTTAGATGCTGCCCTGAGGCTCTCAATGCTGTTCTAGGAAGCTTGTCTTTACATTACTATTTATTCCTTTTTTTGTCAATTGATTCACCAGGCAAACAGCCAGGGGACTGAAAGAGACTGATGCAAATTTCTCTTTGTATTTGCTGGTGTACATACACAGAGCACAGATCTGTAATTGACTTCTATTTGAAGAAATCAGGGCCTTCTCTATTTGATAAAGTTTTACTGCAAGATGAAAACAATAAGAAAAACGGAAAATTCTTTCAAATGCATTGGAAAATAACTACTCATTTCAATTACAATACATTTCAAGACATTTTGATGTTACTTTCTAATAAAAAAGGCAGCAATTAACATTCCATTGCTGAAAGGTTAGGACACTAGTTATTTCATAAGTTCAAAACTACTGTTTGTGTTCACCCACATGCTGGAGTTACTCAGATGCATCTATGTCACCACTTGTTCAAAAGCCTGTGAGCAGTTACCTGGACTCTGTACTTCTGCTTCTTCCAAATCCTTATTTAACAGATTTGACATTTCTAGAGAGTTCAACTCTTCCAGTGAATTCTCTTTTTCCTCTTCTTGACTGTGAAAGTTCTCTTCATTCTCTGATTGAGAGTCTGATTTCCCAGATTCAAGGAAGATCTGACCTGCTACCACTCGAGTTCCTGTGGAATGATCCTTTACCTGGTCCTCTGCAGATAAAGTCTGAATGAAAGCAGACACATAATTAAGAAGATTGAAACTGAGAAGCAGCAGCTGGCTTAATTAACCATATCTTTTAAGAAGTTTTTAAATGGACTTACACAGTAGAATCAAAGCAAGCTCAGCTACCTATCAGCTCTCATTGCCTCTCCACCCCTTTCACGTCTTTGAAAAAAAATGTTTCAAACTTGTAACAGTATTAATTTCTCTGATGCACAGGAAAAAAAATAAGACAGCAAGAGCTACAGAAACGCTTAAAAACCTAAAATAAAATTGTTGTTCTGAATTTCAGACCTTTGTTCTCACTCCACAGGTAAAATAGAGTGACTAGAAACTTATCTCCTCACCTTTGACTCCAGTGATTCATCTTGATTTCCTTCTTCATCTAAAAGAGACATTATAAGTCAGTAAAATGCTTTTCCATGACTAACTATCTCAAAAATAAAACCTTTAGTTACAACATTGTACCGTGGTTCTGAAATATTCTAATGTAGTAAGTTGACTAATACACTTCAGAAAAACCTTATTACCGTGACGAGGAGGAATCAAATGTTTCACAGGTGACCCCTTCCTTAAATTATGCCAACACAACTGTGTGTTTCATAGTGAAAAAAATGTGTTTTTTCTAAACCTAAATCACAATCTGAATGGTTTTTTAACCTACTTAAAAAGGTTTGCATCAAGTGAAAATGGCCTGTGGAACGTAAGGTTTTTAGTCATCAAATCAGCCTTAGTATGAACAGCATCAATAGTGACCAGAAAGTTGTGTGCACAACCCAATGCTTGTAATTAAACACTGTCCTTTATAAAATGCCAATTCTTTCTGCCTGACCAGCATATTCAAACCTTCATAGAGAGGTTTTCCTCCAAAATTGTGTGGAATTTTTTGTCTTTAAGATACTCTTCAAGAGATGCAAGTCTTGTTCAGCTATCATCTTTCTTGTCTAAAAGCTATAGGATATTTGACTAGAAAGACTAGAAGGAGAAGAAATAGTAAAGAAAAAATGCTATTAGGCAGACACCTAAAGGAATACAGGTGAAAAGGTGAAGAAAATCAGCAAAGCTTATTTATGACAGCTTTACCATTGTTTTTCAGAATTGTTTCTGCAACAATTGTTTTGTTCCTTTAACTAAAATGGGCTACTCGTGCTTCAAACAGCTTGGTCTGTGCTGCCATTTTGATGGGAAGCCTCTAAAATTAACATCACTGAGATATGACTGTTCAGAGTCATCAGTATCTGGTACCACCTCATTTCAGCTAACCAACCCCCCACATTTGAAAGAAGATGCTACAGGCCTCCCTCTCTGGTTCACAACTCCCTTACATTGAAATAAAAGCTCAAAACATAAACAGACCACTTAGCAAAGATAACTCCTGTGTTTAGAAATCCTCCTTTCTGAGGCTCTGGGGTGCACAATGCCCTGTAGCAGTAGCAAAGCAATGATGGGCTGGAGACCTGCACTGTGACTGGAAAAGGTGTCTGAACTGCCAGAAATTAAAGGCCCATACATGAGATACATTTAGAATGTTGCAGTTAGCCATGAAAGGCTACCAACACAAACACTTCCAACAGTTTACAGAACTCTGCTGACTCCTGTAAGCACTTAGCAAACAAAACTTGCACAATTTTCATTCTCACACAAGTGAAGTGACTTACCAGAGATAAACCATCTCTGAAGTGACAAATTCCAAACATGACATTTCGTCTCTCAGGTCATGTTTTGAAGCCTACTACTATAACCCTTGCAATGAAAGGGTTAATCTTGGCAATCCCTTTCGGGAATCTAAATTCCATATTGTTACTTGAAGTACAATCTTTGATTGAAACAAGTAAAAAGATGAGGGAGAATTCAACTTTAAGCTGTAACAGCATAATAGAAATGAAGAAAAAATGTGAAGGCTTGTAAGAGAAGCTACAAAACTGTGGTGATGAGATGACAGAGTACAACTGAGACATATAAATAACAGCCTGTTGAGCATGGTGAGGAGGATGTAAAGCTCAAAGAGTTTGACTGCCAGCAGATATGGAATTAAAAAGGATGTAGAACAGTTGATACAGGTAAGCAGCTGTCCTCTATAGGTCTGAAAATGTAAAGATGTACAGCACTTCAGAAAAACTCGTGGAGACAGCAAAGAGCACTCCAGATGAAACAGACCCTGCAAGGAGCAACCAAGACAGCATAAGAACACCAACTTGGAAAAAAAAACATTATAAGGTAAAAGGGATAAACAGGGCTAGCTGCATTTTTGGCAGAGACCTCAGGGGTTACTTAGCAGCTTGAGGAATCTAACAGGTAAGGTTAGACTGTGATTGTGATAAGTCATAAGAAGTTCTACCACTGAACTTTGGCACTCCAGACCATGATATGACAATTGGTCTTTAAATTCAGTAAAAGTACATGCACATTTAGGATACTTGCTGGTGTTTCTATTTTGAAATCATGAAAGATGTCATTTACCATGTTTCCCACATATTACATTCCATTATCCTAAATAGTTTTGACCTAAGACCAAACACCACCTTCAAACTTCAGAGCTTGTCAAGAAATGCAGACGTGCTTCTGGAGAGTGGGAAAACTAAGACAGGGTGACCTACCCAGTAGCTTGTATGCTCCTTCTAACACACACAAGGCACTTATCAAGTATCTGTTGTTGCAGCAGAAAAGATCATGTTTGTTTTTTTTTATAACAGCTACACCAGCGAGGGTGATTGTCTGTACAAAACCAGCCTATAATTCCTGACAGCACTAGAGCTTTCTAACACTTTGGAAAAGGCTCCACTAACTGATTTCAATCTGTGATGGAAGGTTCACTTTATGTTGAAAGACCACACAAGAACAAATATAAATAGGTTATACTGTCTATGCACGCAAATGAAAGGACAATTTTATTGTAACTTCATATGCAAAGCAAAAGGTTTACTAAACTGAAAGGCAAGAGACACCTGGGCAACACAAAGTAGAGCTCACTAAGTGTTTGCGCTTCTTCCTTGAAAGTAAATAAGCCTGTTTCCTTCCTATTGCATCATTTAAATTTTCTCTGAAGAAACCAGCTTTGTTACTGAGAAGTTGTACTTGAACGATTGTGTTCAAACAGTGGTTCCAAAAGGTACTAAAGCAAAACACAAATATTAATTTAATTTTCTTAGCTTTGAGACTTCTTTCTAAGGTAGGCAGATGAGATTGCAGAGATAAGTGAATAGTATGACTAAAGGAGAGATCACTTACACTCTTGTTCCATGGAACTGCTGACTAATATGCACCCACTACTTATAGAAGTGTGTTTACTCCTACGAAACAGTTAAGAAAACTATTCTGCAAGTGTTAATGAAAGGTCCATGAAAGGTCACAGTTGGACCTAAGAACACGTTATCAGTCAAGGCTGAGCTACTGAACTAAGTCACAGATGCTGAGTTTATGCACCTGCTTCAGAGATTAAAATTGATAGTTTAGCTTGTTTTTCCACACTTAGATTAAAAAAAGTAACAAAGTTTTATTTATTATTACTCAGATCTGTTATCAAGGCTGTCTAATTCTATGAACCTCCTCTAAGAAGGCCAAGTGGAAATTAATATCACAATTTGTTAAACAAGTTAGGGAGTGCAATGACCTCTTAAAAGCAAAACGTAGGCAAAAATACCTGTGGCTCAAGTGGCCAGCTGACAATGTTGTACAGAAGGCTTTGCTTACAACCAGTGCTGAGCTGTAGACATTGCTGGGTGCTCTCACGCCCAGCTAGAACTTTCAAGCACTTCACGGAACCAAAATCTTTTTTCAACCATACATCAGTTCACATATAATTAAAGTCAGCTTTAAAAAGTATTCATTTTTCCTCAGTTAGAAAGGCCAGTGTTCAACCATGCTAGTAAATATAGCAGAAGTCCTCTGGCAGCCTATGCTAGAGAAAAAGCTCCTACCATATGCTGGATAAAGATCCTACCATTTTGTGAGAATTACTGTTTTCAAGAGAGCACTACGGAGAAAAGGGTAGAAACCAGAAGAGCTATGCAGTGTGATTCAGCAATAACGTCACTAGCTTGAGGGAGTTCAACAGTTCCAAAGTTTTGCTGTATTAGAAGAACAGATCAACTGACAACCCACAAAGCTAAAGGGCTGCTACTACCAGACAAGAAATACCTCTAGTTTCAGTGTTAAAATGGTCACTCACATTCAGGAAGTAGCCAAAAATTCAGTAAGTGAAGCAGTCTCCCACAGTTCTGATGAATCCCTCCCTAACTGATCACTGTTGTCAGTTTCCTTCTAGTTTTTGCCAAGCTCTTCAAGCCTCAAACACTCAGACAACAAAGCAACCAGAGGGATTCTGCTGACAGCAGAGCGTGCACACCTCAGGAGTATGTCAGCCAACCCATGGGGGCTGCAGGAATAACTTACCTTTCAGACTTGTTAATACATAAAACTTTTCTTAACACAGTGGTCATTCCACCTTTATTTCATTATTTTTTTCATTGGTGTTTTTGTGCATGTTTTATGAGGTACATAATATGTAAGGATAAGAGTACATCAATCTTTTAACTTACAAAAAATACATGTAAAACGCATGCTCACAAATCTTTCTATGGAGAGGGGTGCATGGACAGAAATGGTTTGGCAGTGACTGCTTTACAGCATCCCTGAGAGATTTTCTGTAGTGTTTTTGGCAATTTCTTTCAATGCTGTTTTTGTGCAACTGACTAGATAGACACTGAAAGAGAGCGCATCTGTTTATCCAGTTCTTGCAGGAAGAAAGGAAATCTTAAAAAAATAGTTACCTCAGACTGCTTCTCATCAATTTTTCGACTGATATATTCAGCACAGAAGAAACAGACCCAACAGCATAGATGCTATTTCCATTAAATGAAACTTTAAAACACGCAGTGAGTTAAGTAAAATCCTTAAGTGGCACCTATTCAGCAAGAATAGTTCCAAAGTATCCTTGGCAGCAAGTAAATTGTTCCCAGCTACAATCTGTGCAAGATATTCATTTTAGTTCAACCAAAAGATTGAGATATAGGTCAATCCTCACCCTGAATAAAAATCTTTTTTCCAGTGTCCTTGCAATTGCTGGATGAGTTACAGAACTTACTTTCCAGCAGTTCCTCAGTAGGAACTGAGATTCCCAACCAGGCAATAAGGCAAATACTTTAGGGAATATTTTTCTATCAGGTAAGTAAAAACAGAAATATTTTTCTATCAGGAAAAACCACTGTCTTATGGAAGAACAGGTACTGAAGTTCCCTACAGGTATATGAGTGCACTCATCTGTCCCACCAATCTGTCCCTGCCAATTGCTGAAATCAGCCATGGAACATGTAGGAGAGTCAGAGGAAGCACCGCTTCCTCTCTTCAGGCAGAATGAGAACATTTTTACCTTTTAGTCTGTGAACAAGAGGAAACAATCCCAGGAATCAAATAATACCAGCAATCACCAAAAAAAAAAAAAAAAAAAAAAAAGGATTTTTTTCAATATTCTTAATGAGTGATCAGCAGGTGAAGGCCATCCCTGCTGCAATGACCAGAAGACAGCTGGTTTCATCTGCAGAATGTGCACACACTTAGCATTTTTTAGCTGCCTTTGCCAATGCTTCTTAATATCTTTCCTCATGCCTTCATAGTCTGCAACAATATCATATGTTTAAAAGAATATGGTACCCTCTTCCTTAGGCCTGAATTTTCAAGCATTCAACTCGAGTTTTCAATAAACTGATTTAAACAAAGTTTATGATGAGTTATATTTAAAATACTCACTACTAAAAAAAAGTCCTCATTAAAAACTCCTCCTAAAGTTAGGAAATGTAATACCTGGACTATTTTTATTAATTCTTCTTAAAACCCCTCCCACTATACTCACACCCCAGATGACTCTTTCCAGACCAGGCATTAGAAACAATTAAGTATTCAAGGAAGCATTTAATACACAGTCCCAAGGTTTATACCAGCCTCTACCACAGAACGTCATACTGCTACTGTGGGAAATCAAAGCATAAAGTGAGGAAAACTTTCAGAATTATTCTTGTCAAAAACTGGAGGAAGAAATGTATTCCTCTCATGGCTTTCTCCAAGAAGATGGACTCTGAACACCCTCTCCTAATTAACTGTGGATATCAAACAACAGTTTAATATCACAGTAGCAATTTAAGTTTGTAAACAGCTCCTAAGCCTACATTCATGTATTGTGCTTTCCTTAGTTTAATAATTGTATCAGATGGAATCTAAACATTTTGTTTATACAGGCTGAATTACACTAGAAGAACTTCATGCTCACAAACAACTTTGTGGCAGTGGCCAACAAGTCAAGACAGCAGAGCTGCATGGCAGTACAGTCACTGATGCACACCTGACCAGCCCTTACCACCTGACTGCCACATACACAACAGATGGTTCAGCTGACATTCACTGCCTCATCTCACCTCAGCTTTTTTCTTCATGAACACTATAAATGAGAGCACATAGTTCAAAAGTTTGGCTACATCTCTCTGGCTTCACAGAACTTGTATGGATCCTTCCCATAACTTCAAAAGTGCCCTGCTGGCTTATAAAGTGACCTACAAATCTCACATAATCCCAAGTACAGTAATATTACTTTAAATTTCAACTTCCTACTGCATACAGGAAAATGAACCCCAAACTACTGAACTCACCTCTAGAGAAAACGTTAAGTTATTTTCCTGAAATAGTGGAAAAGCAAATGCCCAGTAGCAGCACATATGGCTGTCTTTAAGGTAGTTGCTTCTGGCTTTATAAATAAATGCACTGCACATCCCCCCCACCAGCCCATGGTGGAAAGCAGAGTGTGGGAGGTAGAAACCTCAGGAAAGGAAGTAGATGACAACACATAAGAATCAGACAAAACCCGAGCTGCAGAACAACAAAATAGGGAGGGAAAAAAAAGGTATTATGGGGACATAAAACTGGACGCATAAATGTTCTGTACATATCGAGGTGACAAACCCGTTCTGATAAGGCTGAAATCAGCATTATCAGCGCCTCGGGGAGAAAATGCGTTCTAGGGAGAAAAAACGCCTCACTTCGGTTTTAAGCAGTGCAAGCACTATAAAGTGGGCTCCTAACGAGCTGTTTAAAGGCAGGCACCGCACTGAGCAATGCGTCCATCCCTACCAGGCCTACGGAGCAGCGCCGGTGTGGCAAAGCTCAAGCCAGCCCGGTCCCGCCACCCGCGGCCACGGAGCTGACAGGAGCCCGGCTCCCCGCCGCTCCCCTCCGCTCCGCCGCCTCAGCGTCCCGGCGAGCTCGGCGCTGCCCCTACCCCCCCCCAATGCCCCGGCGAGAGCACCGGGTCGCCTCCCCCGCTGTCGCCGCCTCCGCGCCCCGGTGCAGGCGTCAGGACCCGCACAGACACCTCTGCGCCCCCCTCCCCCCCCGCAGGCCGCGGGGGGCAATGCCGCTGCAGCGCTCGGGCCCAGGGGGACGTAGGGAGGCGGAGCCGCGGTACTCACCGGCCGCGGGCAGCGCTCCGACCGCGGGCAGCGCTCCGGCCGAGAGCGCAGCCAGGCACAGCACCAGAGCCACCCAGCGCGCCCGCCGCCCCATCCCGCTGGGCTCTGAGGGGCCGCGCCGAGAGCCCCCGACTCCGGCTCTCTGGCCCCGCCCACCGCGCCGCCGCCACCAATCGGCTGCCGCGCTGACGACCGACTACGGGCCGCTGGCAGCAGCACACGCAACCCCGGGGAACGGCTGTCTCTACATGGCCCGCTCCCATTGGCTCCGCGGAGGCCCGGCTCGTCCGTCACGCCCTCCCGTTAGCAAATAGCGCCGCACGTGTCTTAGCGAGGGCCGCTGCGCGAGTAGTTCCTTCCGAAACGTCCCCTTCCATTGGCTCCTGCGCTCTTCCTACAGCACCCACAGTTCCTTGCGAGGGCCGCGGCGCCGCCTGGGAGCGTATGCTCCCCAGGGCCCCGTGGTGGGGCAGGGACTACGTCACCCACAACTCCCCGCGCCAAACGGTTCAGGGCCGCCCGCAGCCCCGCCCATTCCAGACCGCAGAATTCCGGGAATTGGCATGCACTTCGTTGACTAGAAGTATGGAGCAGTGAATTAAGTGTATGCCTAAGCCTGCACAGATCATATATGTGAAACATAAAGAGTTTAGTGCAACTTTATCTTCAGAAGGGCATGAGTTCTAGAATGGGTGTAGCTCTGTGGGACGCAACTCTTTGGTTCTCATAGGAATTGCATCTTTCTGTGGGTCAGTTAAAAAGGAATTGAAGAAGGGAACTAGCAACCGAGCCTTTAATGAACTGAAACATTGCTGGGTGGTAAATGTCACCGCGTCACAGGACTGTATTGTTGCGTAGTGTTGTGCCGAATTATAAAGGGGGTTTTTCCCACACTGTCTCAGTCGTGTCGAGCCACCTCAGCCTTACAGCGCTACACTTGGGATCTCTGCAGGGCGAGAGTGGCCACCAGCGGCTGTTTCTCCCATGGGCACAGTAGCAAAAGCTTTGGCAAATGCAGTCCCACTCAGGGCTGGCTGAGGGATTTTCTGTCTGCTAGGGCAGGGTCTGTAGGCAACGGAATGCGTGCACTGCTCCAGGCAGGAGGTGTCTAAAGAGCATGAGAGCACCTTGGATAGAACGAACGAGTGCTTCTGATTCTGAGTAGGAGAATACTGAAGTACCAGTCAACTTTTTCTAGCTAGTACAGCTAAACAGCACACATGGCTAAACGCTGACAGAATAAAGGTGCACAGGTAGGAGTGCCCTTTTGGAATGGGTCTGAAGGGGTTTCACCAGGGCGCTTCTCTGTGCTCGGATTAGCCCTAAGTTTAACCTATATTTTGGTAAATGTAAAACCAAAAATCCACCTGCCTGTGAATATCACCCCCTGGAGCAAAGGAGGGGAGCCCACCCCGTCTGGGGAGTGGCAGTGACAGCTCTCAGGGGAGCTGGAAGGACCAGCCCTGGGAGGCAGCACGAGAGGCCATGAAGTGACCTGAAGCCTGGGCAGTACTGCAGGAGATGGCTCTGTCCTGCCCAGAGGGCAGGGGTGGGTGGTGCAGCTTTGGGTAGTGTGTTGATTTGGCCTGATTTTTTTGGTAGTGGGGGAGGGCCACAGAGGTGTCTTCTGTGAGAAGCTGCTGGAAGCTTCCACCGTGTCTGACAGAGCCAATCTCTGATGGCTCTGAAGATGGACATGCTGCTGGCCCAGTTAGAGAGGTTGGTAATGCCTCGGTGATGACATATTTAAGAAAAAAATCAAAACAGCACACGCACAGTTTTTTCCCAGGGGTAGTGAGGTACAATGCACTGCTGTGGCCGCTGTCGTCTTGGTGTGGCTCACAGCAAACCTTGCCTGCGTGGCTGCCCCTAGCCAGCCGTGGTGCAGGCAGAAGGGCAGGGGCAGTAGTGGTGGCTTCCCTTTCCCAGCGCCCCATATGAGGAGAGGCATTAAACAGGGCCAGTGCGCAGCGGCTGCCACTGCCCGCTCGGTGGCGGTGGGGCCACTGGCTGGCAGCAAAAACATGGCGAGCAAGTCTCCATTGCAGAGCCTACATGAGATCAGCCTCTCGGTGCTGCGCGATTCTGCAGGAATCTTTAATTGTTGATGATGGTACCTACAAAGAGTAGTTTTTTCTTCTAGTCAGAGAAGAGGAAGAAGTGAGGACATGTGAAGGAAAACAACATGGCAACACCAAGGTTGCTGGGAAAAAAGGAGGGGGAGGAGGTGCTTCAAGCATCAGAGCAGAGTTTCCTCTGCAAGCCATGGAGAGGACTATGGTGAAACAAACTGTTCCCCTGTAGTTCACAAAATCCATGGGGGGTGCAGACATCCACTCGTAGCCCATGGGCAAAGTCAGATCAAGTCTGGAGCGGGTGGATGCCAGAGAAAGCTCTAATCCAGTGGGAGGCCAAAATAGGGAGAGAGGCCCTCTGCTTCCAGGCATAAAGAGAGAGGGCCCTTGCTTCCAAATTATAGTAGCCTATCCTTAGAGGACTGTACCCTGTGAATGAGTGACCGACGCCACAAGAGTTTTGGGACAACTGCCCATGGGAGGGACCCCACAGCCTAACAGAAAAAGGATTCCTTAAGGAACAGAATCTCCCTGAGGGAACAGAAGAAACCCTTGAGTGATGAACTGATCAAAACCCCCATGCCCTGTCTCCCTGTGCTATTGATAAGAGGAAGGGACTGAGGGGGGGAAAAAAAAGATATTTTAAAGGCTTATTTTACTTCTCATTATCCTCCTCTGACTCTGTTAATAATAAATTTACCTTATACCTTTAAATTTGAACCTGTTTTGCCCTTAGAGTATTTTTCTCTCTGTCCTTAACTCATGAGCCCTTCATTATTTTTTTCCCCTCTCCTCTGCCCAACTATAGCAGAAGAGGGTGAACGAACGACTTTTGTAAGTGCCGGGCATTTGGCCAATTTCAAACCGTGACAGGTAGCCATGGTGGGGGGCTACAGGGCTGTGAGAAGCTGCCAGGAGCTTCCCCCAAATCTGACAGAGCCAGTGCCAGCTGGCTCCAAGGAACTCCATGGTAAATCTTCCCAGGGCAAAGCCTGGAAGTTTCCCTGAGGGGGTTTTTAGGGTTCCCACAATGGACCTCTCACTGGCTGAGGCTGATCCCATCACTGACAGTGGTGGCACCTCTAGGGAAGGGGCAAAAATTACTGCTCAGTGGCAATGGCTGTGGGACAGATTATGTGAGAGAAAGAGCTCAGCAAACACCAAGGTCAGGGGAGAAGGAGGGGAGGATGTACTCCAAGTGTGGGAGGTGAGATTCTCCTGCAGTCCATGGAGGGTGGTGAAGACCATGGTGAGGCAGGTATGTCCCTGCAGCCTGTTGAGGTCGATGGAGGACCACAGATCCCACCGAAGCAGGTGATGCCTGCAGGAATCTGTGACCCCATGGGAAGTCCATGCTGGAGCAGGTTTCTGGAAGGGCCTGCTGCCCTGTGGAGAGCGGAGCCCACATTGGAGCAGGTTTGCTGGTGGGACTTGTGGCCCTGTGGAGAACCCACACTGGAGCAGGCTGTGCCTGAAGGACTTGCCTGTATTCTGTGGAAGGTGCCCACATTGGGGCAGTTCGTGAAGAACTTCAGCTTATGGGAAGGAGTCATGTTGAGGAAGTTTGTGGAGGACTGTCTCCCATGTGATAGAGTCCATGCTATAGCAGCGGTAGTGTGAAGAGTCCTTCCTGCGAGGAACAGCAGGAAATGATGAACTCACTATAATCCCCTTTCCTGCTGCACCACTAGGAAGGAGAGGTAGAGAATTTGTGCATAAAGCCTGGGAAGGAGGATGGGGTGGGGGAAAATATGTCTTCAAGATTTGGTTTTGCTTCATGTTACCCTACTCTGATTAGATTCATAATTAATTTTCCCAAGCCAAGCCTGTTTTGCTCTGACAGTCTGACAGTAATTGGTGAGTGATCTTTCTATGTCCTCATCTTGACCCACAGCCCTTTCCTTTTATTTTCTCTCCTCTTTCCCGGCTTTGGTGGTCACCTGGTGATAAGCCAGGGTCAACCCATCACAGCTGCCCAGTGCCCTCAGGGACTCCCTGTCCATGAGTTGTTCAAGACTTCATTGAACAAATCTCTCCTCAGCTTGACCCAGTCAGCCTTCCTGCAAGCAGATGACCTCTGAAGGTCACTTCAAACGAAATTTATTCTACATCCATAGCGCTGTGTGTGGGGTCAAGTGAACTGGAAGAACAAGGGGAAAATGCAGTGGGGGAAACAGATTTCTTTTTTTTTTTTTTTTTTTTTTTTTTTTTTTCTGAATTAATAACCTTCCAAACAGACAATAAAAAAATTAGATAATATTGCAGACTGAGTTAGTTCTGATTTAGTATATTCTGTACTCTAAGGGTGTGCTAAATTGATTGCTGCCTTTCCATTTATGTGTGCAGCAGCCATAAAATTCCCATCAATTTTCCTAATCCATTTTGCATTTTCTTCTCTGAAGCTTTGAACGGAATCTTAGGTATTTTTTCAGTGTTCTTTCTCTCTGTTCCCTCCTCTGCTCCCCAATCTCCCTTGCCCCTGCCTATGTCTAAGTAGTTTTAACAGCCCTTTAATCAGTGACTGAAAAGTTGTGGTCTTTGTCTGCCTTATTACCTGCTCATTAATGTTTGTGTATTCATTTCCTTTATTGCTTTATTGTTTTCCTTGTTACTCGTTACTTCTATTACACTGAATGGTCCTTAACTAAAGAGCTTAATGAACCAGACACTCTTACAGTCTATGTACTCTTACAGTGGCATAGGGGAAAAATACTCTTGTTTATTTAAGGTCCTGAAATCATGTTGCTTTTTGTATTGGTTCTGATTTTACCTCTGTTATTGAATTACTGCTATCACTTGCTCTTTTTTTTTGTTCATTTTCTCAAGGGAGGAGCTCCAGTTATCTTCAATGAGATTTCCTATTGGATTTAATGAAACCTGAATATTACATGTTCACTGTGATTGTAATGTTAGAGTCCCAGAGGCATGACTGAGTTACTTATATAGATTTCTTCTGTGTACAAATTGTGCTGAGAGCTTCAGATCGGTGCCTAGTGTGGAAACCCTCCAGCAAGAACAGGTGATGTGCTCGCACTAAAAATAATGTTATCCAGTTGTCTGTGTGCTCAAGGTCCTGTCTTTAGATGACAATGAGTAGCAAGCACAAATGAGTCTGCAGGTGTTTCAGCAAAACAAATGCTAGCCTGTTCTGGAGATAAAGTATAGTGACATCAGGCTGACCTGTGTACAAGTCTGGTGAAAACACAGTATTTATAATTTAAAAAACATAGATTATTGTTTTAAGGCTGTGTAAAATCCATAGATTTGTATTCCAACCCCTAATTTTCAGAAACTCGACAAAATGAGGAAAAGAAGAAACAGTCCAACTGTTCAGTGTCTATAATTGGAACTCGCATTCTGCTTGTGGTCTGTTCCCTTTCTGTACTACTGAACAGAATCACAGAATTGTTAGGTTGTCAGGGACCTCTGGAGATCAACTAGCCCAATCCACCTGCCAAGGTGACCTGTCACCTAGAACAGGTGACACAGGAACTTGTCCAGGTGGGTTTTGGGTATCTCCAGAGAGGGAGACTTGACAACCTCCCTGGTCAGCCTGTGCCAGTGCTCTGCCACACTCATTGTAAAGTTCTTCCTCATGCTGAGGTGAACTTCTTGTGTTTTAGATTATGGCCACTGCTCCTTGTCCTGTCAGGGGGCAGCACTGAAAACAGTCTGGCACCATCCTCTTGACACCCATGTTTGAGATACTAGTATGCATTGATGAGACGAGACCTCCTCTCCCCAGCCTTTCAAGGTCCTGCTGAATGGCAGCACAGCCTTCAGGTGGATCAGTTACTCCTCCCAGTTTTGAATCATCAGCAAACTTGCTGAGGGTACATTCTATCCCTTTTTCCAGGCTATCGATAAACAAGTTGAAACATGCACATACATGTGAATTTTTGTATATTAGTGTGTTTTTCATGTGATTTCCAGAGAAGTGTCTTATGAGTTGCAGTGCAGATGAAATGAAACCTTATGCTGCCTGCAAACTAAAATTTTTATATATGTTGCATTTTAGTTGCAGTTATGGATTTAGCAGTGTCAGTTATTTTAGTGGAAATTTCTAGAGTAGCCTGAATTACTTAAAAGTAAGAACCTCAACGGGACTGAAAGCTTTCAAGGGAAAATAGGACGAGATAACAAGTACAGCATGGAAATGGTTCAAGGGTAAGTGGGACCTGGTTTTGATGTTTTTCTTCCCAGCTTGTGAGCTCTTTTCTTAAAAGTTTTTATGCAGACTGCAGGCTCAAGACCAAAGCCAGAACTCTGCCCTGTGATGAGGCAAGGAGCAGGGTATTTATTACAGTAATAGGGCTGGGTATTAACTGAGAAACATCTCCAGAGCTGTAATTCTGGGAGGTACACAATGCCGGATGAACAAAAGTGCATCTCTGAAAACATAATATTTTGCTATATTAATGATCCCCTAGCTTTCTGTGAACTCTCACGCATCTTTTGTGTTTACGGTATGCCAACACTGTTATTTCTTGAGCTTTTTCAGAGTTAGCTCTTAAATATGTGTAGTTAGTATTTGTAATGGTTTGCTTAGAAATATTGAGCCATTCAGCTGGAAAAAACTGAAAACAATCACAAGGTTTAAACTATCAATCACAAATAAATAATCTTGTCATTCATGTGGAGTGTAATTTATTCAGAAAAATGGTTCAACAAACACTTGCAAATAATGAACATGCTTGGAGGGGTTTTTAGGTTATTTGGGAACAGAGAATTAATAATTGTATGTAAGAATAATATAATATATAATATAATAGTTGTATATATTTAGAAACATGTATGTAGAAATAATTTACGTGTAAAATCACCTAATACTTGATACTAGAATATTCAGAATAGATGGCAGCAAGATTCTTTGAAGCACATCATCAGAGAACTAACTTGGGGTATAGAAAATGGGACCTATAGAAAGCCAACTCTGAAGTGTAACAGCTGGGCTCTGCTCCTCAGGAATGGAACAGCACGTTGCCACCAAATGATATTGTCACACTGATTCACACAAGGTTTCCACTGCTATCAGTTTCATTGTGTTTCTCATGTCCTGCCCCAATGCACTAATAATGGTCTAGTGATCAGATGTCTAGAGAGAGAATAATGGAAAAGTATCAAACCTATTTTTTTTGGAAATATTTGCTTTGGTGAGAAAGCTCTTTCCTCTAATGCTTTAGCTGCCTCTGTTTATGGTTTACCTGTAATTAAAAGTGTAAGCTACAAAGTGAGATGGCTGTAAGAATGTCTGTAGGAATGTACGTAAACTCTGTAAGAACGGCTGGGAAATAGATTGGAATTAATTTTTCTTATTGCTATATGTGTCATAAATTTTGTACGTTCTTAAAGTACACACAGGTGTCACAGATAGCTTCAGAGTTATGGTGCTCAGGTTAAGGTATTGCCAGTCAGATGTGATTTAAGGCAGATTATTCATCTACTGCACCAGGAGTCTGAGCTTTCCAATGGATTGCTCAGGGCAAGCATCTGCTGGTTCACGCCATTGAAGGATAGATGATTCTCACATTTTGAAGGAGTACAAGCTCCCCTTCAGATTTTTTTTTCTTGGGTGTGATTGTGAGTTTTAAATGTTTGGCATATCAGTCTTTTTTTACTCCTTAACATTCCCTCAAGACACTGATGACCAGCTCACTTCTGTTACGATCTTGGGTTTTGTCTGCTTAGCTGCTCTGTAAGCCACAGCACACAAACAGTTTTGATGGAGCTCAGTGTTCATGTTGCAAACTTCAGTATCCTCGGCTATAAACTGACTAGATTAGAGATCCAACTATCCATTTGTTGTGCAGGAGGAGTTCAGGCTTAAGAATAATTTTGACTTGAGCAGAAAGCTGTCTGTACTACTGCTGCTGCCATACATGTCACATTTGGTTCAGCAATTGGGCGTTGTTCCTCAGCAGTGCTTTTTCTAAACACTGAAGTAAAATAACAATCTAAAAAAATGCACTTGCGATGTAGATTAGATTTGTCCTGAATTGTTTGGGGAAACTCTTCTGTAGTTTCCTGCTGGGTACTAATCCAGATACCTCAAAGCTTCTAAAAGCTGTGACAGCTGGATGCTGCAAACAGTATTTTAAGGTTGTTATACCATATAGGTATATTAGATGTATGCATATCTGTATGTTCCATCGATACACGTGCCTGCAATGTACGTTTGTTTGGGTGTGTTTGTTGTGTTTGTTTGGGTGTGTTTGCTTCTGTACGTTTGTTGGGGAGTGTTTGAGTACGTTTGTGACCTTGGCCTGTAGCGCGGCTTCCCCGCCCGCCGCCTGCGGTGCCTGCGGGGGCCGGCAGGTGTCGCTGCGGCGCCAGGCTGGGGCGGGTGAGGCTGCCCGGGCCGCGGTGCGGGGTGCGCGGGATCGGGGCGTGCCGGGCAGAGAGCAGAGAAGGCTCTGCAGGTAATCGGAGAGGTTTCCCCTGCCGCTTACATTTAGCGAGTGGGTCTCCTTTCCCGTGTCTGAAAACACCTTGAACACTGCTGCGGTACCAGGGGGCGGAGCGCTGTGCGCTGCGGCGGGACCTCTGCTGCTGCCTGTCCTAAAGTGATGGGGCTGCCCCGCGACAGGGCGAGGGCAACAAGCGCCGCCTCAAACACAGAAGCACCATGGGGAAAAGGTCCTTGGGTGGGAGGGGGACTGAGCACTGGAACTGGCTAGCCAGGGAGACCGGAGAATCTCCTGTTAAAAACAAAAAAAACCCCAAAAAACCAACCAAACAAAAAACAGAAAAACCCAAAAAACAAAACAAAACCAAACCAAAAACAAAACAAAAAAAACCAACCAAACAAAAACAAACAAACAAAACCAACAACAACAAAAAAAAAACAACGAAAAAAACCCGCCTGGATGCGATCCTGGCAGCCTGCTTTGGGTGAACCTGCTTTAGCAAGGGGGTTGGACGACATGGTCTCCAAAGATCCCTTTCAACCCCATTCTGTCATTCTGTAAAAATAACGGGCAAAGCATTTCTGGTTCAGAGTCCACTTTTTGAGAGGTCTTGCCTTAATCTCTCCAGACTTACATAGCTCAACTGTGAAATGGCATTAGCAATGCATCCCTTCTCTACTGAACAAGAACTTGCTTGTGGAGTGATATTCTGGTATTTTTATAATAAAGCTATTTAAATCTGGGTAAACATCACAAAGAAAGCAAATGCAAGGCAAAATTGACTTCAATGCAGTAAATAGCATGTGGCATCATTGTGCATAATCTGCCTTACCAAGTTGTAGAATAATAGCTGATTTCTTTATCATGAAAACAAGTGTTGAGAAACTAAGACATTTTAATCTCTAAACAGGTTTGAAGTATATATATCCAAAAGCATGAGGAACAGTTTATGTTTCTATCCTTTTTCTACTTTTACTTTGGTGTTTTTTTAGCTTGTGAGGTTTTTATATTTTTTTAAGTTTTTAGGTTTTTTCTTTCTTTGTTTTATCTAAATAGGACTGACTAGGTAACTTTGTTTTCACTTTTGAATTTTAGGCAATTTATAACTCAAAACAATTTCATTCTGAAAGAGCACACCTTTCTGATTTGAGATTGAAAGATGAACGATGTAATTTTTATATTACGTTCCAGATAACTGTTGCTAAGTTTTGCTGTCTGATTTAAAACTGGTCTGACTGGTCTTTCAGTATTGCTGGAGATACAGCTGAAGATGGATATAACAAGTGCATACAGTTTGAATTTTGTAATGATTAGTGTTTGTTTTTATCCCAAATTTTATGTCTTTGTTTCTTTTGCTTATTGACTGCTGAAGTGGAGCATATTGTGAGGGCAGAAATAGATCAGCATTTAATGTATACTGTACTTGCTGATGAAAACTTGCTAGTGGAGAGGATTGGCAAAAGACACTGAAACTTTAAAGAGAATAAATATAATTTATATCAAGATAGCACTGTTACTTTATATGTATTTTCTAGGATATTTTATTGTGTGGAACAATAAGGTAGAGATACCAGTGTCGTCTTAGTCAGGGGGAGTAGTTCAAAGGTCAGAGTTTCTTTGTGCATGAGTAATACAATCATATATTTCAAATAAAACTAAATGGGATTGGAGACAGCCCTAGATATTTAAGGCTGTATGGTTAAGTGTCTGCAACTGCTGCTTTGCAAACATGTCCTATACCTTTCTGAATGTAATGTACCAGAGCCATTTGAGTTTGTTTTCTCTACCATGCTGAAAGTTTGTGACTGAAAAGCAGTGTAGCCTGCTGATTCTTTGCTTTAAACTCAAATTTCCCCAAAGTTCATGGAGAAACAATTAGGCTCCAGGATTTGTTAATGAACTGAGCCTTGACTTAATGTTTGGACGGAGAGTGGCTTTTCTTCCGTGGTGTGACTAACTACCCATATGCACAACTATGTTCCAGGGCTCAGTATTATGAGCTAATGTGGAACTTATTTAGATCAGAAGCCTCTAGCCTTCCTTTCAGTTGGACCTGCAGACCACAAAGCTATTAGCTTTATGATCAGACACTAGTCAAACTACTGACCAGATATCCATTTCCTCCTAATGATATCCATGGTCTCATCATACTGACCGCAATTCCCAAAAATCAACTCCTGTAATTCTTACCTTGGTCAATGCATAGGTTCCTAAAAAAATGTCTTGACATTCAAAGATCTTGCATTCCTTCAGTTCTCAATGTTAATATAGCAATTTGAATATAGGACACCTAATTTGAAAATGTCAGTTATGTCAATTACCCCATCTGTAAAATTAGAAATATTAGTTAGGTTAAGATTAGTATATTTGAAAGAGACTTGTAATTCTTGAGTAATCTCTTGGAAATATAATTAATCTAAAACTGCTCATGCATTAAAAATCTCTTTATAGCTTTAGAAAGTAGGTATTGCAGTCAAACATTTTTCTTACTTCTTTCTAATGTGTTTATTTGTACTTTTGAATAAGAAAGAAAAAAAATAACAGTCATTTTGACTCTGTTTATTTGAGTAATTTGAGAGTTTATTTTGACTCTGTGGATTACAAGTAATTGTATACTTTTTATTAGGACTGCTAAAAACCTTAGTTTAAGATGAAATTAGTGAAACAGGTTTTCCAGGACAGAAAGCATTATGTTAGAAAGCTTCTGTGATGATTAGCACTGTGCCAGTGCAAATCATGTGCCTTAGAGGTTTAGTAGTGGGTTTAATCCTACAAGAACTTAATTATTTTGATATTCTGAAGCAAACTTTGAACTCTGTGAATTCTTATGTGATATGAATAGTGTCCTAGAAATGCACGGTATCACTTGTACCTAAAACCGAAGTGTGGTGAATGCTTTACTGGGTCAGATTTTATGAAAAGAAACTGATTATGAGGAAAAATGTATTAGACCAGAAGCAAGTAGAGAGTACAGTGCTCTCTGATTTTTTTCCCCTCTAGGTCAGGGGATACATGGTGTCTAATGACTGATAACCTTTGAATTCTGAGATAGCACAATCCTTCTTGAACTCTTCCAGATGTCTTCTTTTAATCTTCTGCTACTTGATGTACCCTTTATCTCATCTATTCTCCAGTGCAAAATTACAGCAAATATTGTTTTTCTGTTTCAGCATCTAGGATTTGAACAGTGTTTAAACCTTGTTTTGTATTTCGTACCTTTAGTTTTGTATGTCTTACAGAAAGCAGATAAGTATGATATTCTGAAGCAGTATGTCCAATTTTATTAGGGGACATTGTGCGTAACACTGACTTTTAATATTTGTAGAATTGTACTATCCCAAAGGATCACAGTCTTCATGGAAAATGGATGTATTTCCATTGAGACTCATTGTGGGGAAAAACCCATTTCTTTTCCATCAGTTTCCTAAAATCCCAGAGCATAGCCCTAAATGGTTTTATTTTTTGAAACATAAGTACTTCAACAGCTGCAGCTTGTTATGAATAAACAGAGTATGCATGTGAACTACAGTGAATGTATATAAAATTACCTGCCTGATATGTGATATCACCATGCCATAATTCTGGGAGCTCTATGAGGTCTATAATCAAGTTACATTTAGAAAAGTAGCTGTATTATTCTCTTGCACTTACACCTACCTTCTGAAAAGATAAATCTCAGATTTACCGAAGAAATGTTTTATGTGTATTCTGGTTAAGCTTTTATGAGGTGCTATATCAGCAAACAAGAAATTGAATTTCTAAGGATAGAGGAAAGGGACAGAGCAGATATAACAAAAAGGACTAATTCTACCTGTCTTGTCTCTCAGACTGTCTACTAAATTCTCTTTTTGTCTGTGTACTTTAAAGCAGAGCTGCAGAAGTAAGTAAAAAAAAAAGACTAACCTTGCAATAAAATCCTATGGGGACATGTTCTTCACATCCATTGTGAAGTGTACAGCCAGTGTACAGAGCAGGGTTTCTGATACTAAGTTTTGGGAGAAATAACCCCAGACATGTAGATGTTGAGATGGAACTTTCAGAAGCTGTAGTTCTGTATAAAGAAATTTAGCATATGCAGCTTAGCTGGAGCAATAGAAATTCCAGCTGACATGCTTGAGCAGTCACAGTGCTGTCATTGTGAGTGCTGAATCCTTAAACCAGGACTTGAATTGGTATAGACTGGAAGGAAATACTTGCCTGGATAAGTACAAACAGCAAACATGTATGAAATAGCTTGGTCTTTGTGCACAGTTTGAATACTAAAAGAGGTACATTTGGAGACTAAATTATTTATTGTAATATTTATTGCTCTCCCAGCTCCTCTAGTAAATGATCTCATACATCAGTGTTCATGACTTTCTCAAATAAAACAAACCAGTCTGGTGCTGTGCCACTGCCTCACTTCCATTCACATGTTTACCAGCAGCATGCATCTTTCTCTCCACAGAAAATATACAAATGGACAGTGCTTGACATTCTTTTGCTTTCCTTTTGCTTCTCTTTGTTTGTGTCAAGCTACCCATGCACTACAGAGATCATAATTTTTTCTTTTTAGTAGAATTTAAAACGTAATTTGCCTTTCTGGAAGAGTTGCATCAAGAAAATCAGATTTTCTACCTTTTTTTTTTTTTTTTTCTTTAATAATCCTGGTTAAGGCAGTAGTTTATTTTGTTTTTGCTTTTTATCTGAATAGACAATTTAACAGGCTAATGATGAGACTTTGGGTAGAAATGTTTAAAGTAGCTTCTAATTTCTGAAAATGTAAGTGACGTTGCTGAGGTCACCTGAAGCAATCACTCTGCACTACCATTGTCGAATCATGGAGTTATTACAGTCTTGCAGAGATGAAAAAGCTGAATAGTCAGAAGACAAGACTGTTCATAGATTGTAATCATATCATGGATGTAATATCCAAGCAGTGATCATACCAGGGATCCAATAGCCTGATAGTGCTCATGGGCTACAGGGGAGTAAGGGTTTATGTAGATACCAATGGCTACATGGACACTTACACTCCTCAGTTTGAACAGGTGATGATAATCATGTAAAACTTGTAATAATTCTTCATGTAATCTGCTTAGTCAAGTCATCAGTAGATGTTTGAGTGGTTTGGGCAGATAGGTTGGGCTCATACTCATACTAGATTGAAATAGTTCAGTTGTGTGTAATACTCTTGTCTTTGTATTGGCTTGAATGGAAAATGTGAAGCATGCTTTATTTCATTGGGACCTTGGGGCATATAATTGGGGAAGAATGTGCTTGTAAGTGCTTTGCAAGGTAGGGGCCAATGAATAATGTTTCTAAGGATTAGGCAGCAATTGACAAAAATAGCTCTTCATATATGCTTCTTACGCTGTCTCTCAAAATGGTAACACACTAGTGAAAGTCTCAGAAATTAGGTGGTTAACTTCTCAGAGAAGGATACAGGAATATTCGTTAAGGTTACACAGACTGTAATTTGTCAGGAGAATTAGACATTTTTTCCTTAATCTATTCAGAATTTGTGATCTGTGGAGTACTGAATCCCAAGTGGATCGTGAAGTGTATTAGGCTAGGGAATAGCCTCCCAAAGAGGGGAGTTGTTTTTCCATTGGGGTTTTTTCAACTGAGTAGTGAAAACACTGGGGAGCTGAGCTTATTATTGTTCTTAAAGGATGGATTAATCTGTGATTTAGACACAAAGAATCTGGCCCTAGGGGATCACAGAAGGGGGTGGAGGAGAAATAATGCAGATTTTCTTTAATTTAATTGAAAATATACATTTATTTTGTTGAGTAATTTATAAAAGCCTTCCCATTCTTCTTTTTAAGGAAAACCCTTGCTCACTGAGGAGTAGACTTTATTGAGGCAATCTAATTTTTTTTTAGTCAGAGTGTTTGACCGCATTGATAAGGGAATCCATATAGAGGTCTCTTATGTGAGTTGTTCGTGTGTTATCAGAAAAATTACCTGATGGAAGCGTGGCTAGTGAACAGGAATTCTCTACCACTGGTTGGGGGAAGAGAATGCTCAATGTGGAACATCAGTTTCCAAGTCTGAGACACTTGAAAGACAATTCTGGGTTCTCTTGGGTCTTATTCTGTAAAGTATTGTCATGAGTGATCAAAAAGTGTGCTACTCTTTCCCTTCTAATTTGTAAGTGAGGATGTAGAAGTTTTAGGGTGATACAGGTGTTGAGTTCAACTAAGACAGATCATGACACTTGGTGAAAGTGTCCAGTCTTTATAACAAGAACTGAAGTAAAAAAATAGAAATTAAGTTAGTTTTGGGTATTCTTCTGCCTTTGAGCTCACTGACTAGGAGCTAATTGCCTTTGACACTTTGACTTTCTCGTTTTGTCATGTGATTTGGTATAGGGCACTGATATTGTGCAATAGCATTTTCTTCTCCCATCCAGCCATTACTCCACTGTCTGGTGTGTCTTCTACAAAGGGAAAAAGGAATAATTTCTATCAGGATTATTCTGTCCATCTTGTTGATGGATGTGCCAAACACTGGAAGCCCCATGGGGAAGGAATTGTCAAATGCATAAACCCAAATTGGGAATTAACTGTCCATAAAACAATTCAGGTGGAGTTTGTAAACAGCCCACAGGATTAAATATTGTTCGCCATTTGAATAATTTGGTAAATCCTTACAATGCCAACATGCAAGGTTAATTGACAGTGGATTTCCAAATAGCTACTTATTCTCTTGGTTTTTTTTTGTAAGCTGTGTGAGTCTTCCTCTTTTCCTGCTGGCATGGCTAGCCTGCACAAATTACAGGTGTATTCATCCTTGGCTGCTTTGGAGTAATGCCACAAGGAGAAGAGTGCTTGCCTTTAAAGATTGATTCCTGTCTCTGATTCCTTGGTCCAAAAAACCAATGCAGCATAACTACTTAGGAAGATATATGTCTTTCTCTGGCACCTGGTCGTCAGTTTGCAGTCAATCTATCTGCTAGGTGCAAACTTAATTTGAGTGAGTAGTAAAATCTTATTTTCTAGTTGCTGGATATGAAAAGCTACACAACTTCTCTAAAGGGGCTTAGTAGGGTTTCAGTTAAGGTGAATAACTCTCTATGAACTAGAGACAGAGAATTGTCTGGTAAAAAGCAGTCAACCAGTCCCCCAAAAGATTTTTATGGCAGAATGTGTTGCAGACATCTGCTAAACGGGACAGTGCCAGCCCCTGGGCCATATGCTTTGTGTCCCTGGCATATGCGCAACTAAGCACAACAGCACCGAACATATTGGGAGAGGTATGGATGCCTCTCTGCCATCTTCTCCTACTCCTCAGAGAAACAGAATGGAATAAACTTTTGCTGCATAAAAAACTATTAGAAATTCACCAACCCTTAGGCAAAGATCTAATCAAGAGAAGGAGTCAGAACACTTCTGTGTCTGTCCAGCTCTAACAGTCACTTTTTAACTACAGCTCAGAATCTACCTCTGTTTTCTGTTTGTGTTGGGAAAGATTAGGACTGCAGAGTTTTCTGTTTCTCAACTCACTGTACACGGCTTCAAAACCATGAGATGGAGAGTGTGTGTCAAGGATGTTGGTATCCAAGGTGAATTATTTTCTGGTTCTCTTATAAGTGATTTCTTTCAGCTGTGTTTTTCACACAGTTCTATTTTTACATTGTATAACAATTACGAGTCTTCTAGGTTTATGTATTTCCCTGCATCTTGTAAAAATAACAAAAAGTAATTGCCAACATTCAAAGTCAAGTGAAAAGCATTGAAGTAGCAGTTACCTAAATTTTACTTGCAGTTTCATTTGATTTTTTTAATGGAGTATGTTTTCTTCCATGTACAATGTTACTTAGACAATCTTATTGTACTGTTTTTTCCCCCAGTTCTTTCAGTGTAAAACTGATATAAGGACATTTTTGTCTAACTTGATGTGTACTTTGTGCCTGTGTTAAAGCAAGCCATGGGGGGTAAAGTGAATGCCAAAATCTAATAGTAGTAAGATGGCATTTTTTAAGGTATATTATGAAAGTATATTATGAATAAGATATATTATGAATCAGCTTCCAGTTGATAGATGTAAACTGGATCGAGTTACCTGTTGCTAAAATGAAAGTAAAATTATAAATAGTGATGCAGAACAACTAAAAATACTCAGCAGCTGTTTCTGCTATATTTTTCAACCTTCCTATGATAGATAGTATACATTTATTCATCATAGTCGAAATGCAGTATGGGAAGCATAGGGTAAAAGTAAGCATGTTATGACCAGCAGTTCTGAAATCCTATTAGATAAATAAATCTAGCATTTGTGTTCTGAGCCATTAATTAAATCTTAAAGAGCGTCAGAGAGTGGAGAAGCTCTGTAGCAATGCAGGAGTGCCATCGTAATACAAATACTTAGGAGAATTATAAGGAACTATCCACCACTCAACAGAATAACAACTTTCACAGAAGTCTTGGCAAGAGAACAGAACAGTTTGGATGCCATCTACAAAAGGTTAGAGACGACGAGCATATTATTGTCAGTCAAGATGGTTTTATGGAAGCGTGTTCTGTCAAACAAAACTGTCATCACTTGACAAGATCATAGATCTGGCTGATAAAGAGAGCAGAATGAATATAGTGTACTTGAATTTCTCAAAGGCATTTGTCTTATCATTCTAACATCTTGATGGGGGAAACCAATGAAACTTGGCTCTAAGAAGTTATATATTAGATGGATTAAAATCTGGCTTCATGGCAGACCTAAAAAGTTGCTATTGGGAAGAAAACAGGACGTCTGTTTTCTGACAAGGTACCTCTGGAGTCCTGTTTGCTTTATATTATTCAGCATTTTAGCAGTGTTCTGAAATGTTGTTTAAATTATTTAATAGCAAATGATACTGTAATTATAATACTGCATTATTGCAGTGTAATCTAAATTATTAAAGTTATCACATTCTTTACAAATAAATAAAACATAGTATGCGTAGGAGTAGAGAATACTGGCCATGCCTATTTGAAGAAACTCCTGAAAGGTTGTAACTTAGAGCAGTAATTATGAAAGTGAGTACCTATCATGATACGGGTTTTTACTGAAATGATGGTCAAAACATTTCTGCTATGAACACTGGGTCTCTACTGAAAATCAGAATAGCAGGTAAACAGACAGATGTAGTTTTACCTCTGCATAAAATACTGGTAAGAGTGCTGCATTCTTATGTCCAGTTTAGAACTTTCTATGCTAAACCAACATAACAACATTGGTGGAACTTCAGAGAAGGGCTTAAAATGATCCTTAGCTGGAGATGGATTTAAATACATAGATATAATTATCTTCTTTCTTTAGAGTCTCAAAGTTGACTTTATATATACTAATAACTCCAGATGAGAACATGATGCCCTAGGAGGGAAAATTTTCAGTCTTCATTGCACAGTAACACAATTAAATAGATGAGTTTACTCTAAAAAAGATGCAGTATTTAAGTGAAAGTTGTTTCAAGCAGTTCACTTGGGAATGTGGTGGACTTGCCATCACTTCTGGCGTTTTAACATTTTAAGATTTTCTTTTTAAAAAGCATACTTAAATATAATTCCCAGAAATCTGTATTAAAATTGAAAGAAATCATGCTAGATTAAGTTTGCAGGCCTTGAAATCTGTGAAGATCTGTGATTGCTGGGGCGTGTTGGTTTGACTGAGTTTGTCAAGACTTTGTCTAATGAATATCCTATCTCTAAGGAAGAGTGTGAGGTAAAATGATGGGGGGAGGAAGATGAAACTGAAGTAACAAGGAGAGGAGCGTTAGGTAGGAGGAAAACACTAAACCCTCAAACTGGAGAATAGGCTAAGAAGAAAAGAGATGTTAGAGAATGAACCACTCCAAACAGATGCCCCAATCTTAGCAGGTACATCTTTCATTCCCGTTAGTTATACCTTACTTAATAATTTCACCTAGTACTTTTCATTATGGGGAAGACTAAAATGTTTCATTTGGGAGCAAGACCTCACTATGATTGCCACATATGATCTATTGGTCATTTCAATAACTTCCCTTTTAATTTGGTTCACGTGGGTTAAAGGGAGTTCTTTTCAATTTTGCAGAAAATCATAAGAAGTCAGGACTGTGAATTTTAGCCTACTCCATTTCTGGACTACAGAATAAATATTTTTGAGATTTATGAATTTCTGGGTGCTCTTTTTACAGTATCTGACAGCTAGCTTGATTCAAAGATTTTCTGCTCTTTTAGTCACAGAAAGAGCTGTATTTGTTATCAATTCCCTCTTCTACTACTGAAATGAGAAGGATATCAGGTGTTAAAAATTGAGCAAAAATTTTGCAGTCGAAAGCAACCCTCTGGATGCCACCCACAGCTTTTTTTGTCCCCCCCCCCCCCCCCCCGATTCTTTGTAAGGTCTTGGGCCCAAAACTTAAATAAAAGGAAAAAAAAATTGTCTTGAGAACTGCACCAGCGAATTAAAACTATGTTTACCCTGCAGAGCAAATCATACTAGTGACTACAAGTAAGCTTGAGATGCAAGTATGTTTACTGGCATATACGGAAGTGTCCATTGAGCAAAATTTTTAAGTGATGTGAAAAAGGATGTTTTGTACCAGTGTGGGTGAAGGGTGCAACCAGACACAAGAAAGATTTGTCAGTTTGTATATTTCATTTACCCTTGAGTCCTTCCAGTTACTATTTTTTCCTAACAAGTCTTTGTAACAGTGAAGTTGAGAGACAAGCTGAAAATCACATTCATATGCATGAAAGGCTTTTGAAGCAGAGAATTTTTTTCAAAGTTAAACCATGAAGACTGTAATAACAGAAAAAGAAGAGAACATTTTTCCTCTACTGAACTCCAATTGCTATGCAGGTTCTTCATGCATTTGTAACAAGCTACATGCCAGCACCAGCTGTTGTGAATGGAACCTGGTGTGCCCGACTTCCCCTCTAACTTGAACATGTGGAACATCTTCGTGTTTCAGCAAAGGCACGTCTGATAGGCAAAACAGTGTTTCTCAGGGAAAAGACAAGGAAGTGGCTGGTGTGCTTCAGTCATTCAGCTAAAATATTTTTTGATAGGTGGAAGGCAGTGCCAAAATCAGCACCTTGAAACAAAATGCAGTTGCTGACAAGGGCATCTGCACAAGATATTCTGTGAGCCTTTACCTGAGAGTTGTCCAGGTGTATGGCCTTACTGATGTACTAGGGGCTCTTGCTCTTGCTTTCCTGCTGCAGTTAGTTTTTGGCTTGGTTTGTGTCTGCCCACAACATCACAGAATCTTGGAAAAGTTGTTTGGAAGAGATCTCTGGATTATTCTTACTGATAAGATATCTATTCTTACTGCTAGACCAGGTCAGCTGTGGTTTTGTCTGGAAGCAGCCTGGAGATTCCACCATCTTTCTGGATTATGTCTTCCAATGCTACATTACCCTCCTGGTAAAGACACTTCTCTTCATGTTCAGCATGATCTTCTCAAGCTACAAAAAGCTGTGGCTTTTGTTCCTTGCCAAGTTTCCAAAGTTAATAAGATGTGCTAATTGGTGTCTTTTCTGCACCAAAATTTCCTTCCAGTGCAGTGTCAGGGCTTCACCTTTTAAGATGACTATTTCTGAGCATTAATGGGCAGTTTAAGTCTCTGCGATCCATTCCTTGTGCTGACTGGACTTCTGAGAATGCGACAGTATGGCCACTTTTCATTGTTAAACAATTCTGTAATATCTATGGATATCAATTTGGCAGGAGATTATGACTAGAAGAAATGGCTATAATACTCTTGCCATATTTAGAGCTCTTGCACTTCCACTGTAAATTTAGCTCACTTTGTATTAGATATTTACTGAACTGGTTAAGATCACTTTAGACACTTAATAACTGTAGTGTTATTAAACAGTTGCATACTAATGTGTTCAGATGACTTGTAAGACTCATGTAATCACAGGCCAGTTGAGCCATCACAGCAGGTTAAAAGGAAAAGACAATTCTGTCTTGCTGGCTTTAGCTATTTTATATTAAAGTAAATGAAGCATGTTTTAATCATGGTGGGGTATTACTAGATTATCAGCTCTGGGACTGATGCCCGTTTTTTTTGGCCACAATACCGCAATATGAAATGAGCCCAGGTATGTTTCTGATGTGTTTATTTGCCTTTTTTTTTTTTTTTTTTTTCATCTGTTTGTGGAGGGGTTCTTTAGCCATATAATCTAGCTATGTTCAAGATGACAGTAGTTTCAAAGAGACAGCGTATATAGGATTTCCAATCTAGTGTTTCTGGTCTGGTGAGAGCATAAGGATAATTTTAAAAGAAAAACAGGATTAAATTTCTGTTTTAATCCTGTTTACCTCCAGTTATATATTTTTATTTGCTTTATGATACTTTCTGAGTGCAACACTTGATCTGTACTTGAGAAATACCACCCGCTTGGTGGCTTTCAGTGATGAGAGTGAATGACGGGTGATGGAAAAGCTGAGCAGAAGGAGTCAGAAGTGTTTGTATATGCTACATCATAGGAGGTCCATGTGTTACTTGCTATATGACTAACAGTATTCCATCTTGCTTTGTATGATGGAAGCTTTGACTTACTGTGCATATTATAAGGAAGTAAAATGCTCAGTCTCCTTCACTGCTGCCAATTAATAAGCAGAATTGCTATAGAAAAGATACTTATCTTTGGACTGCACACATGTCAAATCAGACATTTTCCTTCAGAAATCTGTTTTATTGCTACAGTTTCATTCATCATACTGCACCTTTGCCTTTAATACTGTGTGCTAAGACAGATCAGACTAATATGACATTATCAGTCTGATGTATTGTCCATGTCAGCCTCTGCTTGCTACATGCAACGTGGAACAGAACTAGCAGGCTGCTTCATGCTCCCAATAAATCCATTTCCAGGGCAAGTAGTGCCTGTGCATTTTTCAAACCTTTTTTAAGAGCTGCTCTTAAGAGCACTCCCATACGGTGTTTGGGCTTCTCCGTTTCAATCACTGATGAAATGCTTCCGCAGCTTGTTTCAGAGCAGTGCTGGCAGTGGTGAGGGGATGAAGTGCAGTCTGATTTTTCCTTTTGACTTGTGAGAAGTCTTGACCATTTCAGTTTGTTAAATATTCAATGGCACTTTTCCAGGGAGTGGTTTGTAGCCCTGGTATTTTCTCCAAATGTCTTGTGAAACTTCCTTTGTGATTTCAAATTAATATAGCTTTTTTTCTTTTCCTTACATAATGAAATGTAATTTAATGCTGTCTTTTTCAGTTGTGCTCAGAGATGTCTGGATTTCAATATTAAGTGAACCGCACACTGTTGCTTATATAAATTATAAAACATGCTGAGACCTCTAGGGAAGGAGAATCATTAAAAAGAGGGACTATTGTTGCTATTAATGTTGTTACTAGAGGTAATTATTACTTGTTTATTTTTGGAAATTCTATACAGTATTTTTTCTATGGCAGCTCTCCTTGTCTTGAGGCTTTTCTTGTGGTCTTTAAGCTTTAATTTGCAGCCTTAGGAAACCTTCTACATACAGGCTGAGACAGATTTTGTTACCAAAGAAAGCCCTCCTGCTGATGGAGTGCTGTGTTTAATTCTTGGCAGAACTGGGGAGGCACTTGGCTTGGTTTGCCTGCTGTTGATCTTTTTCATGTAGCCTTATGTGAGATCTTGATAATTCTGAATTGCAGCTCCAAGGAAGGAGGACCACAGTGTATTTCAAGAATACTGCAAAGAAATTATTCTATTTCATTTGAAAACTTGGTTTGATAAGCTTCTTTAGACATGTATAAATGATGCAGTTCCTTTTAACAGCAGGACTAAAATGGTGATAATGTAGTTGGACATTCAGTGAGGTCAATGAAGTGCACATCTACACTGTTAAAAATGCATTGTGAAAAAAAATGAAGGAAACATTATACCAACAAATGCAGAACTCACTTATCTCTGTTTTTTTTTTGTTTTTGTTTTTGTTTTTTTTTTTTTTTTGGTTTTTTTTGTTTTTTTTTTTTTTTGTTTTTGTTTTTTGTTTTTGTTTTTTGTTTTTTGGGTGGTTTTTTTTTGGTTTTTTTTTTTTTTTTTTTTGGAGCATTTATGTGTTAAATTTTTTAGTTACTGATTGAGTATATCTGGTTGTGATACTGCCCGCCTGTTTGTAACAGGAAGTGAATACAGAAGCAAATTAGTTTTGTAGTGTTTTTTTTTACAGTTTGGAGCCACTGATATAAGTGGATTTATGTTAACTTATAGACACAAGGGTTTGCTCACTACTTCTGTTTGAGTTTGGTGGGTCCTCCTGTGCCCTATGAATTATAAGCTTACAAACAATATTTAAATCAAGCCAGTCTGTGTCAAACACTGGATGTCTAAATGTGAATATTTATCTTGGACTAGTTTCCCCAGGTTCCCTAGTGGTAGCAATGGGTTCTTTCAGGAGGCAGCTAAGGACAATGTTGCTTAAGCTGTAGCTGTGAATTGTATTTTGAATGTTTGTATTTCTGTCCCTGGATGATATGAGGTGATTAGCTTTCTAATTTAGGCACCCAAAATCAGATGATAAGAAACCTCTTTGCTTTTGGCATTTTTCCCCATGCGCTGCAGTATCTGGATAGGTATCAGATGTTAATGATCCCATGTGCTGCAGCCCAGACATGATTTGCCTTTATGACAGACATGTGCTGTTATCAAGCAACAATGATTCAGGAGTGTCCCTTTAAGATATCACAGTGTTGTGTGACATCAGCTGTAGACTTGTGGCACAGTCACCAAGCAGGTTCTTGTGACATGATACAACCACACTATCAGATGCTCTTTTGCAACGGTCTCATGGTAGGAGAATGAAGCTGTGCAAGCATTAGCCAATAACGATGTAGTTTGACACTAACTGATGAGGCTTTTTATATTTTGAGGTTTGCTTGTAATGTTACACTGCTTTGAATCCTTATTTATTCATCTTGTTTGCCTTGTGCAACAAGGCTATGATTCCCAAATTAAGTCTGTGTAACAAGGAGTAAGAATGAAATACAGTACCTGTTGGTTATACCTTCCAGTACCTGTTGGTTATACCTTCCTTTCATTTGAAGTAACTTAATTTCTCTAGAGAAGTGTTTAATAGACTGCTAATATAGCTCTGAATTTGTGACATGACAACATAAGAATAAAATACAACTACAGAAAGCTCCCTGAAAATTAATTTGGTTCCATTTTGAAAGCACTACTGATGCTCAGGAGGGTGGGGGAGGAAGCTAGTATGTACAAACATGACAGGTTTGGGATAGGGGACAGCTTATAATATCCAAAAGATGCATCCTGTACCAAGTGGTGGGAAGAGACGTGCTTTCTTCTCTGTATGCATTATTAAGGATAATAACCATCTGGTGGGTGGAAAAACTGGAGGAAACTTAGTGACTCTTTGCCTTTAGTGCCTTCTCTTTATAACAAATCTTAAAGTTGAAATATTTGAAGTTAAATGAGTAGCATAAAATAGCTGGAAATTGTTTCGACTTGGTTGTAAGTGCCCAGTTAATTTCACAATGGAATTATGGATGGTTTTCCAGTGCTTTTTATCACTAGCATATATTCCTTTATTAAAAGTGAGGAACAGAAGGCTTTACCTTGCTATCTCCTTTGGTCCCTGACTGAAGGATCTTAGAGTAAGAAGTCTATCCAGAGGTGTAAGAGGGATCCCCTGCTCAAGGGATCACCGACACCAGAGACTGCAACTATCTTAGGGACAGGGGCACTTAAATCCAGAGAACCTGAAGGTTCATCCATGTATAAGTTCATTAATTTTGCTGCAGAGACAGAAACAGCTTTCATTTACTGGTACAGGTTGGGGGCTGATCTGCTGGAAAGAAGCACTGCAGAGAAGGATCAGGGGTCCTGGTGGACAAGTTGTCCATGAGCCAGCAGTGTGCCCTGGGGGCCAGGAAGGCCAATGGTATCCTGGGGTGCACTAGGAAGAGCACTGCCAGCAGGTCAAGGGAGATGATCCTGCCCCTCTACTCAGCCCTGGTGAGGCCACAGCTGGAGTGCTGTGCCCAGTTCTGGGCTCCTCAGTCCAAGAGAGACTTGGATCTCCTGGAGCGGGTCCAGTGGAGGGCAACAAAGATGATTAAGGGTCTGGAGCATCTCTCTCACGGGGAAAGGCTGAGGGAGCTGGGCCTGTTCAGCTTTGAGAAGAAACGGCTGAGAGGGGACCTTATCAGTGTGTGTCAGTATCTGACAGGAGGGTGCCAAGAAGAAGGATCCAGGCTCTGCTCAGTGGTGCCCAGAAATAGGACAAGAGGCAACAGGCAGAAACTGATGCACAGAAAGTTCCACCTGAACACAAGGAAGAACTTCACTATGCCGGTGACCGAGCACTGGAACTCCACTGGCTGTGGAGTCTCCCACACTGAGATATTCAAGAACGGTCTGAATGCAATCCTGTGCAAGGTGCTCTAGGATGACGCTGCTTGAGCAGGGAGGTTGGACCAGATGACTCAACTGTGGTGTCTTCCAACCTTACCCATTCTGTGATTCTGTGGTTCTGTGAATTCCACTCAGTAGGAAATTCTTGGAAGAAGAGGTGATATTTCAAGCTTATTTCTCCGTGTTTTAGATCCAGATTTGGATTGTCTGCTCTCTAAACTCAGATTTTAAGTTTATTGGATTTAAGTCATTAAACATAGAACCTCGCTGAGAAATTCAGAAGTGGGCTGATTTGGTACAAGTCTGAATAGTAACACAAGGTCTGGATCTTGGCTAACACCTGGCATTTTTAATCTGGCCAGTTTCTGTTTCCAAACCTATAAAGTTCCCAAGCAATGGACTATCACTGCTGCTTTGGGGTTTGTTCCATTGTCGTGATTTCATTCCCATTAAGTAATGGTGTCTGACCTTTCCAAACTTGCCAAGCATTTGCAGTTAAGAGGCAAGACTCTTCCTTGCGTTTTTCTGGCACTATGACTGGAAATGCTTAAACATCCATCATACCCCCAGTGGAAGTGGTAAAGTTATCTGTTGATTCATCCACCTACCCTCCTTTCTTTGGGGGACTTTTTTTTTATATAAGCTATAATGGAGCAAATACGATAACCAAGAAGAGTAAATTTACTGATTTTTTTCCCTCTTTTGGGACCAGTAATCTCCCACAGGAGGAGATACATGTTTGACTTCAGTAAACTTACTCTTTTGTCAGTCTACCTCTAGTTTCTGAAGTACAATTTCATTGTATTTTGGTCTTTTCTGTTCCAGTAGTGCATTTGCTTCCATTTTTCCTTCCATTGCTTTAATGATTCTTCCTGAAGTGTCTGTTGATGTGACATTTACTCAGTTACCTTTTTCACTGTTCTAGATGTAGCCATTTTAGATGCTTCTAATTAAAGACACAGGCAAGCAGCAAAAGATACTAACAATAACAGCACTGTTATCTTGTCATCACTGGTCTGTTTCTACACCTCCCTCTTACTCAGGCAGTTCTTACTGGCCTTTTTCTCAGCTTTTCCATTGTTACCTGGTCAAGCAGATACACTGTGTGATGTTCCTGAGGAGTTAATTGGCATTTTCTGAAAATTCCCCATTTCCCTTAGCTACTATAGTGTGAAGTTTTGCTTGTCAGCCATCTCTCCTGTTAAATGAAAAGATGGCCTTCTGGGAGAGTCTGTGGATTTCAGCAGCTGCATAATCACATTTTCGGGGGGAAAAAAAAAAAAGAAAAAAAAAGATTTTATCTCTGAGGTGCCTAGAACCAAACTCACAGTGAATTAACCTGGACTGTAAACTGATACAATCTATGGAACAAATAATACTAGGGACAAATACTGACTATGCATATCAGTTCACTGACTAATTTAATAGAAATTAGCCAAGTTAGGTTGGAACCTACTATTTGAAGTGCTTGGTACTCTGTCAAAGCAAGAATGTTATTCAAAATCTGTGGCATATCCTTGGTTTTCTGTATAGTTTTCTTTGTATTATCTTAAGTACTGAGCTTGAGAAGGTCATGTCTTTATCCTCCAAATAGCAAAGGAGATGCACACCCTCTGGTCTGTCACTTGTTAGTTTCCTAGAATCGTAAAAAATGATTCAGGGTAAGACCTCACAGTAACTTAGTGTGTTGTACTCAAAACAGGGTGATGAAGAGTGAATCAGTCCCTTGCTCTTTGAAATCGGTCGTCAAGCACTGCCCATAACCTACCCAGATAACCATGTTTGTCTGGTTATTACCATGGCAGTAGATCTGAGATGCCTAGATCTCAATTTTGACATGACACAGAGAGGAAGAATGCTTTGATTACTGCTGGCAACTATGTGTAAACTGAATCAACACCCTTTTGCAATAGCAAATTTGTATTTATGAAAGTATTGATCTCTTAAGTTCTACTGTGCCATCCTAGGACGCAGGCAGGGATTTGCTATCAAATTAATGCCTGTTGCTGAGAATGGCAGCCCTCAGCTGCCCTTCTCCCAGTGTCTGCTTTCACACACTCGGTACAATCTGCTACAAATGCAAACATGTTCCTTTGTGCCTGAGAGTTAATGGAAGCACACTCAGCAACATACAAAACACATTTAGACTCATAAAACATAAATAATACCATTTGGTGGTGACATACTGTATTAATGGGTAGATCAGTTATATTTCCATGCCATTATCTCAAGTCCCTGCCTGAAATGCATTGGCTAAAGGCAACTGATGGAATCCATTTTGTTTTAAAACCTCCTCAAAATCTCAAAAGACTTTCTTGTAATCTCTGAAAGTTTGCTCTCACTGAAATGAGAGGACATCTTTGTCTACCCAGGAATATCCCTCCTGCTTCCTCTTCAGAACCAGACACAGAGAACAGTTTGCACCATCTGTATTAGGGTTGGACATTACAGAAAAAAGAACTCAGCAGCACTTCCAGCTGACCTTTGACTCTTCTAAAGAGGGAAAGATGGTCTTTTCTGGACCCTACTGGATCAACCCTACCAAGTAAATATGGGGTAATTAAAACCTTTTACAGGTTTTAACTTAGAATGGGCACTGCATTTCCAAGTTGATTCAAGCCAGTGGCACAAGGTGAGGCACTAATTTCTTTAGTTGAATAAAACAGGCCATAGTTTGCCCTTTAGTTAAGTGCATTTGACTGTAAAACTAGACCAATCCAAAGAAGGATACATCCATAAAGTTACATGTGCCCTTTGAGCACTGTGCGCTTCTGAGTAATTTTAATAATAGTTCCCAATTAGTGAATTATTTGCTGAATGTAAATTTCTCCTTCCCCTAGAAAATGCTTCTGTTCATGTGGGTCATCAGGTAATTCATATTACAATGTCAGTATCTATTCATGTGGCTAGATTTGTGGTCTGGTCACTGTCTTTGGTGCCTGTGGCATCTGTCTTACTGAAACTCAGCCCAAGTCTCCTGGTCTTGTTTTTTATTATGTAAAAACTATATGGGAGTTTTCCGTGTATCTGCATGTTACTTTGGAATTGGATCCTAAAATACAACCACTGGAACTGGGAATTCAGCATTCTCTTACTCTCACTCACTGGAGTGCCTCTGTTCATGCACCTGCATGACTATCCTTCTTCCTTCTTCCTATGAGTTTTTCCCGCCAGATGGCAGTACAACAACACTTATAGAAATAGGGAGTGCAGAAAAGCTTTGGGCCTTGGATCTCAGCAGTGGTGAAAATGCATCATTTATGGTAACTGCTTACTTAAACTACCATGTGCCTTGTTTAAACTGACTACATCTGTGCAAGTTCTCCCTACAAAGCCCCAGCTGTGAGATTTTAGTAATGTGTATGTCCAATAATGTGTATTCTTGGTTTTCCAGAAACAAACATTTTAGTTGCTCATTTGTTGTAATATTACCTTTATACAGCAGGCAAGAATTTTTAACAATAAAGATGAAATGTTCTCTAATTTGTGAAAGCAGTGCATGTAAAACAGCACTCATAGTTCAGGAAAAGCTAGAACCTAATCTCCAAGAAGAAAGAGAAAATGTAGTAATTAAGAGACTAGACCCGTATCAATGACCACAGTGGTTCACTTCTGGCTCTGTCTGGCAAGCCTTTGTGGTACATATCCAGCTGTCAACTCAGTGCAGTAGGATCTGAGACACCTTGAAAACAGTCTTGTTCTGTTTCTGATGCTTTGATCTTTTGTGCTTAATTGATGCTGACAAGTGCTGGAGAATATCTTAGTGCACTGACCTCTTTTTCCCATTTAATTTTCTCCTTTTAGTTTGAAACTGGCCCTGTATAGGATATAAATAGTGAGGCTATTTACATACCGTGTTCTGCTCCAGAGGATCACCAGGCAATTTTCAACTTCATACGCTTGGCGTTACTAAAAAAAAGCTACTTCTGGCGTAGATGTTAGGGCTGCTTTGGCTGTGGTTATAAACAAAAATCTGGACTCTGTGAAAAAGTTCCAGGGGGATTTTTTTATGTTTCAGGAAAGAAGGCAAAACCTTTCTTCTAAAGCTTTTTTTTTTTTTTTTTTTTTTTTTTTTTTTTTTTTTTTTCTTTCCCCAGAAATGGTTCTTGCTGCAAAGCATATTGTATAGTACTGCCTACAGCTGCCTTAGAAGGATGAAAGGTTGGGGCAGCGCTGGGAGCATTTGACACTGGGTCTGGGAGTCTAATTATGCCAAGTCTGATGATGAGACTCTTAAATCATCCCTTCTAGCATTTTAATTAAAGCAATCAGGCATAAGACTGGCAGCAGAACCACTTATGGAGAGCATTTCCATCTAAGGCTGAAAATTAAAGGAAAAAAGATGGTGCTGAGCATGAGTAAACCAACCTTTACTTGCTTGAGCTCTTGGGATTGTGAGGAGGTGGGTTGAGTGAGAAGTGATATTAAAGTGAGGATTCCTAAGAAGTGGAAGTGTTAAAGCCTAAGAGTAATCTGCAAAAATGAGAGGTTGTCCTGGTTTTACTTCTTTCTTCTCATTTAATGAAATCATACTAACCATTTTTTGTAGCAGCAGCAGCAAAGTGCCCAAACCCAAAGTTCTGTCGTGCATTTTTTGTTAGTTATCCTACTGCCATGGAAAGGTGGATTTAAATGCATGAGGTGCATGCCTTAAAAACAAGAAAACCCAACTCTTTTTAGGGTGGAGTACCCTAGACTGTGTTTATACCCTGCCATGGTATGTATGTTTGTACTGGTCCTGGCTGGGATGAAGTTATGTACTTGAATTCTCACAAGGAGATTGTGCTTTGTGGCTAAAACAGTGTTGGGGACACTGGTGTTTTGACTACTGCTGCATGTTGCTTGCACAGTGTCAAGGTTTCCCCCTGGGGATAGTCTAGTGGGCAAGAGACTGAGTGGGGACATAGCTGGGACAGTGACCTGAATTAACCAAAGGGATATTCCATACCGTATGATGTGCTCAACAGTAAAAGTTAAGGGAAAAGTAGCATATTTCTTTCCAAGCAGCTGTTGCATGTGGGGATGCACTGTTTCCCAGAAAGTGGCTCAACATCTGCCCGTTTGGCAACAGTAAGGTGTGAATACCTTCTTTTTGCTTTGCTTACACAGCTTTTGGTCTTCTTTTTGAATTGGCAGTATCTCTATCTATAAGCTATTTTCCTTTCTTTGATCTTTTAAAATTATTGTCTCACAATAGAGCTGAATGAGCCAAGGAAGGATGGGTGTTTGGTTGCTGGCTAGGGTCAGCACCCCATGCTATTGTATCCTTCTCAGGATTTTAGTCCAGGATTTGTTTGGAATTGTAATCATGCTGCCTTTTTCCTTCATTTTGCCTAGCCTTTCCTGCTGCCCTTCACTCTCACTTAGGCCTGCCTGCAAAACAGGATCAATTGAAGCTGATGAAATAAAAGAAAAAGGTCCATAGGGACAGGATGGTACAAAGACAAATACTCAACTGTTCAAAGCGAGAAGGTGTGGTGACACTCACTAATGCCTTCCAAAGATTCCTAAGTATGAGCTATGTATTCTTAAACAGATAGGTTTTGAAAAACACCTGACTAGAAAGCATCAGGATATAGAGCTTTTTTGTGGATACTCTTATTTCTGTAGCAGGCTCTGCTGAAAATCTGGGTCTGAGCAATAGGGGGAAAAATGGATCTGAATTCAGACTTTACAGCTTATATTATTAAAAATTCCCCCAACAGAATTTGGATTAAAAGATGCCAGTGAAATTAGAGTAGGTTGCAGAAGTTTTTTAATTGTCTCCATTTCATAAAACTTGATTGAATTTGGTTTAAATTTTTGGACCAAATCAAACCCAAAGCCATTACTAGCTGCTTTGAGAATTTAAGAAGAGGATTCAGATTCTCTTAAAGGAATTGAATACTGAGAGGAAAAAGATTATGAAAGATTTGAGGTTTTGATTTCTCATCTTAGTTCCAGACATCTAATGTAACTGCTGCAAAGTCGTCTCCTGCACTACTTGGATAAGAAACCTGTCTTTAGAAATTTGACTTTTGAAATGTCCATCTTTCCACAGGAGTCCATAATTGGCCAGAAAAAATAATAAAGGAAAGTAGGTAAGATAGGAGAGCAAAAGGACAGAAGTTGATACTATTGAAAATATTAGGCTCTAAGATCTGCTACTAAAATAGCTGAGCCTTGCTCAGCTGCATACTTGAACATTCCAAGGTTATTAGGGGCATTGGCACAGTGAAATTTCTTCTGGGGAATGATGTTTGGACTTCTAGTTTTACTAATTTCACATGATGTTTCATTTCAACAAATAGAAGAAATTGTCAAACCACCAAAAATGAATACATTTCTTTTTTATTACTATTTTTATTCTCACTGTAATGAGGTTAATAATACACTGGCATGTGGTTCTTGCATCATTTTGGCAACTGAAAAGTGGAACAGCATGCCTTGCAATTTTCCTTCCTTTGCTCTTCCCTTTGTTCTCTAACAGGGACTATTTTGAATGTCTTCAGTTCATTAATAGCTGAGTATCTTAGGATTACAGTAGTGAAACTAGATGTTTTTCCCTTCTTGATATTCACAGAATCACTTCTTTCCATCCTTATTCTCCAATATGGAGATCATCACTGGTCTGGGAAGGTCATGCAGAAAGTGCTCTCAAGGCTCAAAAGAGTAAGCAGCACTAAGTTTTCATAGTATGGATTGGGTTGGAAGTGACCTTAAAGATCATGTGGTTTGAAGCCGCTTCTACAGGCAGAGGACCTTCCTCTAGACCAGGCAACCCAGAGCCCCATCCAGCCTAGCCTTGAATATCTCCATATAGTAACCCTTTTGGCACCAACACAGGTAAGCCCTCTTTGTGGTATCTTGTTCCTGTCAGCATGCAGCCTTCTGCCTGCCCAAAATATTACTAATCTCAAGGAGAACAGAATAGGGGTTGTAGAAAAACTTTGTATTTCTCAGTCCTTATAACTGCGTCCTGTACATAGAACAGATTCTTTTTAATTAAAAGAAATTTGCCTTGATAGCAGGATTTGTGAAGCTACATTTCTCTTCAAAACTCAGGCAAAGAGTTGATGTGAATTTTGTAGTTTCAGGATTAAGCAGTCTCAGATTGCCCAAGCAAAACACGTTCCAAATCAAAATTGCTTTGTTCTCTCAGCAAAGCAGAGTGAAATCACTACCTTTGCATGATAAACAAACTGCAGTTCTTTGGAAACTGGTTCCAGGCCTGTGGCCCTCTTGATGAATGTGATCAGTCTTGAGTTTGAATAAAAGAACTCAAGACATCAGTAAATTCTATGTAACTTAGTGTTTCAGAATATATTACATGTGGCATCCGTGAAGCAAGACAGATAATTACTTCCAAGGAGCTATCTGAAGCAAATCTGCCAGCGCTTGTAAATTATAACAGGTATTGCCCAGTCAACTGTGAATAAAGCTTTAGGTAAAATCCATCTTGGCTGTTAGGCCTGAAACCTGATTAATCCACAAAGCTAATCAGGATTTGGTAATGTTTAAGCTGTGGGATCAAGAAAAGTGTCAGCTCCTCTGGTGGAAGTTCATTGGCTGTAAAACGTCACAAAAATTGTCCACCTCAGGCAATACTGAATTCTTAAAATGTGTTACGATTAGTGTGGAATGCCAGAATAATGAGAGGTTTGTACAGGTGTTTTCCCACTTGCCAGGTTAGTTTTAATTGCCATATGTAGAAGCGAACTTATATTAAAAGGAAAAAGCAACAAGCCAAATTCAGAGGTGACATAAATAGCATGTAATTTACACACAGCTACAGCAGTGTACATGCACAGCAGTCTTATGTGGGCTGTGTGCTGGGGGGCACAATGGCCAGTCTGTAGGCTGGGGATTGTGTCAATAGCTTCTGCAGCCCAGTCTTGCCTTATTCAGAGTTTGAAATAATCCAGTCTGCAGAAATATACCTGAGTAGTGCATTTTCACTGGCAATTTGTCTTTAGCTCTGAATTCTCTCTTTCTACCCTCCTCCTTTCAGCTGAATTTTTGCCACTTGTACAGTGAAGTACAGGAGCTGAAGGACAGTGCTGGAATTCCTTCATGATGGCTATGGTCTAGCTGCATCTAGAGACCTGTTTCATGGAAGGGACCTCTTTTTTTAATCTCTGCTGACTAGCCTTTGTGATGGAGTATTCTTTCTCCCTTTAAAAGATAGGCCTTCAATTTTTAGCTTTCACTTCAAAGCCTAATTTTCCAGAGTAGTGAAAATAAGGCAAATGAAAGGGAAATCTTCCCTTGTGGGATAACGGGCAAACACATCAATATGAACAAGAGCTTATTTATATTGAGGATGGCAGAGCACTGGCTCAGGCTGATCAAGGAGGTTGTGGAGTCTCCCTGTCTGGAGACATTTAAAATCCACCTGGAAGAGTTCCTGTATAACCTGTTCTAGGTGACCCTACCTTGGCAGGTTGGACTAGGTGATCTCCAGAGGTCCCTTCCAATCCCTTCCGTGTCTGTGATTTCTGCTGTGTTGTTTAGAGGGTCCTATATTCCCAGCTTGGTGGGAGTTGAAACCTTTCCCAGTGTCTTTTAGAAAGAGCTCTCACTTCTTTACAAGGTGATTAGCAAACAGTTTTGCTCCTAAATAAGGAGGCCCAGAAAAACCTTTATGCTAGCAAATGAATGCTGTCTGCCAAAACAGAAATAACTCCTGTGTGCTTGAAAGCCACAAGGAAAAGGCGACACATCTTTCACTGCCACTTCCCTGACAAGTTTAAATATATGCAAACCTGCAATTAGTGATGTAATGTCAAAGCTCTACTCTATTTGTGAGCAGTTATTAGTTAATAACCACATAAAACAGTCCTGCATGGGAACATAAAGCATGCCAAATAATGTTGCCAACTATCAAAGCTGTAATAGATAACTTCCTACCCTAAATTGTGTGTCCTGTTGAAAACACATCATTAAATTGCACAGTTTTATTCAACAGGCAGTGTGATTGTTTATACCCTACTGTCCAGTGTTGTACTGTCACTTACAAATGTTGAAAACTCTGGTAGCACATCATCAGAACAAAATATTTCTCTGATACTTTCCAGAGTTTTTGATGTTTTTATTTTCCCCAGTTTAAATGTTGACATAAGTAGAATCAGGTCTCAACAGCAGCTCCCTAAGATCCTAGTACATCATCTTTCTTGTAGTGAAACAGTGAAATAATAGTTCAGTGATTCCCTTGCTATTCCTGTAGACTTAATACAACCACAGGACAGTGGTATACAACCACAGATGATTTTATATCACGTATGCAAAAGCTGATCTTATCTGACCATTTTGCTGGAAACCTTTACTCTTAGTGAGAAGAGATGAAAATAGCAGCTTGAATGGTCAAAATTGAGTCAGCAGAAGTTGAATGATTTTTAATATTGACATATTTGGCCTTGAAATATTTAGAAGCCCCAAAATATCTTGAAAGTTGCTTTCCTGAGCTGGGCCAGATTGAGTACTGGCCTTGAGTATATTCTAGATGCCGGCAGCAGGGACCTGAGTGGGAAAGAATGGAGGAAGGATTCACTGAGGATCTATTTCCTATATTAATTAATGATGCTCCACTTTTTCAACCATAAGCGGGGACGAGCACTGAGCGTGTGTATGTGCAGTGTGTCCTAAAATTTATGTTGGGTAATCTTTCTGTAGCTGACACTGGTGTCTCTTGGTGACCCCTTGGTTTTGTATTTCCTCACCTAAAGCTATTTAAGCAGAAAATTACCTGTAAAACAGCAGCTTGCTCCTTGCTCCAGGCACAAGAGGGAATGGAGAAGGAAACAGGTTGATACTGGGTCAAAACTGATAGCTGGCAAGCAACTGTAAAATTCACCTTTCCTATGTCCTCCCTCTTTGCCTGTTTTAAATCATTGGCTCTTGGGTTCTCACAGGATCTATTAATATCTGGTTATAAGCAATGCCAAAGAAGAATTAGCAAATGTGTTGCTGAGGAAAAATGAGATGAAGAGCTCAGCAGGAGTATCAGCAGGAGAAAGGGTATCACAGCCAGTTTTTGTGAGATCTGCTGAGATTTGAGGGTGGACAGAAGAAGGAGGATGAAATTTTAGGAATAGGAGAACACTTTCCACAAGCTCTAAGCAGGTGTTAGTGCCAGAGACATGAGCAGAATGCCAAGAAGCTCAACAAATATGTGCTGGCAACTTGTGCCAAAGATTAAAAAACTCATCATAAAGAAAATTATCCCACTTCTTCAGCAACAAAAGGAGATTTTATCCTCTTCCCCTGACTACTTTAAGAATGGCAGGTATGGGTGCTATTTCATAAAATAAATAAGAGAGAAGCCCTTTATGCTCACATAATTTGAAAAGCTGAATTATTTCTAGCAGGAAAACCACATTTGGATCGTCCCCAGCAGGTACTGTTGCCTGGGTTTGTTCCTTCATGAGGTGCGGGACACTGCACTTGCTTTTGCTGAGCGTCATGAGTTGTCAGCCCATCCTTGATTAACCCACCAGCCTGTCAACCTGCCTCCTCCTCCAGCAAGTGGTGTGGCTGATCACACACACCCAGCACTGCATCAGGGAAGCAGTGCCCACATCTATCTTTGCAAAATCTTATCACTAAACTTACCTTGTTTCCTCCAGCCTTTATTAAAATAGTAGTTAATCCTACCCCCAGTGAGAAAATCTTGTGATCAGGATGATGGTTAAACAGTAGAGAATATAAATCTTTTTTTTTGGCTGAGGAGAGGAACAGGATTGGGAATTCTGGGATATAGGTATTACCAGAGGTATTTCTTAACTGGTGGAGCAGTAAGTCCATATCCATAGCCCTCCCCCCTATATCCATATGCAGAAAAGCACTCTGTAGTTTGTCTCTTGACTTTGCTTTAGTTTCAAGGACTGGCTGCCTGGATTCAAATGTGCACCTGAGCAGGCCCCAGAGATACACCAGCTACCTGCAGGGATCCCTGGCACAGGAGTGCTGCCAGAGCTGCTGCCCCTGCTGCCAGCAGCACTTCACATCAGCACAGGGCACCGCAGCTTCCTGGCTGTCAGGGCTACAGTGCCAGCTTTGCTTGTTTTGCATTTCAGCCAATTTTGATATGCACTTCTTTCTAACATCCATTTAGCCTGACTACTACTCTGCTCACATGAGTGAGTTAATTTACTCACATCTGCAGTGGGGAAGGAATGCAATTTAAAACAGGAGCATTTTGAGTTGTGACTATGTGTATATGGTACAAGTAGTACTACAATTACCTAATAGGACAAGGCAATGACAGAGGGCTAAGGTGATCAAATTTTGTCAGAAAAAAGGTAGATGGTGGAAATATACACTTTATAATTTGTCTCATAACAACAATTTCAGAGTTCTTTATGAAATCTGAGTAGAAGTAAAGCTTATCTTCTCTGTAAGCAGAATTTCTGAGCTTCTTACACAGTAATGCTCAATGAGTACTGAATAATTTCTTTCAATTCAGGGGTTCATTCTTTTACTTTGTGCTAGTGTGTGTATCACAGGCTTGTGAATATCTTGGGAAGTGAAAAAGCATAAAGTTTTAGGAAACCTTCAGTTTGATCCCACATCGAATAAAGATCTTCCTACATCATTTGCAATATCAGGACAATAAACTTTTTTTTTGCATGTGAAAGTTATCAGGAGAGGTAACTGTGAACTTATTCGTATTGATTAGTACCTACAGTATGAAAAAAAATTACACATTTGAGCAGTATGGGCTTTTTTAAACTCACACTTTAAATAATTAGAGCTCTACTAAAGCAAGTAGAGAATATTTTATTTTAGCCTTCAGACTAATAATTGCTCTTTCAAGGAATTTGGCATACTTTTCTGAATATAAATACTTTTCTCTTTCAATCACCTAAATCAATCAATTTTAAGGAGCAGATGCATTAATTTTTGTGTGGTTTTGCCTGAATTTCACAATGCTTTCCTGCTTTTCAGACATGTCCTTCTCTGCACATTGTCTGCTTCATTATTAGGTTTTTGAAGACCTTGTAACCTTGAGGCAAAGTCATCCTATGCCTAACAAGTAGAGCTGTCTCGTCTTGAAAAATGTAAATACAGAGGAAACAAAAAAACAAGAAAGTGCTGGTGCCCCATTTTCCTCCCCCTTTTCCTCTCATGGATCTCAAGGCCTACAGATAGTTCTGGGTACAATTCACACAGTAATTTATCATAAAACAAGATGTAGGGATCTCTCCTACCTTTACTAGGAGAAATAATTGCTGGTAGCTGAATGGGCATTTTATGTTAAAGTTTATCTACAGCAGGTTTCTCCTCTGATAATTTCCTTTATGTGTTTGCACTGTTCTTCTGTCAAGTCTCTACATGTCAGTACAAGCTGAAAGGATGGAGTAAAATTAATGGTTGCTGGGATTATATTTTCCTCATTGTCAGTACTGATGTCCTGTGGAGACAAGCAACCCATCTTAGTTTGGTGTTTCTTACCTGTCAGGAACACAACTAGATCTGATGTTGCCTTGAAGGATTTGATCTGTGGCCCTTCCCTAGTGGTGACAGGAGATCGGTTAATACATGCCTGCCAATTAGGAGAAAAAGGTGCTCACAGGCATTGTTCTTTCCTACTTTGCTTGAGAGGTGGTGTAAGGAAGGATTAAAAATCAAAGAAGTTACTCCTGATGAACTGTAAGGTAGCGTTGTTTCTCTCTTGACTTTCTGTGCTTGAGCTGCCATACAAGATGTATTGTGAGATCTGTATATGTAAGAGATACTGCCCTAATGGCTTTCTCCAGTTAGGAGGCATGTAACATAATGTGGTTATATTTATGACTAAATGTCCTCAGCTAACTTCTGGGCCTTCCTTGTCTTTTAAATTGAAAACTTTTGCTTCCAACAATATCCAGAAACAAAGAATGCATGAGAGATCATACAAAAGCCTGCTTGTTTGTTGTAGACCCACTGTAATGTCGGGCTCTTGTTTCTTGACTTGGAGTGAATGCATGGAGAGACAGAAACTGCAATTTGCAGTCAAGCAGAGAGTAAGGTGTTGAACTGCTCAATCCCAAAACCCAACAGTGCTATGCTGGCATGAAGTGGGGATCAACACGAAAGCCCCATATGAGCTGCAACAAAGTCAGGCCACTTCTCTACTCAATGCCATCTTTTCCACAATAGTCCTTAGTTCCCAAGTGGTTTTTCAGCTCCTACTCAGATTTGTGATTTTGTTCCAAACCTCACTCTGGCCTTCCTGTGCTCTATTTGATTTGCAGTCTGGTCTCTGTGTCTTTACTTTGTCCTTTTGGACTGATCCATGCAGATTAGATGGAATAGACTGGGACTTAGTATTCGTATTATTCTAGTGTTCTGAAATGGTGCCTTCCTGGCTTTGTCTGTTTCCTGTCCATAGGTCTATAGTCCTGTCCCCCAGAAACTTGGTTTTTCTAGAGCTGATAACAGAGTTGAAGTTTTCTAATAATAAATAACCATACCAGTCTGTAAAACTTGTCAGGCCTTGATTTGGTTTATATTGTTTTTGTAGCTTAACTTTAGCTGTGTATGTAAAATCACTTAAACTGTATCTAATTCTGAAATCAGATGACTACTGACTGCTCCGTCCCAACTCTAATAGCATAACTTTTTAGTCATAAGGTGGCTTTTGCCTACTCTGTTGTTTTGAGGTTGTTTTTTAGCTATATTGTTATCTGATCTACTTTAGGTTTCACTTCACTTTTATGTCACTTATTTACTTGTTTGGTTCTTTCCCAGAAATACATGCCCCATTTTATTGTATCATACCTTGTATAGACAAGGAATTGTGGCTAATGCTAAAAACCATTAGGAGAGGAAAAAATGTAACCTATTTACAAAGTGGAGTATAACCATGCAAAAGTACTCATAGAATGGATACAAGACCTGGGAAGAAAAAACTCACCATCAACATCATTCCTCTGGCTGACAATTTACTGCACCAATAGGATGAGAACTTGAAATTGGAATACTTCATTTTAGGCATTTGTTACATTAGTAATAATCCCCAATAGGAATGGGATAATTTGAATTGAAGAAGTATTTCTGATTTTTACAGAAATTTTTTTAATTTGCTAGACCAATAATTGAACTAATGATATGTTTTTTTCTTTGATTTTCACACAGTTTATGTCCTTTTGGTTGACCACAAAAAATTTTGTATGTAAAAGCTCTCACTTGTCTATTGGAGTTTTACTCTGATTTACCTGGAATCCAACTTGATCTTAATGCTGTAAGCAGAATATAAGTATCCTTGAGCAGAGCCAGCATTAAGTGTGAATAAACTGGTGGTTATTTGGAGCAAGACTGTGAGTGGTGGTAAAAGCATGGTGGTAACCAAGCAAGGAAGCTCAGTCTCCTAATGTTGGCCATGGATATTAACTAAACAGATGGAGGAACACAGGAACCACTCTGTAAGTGGTCCTAAGTGACAGGAATGAATATGTACTGCCTAGTCCCTGAAATAAATGACAACAGCTATGCTGCCTGCATCTTGGTTTGTTCAAGCATCTGACCCCATCTCTGTTGGGAAGAGAGACCATGCAAATATTGGGCCCAGCAGGAAAAATGGTGATGCTGTAAGAGGGATGCCTGAAGACTTTCCATACTCCCTGACTTCTACTACTTCCTGCTTGGCAGCTCTGCATTTTCTGTGTGTCACAAAGCAGGTGTTTTGAGGGTTAGCAGGAACACATTGGGGGCAGAAGCAGATGGCATACTGCTAGGAGTAGGGAACTTGACATTTGTCTTTGGGAAAGAAGCAGTAATTTTGCTGCAGAGCATCCTTATTGCTGTGCATATAGAATACAGCGAAACATTGCATTGGAATGGAGTAGAGACCTTGAAGGAGAATATAGCTAACATTATCCTATCCAGCATATTTCCATGGAGAATAAGAGAACCCTATTAAAAAATGAAAAATATAAGTAACTCTTAGTTTCTCATATTCTGTCTCCCTTTTTAGACAGAATTGGAACACAACCAAAACATCTGACAAATGCCTACTTCCCACATCAGTGGCCTCAGTAATGTTGCACGTGAGAGTAAGAATACAAAGTCCTTAGAAACAAACTGTTACTGGAATCCCTACTAGAGGTTAGAAGAGTCTGTAATTCAAACACTTCAGAAGTCTAAAGCTGGTACATGGAATCTTCTGACTTACATCAAGTCTTCTGTCTCATAAATTGAAAAAGCTGCTTTTTGCTCAAAGGGATTGAGCAGTTTCCTTCACCTCCTTCTTTGACTAGCTATGTGCTGTTGCTGTAGCAGCTTACCAGGTAGTGCACTCTTCAAAAAAAGTGGCTTCACTAAAGTTCTCACTGAAGAAAATTTCTATTGTGGAAGAAGATGGTAAGATTTATGAAACTATACCTGAAAAACTTAATCAGAATCCTGATGGTCACTGCAAGTATAATTATTTTAGCCCTTTAGATCCAGGGCCAAAACCACATTTTGTGGGGTTTTTTTCTTCTTTTTTTTTTTTTTTTTTTTTTTCTTTTTTTTTTCTTTTTTCCTTTTTTCAACTGAGCTCTCTAGCACATGGCTGCAAGAAGGCTTTATTAAAGGAAGGATATCATAGCACAGCCTTTGAGCTTGTATGCCAAGAGGTCTCTCTGTGTACACTCTCTTAAAGTCACATAAAGGAACTAGAGCTGTATTTGGTTAGATCATATTTCTGATGGGTATTTTTAACAAGCCTATTTCATCACCCACATCACAAAACAGCTGGGAACCTAAGATGAGGTTCAGTGTCTTTTCATTAATGCCTTCTTCCTCTGCAAGATCTTGGAACTAACTGTGACTAAAATGAATCTGCCCTCCGGCAAGGAATGCTGGACACAGAGCCATTCATTCTCACTTAATTCCTTGTGGGAAGGTTGAGATTTAACTAACTTGCTGCTAGAAAAGGATAAATTTGCTGAGATTGTGAAACAGTGATTGGTTGACCCTGAGCTGTGCCAAGTGGCTGGGTCATGGGCCAGCTCACCACCATGCCACTGTGGTTCAATTAGCAGTAATGAAAGAGCCATAAAAAAACAAAATTCTGCTCTGGTTGTCATGGTGGAATGTAGGGTGAGGTAACACAGCCCATTGTGACATCATATCTGAAATGTATTTACTAAGTGGCATTTTCTATTGAAACATGTTTTGATGCTTGCTCATTCACTCTCTAACTATGACATACCAGTCAGGGTTACAGCCACAATCTGTGCCTGGTGTTATGGGGGTGGGGGAAAGGAATACTTGTTCCAGCTGGCCAAGAATCTGAGTTCTCACTGGGACACAGCTGAAGGATTAAGGCTGGCAGAGATCTCAGCTGCAGAAAGCTGGCCCATCTTGTGACAGAAAAATGCTGGAGAAAGATCAGATGAGACAAACACAATCAGAAAGTTGGATAATTAATGATGAAAAATGTGGGGAGCTGTCATTCTGAAGATTCTCATAAAAGTGGGCGATGAGATCCACTATTTTGTCCTATTGAAATAAGAAATTTTGTTTTTCCTGGAGCTTGTGACCTAGCCTGAATTTCACACCTTTGAAGTTTAGTGTGACTGAATTCTGAGAACCTGAGCAGCTGAAGAGTACATTGCATCTTTATGATTGCACATGAACAGCACAAAAAATAGAACTAGCTGAGCAGAATATATAGGGAATCAGGCTTATCAGAAGTGCTTGCAAAGAATAAAGGTCTTCTGTACAGTGCTTGAATTGAAGGGCTGAGTGTCCAGTTGTGTTTGTGGTACAACAGAGTTCAGAGTCTAAGGCACATGGATGTGAAACTAGAAGTGGCAGTCAGCTGTCCTGCCAACAGTGCTGTCATAAGCAAGTAACTTCTCTCTGTTCTAGAACTCAGTTTTCCACATTTGTGTATTCCAAATCTGTTTCATGACAATTGTTGAAGGGTTGAACCTTTTTATTTCCTTTGATATCCTGTGGGATGCAAGATACTAATGGTGCTTCCAGTTCTAAATTTTTTCATTCACAATTTTAGTAGACTGGTAACAACTGAGAGAATAATTTTGCTTTGTTTCACCTGGAGATTTGGTCTGTACTGTTTTACTTTTCTAACATAGTGTCTCAAAGTGTTCTACAGTTAAAAAAATACTATCCTTTTTTTTCAGGGGAGCAAAACAAGGCATTGAGAAAGGAGTTATTGGCAAGGCACATGCAACCATTTTATAGCAGGCCTTGGAGCAGCTCCCTCCTGCACAAGCACTTCTAATGCTTTCTGAATTATGTAATATACTAATGGACAGGAGAAAATTTCTGAATCAAATGCTGCTTACTTTGGGCAAAGTTTGGCTTTGGATAAGAGTCCTGGTCTGACAGTCTTACCAGATAGAATGTGTTTTTGAAACAACCAAAACATTTTCTGCTAAGCCTGTCACGTCCAATTGTAATCTTGTCAGACCTTGTGTCATGACTGGTAGAAGAGTCAGAATCTCATCTTGTTATCGAGGACTCTCTTTAAAATATTGCTGCACAGATATTCCTTCCCAGATATAGTTTGCAGTATAGCTGAGGATTTGAAGAGGAAAGAAGGATGCAACTTGCATCAGTCATGAGGTATATTCCAGGTTTCTGGTGGTACTGGGGAAAAGCTAATTTACACAGCTGCTCCTGCAGGTAAACAAATCTCTCACTTTAGTACACAAATCACAACCTGCCCATCTCTTTATTTTCTAAGTAGGACCTATATATTAAAATATGTCATTAAGCAACTTTCATAAGGAGTTTTATGAATTTTGTAATGGGACCTACCTTGACTCTACTGAAATAAGGCTTGGCACCCACTGCTCTAATGACTGTTGATTGTGCACCATGTTTGGTGGATCCTGAGTTGCAAAAATTCTTCCCTTATGTCCCCTGGTACTCTGATTTCAAGTATAGCCCATCAGTCTCAACACAGAGTGAGTGATGCTGGTACATGACAGCTTGGGCTCAAGGACACAGTTCCTGGAGACTGGAAGTGGAGAGTAGCTGAAATGTCTTTGTGGAGTCAAGTCAGGTTAAAGCAAGGAAGTGCAGGTGACCTTTGGCTGGTGCATAGGAAAGCATCAGGAGGACATCTGTGTGTTCCAAATCCTAGAGCTAGCCTAAGGCGGGATTAATCTTAGCAGGCTTCATTAGTTCGAGCTCTGGACAGTTGTTCAGTGCCATTAGGGAAAACCAAGATGATACTAAAAACAGTCTGAACATGTTTGTGGTGCTGTGCCTTAATTTATTATCCATCTGGACCTGAACTTTGTGTCTATGACACAGTTGGATAATCCATGCAAAGAATACATTCAGATGACTGTTGCTTAGCAGGTCAGGTGGAAGACCCTGCTCTGTCTTTTGCTGTCCACAGGGCATTTCTGCCTACAGGATAAAAGTTAGAGGTTTTTTAGGTCTGTCACCACTGCCATAGGACCACTCAGAACAGATCAATTTGGGTCAGTTCCAGTGAGTGCTCTACATCCTTGAAAGGCAAGGCTATTACAGATGTCCTTTGACTTAGATAAGTGAGTCACTTAACTTGTTTCTCTGGTTGGGTTCTCCTGAGGGCATGGGAATCACAGATCAAGTCAAGGTCTAGGTCCATTCCATTCTCTCTTCTGGAGTCCCCAGGTGGCTCAGAGGACATTACTTTACCCTGTTGCAAGCACACAAGAGGTAATGTGTTCTTCCTATGCCTCCCCTTCAGATTGACACTGATTTCTAGCTACTGGATTTTCAGTCATCTTCATTAAATGCTGAAACTGTTCCTGCAGTGTACATCACAACCCTGTTGAAATGTTACCAACAGTAACATAGTTATAGTGCACCAGGCCTCTGATATGCTTAGTACAGTGTTCCCTGCCTGCAAATCAGGGAGAAAATTGGCTTAAATGGGTATGGGGTACACTGGGAAGGGAAAGAAAAAAAAAAAAAACAAACAACCAAAACAAACCAGTAGGAAGAGGGAGAAAAAAACTGCAATCTACAGCTCACAAAAATCTGATTCTGTCAAGGTATATTGAAGTCTGCAGAGCAGTTATGTTTCTGTGTGACTCCTGGCAACCAGCAATGTATCCTATAATAGCCTTGGGTGAGATTGAAGTTTTGGTGATTGTGTTCATGTTGTTGGCTCTCATCTTCTTTTCCCCAAACCTTTCAGCACTTCCCCAGATCAGAGCGTTGCTGTCGCTAGATGGGGGAATGAGTAGCCTCACAGCTTTGAAGGAAATGCTTAATAAAAATTGATGGATATAGCCCAAGAAGCTCTCTTTCCATTATTCTTGCTGGGTGTAAAGTTTTAAGCATTGAAGAAGTCATGCTGTCAGCATGACGTATTTTGTGCCTGAGATGCTCATCTTTGATAGGTTTGACAGGGGATGGAGTGGAGGGATATAGAGGGAGGTTGTTTGTGTAGGGAGTTCAGAAATTAAATTAATGGAAGTTCAGAAAATATTAGCAAAGAGAAGTGCCAGCAAACTTTAAGGTTTGGGTCTGTCCTTTACCCACAGATACAGCAGATAAATGTCCATTCTGTCACTTAAGTATCCACCCTTGAGATAGCTATCTTGCATGCACTGTGTTTTCTGTGTAGGAAAGCAGAAAATATTTGTCTAAGTGAGAAGGAAATTGCACAGGCAAGAGATTATTTTTGCTCTTTTATTCTGGTATTCTCTCTCACGTACAGGTAACCCCTGTCTGAGTGGTGGAGAGGTTGCAAGGTGCAGTAGAGGCACCAGGAGTCCTTCCCATGGGGACATGTGTATCTTAGAGAAACATGTCTGGGGTCAGATGCTGAGATGGACAGTAAACATGGCTCGGTAGTCTGGCTCTGCAACAGACCTCCTCTCCTTGGACCATGTCAGCCTCCCACCTGGTCATCTATCCTCACAGTTTTCCTGCCACAGTGAATGCAGGATTTAGTACAATTCTTCAGCAAGCAACGTACCAAGAAACACTTCTGTTGTTCCCAGAATGGCAGTGAAGTCTGGTGTGTGTTAGCAAGACTTCATAAGACCTCAGCACAAATCAAAGTGAAGGGTCACAGTGTGAACATTAATGTGTGAAAAAGCTTCATCTTCGGGCTTGAACATTGCTTGGTGAAGCATAAAAGTACACATTTACCTCACAGAAAGTGAATAATTCCTAATAGTTGTTAACTGTGCTGAGGTGGTCAGTAATTTTAGGAAAAAGAAAAAGATCTTTCCAAAGGAAATCTCAGCTGTATGGGTAAGTAAGAGTACAGACTTGCTTGTCAGCTGGGTAAAAACAACACTTATATATGGGTGGGCAGAAACAAATGTTTCTCTTACTTTTTGCACTGTACTTTTGTATTTTAAAATCGTGTGAAATAGTGTGTTTGTATTTTGCAAGTAGATTTTTTTTTTTTAGCTTGGCTTGGGTTAAGTTTGGTTTCAGAGCTGCCTTCTGGTTATTTTGATTAGGTTAGCTGGGACAGGAGTTTGCTCTTGTCAGACTCTTGAATACAAAGAAACACCCAAGGATTGCCTGCAGGTTTGGTTTTTTTTTTTTTTTTGTTTTTTTTTTTTTTTTTTTTTTTTTTTTTTTTGTCTGGGCAGGTTTAGAGGTTGATAACATGAATGTTAGTGAGAAGGAAATGTCTTCTGATGAGTGCATGCAACTCAATGGTTTCAGAATATAGTATTATGCCCTGTAAACACCCAGTTTCTTCAACATCTTGTTAAGTTCTTGGTATCTTCAGCCTCCAATGAAAATAAATTCTGCCATGTGTCTACATGTATGAAGAATGATTTCCTGTTGCTGATTTTCAATTTTCACTGTTTCGTTGCACATCTTCCTGTTACGGTATTATGCAACACAAAACAGAAACTTCCCATCTCTCTTTACTGCTGTGGTTCCTTATTTGATGTACTTTTATCTTGTCTCATCCTTTGTAGCCCCTTTCTAAAGCTATCAGTTGAAGCCATTTCAGTGTCTCTGTGTGATCTTTTCAAATCTTGAAAATTTTTATTACCCTTTCCTGAACCTTTACTTCTGTGATCTCGTTCTTTGAGGTGCAAATAACAGAGAAAAACCCTTCCTCCTGCTATAAATCACAGAATATTTTGAGTTGGAAGGGACCCACAAGGATCATCAAGTCCAACTCTTAAGTGAATGGCCTGTACAGGGACCAAACCTGTGACCTTGGCATTATTGGCATTATGCTCTGTCCAGTTGGATTAATTTCAGGGTTAATAATCTCAGGGTTAATAGTCAGAGGGCCTACACAGCAACTGCATCATATTTGAGATCCTAGTGACATTTTTATTTGCCTGTTTGTTTTTAATATTTACCTGAAACCTCCCAGAATCATGTTTGGATCTTTAATGTTCATGTTGTATCAGTAACTCATAGTTGTGCTGAGATTAAATAGACATAGATAATTTTTCCTCCTTATTGGGCCTGAATTACTAATGTCACTAAAAAATTCAGTCCTGAGGCTGATCTTTGAGTAAATTTGATTTTCACTTCGATGGGACTTCCACTACCCTTTCAGGAAGACGTATTTCCCATTAGACATCTGCCTGCATTGCTGAAGCTGATTTTTGCTTTCTTCAGCTCATCTTCTGTTTTCCCTTGTCTCTGCATGTGGTCCAGAAATCATAATGAGTATTGCATTTGGGGAATTTGAACATCAGCAAATTAGAAGACTCTCCAAATATCCTTACAAACTTTCTGCCTGCTTCTTTTTTTAATGCAACATGATTTATAAAGTACACCAGAAGTCTCTTGCTGAAGTGACAGAAGTTGCCATTCTGTTAACAAAGAGACTGAATGTTAGAAAGCTCTGGTAATACAAGTATGTTTAAGGAAGCCTTAAAACATGACAACCACTTACTGAGTCTTTTAGATTAATAAAGTCATACATAAGTTCTGGGCAGGGACAAAGATTATCAATAAAATAAGAACTGCTTACTGAATCTCATGGATGTTGCAGTGGAAGTAGCTTGAGGAAATCTCTTTTAGGCTCAAATAACCTATGCATTTTGAATAAGGCAGGATTAGGCTTCTGCCCCTTCTGTCATCAGGTACATTGAATTTTCTGTAATATCTTGCACACTGGCAACTGGGAAATTGGCTTTTATCCTTTTTTTTAAAGTATCTTAGAAAGGCAAGCAACAAACATCTCTTTTCTCACTTCCCCCTTCCTCCTTTACTTCTTTTTAGTTAAGTTGGAGGAAGCTCTTTTGAGATTGCCCTTATTCTTCATGCACAGAGAATGATATATCAGGATCCCAATATATATTAAACATTCTGCAGTGAGAGTTCTGCTTGTAACAAAAGTGAATGGGTTTGTGGTTTTGTTTTTTTTTTTTTTTTCCCCTTGCAGTTTTCATGTGCTAATAAAGAGAAATTTGGCTGTAAAATACTCCTGATCCCTTAAGGAAAAAAATCCTGAAAGTGCCTGGAACTGTGTTTAAATGTCAGGTTGTGAAAAATTCCATAAACAAACCACTTATCTTTACATCTTTAGTAGAAATTTACTGGCTTGATTTACTGTATTTGTTTCCTGTGAAAAATTCCCTAGGCATATATATGCTCCCATGGCCTGATTTGGGAATTTTTTAAACACAGTTTTGATGTGTATAGAGGGAGCAGATACCAAGGAGGGCTTTGGTTGTTATGCTGAACGAGAACAAGTGATCATAATCAGCTCTCAGTGAGACCTTTACTCGATGGTAGGACTGTATTTGTTTAAACAAATTAAGGTGAAATGAGCGTGTCTGATATTGCAGTACATGTAAATTGCTAGTTGGAGCTATGACACAGGAACTGCCTCTTCGGGGAAGATTTGGGCTAGGGCTTGTTTTGTCTGTATGTCATGTTAAATGCCTCTGGTGTTGATGGATCTGATACTTTCTGCATTGCAGCAGAGTTGCAGGGTTGATTGGAGTACAGTTGATTAGCCTGAAGCTGAAGTGTGTCCGTGGCTGAATTTGGATATTCCCAACGAGAGCTGTATATATGATTACTGGCTGGTATGTGACTGAGCTTAAAAACTGTCTTCCAGCATTCCCTGTGTTTCTGATTCCAGTGATAAAATTCCTGCCTGCAGAGTTACTAATCCAACAGAAAGCAGATTATCTTGTGCCTTTAGTTCCAGTCCTGTAAAACACTCACACTCTAAATAACAAAATAGTAGGAACTAGGAGCCATAATACCTACACAGGAAATCATTGCTTTAGAATTATTCTCAGTGACTTCTTTTGCATTTTTGTCTGTATCACAACAGTAGGCTTTGGTTTCAGCTCTATTTCAAGTTAGTTTATTAAGGAGTTTTAAATGGCTCTGGTAACATGGATCTCTTATCTGCAGAAGTCAGTGGACATGAATCGTAGGAGAAGGGTCTGGCATAAGCTGAGATCTGTTCAATAGATATGCAATACTGGTGTAGGGAAAGGTATCCCTGCCCAGGGTAGGGGGGCTGGAACTTCATGATGTTGAAGGTCCCTTCCAACCCAGGCCATTCTATGATTCTATGATTCTATGATTCTATGATGATTCTATGATGATTCTATGATGATTCGATGATTCTATGGCTCTATGATCTTAGGACTCTAGGATTCTATGATGATTCTATGATACAACAACAGTCTGGATGCAGATGTGAGATGTGACTAATGTGAGGGGCTGAGGAAGGACTGGAGCAGCTTGGGTACTGCAGGTCACAGGCAGGTATTCCAAAAATCGGTGCATGAAAAGCTTGTGTAGTGCTCACCTGGATTCATCTTGTGCTTACAAAAATTCCCTCACTTTCTGAAGAACTGCAGTACTGAATGCCTTTCAAACAGGAAAGAGGTCATTGCTTGTAGTACAGTAACTTTAGTGGAAATGTGTTCCTTCAGTACTGAAGCATTTTTTTAATCCCTTTGGCTATTACACTAAAAATGGACTTTGTCACAGTCTAGCAAACAGATAAAAGGAATATTCTGGAATTTTGTTTATTTTCTTGCTGTTGGTGGTGTTTGTCTTCTCTGCTAGGCATTGCTTGTGGGTGCTTCCCTGCTCTCCCCTGCTGCCACCATGCTGCCTGATATTCAAAACATGACACAGAGCATTTGGAGAGAGAAAAGCCTTAAATTGAAACTGCTTATTCTTAACACAAAGAGACAGGCAAAATACTGAAATTCTTTAAAGAAAAGAGTGGAAAATAGTAGAAAGGAAGGAAAACAGCAGCACTCTCTGTTCAAACCAGAAATTACTGGTGTGCATTAGCCTATAGAGCAAGAAAGCTTTTTTAATTAATCCTTACTGAAGTCCACAACTCAGTTAAATTTGTGTGTAAATATATATATATATGTATATGTAGCTTGAGAACTGTTGTTCCAGATAATTCAGACATGGACCCTCTTCTTTGATGCAATATTAATACTCTGTGGTGGTAAATTTTTCTATTAGTTTGGTAGGTAAAGCATAGAGGACTAAATTTAGCTTTAGTGTATATATAGCGTAACTAGAGAAATTTCCTGGATTCAATCTGGTTTTGTGCAGAGTGGGCTCCATCATGTTCAGAACTTCTTGCTTGTGCTCTTTCTGCCCAACACTCCTGCTAACAGGATTTTCTTCTAGTGGGTGTGGAAGCACATAACCAGTGGAACTTCCTGTGCAGGTTTGACTGGTGCACGACAGGGAGAGGCGTTGCTGGTGTAGCTCTGTAGTGACATACCACGAGAAAGTAAGAGTTTGGTTTGCAGTCACTGTTGCTGCTATGGCTAAAACTCATGATCTGTAGCTGAAATCAGATGTTACATGGTACCTTCATTTTGCAATGTTTCTGACTTTAGTGTCTTCACATTTCCATATGTAACCTGCAAGGATGTGCTGAGGAGGATGTGATTATCAATTTAGGTAGGATGATTGAGAAACAAAGGAGGGAGTTATAAAGCATGGGAAAAATAGGGACAGAAACTTGCAATAAAAACAAAAGGATGTTTACCAAGTCCAAGAGCTGGCTGGGACTTAGCCATGTCCATGCAATACTTGCAAGCATGAGACATCATTTTTCATGGGAAATTCTGGAGTATAATTCATCATCATTCAAAACAAACCAGCTGTTCTCTGAAAGCTATTTAGGTCATGAGATGTCACCACACCTGACCATAAAATCCATCATGTTGGGGAAACCAATGGCCAGTGCCCGGCACTGTGAAACACTGTGAAGCAGAAGCTGTATTTATCTTTGTTAGAATTGGCAGATCACCCCTGTAGCTTCAGATTAGCCCACACTGACATACCAGCTCTATATATTACCATCCATCAGGGTGATCTCCTTTGGAACAAGCCAGCTACTACTCTAGCTTGAGGATTTCTGCCTGTGTTGACATATTTGGAACACTGTGAACAGACATAAGAAGAAAGACACCTTTTGAAATGCTAAACAGCCCTTTTCTTTATTCCTAGCAATTTTCTTTAGTGTTGGATTGTTCACTCCTCCCATCCTTCATATTTATTTCTTTTCTTGAGCCTGCAAGGGTATTTTTCACTGAACGTTTTCATCCAGACAGCCAAATGTGCTTCTGCTTATGCAGCACAACATGTAGCACTGCACTTTACATCACATCTTCAAGATCCCCAGAAGACTAAATACCAAGTTCAGTCTCTGTACCTCATTGACTCCTCAGAGAGTCTTTTGGGCTTACCAAGCTTCAAATTAAAGCCATTGCTTGTATGCAGAGGATACTTGTCCATCAGCACCATGGTAACTTCCCATCTATTGAAGTGCATGTCAGACCAGAGTTGATTTAATGCAGCAGGCTGATAAGGACATCTTTCTTTGCTACAGAAAGGAAATAAATAAATAAATGTTTCTTTTGTATGCTGAGAATTGACTGTCACTTATGTGTGTTTCTGAGTGTCTGACATTTTATCAGGCAAAAGATGGAACTTACTTTTTGTCTGGCTTTGTGCTTCTCAAACTATTACACCATTACAAAAGAATGCCCAACAGTGGCCAATAATGAATGCTGAAGCACTGTTTGAGCAGGTCAAACTTATAATGATACTTCCTCAGAGGATACTCCCAAGTATTCCTGGGCATGAAGTCTTTATATTTCATAGCCTCTGACAGAATTTTCTTCCATTAATCCTTCCAATTGCTTTTAAATCTAGGCAAACTTTTATAAGTTGTAGAACCTATGGAATATTTCATTAGTAAACTACTTTCTGCGTATTTAAGTGGAATACCACTGCTAGAATGACATTCTGAGAAGATTTAAGGGGAGAGAACATTTATACTAAATTACATTGCTGCCAATACACTTACAGATTATTGTAAAAATATGTATAAATTTTATATAAGATATGTAAGAATGCCTAGGCCTGGATACTATTCAGCCAAAAGTTCTGAAGGCGTTCAGGGATGAATAAATGAATATAAACAATATGTGTAACCTCTCCCTGTTGGGCAGTTCATGTGACCAAGCCGACACAAATGTCCCTGTTGTTTTCTCTTGTCCCCTGGGGTCCATTTTTGGGCCCCTCTTTTTGCAAAGTCCCAAGAGGCTGAACAGAGCCCACACAGAGAATAACATTTGGCGCTTTGTGCCCTCTCCCACGGTACTGCTGGGAGTTCGAGGATAGCTTGCTGAGGGAGAGAATCAGAAAACTAAAACTGAGTAAACTGAGATAAAATTCAGGGGTGTCTAGGAAGAGGTGTGCATGTGTCCATGGTCTGTTACCCTGATCCCAAACCCTCCCACATATTGTGCCACCCACAGCTGTCGGGCATGGACATGGACACAGTGACCTGTGGGCCACCCCACACCCCTGGGACATGCGTGGACACCGAGCGATCTACTGCTACTGCACCAGACACACTCTTGTCATGCAAGCTTGCTATACTTTATTGTTGCAGCCAGGCCGATGTAGTGGCTGGTCTTCTCAGGGGCTCTGGCCCTACAACTCAAAGTTGTCTACGGGCTCATCGATCTCTCCCGGGTCACCCAGCTCGGCCTCCGGCTCCTCCTCTTCTTGGCGAAGGGTGCGTCGCCTGCGGGGCCGGCGCTTGATCACCGGGGGCCCGTGTGACGCCAGGCGGCGCCTCGGCCGGGCGCTGGGGCGGCGGGAGCGGCCACTGCGCCGTGTCTTCCGCAGGGGGCGCCGGCTCCGGCTGCGGCTGCGGCTGCGGCTGCGGCTGCGGCGCCCGCGCCCTCTGCGCCGCCGATTGTAGCCGGCCATGGTGGTGCTTGCTCAGTGCTGTCTGTGAGCGCCTGCCCTGCTTTTATAGGGGGGCCGGGCTGGAGCCCTTTGTGATTCAAGCGTTTTGCAGAGCCAGCCTCACTAGTGGTGTCACAATAGCTGCGTGGTGATGTGTTGCCAGCTTTACTTGCACGTGTGGCGTTTGATTTCTCTAGTAAATTTGCTTTTATCTTGAGCCACAAGTTTTGCCATCTTTACTCCTCCAATTCTCTCCCCCAGCAAGCTGGCGGGGAGAGTGAGCCCCTGTGTGGCGCTTTGTTTCTGCCTGGGGTAAAAGCATTACCTGCCTCCCTTGTGGATGCTTAAGGGCTGCAGGGCACATCTGCTTGCCAATGGCACTAAATGGAGGGTGAGAGCCTGCTAAACCATTGTTTTCCTCAGTGTCTGCAGAGGAACTCCTGCTGCATTGTCTGGAGCACCTCCTCTCTTTCTTCTCCCCTGCCTGGCCTCTCCAGGACTGTTAAAGACTGTCATGTAGTCTTAAAGATGTTATCCAGTACTGCACTGACCTTTATCCCTACAACCATGTACTGGCAAGTTAATCTTCTGCCCAATTTTATAATTTTATATTAAACAAGAAGCTGGCACTGTCTTGGTAGGAGAAGCTTAAAAGATTCTAAGTCCTTAAATGGTGCTCAGTAAATAAATACAAATTGGACACTTGCGCTGTTTCCTAATGGAAATTGCAACATGAAAATGAAATACCCTGGTATGCTTCAAACTTCATGGCGTGATGGCTTATAATGAACTGCTAGCCATGTTTATAAGTGTCGACAGAAACACTGCTTTCGTTCAAGTGTATTATCATTTATGGGGAAAAAATTCTGTGGAAGACCTCAAGGGAGCTTCTGAAAACTCTGCTCAGGATATTTGGAATTTGCACTTGAGGAAAGCCCTCTGAGAACTGAATGAAGTCTACTTTTCATCCTGGTGTTTTTTATTATTTCTTCTTATCTTAGACATGAGCAGCACAAAGTTATAGTGGTAGTGCTGTACAACACTCCAGCTGTAGTGCCTTCCCTGGTGTTCTGTGTGACTTTGGCTTCACGGTTCAAGGGCAAACCAGGCTGGTGCATTCCAAGATCTGCCACCAACTCCCTGTATATGTGGTAAAATAGTTTAATTTCTTTTGGCTCTGTTTTAGTTTTTCTCAGCTGTAGGCAGTGACTGACATAATGAAAATGCTGTGAATTAGCTCTTATGGGTATTTATGAGATTGAGATCTCTCTTGACTGTATTTGAAGGATATTGGGAATCTGGAGAGGTCCCAGTTGACTGGAAGTTGGCTAACATTGTCACAGTTTTCAAAAAGGTCTAGAAGGATGACCCTGGATTCGACAGGCTTGTTAGTCTGACTTCAGTGCCTGGTAAGGTTATGGAGAAGATTATTCTGGGAGTTATTGAAAAACATCTGAAGGACAACACAGTTATCAGTCACAACCAGCATGGTTTTGTAAAGGGTGAAGTCTGCTTATCAGGACTTTCATTTTGCTTTTATGGCAGGGTAGCCCACCTAGTTGATCGATGGAAGCCAGTTGATGCTATCATATTGGATTTCAGTAAAGCTTTTGATACTGTCTCTCACAGGATCCTTCTGGGTAAAATATCCAGCACACAGCTAGATAAACAAACACATCATGTGATGTGTGAGCAGCTGGATCACAGGTTGGGCATAAAGGGTTACAGTGAATGGGGTGACATCAGACTGATGACCTGTAACTAGTGGGGTTCCACAGGGCTGCATCATTTGTCCTGTGTTCATCAACATTTTCATAAATGTTTTGGACTCAAGATTTGAAGGGATACTAAGCAAGTTTGCAGATGATGCAAAACTGGGAGAAGCTGTAGACTCCCTTGAAGTCCTGCAGAGAGACCTTGACAGATTAGAGGGCTGGGCAATCACTAAAACTGTATGGATCATCGAAAGGATGATGCAAAGGGTTCTTTTATTAGGAACATTTATTTATTTTAATTTATTTTAATTCTTAACTTATCCTTTTTATTTCACAATGTTGTTGACCAATCAGCTAATTCTTGGTATGCTTCCTGAAAAGTTTTCTTAAGAATTGGGGTATGATGTTTTCAGTAAGTGTATATAAATTTATCTTCTTTCAAATAGAGTAAGAACAGAAGTGCTGACCAGAAAACATTTCTGGTTTGGTGGTCGGAAATGGCAGTTTCTTAATGCATGGAAACTGATCTCAATCTCAATCAGTTAGAAAATAGCTGCAAGTGAAAGAATCTAACATGCTTTTGTGGTTTTTGTGAAAGGGGTCATTGGTTTGTATTTTTTTAACAGTATCTTGTAATATTAGAAATACTGCCTGTATTACTGTAAATTATCCGTATAGTTTCTCTTTTATGTTTCAATGAGATTGGAAGTTTTAGTTCAGTTAGTGGTACAAAAGGCTTTTGCTCCAAGAGCAGTAAGTGATATCAACATGTATGTGATTGTCTCAGTAGCCTTTGGTAATTTTCCCCAAGGTGATTGTACCATCTAGTGTCAATGTAGTCTTAGTGGGACATATACTCTGTAGTAGAAAATGTTGTTTTAATTTACAGGCCAGCTAGTGTTCTGAGCAGGGGAACAGGGGCCAAATGGCCTGTGGGAACTAAACTTTTCTCACAGAGCTGTAAATTCTGTCATCTGGGAAGAAGAACAGAATTCTGGCTCCTCAGTGTTGAAGATAGCTCTCATTTTGCCAAAGTCAGCATACTAAACCAGACCTGTGCCTAACGTTAGCTCATTTAACTTTTACATGTTTCATATATTTGCTGCATAAACTCTTTAATTATTTGAATTGGTTTTACTTGAATTCTTTCAGTGGAGAATCTGTGAATCCCATTCAGGACTAAGGCAGGGTATAGAAAGGCTCCCACTCAATTTAATGGGATCAAAATGTAAAAAGACATATAATAATTTTTGAAGGATATTAGATGTACTAGTAAATACCTGAAATAAAACACTGCTTTATGATTGATAATGAATATTGTTGGTATATTTAATTAATGTTGTGACCTAGACAACCTTTTTGGAGACTTAAACTTGAGGAGAGCAAAGGATTAAATTTAAAGGATGTTCTTGTATCAGTCTCGGATTGGTTTCTATTGCTACTTTCCATGTCATAGTTTACATAATACTTAAATTAATCTAGATGTTATTCTATCTAGATGTGATTATATTCATGTCCAGATGTCTATATTCATATCAAGATACAATTACAGGGCTTTTATCTGTACTTCAGACAACTGTGGTGAAAGTATTGATTTGTTTATGATTTCTTATTCTTTGCAGTAAAGTTGCTCTTAAGAATGACTACTGAAATAATTTGCTGCAGCTGTAACTTTGTGAGGTGCAGCTAATTAGAAATGTTTTAAATACTTTACTACAACTAATACTAATAAATACTGAGAAATTACTAATATCTCTCCCATCTTCAGTTGCATAAACCCCCCTTGTCACTGTGGGACCTACGCAGTTCCAGCTACTCTGTTAGTTTCACATATACATTCTTACCTGCATACTTTTCCATGTAATTTATTGCTTTCTTCCTTTTTTTTTTCCAGTTACAGGTTGGTTAGGATGTATTTGTTACACCAATGCTTCATGACATGCAACAGTCAGTGCTGTAAAATACTTTCTAAGTAAAGGATACTTCAAAAATATTTCAGAATAAGTAACCTATCTATTTTTTAGGATACCTTAAGAATGTGATATCCAATAGTTAATAATCCTGCAACTGCTGAATGAGGTGAAGATCTATCTGTGACTTAATACTGTCTGTTTATTCTGTCTCAGTTCTACTGTGAGCAATTTAGCTCTTTCAGATACTGTTCCTCATTATGACATTCTAAAGCTTATTTATCTCAGCTCAACTTTGCTTATTTTGCAAGTAACAGTGAATGAATTAATAAATTGCATCACTGTTGTAGGAACCTGATACCTCGAATCATTATTCTTGGTTGTTGTTGATTTCTATAATTAAAACATCACACTAGGAGTCTGGCTTGGAGTCATCTCTGAAATGTTTCTCATGTGCTGTGAGCTGGCAGTTTTTATGGCAAGACCTGGCAAAGGATGACTTCCAGACCAATCAGAGTGATGTCTTAAAGTACAGTGGTGCAACCTGAACATAATAATCCGTCGGAATCAACTGCAGCATATAAGATTTCTCAGCTGTTATTTTAAAATTTGAAAATAGAGGGGAACATAGTACTGGCAAAAAGGATACATTTCAGAAAGATTATTAATAATGGGGCATAGGATATTTATCCTAAGTGCCAGCAAAATGAGCAGCTGGGTAAAGGTGTTGGGACTTTTTTCTAAGAAAGGGCATAGAAATCAGTGAAATTAGAAGGGAAATAAGAGTGGCCTGTAATAACTTTTCTAATCATCTGTAGTGTAGAATTTTGCATCTTTTTTTTCAAAATACCTCAAAATGTTCTTGGACATTAAGAGAGTTAAGTACTAAGTGTGCTTTCAAGCAGTATGCATCACTTGAAGTGCTACAAAGAAGACAAAAGCACTGAAATCTCTAAGCGTCTCGCCGAGGATTCTAGATGAGGATTTGAAATGAAAACTGAGAATGTGTTTCATAGAATCATAGGATCATTAAGGTTGGAAAGGACCTCCATGATCACTGAGTCCAACTGTTAACTCAGCCCCACTGTTTTGATCACTAACTCATCCCCAGGTGCCACATGCACGTGCCTTTTTAACACTTCCAAGGATGGTGAATCCGCTGCTTCCCTGGACAGGCTATTTCAATGCCTGATCAGCCTTTCAGTGAAGAAATTTTTACTAATATCCAGTCTAAACCTTACCTGGCACCACTTGAGGCCATTTCCTCCTGTCTGAACAGTTGTTTCCTGGGAGAAGAGGCCAGCCCCCATCTGGCTACAGCCTCCTTTCAGTCAGTTGTAGAGTGAAAAGGTCACCCCTAAGCCTCCTTTTATCCAGGCTGAACAACCCCAGCTCCCTCAGCTGCTCATCGTCAGACTTGTGCTCCAGACCCTTCACAAGCTTTGTTGCTCTGTTTTGGACAAGAACCTCCATGTCCTTGTGAGTGGACCCAGTCTCACCAGTGCCCAGTACAGGGAGACTCCAGTACTTTCTAGAAGTTTGCGTTAAGGCTTAAACTGTAGCCTATAAAGGAAAACAAACAAACAAACAAACAAACTTGATCAGGGAAAATAATGATATAAAAGAGGCTTAAAAATTTTCCCCAATATTTTTTTATTCTACTGTGTGCTTAATCCATGCCCTCATCATTCCTTCTGGTCTGCAGTTAATATCCTGAAGAAGGTGAGAAATTCTTTATCTAAACTTTAGTATTGTAATCTTAAAGAAAGGGCTTCACAATGATACTTCTAGTATTAATTTAATCTATTATACTTGTAACTAATGTCCAGTATAACTCAAATAGGTGATGTTGCAGACTTATGAAATATTACTTAGTTTATAAAGTATGTCAGATATCAACAACATTGTTTTGCAAGAAGCTTAGTCTTAGCTTCTATAAAGAAACATAAAAGAGTGAACAGAGGATGGAGGTATTGTACAGACAGTGCATAAGAACGGCCCTGCTGGCTCAGATCAAAGGATTATTTGTGTCAGCCGTCTGATTTAACACAATTCATCAGCACTAATTTAGGAGGAAAGCATAAAGACAAAAAAACCCCAAAACTTCTCCAAAATACTGTCCCAGGTACTGAACCTTTCAATAGATTCTTCTTCAATAAGTCTGTCATGTATTTTTTTGAAGCTACAGACATTTTTTTTTATATTTTCGTTTGGTTTTTTGTGGGCTTACAGAGGAGTATTGAGGACTTAGCATTTAGGTGTCAGGCAAACAAAATGGTGGATGGAGAAGAGAGTGGAAATGGAGACTTCAGTCAAATGAGAAACAGAATTCTTTACACTGAATTTACACTGAATGTAGGAGACAGTATAGAAGAGAGCACAGCCTGGATTCAGAGGCAGTGCCCCAGTGGGTCTTCTGAGGGGCTGAGATGGGCAATCTAGTAGGAAGTGAGCAGGTGGTTTCAAAGCTTGAAATCACAGGAAAAACCCTGTATCTCTGTTCTGTGTCATCAACTGTGCTGTATCCTGTTAACAGTCTGACAGATGACAATTTAAAGCAAAAAAACCTCCAAATTTTTTTTCAAGCATATTTTTTATGATCTTTCTTAAATGTCTCAAAAATCTGTTTGTAAAATCTAGTACTTTTGTCTCAGCTGAGCCTGTGCTTTAAAGTCGACCAGGTCTGGAACATGTTTTTCTAAACTCATCACTAATTGCTGTTGACAATCAGTAAATTCTGGTTGCCATCTCTTTTGGTTGGAGACTTTGCTTTCTGGATCATGGTGATTTTTGTTCTTATGGTCCTCTCTTAAACAGCATGCAACAAACCCCACTGGAAAGCTCACTCTCAAAAATGGATCATACGGACTTTGGTGGAGTAGAGCACAGTTCAGAAATAAAGATTCTGTTTTGTATAAATATCCTTGATTTAAAAAAGGGGAGAAAAAAACCCAAACAGAAAATGAAATGTAAAAATGATAGGCAATGTAAAACATTTTTTCTTCTTAGGGGAAATGTATTTTATGAGACTCTGAAGCACTTCCAGCTTGTCAAATTGTTGTTAACCAGGAAGGCTCATTTATTTTCATATTTCAAGGAAAAGACCTGTGCATTATATTTTTATTTTTAAACAAAGCAACCTAGAGAGGTGAAAATTTGCTGCCTTCCTTTTAGAGACCAGTCATTGTTTCTGTTTAGGCCGCACTAGAGATTGAGAGTAAAAAGAAAAGGCATTTTTAATAGTGATGAATTTACTACTTTAATTAATTCTCCTGTATCTTGCTTTCTTGACATGTTTACTTTACAAATGCTTTAGCTCATGGCCATAACTTATTTTGAATGGCAAAGTATGTAATTAACATCAAGGTGAAAAACGATTATGTTTGTGAATACTGCTCTATGCCCTGCAGAAACCACTTATGTAGCCAATTTAGGTCACACATGGTTCAGTCTCTCAGAAATCTTACTTAATAAAGCCCCAAGGTACTCTCTTTTACTGAGCAATTAACAGAAAGTGAGTTCTTTGTGTTAATGCGGGAAAAAGATAATTTTTGGAAAAGGGGGAAGAACCGTGTGAGACACAGAAATGTTTCTACACATAGTTCTGCAAAAAGCTGAAAATGTAATTTAAATGGGCACTTAAGGTGGAGAATAATATAGGCCAAAATGCTACAATGAAAATGCTTATATATAAAGTGCAGTGGTTTATGTTTGAGATGTTCCGTCACTTTCTATCTATTTTTTCCTGACTATTTGAGTAGATGTTTCCCAAGAACTCTCCCTATATAGACATGCTGTAGAGGAATGATTCTCAGCATTTGGCATATCTATTGCACCGTGAAACTCCTTGGAAGTCTTTGCTAATGCAGGCACATAATGACAATTTAAGAGTAAGTGGTAAGCATTACACTCTGATTTGCAGTCATTATTTTGAAAAATCCAGCCCAAGAAAAACAGGGTGTTGTTCATGCTAGTTGTATGGTAGGCACTTACTACAATTACATTCTTGGCAGTGGGGACAGAAACAAGCTCTGTATGAAAACATTGTACAATAACAATATGCAATGACCATGTGTTATTGTGTGGTACTGGAAGAGTTGCTATCAACTTGATATAGTTGGATTTCAGCTTGGATTTCTGAAGTTGGCTAGACTATGGGCTTTAATGTGAAACATCTTTATGGTGCTTCTGCCAATACATGACTTTGTGTCATTAGACACTGATTTTTCCGGACCAAGAGAATTCCCTCTAGTATCCTTGTTAGTCAGAAAACCAATTATACTAGTCTCACAATCAGACATAATTGAGTTTTTATTCCATTTTTTAAACTCTCAAGATGCAGAAAAGTGCTATTACCAAATCAAGATATAGTGATGGTTGAAATTTAATAATTACCTCTGTAGTCAGCACTTAGGAAGAGAGAAACGAAGAGCTGCTATAGTTGTGTGATCAATTGTATTTCCACTATTTATACTGGCATCTGTTCTTGTGATTGCTCGATTTGCATATGTACATAAACTTTTTAGACATCCACAAAAGATGACCAAAATTTGCAACTGACTGGTGGTTTAAAGGTCTACAGTTATTCACGTGCTATACTGAGTAATTCAGTGAACCTGATGGATGGCATTTCTCCAGGCTGGGTATAAGGCAAAGCCATTGCAAGACTACTTAGTTTCAGAAGGGACTACACCTCACTGTGCAGTAGTGATGTGGCTGTAAGCTATTTTTTCTTTATTAAAAATACATGAATCCACTGCCCTTGTAAAACAAAGGGCAGAGATAAATGCCCTTCTGCTAGAAGACACAGGACCAGGGTTGGTTAGCGTGAGTGGTTCCCATTTGGTTTGTCATTGACAGATTATCTCTTCTCAGTTCTCCTCTGAACACAGAGCAGCAACAGAGGTCAGTTGGGGTTCAACAGGAGCTGAGCATTAAACTCTGAAGTCCTCTCACTCTCCAGCTGACTCTCTGTTGCTGACTATTCTCTTCTGAAAAGAGAAGGGGGACAGCACTGGTCTTCCTTCCAGCATGATGGGGGGTACTATAAGGGATTACTGTGACTACTAGTGCAGCCAGGCAGGTGTTATGGCTTTAGGCTGCCTTTTTCCATGCAGAACCTGCTCTGAAATTCAGATGATCACTGTCTCACAGCCTGTAGTGTAAGAAAGGCAGGAAAATAAGGACCTATTCATTGGATGCCAAGTGGGTAGTTTTTCAGTGCTGCTTTCAGTGACAAAATGCTGCCTGTGAGGCTTTCTTCTGCAAGTGGCACAGAGGAGATCTCTAGATGTGATAATACTGGGTTAGAGGGTATGCATTATTATAGTCTCCTTATCCTGTTGAGGATTGGCTTTTTAGGGACCTTTTTTACACTCAGAGGACGCAGGGAACATGAAATCTGTCTTTCCTGGTACATAATGTCCCCTTTAACTTAAACTACTTAAATAGCTACCTGCAGTCTTAACACCTTCCAAGCTTCATTTCCCCAGGTATTGTTTATTTTTCTGCTGTTTGATCCTGTACCTCAATACTGAGTGGCCCAATGATCTGCTTCCCCTGCACTCATCTCTCTACTGCCTACATGCTCTCCTTTTTCCATATAGAAACCTCCCCTTTCCATTGTGAGCTCTCTCCTTATGGAAAATTCTTCTCCTAACTATTGTGGTGCTGACAGGAAATGAATGAACAGTAATGAGGCAGTTAGATGGAGCTGACAGTTCAAGTATTTAATTTTAAAGAATGCATATATTACAGAATTCAAATTGCATGGGACAAATCCTTATCTGATATTGCACTTTTATATTAAGAGAGTAGCTCTCAGTTGTGCCAGAGAAATCTCTCTTACTGTGTCCGTGTTTTTTTTTAATGGTAGTTGATTTTTCTGGGGATTCTTGCTTTGGAGGGTGAAATATGTTATGGATGCTGTTTCAACACATGAGTGAATGTAAAGAAATCTTTTTGGCATTGAATCCAACTATTGCTAGACAGGTGGTTGTACCATTGGAGTGCCCTGAGCCCCAAGAACACCTGGCAGCTGTCTCGGTATCTGCAGGACGTTCAGCAATATGATGCTCCTGGGGTATTTTGCAGCACAGCAAGGGGATTATACACTTCTCTCTGGAGAGTACACCAGTAATTCATCATTCAAAAATTTTGAAAAGAACAGATTGTAATTATTGAAGAGGTATAATTGTCACTGCTCTAAATAAGATGCTCACCTCTTGTTTACCCAGGCCGGAACAAATTGTCTATAAGAGCACATATTTTATTAAGTATTCTTTCTTGTTGCAGCAGCATGGCAAGCAACTCTGAGGTAAAACCGCTAAAACATCTTTGGCATCTACTTGTACTGGAATTCTGTGTTTTCTAGGTAAGGTTTAAATTATACCTGATATAACCTTGGAATAACTTTCAAGTGGAGCTATTTTTGGTTCTTCTTTTGACTTTCTTTGTGATTTTGTTTTCAATCACTTTGTGTGAACTACAGGATGGTGAATGAAGCAGTGGCAAAATATTTATGAGAGCAGTGAGGCTAGCCAGCATCTTTCTGAATTGATATGCTCTCACACATCTTATTTGAAGGCAGCTGAGGAGCCAAAGCAATTTCTCATATAAGCTACTTGACAAGAGGAGTTCTAAGTGGTTATTATATGTCTATAATAGGCCCGTGCTTTTGTTTTCTTCTGTTTCGGTTTTGTTTTTTTTGCACAAGTCAGAGTACTTGTTAGTGAGAGGATACCTCTGTATATGGTTAAGGTAATTCCATACTTCTACCTGTGTACTGTGCTTTGAATCTGTGTCTATAAAAGTTTTCATTCGTCCGGTTTTGTTGTCAATATGTGAGGAAAACTCATGACAATGTACAGCTCAGGTAAACTTTCAAGTTTTGTGTGCAAGGTAGATTGGTTTTTAGCTGTAAGTAGGACAAGGAACTGCTCACAGCTGTGGAGACTCTTTGTACAACATAGAATTCTAGTTCAAATATGGTCCAGGTCACTAGTGCTCATTGTTCAATTTTTGAGCTACTAGAAGGCAGGAGAAGATATCACTGCTGGTGCCTGGCTGACTGTCATCTGAGAGATAAGACAGAATAAATTAAATGTTATGAACTTCTCTGTCATCCTCAGAATTGATCCCATCTCACTGGAGAGACAGAATCATTTTGTCTCATCTCACTGGAGACACAGCATTGCAACTGGCTATATTTTACTTCAGCAGTGGATGGAAGTGTTTAGTCTCCAGCTGGAATTGTCAACCAAGCTAGAAAGTAACCTCTAAAAATTTTAGCCAATTTGTAGATATCTGAGCTTTTAATTTTATTTGAAGATAGTCATAAGTAGAAAGGTCATCTGCCTGCTTGGCTGTCAGCAGTACCAGGCTGCAGATACAATACGGCTAAATATCAGCATTTCAGGAAATTGGATGTTCTCTGTGTCAAAGGTTTATTCTTGGAGCATAAACCCGTTCTTGGAGCCATTTCAAGACACTAAGCAGAACAGATGCTGACCAAAGGACATGAGTCTGTTTTGCCTATGTTGGATATGGCATCAACTGTCCTTGCCTGAGCAATTAAGATTCTTACACTTACTGAGCTTCGACTTTTGCTGCTTCCCATGGGTATAGTGTGCCCTGGAGAGAGATGTTGTGGAAGGTAAGGAGAGCCAAAATTTGTAGTAGAATGGGTTTCTGCCAGGCTTCACTTAACACTTAACTCTGGTATTTTAGTAAGGACATACGCTTTGTTAGGAAGGGCAGAGAAGCAAGACTACAGATGTGCTGGTTGGACACTGTATAGCTGGAGTCACAAGCTTAGCCTCACCTCTAAATGTTGCCACATGAAGCCATGGGAGAAGGAGGAGAATACTGCAGTTAGGCTGAATGTTACTGCTGTATGTCAGTGAAGGAAAATCTCCCTGTGTTCTTGTAGGAGAACGGAATATAGGTGACCTTGCCCCTGATAAGTAATAGCTGTCTTAATTACCCAATTCAGCATGAGTCTACGCTATATCTAGTAAAGATAAGTGTGATCAAAGGGAGTGGGTTAGCTAGATATCATGAAGGAGGAGGAACCTTGTGGAAGAGGGAGTGAGAGGATCATGAAGAAGAAGGATCCTGGGGAGAGAGAATCACTGCTGTGAGGTCACTCTGGGTCTGCAGTTAGAGCTTGTTGTTGGAACCTACAGCCACAGTCTATCTGGGTAAAAGCCTGCATTCAGAGTCTCCAAACTCATGTATGCAGTCGTAGTTTAGCAGGAAATAACCAGCACTCAGAGACTGCAAGGGAAACCTACAGTAGAATCTTGCTGCAAGCCAGAGTTGTTGGATGGTTGGAGTCAGGATGGCTGAGCTGTAAAGAGGACTAAACCAGGGCCCTTTTCATGCTGTGTTAAACAAGAAGTCTGTGCCTTGGCTCATTTCTACCCTCTAACAAGAGGACTGCTGCAACATGTTCTCATTTGAGTAGCCTGTTAGCCCCTTCTCTTTAAGGTATTGCACCCAGTTGCTATTTGCTGGTATACAGGGCTGTAGCAGCTGGTTAAAGACAGCCTTGTGTTTTGTTTATTGATCAGTTTGAATAGTGTTTTTGAGATCATTAGCATATATAAGTGAGGTAAATAATGCAAAGGTCATTGAAGCTGATATCCACACAAGGGTTTTCAGGCTTCCAACTTGACTAGTTTTCTGCTCTTCTCACACTTGAAGTAAAATTACAGTACAGTACAGTATTGAAAGAGATTATAAAGAGATTATAAAAGGGCTAACAAGGATGGAGAAGGCAGAAAAGTAGCTTATCTGTGAAAATTACCTAGATGTAAAATTTAGAAAGTTGACCTAACAGAATACCTTAATGTCTCACAGCCATTAGTCTGCAGGGAAAGTTATGTCCCACAGCTCTGCATGAAAAATTTTGACAGCGTCAAGGGCCACTGCCATCATTCTGCCAATGCAGTCTGTGTGATGAGCCTCTCAGAAGACATGAGCATGTGAACTTCTTGTGTGATGTAGGACCACCTCAAAGAACCGAAGTTTCATATTGTTCTTGTTGACATGGTTGTGTTCAAGCAAATAGAAATATTCAAGAAGGATCTTCTTCAAGCAAATATGAGACGCTGTGAATACTCAGGCTCCTACAGTCAGAAATCCTTTATTTACTTGCTATACCTCTTTAAATTACAAATTTATGAGTACTTGAGATTTGCAAACATTTTCATGTATGCACTATAGAAGCCAGGTATTAAAGAGCATGTAAAAGAAAATAGCACTTGTTGTTCCCTGGAACAAAAAGATTGTTAGAAAATCCTACTCCAAGGATATACCTTGAATGAGAAAATACCAAATGATTTTAAACAAGTTCAAATCAGGATAAATATCCAGAGTCCATTTTGTTTTGATTTTTCTTTGTTCAGCTGAGTTTTCCGTGAAGTTTTTGCATTATGAAAGATTTCTTTTCTTGCAATTTCAATTGAAGTCTGTGAGATGGGATGAAGGTGAAATGTTACAGGGAAAAAATACCACATGAAAGGCGAAGAGAGCTGGAATTGTTCAGCCTGTAAAAGAAGGTTTCTGGTGACACAATTGAAACCTTTCAGTACCTGAAGGTCTCCTACAAGAAAGATGGAAAGGTACCGTTTACAAGAGTATGTAGTGATAGAGCAAGGTGGAATGGTTTCAAACTGAGAGTAGGTTAGGTTAGATATTAGAAATACATTTTTTACTGTGAGGATGGTGAAGCACTGGAACAGGCTTCCCAAAGAGGAGATGGATGTCCCATCCCTGGAAGTGTTCAAGGCCAGATTGGATGGGGCTCTGAGCAACCTGGTCTAGTGAAAGACGTCCCTGCCCACAGTGGAGCTGCAACTAGGTGATGTTTAAGGTCCCTTGCAACTGAGAATTCTGTAATTACAGAATTCTGTAATTCTGTGATTCCATGATAGCAAATGCAATGCCTTAATACAATAGAAAATACTCCAAATTTATCCTGTTGTATATTCTTCATACTTTTGTAGAGTTTTTCTCAATTTAAAATAAGGTTGGCTAAGCCACTGAGGACTGTTTTGCTCTTTGTGTAGACATCATTAATAGTGTAAACACCATTTGCACAGAATTGCAGAATATTCCGAGTTGGAAGGGACCCACAAGGATCACTGAGTCCAAGTGTGAGGTGAATGACCCATACAGGGATTGAACTCATGACCTTGGCGTTATTAGCACCATGCTCTAATACAAGCATGGATGCAGTGCTGTACAGAAAATTCTCAGGGAGTGTAAAGTCCAGAGAAAGAAGAGAAGTTACCTTGGAGACTAAGATCCTATAGGCTATGGAGACATCTAAAAGTTATTGTCAGAGCAGGTGGTATATCAGAAGTATGTAGGCAGTGGCTTTTACGTCTTTGTCTTTTTTACTTCATTATTTATCTTCTGCCAATGGGAAGCTGGTATTTCTCCTTTTGCTTCATTTTTTCAGTAACTCTCATATGGTCTTATGATTTTATTTTTCATATTATCATAAGCTGTGAACTTCTGAAGGGAACATGTGCTAATGCTATTTCTGAGAGTCACAAGTCAGAACTATTCAGATACATTTCAAGAAACCATGTCATTTTTCATGATGTCTTTAGACTAATTTAGCAGGCAAAAGCAACAAAATGAAATGGAGAAAGAGATTGAAGTTCAGTTGCCATTGTATTTACTGTCACATACCCTTGAATTCAGAATATTATTTCATTTATGATACTTGATCATTTTCGTGCAACAGCACTGTGGGATGTTGGCATGACATGTAGTAAGTAATCTAGCTGTACCTCCAGGCTAAAATTCAGTGGGTTTGAAACAATAGCAGAGAAGCACTTAAGAGTGCACCTTATTGCTAAATATTTTTTACTCTTATGTACTTTGCGTACAGTCCCATGAAATATAAAAGGCTTTTAGGCAATTTGTTGTATGTGTGCTTTAACAGAGCTTTCACTGGCAGATGTGGAATGGCCTTCTGGCCTGATGATAGGTAGCACTTTCCTCTACCTTTTGCAGAACCTGTCTGACTTTGCCTCTACAAAGTGTTGACTTATTTCTGGTGTGGAATCTGACTCATAGCAGGAGGCAGGAAACTGTAATTTCTTTTAAAGATGTAAATATTTCATGTTTCATTGTTGCATTATAAAGGCTGCTTGAGGGTTCCACCTATCAAAATAAGCCTCTGAAAGTCATTTTTTGCCATCACAATAACAGTTCTTCCTCAAATCTAGGCTGTGAGAAGCTGACAGGGCTGGGGTGAATCTGGGTCAAAAATGGTCCTGAAAGGATTTTCTTCCCAGCTCAGTACTCCTGCAGCTGCAGAAATGATACTTGATCCCGCCTCCTTGATCTCCTAATTTATGAGTATACCAGGAGCACAGAATGGGTCAGAACTAAAGTGGAAAAAAAACAACCAAGTTGACTTTCAGGTCACCAATTTTACTGTGTCAGAATAAGAATAGATCAGGAAATGTTGTTTTCACCTTTAACATGGAAAATTCAAAACGCGCTTGGCTGAGTCTTTGGTATGGGACTTTTCTGCGAATGTTGTTTGGCATAAAATATTTACTGCTAAGAATGACTCAAATTCATTTCTTCAACTTGAAAAAATATTCCACCTGTGTGACAGACTGCTGGCTTCCTCCTGGGCATGAAAAATTAACATTGTATTACATCAAGAGTTAAGGGGGGAATTGGACAAAGTAATTTTTCATCTAATCTCCACTACTAGTTTATTTTTTTTTCTTGTCTATTTGAAATATGCATAGGAAATTCAGAAAAGGAAAGAATGAGAACCCTTAGTAGGCACAAGCACGTGTGTGGAGTGTCAGCCCTGTTGTCCAGCTCAGAACTGCTGATCCATAGGTAGAGCTCCCTTGATATTTGTTAAACATAATGATTTGCCTCAAGCTTTCAGCTTTAGACATCAGCATGACAATAAATGGCATTTCCTGGAGTTTTTTTGCTTTGGAATAAATGGTAGCAAATAAATAAATGTGTACCATGTGTGAGGAAAACATAAAGGATGCAGTTGTGCTTGGATTTTGCCAAAATTTTCCAAAAAAGTTCTACCCGCTGCTGGTTTTACTGGGGTAGAATTAATTGTCTTCACAGTATGGGTCTATGTTTTGTATTATTCCAGACATGAGGTTGATAATACAGAGATGTTTTTATTATTGCTGGGCAGTGCTCCACAGAGCCAAGGCCTTTTCTGCTTTCCATACTGCTAAGCTGGTGAGGAAGCTGGAGGTTCAGGGGAGGTTGGGAGGAGTGTCTTGGTTTAGATAGACAGGTATCTGTCAGGGAAGGTTGGAGTCTCCCTTGGAGTGTAAGCCACTCCCTCCCCCCTTTTCCAAATTATTATAAATTTGCAATTAAAAGGCTGTCAGGCAAAGATTTGAGAATAGGTATAGCAGTTCTTTACTAGCGATATAAAAATACAAATGTTGTAGTACAGAAGAATAAGCAAGCAAACAAACAAACAAGAAATCCTAGAAAACCCTGACAGAGTCAGAAATACAACCTGACACCCTGTTGGTCAGGGTGTTGGAAGCAGTCCAGAGTAAGTCCTCCTGGAGTCGCAGATGTGGTTCTGTTGGAGTAGAGATGGTCCCGTCGCAAAAGGGTCCAGTAATGGTGAAATGGGTCGAGTCTTCCTCCAGGGATACGGTGGAAAACTGGGTGACTGGTGACACTTGTGGCTCCTTTTTATCTAGGTGAAGATGGTTTGGCTCTTCCTCCTTGGGTAGAGCATCTTACAATGGTATGATGTAATGTGTCATGCCATCGGTGAGCTTTAATGGTCCGTTAGCAGAAGATATCCCCATGGGGGTAGTGGAACAATGAACAGAGATAAGTGGCACTGCACTATCTGATAAGCAACACTGCACTATCTGAGCAACACTGCTCCACCCGGTTTCAATAGATGGAATAGAATAATATTTTTTTGGTTAAAAAACCCAAGACAAGGAGACACAGCCAGGACAGGTGACCCCAAGTGCCTGAAGGGATACTCCAGGCCTTGTGACATCATGCTCAGAATAGAAAGTGGGGGGGAGCAGGAGGAGGGAAGAGATGTTTGAAGTGATGGTGTTTGTCTTCCCAAGCCATCGTTACACTTGATGGGACCCTGCTCTCCTGGAGATGGCTGCACACCTGCCTGCCATGGGAAGCAGGGAATTAGTTCCTTGTTTTGTTTTGTTTGTAGGCCTGGAATTTGCTTTTCACATTAAACTGTTTTTATCTCAACCCACGAGTTCTCCAGCTTTTACCCTTCTGATTCTGTCCCGAATCACTCTGGTGAGGGAGTGAGTGAGCAGCTGCTTGGGACTTGGCTGCTGGCTATGGGTAAACCATAAGAACATCCCTTCACAATCATCTAGTAATTCTAGTAACTCATAAATGTATGGGGTAAACCAGCTTAACTTGCCTTAGACTCTGCCAAGAATAAAAGTATCTTTGTCCAACCCAGGGTTCATAAAGATAAATGAGAGAATGTCATCTTGCACACAGAAGTGTTTCTTCAGCAGCGGGTTATTTTCTGTGAGGTTGAGAACTAGATAACTAAATGTTAACAAGCGAGTGTACAGCATCCCGTATATGGGAGTAAATGCGTATAATGAAGTCAGCCTTCTCAGGCTACGGCTCAGTGGTGTCCCTACAAAGACTGCAAGTGTTAAAACAGCTAACAATAGCATCTCCTTATCATAAAAATAAACAAAGCAAAGAAATAAAAATTTAGGGGAAAAATAAAAAAAAAATTGCAAATAATATATAAGGACAATTTTCATTATTACTGAAAGTACTTTTAACCTAACCAAAGTGTCTTTCATATCAAGTGACAAAGTTGGTCCAGTAAGTGTTACACTCATATTTTTTAGAAACTACATGGTGTCCCTAGATACAACAGGCTGCAAATTTTAAACCATGAAAAGGCAGATCAGTGAAACTGAATGGAGGTTATAAATGTCATTTATTTTTCATTCTCTATGCTGATTTATTTTTTTTATGTGTGTGTGACTCCATTTGCCTCTGCAGCAGTAAAATGAAAATTGTCAAATTAATGGCTGACACTTGATTTTGCTTACGATTTTCAGTCTTGTACATGAGTAATACTGAGTTTCTAATGCTGTAGAGAAAATTTTTGATGCAGATAAATTGATGCCCTTCAGGGAAAGTTTTAGTGGTCTTTAGCAGTGAGCTATTACTCATGCTTGGTAATCACAGGTGCACTTTAAGGTTTATAGAACCGCATTTTGATTTTGTAAAGCTTAGGCTTTTTACTAGCATACCCTTTTCATTTTTGATTTAAAGAAAATAAGTGCTTACTACCACACTCTTGTGCTATAGAAAGCTTAGCAGTATAAATGCCCTCTGCCTCTCCATCTGACTGGATGAATCTACTGTGCCTCAAGTGCATTGGAAACCCTCCCTATGGGTTTAGAGAAAAGAGGGATTTGGTGTCTTTGTTATGCAAATAAAGGGAAGAAACAATTGTTTTGTGTTGCCAAAACTCAAGGCGCTACAGGGATTTGCATTTTTTAATTTAAGTTTGTTTTGATGCCTATAGTCCCTAAATACCACTCTTAAAAATGTAAAGTCAACATAAATATTACTGAGATAAAGAAAACCCCTTAATGCTGGAGGCTCACAAGGCCAGACTCCTCTGCATGATTATCAGTGTTATCAGTCAATAGCAGTGCAGACTTGCTTTGACTGGGGTTCAGTTCATGCCAATCTTTTCTTTGCAAAACTCCTTTGTGTTACAAGAGTCCTGAGACTTGTAACTGCCCCAGAAAAAACTCCACCAGTGGCCTGGCTGCTTGCTCTTAGGTTAGACTACCGGTTCTTGGCCTTTTGCTCCAAGCCCTTCATAGACATAATTTTCTGGATCCAGCTATGGATGTGGAAGACGGTCCTGACTCATCTGTGCTCCATTGCTCTAGTTTTTCTGCTGATGTTTCTAAGGTCACTTAATGTTGTAAAAAATGCACTCAAGGGCCTTCTTAACCTTACTGGAAAAAGAGCCCAGTGTAGGATGTGGACAGGATGCAGCATTGGTGCATACAACTGATTCTCCACAGCCACATCAGGTGTAAATCAAGATTCCTTCTCTTCAAATGCTCTTAGCCTAAGGAGACATGATCAGTTTTGGAGCTTAAGCTCAGTCTATCAAGTACTTTATCAACTTCCTTTAGAATAGGTGCTGAAAGTGCTCTCTAATCCAGGATATGCAGGTCAACTAAATCCATGCAGGTCAACTCAAACCAGGCCCAACGTGTGCCATAAGTGATTTTGTGTGAACAAATTAAAAAGTGTTGAAGGGGTTAGCTGACATCTCTGTACGTGTTTTTGACTCTCAGTAAAAGGTGGAGCAAGGCATGGTAACCATTCCCTTCTACAGTGGCGTATCTGGATCAAGCAGAAAGTGACTGTGACCTTCAGTTCCTTTTTTTCCAGAGAAGAAATTTATTTTCTTTCTAATTTTGAGGCTTAGAAGCAAACAGCATTGTTCTCAATTCAGTCAAATGTTTTATTTACAGCAGTTAGACAATTACTTCATGTTCCTGAGCAATGTTGGGCAAAGACCCTCTTTGCTTTCTTCCTTTCAGCTGGAATGGAGCAAACAATGGGAGTATTTGTGGGGCATTTTGATTCAGAACTCTTCTCAGTAATTCTGAGGCTTAACAGAGAGATTCTGCTTATTAGTTCTGCCATGAAGCAAAAACAGGTAAGCAGCAATGTCAGTTCTCATTTTACCCTCCACAGTTTGTCACTGAACAACTCAGCATACCTGAATTATTCACAACACAGAGTACCAGCAAGTGTCAAGATTGGTAACCATCAGCCAAGCAAGAAATCTCGGCTGGTAGTGGTGGTTTTGCACTCTCAGGAGAGCCTGATTTTGAGAAATTAGATGTTCTTGCTGTTTCATGCTCAGAATAATTCAATGAAAACACAAACACTTGACTGGCCATCTATGTGTTTTCAAATTCACCCATTTATCCCATTTTTAAAATCAAAAGGGATTTCTTATCCTTGCTAAGGTTATTTTTTTTTCTATTCTACCTTTGTAAATGCAAAATAAGTTCACTGATAGTATTAGAATCTTTTCAGCTTTATGTAGATTCAGCAAAAGTTAAGTTCTGGTCCCGGTATTCTCATGTGCTATGGATAATTATTGCAAAAAATAAAGTTAGTGCTAAGACCCCAGCCTTCAATGATCCTCAAGATATGGTGCACTGCCGTAATAGCAGGCGCCTATAAAGCAGTCTAAGTTAATTCAGCAGTAGATTTTATTTCTATGGTAGAGTCTCTTGAGGCTTGTCAGGAAACTATAAAATGATGGATAATTTAGATAAGTGACATTCTTGAAAAAGCATTTTCTCTTTGATTGAATAAAAATGACTTGTTAAAAATAGTTTGAAATCAGGATATATTAATCAAACTAGGAAAGTAGAAAAGAGAAATCCTACCAAAATGAATTCTGATTATGCACAGCAGCCATCCTTTCTTTGTCTGTGGATGTCTCCACTAATCAGAGAGAATGAATCAGTATTTGTAAATGCTACTTTCCTTAGATGAGCCATGACCAGGTTGAACAGCTTCTTCCATGGGACCAGGAGATCTCATTAGTAATTAAAGTGTATGTAACAGTTGTATTTGGGTGGTGAGACTGGAACTACAGGGTAATCTCATTTGTTTGTTGTGATACAGAGGTTTAGGTTTATTTAATTCCCAAATGATCCTTTTTTCCTTAGGCTGATGATGTGATTCCTGCTGTACAAATAATCTTTGTCTGATGTGGCTATGGGGATTCAGTTATGTGCACTGTCTCTGCAAAGAGCATGTGAGCTTTGTCTGTGCCCTTTTTCAAGTAGAGTAAGGAAACCACCAAGGGTGTTCTTTACTGTGGTGGTTGACCTTAGGAATACTAGGCCTGTCAGTGTCTCTTTCTTCTTGGTTTTAGTTCTGGTCTCTTTGGTATACAGAGAGGAAGAAATGGGAGGGAAGAATGAGAAGTTTTCTTTCAAAAATAACAAAGCCCAAACCAACCAGAGAAACCCTTCATAAGGCATAGTTCTCCTACAAGGACAGGAAAAAGAGAGAAATCAATAGCTGTAATTTCTAAAAAAAAATGGAGTGATTCTTTGACTTTGGCAGGGTGATAAAAGTAGATAGATAGCGATGGAGTAAAATGGGGAGCTTTCATATCCCTTCAATGTGCTGGTGAGGGGAGCTGAATATTATGCTTGAGAGCTCTTTCCTAATGCTTGTTAGCCAATTCTTATTTTACCTGACACCTTATTGCTATCTCCATTTTCTTTAATGGTTATGAAAAATTTAAATAGATACAATATTAATAATTTTTTTCTTTATCAATTAATCAAGCTTTGATATTTGTAACTTGTGCTATTATATTCCTCCTGACATTTTTCAGTCATTTATATACATTTTCTGGAAGAACAGTACATCCAATAGAGTAAATCCATTTGAATTGTTCTCTCCTCAACCCCAAGGCAGTACTCCTATTTTTCCTTCCCATGCCCTGCAGTTCTTTACAGTCTTTCAAGACTTTTTTGTCTGTTTAGAGGACTGAAATACTAGAATTCCATATTTCCTATTTCAGGTCATGTTTGGCTAGAAAAGGAGACTTCAAAAAATACAAAGTATTTTGATGATACTAGTGTACATCATGTTTTCAGTCTCTGTCATCAGAGCATACCTGCACAGTGAACATGATGTCTAAAAATGTAGGAGGTAGTTTAGAAAATGTGTCTGAATTGATGGGAAATGAACAAAGAAGATAAGAACTGAGGTGAAAAAAATGTCAGACACAGGTAATGAGAAAGCTGCTTTAACTGAAGAGAGAATTCAGGTTACATAGCTTAGAAGCATTGAGAAGCTCTATAGTTTGATTTACTATGCCTGAGCTCAATGGAGTTGGTCTATTTCTTGAGTTAATGAGTAAGGAAGTCTGTAACTTACTGGACAGCTGAAAATATAGTTGCGTTTGCTGCTGATAAGGAAATAAACTTTTATTAGGACTGTAAATTTCAGTTTTCTCTTTTATTGAAGCTTTTTTGTATTATGTGAACAAAAGCTGAAGAGCCTATGGAAATATCCTGAAGTTGTCTCAGCTGTTAAGGTAGTTTGGATGTTGATACAAGGGTAGAAGGGGAGCATTTGGTGCAATGAACACAAAGTTAGTAAAAAAATGTCTGTACTGCATTGAGTTCAACAGGTTAGAGTCACAACTCTAACAGTCTCAGTAAGACTCTGCGTATGGAATGTGTGATCCAAACCTTTTACCAACCCATAGCCATGTAATGCAGTGGGACAGGGAAGGAGATACTCTGAAGGTTCTGGGCGTGTACAGCTGCTTGAGGACAGCTGCAGTCCGGATGCTGGTCTGTCATCTAGATTGTTCTAGCTTGTACTGAGAACCAGATATTTTGTTTTCTTTCCCTTATTGATTCTATGCTTCTCAGAGGTTAAAAAAAAAGGCAGAAAAAAAAGATTTGCCAAATCACTTTTTTCCTCTCTGATGACCTTGGCAAGATACAGACTGAGTTTTGTCATCCATAATCAGGCTAGCAATCACTTTTAAAATAGTTTCTCTGAATTTGATTGGAAGTAATCACAAAGTAAAATGCTTCACAATGCAAGTAAAGGGTACAGGAATCAAATCTTCAGGATGTTGTCAGAAAACAGAACAAGATTAGAAAATGAAACAAATGGTGTGCATGTATTTTAAAGCATAATGTTCTGTAGGGAAGAAAAGGAATTTTCATGCTTCTTATTTGCCAATTCTTTTCTTCTTGCAAATAAGTGCAGTAAAATAAGTTTGTTCTATTTTTTTTTTTTTTTTACATTTTTCTGTCAGGGCTTACCTTTTTCCAAACTGTCTTCAGTTTTAGAATAGCTACCCCGCAACACTAAAAACCACGAATTTTTGTTGGATCATCTGCTTTAGCATGTAGCTTGGCATGAAGTAAGCACAGCTCTCCAAAAGTTTGATTTTTTGTTTCCTGTAAGAAATATTTATGTATTTTCTTGAAATTCTTCTGTCTGGAATAGAAAGACATCTCTCGTGCAAAAAACACCAAGCGCTTCAATTAAAGACTTTATAGATTCCCTAAGTCAGCTCAAGGAACAAGAATAGGATAAAGTAATGAGTAGTAAGGAGGCGAGGAAAAATGTGCTTATCCCCTAGTAAATTAATGACTCTTCTGCCATGACAGTTTACAATAGTGAAAGTGTCTAATGCCTAATCATCATTGCTATAAGCAGAAGTGAGGACTAAATTCAATGCAGACGTCTACAAGAAAGCATGAGGTGCTGAATGCTTTGTAAGTGGCACTCAAGTTTAGTGCTGGAATATGACTCTCTTCAGAGGAATGAGAAGTTAAGTACTTTTTGTCTTAGAGCTGTTAATGAAAGATGTCATCCTCTACCTATAATGGATATAATACTTCACATAAAGTATTAAAGTAATGAGGCACGATGCTAAGAAGGTTTCTGCTATTAGAAATCATTGTTACTAGAGTTCAGGCACTCATGTCTCCTGCAGTTCTGCTGATATTTAATGTCAGTACTTGTCAGTTGTGTACTTTATGGGTTCAATATATAGTGCAATATGTGTTAGTTCTAATGTACAGATGAAGTATCATACCTACTAACATAGCAGCATTTTGGAGAAGATAGAAAGGGTTTGGACTGAGTTCAAATAAAGATTAAAACTAAATGAAATATATTGTTTTCAATTTAAGAACATATAATACACTGAGCTAAGACTAAAAATAAAAAAAACGAAGAATGCGGGGCTGCTGTGGTGCAGTGCATCTCTTCGGACCCGTGTCCCGCGTTCCTGGCTAGCTCTGGCACTGAAGCAGCAGGACAGGTACGGTTCCATATCCTGGGATATGCCCCCGATCCTATGGGCTCTTGCCTTCACAGAAGTGTGAACAGTGGCGAGGAATAAAGGAAGGACTCTTGTGGGGAACAGCAATTGGGCTTTGTTAAGCCGACGTGGGAGTTGTTCACACCCAGACAGTCTGCCCACAAAAGCAGGGTTCCTCTCTGTACAACAGCTTATAAACAGGGGAGGGGCAAGGGGTAGGGTACAGCTTGGAACCAATCTAGAGTGTGAAGGGTATGACTCTATACATAAATGACAAATATAATAACAAATCAATAAAGCAAGGGAGGGAATACCCGGGACCCTGTCCAATCACTCAAAACCCTCACTAGAACTTCCCAGACATCAGGGTGAGGCTTCGAAGTGACAGACAGGACCCAGGTGTCACATAAATGATGATGGATTAATGACAATAACTGGGGTAAACCAAAAAGGGGTAGAACATGGGATACATGGGGTAAACCATTATAACTTATATAAAACAGTATAAAACAAGGAACAAATTAATACTTAAAACTGATAAAACCAAAACCACACCACTACATGAGGCTTATTGCATTAATTCCTTGGAACTTGCAGTTTCTCTTTGCCTGTTCTGTCCTGTGCAGAGAGATCAGGGCCCTTATGTGATTGCTCAGAAAAAAGAAATAGATGTTACTGCAATATCTTATGCAGAGCTGGGAGATGAAAAACATTAACAACAACAGTATGTCATACATACTGTATAATGCGTGAACTGATTTTTTATGCTGCTCAGAAACTCTTTGTTCCAGAATAAAAACAACAAAGCAAAGAAATTAGTTGTTTACTAACAGCCTTAGAATGTCTTTATTCTTCAATAGAAAGGAACTGATGGTGGTTGTGAGTGAGCTGGAGAATATATTCACATGTATTCCTGAGGTGCTACATTTTTTCTTTAATGAGTGATCATAAACGCCTCTTTCATATGTCATGTCTAAAAATCTGCTCTTACCACTAAAAATCTAGTGTGTGGCTTAGCAAATTAGGTGTATTCTGTTGGTTTTAAAAACAGTATCTCCTTTATCTCTGGCGGAAAATTATGGTGCTAGTGGTAGTGATGCCTGTCAGAAGTAGTGGTCTTCACTAAGTTATCCTTTCCATGGACTGTAATGCTGCCCAGAGTCCCTCTGATAATTTAGGCTGTAGCCCTCTGAGGTATGTGCGGTTCTGATTCGACTTGGTGTGAGGTTTGGCAGATGTACCATGCCATGAAGGAGGGGTCTGCTGCACTAGTACTCCTTATTTGACACATTTGAGGATCTCTCCGTGTAATTCAGTTTGCTCCTCTGCTCCATGAATCAGAGCCCCCAAAGGCCTTCAGCAGGATAATATTTTTAAATACTGTGAGTACCCTTGACAGTGTCACCTTGATACAGTGTCAGCTGATAAGACAGACCTACCTGTCTCTACATTAAAAAACATTTGCACATAAACAAAGTAATAAATACTAGAGTCATATGAAGCATGAATGTTTAACCAGTAATCAAGAAAATGCTTTTAAATCATTGCTGTTCACATAGATTTTTGATTTTGTAAGCAGGAGGTTAGAGGAGCAACTTTAGGAGCAGGAGTGCTTACTGAATAAGCTTTTCAAAGGAAAGGGTCCCCATAACCTTACAGCATGGCAAAGAGCTAAATAATTTTAGTATCTATCCTGTGTGGAAAGGGGATGCAGTGAAGTGGATTATCACAGGCTCTCCTTCACTTACATGTTCATGGAGAGTTTTCTTGTGAACCTGTAAATCTATGTCAAGAATTGTGCAAAGTATGAGGTGTCCAAAACTCACAACAGGCAGAAAAACAAAACTTCCAAAAAACTGTTTTCCACCACTTCTGAATCCAAGTTTAGTCTTTCTGGACTTACCAGCACAACTAAAAGATGAATTAATTATATTAATTATGTCTAGTTTTATAAAAATAAACCAGTGAGTTTGAATAGAAATATTCTGTGTATGGGAGCATTTTGTTTTATGATGCCTGATACATGAAGTTGATTTTCTCAGATGCGGGTTTCCAGTCTGCCTACTATACAGCTTTCCCATTTCCCATGTTTTAGAGACATGGCTGAGGTAAGATTAAATTTTTCCTCTTATACTCCTGGTAGTTTTCTTGTTCTGTGTTATATGTAGCAGTGCAGGAGGGGAGAGTGAAAAAACAAAGAAGAATCCAGTCTTTCCAACAGGATCTTGCTTTGTGATGGATTGCATTGCTTTTCAGTGCTTCAGTTTCTCCAGCTGCAAAATTGCTCTTCCTTTGTTTAGCAAGCTGACATAATGGCATAAGCTTGGCTCATAAAAGTTAAATGTACCTTGTAAGTAGAACTTGTGCTGTTCTGTAGCAGGGAAATCATGAAGGGCATGTTCTAAAGGCATAGTCAAAGGACCCATCCTAGGATGGGTTGCCATCCTTAGATTGCTTTACAGTGGTTTGCTTGCTTGTATTATATGTCCATCTGTTTGGAACTTGAATTTACTTGGTAGAAAGTAAGAAGCAGAAGGACCTGACCCAGTGGCTGAGTTTGGGAGGCGGTGCCTAGGATGCAGCTGTACCTTATAGGGCACAGGGGCTGTGAGCTGCCACAGAGCAGAGCTGGGGACAAACATGGTTTGAGGCAGCTCCACTATTTGCCCACGTGAAGACCTGGAATTTGTTTCTGTCTGTGTTTCCCGTTGCTGTTAAATAGAAGTGCTTCTCAGGGACTTGGGTAGATGTCCAGGTGGCATATCAAAGGATGGTGACAGTAAGAATTACTGAAGAGAAGCAAGAACACAATCTGACTGATAGGTCCTCCGTGGAAATGTGTATCTTTTTTTCTTTTTTTTAGTAAGAGTTGAACACATGGAGAATATTGCAAGAGAAATTTTGCAGGAGTGAGCATGCAAAGCAGAGGGAACACACAGGAATATTTGTTTTAAACACTATTGTCCTGGCAAAAAATATTTATGGTGTAGGAGACTGGACTGAAATGACTGTTTATGGCACTACTTGTAATTGACTTTTTAAGAAACCTTTTTTGACCTGCTGGCAAGCATTTGAAAAAACTCTCAGTCTAGAGGGAAAAGAGATTTATGTGGCTATTTTCTTTATATTGTGTAATATACAAACTGTTTGTTTCCTGAATAGAAGCTTGCGATTAAAACAGATTAGAAAATGTCTGGGAGATTTTTATGAGGAAAGAAGTGTGTATGGATGGGTTGGTTTTCCAAACATGAGTTTCTTTTGTAGGTTCTTTATAATAGCTGAATTTCCCTTTAGGGTCCACAATGCAGTGTACACAATTATTTATGAGATGCTGAAGTATGATAAATAGAGATTTCAGACATTAAAAAACACCTCTAAACCCACCCAAAGAAACCTCAGGATGTATTGCATGCCTGCTTCGTATTAACCCTGACCTTTATAATGAAACTCAGAGTAAGCAGAAATACAAAAGAAGTTATGCTCATGGTATATAAGTAAAATAGCAGAAGCATGTTCAATGTGATGGCCTGACATGATAAATCTTGTTCTACCTTTTATGCAGTTATCCTAATCATTGTAAGTGCTGAATTTGATCTTCATCAACCCTGCCAGAAGAAACAAATTCATAGAATAAGAATGTATCACCAGGGTCAGTGAATTCATCCAGTTCTCACACAAATCTGTAGGAGACATTTAGTCTATAAAAGTCTAGGGAGCAAACCTGCCTCAAGCCCACACACTTCACAGCATAAGCTCTGCATCTGGAGGGGACCAAAAGCTGTAACCCTGATGTGTGTCCCGTACCTGAGTGTTCTGCAGTGTTGGAGAAACTTGAACAATACCACCCATGGTTACTGTTCCTTCTTCATAATTTAAAAGAAGGGTGACTTGATTTTTATTCCCTTTTTACAAGAACTATTAAAAATGTTCAAATTTCTTCCTAAATGCCCTTTAAAATGTTTTAAAATGCTTTTAATGAGTTCTTTTTGTTACCGCAACAATGCTTTTGGGATGAGTTGTCTGCAATACATTCTCTTACATCTTTTCTGTGTCTTTAGGTGTTAGAAGACCTTTCAGCTGGCCTTTTCCCATGCTTCTTAGGTCTAGCTTAGCCAGTTTCTTACACTCGGTGTGTGCTTTACATTTGCTGCATAGTTCCCATGGCCTCTCTTCTTCCTCATCTTTGACACTGTATAACAAATGGTTCTGTGCTCTGTTTCGTGGCTACCTCAGCAATCTGTACAGGGTCGTGGGAAAGGAGGAGAACTGTGATGTTCTGTGATGAGAACTGCATGCCAGCAGCTATGGCTGAATGTTTTCTGCTTGGTGTGCTGTGGGGAAAGTGCACTCTATTCTCCTGCCTGGTGCTTTGGGCTCCCCAGTTCACCACAGACAGATTTATTTCAGATGCAGCACTCAGGGTGTGAAGGGACAAGCCAGGAGAAAGGTAGATGTGAACAACATCTACAGAGCCATACTAACCAGCATATTTGGGGTGGGCTTTTTTGTGGTGACTTTGGATCCTTACTCTGCAGCTGCTGAAGGAGGTGTCTTACATACCTGTGAAGCTGTGCAGTCTGGAAAGCTGTGTCATGGGACTGCCTTTTGTGAACAGCTCTTGCTCTGATATCTGCTTTTGATTTTACTGGCATCTTGGGTTGGCTCTTATTTCTTGAGGGAGTTCCTGGGCCTCAATTTTCAGCAACCTTGTAACATACCAAGCCAACTGAATGAATAAATGTACATAGAATAAACAGGCAGAGTTAATGCCAAGAAATGTGCTGGCATTCAGACCAAAGCAAAATGCTGTTCAAACACAGAATATTGCTGAAGCTCTTGGAACTTACTTCAAAAATCCAAAGCAAAAAAAAAAAATATATATATATATATATATATATATCTAAAAGGTAAAAAACAGGTTCAACCCACCAGATATTTCTGAAGAAGGGCACTCCACTTTGACCCTAACATTAAACATGCATGTGGCACACTTGGTATTTACAGAGCAATTACAGAGTATTTACACATTGAACAGTGTACAGGGACTCTCCTCCCTCCTTTACTGTAGTTAGCTTTCATGTTCATGTGTTCATGCACTGACACTGATTGTTTTTGGCTTTTCATGTACCAAGAATGGACAGTAGTTAGAGAAAGATACTTCTTCAGATAGTGTGTTTTTCTTGTTCATTATTTTGTTTGTTGCCTCATTTCAGGACAGAATGTTTTACCATCTCCTGCTACTTGAACACACAGCATCATCTCCCATTGGAATTCCTAATCTTAGTATATCTGTCCAGATATTCAGATTCAGTATTTTGGTCTCACTGGCACACCCTAATAAACATGGAAGCCAAACTGTTCCTGAGAGGGAGGTATTTCTGAAACCCTAAAGAGTTAGTGTTGTTATAGTGGGATTTACTTACTGCTATCTCTGCAGCTTCTCATGTGAGCTTGGATGATTTTGTCAGACTTTTTGCCCTTCAAATTCTTTATACAATTAGCATGCCCAATTTTTCTGTTGGGAAGTGGATGAGCAAATACCAGAGCTATTGCTGGGAATCTTCTGGCATTAGCTGATATCCAAAATGTGACAAAACCACTTTTTTTCTTGCTTTTTCCAACCTTGTGTCCTTAACTTGTAAAATATTCCAGGATTCTCTCTGTACAAATAATTGAGTGGATTTCAAGCTTGATTGAGATCCCTAGGGATTATTCTAATAAAGGAAAAAAGACATATTAATATATCTTGCAGAGGAAGATTCACAAGTCTTTCCCTCCATGTTTGTTTTTGATCTGATCCATCCATTAAACTTTGCCACGCCCACACCTAAAATGTGACATTCACACCCCTGAGATCCTGCTCTGTCTGTCACTTTCCCAGTGCAGTCAGTTGGAGTTTTGTCTCTGACTCCTGGTGCAGCAGAAACAAGGTCTGTCAGCATGGAGAGAGGAGCCCTTGGAGGCAGCTCTTTTGTCTGGAGATCCTCTCTCATCTCTCTGTAATTTTTATTTCATCTCACCCCCAGGGAAAAGGTGCTTTCACAAGCCCTTTGGTCAAAGAAGGTACCTTAGCTGTCAACTCTTAACACATACATGAAGAGAATATTTGTTGGTGTGAAATACATGCAAAATACAGCAGGCATTATAATATACTGAACAAATCTACATGAGACAGACAGGCATACAGAAGTTCCCTCTAGTTCTAAATTCCTTAGTTCTTGCTCTGCGTTCTTGGCTTGTCTTTTTTCAGGGCAACAGAATAGTATTTTTTACTTATTTTAATATAATATTTATAATTTCAGGTCTTGATTTAGAGGAATTGATGCATTCATTTAATTAAAATAGGACTTGGTATTAGCGCAATAAAAATTAAATTACAAGCTGTTCACTATTCCTTGGGAAATATTAAGATTTATACGAATGCCTCCAAAATCAAGTATTTTAAAACTGGTACTTTCTAGAGTTAAACTGGGAAACATGATTTTGTTTAATTTAGGGTGTAATTATGCTGAGTAGTTTTTTTACTTGAATTAAACTTTCTTAGTTTTGAGCCATATTTCCACTGTATACCACTGCACACTCCTTGATAAGTGTACTCTTAAAAAAATCCTCAATTCTTTCTTGGAATCCAATGAACCCCATGAGACATGAATTTTGTTTCCAGAATTGTTGCAAAAAAGGAGGCAAATGGAAGCTGAAGCTGATTTTCATTATCAAATTTCTGTAAAAGTATGGAATGATGATATTTCATTCCTTGACATAAGGTATTTAATTCCTGCTGTAATGATGAGAGTCGTGATAATCCTGTTTCATTAGGAATATCTGAAAAGAGTAATTTATTCTCATATAAATTCTAAAGTTGACAAGCTGAGAGTCCTTAGCTAGATTGTCTACAGCTTGAGTGCTACCTACTGACATGCTTTCATAGCCCTTGGTTTTGACTGTTTGAAGAGCCACTACTGTGTTTGTAATATCAAAAGTTTACACCAGTTTTTAAAGTGTATTTGCAAAACTTCCCTCAAACTTAGAAGTTCCATTTAGTTTTAAAAACTAGAGATATTGAATTAGTAGCATAACATTTTTATCTTTCTTTCTATATTCCTTTCTTTTTGTTAGTGGAAGAAAACCACTGGAGGTTTGTATTTTGTTTATACTTTTTTCTTTCTCAATGCCATTTCAAGACTTATACCTCCAAAAAGCTGTACTGTCAGATGGGAGTAGAGAAAAGTGATAAGAAAGCAGTGAAAGGAAGTCTGAAGGCTATTTAGTATGTTGCATTCAATTGCAGGAAAATGTGAGAAGGGGAGGGACAATAAAAGTAATGAAAATCTTTTGAAGCACATTTTGTTAGGTTTTGGGGACAAGCTTGACAGGAAATTTTATCTTTTGGAGATAGGAAAATTATTGGGGAGTTTTTGACAGAAATACTTCTCTTTCTTCTTCCTTTCCATATTAACTTTTAGCCCTTTCAGAGACTCAAGAAAAGAGAGCACAGAGCCCCAAAGGCCTTGTTTCTAGTCTTGCTTAATACAGAGGAATTGCTGGGTGGTTTGAAAAAGCTAGCTCTTCTGTTAGACCAGTGAATCTCCTTGGCAGGGGAGATCATAAATGAAATTTTAGCCATTGGGGAGCAACAGGTTGCCATAGAGAAAACTTCTGAGTTTACTTCGAGCTCCTGTTTTTCTGTAGTTTATCACGGAGTGCAGTTCTGCTGTTTCATGGGGTAATGGGCTCTGACCGCAAATTGCCTTTAGAAGCAACCATTTACCAATATTCACTACCACAGATAGCAAAAATATGAATAGCAATGCCAGCAGGTTTCTGTGCACTCTGTCTTTCTGACACTATTCATTAAATACAGCATATTTTCTCACAAATGGTCAATTACTGCTGTTAACAAATGGCTTATCTGCATTAATAGAGTCTTGTGTGAGAACTAGCAAAGATAATCAATTTCTCAATCTTTATAGGTTTCAGTAATCCCTTTGTGTCATGGCATTTACAGTTTTCTGGGTTGAAAAAATGGGGAGGATTTTCACAAACCTGACTGTAAGAAATATCTGACAGTATTTCACTAGGCCCATACATATGGCATTATTCTTTACTTAAAATTGTCTATTGCTCACAAGGCTTTCCGGAGTGTTTTAACTACCTGAAAATGTTGGAAAAAAATCTGTTGTGGTTGGGCTGATGAAAGAGGTTGATCCAGCAGCTCTAGATGTCTGATTCCTAAAGTTTACAAACACTTAGGTCTTGTTAAGAACTATAATGAGAAGTGTTATCTCAGTATAGATGGGACTTGCTATTTAATAATAATATTTAGTATTTGAAAATGACTAAGATTGCTGAGCAACTGCTGAAGTATGAAAATGAGGATCCTCAGTGTAGACATTCAAAGACACTAAAGGAGACTGTCAAAGAACAATTAGCCAAAATCTACTTGGTACCCCAGAATCTATTGTTGATATGTCTAAACAAAATCTGTCTTCGTCATTTTCCCTGTTAATTATCCTCTTAATTCCAAAGTGGATGCCAAGGAGGACAGTGTCTCGTGTATGCTTCATGGTATAGAAACAGGTACTGACCAAAGAGAAGTCACAACTCTGCTGAATGCTGAGGAGATAGACAAGGTGTGGCAAGAATCCCTAGCCCAAACCCGTAGGTTACTTTAAAGACTGCTTTCACTGGTGTGCACTTGCCTACTTGGGGGAGCCTCATTCCAGAGACATCTGCTCTGCAATCACCCATATGCAAATGGATTTATGCCCATACAGAAGAATAGAAGTCCTTACAGGAGAAGGGGAGTCAAGAATGAATTTTATGCTTTTTTATTGCCTTATCCCACCACCCAGCTACAGATATGCTTAGTGGTAAAAGTTGAGCATGACACTTCATCATGCAGTAAGAAGAGAGACTCTGTGCATGGCACAATGTGTCAAAATTTAAGATGCAAAGCCAGCTAAAGTCACACAGTTGCTTTGGCAGAAGTGGTGGGCATGATGGTGTATGTAACCTCCTCCTCAGCACTCCACAAAGAGAATTCAAATCCATCCCCATCTAGTTTGGAAAGGGAGCAAAAGTAATAGAGAAAGAGATGATCTGTAGGATTCATTTTAGCAGTATTTCCCTTGTCTCCTGAGGATTCTTTTTGTACTCTGTTGAAGAGACAAGACATTATGCAGATAGTTTGAAAAATAGCATTCTCATGAATATAAAATAACTGCAGAGATGAGGGTGCTGAACAGTCACTATTAGGCCAAGGGCAGAAGTGTGTGATGCCCTCCATCAGACTCTACTGTGCAATGTGAATTGTTTGTAGGCTGAGGGAAAGTTCTGAACTGGTTGCATTGGATGAAAAGAATGACTCCCCACATATTACCTCCACATAATGCATTTATGTACTGCTGTCAGAAAGCAGATTTTAGGCTGGGAGTTTTAAGAGTGTCCAATACTGAGGCCAGTGTTGTTTACCTTACTCATCCATGGCTTGGATGAAGGGGCAGATGCCTCCTCAGTAACTTTGCTGGTGTCACAAAGCTGGGAGGAGTGGCCCATACCCTGCAGTTCTGTGCAGCCCTTCAAAAGAACTTTATAGGTTGGAGAAATGGGCAGAGAGTCACAGAATCGTTAGGACTGGAAGGAACCTCTGGAGATCACCTACTCCAACGCCCTGCCAGGCAGTGTTACCTGCAGCAGGTTATGCAGGAACTCATCCACGTGGATTTTGAAAGTTTCCACACCAGGGGACTCCACAACGTCCCTGGGCAGCCTGTTCCATCTGAAATTCAACAAAGGCAAATGAAGGGTCCTGCATCTGGAGAAGAATAATCCATGCACCAGCACAGGCTACGGGGTGACCTGCTTGTAGAGCAGGTCTGTAGAGAAGGATCTGAGTTTCCTCATAGACAAGTTGTCCATGAGCCAGCAGTGTGCCCTGGGGGCCAGGGAGGCCAATGGTATCCTGGGGTGCACTAGGAAAAGCATTGCCAGTAGGTGAAGGGAGATGATCCTGCCCCTCTACTCACCCCTCGTGAGGCCACAGCTGGAGTGCTGTGCCCAGTTCTGGGCTCCTCAGTCCAAGAGAGACTTGGAGTCCCTGAAACAAGTCCAGTGGAGGGCGACAAGATTAAGGGTTTGGAACATCTCTCTCATGAGGAAAGTCTGAGGGACCTGGACCTGTTAAACCTTGAAAAGAGGTGGCTGAGAGGGGAGGATATAAAGTGGAAGGATCCAGGCTTTTCTTAGTAGTGCCAACCAATAACACAAGAGGCAGCAGGCATAAACTGATGCACTGGAAGTTCCACCTGAAAATAAAGAAGAATTTCCTTACTGCACAGGTGACTGGGCACTGGGACAGATTGCCCAGAGAGGTTTTGGAGTCTCCCTCACTGGAGAATCTCTTCAAGAACAGGATGTAATTCTGTGCTATGTGCTTTAGGATGACCCAGTTTGAGCAGGGAGGTTAGACCGAGACCACACACAGTGATCCTTTCCAACCTTTTTCATTCTGTAATTCTGTGATCCTGTAAAGTGACTTCAGATTACAATATCCAGGATTTGGCCTCTTTAATCATTCATATACCCTTAAAATACCCAGTGGTATCCCATAACATAGTTTTCCACATGTAACTGTCTTTTCCTTTATATTTTCTAAGTGGCATATTTTGTGTCTGCCTCTTCATGTTGCTATGGATGGTATTTAGAAACTGTTCCTTCCTAGCCTGAACTAATTGCCTTGTTAAATTTAATCTCAATGAAATAAAAATACTACCTCATTAATACTGAGCCTAACCTTCCTGCTAATTACCATCCTTAGCAAAGGGTTAAGCATCATGCTACTTTACTTTTATAGCTGGCTATACTTTTCTGATTGGTCTCATTAGCACTGACTGCCTTTGAAAAGGCTTTTCAATTAATGTAATTTTCACATATTTCTTCACCTTCCAATTATGTTGGAATGCATGTTGATTGGGAAGAAATGGTGTGTTATGGGAATTGTGGAATGAGGAACTACCAAGTAAGTCAGCACAGCTTATTTTCCAGTAAAGGGTATTTTTATTAACCTTCTGTCTAATTAAAATAATTGTTCAACTAAGTAAAATTTTTTCAGAGTTTAGTGACATTATTAATCAGTGTTTTTGCTGTATGTAGTAGGTGTTGAATATGAAAATATGGATGTTCTTTCAAGTCTTAAGTCACAGCTCCATATGGTGCTAGATGAAGTCACTTAGAAGGTGAGAGGACAATGAAAAAATTTAACTTTTCAAAGAATTTTTAGAGACTTCAGGACCTTGATTCTGCAAATTTCTGGACAGAGAATATATTGTCATCTACGCACAGTTCTAAGCACTCTCAGTTCAGGGAAGTTGTGAGTGTTATTCTGACAGGAAGAATCTAATCTAGCTATTGTAGCTACTTACCTTGTGGTCTTGTTCTTAGCTGAATGTCATGTTAACTGACTAGCTAATTAGCCAGCTAGCTTCTGTGAGATCACCACTGAGAAATGGAGAATTCTCCTGTCTTGCCTCCTTTACTCTGATCAAATCCCTCTAAGCGTCCTTAGACATCTCATCTGTGTAACTTCTGAATGGTAGAGCTGTTGAATTTGCATCCACTCCTAATATACAGGATCTCTTATAACTATCAGCTGTGCTACTGTTTTTGTGCATCAGTGCAGGTGCCATATTGTGAAGAGCTCAGAGATGACCCAACAGGGATATGATTTATATTTGAACTAGATACCTGTTAATTGGATGATTCCCAAGTAGGTTGACAAATAACCTCCTTTAGTAGCCCTTGAACCCTAAGTCATTTGGACTCATCATATGGGTTTCATTAAGAATCATAAATTGAAGGCAGTAGAAGGAAACATGAATATATTTGTGCACCATGGTGGCCTGAAACCCTCTCTGAATATGGTTCTTCTTCCTTACTAGAGGAAAGAGGGGGATGACTTGTATCAAAAAAACTTTTCCTGAGAGATGACAGTAGACAGAGGGTGAATACCCCTTCTAACAGCATTGTGAAGCAGTCAGGTGGATCTTACAGCCTGTCTGTGTAGCAGCTTGACTGTGATAATGATGCAGGAAACAAAGTTAATGTCTGTGGGTGAAAAGAGATAACACTTCTAAGAAATGATAAGGAAGGAGGTGCTTAGATCCTGAAATTTTGGGCTGAATTACCAACCCCGAAATCTGAATCTTGATTTACTACAGCAAATGAATATTCTTACCAGCAGGAGTACTCAGAAAAATTAATCATGTAAAAAATGCACTCTGTTTTTTATCCTCCAGAAAGCCTTAGGGATTTGAAGTCTCTAGAAATTGAAACTATAAGAAAAATCTCAGATATCAATATATGCAGTAAGCAGGAAGATAATAAAAGTGCAAGGTGCAGGGGCACCTTCTCTTGCAGCTGCTTTACCAGCCAGTCTTAGCAAAGCGCTGGTGATTTTAAAGACATTAGACTCTTTTGAGGGGAATGTCTCCTTTTTTTGGGCTCTCTGTCATGATTGTGCATTGCAGGATTTAGGTCTCTAGCAAGAAAACAACATTTTTGAACTCATTATAGGGTTTCTCTTACCTCATTGAAAACAGAAAGTGAAGACAAGGTGTGTGTTTATATTATGGTTATTAAAAGAAAAAAGTTTTTCTACTTTGTGGAACTTCTGACTTTAAAACAGCAGGGAATCATTTCCTATGCAACATCCTCATCAGATAAAATGTTCACAGATAGTACTCTTTGATCACTTCTGCATGAGACTCAGTATAACAAAGTATATATATCCTCTGAATATGATCTGTTATTGTAAATAAGATAACCACACTACATAGGGTGAAAATGTAGAGGTGAAGCTTCCAATTTTTCTGGTCAGGATGTAAGCAATCAAAACCTGAAACACAGCTTCTAGAAAATTTATGTTGACATCATGTGACTTCTCTGAGTCAGAGCACAGTGCAGTGCAAGAGTAGCATACACACAAGACTGTCATATTGGGTCTACAGAAAGCAGCTGCTGTGAGAAACTAAGCCTGCCTTAGGAAACTCTTGGAGGCACTTGTGATACTGAGTGCACTTTCATGTTTTCTGCATCTAATCAGTTTGGTTTTTTTCTCGAGATTTGCAGTCTGCATTTATTCCCAGCAGATAATACTGAACACACTGGCTCCCCGTATGCCTCACTGCTAAGGTGAATATGCTTAATACCACTGTCTGTGAAGAGAGCTTCCAAACTGCTGCCTGAGGTCACTCATCCCATGCTCACACGGCTAGAACGATATCTGGGACAGAGCCCTCTGCGGGTCACGTTCTCCCGGCGCTAAGGAGCCTTATTTCCGTGGAGGTTTTTATAGAGCTGTTTGGTGAACTACAGCATATCCACTGCCACAGACAGTGACTCACACAGAACTGCTTCAGTGGAGACAGATTTGCCATAATCCAGGCATAGTGGTTTTCTTTCACGAGGAATAATGAGCGAGAATTCAGTGCAACTGTTTATAATGGCCATAAGAAGAACTTCTCTGACTGCTATGGCAGTTTGGGGTGTAAGTCAGCCCAGTTAATGTACCAGGAAACAGATAATAAAAATTTCAAGTGTGCTGTCACTGAGTCAGTGGAGTTAGCAGACAGTCATCAGTCTCAGTCTCACTGTGCCCTGAGCAGTGTATAGTGTTAAGTCTTTTAGTGGGAGGGACCCAGACTGCTCAGCTCAGACTGCCCTTGACCCTCATGTGCAGAAAAAGGCTTTCAGTTAGAAGTCAGAGCCTCTTCTTTGAGATTGGATGGATTTTTGTTCTTCCAAATATTAAAATTTCATGTTTCTGTGTTTTTTGATGGAGACATCTGTCTCACGTTGGGTTCTGCTGGCTCTAGGGAAGAGCACAGCACTGATTCCAATGTAGTTCTTTCCCTATTTACACTCAAGAATATCTCTTAATAAGAAATACTAAATCATTGTGTGCAACTGAATTTTTATTTATAAACTGATTTCAATACAACAGCAAGTTATTAACTCTTTATTTATATAAATATAAATAAATACATAAATAAATATTATGTATATAAATAATACTTAAGGGAGTACTGACAAAAGGTTGTTTGCATGATGAGAGGATCCTGATCACAGAACTGAGGTGAGCAGCCGCTGCATCATACCCAGGCTCAAGGTGAGAGAGCACCTGCCTACCTGTTTTCTGTTGGCAAACTGTGGAGGGGGTACACTGCAGCAGTGGGGCAGCAGTGTGGCACACCCAAGCAAGGACAAAGATCAGACACTTGATCTTTCAAATCCTTCACAAAATATTTTTCATATATTTCATATACTCTGTTAGTGACCTAGGCAATTTTTATGGTACCCTCTGCTTTAGAGATTATGATACCTGTATTTGTTCCTGGTTTGTAAATGTATTTGTTAGTTTTCATTTTTATTGACCCTAAATAATTAGTTTTTCTCCTCTATTTCTACAAGAGCAATCATAACCTGCATCCATGCACACTTTGCTTGAACAAACAGTTGTCATTTCCTAAAAAAACTTCCTTTCCCTTCAGAAACACTCTGCTCAAATTTGAGTAATTCTTTTTCTCGAATGAGACTGAATAGAATCACCTTTTTCTGGTATAGCCTTTTATGATGTAAACATACCAGTCTGTTTCACTGGAAATACTTTATCATGAGTTGAGCATATCATGCTTAGAGTCACATTTCTTGATATATACAGTGATAACACTCTGCAACTGTTATGCTTTCTTTTTGTTTGTTTAAAAAAATATGATTCTCCACTTAATAGTAGAAACTGTAATTCTAGTACAGGGCCTAGAAGGACAGTGATAAGAAACACTGCTTTTTCAATGCTTCTGGAACTTACCAGCAGTACGGTATTCCTAATAAAAATCCCCAGACTTTCATTTGTGTTGACAATTCTTCCATTTTTGGCACTAAACAATAACTTTCTTCTCTTTATGTCCTGTTAATTCTAATATTACATTAGACTCCTGTAGAACTGTAATCACCAGCAATCTTCCCCTCATGGTAGATAGTTATTAACCCATTTTTCAGTTCTATATTTTCTGCACCTTGATTAATTTTTCATCTGAGACCATATTGATCGATTTCCTTAAGTCTGCTGGATTAGATTTTACCTAATTTCCCTAGAAAATCACCTACCTAGCAAATAAGATGATGCTATTTGTCATGGTGTTTTATGTACAATATTCATTGATTTGTATTTTTCCTGATTGAGATCACACCTTGTAGTTGCCAATATCACTTTCGCCCCCTCTAGTAAATAAAGCCACCACATTTATGATTCTTGATTTGCGTGTTCCTGCCTCTGATTTGCAACGAACTGGAATTTTATTCATGTCAATTTCTGTTTCTTTAGTGTCATCTCCATCGTTTCCGACCAGCTCATCCTGTTCATTGCACTGTCCATGCATGCTTACTATGCTTTTATATTTTCCTTAATGTTTACCATCATCCAGTTTCACGTCCTACATCAGGACTTGTGTTTCTTCCTTCCAGGTGTTTGTTACCTTTGTTCTATATGATAATTACAGCAGCTGTTTGTGCCTGACTTGGTGTTGAGTTTTGTATTGTCAGACTAATTGCATCAGCCACCTGGCTACTGCTCCCATCTGGCATCCTTCTGGCTCTTGCTCACCTCTGTGCAAAAATCCATTGAGCTAATTAAGGACCTAACCTTCAACTGATCCTCTGCAAAGCCTTTCTGCATGGCATGGTCTGTTAAAATGAATACAGATTTCAGGGCATCTCTCACCCATAATGTTGTAAAGTTTTGGAAGAAGGTGTGTTTCTCTGATTCCTTCATGGCTTATTTCTGTAAGTCTTGTTCTGCATCCTGTCCACAGTTGCAGGAATAAATGTAAAAATACAAGTATGTCTGGATTATTTTAATTTTGCATTTTCTTGTCCCACTTCAAATTAATGAAAATATGAAATCACTGCTGAAGACCAAGTAAAAGCTGCTCTTGGCTTATGCTCTTGGCCTTAAAAATTTCTGGCAAGCAACATATGGGGGAAACATTGGAAGAAAAAAAATATACTGCTGTCTTTGAAGTAACATATGATGTTCTTTGTCCAAAAAAATCTATGTAAATGCTACCAGTCCCTGTCTACTCTAGAAATACAGGATTGCTTTATAAGCACACTGTCTTTGGCTCAGAGAACACAGGATGCTGCTCAGGAAGGCAAGATTGATAATAATGGAAATGGTTGTTTTAGCAAGCAGAGGAGGTATGTGTACATGGGAAGACTGTTGCAAATACACAGAAGAGAGAAGCCACACTGGGTCTTTCATTTTCTGTTTAACACGACCCTGAATTTCTTTGCAGAAGGCCCTTGAACTTTGCTAGCAATGAAGTAGATTCTGCCCTTAATTGTTTCTCTCCATTCATTGCAATGAGGAGGCAGTGATAGAATTCATTCTTAAAACCACTTCATCTGGATCTGGAATTGTAAGAACCAGAATTGCATTGATTTGAACCACATGGCTTTTGATTTAAATAAAAAGGCTAGAAGAACTTTAAAGAAAAATTTAGAGAAAGGACTCTTCTCTCTCAGTGACTTAGTAACTGTGCTTGTCTTCGTGGGAGCTGCAAATCACTCCCATTTTCCAGGTATGCTGCTGTGTGTTTCTCTGCTGCTGTGGGTTATCTCCTACTGTTAGAAGAGAAAAGAAGAAAGGTGATGGAGAAATTTCCCTCACTCCTAGCAGCCCTTATGCATTGAACAAATTTGTGCTTGAATGTTGGTAACCCTGTAAAACCAAATTTGTATGCCGAAATTTCTTTAAACTTTCTCTCCATCTCAACATGCATTAGTCCCCAAAATCACTATCCGTAATCATTTTCAGTATACCACAGTTCTTTTCATCTGGAGATTTTGGGTCAAAAGAACAGACTTTTGAGCCATCTGTGGGACTCATGACTCATTAAAATTCTGAGGGACTCTGGTTAACAGGTTGCCCTCATGTTGTAGATTCTTCCTCTTCTGAGACAGGAAAAATGTGTTCTGGAACTATATTCCTAGACTATTTCATTCACAAATCTTTACTGTCTTGGACAGAGATTCAAAGGACTAAAGTGGCAACATACCAAAGCTACAGCAAAATGTGCAATTCCCTAGGTCCCAGAAAGCAGCCGTGCTTAAAAGCTGTCAGCCAGCAAAGCATTTTTCTTTTTGCAAAACTATGTATTTCCAACAATTCACTCTGCCCTGGACAACTCAAATTAAGGACTCTCCGTCATTCTGTTGCCATCTCAGTTATGCACTCTCAGATGAAAGCCAGCATTGATGTGGATGCGTCCAGATAAAAACAGATTGCACCTTCATTTATACTGTGAAATATTTATCTTTTCTTTTATAGAAGTGCTTTGCATTTGAGATATGGTACCAAGCACCCTGAAAAATTCAATGAGCTCCAATTAATTATCTTGTGTTTCTCCTCCTGGTTCGATTCCAACCTTTTAATTCTCTAAAGCTTTCGGTTTCATTGCTTTATCACTTCTAGCACAACAAGGCATTCCAGGTCATAACTTGGACCTGTAAGCATAAGATGATTGCCCAGAAATTCATTTCCCAATAGATAAACTCTGAAGGGTTCAAATGTGTATCCAAGTGCATCCAAAAATCTTTGGAGGAGAAATCTCATTAGAACAGACTTCCTTTGATTTTCTTCCATTCTTGGCTTTGAAACAGCATCATTCATGGCTTTGTTTTCAAGTATGCTTTTCCCCCCAACAATTCCATTTGTAGCTCTGAGTGAAACTCGGTAGCAGAATAATACAAATATTCATGAGAAAAAGAACCTGATTTTTTTGAAACAATCAAATAGTAGAGTTAGTCCAAGCACTAGTCAGAATGTAATGCTTGATCATTACCTTACTTGACCTGTCCTCTCTCTTGTTTGTTATGTGCTTGTAGATCATGATCAGACAGCAGAGAACTTACTTGTTTAAATGAAAAATATGGCAATGTCCAGTTTCTAAATTAGTTCACCAAATGCACCAAATGCATTTCTAATCAAAAATATTTAATATAGTTCTGTATTTTTTATTTAGCTATTTTAAGTTTCATTGATTATTTGTGAATTAAATCAGATCATGTTTTTCAAATCCTTCAGCACTTAGAATAATATGAATGTTCATATGAATAAATGAATATTTGTGGAAGTAAAACACAAAATTCAATGAGAAAAACAATAGTAATAGCATTACAGTTTGAATTCTTCATTTATCACAAGCTAAGTTGTTCTTGATTACACATTCATCCTATTTTATTTCACAGCAATGTTAAATACTTCACGGGAATGTGTTGCTAAAAAGTAAATGAAAGAGACCATGGCTATTCCTTTTTTCAACTTGCTCTGTTGAGGCCTTTATTTATTCTTTAGAATAATTACACTTATTCACATTTCTCCTGAACTTCTATTGGAAACTTGCTGTCTAAAGCTTTTCAACAAAACCTCAAAAGCTTGTTTAAACTTCTGTTAAATTATTACTCATTTCTTTCTTTTTCTAGAAAGAGAAAAATCACATTTTTCATTATATTTGTATATAAATATTGCTTGCTTGTTAAAATTTTATAACAAAAATCTCTGGATATCTGAAGCAATTCTTGAACCAGTTAACAATCTTAAAAGATAAATCAACATTTTTAGATGCAGTTCATAAGTCACGGTACTTAGATTTTCCTTTAAGTTCACAACATTCTGTTAAGGTCTAGGAAAATGTAGACAGAAATGGATTTAGCTCAGTGTTTTGCAAGGTTTCTGGAAATGTTTTGAGGTGAGAGTTTGGTCATTTGTGGCTCCAGAGATTACCTTCTTGAAATTTTATGTCCAACAGCACCCATTCTGTACAGAAAAGAGTGCTCCAAAGTAGAGGCCCAAAAGGCTTTTACACAAATGATTCACAATGAAAGCTCCAGCAAAATGGGCCTATTTCTGCCATCAGCCTTCTCATTTAAGAGCTGACATAATTCATCCTTCTCATCTGCTGCCCCTCATTATCCAGGTGGCCTGATGTGCCACGTTACACTCTTAGCAGAAGTATCCCTTTCAAAAGCACACTCCCTGGATCAGAGCTGTTTCTTTTGATTTTCTTTCTGACTCACTGACATTTGCAGACATGTGCCAGTGCATCTGAGTCCAAAAACAAGAAGGTAGAAAACACATGAAGTTCCTTTTGCCTTTCATCTCTTCAGTCTTTGTAGTCAGAAAAGATTTCTATTACATTGGCCTTTCTTTTCTTCTTCTTTATTTTCTTTTAATTTTTCTTTCATTTTCCCTGATCTTATTAAAGTTGCTCATCTCTTTCTTGAGTCCTTCCAGCAGAGTTCTTAGCAAATCTCCTTGATGTGTGCTATGTAAAATATCCTTTAGCACTTCATTGCTTGAGTTGCTCTGTACGGTATTCCTGTGACATCAAGATTCACTCAATTGAAGTTGGAGACGCTATTTTAAAACACATCTGAAAAGAACTATTTTACTCAGGTGTGCCTTTGGAGGGTGTTGTGATCTCCTTACTCCATCTCAGAGTTTATCCTTTGTCAGTCTCTGATACAGGGATTGTTTTCTGTCCAGTGCTGTAGTAATGAACTAGCAGTTGTATTATGATTTCCTGCTTTTTTCTGCACTAAACTTGCTAAATAAATCTGAGGTTATCCTGTAGTTCTGGCTAGAGCCTAAAAAGCTTTCTACTATTGCATCAAACTGACAGAGATTATCAGCAGACAATTACCAGTCATCTATCTAGGCATTAAATATCTCTGTTTATAGAGGGTACTGACTTCTGATGATTCATCTGTCTAGTTTAATCTATGATTAGTATCTGTGTAGGTGTAACTCCACCTTCATGCAGATCATGCTTGCAGCATTTGTTTCTGGGAGGATGAGAGATTCTAAAGGGAACAATTCCATTTGAGGCAGTGGTGATAGCAGTCCCGACAGACAAGTTCTTGCTTCACAGAATGAGGCCACGCAGGGCAGGCAGCTTACAGGCAGGCAGTATTACCTCTCAGAGATTTCTAGGCAGAACAAGCAGTATACTGACAACTGGGGAACAGATCTGCATCTCATCCTAGCCCTTCACACACTGTTCTTCTCAACAATTCTTACTCTGTGTAAAATGCGCAGGGCAATTGCAGCATCCTAAAATTTCCTTTTGTCCATTATAATCAAAGTCAGGAAACTGTTGTTACACAAATTTTAATCTGGATTTCCTCTCCCGGCCTCCACAATTACTGGATCAAAAAATGGCATACAACAGGATTTTAAAGCTATAAATTAATCTTATTTGTTAGTAGATTGTCAATTGCATTTGTTTGGGTCTGTGCAATGAGAAACATATAATACTTACAGAGGTGTCCCAAGCACTGGTTATGGTTAACTGAATTTCATATCCCACAGCAATTCACTTTGCAACATTCAGGTCTATATCATGACTCTAAAACCTCCTTTGGGAGGTGGAGGAAGTTTTCATTTACGACTGAGTAAAAATGAAGTCACAAGAACTAGTGTTTGTTGTGCAGTTTTGAACGTTGTAAGATTTATTTAAAGGTTGTTATTATTCTGTTAGATTTCAGCTGGACAACTGAACTCATCTGTCACTATCTGGGCTTCAGCTTGGGCAGCAAAGAGCCCAACAATCCTAACCACTTGAGAACTGCTCTGTAAAACTGCTGTGTGATCTGCTACCTCTAAATAGGTGTAAGAACAAACCCATCGGTTGCTTTGGGCTGCTCATTGTTTCCATGTAACCTAGTTCCCAATTCTGATCCTCGCTCCTTTGTTTGAGCAGTCATTCGGGTTTTGTTTTCTCTGCTTTTATTCCATCCCTTCTCTTCTGGAGCCAGACTCCTGACACCAATCCTGTACTTCCTGCAAGACAGCCTTTGTGGCCATATTTGAATAATTTTTCTGGCACTTAACAATGCTATTGCTTTTCCTTTCAACTTTGCTTCCACTTAAACTTCTCAGTTGCTGAACTTTCTTTCACACAGCGTTGATATCAGAGTGTCTCCCAGTCCTAACTTGATGGCTATTACCTGATCCCAAGCACTGGGATGCACTCCCTGCTGGATCTCTTCAGGAGTTTCCAGAATTTAAACATGTTCCTGCACAGTTACAATTTTGAGCTGCTGTTTGCAAACAGAAAAAAAAAACCCACCAAAGTATTTAATGTTGTCAATTGATTTTTAGTACAGCTCTTGTAAGTACTGTCCTCTGATTCTGCCTTTACCAGCACAACCAAAGTAAAAGTATTATTTTCCCAAATCACTGAAGAGGCTCACCTGAGGGCTGAGATTTTCAAATCTCTTTAAGAAGGGGTATGTCTTGCTTTTAGGTCTTGACTAAAACAATTAAATGATGTAGTCATCTAGAAAAAGGGTTCTCAAAAGTGTTGACAACAGAAGCTATTGAGTTCACCAGAATAGAAGCAGAGATTGGGAAGAGGAGGAATGAAAAATTCTGAATACAAGCAAAGCTGATAGGTGAGAAAGGAGATGAATTTGAAGATGAAATATTATTCACAATACAGCTTTCACAATAATAGGAAGTAATTTTAGATGTCAGGTTAAATTTTCTGGAGAGGTCATGCTAATGATAAATTATGGCAGGTGCAATGTTTTTATAATTTGTTTTTCTTGAAGTCAATATATGTTTGTTTTTGCCAAGCCATCAGTAAAACCTTCTTAACAACTTTCACACAAATAGTTCTCCTAAAATTACTAGTAACTAGTAGGTAGCTGAGCCATCTTGCTGCTTTATTCTTTATATTTGGCAGTAATTATTTGAGGTATCGATTTATTGGGAGTGTCTAGAGAATGTTTCTCCTGGTTTTGCATCTAATTGTTTGCCACTTGTATTGCTTAATGTAACATAAGGCTTGTGAAGAGTAGAATGCACCAGGCCTTGAAGCTGTGGTTGTCCATAAAGTAAAATAATGTTGTGAAGACATTCTTAGTGCTCAGTCATCAGAGGAGAAGACACAACAGTAGTGTTACTTGTGTCTGAATTCCAGAAAAATACTGCTTGACATTTTGTTATTATGAGAACCTATTCCAGTGTTTGAAACTGAGAGAAGGAATAGTTACATGCATTTCATAGAGATACTTACCTGGTATCTCTTGGACATCGACATGGCTTTACTAGTCATAAAAGCATTTTCCTGGTAGCTGTTCTGTGAAATAAAAAAAAGTTCATTATTAAAAGAACATATAATTAACTTCATATGAATCCTAAAATTGTGCTCAACTGTAACGTACAACTAAACAGAGATAGTCAGCTGCTCGTTTTTTGAAGATGCAGTAGAAATCTAAATGACACAAGATTATGTGTCTTGTGATGATAGATGAATTATAAATGTGATGTCTTCATCTTTGATACAGAATGTATTTAAGTAGACCAAATGTAATATTAGAGCAATATCATTTTTTTTCTCTCCACCTCGAAGTGTGTGTTTGTAACCTAGGGCAGAAAGAAAGTGCCTCCTAACCCTCTTGTCCCTCACCAAAGTCCTGGGTAAGCACCTGCTGCTAACCACACTGAAGCAGATAGAATATTCCAGGAATTGGTCTTCATGAGAAATAACCTCTTAATAACACTCTTGGGATGAAAGAGTAGTGCTAGAAACAACATTCAGACTAGAAGATGTTAATTTCTTATCCTTTCTCTGTGTTTGCTCTTCTGAAACTTCATAAATGGATCTAGCATCTTAGAAAATTATTTGAAAAATCTTTTTAAGGACTGTGTGTTGTCATGTGTTTGTATGGTGATACTTCTAAAGCTTTTAGCATAATTCAGTGTGGTTCTGGATTTCCAAATTCAGGAAAACCATTTTAGTACGTGGGCTTCCAGTTAAAGATTTTTCAAGGACACCTTAGAAAGTAAAAGTCCAGTTTTCATTGATGTGGTATTCACTGTCATGTTGAGATTTCTAAAGATGCCTCAGCTCTCATGTAGATGACGAATAAGGAATCAAAACTCAGGTAAAACCATACTTCTACTTATATTAAACCCTTAGCAACGAGAAGGATGCAAACAGGTAACTGCAGTGTTTGGGTAGAGACAATTAAGTTCTTTGGTTGAAATAACTGCAGGCTGCCTTTATTCAAGGTAGATTTCAGTGTTGTGGTCTAGGCTTCAATATTTATGGAGCATTTATAAGATGAATAGCATAATACACAGCATTGTTTTGCTACAGTGATTGAGACTACTGCTGTGAAATAGTCTAGTATTTTTTAATAAGGGCAGTAAGTAGAAAATGATCCATCAGGGATGAACCAAGACTGAAAATGAGCAACGTGAATTGTGCTCTTTAAAAAAGGAAAGAAGTCCTCCAAGACAAATAAGCATTTGCTGCCAAGCCCTTGTTTTATTAAATTAGCTCCCTTTGCTCCATGTTTGATGTTTATCTTTTTAAATGTCAGTTGTGTATATTATATATTTAAAAGTTCCCATTTGTGCCTTCCCTAAAGCTCAGCTGAATTTTAGTTACCGTCTGACATAATGAAACTGTGGTAAGCATTTTTTGAAGTTAAAGTGCACCATTCCTGTTTTGTCAATCTGCTGCTGCCAGTACAGCTTATAAAAACGTATGCACAGGTAAAATTTACATTTCAGGTTTTTTGACTGTAGTTCTTGTCATGGTGACAGACATTGGTTTGTACCAGTTACTGGTGAGGCTGTAGCCCCTAGCAAAGAAGGAAAAATAGTCTTATATTCTTTTGCTGTTCATGGTTATCATGGGGAAGAAAATGTATTAAAGTGTGGAAAGTGTGAAGATCAATGATATAATGGTTTAAAAACTACACCCTGGAGAAAGCACATTGGACCAGATTTCCTGCTTGCCATCCTTTACTCAAATATAAGCTGAAAGCTGTTGTTTGGTCTGATTTTGGCCTGGGTTTCAATATAGTCTTAGAGGTTAAATAATACACAGGTTCTTGGAGACGAGGGCACTTCATGTAATTCCTGAATTACTGAAAGCTTCTGAAAGCCTTTGCTTGATCTTCTGTCTGCAGCAACAGCTTTCCTTATGATTTTCTGCTGCTATACACTCCAGATAGTAATCTTTCCCCTCTTCAGGCTTTGACACAAGGGAAACCACAAACCGACTGAAAATACAAACAATTTGGTTCTGATGTGGCTCTTACCACATAAATGTTTGTATTTGTGTTCTGGCATCTTTCTGAGGTCGTGAATGCTTATTCATTCCTGCCACATTCTACCAAGCAGATCACACTGATATATATGTATGCCATATCATCTGCAATTACTCTGTAAAGTATAAGTTATCTACTTCTGAGATATAGAATGTTTTCCAGTATTTTGGATACTTTAATCATTTTGGTTGAGTCCCTTTCATATGACTTCAGAGAAACTTTCACAGGCAAAACTGTTGCCTACAAAAGCACCTTCTTGTTTCTGTTGGCAAAGCTTTTCTTGCTCTGATGTAAGCTGCACAGTTATAGTAGAACCATTTAGGACAATTATAGCAAAATACATCTTAGGAATAATGATTTAAGTAATAAAATAAGGGGAGATGGTGGGAAAAATGCAACCAAAGAACATCATTCAACCCAGGTCAACTTCTGTGATTCGTAACACCATGCTAATCATGGTTTCCACAGAACAACTAGCAGAGTGAGTTTCATTGCATTTCTGTGACCCATTTTGAAAAAGCCTGCCCTAAAGCTGAGTCCTAAGGGCAGCTGAGTCTAAGACAGCTGAACTGACAAAAAAAAGATCCATTTAAAGTCTTAACTTGAAAGTTTTTCATGTGATAAAATTGTATGGCCTTTTCTTAAAAAATACATATACAAATCTATAAATAAATGAATCGATCTCTTCAGCTAGTTCTGAGTACCTTTCTTTTGATACCTTAAGCCATATGAGTCAGTCATTAATTTTCAAGTATTTATCGAAGTTCTCATATGAAGTGATGAGGTAATTTTCTAGTATGAACCCAGGTTTACAGACAAAATTATGAGACCACAGGAAGCTGTTGACACATGAGAAGCTGATGCCCCAGGGTTTATAAGCAAGAGTAAGTCATTAACAAAGTTTTTATAAAGCAATATCCTTAGCTAATTAGAACTCTCCTATTTATATTTGCCGGACAAGGGAAGGAAAGAAGAGAAGAATAAAATAAACACCAGTGAAATGAGGAAAATAGAAGTGCGATTGTTAAAAGTTCTTAATCAAATAATTTAGTAGTTCTTTTCAAGCAGCACTGTTATTAGGCAGCCCTGTGCTAACTGTGTGTATCGAAGCAGCATTAATTGTCTTGGATCCAGCCATGAGTGTTGGGCTGGGGGGAACATTCATGGATATGTGGAAACAAGGTTTCACTTCAGCCTGACTCAGTGTTTCAGTTAGTTTCCTTTCTCTATTTATCTGCATTGTCTGTTAAGGTCAAATGCCCTCTGTCCATCTATCTGTCATCGTGGGCAATGCAAGAAGTGCCACACAGAGCTAGGCCTCTCCCAGAATTAACTCCTGTAGGGTATGGCCACATGTGCCTACAGTCTCCTTTTGTTCCTCAGAGCCCTTCTCAGAGAGTGCATTGCAGCGTAGTGCAATGGGCAAAGCCTTTGGGTCTGTCAAGTGCTATCAGATCTTGGCTGACAAATGACAGTTCCCTTTACAGACTGTAAGTGAGCACTTCCTCATTGCAGGCCTTTGATGAAGTGCACTGGCAAAGCAAAGATGAGAGGTGATATCACCTCTAACTGAGCTCTGAAATCTGCCATTTATCTGTGCCCTTGCTGCAGGTCACCAGCAAACCTTTCCTCAGGCAGTTGATGTGTTGCACGGGAGCCTCATACAGGAGTAGGTACAGAAATCACCTTAGTTTAAAACAGATTATGTCTGTCTTTTCTTATGACAAGCACTTTTTAAAAACTAATTGTTACTACTGGTTTGAAAATAGATTAATGATTTTCCTTTTTAAGGAGCTCTTCTAGAGTCCAGTTATAAAATCCAGTTATTCAGCTAAAATGGATGTTTTTCTTCTGAATGAAGTGTAAAGAGAAAATTTGTTTCATATTCAGAAATATGCAGACAAAGTTCATATTTTCTGTGGAGACTCCCTTGATACTGTCCAAAGATGCTATGTTTCTCTGTCTCTTCCTTATAATTTTGTCATAAAATCAGTATTTGTGAGAAAAGCAAGATAATCTGCATGTGCAGTTCTAGTCTCTCTGTGTATAATTCTGTGCCTTATTAACATACTAAGGCAGGACCAAACCTCACAGTGGCACTGGTAGTCCCTTCCTCAAAATGGAAGATTTCTGCTAGATTAAGCAAAAAATAGTTTTAAGTTGCTCTTTGGCATGAATGTTGGTGCTTCTACTCCTCACCAGCCTACTCTGCTGACCTGCTAAGCTCTATCTGTTTATCTTTTAAAGAGTCCATGACTGGAACAGACCTTAAACTGATATGTACTGCCCCAAGGGGTTATAGCAAAAGGCTTTTCTATCAGAGAGGGTGAAACAGGGCTGCACATTTTAAAATGAAAAGGGAAGCCCTCTGAGAGAAATAGGTGGAATTTTGTTCTTCAAGTACTCTATTATACAGTTACCCATCTAAAACAGTAGAACCTGTCACAAGATTTCTTAAAAGGTAAATTAATTTAATTTAATTTACTCTTAAAAGGTAAATAAATTTAATTAATAATGACCTTGTATTCTCTAGCCACAGAATTTAATTTCTGTCATACATTCATACATTTCAATACCAGATTTTCTTGATGCAGTTGTATTTCTATTAGTTATTAATTGTATATTTGCAAGTGAGCAAAGCAGAAATCAATTAATTGTATATTTGCAAGTGAGCAAAGCAGAAATCAATTTTATCTGGTCTAATTCTGCAGAAAGCCTGAAAGTAAGTTGGAGAACTGAAAACTGACCCACTTCTCTCACTGGGAAAGACTGTGAATTTTGTAATTGTTTGTTTTGGATTCAGTGATATGATGAACACCAACAGGTTATACACCAATAAATATGATAATCTGTGAGTAACAGTGGATATCTTTGCAGATGGGATGGAGGTGGTCCTAAGATAGAGAATAAAATTTATTTGGCAGTGGAATTTAAAGGTTGAAGTAAACACATTTGTCTCCCATAGCGTTAGTGAGTATAAATGCCTCAGCTTTTTTTTTTTTTTTTAAGTGACCAGAGTTTTTACATGGCATCTATCTCTTTAGTGCTTGAATAAGAATGTAAAATGCTTGTACTAGCCAGATATGGGTGTCTGGGATGGCTATAAGAACTGGGTTAACTCAGATGCAGTAAAAACTCCCCAGTGCACTCTTCCAGCATCTAACAATATTTGGCTCAAGAACTTCATAACCTGAAAGTAGTATCTTTGTATTTATTAAATAATGATAGATATTTCTTCTGGGATTAAGTCCAATTAATTGCCTCCTGAGTCTTTGTAAATATGTAGCAGCTGCCATGTTCTGTAACATTGACTTCATTAGCCTAACTATATAAGAAGAAAACTGCAGTTTCTTCTGCACCTGCAGCCCAATATTTTCCTATGATTTCTTTGATTCTATCAGAAAAGAGAGAAAAATTCTTCCATGTGCATCATCCTCAGGCCTATGAGCCTAATACTGTCATTTTATCTTTTTTCTGACCTATGGCTTGCCAGCTGCATGAGCTGGGGATGATAAGTCTGTACTGCCTGTGCCAGGTTCTCCTCTTCAGTGGGCACTGTTTCACTGTGCCTATGCGTGACAGAAGAATCAGTGCTAACAGAGAATCTTCCATATAATGATGCTTATTCCTAGTTTGAAATGTATCCCCTATATATGAGGACCAAACTCGTCTCAAGTAGCGAGTGCAAATCATGCCGAGTTGTGCAACGACTATTTGTTAATCTGTGCTTGGAAGTGCTATGTGAGACCATTTTCCTTGTGGCTTCCAAATAAGTCACTTAGATGGCAAGTTTAATCTTGAGATACTTTTATTGCATGATGTTGTTTAAATAATGAAAATGGCTTAATGGGTGATGCGTTTAATAAACTGAATTTCAAAGGAGGTTTGAAATCCTGTAGATTGGGTTTTATTTCAGTTAATAACAATACTAGTTCAGTTTCTGTGCTGCATCATAATATGGAGATGAGAATTCTGTCTGATATCATAGTGGATATTGAAAGATGATTGACGGCATTAATTTTTCTGCTCCTTCACTGCATGCCAACTCTACTAACTGCGAATTGTTTTAAGAAACACCTCTGTGTATTTGAAATTGGTGTGGGGGACATGGTTGTCCTAAAGTGATGCGTAGTGAGTGCTCTGAAAGCAAGGATGACTCTTTAATTTGCTAGGTCAGATAAGGACTTAGATGTTGCTTTCTAAACTGCAGCATTTTACACTTGATGTCCAGCTATTCCATCGTCTGACTGAGAAAGCTTCTTAATCCTGATGAGTTCCAATTTACAACACAATAAGTAGCGGGCTTAAGAAGCAAAGTCTGATGGAACAGGACTTGTTTATTCAACCCTCAACTTCCACTAACAGTGTATTTCATTGCCTTTAGGCTGGCTCTGCTCTCCATGGCTCAGGGCTGGCAGAGACTTACATTGCTCTTCTTCCCATTTCAGGCTCTGGCTCCTTAATGGTCCATGGCTGACTCACTAAATAGATGTTCCAGCCGTGCATTTATATGGCTGACAGCCAAAGACAGATTGCCCTATAGATGACAGGGCTTTGACTGGATGCTGCCTTTTGAGTTGCTTCGCTTCAGACAAACTGGTCAAAAAATGCCAACAAATTAGAAAGTAGGAGCACAATTTTTTGTTATGCAGTTGCTAGCAATAATAATGCAAAACATTGTACATCAGTTCCCATCTGGTGTAGCTTTCATTTTCAGAGCTTTTTGCGCTGGAGCAAATGACAAGGGTAGACTATGTTATAGAACTGGGTCATAGATAATTCTGATTCAGTTAACTTTGTGTTCATTTCTAAAATCTGGTTCATTAGCAGTGACTTGCTGTCAGTTTGTCCCATTACTCAGGGTGGTGGAGTGTGGTGGATTCTATGCTTATCCCATGATAGAAGATGGGAAGTCAAGAGAGAAACTCCATGCAGATTAAGAAAGCATGTAAATAAGAACAGAAGAATTTTTTAATGAAGTAATCTTTCAGATGCTTGTGTCAGTATTTATCTTAAAATATCCAATTGATTTGTCCTTACAAAAAGACTTTTCCTACTACTTGTCCTTCAAAGTAGAAAAAGAAAAAAGATTGCATTTTGCCAGTAATTTGAATGATAAGGGGAAAATTAGAGTAAAAAAAATTGTTTGCTCATCTTGTCTCCCACAGTGCCAAAGTCATGTGTTTTTGTTAAAATAAATATCCTTTGTTTTATGTTTTGTGACTGGATAAGAAGAAAAATTACTGTGAATTCAACCCTCTGTCCCTCTCAGTGTAGACCTTGAATTTCTGGGTCTTTCTCCTGAAAAACCTCAGAGAACAGCTGGTTCAATGTTGAGGTGATTGTGAGTGTGTCTTCTTCCAGAAGTGCAAGGGAAAGCATAAGAGTCCAAACATGTAATCTGTATAAAAGTCAAAGATATATTTTTCAGATTCCATGTACTTAGTATTGTCTGTATTTCCATTGGGAAAAACAGCATAGGTGTAGGAGCTCTCATCTATGTACTCTGTCCATGTGCTTCAGATATCCCAGACTAACTTTGCACAGGCACACAGGCCATGTAATTGTCTGCATGGATTGGCTCTTGATTACAAGAGCAGTGAGTCCAGACTCTGATTTAGGCACTGTGGCCATTTGTCAGGAAAGCCCCCAGATGGCTGCGATAGGTAAAGAGCAGACTACCACTAAAGCAGGAGTCTGGTGTTCAAACCAGTAACACTGGCAGAAGTGCTGCTCAGGTCAGCAAGTTAAAACAAAATTAAGTACTGCATTTTTCTGCTTTTCTGTCTATATCATGTACTTTTCTTCACATATCTAAACTAAAGGAAAATGTTTTGTTCATTACCAAAGGAATTTAAACTCTGGATGAACAAATTAGTAGTACATGTATAATTTCAGAACTGTCTTTTCCTGACTTTGTTTCATGAAGAGATAGGTCATGAAGTTCCTGTATCTACTTAGGATGCAAAAGGTTGTTTTTGTACTTTTCCATCCAAAATAGAGACACTGAAACCAGCAGACTGGACTGCGGTGCCTTCACTGTCCTCATAACACCTGGCCTTTACCTTTCTTGGGTGACTTCAGGCAGATTTCCTTGTGTCCTTCCCTGTCTGAGAAAGAGTGCCAGAGATTGGGATGAGAATATCTGTCTAAGACTACATGGGCAGTGAGAAATATACAGGATGAGATACTCAAAAAGGTTTTCGCAAGTGCACTCTGCCTTCTCCTGTGCTAGTTACTCATCTGTTCTGTAACTGTTCAGAATTTGTGGGGTGGGGAGGAGCATGGGGGATGTGTGTCAGAGGCAAGAGCAAATGTGCAGAGGTAGCACCAAGAAATCAATTTGAGCACATAAGACAGGAAATTTAACTGCAGTTTTAGCTTCTCTAAATGTAACTTTTCTAATGAGGAATGATTTGATTTTTGTAATCGCTGCGTTTTTTCCAGATTCTTTGCTACTCAGCAGTATTTAGAATAGTCTTTGCATTCAAAGAAGAGATTTTATTCGGAAAAAAATAGGCTGTAAATATCTTTTTTTGTGTCCTCCTCTTTGAAGGATAGCTACATATCAGCTGAAGAGAAAGCATTTCAGTACCTAAAGGGAGCTTACAAGAAAGCTGGAGAGGGAATCTTTACAAGGAGATGTAGTGTAAGACAAGGGTGAATGGCTTGAAACATAAATAGAGTAGGTTTAGACTAGGTATTAGGAAGAAATTCTTTACTGTGAGTGTGGTGAGGCACTGGCAGAGGTTGCCCAGAGAACTTGTGGATACCTCATCCCCAGAAGTGTTTAAGGCCAGATTGGTTGGGTCTTTAAGTTAGCTGAAAGGTGTCTTTGTCCATGTCAGGAAGGTTGGAACTAGATGATCTTTAAGGCCCCTTTCATTCCACACCATTCTATGATTCTATATTATAAGTGTTGTGTGTTAGATGATGAAGTAACTGTGAGGAAATAGGATGTTACTTCTGCTTGCTGAACACCCAGATTGCTGTTTCCTTCCCTCAACACCACATCATCAAACACACTATTCTCATCAGTTACTATCTTCCAAATCTTTGCTCTTTGGGAGAAATAATATGTGACACAGGATGTGTTGGTATAATTTACTCTGTGTGCAGTAAGCCTATTGTTATTTATCCTGGCCTGTGTTTTTTATGACAGAACATAAAAGAATTGTGTGAGACCTCCCATCAATCCAGTGCTGCTGTTGCTTGCAAGGTAGTGTGTAGTTCCTTCAAATGGATGAAAAATATGTTGCCCACAAAGGATCTGCATCATAGGATCCGCACCTCATAGTTGATGGAGAAGTGAGGGAGCAGGCGCAAATGCTGTTAACATCCTGGCTGGACTATACAGAACATTTCCCTTGTACAATGTGACAGTGTACAGCTGGGCAGGGTGGCTGTTGGTTTGTCAGTAGCTCATGTCCACCCCCCTACCCAGAGCCTGGAGTAAAGCTTATTTGATCACTTCCCATTTTACTGGAAGTATGTGTATTTCTTCCACTGTCCTGCTGGCAGGAACTGAGACAAGGCACAGTGCTAGTTTTGGCTGAAGGAAATTTTCTTCACAGTGGCTGGTATGGGACTGTGTTTTGGATTTATGCTGAACACAATGTTGATAATAGAGAGATGTTTTTGTTATTGCTGAGCAGAGCTTACACACAGCCAAGGCCTTTTCTGCTTTTTGTAAACATGCTGTTGCTCTCCACTGTCTATGAGAGTTACAGCTGTGAGTGAGATGAGGTGGCTTCCCCGGAGTATGAGGTTTTAAACATGTCATCACTTGTTAATGACTACAGGTCACTATTACACGGGTGAGGATATGAAATACTGACCCGAAGACGACAAGCCTGATGTATCATAACCATGGCCATGAGCCATCCAGGGCTTCTTTTCAAACAATGTAAGGAAATTATCTGCAGTGTTATTATATGTTTTTATTAGTGGAGATAATGAGATGCAATGAGTCTTGGTTTTTGCCCTGTGTTTTCAATAGTGCAGTTCTGTTTGCCTTAATATACTGTTATGGGAGACCAGTGATTAATGGGCAGAAAGAAAGGATATAGCTAAAGCTTGCCTCCCTGAGAAGGCCAGAAGGTCTAGCCAGCCAGCCATTAAAAGCTCATTACTGCAGCAATAAAAGGATTGATCCCTTAGTATAGCTCCCTCAGAACTTTAACAATTAGCCCATATGCAATTATATACTGGCAGTGTAAGGAGGCTGCTGATAAATCATATTTTTTATTTCTAAAGGCAAGAGATATGAGAGATATGAATACACAGCAGTATATAAAATTAATATAAATTGGAAACTAATAAAACAAGCAGCTTGCAGTGGTGCTGCCATTGCAAAATTTTGAATAACTTGACAGTAACAGACAATTAATTGCATCTGGGCAGGGATGAGATTCTTCCCATATCAGATGATTTGAATCAGAGCAAACATGCATATTAAGCAGACTACACACTTCAACAGAACTGGCTGGCAAAAATGAAGTTAGAGCAGCTTGCAGCAGTGGCCTGAGGAACAAATAGGCTACTTTAAAGTCTAGAGTACCAATTACTCCATTGTATCATGTGCAAACACAGAACCAAAATGTAGTTCCTACTCCCCAGTATTAAGAAAATGGTTTTTGAGGTAACAATGTATGACATGGTATATGATAGATCTGGTAAAAGACAGGTTGTGAGGAAGAAACAAATAGAACAATGAGATTTTCATTCTCTGGCTTCTCTTTCTGTGTTTCCATGTAGTGGAGGCATGTCTGCACTGAGACAAGGACATCAGAGCTTTCTAGCTGCGTCCCATTAAGACTAAGTCCTGCTTCACTGGACTTAGTCTTAAGAAACCTAGTTAAAATACAGGCCTGCAGCTAGAGTTGTTTGCTCCTCCCCAGGGTAGTCTTTCAAGATAAACAATGGTTATGCAATGGAAATGTACTGCAGTATTAAATAATACACATACACCTCCAAGGAAGGGCTTTAGTAGCCCCAGTTCACCGTGCACAATTCTTGCATATTTCTCCTCTCCTTTCTCTTTCACGTGGAGTGATTGCCTTTTCTGGAGCTGTCTTCAATGCATTTCACAGCCTCCACAGGACATACCCTGTAAGACTCTTTAGAAATCAGCCCAAGAAAATTGTCTGTTAATACAGTTGTTCAGCTTCCAGTAATTTCAAACATTTTGCCTTGAATAGAACATCAGGAAGACATTATACTGATTTTACTTCCTGTTAGGTTTTCAGGCTTGCCTGTAGGGTGTCTGGTGGATTACAGGAGGGAAGCAGGATGTGGGACATTCCCTCTTTGAGTCAGTGTCTTGGCACAGTGCTGCAGGGGTTGTGGATGTCTGTGTGCTTTCTCAAGTGAGTTTAGATGCACCATCAGCTTTAGGAAGATAAATTAGTAATAATACCCCATGGTTGTAACATTATTTACTGCTATGAAAGCTCAGTTAGAGTAGACAAAATTTCTGCAAAGCACTTGTTCCAGTGTCTATAAATATCACTAACTGGAGTCCTAATTCTTTGATAACCCAGCTGCCACTAGATATGCCACGTTGCACTCCAGATATTGCAGTCTATTTATGATAAATGAAATATAAATTTGAGGGATGCAACATGGAAAAAAATACTAGCTACTCATTCTCGAGATTGTTTTGCAGAATTGTTTTTAAGCAACTGTAAAGAGCTGATTGAATAAACTCTCTGATTTCTTCTTCTGCCTCTTCTCGATTAACCTGTATGTGTTTTCTGTTCTGAATCTCGCATAACACTGCTCAAATAAAAGGACATTGTTCTACATGCTTATAGAACTGCATAACCGTGTGTATTCCTTGGCTTTCCATAGAATTAACTTAAACGAAACGATTACTGTACCTGAATTCTTGTAATTTATAAACCTTAAAAGAGCTGACAGAAAAGACTGTCAAGTCATCTTTTTTTTTATTCTGCCATTTCCCAATTATATATATACTCACTAAAACTTTTAGGATGACTACTTGATTTGCATCATAAATGCAAAACTATTGTAATACAGTTTTTTGAAATAATTTCTTTCTTGTTTTTTAACCAACTTCAGTGGCAGTTGGCATTCTAAAATGTCAGCAGAATCTTAATCTACACTTAAGACATGAATGCATTTTATTCAAAATAATAATCTATAGGTGAATGAAAGAAAATTTTATGAGTTTAGGTGAGTTCATAAGTCTAAAGGAAAAAGTCAAGAACTGCTGTCGGCCTGCCTAACCATGAGGGTCTCTACAAAGTTAGCATCAGAGCATGTCCTCTCCTCGTGCCTCAAAACTGAAACTCCCCTGTGCAGAGATTCAAGAGTTCAACTGCTGTTGCTGTGGCAATATGTGCATCCACTCAGCTTTCTTTTCATACTTCTTTCATGACCTGAGTTCCTCTTGAGGGATGGATTGCATATTTTAAAGGCACCGTTTCAAAGCTACAAATATCTGAATCACGAGGGAGTATTTAGAAAAGTATTGTTATGTGCTTGCCTGGTTTTATACTTTTTCCTTTGCATTTACAGGTTGTCCAGGGACATAATACTGAGTTAGACTAACCTTTTGTCTGACCAGGATGACTGTTTTGTTTCTGTGCATCTTCTTCAGAGCATACATACAATTATAGAAGTTAGCAACACTCCAGAGATTTTCACAAAGAATTGCGTTTCCTCAAATGGGCTTTTCCTGAATATTCAGTGCTATGTGAAGGGTCTCTTGTGTTACTTTTGCTGTCTGCAGCATAGCAGGCAACACTAAGGTTTTTTTTTTTTTTTTTTTTTTTTTTTTTTTTTTTTTTTTTTTTTAATCTCATGCTCAAAGGTGCAAGGCATGAGGTCTCTGGGTGCCCTTACATGACAGGATCTGAAAGAAGAACTCATGCACTCATTTACCTTCCATTCATGAAAGGAGTTCACATACACAGAAACTTTCAGAGTCTGGATTAAAGCTGTTGGCATCACTTGACATTTTTAGGTGGCATTTCCAAAGCAAGTGTTGATGTGCAGAGCACTTAGGTAGTCTCTGAACAGTTTTGAATATGCATCTACAAACCTCAGGAGTCATAAGCAGTGTTCACCAGAAAACGGCTTGTTTCGGCCCACATATGCAGTGTGTGGTATTTAGTAGTTATACAGGTTTAGCGAAGTGTTTCACAGGCACAATGTCATTTCTCAGCACAGGCATACCCTGCTCTAGGAAATGGGAAGAACGTTTCTCAAAAGAAACAGCAGATGAGAAGTACTGCTGTGGATTTTGGTTAGTTCCCCAGGGGAGGAATTAAAGGGGGACCTAGTCTAGGACCTATGATAGAAGTTGTGATGGAGATGAGAATAGGTTCAAGAGACTAACAGAAAGGAAACAGATGTAAAGCTGACCCATGGTATTTAATAAGCCACAAGCTGACTGGTCAAACCCACTAGAATGTACTGTACATACAATGCAGTTAAGACCTAAGTTTAGCAGCAAATTCAATTTAACAAAGTACTTAATGTGCTGGAGACATCTGATTTAGAGGTGCCATAGGAGCTATAACCATGCCATCTTGGTTTTGCATTTTTATTCCTTTGGTTCACACATCCTTTTTGGGCGAAGAGCCATTTCAAAACCTGAGAAAACTTCTTTGCTAGAAAACTATACAGGTGAAAGTGAGCTGTTGTAACCTGAGAAGCTACAGAGAACTGGGAGTCCTTGAACCAGAACCTAGGTAGATTCCCTCTGTATTTGGGCACATGTTTCTGCAGTGCATTGTTTTCATGAGCCTAAAGACTGCAACACTGTCCAAGATAAAGAAAATGCCAAGGTGGTCATTCAGTGCTATTATTTTTTTTTATTAGCAATGAAGCAAGATACTAAAAAATCCATAATCCCAATTATTTTTCCCTCACCTCAGTCATCAGAAATCTTGGCACAATTTTGTGACTGCTTAAACTTTATCCACCAGAGTAATCCTTGATGATGTGCAAACCTTCTAGTGTCTCTTGCCAAATGAACTGCCTGAAGCAAAAGTGGTGTTCTTAAAATAAGTATACCCCATTTCCACCAAAGCATGAGTCACTTTCGTCCTCTTCTCTTGTAATAGTCATCAGTGTGCAAGCTTTGATAAGTTTCACCAGATTATCAGTTCTGTGCTCTTCTGATAGACTGTCAAACTTTTCCTCCCTGTGCTTTCCGTTCTGTTATCTCACCAAGACTGAACTTTCTACTGTGTCTCCTGAGCACCTTATTTAAGCAATTTCCTTAATAGCTGCTACTGCACTGCCTTGCAAGTTTCTCCTTTTCTTCTGGTTGAAGGACACTTGTTTAGTTTAGGAAGGGCCCGGTAGAGCAGCAGGCTGAGCACCTGTGGTAGGAAATTCCCACTGCCCTCATTGATGGGGTCCACAGTGCTCACAAAGGTTTCTAAGGTTCAGTGTCTGAGTGGTCTGGGAACTGACTTCTAGGATAAAACTAGGTTTAAGCACTCAGCCAGCATCAGCTTAATGTTTAAGAGCTCTGAACGAAAAATTAAATATCCTACTAAACTCGCTTTTTGTGGGTTTTAGTTTGAAACAAGTGTGGCTGATTGTCTTAAATTTTCAAGAGGATGAAAGTTAACCCAAATTTCAAGGGTGTTCCTAAAGCAAATTTCTGGGCTTGTGCCAGAACTTTGCCATATACTGAAACCATAGCTCTGTTATGGATCAAGGTCATAGATTAGTGTCTTCCAAATCCAAGCCAGAAACCTCACAGGTTTTGTTTTGGTTTAGAATTTGTTCTTTTTCATGTTGCTCCACTCACAATACCTTTTCCCTGAAGTACCGCTACCAGAAAATAATTTGCCTAGTACATTTCTCTTACTGTAACTTTTGTTGCTGGTCAGGCCTGGCTGTGTAAGTAATTCTGTCCTTGGACTGCGGCAGGAGTGCTCACAAAGCACTGGGCTGGCCTGGCAAAATGTCTGCAGGGTCTCTGCCTCTCCTTCCAGCTAGGGCTGTGATGCCATCAGTATGCTAATTCAAGGCAGCTGAGACCAGAACTCCCTACCTGCAGCTTTTTAAGCTCAAAGATTTTTTAATCAGTTTCCTAATTGGAACCTAGGGGACCCCATTATGCTTTAATAATACAAAATCTAACTTTTAAAAAATCTTAATTACGGGCTGCTTTTTAAATGGATTTGATCACTGAGAACATCTGCATGTTTGGGAGGGGGGGGGGGGGGGGGGGAGGGGGGAGGTGTTTCTGTCTTCTATCTTCTATCTTCTATTAGAAGATTGGTACACAGAAATGCTCCAGAATCACAAGTGAAGTACTCCATGTGGACAGTGCATTAAAGGTGTTGCCATTGCATCAATCCAGTCCCTATGCAATGATAACTGGTTTTTTTTTTGTTTTTTTGTTTTTTTTTTTTTTTTTTTTTAAATTTATTTTTTTTCTTTTACTTTGCTTTATTGGTGACCACAGTGATTGTTATGTGTCACTGTGGTCAGATTAATCTGTGTCCCAGACAGTTTAAAGGACTATGTAAGTACTGTGTTGGAGGTTTGGAACTGATGATATAGACCAATAATTTCCATGATATATATTCTAGAGACACTCTTGGAGAATAAATCTGTTTATTACAATGCTTCTGTAAGCAATTTCTCTCTAACCTCTTCTTGTGATTGGCACCATACTGTCCCTGACCTTGAGGATGAAGTGTTACTGCTATTTAAGATTTTTATCATGTAAAGATAAAAGCCATTTTTTTGGCACATGGGCAGGCACAATCGGAAGTATGACTATCTATGCTGGTATACTGATTATACGGTTTGGAAATCTTCACTTGTTTCTCAGCTTATAAGGGGAAGAAGTAGTTTCATAGCACTTACACTAATTATGAATTTAGTAGTTTGTAAATTTACATGTAATTTCTAAGATACTGATTAAACTCCAAACTAACTTTTTTTTTTTTTTTTTTTTTTTTTTTTTTTTTTTTTTTTTGTGAAGATTGTATTAGAATTCCTTAGACAATATTTTGTGCTGTGTTTTCTTGAGTGCTGACGAGACTCAAGAGTGTTGAGTCTTGTCAAGGCTCATCAGCAATGTTACCCTCAGGACTTCAGTTACTGTCTTCATCATTTCATTTTTGGGGAATGCTCATACCTGCTCCTTATATTGGAAATCACCATAGCCTAAAGAGCATGCACTTTGCTCAGTCGCTATGCATGAGAGACACATTAACAGTCCTATGAGGTATCAAGACGGTGAGTCTCTTGTTGAAATGCTGTAAGCCTGCATATATCCTGCATTTTGCTCGTTGTTAAATAGCTTCATTTTTTGAAAGACAGCAAACAAGGGATGGTATCTACCAAGACACAGCATTCTTACAGGGGGATTTGGTCCCACTGAGTGTTTGATCTCTGAAGTCATATTTGTTACCAGCTTCTTGAGATTTTGGCACTAATGTTTACCTCTAAAGGTGTGATATGTGAGTTGAGTAATAAATATGCTGAGTGATGACAGGGATTACGAGGCTGTTCCTACAGAAACTGGCTGCCAAGAGATGTAGGAAGAGTTTGATTTGAAACTTTATATGGGCTTTGGATTTTGGTCCTGAGGAAAGGATTTGTTGATGGAGAGATCCAGAATCACTGAAGAACTACCTGCTTTGGGAGACATGGTGGGAGTCTGTTTATTTCTGCTAGGGGCTGCCTTTTGTCTGAGTTTATTCATCAAGTATTATTCTCAAAATTGTTTTGGGCATCCATATTGTTAGAAGAAAAAGTGCAGACAGCTACCATAAATAGTGCAATTCTGAGATGACTTGGCTTAAAGGAGTCTCCCCACCTCTCTCCTTTAAACTCAGGGGCAGTTGAGGGTGATTTGCAAATTTAATTGAATGTCTAGGATTAAGTGGGGCGGGCTTGGACTTAGGTGTATAAACAAGATAAAAACTCAGTTTGACAGAAGAAAGAGAGGCACAGGTAGTAATTTTCCTCAGAATTAATTCTATATTTGAGCAAAGGAAATCCAGTTGTGGAGTTGCAGTAACTACAGGCTAGAGGCGGCTGTTCTGCCAGCTGGGGCACAAGAAGATAAAGGGACATCTAGTGAATCTGTTCCAGAAAGCCGCTTGAGATTGTAGGAACGTAAAATAGTCAAAATCAGTATGTGCATGGTATTAAATAAATGAGGGCCAAAGAAGAAACTAAAGCATTTCTTCTACCCAACCATCCCCGCTATGTACATGTCTGTTTGGTCTATGGCTCTTAACTGGAAGGAGTGCACAAACCAATTATAATTAAGTTGTGAGACCATAGAGAAGTCATATACAGCTGAAAGGGGAATCTGGGGGAAGTACTATGGAGCATGTGTATGGTCAATATGTGTTGAGGAAAGGCAATTTAAATCAAGGGCACACAAGTCAGCCTGGAGTATTTGCCTTGGTGCCAGAACGGACTCCTTGATCCTATTTTACTGGGCTTTAGATATGAATTAGAGGGAAGATGTGCTGCTGGTAGCCAAACAAACTGAAATATTGTCAAGGGAAGGAAAAGGGAGGGATGAGATCTAACAAAAGAGCAGGAATCAAGTGCAGGGAAGATGCATCACAATTCACCTCAATCTTTCTTTACCCAGGCAGGAGAAATCCCATCTTCTCCACTGTCCTAGGACATGCAACATATCTTAGTAGGGCTGGCTTGCAAACTTTATATTCTTACTGTGAACACAGGCAAATTAAATATGTAAGTCCCTGACACTGCTTGTTCTGCCTTTGCCTGAACTGAGAAAGCAGTTTCTGAAAAAGAAGCAGCAGACATCAAACTGCATGACACATCCTCTTAAAAGAGAAAGCAAGTCCCTCTGTGTGAATAATTGCATAACAAATAAATCTGTAATTTCTCAAAATTGTTGACATTCTGGGTCAAACCTCTCTCCGGTGTAATTCCCCTGACTTGAGTGAATTTACATGAGTTCAAAATTGGTCCTCTTTGTTAAGAGACCAAGGTGTTTCTGTCCATGCATTTTTCTCACAGTTTGAAAAGTTAGTTGCAACTTTGTGTCTCCTGCATGTCTGTGTTGGATATTATATACACCTGTGCAAGTGCACATGCACATCCATGTATGCAGTAAGAAACTAAACTTCAGTTATTACAAATTTTAATGCTATAAATTATTAGTTTAAATGCATTTTGATTGTCTGCCAGGTCTATTTTACCTGCTATAATTTGCCTGTTCATTTTTTATGTAGACCTTACTTACCTTACCCTTGACTTGCAGAAAAGCAAGTTTCCCATGTAATTTTTTGCATTAAAGAACAAAAGATTATAGATGAAGTTTAAATATAATAATCATAGAAGTGACTATAAAGCAGCAAATTTCTCTCTAATTTACCTGGTTTTAGTTTCTTCAAGTCACAGGTGGTGATTAATGTAGAGCTTTTGCTTCCCTTTTTGCTGTAGCCCTAACAGCTACACTAGAAGGCTCTGAATCCTTGCTGCCTCACAGAGATTGGTTTGAAGTTCAAGCTCCTTTCCAGAATGCTTATTGTGGTGATGAGGTGAGGAAGAGCAAATACCAACTGGATTGGCAGGTACTGCAGTTGGCTATGAATCACTAGCAAAAAACAAATCATAACTTTGGTCTCAGACCAAATAAACTTTTAGCCTTGTGAAAAGGAAGAAAAAAAAAAAAGGTTGCTTTTCTGGGCTTTCCTGTCTGAAATGAGAGAACATGAGTATAGATCTCCAAGACAATTTTAATTGCTTTACTTTTCACTAGAAAGAACCACCTAAATATAACTTTAGGAAATAATGTCTATCTTACTATTTGCAGCAATTGAAAGAGATTAAAGTTGGTCGAGTGTGAAATAAGGGATGAGCCAGTGAAGAGCTGGTATAGGGATCTGTGTCTGTCTTGCATAGAATACATGACTGTTGGACAGTGTCTCTGGGAAAAACATATCCAGCAAAAGCATTCCTCTTTACTGCTCTGATGCACATATTTCTTCTTGTCCTAAGTATCAATTTTCCTAAGGTTTCTATAAAAAAATTATCCAAGTGTATATAGGAAAATATACTGAGAAATTCAAAGCAGGGTATTTTTTTTTTTCCACACCAGTGATTACACCCTGAAAATGACCATGGTAGGTTATCACTGAAGGCAGTAGCTTCTCAATATATGAGAATAGAATATTCATTTTAGGAATAAAATTATTAGAAGTTTTCTTAAGTACCACCAGTTTCACTGATTTTTTTTTTTTTTTGTAGGAGATTCCTCAGATGTTTTTCTCAAGGTCTAAACCAAACAACCACAGTTTGAAATTAAGGCTGAGGTGCAGGGCAATGAGTAAAAGTACTCAGTACTGCATGTCCTGTTACTGTCCTGCTGTGAAATCCTCAGCAAGCCTTCTCAGAGCCTGAGACAATTTTACATTTCAGTCTTCCACCAGGAACCTTAAAGCTTGAGGCAAATGTCTTGTGTGTGCAAACTTCTTTGGAGCAGCTGGTGACAGTTCCAGCAAAACCTGAACTTTTAAGTAGCTGGTTAGGGTTTTGACAATTTTCATGTTTCTCTGCAAGGCAGAGAATTTTCAAAACCTGAACTTTTAAGTAGCTGGTTAGGGTTTTGACAATTTTCATGTTTCTCTGCAGTCCATCCTATTTGCGTTCTGTAAATAAGGTATTTAGGAGAGGTTTCTTGCCTGTACCTCTTAGATATGTTTCTGTGCCATGTAGAGATCTTGCTTCAATGTGATAAATACTGATGTTTTCCTTATGTGTAGCTGACTTCTTACACATAAATAAAATTGCAGTTCTCTGATTAGAAGCTGTATCATGGAAGAGGAAAAATATTAAAAATATTTATAAAATATAAGAATATAAAATATTTTATAGTATAAAATATTAAAAATGTTTATATTATGTACAGTAATATGGAAGGAAAATAATTTTAAGTGAAATTAAAGCATTTGAGTTAGAACTGCATGATGCCACCCTAAAATAGTAATAATACTCAGAAAGGTGTCTGTCTTGCACGTTCTTTGAAACACCAGGCTCATCCCCACCACCTGATGACTGCTGAAGCCAATGAGGTTGAATTGGTCTTTACCACTCAGAATGCTTCTTTTATCTAAGAAAATAAGTAAGGGTCAGGGATTTGGTGCTACCGGACCATCTTTCTTTTCTTGCTTCCCATTTTTCAGTGCACAGACTGAGGCTGAGATTAATGATCATGAATAGTATTCAATAGACATTTTCTATGCTAGAAGCTATCATGCTACAAGCTGACTTAAAGTACTTCATGCACAAGGTGGCTTTTTTCCCATAGCCAGCAGGATGATCTGAGAGAGGGCATGCTCCAGGGAAAAGGAGAATATTTTGAAAAGTTTTGTAATAAAACTAGTTTAAGGGTTTTTTTTCAGCCACTTGGTTTTCCTGAGTATCACATCCAGCTACAAAGCTGTAACACAACACTTGGATAGAGATTAGAGTTTCTCCCATCAGTATATGTTAGTGTAGCACAGACTTTAAAATTCTACATTTTAAAGAATGGATGGTTTCAAGATAAATCCTAAAGCTTATGATCAACTCTTCTGAGAGTTTCAGAGATAGCTGGCTGCACAAAAAAGGAACTGAGGCTTCCTCAGACCTTATTTTCATTACAGTGGCTGTTTTGTTTATGAGAAAGATGTCTGGATTTGATCTTCAGTTGGCATGAACTGTCCCATTTGAGAATGGTTGCATCAAATGCAAGTTAAATTGGACAAATGTGTTAAGGTAGTATGCTCTCATTAGAATCTTTATTGTCTGAAGTATTGATCAAATAAGACAACCTCCCAATATCTGCTGCATGGGGTCACATCCTTTATAAATGTGACCTAGAACAAAATGAAGTTCAGAGAGGTGCTGAGAAGAAAATAGGTTATTGCCCCATCACTTCTGCAGTGAAGTCAAGTCATCACACAGGGAGGGCTATTGGACATCTGCAGCTCTGAGGAAGCTGCAAAGTTTATCAGGTGGAAGTGGACTATTTCGTTTTTATGCCTATTTTTGACATTTCCTTGAATATCTGTGCACCTTTCATTTTCAGCATTCAACGTTTTGGCAGTCGTTACTGACTGTCTGAAAGGCAGCAATGTTGATTTATAGATTGTGGGAAAAGGATCTTTGTAGTTATCAATGAATTGCATCCATATCTGGAAACACAGCAGGAACTTCACTTGAACACAGCAGTAGCATGAAATACAATGAAGAGCCCATCATATAGTAGAAAAGCAGCAGAAATAATACTATTAAGTAAGGATTAATATGTTGGGAATACCCCTCTGTTTTTAAGAAAGGCATAATTGGGAAACATTGTAGGTGGTTGGAATATGGCAGCAAAGTGCACCTTAAAATCTAACCACTAGTAACTCATAAGAATGTGACCTTTATTGAATTTATGAATTCATAAATTCATTATTCCAGAAACCAAATCATATTAGAAATGTCTTTGAAAATGTCAAAACTGGATATGAGAGGAGAGGCAGAAGTAGACCTGTGGTATCCCCAATAATCAATTGCTTTTTCACACATAAATGCATTCAATTTTATGTAAGCGCAGTGACAAAACAGCATAAACTGATAAATAAAATAGCAGAAAAAATAATCCCTTCTGAAAAATATAACTCAGTTGATGCCCTGAGGAACTTTGATTATAGTCCATTTTTTTCACTATGGCATGAAGAGAAAACCGAGGTGTTTTGATTACCCTAATTTTTCCTGTGATTCATGGTTCCAAAAACACCTGCAAGACTCCGTCTCTGCTGATTTGATCTTAAGGTTTACTGTTGGATAGTCCTTGATTTATTTCATTTTTTGGGAAAGCTGTGATGGTCTAGTAGATGTTCATGGGATAATTGTACATCATGTGAGCACAAATCACATGTGTTTCCTGCATTTGTATGTGCCAGATTCTCAAAGGAGAAAAAAAAGTTATGGCTTCTTTTTTAATTTTTTTGGTCCCTGTGCAGTGGTGAGGACTTGTTTCAGCTCTCAGGTGCAAGCCAAGACAAAAACTCAAACTGTGCAGAAAATGAATACTACATAGATACTTCCATGTTGATGGAGAACATTAAGTGAAATTTCCAAAAGGCTTTCTGTAACACATATTGCACAGATATAAACAGTGAATACTCATCATTATGATTTGGATAATTTAAGGTAGCTGCCTAATTCTATTGGCAAGTTTAATTGGCTGGATTATTCATCTTTGATTTTTGGCTCATTGCTGCATAATATTTTAGTTCATTATTGAGTGTCTGTATTAGTCTTCTGGAAGTGCACATGTGTAGTTTTTGTCATACAGTAAAAGTGTCATTGAGGAAAGGCAGAGACTCAAGTGTTCCTTTCTTTCCTGTAAATGGAAATGATAATACTTTGCCCCTCTTTACAATTTACCTTGCACAGCTTTTGGGACAGGATCAGTCTTCTACTGGATTTATTCTGCATCCTGCAAGCAGGCATTGGATCTGGCTTCATTGTCTCTGTGGTTCAGTAGTGTGGCCAAGAGATAGATTGCCAGAAGACTGTAGTGTCAGACAAGCCTCTCTCCTCACTTCTGTGGGCTCTGTGGGGGAACAAGCACCTATGGAGCACTGGTTTAGGAGCTCTTCTCTTTTGAGTTAGGCTTTATGCCAGGCAAAGGTCAAAACTCTCCTTGCTCACATGAACTGTTGGAAAACAAAGTTTTCCATCTTCTGAAACACTGAGTAAAAGAGTTGTAATGACCTTTAATCCTCCAGAAGCTTTGGATGGAGGGTACTTCTGACCACTGTGAAATGAGGGAGAGACACACTGAATCAGGAATCCAAAGAAAAGCAAAGCCTGAGCAAGAGGCAAAGAGTCTAGAAAGAAAGAAAGAAAGAAAAAAAAAATCAGAAAACTCTTCTGGGCCTCAGATATTCAGTCAAATTAATTGTTACTCTTTGATCAGCCTTTGACAGTGTCTTAAGGAAGGCCACCTACCCACAAGAGCTTCCATACAAGTGTGAAATATTCAGCCAACTGATTTATAAGGAAACACTTCTGTCCTGAAGGAGAATTTGTAAGAAAAATACCACCACAAACCCCAGGGCTCTCCAGTGTGTTTTTTGTCTCCTCTCCTACCTGGCAAACTTCTGTAGAATTTTAGTTCCTATTTCATTATAGGTATGCTCTATGGAGAATCTGGCTGCTGAAATATTGACCAAGGCAGGTCTACAAAGGCCTTTTTTGTCATGTTTTGGTAGATGAGCTCCTAGAGGAGATGAGGGAAGAGAGAGTGTATTCCTGGGAATACTTCAATGTTGTGTCAGTGTGGACAGTGGTTTGGCTTCAATCACACTGCTAGGGCACAGCACAGCTATTATTACTTGGCTTTCAGTACTTCTTTGTGTATAATAAAGATAATGACATGCTCAGGTATTGCATTCTTATGAAGTCATGGTACCAGAAGTGCATGCTAGCCATACAGACTGGCTTGTATTGCTGTCCATACAGAGAGGGCTCACATGGTGTAGTGTAGCTATCGAAGACAAGTGGTATAAGGATTAAAAACATTACTTTATCACTGTGCTTAGATAAATCAACTTAAAATTTTTCCACTCCGCATTTCAGGTAATGTAATAAATTAAATTTAGAGACTACTAAACTCAGTTTACTTAAACACTGAGAACAGTCTCACAAGAGCTGCACAGAGAAGGGGAAAGGCTAATTTATTTCACTTCTCAGATCTCTGCAAACACTGTGTAGATTGGTATTGTTAATGAAGACTCTTATATTACACCAACAGAGAAGAGATATGATCTGGGATCAGGGAAGTTTGGGTCTGATCTTTGCTGCCACCTGCAATGGACTATGTGAAATTCAGAGGTTATGAAATCAAGCATATCTCTTGCTGGATAGTAACAGACATGCTATAGGTCCCCTGCCAAATTATTTTTCTGTTCTTTCCATAGTCTGTCTTTCAGTACACAGTGGAGTAGGCTTTCCTTCCAGATTTCATTTAGAAAATACCTGCGATAACTGGGGGCTTGTCTGTTCTCTGAGCCTTTGTTGATATGAATTTTAAGCTAAGGTCAGATACAGGATTTCCATTACCAGCATCTGAAGCCCTCTGTTCCTAGAGTAGGAGTAACACAGGTGACTGAATTAGGAGGCTTGAAGTTACCCCCAGGCTGTTTGTCCTTCCTCAGCTTTCCTGCTGTGCAAGTCATTTCATCATCTAATGAAGCTGAACATACACAGTCAGCCATGTCACTCAAACTAATAGCCTTTAGGACCTTGACTATAGGTTTAAGTCACTACATGACATATGTGGATCCAAATGTGGCTTTCTCTTCCTTTTTGAAAGCAAAAGATTTTCCTTTTAGGTTTCCCTCCTCAGAACTCAGACATTTTTTGCATTATATCATTAATGGACAAATCTGCGCTTGAGTTTTTAATCCTGGCTCTGATGCTTTCTCTCCTCGGAAACTGTTTTTCCTGTATTGATTCAAAATCTTTCATGCCCTGCCATCCTCCCTGGCCCTGATTCCCGTGACCAGGTTGCAGGAGGGAGCTCAGTCTCTGGCAGTACTAGTGGCAGTAGATGGCAGCAGCAGTCCACTGTGAGAACCCAGAGCTGCTAAATAAATGATAGGAAGCAGACGAGCTCACAGGAGGCTGGATTTTTTTTTCCGTTTTTTTTTTTTTAATTTTATTTTTTGTTCCCTGGCACATCTCTGGTTCTGATTTTCCCTTCAGATCGCCTACATATTCTATATCAATTACCTATGAGGTTTTTTCATTTTATTTCCTGTTACATTTTGACACATGGGTGGTAGATAGAAGCCTTGTACATGCACCCCTCAAAACATAAGCACCAGATAATTTGGGAGGCTCAGAAGATTTCCCTGCAAAATACAGCACTTGGGTTTATTCTTGGTTTTCCAAATACTTTACTCCTTGCATATGTGCTTATAAACCAAGGTCTTTCCATATGCCTTGATTATTTGTTCTCTGAAGCTGCCGTTCAGAATTAGAGCAGAGAAACCTGGAAGAACTTATTTTTTCCTGTTTGAATACTTTTTATTTGTTGTTTTTAAATGTTGTAGTTCAGAATCATGGCTTAAAATGAAGGGGAGAATTAATTTTCTTTCTTTATTTGGTGAAACAGGATCCCGGAGGACAAAAGGATGGTGTTTTTGTTATCTCACAAGCTAATACAGGGTTTTAAAGCATGGTCATTTTGCCCTCTCAAGTGACCACAGTAGCAAGGGATTTAGCCATTGAACCTGCCAAGTGGATGACATCTTCCAGGTTTAGATTCAGGCACTGTTCCAGGCTCCAGGCCATATTGATGCTCAGGTGTATTCTACCTGGTATGGAGCTCACAGGAGCGGCTTTCTTCACTCTTCTGTCACTTAAAATAACTGCTTCCAAAAAAACAACTCGCAGATTGCAGGGGTTGGAACTAAATGATCTTCAAGGTCCCTTCCAGCCCTAACCACTCTGTGTTTCTATGACTCTTTGATTAATAACTTCACAAGTCAGGCATATTCATGGCTAGGAGCAGGAGTCAGGATAATGCCAGTGTTTTACCTGCCAAACAAAACAGACAGAAGAGAAATTGCTTAACATAAAACAAAGTAAGTGTAAGGCTCTTTACTCTTACTGGACTCAGGATGCTGTCTGACTGCAGACAGGCAGGGTTGTCCCTGATTCATCAAGCTTATGCCTTTGCCATGAGCACCTTCACTCCATCTATCTTATAAATACAGCTCCTTGAAGCAGGGTGGTTCCTGGCCACCAGGCAGTTGCTTCTGGACCAGTTGTCTCACATAAACAAAGACTTTTGTGGATGATTTTGCAGTCAAAAATTACCTCTCCCTGATGCATTGCTTTTTTTTGCAGGGTGTGACAGAGCCTCTTGTTAAGGAGGTGCATACATAAAAAGAAACAGATGCATAAATTACCTACATTCTCTGATTGAGCTTTAGAAATGCTCATGAATCTGTAGAACTGCGTGTTTCAGAGAGCTACTGTGAGACTGAAGACTTCACCAAAATGCAAAATAGAGCTACCTGCCCTAAATGTATTTCTCAACAAGAGTAACTCTGAATTGCATTTGATGGTTCCAAAAGTTGCCAGAAACCTGGAATTATGTAATCTCAGAACATGAATATTGGTTTTATACTTAACAGAAATTATTGTTCTCAGCTGCTACCACTAAGGATATACTGCCTGTCATTCACAAGCTTACAATGATGAATGAGGGCACTCAGCCTAGTGTAAGTTTCTAACTCTGTTCAGAGGGTTAGCACTTGGAGAGGTGTATCTGTGGTCTACTGCCAAGAGGTAAAGCATGCAGTTGCAGTTTAAAGTTTTCAGATTATTAGAAACAACTTTGAAGGGGATTTGAAAGTAATATTAAAAATTAAATGGAATCTAAAGTGTTCCTTAAGGCAGAGTAACCAGCAAATCCCACTGCATTACCCTAATCACAGTGGCTGGACCTTCGTCATAATTAACCACATATCTTCATTATCTGGACCATCTCTTACAGGTTAAAATACCTGTTAATACCCACTTTGAAAAAGAAAATTGTGAGAAGTAACAGTAGTATCTGTAAAGGTTGTACTGACCAGCCTGAGTGTAAAAAATGGAACTAGCCCTCCAATAATCCTAAGACATTACCGCGTGTAACTCATGCACAAAATTCTTCTTGTACATAATTAAAAAGGTGACAGATCCTAGTCTTGGGTTTTCTTACTGCTGAGCAACTTAAGGGGGAAAAAAGGTTAAGAAACATTTTAAAATGCACAAAAAACCCAGAACTCAAACTATCTGAGTCTGGTTTATAGATATACAAACATGACTACATTGCTACATCCCAGGAGTGCCTTTAGAAAATGATAAACACAAGTATAAAAGAGAGTGACAGCTGAATGTGCAAAGAAGATGGAAGATAGAAAGTCTGCCTGAATGGTAAGAACTGCATTGAGGAGATCTTTGAGATCTGAACAGGAAACACTGAGCTACATTCATTGCAGAAATGCAAAAAATAATCTGCTAGTTTTAGGCAACCTCTTCCTCTGCACAAAATAGGGATCTCTGTAGATGACTAGAGAGTTTGCCTTTGTAGTGTAAACAATAGTAGTTCTGATTGTTAGGCATGGAAAAGGGGGCTTAGACCTGATTGTCACCTAAAATGATCATCAGCACAACTATTCTGTGGTGTATCTTAGTGCTGAATTTTGGATATTATTTGTCAAGGAACAGAGAACAGTTTAGGATGAGGAGAAATAGAGAGAAAATAGATAAATGTGCATTTGAAGTGTATTCAAGCAAACTAGTGGAACATATCTAAAAATATGTGGAATAAAGCACAAATCAGCAATACAATCTGGTAAGTGTAGGAAAAGAGGGCAATGGGAGAAGTCAAGCTGATTTAGGTCTTTCACAGGGCAGCAACAGGTTCTTAAAGAATTAAGAGAGAAAGAAAACTTGAATCATTATTCAGTGAGGATGAGACTGAGTAATTTAGATACTCCTCAAAACAGACAGAATACTTTGCTGCACATTTTCAGTAATAATAGTGATCTTAAGAGTACAGACAAAGATTAGTAAGGATGAAGAAATAAAAATTGAAAATACTACTCTGAGTTAAAACCAGAACTCAAGAGCATGAAATATTTCAATTGGAAGACTCTAGTAATAAGTACTGGAGACTTGTAGTCTGTGTTTAAAGTCAAACACCAGAAAAAAAAAACAATTAAAAAGTGGGAGAATGCTATAGGATCAATAGATATAGACTATTAGTAAAAATATTATCTGAGAACAGAATTGAACACATGTGTGAAGTGGGAAATGTGATCAAACATCTCATGCTGTTCTACTCTGGATTGTTTCTGGTGGAGGTTTTAATTTTTTTTGTTTGGTTTTTGTTGGTTTTGTTGGGGTTTTTATTGTTTATTTGTTTTATGATGGCAACAGAATTTGAATTGATGAAGAATCAATATGTTGGATATAGATAATCAGCAAATTAAACAAATTATCATGAGAAGAGTGGAAAGAGTTCACTGATGGAACAACATCTGTAGGAATATATTGGAATAACATTTTTAAGATAAATACGTGACCAGAAACTGAGGAAACATATTGAAGTAAACTCATGCTTAAACATCAGGTTTAGCTAAGTTGAGGGATATTGATCAATGAATTTCCACAAGAAGGAAAGTATTAGCCCCATTATGAAAGCTACTGCTGTGAATTTTTGTGTACATGTCTGTATAAGTTTCTGACTTTCTCTCCACATTCTGATGAGTTTAAATAAAACTGGAGTAGGAATTGAGAAGTCTGTTATGGCTAAGCCAAAGAAAATGAAAAATAGTGTGGGTAACACTAGTACTAAACAGCTGACACTGAAGGAAAATTTTGTGGTTAGGGCTGCTTGGAGAATTACCTTACATAACTTCTGTTAATATGTTGTCAAAACATTTAAAAGCAGTATCAATTCCCTCTGTCATGGACACATTATTGAAAAGTGGCTCAGTCCAGCTTGTAAAGTTTTGCAGAAATGGTTGGCACAGGGGACTGAGAGACTGGTACCAGGTTCATGGTAACATTGAATTGATGCACACAACAGTCTGCAAGCAAAATTGACCTCAATGGCCCAGAGAGTGGCTGGTTATGAACTATATTTGCTTAATAGTAGAAATACAGGGGTAAGTCTGTAAGTACTCCAAGAAGCTACATCACTGGTCTGGTTATCTGCACTAAGAATGCTGGGTGACAAAAAAACCCCAACAAAACAAAACAGCTGGGTTTCATTATCTGTTAAATTCAGAGGCAAAAGACTGGAATTCTAAGGGAACATGCTAGCTTCTCTTGTCTTTTCTGTCAGATAGTTGGGTGTGTTAAGTGGGCTAGTCCACTGTTTTAATATGATACCTTAGAAGTATCATACAGAGCAATGGTAGAAAAACATTCATGTGAATGAGTCAAAGATGTAAAAACTGACCCAACATTGTTGTGTGTGTCAGCATATGCTGCTTGTTCAAACAGTTTGCAGAACTTGAAAGCTGAGAGCCAGGGTGAGGAGGATGCGAATAAAATGCTATGGCATTTAAACCAGGCAGACAAAGTTGGATTTACAAAGGGAATCTTTTTTTCTCAAAGGCAATTATATTTTCTGAAGTCTTCATTCCTCCCAATATCTCACTTCCTTGAGATTATCCTGATTAGGTAGGAAGGTAGTATAGCAGCAAAGCAAATTTTGGAGCAGCCAGGAATGGAGCTGGCAAGTAGCTCTACTGAGACTGCACCTGGTGCATGGTGCTTAATCAGATTATGCCTAAAAAGCTCTGAGAATCAGGCATATTCTTATTTCATGCCTTCTGATACTTGACTGTCCTTACATCAGGAAGCTGTCAAGTATGCAGAGGGTGTAGCATCTGACTTGTGTAGCAATAATCTAACTAGAGAAGGCAGACAAAAGGATGTGGTGATGTAATTGTGGTGAAAAAAAAATCCATTGTGGGATCACACAGCCTTACCTGTTGATAGAGCCAAGGAAAGAAATAAAAATTTTCCAATCTGTCTCTAATCTCTTGAACACAAAAAGGGCTTCCAAGCTGTGGCAATTTTAATGCTAGTTTCCTTCAAGCTATTTAAGAGTTACACTTACCGCACTGAAAGATTGAAAGTGACCATTTGCTACTGCTGACACAGCTGGCTAGGAGTTACTTGTGGCTACCCTGGAGTGGTGTCCTGGTATCTTCCTGTTGCAGCCTTGCTGCAGCTTGTTCTCTAGAACATATATAGACAATTACATGCAAAAAGTGACAGCTTGACAAGAGAACTTACTGAAAGCCAAATATTAAAGTCTCTTCTACTTAGCCTTATTTATTCCAGTACACTTAATATTTCCCATTAGCTGCTGAACAAATGTAATGGCTCTGACATTAATGAAATCTGTATAAAGTGCACATGGCTTAAGTGGGGACAGCCTGAAATGAACAGCATAAAAGCAGACCATACTTTAGTAGACTGTTCCTTCCTATAATGTTAAGCACTTCTCCAGTCATTGTGGAAGGATATTGCACAACAGCCAGGGCTTGGAGTAAAGTTAGAAAGACTTCAAGAGAATAAAGTAGCTATTTTCTTTTCTGTGAGCATCTTTAAAACAACCTGTGTAACTTGGTGCAAGTTTACCTTCCAAAAAATCAGTTAATACCTGTAATTACTTTATGGCTATAAATCTGCTAGTAAGGTTGTTATGAGTGGAGGAGACAGTCTTGGACGTCAAATGGTTTAGTTACTACTGGATAAGGAGGTAAGACTGCGGACTTCAGGTTTTACCATTAATGATTATTGCAGATTATAACATTACATTTGGCAAAGTACTCTCAATCTATATGTACCTGAAGGGTATTGCTTGTACATGGCTATCCAAGTTCAGTGAATTGTCCTAGCTGTCCTCCAGTCTTTTGCTGTACTCCTGAAATAGATCCTTCTAATTGGGAGCCTTTGACTGATGTGTTACAAAACCCAGACAAGACAGAAATTTGCCAAAATCTGGTGAGATAGGATGTTGCATGGTTAAACTGAAAATGTGCCCTCTGTAAAGAAACCGTGTGTCTATTTAAGCCTGTGCTGAGGCTGAGACTTCTTTCCCAAGCTATGCTCAGTGACTGCCTGCACTTAAATTGCAGTTGGTATGTGTGTTGCAGAAACCACCAGCATGAGTGTTTCAGGCTAAAAGCTGTCTAGAGAAAACACATAGTAGGAGCATCATCCTTCTTGTTGTCCCTTTAACTTAGCTACACTGATCACGGTGTGTCCTTCAATTATGAGCATTAAGTATCTGTAATTTAAACATATTTTTCTGCAAAATGCCCTTACAGCCACCTGCTGTTGGAGCTTCTGGATCATTTGGATGAAATCAGGAATATCTGACTAGTGTCTAAACATCGGGGTTCCTGCTCTGTTGCATGTTTTCTAGTGCATGAGGTAGGAATGGGAGGCCTTGTAAAGGAAGATAAACAATGTCTGATTTTTGCCACCCTTAGAATTCTCAGATGCCTGCCCTACCTTTGAGCTGCCTCGATGGTCGATAAATGTTTATGAGGTTCTGAGCTACAACAGAAATAGGAATGATACAAACATCAGCATAGGTCATTGCCACTGGAATAACATGTGGATGAAGGTTTCTCCCTAGTTCAACAGGGAGGGTTTTAGAAGACTTGTCAATCCTCATTGTTTTCACTTAAAAATCAATGAGAAGCATGGAATTTCTAGAGATTCTAAAAAGTCTACTAAAACCCTGTTTTTTTTCAGCTGAGTACCTTGGCAGTAGCAATCTCTTTCAGGAGTCAACCCTTCCCCAGCTCCCATGCTCTTCAATCCAGTCTTGATGCTTTCTTTTTCTGTGTCTTTGAGATTTTGTAGCAGTCTGAATATGATAGTACCCAGAATTGATAAAGTATTTTGGCATATCATGAAGATTACCAAATGTTTCTTCCACCTGTAAATGGTAAAGGCCAGCTTTATTGCTACATCTCATGAGCAAGCAACTGAATTATAAAGAGGTTAACACTATGGGTAGATTGGGAATTGAACCTTCATTCACTGAGTTTCAGATCCAGGGAATTAATAAAAAATTTATTCAGACCCTGACAGTACTTTCTGGGTTAAAAGGAAGAGGAAAAAACCCAGCTAAAATACTGCACCCAGAATGGAAAAAGGCCTTGCCTGAAAGTGCAAGTTGTTAAATTCCCTTCTCACCCTCCATGAAAAAGCTGTAGTTAGACAATTTGCAGTGTTCAGATACCTGTTGTTTGACATTTTATGGTTGCGAAACCAGATGACATGTCAGATCAATCATCTTATATCCTTCAGGTATTTATATCTCATCTAATCTCCGTGTAATGGATTATACACTGTATTTGCAGTAGGGGTTTGAATTTCATTATTCTTATTAAGCTGTCATTTCCATAGCTGCTTCATTCATTTCCATTTTAGGCCTGTGCCTTTGGTGGCTTTGCTAACCAATTATGATAATGGTTTTCAATTATGATACAAATAGAAGACTCTAACAGTTAATATTTAGAGTGGAAAATGTTCTTCTTTGATTCCCTGACAGCTGAGATGTGCAAGCATCCTTTGGTACTATTGTTATTCTAAAACATTTATAGAGTGGGATCAAATCACACACATTTTAGAAGCGTGGAGAAAGACGTTACCTGCCCTAAGGTAAGGCAAGACAAATATAAGACAAGACACTTGACAACAGATCAGTTCAAAAAGTGTCTAGGGGAGGAGAGAGAGAAGCAGGTCGGCAGATGAACTCCATAATGATATTTCAAATATATGGCAGCATGTCAGATTCACAACACACCCAGTGGAAAAGGAAATCAGGTGCAAGAATTAGTTAGGATCTTTGACTGGAAGCAAGGGAGACAGGGATTGCTGTGCTTTGCAACCAGCTTGTTGTAAAGCCCTTCAGATCCTGCTGTCAGGGTATTTTTCATTGGAAGTGAGAGATAGCTATATCTGTATAAAGATGAGGAGGATGTGATGAGAGCCATTCTCTCCCCAGCCTTTCCAAGGCATTGGAACAGAGCTTCTTATACTGTCTTTCATTCCAAGTCAATTTTCTTCCCTTTAACATTTGATTGTTACGTATTCCAGGAACAAGTCCAGCAGGAGCCAAGAAGAGTCAATACTGAGTTGATTTCTCCTTGCAGTTCATGACTTGATCATGTTCATGTAGACCCAGAAAGCATGAATCCCTGCAGCTATCCCCCCCTCTTTACTGGATGAGGAGAGGCGGGAGACGTGAACCACGGACGGATTCATTCTCCCTTTTGCAGTAGTGTTACTATTTAGAAGAATGAAATGGAGAGAGACTAATGGGAGTCAGAATGAGATCTGTGATCTTTGTGAGTCCGTGGGATGAATATGTCTCCTCTTGATGTGATTTTGAATAAACAGCTCACCCAGCTGAATTATCCAACTGCATCTTTTTTTTCAGGAGCACTGTAGGTGCTTTAACTGACAGTTAAAAGGCGCAAGATGAGAATTGTAGCTTCACAGGAGCTTGCAAACCATTGTTTCACTGAAGCTTTATGGTAACAAATGACATCTCTCAGGAAAGCTAACTGCATTACCTTTCATTAATTTGACATGAGAGGAAGACTTTTGTCTCAATTAAAGTTGATCTGGTGGAAGAGATACTGGAGAAGGCTCAGAAATGATTGCAAAGTCATGGGAACTCTGCCCCACTTATTCCACCTGCTGTCTTAAGGTCTGAAACCCTTGCATGCCATGGAAAGATATGCAATGTTTGGGCTTGAAGGTTTCAGAGAACTTTGTGAATATTTGTAGTTTATGATAAATGCTTTCTGCTGGTGATTTTTCTGTGTGGCTTAAATTAAAGCTTACAGTGACAGGGCAAATAGGACAATATGATGGTGTTTGGACGCTATGAACACCCCATGTGCTGATGGTATAGTAGGACAAACCTGTGTTTTGGTCACTATGGAGACTGTGACTTTGAGTATTGAGCAGACTCCATCTTTTTGGTTGAAGATGGATGGCTCTTTAATTTGTGCTGAGACTGCTCTCAGAAATGGTATGGCTCAAGCTAATGAATTTTAAACTGATTGGTCAAAGAAAGGGAAAAACATGATTGGATTTATTAGCTACAGATCTTTGCAAGACAAGTTGCCCTTCCCTGCATTCATCATCTGCTGTCAGACTACCTGCAGTAGTTGCTTTGCTATCCGAAAGCAGGGGAAGGAGTGGAAAGATGGGGAAATTTTTCTCTGTGAAGTTAGATGGAGATGGACAAAAAAGCATGAGCTAGTGACAAATGGATGGACCAAATTGTTTCTTGAATACATCTTTATTATTTGGCCAAGTGAAATAGTTGATATTTCAGATGCCAATGGTACATGTGAGGTTTAGTGTGGCAGTGATTTTTAATTGCATGACTTGCACTTCACCAAGAAAATCTGGAACAAAACCAGTGGTTTTCTTATGCTGAACTAAACCTGGAAACTGCTCTTAGTGTTTTTTTAGCACTGGGATATGACTCTTTGTGACAGGCTGGTTGTTTAGTTTAAGCAAGCTGACATCATGCTTCCTTAAAAGTCATAGAAGAATATGAATTCTTACACTATGATTTTTAATTAATATTGTTGAGCTGATTGATGAACTCTTAACACAGTATGAAGGATGAATACTTTGTAACAGAGATTATAAATGACTTAACAAAAAAGTATTGAAGGAAAACCTAGAGGTGCTAAAGAAACAAATACATTAGTTGTAATGAAACTTTACTTTTGAGGTAAAATAAGCTGAAAACATATATTTGTTCAGATGTAATTGGCTTCTGTCCGTGTATGCATTAGGTGCATCAAATTAGATTTAAAAAGTCACATACCAGATAGCCAAGTAGCATTTAAACTGTACCCAATGTCAATCTGCATGGATTTGATTCCCTTGCCTAACAATGTCAGTTTTAGTTCAAGTTTTTAGAAGCCATCCCAAATTGAAGCCTTCCCAGAGCTGGAAAGGGAAGCAGGCACATTGTTTGTAGACACCAACTAACCAACCTGCTCTAATTTCAGTGTTAACCTTGCTTCGATCAGGAGCCTGGACTGAAGAACTCTTGAGGGTCCCTTCCAACCAACTTCTATCTAATATTAATTTTCAGGAAGTGGTCACCTATTGCTACTTTGGCCACAAATATATTGAGAGTACAGTTATAGCTGAAGGCTTTTTCTTCTACCAGTGATTCTGCTGTCTTGTGATTTTGTGAGTCTCTGTTCTCTTTCTAAAATCATCACATTTCTAGTCCCTGTCTGGAAGAAAAAAATGTATATTATTATTCTGCATTTCAGAGTAACACAGAAATATAGAGTTGTACATTTTGTGAAATGCATTTGCTAGTAGAAAGAAGGAAAAAGAGCTGTGAGTTTCACAGTAAAATGTCCTTGCAGAGGTGATGGGGGATGGTGGTCATCTTCACCATCTATTCACTGAATGTTTCTGGGACCTTTCACATTTTTACACTGCACTGCAGCTTGGTTTAAAGCAACCTTCCTGTTGCAGCAGAGGAAAACTCAACCTTTAAATTTATATATTCTTTTCTATCTGAAAATCCTAAAAATGGGTTTCTGCAAAGTTTGGGTGCTGATTATAATTATTTGTACCGTTATGTTTATATGTGTTCAGGCACAAAAAATTTTATATATCTACCTTCACTAATCAGTGCTTCTTTCTTGCTTTAAGGCTTTTATCTCTTAACAGTGGATTATTGAAATCCTTAAGAAATTCTGAGGCAAGGCAATATTGCCTTCAGCAGTGTTACAATTTATACTTTGTAACTTTTCTCCAGAAAAATCTGCCCCTTTGATGCGTCAGTGCTATTAATAGTATTTGTCATATGCGACTCTATACTAACACTTATTTGCTCATTAACCGAAATACACTGTTATTTTATGGAATTCCAGGGACCATCTGTGACTAAGACCAGTATAGAAAGAAAAATTTCAAAAATTCTGCCGGAGAATCTGTGATGGAGGTTGCATATCTGTTGTCTGTGTGCTTCTACTGTAGTCTATGTGTTTGTTTTCTCTAAATTCCTCTCTGCTAGCTCTAAATGTTTTAATCAATATATATTAAAAACCCCCCTCTAACCATATTGTACATCTTACTGCTTGAAAATCAAAATCTATCTTAGATATGTAATAAAAGTGTAATAATAATAGTTCTGTCAAAACCAGACCCCTCTCAAGGTGCTGAGAAGCTATAAAGAAATAAAATGAGACCTCAGAAAGGGAAATATTTGAAATATTGTAGACAGATATACACAAGAGCTGAAGTAACCACATTTTAGATGTACTTGATTTCAGGCTTTCATTTTTTAAGATACTTCAGAACTTGATGAGAAGTAGATTTTTTTTTTTTTTTTTTTTTTTAATGCATGTGCTAAGTCTTTCAATTTCTAAGCATTTATTTCCAGGGTGAGGATAAGATTTCCAGGACTCCCTGCTTAGCAGCTAATGCTAAATAAAAGGTTATATACATCATGATATTTGCTCTAATATTTGTTGAGACAGGCCCTGATAAGAATTTGAAGGAAAAAAAAGAAATGATCAGGGCTATTCAACGTTATTCATAATAGTAAAGCCTCTGCAAGGCAGACTATGCAGCTTTGTGCAAAAGATATGCCAAGGATGGGCAAAGGAGAGGAAACAAGACAATTCTGTGTGAATTACTAACTTCAGACAAGTAAATAACTAGATGTGTTAAACACCAGCAAGTCTAGAAGCTTCAAACTGACATAATTCACCTTTTAAACAGAGCAAATACTGTTGGCGAAGGCCTCAGGAAGCAACTTTTCTAGGAAAAAAACCAAAACAAACCCACAATTTGGAGCTTGTCTGTAAGGGTGAGAAAAGCTAAGGGGCATTTTTTGGCCTAAACCCCAACACAGTAGGAAAGTCTCTGAAGATGGCATGTTTGCATAACATGTCATGGGGGAGGCTGACAAGGAAATGATCTGAAAATCCCTCTGAAAAACAGTGTCTTCCTAGATGCTAATAATAGCAGACAACCTGCTGAAGAGCATAAAAATGGAGAGAGGTCTTCTGCCCAAGGCAGATCTGACTCCTCATGACATAAAAACAGCTTGGTGAGGCTGAAAGTGAAGAGTGGCCCTACAATGGATGCTGGGGCAAGATGTGGGATCAGTTCAGAAGGACTTGACAAATTATGAGATGGTGCAGTGTGTCTCTTGGGGATCCGCATCCAATTCCTGGCTAGCTGTGGCACCGATGCCTCAGTAAAGGTACAGCTCTGTATTTAGGGATACATTCCCGATCCTGTGGGCTCTTGCCTTCAGCAGAAGCACAAACAACGGGGAGGAATAAGGGAGCACTCTTGTGAGAAATTCATCTGGGTTTTATTAAGCCCATGCAGGACTTGTACACACTCAGAGAGATAGCCCACAAAAGTGAGTTCTCCTCTGTATAGCACCTTAAGTATGGGAGTGGAGAAATGGGAAGGGGACAGCTTGGAACCAATCCAAAAGATGAAGGGAGTGACCCTGAACATAAATGACAGCCAATAGAACAAATCCATACATCAAGGGAAGGGAGAATCGGGGACCCTGCCAATCACTCAACGTCCTCACTAGAACTTTCTTGACATCAGGGCAAGGCTGTAAAGTGATGGACAGGACCCATAATTATGATTGACACCTGACAATCACTCGCGGGAAACCAAGAAGGGTTTAACATGGGGGTACATGGGACAAACCATTGTAACTTATATAAAACAGAATAAAACAAAGAACACCTGCATACAGAAAACTGATAAACCCAAAACCACACCAATACAAAATTAGAGAGATCAATCATCCACTATATGGAGTTCAACAAGGGAAAGTGCTGGATTCTGCACCTGTGATGGGGCCACCCTGGTTGTGTGCATGGACTGGGGAATGAGAGGCCAGAGAGCAGCCCTGAGGAAAGGAAATTGCAGGTCCAGATCAATAGCAAGTTGAACATGAGCCAGCAGTGCCCTGGCAGCCAGGAGGGCCAGCCCTGTCCTGGGGTGCATCAGGCACAGCATGGCCAGCTGGGCAAGGGAGGGGATTGTTCTGCTCTGCTCTGCACTGAGGCAGTCTCACCTCAAGTGCTGAGGGACTGTTTTGGGTGCCAACATATAACAAAGATATATGCTCCTAAAGGTATTAGGGAGCATCCAAATGAGGGTTCTTACACACTTTTAGGGACTTCCTATTTTGTTTCCCATCCAAAGAATGTTTCCTTTTAAGATGCTACAAGTTTAAAAAGATGTTGAAGGATCTGGAAGGAAAGCCTTATGAGAAATGTCTGAGATAGTTTGGTTTGTTCAGCTGGGAGAAAGGAAGGCTGAGGAGAGACCTCACTGCAGTCTGTCTTCAACATCCTCACGAGGCAAAGTGGAGAGGCAGATACCAGTCCCTTCAAGATTGTGACCAGTGACAGGACTCAAGGAAATGGCATGAATCTGAGCCATGGGAGGTTTAGATTTGATATCAGGAAAAAGTGGGTGTTGCCATACCCAACCAGAGGGTGGTTGGTCACTGCAACAGGCTGGGAAGTGGTTGAAGTACCAAGCCTGTCTGAGCTCCAGAAGCATTTGGATAATGCTCTCAGCACGTGTTGTGACTCTTGAGGTGACTTGCAAAAGGCAGGAAGTCAGACTTGAGGATCCTGATAGGTCCCTTCCAACTCAGCATATTCTATGATTCTAAATTCTATTACTTTATCAGTGTGAGATTTATACTGATCCAACTGCTTTCTGAAGATTAGACATAATGAGTAATTCCAAGGTTATTTTCTACAGTGATACTTTTTGAAATTTTGACTGACCTTTTCATTGAAAATAAATGAAAGGGGATTTTTCTGTCATGGATTTCTTCAACTGGATCAGTAAGTATCGTTAAAAGAATAAAGGAATTCAACTCAATCTGAAATTGCCTCTTTTTGTAGTTGAGGTTTCATAGATGTAAACCTCATCCCCACTAACATGTTCATCCACAAAAAAGAGGGAGATGTAGCAGATGCAAATAATGCTTTTAGTGACATGTACTTTCTCTGTTCTGTCCTGTCTCTTTCTATTGGGGTTGGAATGAATGCAGAAATAACAGCAGCAGCAAAACAGCTGCGGGAGACACCGGAGTAGCTAAACAGAACAAATAAATATATATATATACATAGCAATCAGCACTACAGCTGCATTTAGAAAATATCCTCAGGTCAAAAGCTACAGTGAGTCTGTAAAAGGGGAATCTTTTTATACCCCAAATTTAAGTTAGCTTCATAATAACCTTAGTTATCAAGGTCCAGATGTCAAAAAGTTTGATCTCAAAAGTCATGCCAGACACAAAAAAAACCTGTGCAGCTGTAACTGCATGTACAGAGTTCAGTGTCCTTTTCTTCAAAAAGTAACAAGAACTGCTTCAAACATCCCTGGCTATAGTTTGTTTAGGTTACACAGGAAGTTTAAGTGTCTGATAACCATATTTAAAGTTATGTTATTTTTCTTAGGGAGCTAGCTGTCATACCTGTGAAAGGAAGCTTTATGAGCACTGATAGCTCATGGGGATGGATTCTTTGATGCATTTCAGTAGAAAGGAATTTTCTTCATGACTTAATTGTTTGCAGAAGACAGGCAACACTTTTTGGACTTTATGAAGGTCTTCATGGACTGGTAGTTCTTTACCCAGTCTGAGGTACTGTGGAGCTTGTATCAGTGTGCTTGGAAAGAATCTGAGCTGCGGTAGGGTTGACGCCTATGTACTGGGGAGAAAAAGTGTAATATCTTGAATGCGTTGAAATGAAACGTTTGACTTACACAAGGCATAGGCCTTTTAGTATATAAAGACTTGGTAAAAAGAAGGGACTGGAGATTTATTTTGTTAAGAGGACACCATAATCTTTTTCAGTGCATGACCTAGGCATCTATCTTCACAGCTATTTACAGCTTAATGTTCTTAGAGCATCTCAGTACATCCTCCTCAAAGCAGGAATAGCAGACTGGCATTCATCTCCAGCTTTTCAGTGGCTACGGTGTATTTTAGACAAGAGACGCAAGATATTTTATGAGTTTCAGGGTGAGGAACTGAGAGCAAATACTTTTAAGATGATTAAATGAACATACATTTTCAATTATTAATTTTTTCATGGTTGTTTTCACTTCTTGCTTTAAACTAGAGTCAGAACTTTAAAGTGATGTGGGATAATACTTTATTACAAAACACAGAAGAAGGCCACTTATCTCAAAAGATGGGAATGTGCCGGTAGAACCTGTTGGGAGCACAAGAACATGGCTTGGAGTGGGAAGTTGGGCATTTGTCTAAAAAGGAGTTGGTTGTCACAACCCTCAGTGCCTGGCTATGTACTAGCTGCAAAAAGGAGTAATTATATTCTTTTCTGCTACAAATTCAAACAAGTTATGACATATATTCTCCTTTTTTGTTTGTTTGTTTGGATTTTTTGTTTTGTGGGTTTTTTGTTTGTTTTGGTTTTGTTTTTGTTTTTAACATTCCATTCCTTTCTCTAAGCAAAAGCAGGGGTTATTATTTTGGACATTCCAAAACTTTGATGACGCCTCTCCATCCCTCTGTTATTTTGCTAATTGACAGCATTAACATATGTTATGGCATCTCCTTTCACTTGCATGGTCAGAATGGCAGATGAATGAAATCAGGCAATTTAATCAGTGAGCTCCACAGAATGCCAGATTACAAAATTGTTCTAAAATTTTTCATGAAGTAAATGTGGCCAAAGAATAAGTATTATCTTTTTTTAGGACTGCCATTGACTCCAGTAAATGCTTTTACAATTCTCCCTCCCAGTAATTGCCAGGGTTCATTATACAGTTGTAGATGTGATGAAATGGTTTGCCTGCCTTTGAAGCATGCCAAAGACAGTTACATGCTAGTTATAAAAACATTTTCATAGCCCATCTCACCCTGCTTACAATCACTTAACACTCTTTTATAGAAATGCAAGATCATTGGCAATGCCTTGACAGGTGATGCGATGTTCATGAATCATAGGGGAGACTTGAACCATCCAGTGGGTGGTTATTTAAAAGAACTCATAAATGAGATCCCAGAAAATCAACACGTCATGCCGTGTGTATCAATAGGACTGAGAAAGTATGGGTAAATGTCAGGCAGAAAGGTGTGTATATAAAACAAAGGGCTTGCTCTGAGTCAGGAAAAAATCAATTTGGGCCATTTTGAACAATTTAGTCTCAGATTATGGTGCAGCTCTTAAGGGAAACAAGCTTTAAAAAAGCTGGAGAGCCACTGCGGGTGCCAATTGTTAGGAAGAACACTACCAGGCAATGGAAACAAAACCACTTTCAGAAAAATCCTCAGCTTAGCAGTATTCGTGGTTAGAGGCTTAAGCCAGAAAGGTAAATTGCAGCCTGGCAGCTTTTGGAAATCAGTATACAGTGGAAATAACCCTTTTTTTGGAAAATTTACAAGGACCACCAACTTTGGTAAAAGTTATTCTATGAAAAAATGTACAGAACAATGCCAAGTGAAAATTATTAGATCCAAGACCAGACTAGACTATTATAATAACTGGCAACTCTGTATAAAGACTTGTTTTGTAAATATCTTTTTACTGATACTGTAGAGAGCTTATCTTTTGTTTTGATTAGCCAGCTGTTCTCCGGTCATGAAATAAATATGAGTTACTATAGATTATTTGTTGTGGTCTGCTTGTGAAAGTTATGAAATTGGAAAGATCAACATCATAGACAACTGTATAGTAAGTGGGTAGTCCAGAACATAGTCCCAAGGAGAAAAACCCCACAGAAATAGAAAAAAAGTTTTAACAATAATTTAAACACAAAGTATATCTTTCTTTTTAAAACCTCCTGGGTAAGCATGCAAGTAACAGCTAAAGAGAAACTAATGTATGCTGGTAGCAGTTAACTCTTTCTAGAAAATTTTGAAGATGCTTCCAAAAACATTGTGGCTGCTGGTGAATTTAGATGTTCTTATACCAGAAGCTTTTAGATTAAGAATAGAGCTTTTTTGTCTGGCTGGATAGTGGTTTATATTTTGAAAAGAGCTACTGCTGAGTGTTAAACGGAGATGTAAGAACAGACTTAGAGCCTGAGTTTGCTGAAGGAAGACATGTCCAGCTGTGTGAAGAGAAACAAACTTCTAAAGAAACTCATCCAGTGTTTCCCCTCCAACAGAGAATGCAACATGCCCTTTGCTCTCACATGGTTGAATAGCAACTCTTTCAGAAAAAACTTGTAGCATTTTAAAAGGAAACATTCTTTGGATGGGAATCAAAATGGAAAGTCCCTAAAAGTGTGTAAGAACCTAATTAAAACTCCGAGGAATAGAAAGCTTTCTCTTTAAAAGAAGCAATCAATAGAAGTGAAACAGTTGGCTAAGGAGTGTGAATTAGATTGTTACTAAGTTTTGCTGTAGTTGCTTCTTATCTGTTTTAATCCAAGACAGTAAAATGAGTTCACAGTCCAAAATGAATCTGTTGTTCAATCACAAGAGGGAGAATGAGGAGTTTTTCTAGGAAAGAGAGAGAACATAGGAACTGTAGCAGGACATGCCCTGGCTGTGTTGTTTAAGGCTGTTTTCTAAAGACTGCATCTGAATGAATTTGAGAAAGTTACAACTTGCTTCTTAATGCTTCAGAGGTGTCTGACATTTGGAGCAGGATGATGTGGATAAAGGAAAAGTCAATACTTTTCAACTAAAACAGGCAGAAAATAGACATCCATAACAAATTTAATACCTACATTGTAAGTCAGAAAGCCTTGTGCTGTATGAAACACATTTTAGGAAGAGAAGACAGTTCAGGAATATGCATCAGCAGACACATTTAGTCTCTGGATAATGAAGGACTTTCAAGTTAATGGCTATAATATGCAAAATTTAGTTTGTTGTTTTCGTGACTTCCAGACTCTAATCTGTGTCTTTAAAACCCCCCTAATGCTGGGGATGCTTTTATGAAACATGGGAATATATGTGTGAAAGCACTAGTCTGACTGAAGAGTTCATCTTCTGCTAAAAATAATATACTGAGAATACACCTGAAATTTCAGTTGCATACTAAAATTCTCAAATATAACAGCTGAAAGGTAGAAATTGGTAAAAAGGATTGTCTTTTTTTTTTTTACTTTAATAATTATTTTAATGTTTAAATATACCTTTCCATATTTTCTTAGCACGTGCCCTGTTGTTACAGAGGATATCTGTGTCTAAAAATAACACAAGACTGCAGCAATATTTTTTTTTAAGAATTTGAGAACTGCAGAGGCATGTGTGGATTTGTTGAAACAGGTTTTAAAGTTCCCTGGACTGTCAAAGACTCTCTCTATATATAGCACAGAGTGTATATTTAGCATAGGAAGTGTATCAATATGTGTATTTAGTACAGGTACATTTCCTACATATCTAATATATTTTTTTTATTTATATTTATGAGTGGAATCACCTTTTTTGTTTCTCATACTAAATGATCAGAATATGCTGTCAAAATGCGTCAGAAGATGACTCTTCTTTCTGTGAAGCAGTAAAAATGTGCAGCAACTACTCCACAAAACAGAAGTGTTTGAAGTCTAGGCTGAAATACCCTGTATTTCTCAAGGTATTCCTGTACAAGCATTTCACAGCCTTTCTAAAATAGGATAATGAGAACAAGGTTGGGGCAAAAATAGGATGCCCGTATGAATCAAAACCATTTTTAAATCAGTGCTTATGCGTTAGAACTTGCCTATGAATTTTGTGGCCGGTGGTGGTTCAGTTTTGCATGTAGTCAAAAAGCATTTTTTTCTCTATACTAGTGCCAAAACTTCATACACATCAACATTAGGCAGAGAGAGATTAGTTTTTCTGGAAGTTTGTTTCTTCTTTAAAGTTCCATAGTTTAGTAAGTGAATAGTACACACATCTGATCAGAAGACCAAACAAATACAATATATCCTCTGGCAAGCTCCTCTCAATTAGTGAACATGCTTTGATCTTCCTTTTATTTACTGAACAGGAGACCCAGGTACATATACACTTCTGTACAGCTGTCAGTGTCAGATCTGTGGAATGTGGAAGTGGCTTTTCTCCATTAATGTGCCACTGGTGTGAAAAAATTAATATCACCTGTCTGGAGCTGAAGGGATTTATAATGCAGTTCTTGATACAGGCATAATATTTCATGAACCAAGTAACAACTCTTTTAAGGAGCTATCCCAAGAGTAAGTTTTCTCAATTACTCACCGGGTTGCAAAATGTTTTCATCAGTCTTGGTTCGTGAGATCGCAGACAATGGCTGCAGGCGAACCTGTGTGTCCCAAAGCAGATGTAAGAGGCATCTGTAGGTTCTTCATGGCTTTTGAGAACATGCAAGTGGATAATATTTGCAGTTGACACTGACCAAATGTGTCACTCATTTATACAGAATGTTCTTTGATACAGGGCCATTTCATTTTTGCTTTTTCCCAGCCGTGTTTGGGCTGTCAGGTTAGCATGTCATAGAATCATAGAATTATGGAATCATGGAATCTCAAAGTCATAAAGGTTGGAAAATATCATTGAGTCCAGGTGCCTACCCAGCATCATTATATTCACCACTTATCCATGTCTTTCCAGAGCCGTGGTGCTGCTTGTCATTCAGGAGGCTGCTGCTTGTCAAATGGTATCTTTACAGGGAAGGTGGTCAAAAACTGAGGCACCAGAGGTCATGGCTGTAAACTGAGCAACAAGCTCCACAGAGACTCTGTGGGCCTTCTGTCAGTAGGGATGGAGCTTCTGAAATCATATTCCAAGCTGACATTCTGTGGTCTGGAAAACATGTGGGGAAGATTAGTTTATTTTATTGACAATTAAAAATTGAGTAGGATAGTGAGAAACAGAGATAAAACTAAAAACACCATTTCCTCCAACTCTGTACAACATAGTAGCAGTTCTGGGGTTCCTCACAGAGCCCCTGCCACGAAAACCTTGTCACATAAAACCAATACAGGTTTAAACAAGTTTACTTTTCAAAAAAGGTACAGTTGTCTTAAAGAAGTGACAAGTATTGTCAGTCAGTTTCTCCTTGGGAAGGGTCTTAGTCTGTGCTGTGTAATAGCCCCACTGAGAAAAATGCACTGACAAGGCTTTTCTGCTATAAGCACTGCACTTGTTTTGTTACAACCCTAGAGGCTTCAAACAAAGGTTAAGCTTGTGGATCAATTTACTAAAGCAGAATGAAACTAGTCTGTTCTGATGTGACAGTATTCCTGTGATAATGGAGTTGGAAGAATACTTCCCTTTTCAGCTTGCAGGTGTTTGTCATACACGATGGCTTCCGACTTCAAATATGGGAGCAATATAATAAGGGGATAAGAGATTTCCCCCCAGGCTAGCTTTCTACAGTGCTGGTTTATACATGAATACTCAAGTCATATCTGCAACAAAGGGAAACACATAAGCCTCACAACTTATTACCTCTAAAATATTGGCTCTTTCAGCATCAGTGGAAAATGCATAATCGCTGCCAGAGTGCAGCTTCCTAGACAACTTTTCTGCTTGGTAAACTTGATCAGGAACACTTCAGGAAGTGCAGAATGAATCATCTGTAATTGCTGAAGATTTGAAAATAGCCTCATCACATCAATATATCCTTTTTCCTGTTTGAAAAAGAGACTTGAAAAGAAGTGAGTTATTTTGTACCCTTTCCTCTGTAGGTGTGCGGTATTTTTATGAAAACTTCCACATTGATATGAAATAGGTACATTAATTATTCCCTTCCAGATCACTGGAGACTTTAAAATTGGAAGCTGAACAAAGTCAAGTAACATACAGGCTTTAACTAAAGTATCAATCAATGATTTAGAATGTCTCTATATTTTATATAGAAAGCTCTGCTTTATATATAGTTGTCTATAAAACATGAATTCTTCTTTTTTGATATCAAAGCCATATAGTTTGGAATATGAAACAGTCAAAAATCAGAAGTAAATGAATAGTTAGTATGCTTTATAAACAAAATAGGAAATACAGCTCATTACTAATTTTGAGCAGTCTAACTTGCCTATACTAGTGAATTGAGAACAAAGTTAAATTTGTCTCCTTTTGTTTTTGAAAATGGGCTCAAAGCAGAGCTGATTCTGAGACATTGCAATACAGAACAGTTGACTGCTGGCACATGGACATGCTAAGGCATGTCATTACTTTGTTATGCACTGTGCAAAGATGAAGAATGAATAATTCAGAGAATGAAATCCACTCCTTGATGTGGCTCATGAAGAAGATATATTCTCTTTCTTGCTCAGCCCCAGACCTAGAAGATCTACTGAGGAGGTAAGATGAAGACAAACCTCACTGGGATTGAAGAGAGATAGCAGAGACTTCAGGGAATATGGTGTTAGCAAAGAAAATGTTAAGGGTCAGGGAATATCTATGTAATAATTTCAAACTCTATGTAATACAAAACGTGAGGTTTTACTTCCATTTGAATAGGGACTGATAAGGAACTTAGTTTAGTTTCTTGAGAATTGTTTTCTCTTCATGTTCTCTTGATCAAAACCCCTGTTGAATGGGAGGTAAGTTCCTTATAATTTCAGTGAGGTCAGGACTTCCATTTTGATTGCCAAATACTATGTAGTGCTAGTTCCCAGGTGAGAAGCTAGGGATTTTCACTAGATACCCACAAATAAAAGAAGGAAGACTATTCCACTTATGTGAAGATATCATCTTTCCTCTATGATGAAAAGCCATTTTTCCTGCCTGCCATGGAAATCTCTCAGTCCCTCTACAGACTACATCAACTGAAAACACATTCATCTTTCCACACTGTTTAGGCCATTGCCTACTTAATGGAACATATAATGGGATGAAATTGCCACCTGGTGGTTGAGATATGGGATGTCTTCCAAGGGTATAATTATAAACTATTTTTTGATATTCTAATAGTACTGATATGAAGATGCATTCCTGCCTCTGGATTTAGTTTGTATGTTTCACAAAAATCAGTGTCAGTGTTTTCTTTGTATTTTCCCTAATTGATGAAGATGCCTATTTTAAATCTGATTTAGCTGTATATATGAGCTGAGGCCTATGAACTCTGGAGTCAAGTATGGCTGAAGGAGCAGAGGACAGAAATGGTAATAGTGAACATTAATGTATTAAGTTGGAAAGAGATAGTGTCAAGATAAGTGCTGCACTAACTTTGTTACATGAGACAGCCATCGCTGCTCTGAAAAGTGCTGCCAATACAGAGAATGTTAATTATTATTAAAATAAGTCCAGATACTAACAGTCAAAAAGCCCATATCTCTATATTTTTTTGAGAGACTACTAAGACAAGTAAGGAAAAATGAGAGAGGTGGCATGTAGTCCATGTTCATCACTTTCAGTTCTCCTGAACTAGTAAGAACAAGGTTTGATAGGCACATAAGGCAAAAATGGGTTTATTGATTATGAGATGGCAGATTGATTTGAAAGGAGCCTGTAGAGAGGCCGTCATTTCCATAGATACCTTAGTGATGCTAGTGGTGATGCTTAGTGATGCTGTGTTACTGCCAGGCACGTGGCAACATGCACAGAGTTATCCTGTAATAAGCAAAAGAATTTGATGTGTAGAGTAGGAAGGAATCAGACACAGTCTGTGAAAAATGCAAATCCATGGAAAGGGGTAAGGCAAAAAACTATGGCTAGTAGTAAGTTGTATCTGAAATTGCATCTGAGAGAAATGTTGCAAAAAGATTTGGAAACACACATGCTGAGCCATCTTGTAAAAGGACACAGGGGGCAACAGACCAGACACCTATAATCTAGGTTTTGTTTAAGAACTTTGATTGTTTTTAAGTGGTGCAATAGATGTTGGTGTGGGGACCAACTGCTTCAGGTATAGGAGTGATTGCATTGAAGTACTATGTTTCCTTTATGCTAACAGGAAGATGTGATTAGTTAAGAAGGAAAGAGGCAAGGATGCTCTGGCAGTTTTCAACATTCTAGTAAAACTAAGCTATGTCTCCCAGAAAGATGAAGTGTTGGCACAAAGCTGTGGCTGAACTGTTCCTGTTATGAGAAAAAGAGGCTGAGGGAGAAAAAAATGAGAATGCTGTGCTGTGCTGGGAAGACAGCTGTGGAGGGTCATGTTTGCTGTTCCTATGAGTGATTGATGGGGGGAATCAATCTTGTATTGACTACAGCTCCAAAATTACTGCTCCTATAACCTTAATTTTTCTTAATTAGTGGTGGCAGCAGCAGCAGCAGTCAGCCCAGGCAAAATAAGCAGAATGGCTGTTTGATCCTTTGCCTGCTTCCTGAATTCTCTGGGCAGTTTCTACTCTGCTTGGTTCTTAGGCAAGGCTGTAACTAAATTGTATGCGCTGACTTTTAAGAGGTGTTGGAGTCTTGATGCAAGGCTGTGACAGAACTGATTCAGTAAAAAAATTTATAGCACTTCTTGAGCTTTTTCCATGCCACTGCGGAAATATCCTCCTGAAATTAAATAGAGCCTTTGCCCCATCAGATGACTCAGCTGGTTCTGCTCTTCAGTACTATGGCTCTGGTCCTATCATCTTCCTACTTTTCTTAATCACCCCTTTCTTCCCATTTCTACTTTTTTATTATTGTTTAGAAAATAGCTAATGACAATTACAATTATTTCTCTGGCAAATTTCTGAGACCAAAAGCACCACCAGCACCACTAAGGACTGTAAGAAAGTAGTGACTTTGTGTGGCCCATTGAAGTGGATTTTATGGGCAATAATGACATCATCAAATTTGGAAAAGATTAAACTGAATAGCACTGAGACAAAAAAACTACCCCATGTTACCAACAGTGAAGCCTGCTAGGGTCTGAAATAGCCTTCTGAGGAATTACTCTAGTCACGTTAAAGAACACACTGTTTTGTAGTAGTCACCAGGGAAATGGGCTAAGTGTAATCTACCAGGCCATTTTTATCTCTTCCTTATGTGTCTCCAGGAGCTGTAGTCATGCGCTTCATTACTTCCAGTCACTGAGTTCAGAGTGAGATCAGCCATCAGAATTTCTTCTGCCAATGTATGGATTTAAGCCCTGTGTTCACCAGTATGTGCTCCATCCATTCCAAGGAGGAGAGATGTGAGGAAGGTGGAGGGTGACAGGGCAGGGAAGCTGCTAAGTTTAAGACTTGTGGTTTGTATGCTGTGGAGTCAGACAAATCAATCAGCCCCTGCCTGGGCATCTTAATCAGGAGTGCGTGGTTCACTGCAGTGCCTGAGTGCTACTGTGCTGGTGATGGCATCTTTTTCAGAGGCACTATTGATTGCTCTTCTCTCTCTTCTGAAAAGAGATTCCAGCTGTGTAGACAGCATCACGGAGAGAGCTGGTGGAGAAGTGCCCCCTTACAGCTCTACAGGATTGGGATTGACAGTTTAATTTCCCTGTGGACAGGCAAGCTGTCATTCCAATTCATCCAGACTAGTGTGGGAAAGAGGAAGGAGATGCATGTTTGAAAGGTCCATTGATTATCTGAATAAGCCTGGTGTAAGGCCAAAGACAATGCAGTCCTAGAACCATGTAAACTGGGGCCATATTTGGGAAATGTGTTTTTAGGGAAATCTACTTTCACAGTGAAATGGAAGTGAAGTGTATTACAGAATGACCTTTTCAGGGAGAAGAGAATCCCTGAGTTGGGTGGCATCTGGGTGGGGATATTGTAATCCTTTGCCATTGCCAGTTTAAAAAAAATCCCATGACATTCTGTGTAGGAGTACATTTTGGTCTCTGTGTGATTGTCTATACATGCGAACACCTGCTTAAATCCTCTCCAGTAATAGTCTTGTGACTTTTAAATCACAAGTTTATTATATATAAAAGAAGGTAACTCACCATAGTGAAAACACATTTTCAAGAAAGCGGGAGATGCAATGTGAGCACACAAACCACATTATGCATTTGTGATATATTCCTTTACACCATAAGTAGAACTTTAAAACTTGAATTGCTTCTTTCTCCCTTTAAAAAAAATCCCAAAACATCAACCAAACAAACCCAGCAGTACCTGTATAAAACATTCCGTGCTGACAACCAAGTCCATCCAGTTACCTGTTTAATGTGTGTGTTACCTGTATCCAGTGTGCCTTCTGTGTCACCTCTAGACTTCAGATCTTCTGGGAACAGATTTATGTAATTTCATCTGCTGTTTTTCATTGCTTTGTATCATGAAGAAGAAGACAGCCGGGTCTGAAGCAGCAAAGCAGCATTATAGTTTCTTTTTTTTGAAAGGACTGTTCATAAGTGTACCAGTTAGTTGCCAGGCCTATGAAGATTTAGACACAAATTTTTATAATTATTTATAAATTTTTTTAGACAAATTTTTATGACCTTGTTTTTATATAGAATTCTTTCCTTGATTTGTTTAGTTTTGAAAGACCTGCTATATAATTTGAAAGCTCTTGAGAGTTAGCAACCCAGCTACATCTTTCCTGGGTATGAAAATTTTACCAAAGATAGATCCTGGAAAATTAGAAGCTGGTGCTTCGTACTTTGTGTTTTTATTCCCCAAAGAAACCAGGAAGGAGTGCCATGTGGTATGAAAGCAGGAGAGGGTAAGGTTTTAGTTGGAAGGTTGGGGATGTTTCATGAACAATTATCAGGAAGTGAGAGGATCAGGAAGGTCTGCTGGAAAATATTCAAGTAAGATGAATATCTTCAACAAATAGGTTCAATAAACATCTTCAAATAGAGCTGAATCTATATCAGGAATTTTATGTCTATCTAAACCTCATGTACTTCTAAAAGAAGTAAATTATCCCCACATTGGTTAAAAACATTTCATCAAAGGTATTTTGGATTTGTACTTAATGCAAAGAGCAGCAGAGTTTAGCTGTGGATTTGTATGTGAATATGCATGTGTAAGGGAAAGGGAGTGCTATTTTCTTTGTATTCACTACTCTCTGAGGTCTTGTTCCTCCTTTCCACCAGTAAATCAGCTGCCAATCTTGTTTTTTTATTTCTGGACTCCTCTTGCCTCTGCATTGACTGGCATGTGGGAGATTCATGTCTGTGGGAGCTCACTGCTAATGCAGTAATGAGGGGTATAAACAACAGTGCAGCACTAAGACTGAACTACCTAAAAACCTTTTTGGTGAAGTTGTCACTATTCTTATGTGCATTGCACTGGGAAGGCTTGAAAAGAGATTTCCTTCTCTTTTGAACACAAGGAACTCAATTATGCAGCAGGATTTGGCCCTTATTTGCCTGAGGATGACAAGAAAATGAACATCTGATGAGGGTTGAATCATTGTAAAAGCATACTAAAAAGTAGATTCTTTCTATGGACAAGGTGGAAACAAGGGCCAGGCTGCTGGGGAGCATCTTTGTAAACTGAGGTGTTTGCAGTGTGTTTCAATGTGACCTCCCAATCACTCTCATTATCTTCCACTTATTAACCCTGATCTAACTGTTATTGATAGCTCTATTATTCGGCTTGAGACACCACTGACAGTCTCACTGACCTTGCCCAGGGTGAACAGAAACTCACTTAATGCTCAGCATACTCTTTGCTGAAGGATACTGAGGGAAAAGTAAATTCAGCATGAGAAGCAGGCATGTGTTTTTACAAGGATTTCTTGTGATGCTATTAATTATCTCAAGGAGTGTATTATTCTCCATTAAATATACTGAAAACTTGTCTAAATTCCTCTTCATTCTAAGAGGTAAAGGTTGCAATAAGAACAAGAGAATAAGAATTGTTAATCCTTGATGCTGCAAAGTGTTAATTGTGGGAAAATAGCCCAGGAAAGCAAGACTAAATGAAAAACTAACAGTTCAAGATTTTATGTGCTTTCATGATTCTCTCTTACTAGCCTGCCTACCTCTTGGGCAGTATCATTAGCTGCTTTCTGAACACTCAGTGTCACAGAGAATAAAATTTCACTTCCCCCTCTCATACTCGTGTAGTTGATTTATTAGCTAAATGATAACGCTTCTGTTTTATAAAATGTATATAATCACTAGAATTGCCCACTGTCAGGACCAGATCATAAACACTTCATGAAAATGAAGAAAAATTGAAACTCTTAGGAAAATATAAATGAGAATTATGTCTGCCTGGCTCTTCCTGGAAGACTGGAATTTTGTGGCACTCTGGCTTGGTATTGAGGCTTGGGTTTTTAACATATGAAGTTGCAAGACTTCGGCTGTAAGAAATTAATAACTTTCTATTTATTTATTCAAACATATCGATACATTTGTTTATAAAAAAGCTATAATATATCTCCTTTTTGTGATGGAAATGGTTAAAAGAAGTTCATCTTCTGTAGTGATGATTTCCTTCTTTTATATCTCTCTGTTTCAGCAATGGAAATAGCCTGTTGATTAATCACTGGTTTTAATTCCCTGTTTTGGTGCACTTGCATGTAACTCCACTGCTTCCATCACATATACTATGCAGGAATATTTAATTGCTTTAAAATAAGGTCATTGATGGAAGTAAAACAGATGTGCTTTCCATCTGCTCACACAAGCAGGCATATGAGTGCTTTGGTTTTAGAAAAATACTGTTTTGAAAATCTAGTAAATCTAGTTTCACCACCAAACTAGATCTTTTAGTCTTAATGGACTAAATGGACTGTTGGCATGCTTGCTAACTGGAGATGAGAAGGCTGAGATTCTGAAAATGTTGGGCTAAATTGCAGACACATGAAAAACCACACACATTTTCTTTGTTTCAGTGGTACTTCATGTCATTACTCCCAGTGTCAGCAGGAAACTTACAAATTATCTGTTTAATAGATGTGGACCACAGGAGGCTACAAAATAGTATTTGGTTAAAATGAGAAGACATTGGTTTTTCAAAAAGGTTGTCCAAGTGGTCTATCAAAAATGTGTGTGTATTATAGTGAAAACCTCAGATGTTCATTCCACTTGGATGTTGAAATATTAGGATCACACAAGATGGATCAGCATTGGAAACAATTCTGTGATCACTATGAAAGTGCTCTTTAGTGTTTTTTTTGTTTTGTTTTGCATTTACCTTCATGTTTCATGGCATTGGCTCCTGATGCTCGATTTGTTTCTCGTGTATCTTCAGGAGCTTCAAGCTGTAACAGATTGGCAGCTATGGAATAACTGAAGGTAAAAAGTCAAAACATATTCTTCTTAGCAATGACATTTCTTTCAGGCATTCCTGTATTGGAGACTGATCTGAGGTAGAAACAGCCAGATCTTGATGAAACCATAATTATGTGGATAAAAGGTAACAGCCAGGCAGAGCTCAGTAGGTACCTGTCCCTGTTTATGTTGGGGCTGAATTCGTCCTTGAAATCTCTACTAGCAAGTAAGGGAGGAAAGGATGGTTAGGCCACAAGCAGGGATCAATAAATCCTGTTATGAATTATGTGTTTACCCTTTGGAAACACTGAAAACATTCGAATATGGTGTCCTGTAGGTGTTAAGTTCAATTGTCCAAACATTACAGTAGGAAAGAAACATCGAATCGTAGATCTTTTAGATAATTGAATCCAACTGCTAACCCAGCACTGTGAAGTCCAGTACTAAAACTGTAGCGCTTAAGGACATGATTTAATAGTGGACTCAGGGACTGTTCAGAATTGTACTGCTCAGATAGTTTTCTAGTCTCCTTGCTATTCACCCTCCAACTCAGTTGTCTGGAGTGTTTAAGCCTGCCCTGTGGTGTCACAAAAGTCTGAATTCTGAGTTTGTTCTTTTTGGACTTGAATCTCTGTGGTACCAGTGTGAATGATCTCAGTGAAGGACCACACATAAGTAGTGGGAATTCATGGAATCAATTATTCTGGTGAATGTCCTACTGAGAATGTAGCAGTAGTGCTACCTTCAAAAGTACTTTGAAGTACACCTTCTGTAGAAGCAGTTTGGCTGATATGTCATGTTTGTAGGTTCTGACAGTACAAAAGAAGGGTGACCGCAAAAATAAAGTCTACATCTGTGCATGCTTGTATGTTCCAGGTGTTTGTTTAGAATGTAAGTATGATTCAGGAACTGGGTTTGAAACTAAAATGTTCTGTCCCCAAACATGCAACGTAAATTGTCTGAGTTGCGCTGCAATGAATCTTCCATTGCTTTGACTGACCACTATAATAATTACCCAAGGAGCTGATCTTACTGTATCTCTATCCCAGGATTAAGATATATGTTTACTTTGCCTCTTTGCACCATAAATCTGGAATGTGTCTGTGGTGAATCTGTGAGACTGCTCTGAATGCAATGAAATAGTTTTTTATGAGTGCCAAAATAGTTTCATTTCCATTCCTGAAACTCAAACAGAATCAGATTTCAGAACCCAAGCTACTCAACTTTGACCATTTAAGGACATAACCTAGATGTAGAGGAGAAGGGTGAAGAAAAGCAAATAAGAGAGAAAACATTCTCAGAGAAAATATAAGGAGTCACCTGTAAGTGCTGAAAATGGCTCATTTTTGTAAGAAGGTAAAATGTTGACATATTTGTTTTTCAAATCTTCAGTGGTTCCTCAAGTGTCCCTAAACTACTGTCATCCTTTCTTATTCCAGTGGTAACTAATTGTGGGAGCAGCAATATATTAGGATGTTTGATTTGTTAACAATTTTCTAAATAAAGATTTTTTGTCTTTCAGGAACCATGGATGTATTTGGAACTTAATACCATCTTATTCGTTAGTGTGACTAGAGGAAAAAGGAGCAGAATCTAAATCTCTCCAAGCACATCACTGAAAGATTACAAAGGTTGTGGTGAATGAACACATGGTATATCAGGTATATTCTGGTGCCTACACTATTTTGTGTAGTCTAAACTCTCCTGCTTGACAACCCACAAGCATGGGGTGTGTGAACAGGGCAGAGACTCAGCAGAAGGCCCTCCAAGACGATGGAAATTTTTCTTTAGAACCTGCGCCTTTCGAAATTTAAAGTTGCTAAAATACGTTCTTGCTGAGAATGAGAGCTTCAGTTTTTCCAAGACTTATTAACTAAATGAAAGTCTTTGTAAGGTCCATGAAGACCAACTCTATGATTGCAAATGAAATTCCTCAGCTTCCCTTCCAAACTTCAATGCCCGATTCAAAGCAGGAAGGCAATACATTACAGCTACAATAATATCTTAATACAACTAAATATTTTCCTTTGGATATATTCTCAGAAACAGGCTTTGGTTAACTTTTCATTTGTTACATGGCACTAATGGTGGTCAGCCTGGCAGATACTTGGCATTCAGACTTTGTTTCAGGCCATGTAAGTGGCATGTCAATGTAGCCTCTAAGACTGCCAGATAATTTTCATCACAATGACAGGCAAAACTCTCAACTTGGCTGATAACAGATGCAGTTTATACAGAGCTGCCTGCTGTTTCAGGAAAGAAATGTAGGTGTCCATTTATTCATGGAAGGGCTGTGAGTAGTTTTCCCCACTCAGGCCTTATTCCATGAGAATAGCTGGAGTTTTGTCTGAATAAGGGTTGCTTTATTGAGTTGACAGCATGGGAATAGGATGTGGCCTTTATCAACAGATGCTCTAGAATCTGCAGAATCACAATCCAGCCATTTAAATGACCTGTCATTGTGAAAATATGTGCTGGATATTTCTCGAGTTAAAAGTTTCATTAAGAGATGAAGGAGCCATGTCTTCTCAGGTGAGTTTTTAGGAAGGATGCTGGAGACAAGATGTATTCATAGCTTTGTTTAGCCAGGAAGAATCATTCTATCTAGCCCTGGGTATGTCATGGCCCAGTTAGGCTTTCAAGGGTTTTCTAGAATTGAATTTAGCACCTTGTGCTGGACTGAAGTTTATTAACTCAAAAAAATGTTCATGAAAAAGAGGGCAATCTGCTACTTCTTATTTTGTCTTTCTGAGTCAGACTGAAAAAATCCTATGTTAAAAAGTACCATCTTCCTATAGGAATCTGTGTGAAACAATGAAATTGCTCTTATTAGTCTAATGATAACATCATTAATAAGTTTAGTTTCATTTTAAAATTGCACAAAACCACCCTTTCCCCTGGTTTGATACTTTTATAGTACTTCTCTGTCCTTACTTTCTCAAGAATATATATATATTTTTCCAAAGTATTGTCAAACAGAGGACAACTATTTTTGCATTATAAAGGGAATAAAGGCTTCACCTGTGTATAGAGAAAGACACAATATTTCAAAAAAGCTTGTCTATAAGTAAATGTAAGTCTGTATTACACTTTGTGATTCAGTGGGAGAGAAAAATCACTGAAGTCTGTACATCTTAAAGGGCAGCTGGACCTGCAATGTACATTCTTTCTGTGTAAAAACAAGCTGTTGGCCAAAGTATTTTGAGTGCCTTGCACTTGAAGATACCAAGAGTGATTTACCAATACTATCGAGTAGGACTTGTAGCACTGTGTTGACAAAGATAGTGTCCTCTTTCTGCAGAAGAGAAAAGAGACACATTAAGTGACATTAGGGAATTAACATGAGTCTAAGGAAAAACTGAATCCAGAAGCCCAAAATCTCAGTTTTTTGGGTTCTGTGGTTGATCCCCTGAAAAAATTAACTGGTCATGGGTTTAAAAAACACTACTTGACATTTTTTCTTGGAAAAATCATAGACTAATTTAGTGTCGAAAAAACCCTTAAGATCATTGAATACAGCTATAAGCTTAGAAAATGTTGCCTTGTGTTAAATATAGAATTACCATACCAGTTGTAAGATCTCATATAAGTGAAAAGAGGTGCAAAAGTGCTATAGTTGTGTTCAGAGTAATTTCAAGTTTAAATCCTATTTTCTTAGCTCAAGTCTGTTCTTGGATGTAGGTGTAATTGGTCATTAATGCAAGACACACTGTTGTTAGGCAGAAAGGTAATTCATCTCATGTTAGCTTCTTTATTTCAAAGACATAAAAAACTTCAAGTAAGATGAAAATGAAGTGTTTAAAAATCCCACACGGTGAATCACTGATCACTGCCATACTTTCTCCATTTCCAAGCTTGAAGGATATTATTTACTTTTAAAAGCATTCAAAGATTTAATCTGTGATGAGATAATCACCTTATGCTTTGGAAGGAAATGTGGACAGCAGAAGTTCCATCACGTCTGAAATGTGTTGAGGGGCCAAGAGAGACCAGTAATTAGAATTTATGTACACAGCAGGGTGCCAAATAAGAGAGGAGTAGCAGCTGATGAGAAAAATGGTGGTTTAAGAAAATAGCCAGATTAACTGAATTGTTGATACAATGACAGGTGTCAACAAACCACATAGGTATAGTGCTCTGATCAGGTGCAGTAGGGATGTGCCTGTCACAGAGAATTTATACCAATGCATACAAGCTCTTCTGCTGTAATCAAAAAAATGCTCAAAAGGTTTAAGTTGGGTTAAGTCTATTTTTAAAATAGATTCTTCAGTAGGATTTCCCAAAGTATCCTGTATTCTGATAAATCCATGCAAAGTACATAGTCATGTTTATTATTTATATTTTGGGGACAAAGAAATGGAAATACAGTGTAAAATTATAAATCCGAGATTGCAAGAGAAGTTCTGAGGTAAAATGTAAGTTCTTATCCAACATGTCTTCTAATATGTATTAGAGGTCTGGAATTATTTCTTTTCCCCAAGAAGCAGGAAATGAACCCTTTTAAATATAAACAAAACCAAAAAAGAAAGTATGAATTGATTCTCAAAGGATTTATCTGCTGTCAGATTTTAAATCCTGCTTGATGTTGTTACCTGGAGATGTCAGAGACTTCTATGATACATTTTAGCACAAATTCTAATTAACTTAGACCAAGAAATATGAAATTACAAACAGCTAATGTTAAGCTGATTTCAAAAATATTTGGGCCATGGTTTCTGTATGTGAAAGCGAGAAGTGTCCTGTGGTTTTGAATTCACCAGGCTTCTCTGCCTTTGTAAATAGGATTGCTGTCATGGTAGACTGAGGGATGCTTTGTTTCAGTGGGAGCCTTATTTTGGAGAGTTTTTTGAAGGTGATTTGATTCTGGAAATTATTAGGCTTATGGCAAAGACTCCCAGTATCAGTCTTGCTCCATAGCTCCTTCATATTCAAAGCTAGGACGAGACTGCTGGACTGCATTGTCACAGTGCTTTGGTGAGTTACCAAGCCACTTATGGAGCATGGATCCAAACAAAAGAGCAAATGGCACAAGGAATTGGGCTTTTTCACGATGCCAGTTTTCCTATGGAAAAAAAAAATAGTTGCAATTAAACCAAGTTTTGAATACAAACCCAACAATTTCTGAGAACTAATGAGTGTTGTGGGGATTTTTTATGCACGAAATGTGAAAGTGACAACTTCAATGCACCAGGTGTGATTTTAATTAAAATGTATCTGGCATTTTGTTTCAGTGGAAAAATCAGCTTTCATTTCTGATGTCTAAACACTAAAAAAAAACCCTTAAGAAAAACCAAAAAATTGCCCAAATAAATCCCTCCTATACATATTAACGTCAATATGAAATTAAGGTTTAATTTAGTTTTGTTGAGCATTAACAAATTCTTTGACACTTCCCTTCTTACAAATTTTTGTGATTTTATTTTTTTCATAAAACAATCAACCAATTTTTGTATTCTAAACTGAACAGTGTATATGGTGTGAACAGAATACTAGTGCTACGGTTCTGGATGTGCTGGTGAACTTGGAGAAAGGGAATTTGGATTTGAGGGTTATGAATTCAGCTAATTTTGCAACTTGTGCAGCTTTGAACAAATCACCTTCATTTCTTGTTCTTCAGCTGTCCAAACATGAAAGGGAAATAAATGCTTTCCTCCCTCAAGGAAATGCTGAAGCTCAGATGGAAACTACTGGAGAAGGACAAAGCACTGTGTAATATTAGCTTTGTTAATCCTGGTTAGCCCATTCGTTTCTCAGAAAAACTGTAATAGAACTGAATTGCCTCTGTTCTGCTGTTTGTAGTTCCTCAGTTTTCTCCATTCTGTCTCCAAACTGAACAATTTCAGCTGTTGCTAAAGGGTTTTAAACTCTTGATTTGTGGCAATAACTTCCACAATGATGCATTATGGGTGCTGAAGTGATTATCTTCAATGGGTAGAAAAAGACAACCTAACTGACAATTGCATTCCAGTGTCTGCCCCTCAGCACAGCACCTGCTTTACTGACTTACTACTCCATCCCAGGGAGCTTTATTCATTAGGATGGGCCATTCAAGCATTTAATGGAGCTCTTTACATTGAAACAGCTTTATTTGCTCCTATCTATCTTCTAGGCTTTTTCTGCTGAAGCAAAATCCTTTAAAAGGGTGTTGTTTTGCTATGACTGTTCAATGAGCTCCTCTTTGCTCTCCTGGGTAACTTTGCTGCCCCTTACCTGCAGGTGGAAAAGGTACCCAATAAAGCAAAGTTGCAGCCTTTTCTGTTATTATTTTTTAAATCTCAAGGCAAAATATGAAGAGAATTCAGCTTGTTGTTGCATATACTAAACTGATGTTGTAAAGCTTTGTTTAATAGCACTTAGAGTGGCTCAGAGGATTTTAGCAGTATGTACATTATTTAATTCGTATGATTTCTAGGGGTTTGGAACTTGTACTAGATTATACCTACAGGCACATTCTAATAATACAAGTAACCAATTATTTTGGTTTTAATAGAATTTTAAGACTCTCAGAAATACAGCCCCTGAGCATGGGGAATAAGATGCGTAGAAAATCCTAGGAAGTAAATGAATTTAGAATTAAACCCAAGTCACAGTGCAGATAATACATGGGTAAGAGCAATGACAATAATATATTCAAATGAAAAATTAGCCATTTCATTGGAAAAAAAAGAAAAAATTGAAACATTAATTATTGAAGATCCACATGTAACTTCACCTCTTTACAAACTTGTGCATGGACAGCATGATTAAGCTGTGAACTTAGTCCTGTTGTGGGAAAAAGCATGTGAGAAAGTAGGAGCATTCTTGCTCAGCTCTTTCTACCTCAAATACCGAACTGAGCAAGTAAAGAATAAGCCCAACTTCTCTGGACCTAGGGACTGCAGTTCATCTGGGTGTGAAAGCTCCAGTGAAAAGTCCCGTGGAGTCAAATCTTTTTACTGTTCAAGGCTAGTAATGATTTTCTGCTGAATTTTAGCTTTTGGAGTTTAGTTCAAACTATGTAAGTAATGGTCCATGTTTATTTTTCACTGGTAGCTTCTGAATATCATTCAAGTCTGAGTCCTGGCTGCACCAAATTTCCTCTTCCTGTTCTGATGCGCAGAATGCTTTTGGGCTTCCGAATTATTAATTTTGGACCTGGAAGTGTTAGTCCTGAGCCTTTTTAATTTGGTTTAATCCTATTGTCAGAATGGTCTTTAAGTTGGAGGAAACATCCTATTAAATATACAAAGGTAAATTGCCTCTGTGTTTTCTTCATTTTAGGCTTCAGTCTTCTTTCTATAAAAGATTGCTGTCTGTCAAACCATATTCAACAGTGGGTCCATTTCTGTAAGGGTAGGATGTACTTTCAGTCTGAGTATTTCAGTCAAGTAAGTTTAGAACTTGACCAACACACTCCAGTTCCCATGTTTTTGTTCCATTCTTTGCTGTTGTTCAAAGTATTAGTGTGTCCTCTAACTAGAAGTAGGACATCCTATGCAAAATACTTTGAAAACATTTATGGATGTGTAATTACTGTGCAAGAACTACTGTTTAACTATATGCCATTGCTGTGTGGTGTTAATACAAATAACTCAAAAAGTATTTAATTTTAACAGTTTTTTTGCTTGCACTTCTTGAGTGAGGAATGATTTAAAAAAAATTAAAAATATGTGAAAGGCCAAAATGAAAGGCCAATAATTGTCAGTGAACTTTTGTGTCACTATGCTAGTTTTTGCAACTAGTCTGAAATTAAATTTATACTCAAGACACCAAACAAATGATATAGTGTGAAGATAGGCCAGGGTTTTTTTCTTAGTATAATGTTATGAAATCTGTGATGTTACTCAGGGGATAAATTTACTGGAGAAAGCAAAAACTTTCTCTGGGATAAATCAGTCTGCCACCTCCTGTAGCAAATAAAAGCGAATTTTTGCTATATCATCATTGATGGAAATAACCAGGGAGATGGTATAGAGGGAAAAAAAGATCTCTCTTTTTATGTGATACAAAGTCTTTAAAAATGAACTGCGAGCCCTTTACATGCTTGAAATGGCTGAAAAAGATACTGGCCAGCTGTTACTTGTCTCAGATATGGGTTGTGGCAGCCAACACTGGTTAAATCCTTATTCAAAAGCCAGTGAGAACCTGACCATTTCTATCCATTTAAACTAATTGATTTTCACATTTCTATCTAATTGCAAACCATAAACCCCTTACATATTATGGAAATATTTTTCTATAATTCTGTGGCCAATTTCAGCTTTGAAGAAACAAATGGGGTTTTCTACTCATTGAAAAGACTTGAAGGCAGTTATTTTTCTATTCTGCTTCCTGTAGTCACTTATTCCTACTGACTGCTAAAAACTTGAGTACCACAATGTTTACTAGTACTGTTTAAGTCAACTTATACTAAAAATAGGCCTGAACTTACACACTGAAGCTTAGAAGACCAGATCATCCAGGGGAAGCCTGAAAGTTTCATTGACTTGTCCTAAATTCATAACAACAGTGAGGCTATGTTTCTGACTGTGATTCATGTTTTGCCAGATGGGTACAAGCCATCATCTGCCAAAAGCACAGCATGTTTCATTATGAAACACAGTCCACAGTAGCATGTCAAAATGCTTCTGACTGAAAAATAGACTGGGCTGTATCTGAGATTTATGCAACCTTTCCACTTTGCATTATCTGTTTAGATCAATGTTAGTGCTGCAAGGGATCAAATGGATCATTTCCATTTGAACATTAGGAAAGAAATATTTAGATTAACACCAAGAGATCATTCAGTTTATTGGCATGTATTAGTATCTCCAAGTAGAAATCTGTGCATACTCACAGGCCAGGAAAGGTATTTCCCTACATTGCATTTGGCTGGTGCTGCTTGTTCTACAGCATACAGAAGCTGTTGCTTTCTAGGGTTGTTAATCCATGGAACTAAGTCATTCACAGATAAAAATATTTAAAGAGATATTTTAGGCATCATCTTTATAGTGGCCCAGAGAATGGAACTCACTGTTGTCCAGTGTATTGTATCAGAACTGTGCAAAATAATTTAGATAACAAACCTGGCTGTGATTTGTACCTTTCTGTAAGTTCTAGTCATTCGGTGCTGCTTGTTCAGCAGCTCCTTTTCTTAATCATTGGATTTTGGCAAATAAATTCCATCAGGTTCATTTATAGTAATATACACTTAGCAGCAAACAACCCAAACCGAATCTCTTTGCATTTCTCTTTGTGAATCAAAATCAGAACATAAGTCTGCTCCCTGAACCAATGAGGCTGATCAGTAACTCAGAAGATGGGTTGGATCTGTCTGTATTCAATCTCTCCTTAGTGGAGCTTTGCATGAAAACATTTGTCATTTCATTTCACATAATTTACATCAATGCAATGTGGAGATGCCAACAGTTTTTCCATATTTTTTTTTTTTTTGTCACTGCAGCAGATTCATAAGGTGCTGCTTTCCTTCAATATCATTATTAGAAAAAAAAAGTGAGAAATGAAGTAGAACTTCAGCACTCAAATTTTGGATGTTGCATTTTTGAACTTTTCTTAGAAGAGCAATGTAAGGTAGCAAGACTGAATCCTAAACATGTAATTGCATTTCTTCCCTTGAAGTTCTTACCTGATTCTATTTGGGCTCAGCTACCATAGTTTATATTACAGTTTTTCAGGAAAAGCAGATGAGCAATCATTTTTGGAAGATAGAAGTGACAGTACAGATATTTTCACTGTGATAATGAAGAGCCATGAGATTCAAATTGACTGAAACACTGTATTTGGCGTGGTCTCTTTTGGGAAGATGTGGGAAGACAAGACAGAGGTAGTGCTGAAGGCAATCTTGCCCCAATATATTGCAGCTGTGTTAGTTACCCGAGAGTGGTAACAGCCTTGCCCTCACATCCATGGGTGTGATATGAGTGAATTAGCATTTATAGTCAGTTGGAGTCTGGTGGCCATGCTGTGAGGAGGCAGGGAAGGAAGAAGCTGAGCTGTTGAGTTAACACTGCAGAGCTGCCTGTGAGAGCAGAGAGGGAAAGAGCCAGAGCTGCTTGGAGCTGCCCATGGGAAGGTGCATAGAAAAAGTATGAAAGACTTCTAAATAACGAGGTACTGATGACTGAAGCCTTCTGAGGTTTCAATGAAGTACTCTTGAGTGTTGTGGCTGTCTTGACAACCACAGTCTCTCATATTAGAACAACTACTATCCTAAATATTATCTTTATGCTTCATCGGGGAAATAAAATACAGACTGTAACAAAACCTAGGGAGATGCTTAGAATGTTTGCAGTGTCTAAGCAGATGTTCCTGGCCCTTTCACTGCCACCTTTTTATTCACTATTATTTCTCTTCTGAATACGCAGCTAGAATTTTGTTCTCTGTTAGCACAAGGCTTAGATTGTGGTGGAGCAGTTCCTTTGCCTCATAAGTTTTGGTCTCCACCTCAAGATTATTCCACAGTTTCCCAAATTTCACGGAATAATGGAAGCAGATTTAGGTTTCTTTGGAACTGGTTTACTGGCTGACCCTGTGTGAAAAGTGAATAGCACAAAAGTGTCTAGGACAAGCAGCACTTGTGCAATGGTTTAAAGAGAGATGGCTCAATGGGATGTTGTCTAGAAGGTGCCTGGGAGACGTACCTGGGAGGCAGGGGTTGGTTGGATTTGGCCTTGATTCCTTCTGATTTTTTGTAACACCATTGACTATTATTGCCATGCAGCTGTGATGGTGCTGAATTAAGCAAGCAGTGGTTTACTCTAGGGTCAAGCAAGTGGCCAATGTTTCTAGTTTAACATACATTTTTGCTGTATTCAGGAGAATGTGTAATGAAAACCATTGTGTTAGTTGCAAGCTGTCTACAGTGAAGAATGGGAAATAGTATGATAGTGTCATCTTACTGCAGAGAAGGGCTACAGCATGACACATCAGAACATCAAATGCACTACAGATCCATTTTAATTTGTCTGTCTTATCAGTGCTTAATCTCTAGAACTGTAACAAAAAAGAGCGTGGAAGAGCTAACTTTCTTTTCTTAAATATAATAATAAAAGGCTGTCCATGGCTTAGATGGGTGCACTCATCCCTGGATTAAAAGCTGTCTGGATGGGTAGGTCCAAAGAATGGTGGTGAATGGAGTTATATCCAGCTAGGGGTTGGTGAGTGAACCACTGTTTTCTTCAAGACTCAATGTTGGGGCCAGTCCAGTTTAATATCTTTATCAATGAATCTGGCTGTGGTGATCCAGTGCACCCTCAGTCAGTAGCACATAACGCCAAGTTGGGTGGGAATGTTGATCTACTGGAGGGTAGAAAGGCTCTGCAGAGGGATCTGGATAGGCTCGATCAATTGGCCAAGGCCAAATATATGAGGCTCAACAAAGCAAAGTGCCACGTCCTGCACTTGGGTCACAACAACCCCATGCACTGCTGTAGGCTGGGGAAGAATGGTTGGAAACCTGCCCTGTGGAAAAGGACCTGGGGGTGCTGGTCAACAGCCATCTGAATGTGAGTCTGTGTATGCCCAGGTAGCCAAGAAGGCCAATGGAATTCTGGCCTCTATCAGCAGTAGTGTGACCAGCAGGACAAGGGAAGGAATTGTCCCCCCCCATACTTGGATCTGGTAAGGACACACCTTGAATCCTGTGTTCAGTTTTCAGCCCCTCACTACAAGATAGACCTCGAGGTGCCAGGGCGTGTCCAGAGAAGGGCAATAAAGCTGGTCAAGGGTCTGTAGCACAAGTATTATGAGGAGCACCTGAGAGCTGGGGTAGTTTAGCCTGGAGAATATAGATGCTCAGGGGACACCTTATCACTCTTTACAACTTTGTGAAAGGAAGCTGCAGTGAGGTGGGTGTCAGTCTCTTCTCCCCAGTAATAATTAGTAGGACAAGAGGAAATGGCTTCACGTTGCACTAGAGGAAGTTTAGATGGGATATTTGGAAAAATTTCTTCACTGGAAGGGTTGTCAAGCATTGGAATGGGCTGCCCTTAAGAAGTGGCTGAGTCACCATTCTTTGAGGCACTAAAAAGATGTGCAGCTGTGCTGCTCAGGGAGATGGTTTAATGGTGGACTTGGCAGTCTTAGGTAAGTGATTGGACTTGGTGACCTAGAAAGCCTTTTCCAGCCTAAACAATTCTACAATTGTATAATTCTAAGGTAAATCAGAGGATGGAAAGGCAGTCAGCAGCTATCAACTTAAAAAACAATGTTAGGGAGTGACTTCATGGAGACTTGCTGGTGTGTGCTTGTGGTCCTGACCAAAATAGTTTCCATATAATCATTTGGTTGGATATTCCTGCTGCTTTCTGTTGCATTGTTCTTAAGATAAAGCGAACTGGCTTGTGATCTCTTGTCATAAGAAGGGGTTGGAAGTTCTGCTGGTGATTCCCTTAGCCATACAGGAGTGCTTTTAAGTTGCTCCCTCTAGAGCAGAAAGAATGGGGTTTGTCCTGTTGATCTGCCTCCAAACTTTTAATCTTCTCTGCTCCAGAATTTGCTCAGGTGGTGGGTTTGTTTGTCTAATGATGTCAGTGGAGCCATCTCCAGACTTACCGTCTACCTGCTAATTTCCCCATACAGCTCTGCATTGCCACACAAGTATTCTTCCTGCCAACGATCTATGGGGCAATGGCACAAGTCCTGAGCTCTTTTTTGTAACACCTTCCATAGTTCAGTAGTCAAGATAAACACCATACTGAATATAGTTTTTGGTTTTATCGGTGGATTCTGTAAAAAAGTATGAGCCAAGCTGGAATTGTTTGAGACAACAGTAAATCATTGGGTGGGGATTATTTCCCCTTAGGAATAAAAATGACTTAAAAAGCGATAGAATTTTCTAGCATGTCAGAATTACATTACTGAAACAAAATGCGGCCCTAATTACCTCTAATCCATCCTATGTCTACCAAATGTAATTTGAATTTGAGGTGCTGATTCTGGCCATCTGTACTGTGGGCAGAACAAGATGAGCCTAGGGTTGTATATCGAGATGACTGAAAGGTGCAAAGTAAACAATATCAAAAATGAAAAAGAAGCCTGTGACTTTGAATAGGCTCCTGGGATCTGACTCATGCTTTCTGCTTGACAGTGGCCTTTTACATTAGTCTAAATATGTGATATGAATATTCATGAGCAATCCTGATGAAACATGCCACACAACTTTTCAGCTGTGCTTGTAGATTCTCCACCTGGTTCCTTAAAACCGCTGTTGGTATGGTGTTAAATTGTAGGTTATTTTATTCATTAGAATGGATTGAATGTAGTGGTTCAAGATATAATAATCAAGAGATTTTTCTTTTCTTATGCACCTGTACTTGCCTTCCAGATATCATTCCTTTGAAGTTTTAGAGCATTTCAGTGCAGATTTTTAACAAAAGCTTTTTAAGCACATGAAAAATTACTGATTTTAAGCACATGAAAAATTACTGATTCTTTAACAAGTCTCAGCATAAGACTACTTATGATACATGGAAACATAGTGAGACTTTCTATTAATTGCTTTGGATTTCTACTGCACAGTGAGATGGACAACAGTCATTCACTCCTAACAGGAATATTCTTTTTTACAATGGAAAAGAAAACTTTGGTCTTTTTCCCAGATTATTGTGTTTCTTGGGTTCTCACTTGGTTTCCCTTTTACAGTTCCTATAGTTCCTATCTATATATTTCCAGAATTCTACTGTCCCCTTAACCACTTTATTATGGGGCTGGGTGACTGCCTGTGCTGGATAAATTTTGTCAACAGTTGGTAGTGCCTCTTTGGGATCATATTGGTGATTACTGCTACGAGATGATCTTTCTTTGATGTTTAATCTCAGAAAGAACAAGATCTGTTCCTTGGCTCCCCCTCAGTTACAAAATGTCCTGTATTCCGCTTTTCTTTTTGTAGCCTTTGTGTATTGTTTGGCCTGGAATTCATGATTTTGTATTAGGATTTCGTAAAGGGCCTACTTTGAGTTAATTGAAGCTGCTAAATGATTCAAAGATCACTCATTGTGAAGTATGTGATATGTATAATGGTTTTTATTATCATGTATTCCTTGCAGGTACAACACACAAAGCTGCCTGGATATTTTCCAGTTTTCTGCAGTTGGGGAGGATTTAAGCCCTCGTGGAGCTTGGATCTGCTCCTCATTTCTTTCACACAGTTCACTCTAGCCCCTGGCAACATGCTCTGCTCAGAATTACATCTGAACAGAGAACTTGATGTTTTCAAAGTTAAATATCTCAGTCCTTTGACTTCATTTTTGTTACAAGTGGGACCGAAAGCTCCCACTACCTGTGTTTTGTCAGCTGCAATTTCATTCTCCTTCCACAGAGACAGAAGAGTGTGTTGTCAAGATCGCGTCTGCTATGTACCAAAGTGTTGACTAACCAAACCTGGTACTTACCTAGATGCTGAAGATGTTCCTTGGTTTCCACATCCAAATTTTAATCTTCTTTTAATCTAGAGTAATCAATGTACAATTGTGGTTCTGACAAGTAGGACTAAGCAGTTTCTAAGTTTAGTTACAATTAAAGACAATGCAAACAGATATTTCCAGCTGAATGTCTTCCATCAAATCTCAAATTGAACTGAGTCCTGGTTTTACCAACCGAAAAAGGAGGGGGAACAGAAGGAGAAAAATATATTCTGATATGATTTTCTGTGAAAATATATTAAATTAAAAAATAATAAGCTTCAGTTTTAAAAGCTTCACCAAAGTGCAGAAAACTGCCATGTAGTTATTTAAATGATTAAAGTTAATGCAAGTGTGTAGGATACAGGCCACACAAGAACCAACTATGCTATTTTTCAGAGCAGCGTAGCTCCTGAACTGTTTTTGACCCTCAAGGCAGGAGTGGAATTCAATCCAAAGGAATGAAAAACTACAAAGATAACATAGTAAGTATTTAACATATTTATAGGCTGTCTGCTTTTGAAAAAAAAAATAAAATCCTTATATTTGTGTCCGAAGCTTTAAAGTGTGAGTCTGTGCTGAAGAATGATGGCACTATCCTAAGAGATCTCCTCTTTGTGTTCAAATTCAGATTACCTGACTTCTGAGATGACTTATTAATGAGTTTTGATGGTATTCATCATGCATTAAAATGACTTGATTAATTTAGTGAGAGCAATTAAAAGGCAAAGGTGGGGGGGCTTAGTAGGAGAATGTGGTGCCTTGTATTTTAAAAATCTAGTTTTAGTTGTCTGTATTATATTGAAAAATTTTGTGGGGGAGAGATGAAGCAAATCTGTACTTGGTCTTTAAATCAGCTCAGTTACCAAGTTGCTGTAGCAGATACAGTCCATACGTATTTTCAAAATATTTAAATGGGTGTACTGGGATCCTAAAAATCAGCTACAGGAATTTAGTCCCTAGAACAGAGGCTCTGAAGTAGAGGTCATAGAAGAGATTAGGGAAGAGAGTGAGCTCTACATGCAGAGGAGTGGCAGTCACAGATGAGGTCACAGAAGTGAGCTGAAACAGGTGATGCAAATGTACAGTTCTTACCGAGCCAAAGTATCTGAAGGAAACTGATTTTGGAACTCATTTAACAGGTTTGGCATAGAGCTGTCTGCTGTGTCCTCTCCATTTTCTGTGGTCTTTCAGACATTGGCAGAGCAGCAGTATCTCCTAACCGTGGGTTTGCAGCTGTGACAGGTGAGAAGAAGGCAGTGTAGCAAATAATTGTCAGGATTGGCATCCCATTAGAGAAAACAAGCAAACAAATAAACCTCCCAAAAAATTTAGTTTAATCTACAGTCCTGGTTTGGATTTGCTGTGATCCCAAAACTCCACGTCTGCAAATGAGTAAGTGTCACCTATACACTGGAAGATTAGGAATGGGAAAACCTATATAGACTCGTCAAAGGACAAACACCTGAATTTTAATAAAACTGGATTATGAAGTCTCTGGGTATTCCCAATACTCTCTAATTTGACTATCCCTGGATGTAACCCTGCCTCTTTACCACCTGTGTATCTCTGGAATGACACATAACAAGACTGCTGTGGTTGGATCCTGGCAGTTTTCTGAGACAGCTGCTCTGCACATCACTGTGGCAGAACATGGACTGTACCTACAGTAGACTCTTGGAAGCCTCTGTGTAGAAACCATCATCCCACTCCTTCAGGGCAGTGGGGCTCCATCATGGGTAAGATGAGACCCTCCTGATTGGTGTCTGAAAAGGCTGTAGATCTGAAGTAACTTGCTTTGTTCTGCTGGTTCAGCTTAGGCACTACACAAGGCATCAGGCAGAAGCTTGGCTGGAGATGCAGCCAGAGTCTGCTCGGAGTCTCACCAATCAGGGAAGTCCATGGTTAGGTGACAGGTCCAAGGCCAAGTTGAAGCAAATCAAGATTAGGGCCAGTGAGGAGGGGCTTGGACACAGCCCAGTCATGGCAGGGATGTGGGAATGGGCCAGGTAGGCCAAACAGGGACAGGACAGACCACTAACTGTCCTTCATAAATATCACTTCGCCTTGCAGGGCAAAGCTGTACTCATTGCTGGAATGTGCGTTTCTTGTTCTGAACGTATTGGTTAAATTCAGTCGTAATGTGTCTCATAGCAGCCAAGAGGAGACAGGTTCTCATCCCCTCAGAATACTTATCCTTCATCAAATGTTGAAAAGCTAGGGTGGATGCAGTCCTCATCAGTCTGAGCAGTTGTGACCTTGCAGAACATTAATGTGCTGTGTTTACACCATTAATTTAGCTTTAACTGCCTTGCATTTGACTTGATTTTCCAGGTTGCTTGTTTGCTTTGTGCTTCTTTGGCTCTCACTGCAATTCTGTCATTGGAAAAATGAAGTAAAGTGATTAATGACATTTAAATTAATTAAAACAATCAATTAATTAAATTAATCCATTTAAATTAATTAAGTCGATTAGTAAAATGAATTCCAGGAACTCAGATTCTGCTGCCTGCTTTAACTCTGTGTCCTTGGTACCAGGGCATGTTGTGCTGCACTGTCTGATGAGTACCCAGAGGAAGTCCCCTAAGGCTAACGTGGGATGTCCTGATCACCAAATGCCTGTAGACCCTGTGATGTGCCCCAAGTGCCTTGTTTAATTTATATATATTTCTCAACCCCATCCTCCAATTACAAGAAACAAAAAAGGCCTAAGGAGGCCTTGGTTTTACTTTTTTTAAAATACTAATATAAATGCTAACACTGCCAAGAATTCATTAATGCAGGTTTATTTGTTGAGTGTCTCCTGCCGTGTGGATGTCATGGGGTCTGTTCAGTTGAGACCTCATTTGTTACCAAATTTCTGCTTAGGCTTAAAGTGATGCTTCTGGTATCAGCACAGTTCTAAGGATGTTTAGTGAATTTGAACAGTACACTGCACAGTGGCTTCTGCAGGTAAGGTGAATGGAAAACATTTTGGGATCAGACTGCTCCAGTTCTAAAATAATTTAAAGAATGAAACTTTTCCTGACACTTTTGTTTAAACAGAGGTGAGGAATGTAGCAAAAAGCTTGACATAAGAGGCTGTAAATTTGTACTGAAAATATTAAGAAGTGAAAGTCAGTTACATGCTGGAACTAGTCACTGAATTTGTGAAGAATATAAGGCATTTGTTTGAAGATTTTGCAAAGTCCTACTTAGTGTTACTTAAATGAACACATGTGACGGTGCAGTGCCTTTCCTGGGGCTTTCGCCCGCACTTCCTGGCCAGCTCTGGCACCGACGTTGCAAAAAGGTATGGCTCTGTATCTGGGAATACAGTTCCGATCCTGTGGGTCCTTGCCTTAGCAGAAGTGTGAACCATGCCAGAAATAAAGGGATGGAACTCCAGTGGGGAACTTCAGCTGGGTTTTATTAATTGTACACAACTTTCTTTCACCCAGGAGTCAGCCTGCCGAAGCCAACTGAACCCAGGGGTTTTCACCTTAAATATGGGGGTGGGGGATTGGGGAGGATACAACTTGGAACCAATCCAGAATGGGGAGTGACCCTGAACTGAAATGACAAACTATAGAACAAATCATGAAACACAGGGGGAAAGGGAATCTGGACCCCACTAATCACTCAAAGTCCTCACCAGAGCTTTCTAGAGATCAGTATGAGGCTTCAAAGTGACAGGCAGGAACCAGGTGTCACATAACAATGATGGACTGATAAATAACTGGGGCAAACCATTATGGGCCAATACATGGACATATGGGAAGAACCATTCTAAAGCAGTAAAAGACAACCATATATATATATATATATAGATATATATATATATATAAAACTGGGAAAACTTCAAAACGCACCGCTACATACACCCTTAATATTGTATTATTAAGAATTTTTTACACAGAGTAAGGTGTAATTTCAGTAGTTATGGCTCAGAGCAGACAGAAAAGACGTTGAAGACAAGGGAAGGCGGTAAAAAAGATAATGTTATATCTACACCACTGGGTCAAGAAAGTTCTAAAAGGCTGCAAGTACAGATTGCAAATTTGCAGACTAAATATAGATCTAAGCTGTACTTTCTGAAGCACACAGGAATAATGTGTTCAAACATCTGGGTGTTCAAATATCCTGCCAATACATTAACACCCTGGGGCATACAGAGTCTCTCCAATTCATCTCCAAGGCGATGGTTTGAAGAGAGGATGAGTGAAGGCAGAACTTCATTATCCCTTTAGAGACTGCTGTTTTATAATGATACAGCTGAAACTGATGATCACACGCAGAATTTTTGAACCAAGAAGTAATTCCAGATATTTCAAATCCCAGTCCAGAGTCCTGATCTTTTCTCATATAGGTATTTTTTCTTGTGATTAGGTTCTTGTACTCTGCATTCAAGTTGATATTTTATAAATGAAAGGAGTTTCAGAGTACAATATAAATATATTCCAGACAAATTCTTGAAGCATATAGCACAAAACTACAGAATCAAGTGGTTATTTTTTTCCAAGAGATATACAGAATTCATATAGCATCACAGACAAGACTGGAAAACATCAAGGGACTGAATAGAATACAGGAGCTGCCAAAATCCAGAAACAAAGTAAGCCAGAAAGGATGGTATGTCCTGGAGAGGTCTGAGTCTCTAAGAGAAACAGCATAACTTGTGACACAGTTTGAGTAGGAATGAAGGGCATTGAAAGGAGGTGGATGTTTTCTCCCCTGAGATCCTTAGCAATTAGAGAAAGGAGATGATCAGGAGATGTATTTACAGATAAAAGACAGTAAGGATGCCTAAGACTTTGAGTGTAGGATTAATTACTTGGATATTGATTTAGGTAACAAGTACGCAAAAGCTAAGGAGGATGTTTGCTTGTAAAAAATACCTCTAAGTGTTGCTGCCTTAAAGAAATGCATCAAAACTGATGTAATATGAGGCAATTGGGGATGCTGAAATATTAAATGAATTACAGTACCCCGTATATTTAAATTACCTTTAATACTAATTTTTCACTCCTAAGCTTGCCAAATTCTCTTCATTTGTGTATAAGGACAGACCAAACACCCCAGGTTATGTCAGAGTTATTTGGTAAACACTGGCTTAACCTCCATGTTTGTACTGCAATGATGTGTATATTGGTTAAGTACACAGAGGGGAAGGAAACAGTGAATGCTTTAGTTTATTCCAGTCCTCGAAATTAGGTAAGATATAAGCAAAGGAGAACAAAGACATCTGGAAAGAGGTGAGGTAATGACAGAGTATGAGCCATGGTGTCTGAAGCAGCAGTGCAGAAGATTTTTGGTGAGAGCAAACCAAGGGCTGCCAAAGATGCCTTTTGGGAGCTGACCCAATCAACTCTGGGGAAGGAAAGTAGAAAAATACTTGGAATAATAGTCATGATGAAAACTATGGAGGTGGGTAATGGTGTCTTGTGCTATGTCTAAAGTAAAGGTGGTATACGTTGGATCCAAACATCATGTGTGAAGCAGAGGCGATACTTGTTAAGTGGTATTGCTTCTACAGCTTTCTTGTTATAAAAATATTGTTCCCAAAACATCTTTTGTGTACAACTTGTAATTCCAGATGAGTGAGTTTATGCTTTTTGTCTAAAGAGCTTTCATGCTACTTTGATTCTCATTGTTCTGCTCTTACTATTATAGGACTATGACTTGTGTGTCCACCATAACCTGCTTCACAGGTGTGCAAGTGTGCTTTGGAAGTGGATCATTTACCAGTTATGCCAGCTTCTTCCTGCCTTAACTCCTTTGCTTTCAAAAGGAAGCCAGCTTTGACACCATTATTATGTAACGTTTTTTGTACGTTTTTATCTGCATTCCAAATAATTGCTTCTTGTGGAGTATAATTTAATCCTAGTTGATGAAAAAAATCACTGTATACATTTAGAATCACAGGGAACAAACCTGTGGGAAATCAGGGAAGCTGATTACTGACCAAAATGTGCTTTGAACTGCAAGAGGTAGTCATTGGTAGGACTAGTTTTTGGGTAGGTGTGAAATAACAAGGCACTAACTACAAGCAGTCAAAGTGGCTTAAGGAGCTCCTGCTCTCGTTGGTGCTGTCCAGCAGCACTGTTGTCCCTTTTTTGTGACAGTACAGCTACTGGTGGGGTTACTCCACTGTGTTCTGATTCAGCCCCTCTTTACCAAAAAAAGGAGAAAGGTTTAATTTTAAAATGAATTACTCCAAAACTCAGTTTGTGCTGTGGTTTCTGAGACAGCTCTATAAACAGAATTGAAGAGAGGGGAAGAATAGAGCTCTTTTAGCTTTTCCCACCATCAAAGTTGCAGTTTAAGCATATCCTGACAAGGATAAGAATCTATTGTGTAATTTATATGCCTTACTAAAGCTTTCATAGTTTCAAATGTTGCATTGCCTTGAAGTACCTAATGGGCTATGACACAGAATTGATTTCTGTGAAAATAGCATTGGCTGTTAAGTGTTCATACAACATCATCACATACTGTTTCTTCTGTGAAATCCAACCCAGAAAATATTTCACTTAAAATATTGATTTTCATAACAATAGATTGTTGTTAGGAGAATAGCAGATGATGCATCTTCAAGAAAATTATCATACTGATGTGTAATTATATAAAGTTATTTATTCTTAACCTATGCCTTAGCTTATGAATGCAGCAGTGGACACTGCCTTCCTATGCAGGTGAAAGGGATCAAGACTGCACATCACGCCTTAAGCATTTCCCTACAGAGAAATGGATTAACCAGTGAACCTCATTCCCATACGCAATAAAATACAGAGATGCAGCAGAGCTTCTGGGTCTTTAAGATCTTCCTCTAGCAAGTACCCTACTTTCACGTGAAGGATGTTCTGTTGTGTAGAAAGGAATTTAAACAAAAGGTAGGTAGGCATGAGTTCATTGGAGGGGTGAGGATTGGGGAATAAAGATTGTAGTGTTGTCCAGACATAAATACCTGCTAATGTAGCTGTGCATGTTAAATGCTATGGTAATACCCACTGACTGACACCAGCCTTTTTTATGTACCTAGAAGAGAATGTAGTGTGGGTCTTTGAGCAGGTTTGTGGTATTCCTGTATCACAGGACTGTATCCTCTCATTCCTAATCTTCCTTGATCTAACTACCTTGAATTTAAAGGGTTACATGACTGAGACTTCTACCACATACACACATGCATGATAAGGATAAATACATAAACAGAAATATGATCTGAAAATACCAGTATGGTAGGGCTGGAAACTGTCTCCCTACTTCAAACTTAGAATCATTAAGGTTGGTATAAACTCCTAAGTTCAACAAATCCAACAAAGGCCAAAAAGTCCAACTTTGTTTTATATCATTTTCAGTGGAGAGAGAGGTCAGAAAAGATGTGAAGAGGAGAAAGTACGTGTGTGCAGGGCCAGAATCAAAGCTGGCACAGAACAAATTCATTTGTGTCAGTTTACCCCAAGTTGAGGCAGACAGAAAGGTCATAGATGTCAGTGCAGAAGATAGTCAGGCACTATGAACTGGGGGCGCTTCCTCCCCCAACACCACATTTGTGTGTGGAATTAATAAGACACATCAGGACAACTAAACAAACATAATCTATGACCTACTCCCTTTAACTGGTACTTTGGTGTGATGAGCTCATTAAGAGTAAATCTGCTAACACTTGTTTTGTGTTGGCAAAAGTGTGTGGGGCATGCTGTCATCTCAACAGGAGATCAAGAGATATCCAGCTCTGATATGACCCATTATTGCTAAATAGCACATTTGTGTAGTTACTTTTATTTCATGAAAATGCTTGATGCACATCAAAGGAAACCTTTTGAACCCAAAGCTCATTAATGTTTTTAGTTCATCAAATTTTCAGTCAGGCTTCTGTACAGCCCAGTTCTCAGCACTCTCCTGACAACTGTCTAATGATTATGGATGTTATTTGCACTTCTCTTTTGGGGCAAAGGCCCAAATCTTGATGCCTGTCTTTCTCCCTTGGCATTAACTAAATTTGCAGCAATTAGATCCCAATCTTTTGAAGCACTGAGGGCCCTTAACTCTGCTGATTATAGCAGACCTGGCATCCTGACCAGAGAGGCCACTATGCCAGTGGAAATAAGCAGAAGATCTTGGCGTAAAACTGCTTCCATGTAGTCATTTTCCCAGATGTCTATGTACAGCTTCTGTTCCTAAATGAAAACCATTTAATAGGTTTCCTTTGACTTTGAAGCAGATTAACAATAACATTTAAATTTTGTTTGGGAATGATTTACTTTCATGATAGGCTTAGATTTTTTTTTTTTTTTAATTGTAGTCTTAGTTCAGAGAATTGGTCAGCTTCTGCATGTGAATATGTGCTTGCAAATAGCTCAGGTGTTTTGTGCCTGGACTTATACATGCCTGTGTTTCCTGCTTCAATGTCTCCAGACTCAGCACTGCCCAGTGACTTCACCACCAAGAAGTAATCAAATGGTAGCAAAGTTTGATGGAGTTACATATGAGCAGTTGCATTTGGTTTATTTTTTGATGGCAGTTCTGGGATAGACATATTAGTGGCACAGACTATGGGAGAGATGGTTGTAAAACCCTTTCCAAATCAGGAATTTCAGAGTCTTTACATGAAGAGTTACAAATTGAAGGTGCACTGGCAAACTGGAACAAACAGCAAGCCATTGCCATTCTTGCATGTAACAAAGCTGTGTATGATGTAAGGAAGACTTTTACGCCATGGCTGTAATCAGTAGGGTTCCACAGAAATCTTTATTACAGCTGAGACAAAAACAATGTGGTAACTGATCTTTGGTTATTCACCTTGTCCCTCCTCATGAGATCCACCTAGTGTTCTTAATTGTGGAGTGGATTTACTCTTTTCAGCCCTGTTCAGTCATTTGACCAAAAGGTTCTAATCAGAGAGAAAGTCTACTTGGGAAAATTAAGAATACTTAGAATTTTAAAAATACAGTCAGCTAATGACTAGGATTTATGGTGAGAAAGGACAAAGAATTTAGGCAGTAGGAGAGGCTTTCTATCTGTAGGTGTAATGGAAAGCAAAACACTGGAAAAATGACTGGGAAATCTATAGGACTGGAAATATTAGTTACTTTTGCTTTGAATTAGGTATCTTTTTGGGGTCTCTTCGAGACCTATTTTCTATCATTGTTATAATTTCATCCAGTACATGACACAGCCCAGATTTCAGCAAGTCCAAGACTACTGGAAGAACGAGAGGATTCAGTCTCTCAGAGCAGGCACTGCTTTGGCACTTTTCTGTCCCTAAGACCAAGCACAGAGTCATGTTGAGTAATGACCCACATAATTTGTGGCTGAATTTGTTGCTGGGCATGCTGTCAGGGCTACCTCTTGAGCAAGCCAGAGCAAATTCCCAGGACACATCACTCCAGGATGTACTTGGATGCTGTTCACATAAACTCCAGGCCCTGCCTAGATGAGCAGCTTCCATCTAATCCATCTGCTGTCAGAGAGGTATTACATAGCTGATTGCCAGCTGGCCAAATGACACTGAGAACTTTCCTAGAAGAATCAGCATTGGCCTCTACAAAGACAGGAGGAGTTTCTAAGCACTTTGAGCGCAAACCAGGTTTAAGTAGCCTCAAAGACAGTAGAGATGCAAAATGTCAGGTCTGGGGAGTTCTCTGGGACAGGTCAGGTCTTATACCTTCAGGATTATCATGTATTGGTATTAAGTCAATTTGCCTACATTCACATTTTCTAACGCATCTGTATAGAGAAGAGATTGCTCATAGTTACGGGGGAATCATTCAGTTAATATTTGATCCAGTATGTGTTAACCAGACAGACTGACTTTCACTGACCTCCTCAAATGTTCCCCAGCAAAACCTGGAGATTCTTTCAGTTGCTGTTTCTGAAGTAAAAATTGAATTGGGTCAAAGAGCTTTGTGTTTTTACCTTGTTTTTACCTAGAATGAAAAGAAAAAGAAAATACCTCTTCTATCTTCACAGTTCAGCTTGTTCTATCTGACACCTGATGGAGGACCTTATGTCAGTCTGCTTTGGCACATTTCAAGTTCAATAAACACATCTTTAACACACCATTTGGGTTAGACTAGATACAGATATAGTGAACACTCTCTTTTCCATATATGGCATACAATATCATTTCCAAAGACAGATTTAAAGTCCTAAAGACCATTGATACAGCCTTTTGTTTTGACATTAAAATTGTGCCTGAAGGGAGAGGATAATTGTTTGATCTGAGGCTGCAAATGCCATGAAATAAAGGGATAACTTAGTGGAAATGTAACTAAATGTATGTACATCAGAGAATTTAAAAATAAAGATTCCTGTATTTAGAATGGACCAAAGCAATGATAACAATAATTACAAAACCCTTATCCTTTAGATTTCTCTCTGGTTATTAATATGTTAATCACTCTCTTAATTAGAATTGTACTCATGATAGATTTTTCAGTCCTTATGCCTGAGTGTTCTCAGTATTTTTGAAATAATCAATTACATTTGTTTTCATTCTTTTAGCTACTGGACAAAGAAAGATGGTTTGAAATTTTTTTAATGCTTTGAATAGAAAAAAGGGATGGAGAACTGAGAGATAAGATCAAGTGCTCCCTGGACTTAACCTAAAAAATTAACAGAAACTATTTATGACAGTGTGTGTGGTATAGAAAACATGATCCAAGGGAGCAATATCAGTGTGACAGACAGGCTCTTTTTCATTTGGTCATTACTCTTTCTTCTACTCCTTTTTCAAAGTGGACCTGCCAGGTCTCACACTGTTCACCTGCAGCTGCAGTCTCCTGTGCCATCCCAGATCAGGATTGGAGAGGAGTAGCTCCTGGCCATGATTTGTACCCTGATAGGCTGTTAGCTCTTATCAGATAGCTTGGTTTCCTCTTGTGTGTTCCCTCTTCATTACATCCCCTGTTGTGATCCAGAGAGCCTGGGTAACATGAAACAGACATTGATTTTGCAGGATTCAGTCTTGTTACAGATGGGTAGAGACACACCATCCAGTTTTGAAGGCATTATAATCCTGCAATAGATTCGGTTTCTATTGAGGTTGGTTCTGTGATACCACAGGAGGCAGTGTCACTGTGATCAGTTTTCTGTCTGCTGACTACTAATGGGGGATGGCCAAGGGTCAGAAGTGCTGAGGCAGCACAATGAACAATGCGCTAACGGCGATTGCGGTCATTCACTGAGCACCGCAGACCACAGATGCCAGCCTCCACTATTCAAGCTAAAAAAGTTTTGTGTTGGATTTGTCAGCATGGTATCAGTCCTGGCAACTCATCTCTGTGAGGTAATTACATACACTGAATTTGCAGTAATTATTGTTCATCTTTTTCAGCCCAGTCACCACAGGCCTGCAAAACCCTCAGGGTGAAGTGACAGCCTCCAATCAACCTTCTGAAGCCCCTTTCTTCTTCCTGACTTGTGACTCTTATGTGGTAGTAGTGAGGCCGCTGTACCTATGGTTTCTCGAGATCTAATAGAGTCAAGTTCTGCAGAGACAGGGATTTTTATTAGATCAGTGATAAGGTTGGTAAGACCAGAGAAGCTTTCGGAGTTCCCAATCTCTTCCTCAGATAGTTAAAAATGTATCTTCACCCAGGAAGCCTCCCCTCTCTTCCTGGCAAGTGCTCTTAACAAGTTACCTAAACTCCTTTGTTGTAGAGTTTTTCCTTTATTTTTCAGTGAAGGTCTGCCACTGACAGTCTCTTTTCAACTGACATTCCAAAGACTTTCAGCCATCTGTTCCAGACCTTTCTGCTTTGGACTGAGTTTGCACTTGAATTTTTACATTTACATACATACATACATGTGATAAAAAAGCACAGTTTATCTTTTTCTTTTCTCTGACTTAAAAATTTCAGATGATAAAATTCACTTAGACAAATGATAGCTTTTCCAAATAAAGTGATAGACCTCTGGGCTCCTTCCACCTCTTCTCAAAATAGCACTGTAGAAAAATCAAAAGCACATATACTTTAAAAAGCCATCCACACTTAAAAGTTTATCTGTGGGTCTTTTGAAAATCTTGAAAATCACACCCTTCTTCTTCCAAATTATTACTACAAAACAATCAAGTATTTCTGTTTATACATTTTATCTTAGCAATTTCATCCCAGTTGAGCTGATCCACAAAAAGGGCTTTACTGAGCACTCTCAGTTCTTTTTCTTTGCAAGTTTTTAAATAATTTTGGTAGGTGTCTGTTTAAAACTGAATTACCTTCGATGACTTAAGCTAAATTTACCTCTGAAATTTAAATTTTCTTATTTGTTCAAAGGAATGCACTTTGTTTAGCAAGGTAAAGTCTTACAATTAATTCTGTACTGAAGTGCAAACGCCTTGGGAACTCACTAATGAAAAATCTTCAAGTGGACCAGCAGAAGACTGGAAGCTGCCTTTTTATATTGGAATAATTTAAGTATTATTGGAATAGTACTTTTGCTTTGGTCACAAACTTCTCTTAGTATTCAAACACTGAATAAATGTAATAAGGAGACTCAAAAATGCTTCAGATACTGCTAATACTTCAGATATGCTAATCAAACTAGCTGAGGCTTTAGTACTGCTCAGAATAGGAAAAGACCAGTTAAATATCAAGTGCGTAATATTGGTCTTTGGAAACAGTGGAAGTGATCACTACTAGTAAAAGGCATCTGGCAGCACACTATTCATAAAGCTGGCTTATGATGAAAACTCAGTAGGATACAATTGTATTATTCCTTATCTTCTGGGCTCCCTGAGTTGGCTGGCGATATTTCTTAAAAAGCTCAAGCTGTTGTTTCCATTCTGCTTGTTGCAGCCTGAAAAGCATTTGGAGTGCAAGCTAAGAAGTAGTAGAAAAGGGGCTGTGGGTTGCTGGGCACAGATGGCATTGGTAATAAAGCAAAGCAGCTGTCAATATTGTCTCAGAATAAGTTATTAATGATTAGCACTCCAGTTTGATATGTTGACAAGACCAAGCTTGCAGCTTGGAGTGTGCTAATTTGTGTGCCAGACCAATATGGCTGAAAGCAGAGAAGAGCGATGAGCCTCTAAGGCTTTCTGGTTGCTGACACTCACTTCTTTTTCCCATAGGAGCTGCAGTCATTTACTGCAATGCCTCATTATATGAGCTCATAAGTATTTGAAAATAGTGAAAAAAAACCCAAAACCCCCAGTAGAACAATGTCTTTCAGTTGGAACAAGCAACTCCTGAAGCATTTTGAACTTTGCCCTTCGCTCACGCTGAGATCAGCATCCATCTGTAAGTATGATGTTTAAACAGGTCAGACAAGAAAGAGTGTTCTGTCACATAATGATGGGTTCTGTCAATAGCTTTTTATTTTTTTGAAGTACCAAGTGTGGGCTCTTTCCAGAAGCAGGATATTGAACTAAGTGGACTGCTAGTGAGACACAGCTTAACTCTCCCTCATGACCTCATTTATCGATTCAATGAGAATGGCTTTTTATTTGCATCTTTCTCACTCAACAATGGTATCTATATGCTACCCTGGAAATGTGTTTACTGCAAAATATTTACTGCAACTCATCTTATTAGCTTGAATTCTAGCCTCCCTGAGTGGTAAAATATGATATTGTGCTCTGCATGGCTTCAAATGGAATGTCTCAAAGGGCTACTGTGAAAATGAATGCCTCTATTGCACGCCTGTGATGAGCACCTGCCAGACTGTGTTAAAAATAAGGAAGTGAGTGAGGTGACTGTATCATATGTCCATCTGAAAAACTGTGAAATAAATGAAAGCGAAAAAGGAGAATACATAATCTTTCAAGAAAGGGAGACAACATATATTTTTAATTTTTTTTAACCAAGTAGCTTTAGTTGAAGTGCTTCAAATATGTCTTCTCCACATTTTTGCATTTCTTTCTCTAAAAAGTATCAAAGGAAAACTTAGCTCTCTTGGAGTAAGACATTTTACTCATATATATTTCTTTAAAATTATTCGAGTGCATGTGCAAGGCTTTACAATATTAAGTTTGCTTCTGAATAGGAGATTTAGGAAATCTTACATTAAAACAAATTACGTGCAGTGTTAAATCAAATGCTGACAAAAAGTCCAATTATATTATAGTAATTCATTTGCCCTTAAGCAACCAACCTAGTAAAACTTAGAGAAAGCAGAAATTCTGTGTAATAAATTCTCTCTTCTCAAAACAACTCCATATTTCTGTTCAAAAATCTTCATATCACAGTGTTCTAGTTTTTCAGTGAGGATGTCTGAGACGTCCTGGTCAAAAATTCCCTTTCTGCTTATTGAGATTTTAGTTGCAGTTCTCCATTCTTTGACATATCTTCACCTCTTAGAAATGGTTACCAATTGACATTTATAGTTTAGAAAGCAATAGATTATGGTAAGACTGCTAGGTCCTGGAGACTGTGTCCTTTCTAGGAATTCAGCTGGTGAATGTAGCTTCTGAGAGCTGTTGCAAATAGACCTGGAAGTGAGGGCTGCCATATTTTTCTCTTGGGAGTTTCTTTTAGCTGAGACTTTAGTGCTGCCTCTGTTCACACCATACCAAATCTATGTAGCAACTATGTCTCTGCCTAATCTCCCACTTCTGTGACTCTGACCTGGACCTGCTGGTTTGCTTTCCTGGCCTAGCCTTAGACCTGCCTGCTGCTGCAGATTTGCTCGGTGGTCACTGTGCTGTGTTTGACCCTGATCACTCTTGATCATTGTCTCTTCAGAACTGAAATCACTGCACTGCATCCTGCCCTTTTGGCGTTTAGGACACTGCTCTCACATACTTCATTATCACAATTGACTGCAGGCTCAGCTTTCCTTGTGCAGCATCTGATCCTTGCTGCTCACTGAAAAGTCTTGGGTACTGGCAGCTGTCCAGGTCAGTCAATTTAGGAATGTTGCATTTGAACAAATCTCACCTTTGTTGTAGATGATAAACATGATACCTGGTCACTCTAATATCAGGATGGAATGAGCTCAGTTTTCCCATCGGTATGTACAGTATCACCTGCATCTGGACATGGACCCAGGTAGATGGCTGAAAACCCCTGATTTAAAACCAAGGCACACATATACTTGTAATGGATTTTCATTCCTAGTCTTGTCTTTTGAGGGTGTTTTACACATTTCTGTTGCCACTCTGTGGAGAAAGATCAGAGATTGAGGGGCTAGATGAGATGATTGATTTGAGAAGAGTGTTATCCTCCTTGCAAATGGGTGTTTCTGAATTATTGCTCTAAGAAAGTTTATTCTGCTGTATAAGCAGTTGTTTGATTTCACCAGCGGAGCTTCTATGATAGTATGTAATGCACTGAAGGAAGTGGGTTACATTCTGGGTATCCTATGAAATGGGGACAGGGTGAACATACTTCGTTATGAGCGTGAGAAATGCATTGTAGAATCTTGCATTTTTTGCTTAGGCACAGTCCGACAGTATTTGATATGTGTGGTTATACAGAAATTTGTTTCTGAACTTTCTGAAAAGGAAGAGGAAAATTTGAAGAGGAGGAAAGAGAATTTGAGAAAGGGATTTGTGTCATGACCTTTGTCCAGGATAGCTTATAGTTTGACTTTCTACACATCTTCCCAGAGAGGATTGTATAGGGCTTATGGTGTGATTCTGCCTACCTAACAAGAAGTTTCTTCAAAGGAGTAATCTATTTGATAGAACATGGTTTTGGTGGGTAGAGTTTGTCTTTAGGTTGGTGTGTGCATTGTGCATTTCTCTGCACAAGTGCACTTCTGTCTTCAGAATATTCTATTCTATGATTCTTTGATTATGTTTACTTCCAAAATAGCCCTGTCTGTGGTCTTATTTATTTTTGATTCTTAAACGTCTTGAGTGGTTATTTCACAGCTGTTTTGAAGAAGATTGCACTACCTTCTTCCATATAGAGAAAATAACTTTCACTTTGGTTGTTTATTCCTGAGAACATTAGCTCAGAGATGGCCCGGTTAGTTAGAATGGATAGACAGTTCTGTGTACCTTAAAACTTTAAAAATGGACATTTTCTTAAAAATAGAAAAAGTACAGTACAACAGTAAAATATATACCTACACAGAGGACATAGAAAAGTACCACCAAAAGGTGCTGAACTAAAAAATGCAGGGAGGTCCTTTCTCTGGGATGATAATTGTTCTGATGATTTGGGGAAGACATATTTCAAGTTTGATAACTCATAACACAGATATGCAGTGAAATTCAAGGTGCTTTTGATGAAATATTAGAGAAATGTTCTTTGGTAAAACATGCATTTTCACTTAGAAACTTAGATGGTTGGATAACAGTTTGATTTGGAAAAGTGTTCCTAAGTACAGGGTGAATTTTTGTGGGCAACAGGAAAAAGGAAATCATGTTCAAACCTTATTACTACTTGTTTCTGACCAAAAAATTTAGTCATTCATTTTGAAACTCAGTCATTTTCTAAAGCATCAGTTTATTTTGTACTCAGAGTGAAACACATTATTGTATTGAAGGTGTTCTACACTGTGGAAAAGATATAAGAAGAGACAAACCTCTTCAGTATCATGGTGTAGTAGTGAGGGAATTAACCAGAGCTAAACATGACAACTTGATGGAGACCTGTTACAAATTAGTCATTAAACAAAATGTGAATAAAAGGCTAAAATTATATCTTTATCAGATCAGAGAACCTTGGTTTTTATTGCTGGAGAAAATCTGAAGATCTTCAGGACAACATGGAATTATAAGTTTACTTTTAAAATTCTTATGAAATTTTGTGGTGTGGAAAATCTGTCTTTTCAATGGAGGCCAGACAGTGTCAAGGACAAGATTCTTCCTGTTGTACTGGATGGAATATCTGGCCCCTGAAGCTTCGTTTCAGCCTTGTTCTCCTATTATTGTCATCTCTTAAATCCTACTGAATGTATCAATTTCCATCCTAATTACATATTCATATCATTAGATGCTCTTTTTCATTAATGAGTTTATATATTTCAATATTGACATTGATTGCACTCTTAATTATGTACTACCCATTGATGTAGCATTGAATCAAATTCTGGGAGTAAAATAAAATTATTTGGCAAAGAAATAAGGGAGACACACCTGAAATTGCGGGAGGCTAGACACAGACCATTATTCATAACACTTGCAAATTCAGTGTGTTGTGAGGCCACTTCTAGAAGTTACATCAGTTAAAATTTTTCAGAACAAGTCTCCTGGATTTTTAAGTTTGCTTTAGTTGTTCTGTTCTAGCTGTAAGAGTACAGTGTACTTATACATCTCCTATCTGATCATTAGGTTTATTTTTTAAGTTCAGGCCATTCTGTTTCAATCCATCAATGTGACTCTCCAGCATTTGACACTTCTTTTGGTTTTATTTTGCCCTTTTCTTTTCCTGACTGCATCCTTTTCTATCATGTGCATAACAGAAAAATATCATAGGAATTTCCTGCCAGCATTCAGTCAGTTTTTGAATTCACTCACTTTTCACATGCTCACCTACTGGCATGGCTTTCAGGGAGTATCCTAAAGGTTCACGTCCTGAAGGAACTGGGGTATTACATGCAAACCCTATTACATGTAAAAGCTTCAGAAGAAAATTAATGTTAAATTTGTTAATGCAAATCTTTGATCCAGAAGTATGTAAATATTTATCCAGTCTGGGAATAAAGACCTCATGAAGCTTATCAAAAGAATTAGATAGTCAACAGTCCTCTAAGTCCCAGCTTAACCCCTTGCATGTGTGAATAACCCCAAATTCAAAAATCTATGGTAATTTTCTCATTTGTAGCTGTAGAAAATACTAAAATACTCAAGTAGAAAGCTACTTGGCCCAATTTAAAGAGCTTGAAAGATCTGCAGTTATTGATTACACAAATGTTTTTTTAACAGATTCAATAATGCTGTGACTTCATGGTCACTGCTTTCTGTTGGCAAGAAGGGTCTGGTAGTAAAGCAGTCATTTCCATGTATTTGTTTTTTTTTAGATTTACCTGTAAAGAGGCCCAACAGTACAAAAGGCAGAATATAGAAATACATTTCATTGCTGTAATAAATGGAGGAAAAAGCGGATATCTGTGAGTCTCATTGACATCAATGTCACCTTGCCCGTGTCATTGTCTCATTGAAGCAGCCATGTACAAAATGGAGAAAAACCATGTGTCAGGGTCTTAGTCAAGGAAGAGGAGTCAGCGGTAGAAAAGGTGGAGAATGCGTTTCTTAGGCTGGGGTCGTTAGCAAAGTTTTATTTTTTTATTGTGCAGGTTTACAAATGATGTCTGCTGTTTCTAATTGTGCAAGATATTGTCTTGCTAATAACTGCTGAAAATGATTTGCTTAAACCAGAAGTGTCAGAGGCCCCAGCACTTCACATTATCTTAAAATACAGTCCCAGTTTCCTATAAACACATAACATATTCCTGGCTGTGGCTGTTTTCTGTTGACATGGGTTCACTGAGACATAAGCCCATATGGAGGATGGCTGTTGCTCCCTTTAGCCTCATCAGCACTGCACAGAGCAGAGTCCTACACACTGTATTGAGAAGAGAGGCTCCAGATGTCCAGTTAATACCTGACTGCTGTCACCTTACGTGCTGTGACTAACTCTAAATACAGGAAAGACAGGGGTTCATCAAGTAGGCGGGCTATGGGAGAAGTTTCATAGTGCTCCCCAGAGGATCCAATAACAGCATGTAGGATTACTGAGAAGTATTGACCTACCTTTCATGAATGGCCTAATTTTCACTTATTTTTTTCCTCTCGGGAACTGACAGGTGCAGTAACAAAAAGTACACAATAAATGAGGCAGACAGGCTGCTGAGGCTGTTGTTTTTTCTTGAGATCATAGTCTGTATTCCTTGAGTTAATTCATTAGGAGGAAAAGGCCATCGTGAGACTGTTCTGAAACCAGATCTCATAATCTGTTAGAAAAAATTACTTTCCTGAGCCTTTGTGGCAGTAGTACTTGGTTCAATTTTCTTGATTCTGATGCACATATAATTTTATACTTTGATTATTTATGGAGTTATATAATGAAACAATGTGTCATATTACTAGATTCTTATAAATAATGCATAGAAAGATTGCACAAAGTGATAAAGTCACAGTGATTTTCTCTGCCACTTCATAAAGCTCATGCAATTGCCAGGAGGTGAGAGAACATAAGGTATGCTATACCTGGTGGACTCTACTAGTATGTATTTATCTTCACAATACTCCTGTAAATTAATTCAATATTTATGTGCATATTTATAGACCAATATAAGAGAGAATCAGAAATGAACAATGAAGTCAATAGAAAAGCCAGGGGCATTGACTTCCCATGTTAAGCCTTTAACTTTCTTATGTAACTTGGCAAATTCAGGTTATTTACTGAATAATTAGTGAAAAGTTTTATTATTTTAATTGAATTATAGTCTAATGAATGTAACCTAGAGTTTATTTGATATCAAGATAAAACTTCTACTCTAACATCACTGCTGAGTTTAAGAGGATCAATATCTGGGGGTCTAGTAGATTAGAATAATCCTCTTTTTCTTCACCTGACTTTCTTTTAAGTCCATAGAAACTTAGATTCTCTGGGGACTCAAGTCCCTTAGCTGGGAGGCAGACCACATTTGTTCTTCATACTAATTTTTGAGAGTTTTTTTATTAGTTACATTTTCTGCAAGATCTCTCTTAATTATCTCTTGAGGTAATGATTTGGCAAAGGTTAATGTTTTGCCTCATATAGGAAAATTTGCAATTTAGTTCTATTTTAAATGAAGGTGTTGATTCCTGTGGGCAAAAAACCTTTATGTCTCAACTAAACTTTAAATAGAATATTGTGAAGACTGAGAGTTCTGTACTGCATTTGGAATGTTTGGAACCTTAACACAAGTTTTCTATGTTGCACAATCCTGTATGTAGCTCTGGGCACGACAGGGAGTCTTACATGTCTACCATTATACTGCAAGATAGTTATGAATACATCTTATTTTGATATGTGCCTTACATAAAAAACCATCAAAGCCAGAGGAATTTACAGAAAGGAGATTATAAAACTTAGTAAAAAAAAATTTAGAAATCCCCAAATGAACCAAAAGAAACCAAAAACTTATTTACTTTTCATGAGGTACATGGCCCACAGAATTTCACTTGCTATTCATGGACATAATCCCTTCTCAATTCCTCCTATTATGTTCTGGTTTCTAGTATTTCAAGGGAAGCCCACATTAAAAAAACCAAATCTTTATTATAAATAATGATGAAAGAAACAGCACATCACTTTGTTTTGTAGTAAAGTTTTTGTACAAAACTTCATTTAGATCTGATCTACTTAAAACTGTATTTACTTCTTCAGCATGGTATCCGAGCACCAAAGAGAGTATTGCTTTCTTGGTTCTAGGAGGGTGATCAGAAAGTGCAGATTTTACATGATGAAATGAGTTACCCAGCTTTCCTTTCCCTCATCTTCTACTGCAGATATCCAGATTCTTCTCTGCCTTATAGATTTGTTGCCTATATCCTCTCTCCTTTGACATCCTGAAGGAGAAAATAAAACAATCAGGTAAAAAAACCTAAGAAAATTCAGTGCGTTCCTTTCAATTTCTGCTTTATACACCATTCTTGGTGACCATTTTATACATATTATCCAACACCAAAGACAGCCAGAGGTCAAATTGATATTTAAACAGACATTCTAAATGGAAATGAGCTGCAAGTTATTTAAACACACTCCCTGCATGCAAATTTCACTCTCTCTGTAATAAGAATAGAGAAGAAGCCTAAAAACAAAACCTGTAAATATTGATTCTTCTGAATACTTGAATGCAAATTTGTTATATAGATACTTCATTATCTCTTGCCCATCCATCTCACAATTAATAAAAAAGGACTATTTCCTTGTAATATGTGTGTCCACTCTGAGTTTCTGAAGTAATGGCACTGACACCTTTCTTTAAAATGCTAATTCCTTAGCCCTGTAAATAGCAAGTTTTTACACTCCTCCTGTCTTATTTAGTTTTGCTTTGCATAATTTAATTTTTTATTAGTAGTCTCTTAAAAAGTCTTTATCCCAACACTTTTAGCGTTTATTTTTGATGCTCATGTACTGTCTCTTGTCAATTTCAGTTGCCATATGGCTGATAACACTATGACCAGTACCTGTTACCCTTTCCATCATGGCCATATGGGCTTTTCTGCCGCTGGCAGGTTAACATTCAGGTCCTTCTGTTCTTTGTGTGCCAGCTGTCTGACACTTCCCTGACCTAAGGGATATTTTTGCTTGAAAATGAGGTCCTGAAATAGAACTATCCCCTGAAAACATGCTCTGCATGTCTGAACACAATCTTCTGTCACTGTTATTGCCCCTTTTGTGCCTGCTTTCCAAAAATACTTTAATAGACAAACTTGCCAGCAGAGATGTTGCAGGCATCCTCCTAGGAACAAACACATGCCATGTGTTTGCCGTAGCCTATCAAATCTGAACAGCACAGCTGGAATTTCAAATAGCAAATCCTTACAGATAAGTAGTTCTGGATGAGCCATTATATTTAACTTGGAAATAAGCTTGAATAGCAAATTAATTCCACAAAATCACGATCTGCTTGTCAAGTCAGAAATGGGGAGAAAGGAGGACTTGTCAGCATATTCTTTGGAGTATTTTTGCCTGTGACTGATATATAATAAAACAGTTCCAAGAATCCTAACACCAATACTAGCTCATTCATCATATCATTATCTTTAAATTAGTCTCTCTCTATGTTTAGTTTTCATCTTTTCTTAGGTTCTCTTTGTTCTTTCAGGTCAGATGTTAGGCAGTCCGGGGCTAAATACTTGTATCCTCAATGCAATCACTGAAACAACAGATAAAGAAGCTAATAACTCCTTGCTCTATAATGCAAAATTTCTACATATGTGTCCTTTCCTTTCCTACATTCCTGTTTTTCATTTCAGCTGTAGACTCTATTCATTGGCAGCAAATAAAGACAGAGCGTAATATGGGAGAATATATTCCAAATCATTAGGGGCTCATTTTCAGCTCTACACTGAAATTTCTTGCAGCTCTCCACCTTCAGAAGGTAGTTTAAAATCTGTTTTGAAGACTCTCTCATTACTCAGTAGTATAATGAGCAGCTTTCTCAGCTGGTCAGAGACCAGGAAGGTTTGAACAAACAGACTAGGAGTTTTCATTGTTCGTGAATGCCTTTGTTTAGGATATTTTCTAAAGGCACAAATGGAGAGAATGAATACAGTTAAATGCAAATGCAAAGTTAAACCTGTCCATCACAAGCTTTCTTTGATCAAAGTTTTCTAAATCCTTTTTAGAATTATAAAATCAGAATTTGAGTTCAAGTGATACAAAATTGATTTCCTGAAGCAGGAGGAGTGGAACTAAACATGTTTTGAGGCAAGAAATGGCTACTGTGCTACTCAGTAACAGATAGTCATGGATTTGTTGCATATAAGAGAAAAAATGAAGCAATCTGTAAAAAGTATAAATAATTGACTCTTACCTAGAACTCCTGCGAAAAACCTGGTTTCAGAGTGGGGGATAAGAATGGAAAGAGAACAGAGTAAAAGGACTGAGCTACCACTCAGATCTAGAAAAGGATTTTGAAGCACTTATCTCAGTGTGTAGCATTTTTCACGGGCGGAGACACTTGGAATGATATGGAATTCAGATTCTTTGTAAAAGGTGTAGGAAAATCTGGAGATTTTCAAGTGGCCTTTTAGAGAAGCTTCATTTTCCCTGTTGCACTCTGGAATAAAATCAATTTTATAGCAAATTAGGGTTGCTTTGACAGATCTAGACAGAGATCTCTTTTTATCTTATGGAGCATCTCACCATACTTTTTAACTTATCAGTCATACCACTAACAACTCCTAATTAAACCCACTGAAAACGCTGCATTGAAATAAATCAGTGACTACACATACAAACTTTGCTAATTATTGCTGAAGACTTTTCCTCAAGATCTGTCAGAAAAAACAAACATCTCATGGAATCTTTCAGCAGTTTGAGTGATTGTGGAACATTATAAATTTTGAAAAATGCAGCTTTTCTCTACTGCTCTCTCTACCCAAAAACTTCAGACAGAGTGATTAAATCTGCATCTGTCATGTGGTATAATTAATTAATACGGTATAGATAACAGTGGTGCAGTGCTGATTAATTTGTACTTTAGGTGCATACATTTCTTATTTTCAGCTCACCTAAGAAATACATTAATCAGTCAGACAGAACTGATTTTAAATAAAGATATCATACTTACTGCTGCTCCTTCCCCATTTACTAAATTTAGTGCTGCCATTCTTATTGCATCTGTTTGCTATCCACTATTTTGTGTTTAATTCTTTAATTTTATTCTTAGTGTTTTAGTGTAAAATTTATTTTTTTCAGATATCAATCTCCATAATAAGATTAAGCCATCAAAATGAAGCTCAAGCTTGCAGTATTGAAAACCCCATTCAACTGCCCTTTAATTTCACAAGTCTCTGAGCTCTCTAAATATTCTGCTTCTCAGTTACTGAGGCATCTGATGTCACTCTTCATGCATAAAAGGTGCATTAGTCATGAATGAAAGGGATAGATTGTAAGTAAGGCTATCCAGGCTTCAGGGGGTAAGCATCTCTTTAGCATTTGACTTTGATGGGCATCCCCAGGAATGCTTACAGAAACTCAACAGGAATTTTCAGAGATAAAGTTTTCATATCAAGTGAGAGAAAAACTGATCTTTGAATGGCTGCCCTGTTTGGTGTGTGTTTGACCACACTGAGTATCCAGGGCCCAAAATTTAATGTTTAGAGAGAGACAGGTACTTAAAATGAAGTTCTGGATTTCCAGTAGGAACCATACTTCCAAAGGAGGAAAAACTGTAATATCTTTAACACCACTGTCCCTTTTTTTTGGTCTGTTAGAAGAATGTTTGAATTTGGGTATTCAGAAAAGCAAAGATATATACATGAACTACTAGCCAGTATCTCCTAGTATGAAAAAGTACAGGGTATCTATAGGAGTTTCATCCTCAAGTTTTATCAGACTTCCCGTTCGTTTTTGATTCCCAAGTCTTTCACACACTCTGTTTGTTTGTTTTTTTTTTTTTTTTTTTTTTTTTGTTTGTTTGTTTGTTTTTTAAGTGGTGCTCACATTTGTCATTTCCAATTGTAGTTAAGATTTAAAATGTTTCATCAGGAATATTTCCAAATTCTGGGAAAAGCTGTATGATCATGAAAGAGGAGAGAGGTCAGGAGGTTTTCTGTGTAGCCACACAGCTCCATTTCTATGTGAGCTGTAAGTCTAGAACATTCTGAAAAATAGCTATTTTATATTTATACCTCTGTCCTCATTTCATATCCCTTTCTGTTCCTTTTAAGAGAAATCCTCAGCTTGTGCCCCTCAGTCATTGCTGTATGTCAAAGTGAAAAGTAGAACAGGTAGTTTGGCTGTGAGGATGAAGTGAGGGGAAGACAGTCGTCATTTGAAACAGCAACTTCAAAGCTTTTAGGATCATCAAAACATCACAGCTTTCTATAATCTTAGAAGTCTAAATAAAATAATACCAATTTGCTTTTACTGCTGCAAAAAACCTAAAATTAATTAAATCCTGGATGATTTGCAACTTTGGTTCCGAGCAGCATCAAAAAGTCTGAATCGTGTAGAGACAGTATATTTGACAATAAGACTGTCTTAGGAGTTGCCAGAGCAACATGGCTAGAAATTGACACAGCTCTGCTTCCATATTGTAGTGGCAGAGTAAAAAAAAACACAACCCCCCCCCAAAACAAACAAACAAACAAACAAAACCAAAAAAAAGCCACATATGAAATTGAAATATACTGAAATATACTTTTCACTATTCCAACAGGTTCTTCTCTTCTTCTCACCAAGAGTCTTTGCTACAATTTCCCTCTAGCTACTGTCTATGGAAGTAGACATACCGTTCTAAAGACATCAGACTCAAATCCCACCAGGATCCAGAATCAGACACAAGCCTCTAGATTGCTCCAAATAGAATATTTTGGGTTGAAAGGGACCTTTTAAAGGTCTTCTATACCAGGTTGCCCACAGCCTTGTCTAACATGGCCTAGAATGTTCCCAGGAATGGGGTATCTACAACCTTTCTGGGCAACCTGTACCAGTGTTTCACCACCCTCATCATAAAAAAGTATTTCCTTATAGTTAATCCAAACATGCCCTCTTTTAGTTTAATCCATTACAATTTATACTGTCTCAACAGGCCCTGCTGGAAAACTTGTCCCTGGCTTTCTCATAGGCCCCCTTTAAGTACTGAAAGGCTGTAATAAGATGTCTCTGAAGCTGCCTCTTCTCCAGGGTGAGCAACCCCAGCTCTCTGAGTCTTTTCTCATAGGAGAGGGAAGCCCTATGCTAATTTTTCTGTCTCTCCTCTGGACCTGCTCCAATAGGTCCATGTCTTTCCTGTGCTGAGGATCTGAGAGCTAGATGCAGTGAGATGGTCTTAATGTGGACCTCAGGAAGGCAACAAACTTCCCTGAGAGGAGAGTCTGGCTGGAACATGGAACAAAGGAATAAGGAGGAAGTAATCACATTCTTTTTCAGGGTTACAAAAATATAGAAAGAGGCAAAAAAAGGTCACTCTTGAGTCCCACAGGGCACAGACTTACTATAAGGCAATACCCAGTATCTGACATTGACCTGAAAATGGCAGCATGCTGAAAGAAGCAAAGAGACTCCTATATAAGCTTTCTCTCTTCCCTGTGGGAAGGTACATATTATGAGGTTGGATTTTTATGTTTCCTTGAGGTGATTCGAAGTCTTCAGATGTCTATCTTCTCCCTTGTGCCTGTAAGAATGGAAGGATTCTTAAAACAGAAACTTATTGAGGCTGAGAAAGGGGAAATTGCTTTTTCTGGTTCATGTGTTCCCAAAAATAGATATAAAAAAATTCAAATACCTCTTCTCGGGTTTTCAGATGAAAAGGTTTCCATTTTACCTCTTAAATGCTTATTCCACTTGTAAAAGTCAATTTTAATTACAGTAAAGTACCAAAAAATGATAACTTGCAATTACCAAACTGAAATATTTTGGAAGAGAAAATATTTTGTAATCAGCATTTTTCTTTTCAGGGTTGCAATCCCCCTTCCTACTCACTTCTAATTTTATGTAAGAGGTAATTACTCTCATCAGTGCAGAAAATGTATTTAATCTAACTTACACATAAGTTCATTTTTCATCAGCGTTCTGCTGCCTGGCTGCATCTTCCATCCAAAACTCTAAGTTAAGTGCAGTCTGGTGCAGCTTGTCTCTTGCATACAGTGAAGCCATGAGTAAGGTTCTTTCCTGACATGAGGAAACATGAGCAAGTGCCAATTAATATGTTCCTGAGTTAATGTAATGCTTAATGTAATGTTAATTGGTCATGTCTTTTCTAGTCAGATTTCTCCTTTTATTACTCTAATGTAATCCCTTTTGAGATACGCCTTTAGAAACATGAACAGTACCTCTTGCATACAGGTCTTTATCCACTATTTCTCCATTAATACTGAACAATTCAGATCTTGCTGTGAGTTGCCAGTTTAGGTTGAAAAATGGCTTGGCCTGCCCTGCAGGTTCTTCCTCCTATTCTCCCATTCTCCTTTACTGAAGGACTTCAATCTCAGAACCCTGCTGTGTGGGCTGGACAGCTTTACAAAATATGAAAAAAAAGCAGAGGGGAAAAAAGGGGATATTTTGAACCTTCCCTATCCCATCCCTATCCCTTCCTTTGTCCTTCCCCTTCCATCACTTTTAATAGTGAATGAGTTCACAAACAGCCTTCAGAAATTAGTCCATATCAGCAGTGATTAAGGGGTTTGTGTCCCCAGACACATCTCTTCAAGACCCGTTGCTGGCCATGGGAGAGGCTTAGTGCTTTTCATGCTAGCATAGTGGTGAAAAATAGCCTGAGGGAAGAGAAATTAGAGCTAAGAACAGCCAGAAGCCTAATTCCTGTTGCTACAGCAAGTATAATTATGAATGCATACTTAAAATAGTTTCTGAATGGCTCCTAAAGCCTAATGAAACATTAATTTGCTTTCTAAGTCAAAGTTCTGATCTTCACCATTACTGCAGAGTGGCTGCCAGAAATTATTTCTTGGCCAGTCTATCTCCCAGTCGACAGGCATGAATGAAGCAATGGAGTCATTCTCATAAATACCCCCACCTTAGCAGGGGAGCTTGGAATTGGCAGGGCCATGTTTAAATGTGGAAGTGGTTTGTATCCCTAGAAAGCTAAAGCAAATAGTGGTAAAGTGGATTAGAGTTTACACAAATTCTGCTCTATCCCCAGCCTACTGATTCACTGAGGACTTAAATGCCAGAGAAATGACCAGACTTGACAAACCGAAATCTTACTCATTTCTATCAGCCATTCCCTGCAGGAGACAAAACTCATGCTTCCAAAATTAGATTTTAAGAGCTTATTAGAAATTCAGCAAAACTGATAATTAAACTGAGTAGCTCCACTGCTGTCATTCATTTCCTACTAATCAGAGATGAGGGTATGATGAGGGATTTTTATGCTGTGCAACTCCGGATTTCCTATGACTATGTTATAGTATTCGGCGAAAATAAAGTGCCTTGCTGTTGCTCTGTCCTCTTTGGACTTGTCCCAGGATGCCCTTGTAATGAAAAAGACTTTTCAGGTTTTCTGGCTCTAAATTATTTCTGTGAATCCTTGAGTACGTACCATCATGTTTGGTCTATTCAGCTAATCAGTGCCAGCACACATATCTCATTAAATAGTTCAAATTTAGCCTCTCTGAATCTAAAAGGTTTGTAAGACTGTGGGCTTTCAACCCTACACAATTTTTACCCTGGATATCTAACACTGGTGAAGGGTGATCTTTCCAACACCACCCTCACAGGGAATTTTTGCTGTTTGTTCTTGACTGAATGCTTATTCCATATGGAAGGGCAGAGTGATAGTGTTTGAACATGCAATTACTCTGCTCTTTAGTCTTGCCAATCAGGCTGCTTTCCAGATGCTGGCACAGCAGAGGTATAATTTTTTTCTCTCAGAATCACTGTGGATAATTTGATGCAACTTGGACAAGAGGGAATTTTCTACAACTTGACTCAAAGATTGCATCCCTTGGAGGAGGGAATGAAGGAAGCAACTTTAGCATATTGAGAATTGGGGACATTTGGGCACACAACAGTCAAAGCCTGACTCTCTTTGTATGCTCAGCTTTGAAATCCTAGTTATGAAACACTGTATATTTCTGTCAATAAGGCTTGTAATTCTCAGTGACAAATGGGATAAGATAGCTGCAGCAGTAACACTTGAGCTACAAAGCATCCTTTTCACTCCCCACAAATGCATATAACCCTTAGAGGAAAGTAATTTCCTTTTAGACCTTTTCAAAACTCCAGTCTCTGCTCCAACAAAATACTTCACACAAATAGGTCTCTCTGTGCTAGCAAAACCCTTTTAAAATCAATAAGACTTTGGAACATTGCTTTACTATCTTGCTGCAAAGAGGACTCCATTGATTTTGGTCTAACATCTAATTGGGAAACAATGTACCATATATTCTTAAAATGAAGTACTGGTACCTGACAGCACACAGATGAGTTTTTGTGGTGGCAGAATTCCAGTCAGCACCGAATTTAAAGTCTTAATTTGAGCTGTATGGGGATCAAGCAGAATTTATAAAACTTTTGAACATTTTTACATACATTAAAAGGATAAATTAGTTTACACAATTATATGATGACTATTGGTCCTCCAAGACTAAAATGGACTATCTTGAGTTGGTAACACTGTATTTTGAGAGACAATATCCTTAAACTACGCTTTATCTAGATTTCTTTGATTCACCAAGATATCTCACCAGTTCCATAAAACGCTACCTCACTTCTGAAGAGTTTCTTTTGGAATTTTTCTATTTTAGCTGTATGGAACTGGCAAAGACATTACAATGTATAGTGAACAGGGTGCAGAACATCTATTCCCTGCTATATACCCACTAGACTGTCATCCCATATACATTTATAAGTCTTTGTAAGTGTACTTGCTCTCATTACATGCTCTAAATGAAAAACACACCTAGAAAAAAAAACCTGTCTTAACATCTTCTTCATAGCCATTGTCTATAACTACCCCAATAGTGTGTTGTGGGTTTGATTTTTTTTTAATACATTAGATGAGTCTCAGAGGAGCTGAGCCCCTTTAAAAGAAGGTCAGATGTAGTTGAAAGGTACTAATGATTAGTGCTTGTGACCATTCAGATTCTTTTTAAAACTAAAATAGGGCCTTTTTATATTAAGAAAATACAGAAGTGTTTTAAACAGTATGTTTTCAGCAAAGGTTAAGATGTGTGAGAGAGGTAATAGAGGTCTGGGAAATGGATTGTAAATAAACAATGTCAGCTTGGGAGGTGTATAGTTGCAGAATAAATAACCTAAGAAGGTAGGGGCTTTTTCAGTCTGGTGTTAAATTAGTTCAACAGAGCTGTAATGCTCTCAGAGTGGAATTAATAGGGTTGTGATTCAGGTATACTAGATTTAAACTGCAGAGCTTTTAAAAGCTCTCTGCCATGTTTTAAAATATAGAATCAAAAACTTCAGCTCTGAAATTCAGCATGCTGCAATATAACACTGCAGGCGTGAGCAGGGCAAGGGGGCTTAACCATGAAGTACTCTTGTTCTGTCACTGACTCTAGGTGTCACTGCATAAATGACACCTAGAACCTAAAAATATTGTGTACAAATGTCTGGTTTGGGTTTCTGGATTCTTTGCAGGATCTCAAAGAGATTTAGGCACCTCAGAGCATAGTCTGGGTGATGGAGCATAGTCTAAAGTGAGTAGCTAGGAAACACTAAATATAATGGTGTGTCTGAAAGGTGAGGGATGGCTATCTGGGTTTCTGCTTGATAATTCTTACTATGCTACTCAGAAACAAAACATAGTTTTAATTTCATGTGCTTGCCTTTTCATTGAACTAATCTAGTGGAGGAAATGTGGGGATAGAGGGTACTCTAGGAGACAGCAATGTGGGAAGACACAGCAGGTGCTTCTGACTGTTAGTGAAAGGAGAAAAGAAGACGTGATTTGCTGGGCCAGAGTGGGTGGGATGGTGTCATTTTTGTAGCTTCACAGTTAGAGATTGGATCCACTGTTGTGAAATACAGCCACTGGGTTAAATGTGGAAGCTACTTTATTTTGCTAGGTGGGTGTGCAGTGCCTTCAATTATCTGGATGAACATGATTCTTATAAATAATAGAAAGTGGGCTAGATTGGAGACTGATTTTAATTTCTTTTAGCTTGAGTTTTGAATTTGTGTATTTTAAGGCCATTTCAGGAGTTACCAGTGCTTGTAGAGTTAACAGAAACATAATTTTAGATGTTATAAATATTTTAGTTTTGATGAAGAGGTGGAGGTGTTTTGAGACTGTTTAAGCCTTTGGATTTACAATCTCTTCTAAACTAAGATATATTGTCAGAGCTGGCATACAAAACATGCTGCTAACATTGTGTTTTCCAGTGCAAGGCCTTTTGCAATCCACTGGAAAAACCCAAAAGCTTTAAAAAACACCATCCCCATCCCCCACCTCCAACAGTGTTAATATAAAGTTTTGCTCCCCTAATACAACGAAGTCAGAAAAGCTAGTTTTACCTATACCACTGTTTTTGCTATTAACCAGAGAGCACATCTGAAAGGAAATTTAGTGGAGCAAATCTGAAAATGAGTGACTGCTGAGAAACTCTGTTAGGTTTGATAATAGTCACAAACCTTCTTGACTCAAGAGAAGAAACGAGGCTTAATGGGACTTGAAAACTGAGGCATGTGAGCGCTCCCCCTGGGTAGCTGCCTCCTTCAGTAACCTTTTCTTATCTTGGCTTTGTCTGTGCTGCTTGTCCGATGTCTGGCTCTGCCTGTGGATTGGGCTCTGGGTGTGTCTACCACAATGGAAATGGAGACCAAATGTGGGCAGTGAACTGTCTCTGTTGTGATTAATAAATATCATGATTACTCAGAGTCCATATTATGTGATATAACCACTTTGAATGTCTTCCTTTTTCCTCCATGGGACAGCCATTTCTCTTCTCCTTTCCTACACCTTCCAGCATGTTGCCTGCATTCATATGTGTGGAGTGTGTGTACAGGAGAATATTTTCCTCTCTGGAGGCTGCTCCTCTATTTATTCAAGAGGGGGAGGCATAAACTGAGCCATTAGTGGGAGAAATAGAGCCTGAGCACACAGCAGCAAACATTTTTTAATGAGTCTATTTGTACTGGGCCAGCAGGCAGCCCTGACATTGAGTCAAACCTGAGAGTGGATCTGGCAGCCAGCCAGCGTTCTGCTGAGAGGAAGCTAAATTATGCATCTTATTTAGTACATTTATTAAAAGATCTTCTAACATTTCCAGGCAAAGGTCCCAAAACAAATGCTACTATCATTTAAGAGCCTTGCAGTTGTGAGCTACATTTAATACATTACAATTCCCCCATAATAGCTTTCTGGTGTTGGCTGAGATGCATCTCTCAGTGGTGTTTCATAAATTGTTATGGTAGAGAGATATTAAGGGGAAAGAATTCTCCCTGAGCTAGGGGTGTGGAGGAAGATAATTGGTGCTGCGGGTGCCCAGCTCTGCCCTGACTTGGAGCAAAACTTGGCATTGCAGCCATGGCTGCTCTGCAGAAAGGCTGCTGCCATTTGTGTTAAACAGTGCAGAGACTTCTGCTGACAGATCTGACACACACATGCTGATTAGCCTCAGGCAAACACTGTGGGGTTTTGCATGCTCGCTTTGAAACTCTCCTCCCCTTTTTTTTTAACTTCTCAGGTTTGAGTTGATCAAAAATACCCCCTGGAGAACAGCTTACTGCTCTGCAAGTTTTCTCACACTGTTTTGTAAGCATGGAGATTCTGCCTTGGGAAAAAGCTTTTTTCCAAGCCTAGCCCTAACATGATTTGCTACAGTATTTTAATTTGACATCAGGCAGCTGTATTACAGAAATCTTTCTCTGACTGGAACTACACTTACTAGGGTGCTCTTGCACTGTGCTGAACCTTTTCTACAGCATAAAACCATCAGAGCTGAGGATCTCAGCTTATTACTAGAGTGTAGCAGTACATTGTTCTGACCAGCTCTTCCTCTTTCATTGTCCCCCACAGCCATATTTTGCTTCTCAGCAACTGTGTTCCTCCCTTAGCAGGTGAGCAGTTCTCACAGGTGTTACTGGCTGGCCTTTCATCATAGGGACTGCTTTATGCATCTCTGACTGCAACAGTCAGTGAATCTGGATCTTGACTGGGCCTGTGTATAAGTCCTGGTTTGAATTTCCAGCCTTTTTAAAACAACCTGTACCTAATTTTTTTAATCTAAATGATCTCTCTAGAAGGGTATATTAAGGTAATGTTCCCTTGAGATGCAAAGAAGTCAATACATAGAAATTTAAAAATTGCCTCAGAAATGATCCAAATGTATTGGAAAGCACTTTGGGGAAGCTCTCTTCCTCTGTGTAATTGTTAAAAAGTGGGATAAAAAATATGGCATCACCCTTTGGTGTGGGAAGAATATGCAGAAAATAGCATGTTATTGCTCAACAAGTCATCAAATTTCTTACATAAAGCTGTACAGGTAGCTTGGAGACAAATTGGTATTTTGCAGTAGTGTACATGGGACATACGGGCTTCATGTCTCAGATTCCTTTTTCACTTCCTTCCTAATGTAAAATGTTCAGGTTTGTTTATTTATTTATTTATTTATTTTATATGCAATGCTCTGTTCAGGTGATAAGAGTTTAAAGCATTGGCATATAGAGAACAAGGGAAAGAAATTGCATTTATCCTTAGCACTCCAGGTATTGTATGTGGATCTGATAGGGCTGCCAATTGTAGTAGCTGCAAGGTTGAGGGTCATATATTATTTAAAGGTCAATTCCTTTAAAAGACACTGGTTTTCAGTTGTCAGACTTAACGATGTGGCCTGAACTGTTTCCATGCTGAATGTCAGCTTGATGCAGATATAGTTCTTGAATACACAGTCCTAAACGTCTCTGTGTTTCTTGAGAATGACAATAGGGAAAATGTAGTTTAGTTGTTTTAAATTCCATCCTGCTTTGAACTCAGAAATTATTCTTTGGCTTCCTGAGAAAATCTTTGGTAATGTTTGCATATCTTCTTCTACAGATTCTGCATAGAAATTTGCAGCTAAATTCTGTGTCTGCAGTGAGAGTATACCTGTGAGAGATGATCAGAGCTTCATCTATGACTAACTTTGAAATGCTGCAGTCAATATCGTGTCTAGATGCAAACAATTGATGCAAAAACTTGAAGTGACTTTAAAACATTAGTTTGAGGGCAGCCTAGCAGTCAATAAGCAACTGAGAAGTGAGGCAATGAAAACTGTCCATGCAGTTAATTTCCTTTGGTTAGATGCATGTCAGCACCAGAGACAAGATTCTAAACACTTTTACTGATAGTAAGGCTTCTGCCTCATTTAGAACACAGGAGTTTATCCTAGGAGTTTTCTTTGTGAAACTTTGAAAATACTGGGAGAGGGTGGGCAGAAGAGAGATGAGACAGCAGGAAAAACAGTGCATGGTTTCTTGGTTATGGCAGCTAAATTCTACTTGAGGAAGTGGTTCTGTCTTTCTAGGTAATTCCAAGCAAATTACTTTTGTCTGAATAATGAAAATTTGGTTTATTTTACTTTCAGAATTCTTTGATTGAAGATTCTCAGTAATTTCACAGAAGAGTTGTTAAATGACAGGTTGCAGGGAAGGACTGTGGAAACGGTGCTAGGAGAATATTCACAACTGCATATTTGAATAGTACTGAATACTGAATGAGGGCTCTAGCAAATCAGAGGCAAGAGCCATGAAATGCCTTAGACACCCGAATGCTGGTGTCCATGCTCACTTTCTAGTCAATAACTTCACCAGCCACAGGACTATCCTAAACTCAAGAATTTAGGCTTAATTTATATCTCAGTCTCTCTTCCTTGTGCTACCTCTTTAAATGTTGTTTATTCATTCAGAGTGGGGCTATGTAGTTAATTAGACAGTTTGTAATTTTGGGAACCCAAATGACTCGCTCTGAATTATTCTGGGTAGTAGTCTCATTGCTTATTTTTAGCAATTGTAAAAGTAAGTGCCAGAATGTTTTTAATTGTTGCCTAATTTAGGTTCCCTGGAGGCTAAATATAACTTCTAATAATGTAAAAAACAAACAAGACGTGTCTAAAGATCCCCTGAACGAAAGTTACTGAATGTATGGGCTAAGGAGTGGTAAGTTTGAAGGGGAATATTATTTTCTCTTTTCAAAGCTCCATGTTTAACTTGATTGTTCATAAAAGCAAGCAGGGAAGATACTGAATTAAGGGGTTGCTTACTGGCCTTCTCTGGTGGACCACTTGCTGTGTGCACCACCAGGGATGTGAATATGACATTACAGGATGAAAGTATCCTTTGAGATGTAGGATTTTTTTTCATAATAGGTATTAAAGACTTTCAAGATTGTTAATTTGTCAATACAGCAAAAAAAATAATATACTCTAGCAAACATTACAATAGATCAGTTATGAGTCCTAGGAGAATTGCTGTGTGTATATGTGCAGTTCTTATTACAACTTACAGTTATATATATATAACTATGTATAGTTATATATATATAACTATATAGTTACATATAATTATATAAGTATTATATATAAGTATTCTATTAATACTTGCCATTATTAACAGTATTTATACTACTTACCCAAAAACCTTAATGATGACTTGACTTAGTTTCCACAGGAATCATCTGAGTTATTAGTATGTTATTTGAATTCTACAAGTAGCTTTTTCACAAGCCTTGTCTGACTTTTATGATTATACACTTTGTTGGCAGGAGTGAAGATCCAGACAAAATGGTGGATAACACAAAGTCAGTTAACTACTGATTTCAGAAGTTATGTGTGATAGTATTTAAATCACAGGATGAAGCTATCCAGGTTCAGTGCTGACACTTAGGAGCACTCTTTATTGCTTCCTTTGATTCTAAGGCTATTGTGGACTGCTGGTGCTTGCATTCCTGGCATTTTTTTTCTCATATGTTGTGTGAGTCAGAAAGACATTTCACATGCTAAAGATAGAATCCTTGTGACAGCATGATCATCAGCCTCCTCCAAGTGCTGCAGCGTGGCTGTGCCATGCATTAAATAAATGACTAGATCTTTGTAATGCCAATGTAACTTTATGGGTGAGGATTATTTGTATTTATAGCATCCATAAAGAAATTTATAGTCCTTCTGCTACCTGTTATTTTGTGCTTTTGAGCAGAAAGAGTGGACTGCAATGAATTGAGATGCAACTCAAGTATGCTTCAAAGGTTGGAAGGCTTTCCAGGTCAAAGGCAGTGACCTGGAAATGTGAATTGCAGTAATAACTATTCTTTTTTTTTTGTTACCTTGTATTTAGAGCTTTGCCTTTGGGCTGTTGATCTCCTTGGGGAGAGCAGATGTTAAGCAGGCCTTGGAGCATGCATGTTTTGTAAATCTGCAAATCAGGAAATAGAGGTGCTGAGGTGACATGCTATATCACCTAACAGACTGTGGTGCTGAAAGCAGAATTTAAGTCCCCAGGTCTGTCTCAAGGAGCTGCTTAAATGGCTCTGACTGCTCCCCAAAATTAAATTTGAAGTTTAGTGGGTAGTCACACTGGGGTCTGAGAACAAAGGCACCATATATTGAAAAAAGGGACAGAACTGGACTCAGTGTTCCTAACTCTTCCAAAGAAGGCGGTGCCTTAACCTCTTCATGGAGGGTTAAAATGCCATCTGGCTGTGGCGATGTGCATAGGTCTTCACATAGATACAAGGAAAGAATGATGGGAAAAAAGGCTGAAGGACCACTTTCTACTGGTACAGCCTCACTTTGTGTCCTGCGTGCAGTTTTGGGCTCCACAATATAAAAAAGACATTTATTTATTAGAGAGTGTCCAAAGGAGGGCAGTGAGGATGGTGAAGGACCTTGAGAAGAAGCTGTATGAAGAGCAGCTGAGGTCACTTGGTCTGTTCAGCCTGGAGAGGAGTAGACTGAGTGGAGACTGAACTGCAGTTACAACTGCGTGTGAGGGGAAGAGAGGAAGACACTGATCTCCTCTGGTGACCAGTGAGAGGTTGCGAGGGAATGGCCTGAAGCTGAGTCAGGGAAGGTTTAGGCTGGATATCAGGAAAAGGTTCTTCACCCAGAGGTTGGGCACTGGAACAGGCTCCCCAGGGAAGGGGTCACAGCACCAAACCTAACAGAGTTCAAGAAGCATCACGACAATGGTCTTGGGTACATGGTGTGACTGTTGGGGTGTCCTGTGCAGGGCCAGGAATTGGACTTGATGATCCTGATGGGTCCCTTCCAACTCACTATATTCTGTGATTCTGTGAAACTGGGGAACGGTAGCTTAGGAGAAAATGATTGTGTTGGCTTAACAACAGCCTCTCCAGTTCTGCTTATTAATGTTAGCTAAAAATATACTGTGCCTCTGTAAACATGCTGAGAATAGCACCTGACACCAAGAAGTTAAATACTTTTTTCATTTTGGCATTGATGTTGTCTCCAGAGGACACATTAATCAAAGGGGGTGGGAGATATAAGAATAAGACTATATCATAATTAAAACTTAAAGTGTCTTATACCCATCTATTTTTTCTCCAGACAGCAGTACTAATCCATTCACAGAGCTATATTAATGAGTCACACTTCAGCTTATTTTCTGAGCTGTAAGAAATTTTGAGAAGACAGTGTACACTGCAGTGGTAATTCAAGAACTGAAGAACTGCTACAAAAAAATGAAATTGAGGCAAGTGTCCCTGGTTAAAAAAACAAAACCAAACCAAACCAATCCTAAAGCCCTCCAAGACACAACATAAGAATGTCTCAGTATACTCTATTTTGTTGGCCAGGGATGTTTCCTTATGGAAAACACTCTTATGTATTCTCTGAGGAAGTATACATTCTTTGAAATCCAGTAGGCTATTTAGCCATAACTTTTTTCTTCTTGTTCTGATGTGAGTATAAAGCAAAATTTGTATCTACTGCCTGCATCTGCTACAGCTAATTTTTTCAATTTATATAAATAAATAACCTGCCAAAACTAATTACTTCTCTTCAAATTCTAAATACATTATTTCTCCTTTTCCTTCCCCCCCATCTGTCTTGCTTTAATTATTTTTGCATCAGTTGTCATTTTAGGAGCTGGTTTGGTGTAAAAAGGGATGGTTGTATGTATCTTGCTATTTTAATTTAATTATGATTGCTGGGGGGTTTTTTTTAAGTTTTTTCTTGGTATCTGGAGGCAGAAATGAAATGGATGCTCATATAACAGTGCTCTTGATTTGATGGATAAGAAGTTGTTTTGATCCAACATTATCTAGTAAAAAATTCCAGCAGAAACATTGAGCCCGGAATCTGCAAAACTGGTGGGTTGATTTGTAAGAATTAGCCTCTCAAATCCCATTTCAGTCCATGGGACTATAATCTCTGGTGCACAATTATTCTGCGAAAGGCTGATTCAGGAATGCATTGTCTGGCACTGTGGGTTAACGGTGCAAAATTAAAGTATCCGAGAGATCAGTGAGCTACCTAATCCTGAGTGTGACTAACTCTTTGTGGATTTCATGAAAATATGCTTTTACTGAATTCATATCATGAAGCATCCCAGTGATGATGTGATCTTACCCTTTTCTTCACAACTGTTCCTTCTTCGAGTGTCTTCAGGTTTAAGGTTGTACTTCTGTTTTTCAGTATTGCTGATAGAAGCGTATATAATCTGAAGCACTCTGCACAGGACATTAAAGGAGAAGGTTTATCTGGCAGTTCTGCTGCAAAGGTACTAGCAGTAGCCCAGCCCAAGGAAACCTAGTTTTGTCTTAAATAGACTTGAACTTATCTTTCTTATACTTAAGACAAGCAGCTGATAAGCTAGTTATGAGGGATTTTGTGGTCATAGAAAGGGCACATTTTTATTCTCATCCTTTTCAAGCTATTTCTCTCTAAATGAAGTAATTAAGTGAGCAGAGAAGGCCAAATTGAATTCAGCATATGTATGCTATATTTCCTAGTTGAGTGCAAAGGTAGCAGGTCCACAGCTGCTGTAACTGCAAGGATGCATTACATTTGCAATTCTACACTTGTGTGTAGAGCAAGTTGGTATTAGTGCCATTTAACCCGCTTCCCTCCTGGAGAGGAGAGGGCTAGGCTTGCATGTCTTAGTCCAGATACTGGTGACAGCAGTTTTCTACAGAGAGCTTCTAAAATGCAGTGATGAGGATTATTCTGTTCTGGGTCACTGTTACAGGAGACATTCAGTGAACTAGATGATATTTAAGGTCCTGTCCAGCATAACCTATTTAGTGTTTCTCTCCACCTCCCGTCTGCTTTGATTGCACATCCTTTCCCACCTCACTTCTTACTCATCCTGCCTTCTCTTCAAGGATGTTCTTAGGCTGAGAGTAACCTTGCCTGGTAGATTTGATAGTCTTCTTTTTTTAACATAGCACTGAGATCTATTTCATAGGATCACAGAGTCCTTAGTTTGGAAGAGACATCCAAGATCATCAAATCCAACCCATCCCTAACTTCAATTAAACCATGGCACCGAGTGCCACATCTAGTCTTTTCTTAAACACATCCAGAGATGGTGAATCCACCACCTCCCCAGGTAGACCATTCCGATACTTTATTACCCTTTCTGTAAAAAACTTTTTCCTAATATCCAGCCTGTATTTCCCTTGGAACTGCTTAAGACTGTGTCTTCTTGTTCTGTCAGTTGCCACCTGAAGAAAGAGACCAAACCCCACCTGTCTACAGCCACCTTTCAGGGAGTTGTAGAGAGTGATAGGGTCACCTCTGTGTCTCCTCTTCTCTTCTCCAGGCCAAACAAACCCAGCTCCCTCAGCACAGGGTTTGTGATTTGGTAATGTTAAATGGGCCTTTGTCTTGTGTTGTAATTTGCCATACAATCCTTATATTCTTCTTGTCTCATTTCAAAAAGAGTTCTTCCAGTCTCATTTTGCTTCACCAAGGTCAGTGTCTGTCCTGCAACCTCAGGACTCTCAGGGAGGTGAAATCTTATTTGAACACAAGTCAATTGAGGTTCTGGAGACAAGACTTCACCTTAACATTTTGACACTAAATAATATTCTTCCTGTTTACATGACTGAAAAGGAAACAAATGTCATTATCTGCTCTAGAAAGTGTTAGCTGTGTTTTTAATACCAAAGAATGTATTCTTTCCTGTGTCCTGTGGGAGCACTCTAACTGTAATGCCTGGAACCCCCATTTCTCACTGTGTTCTGAGGAGATCCTTAAAATACATCTTTATTATAATCCAGTTTGTCTTTGAAGAGTGTTCATTAATCCATTTATATTTAAAGGCAATTTCATAAATACAGTTTCTAAGGCACCTTGTAGCTTCCATAATTTTTTCAAACAAAGATTTGTGTTACTTCTTTTCATACAAACAAGCATACATAAGTTATCTTTCACGTATATATTGTAAACAGACACATTAGTAGTTTTATCACATGCTCTGGTATTTCCCACATGAACAGAAGTGATTTTCTACAGCCCAAGTTAGCCACAAAGCTAATTTTTTTTTTTTTGCCTTAGGTTACATACAGTCACTTAGACTATTATTTTTAACTTTTAATAATCTAATTCAGATTTTTTCCAGTAGAAAGAGCCTTTTAAATTTTTAAATATTACTCCATTTGATCAGCTGAAGAAGTTCTACTTTTCCTTAGGATTTCCTATTTTTTAATACCTTTTGTAGTTGACATTATGATAAGCCAGGGACACTGGCCATAATTATAGAGCACAAGGTACTGTACACAGGCCACCTTCAAGTCTTCAGTTGTCAATATATGGCTGCAACATTTTGGTTGATAAGACAGCATTGAGAAAACAGATACCCATCTCCATGAGTTATTTTAAAATAGGTGTTTTCCATGTATCCTTTAAAAAAATTGGTATCATGCTAACTTTTGGAAAGACTTGCAATTTAGTATTTTCATTGTGGGTTTCATCATGGACAGATTCACAACAGCAAGAAGAGTTTTGAGAACCTTGTGACTGAAATTATCTTCATTTTCTTGGCAGCTCTTATGGGTATGCAGTGTATGAAATCAGCATTAAGAGTGGCCTTCATTATGAGCTTAAGTGGATTGGAGACTGTGCCAGGAACCCTGCCCCACTAATAGCTTGTTCCAGCAATGGAATAAACAGTTGTGTAGCAAGTCCTTCAGATAGATTACTTCTCCAAATTGGATACTCAGGTTTGTCCTTGCTGATTTTGTTGTCTGTATCAGTTCACTGCTGCCTTAGCATGATAGAATGACTTGCTTTTCCGTGTTTTGGGACCTAGAAGACAGCGAACAGAGAAGTAGTCACAAGAATCAGTTCATAAGAGCTTAACAGCTTCCTAAATGTGATTGTGGAAGCAGTGGAAGTAAATGGACAAAAAGGAAAAAATCTGATTAACATTGTAAGATGGAAATACAGTCTGCAATGACTGGCATGATCAAAATAGAGAGAGACCAGTGATGAGAGGGAACTGTTGGCTTACTCTGTCCTAGTATGGAGAAACTCTACTTAGAACATGTGTTTCTAACATAGTTACAGTTTATCAAATTCTTGTCTATCAACCCTCATTGAGACAGGAATTAAGAACGAAGTTTAGAGTTTGGCCCTTGACTGATATGATGGCTTGTTTGGGATTTGAATTACTGTATCTCTTTGCCAGTCCCAAATGGACCCAAAATATGTTCCAAGAAAAAAATGGTCCTACAGTTACCTCATTCTGAAGTCCAGTTCTGCTTTTTTTCCCTAGCCATTCAAAAAATATGCATGTGCTTTCTTCAAGCTCTACTCCATAATTTCTCGAAGTGTGTATTTTAGAATCCATTTACTTCCACTGCGCTTATCCTTATATGTCCTACATGTGATGGGAGCCTGGTGTCTGAGCATTTCTGAAGTAAATAGAAATTTATAGTACTTGTGTCTTTACACACATATAGAAGATTTTGCAGAATCAGGTCCTTTGATACTTGTTTATGTACTCCTTGTGCTGTCATACTGCATTCCAACCAGATGGATAGATAAAACCCTTATTTGGATCCTGGAGGTAGCCTCAGTGTCTCACAGGAAGAATCTGTAGACACATGATCACCATAAAGCTGAGGGCTTCACATCCAGGAAGGATGCAAATCCCTCAAGAACATGATCTTTCCCTGTCTATAAAAATTCTTTAATTAATGCATGATGCATAATTCCAAAGGGCTTGTCAGACATCCCAAGGCCAGGTGTATGCAACATTAAGAATCATAACAGGCCTCAGATATTCTCACAATGTTTCACGATAGGCATCTGATGTATTTGAAACCTGACAGCCATCAGGGTCTCATTGCTAGAACCAGAAAGATCATTAACGACTGTGGGTTTATTACTGGATCCGTCAGGCTCATATATTTTATTCTTCTTGATTGTTCCAGTCAACAACAAAAAGAAAGTAAACAAAATCTGACTGACTGAATCCGAGGGTAAAAACATATTGCAGGACAATTATCCACCATTTTGTCCATATAAATTAGATTGTCTCACTTTTGCTGTCCTTGGAAGAAAGGGCACATGACTGTCTTCACTGTCTTTTCTTCAGATTTAGGGTGCAATGACAACACATACTCTAATTTTTATTAGCTTACTGGGCAGTAACATAATATCTGTTACTTCTGACTCAGCAAGGAGGGCCATAGGCCAAGGAATTGCTCATTCTCCTGAATAAACTTTTTTTTTTTTATGTGACAGCCTGGGAAGGGGAAATGTGATGGCCATCTTGAGGTATGTGTGTGTTATACTGAGCTCAATGGATACTTCCTCTGGCAAAGGCCAATTCATCAACATATTCCATTCTTTGAGATTTCATACTGAATAAATAGAAATAAAAAAACAAAAACAAAAACAAAAACCCAACAACAACAACAAAAAAAACAAAACCAAAATCAGTAATATGATGCTTATTAATACTTGTGATGTTTTTTAGTGTCAAAACTTGAATATTTATTAAAGTTTCAGTTGAAAAATCAAAAATACTGCTAAGTTTTACAATAAACTGAGGGAGTCTTTGAGGCAATTACTCATGAGTATGTACCCATGGCCAAATTCACGGTGTTTAAGAGATAAAAGCAGAGAGAGGAGGTCTGTGGCGATGTCCCCAGGACACATACAGGTTGGCTATGCTGACAGCATGCTACACAACGGGTAAACTTTTCATTAATGAGGCCAGAGGTGGATCTTCGTCCTACCAGTGTGTATCAGGTGGTGTGAGCTTTGAATGTCCCCACTATGCTTCATGCCAGATAATCAGTATGGTCCTAAATGACGTGGCTTTTGCCCAGTAACTGTGCTGCTCCATGTGGTTCCTGCAGCCCTGAAGGGTCTGAGAAGGCACTCAGCAGCCTGGCTTCAAGAGGAAATAACTGTGAGGGACAGACTGGATGTTGTGACAATATGTTCTGAATTTTTCTGTAATTTAGGTGCATAATGCCATTGTCAAAGGATCCATAGTGTCCCCTGGTCTGAGAATATATTGGTGGGCACTCTCTCCTTCCTGTTTCTTAAAGGCAAATCCAGGAGTCCCAAGAGTTCATTGCAGTTGCCTTCTGCTCAGGAATATACCATAGGCCTGGTGACAAAAATAGTAAGAGGGCAGCATTGGAAAATGACCTCTCTTAGTGATGTCTTCCCCCTTGGGGTAGATATAGTCAAAGAGGAAGAAGAGACACAAATTAAAGACCCAGAATATCTCAGCTGAATCATGGTTAATGAATGTCAATTTGCCATGAGAAAGATAACTGTGCTGAACAGTACTGGACCAGTATTTGCAATCTTCTGTCCAGACATGTCCTTACTATCACCTTATTTATTGTAAAAATAAATAACACTAGTTCTGAACTTCTTTCTTTTTGATGTCTGTGAAAGCTATCTTTCATTTCCTTTTGGCTTTCTTTCTTTCGTAAGGTTTCCTCTTGCCCCCAATGCTTTGAGAGAAGGAGGTGTCAGAGTCCTGAGTGCACCACTGGGTCTTCATTGCCCTGATCGGCTTCACGAGGGATGACTCTCTCCTGTACCCAGACATGCCTTCTGATCCTTGTGCCAGGGACTCAGGCACTGGCACCTAGTCCTTATAGGAGCTATGCTGTATGTGTGCCTATCTTTGATCATGTTCCCTGCTGTTCCCAAATTGTTGTTCTAATTTTCTGGATTGATCTTGAGTTTGACTCACTATCTTCTCTGATGGTTGTTGGGCTCCTGATGCTAGAGTTGGGTGCTGCTGCATTTATCACCCCTGCTCTGTTCACCCTGCTTGGGACTGGGGGACTGTGCTCTGCTGGTTGTGTTGCTGCACTGTCTGAGGTGTGGCCACCTTCACAGCACAGCAGTGCTGCCTTTTTGGTGATGCTCTACTCTTTCTTTACAGCTTCTGAGTTTATGGACTGCAGAGTGTGTTAAAGTGTGCTTACGCATTTGTACAGAGGCTGAGATCCTCCCCAGAACTGCTGCAGTAGCATGCCACTGCCAGCCTGTGAAAAGGGTGAGGTTTCATCCGAACCAGTTAATCTGAAACTTGACCTGTGATAACTCCCAAACTGTGCTCCAAGTCACTATAACAATATACCTGATTTCTGTATTCCTGATTTGTTCCTTGGCACAATTCTTATTTGTCATTCTGGAATTAGTCTGATAGTACAAAAGTCTGTTCATCTTGCTGAGCATCAGCTGATTGTATTTAAGATGACTTTTTACCATATAGTCTGTTGTATAGAGTGCCCTGCATTATTTGCTCAACCATCCTCTTAAACAATAGGAGTGTTCCTTCAGACTTTAGCATATTGTGTGGATAAAGTCCAGTAATTACTGTGAGGGTGCTTGGACATAACTGTGTGCAATGTGAGGTTTGGTTTTTCTTTCACCCTTTGTTCTCCTCTCTGTGAGGAAACACCTGCTATTTTTCAACTTGTCTTTCATTGCTTCATATTGAAGTCATGGTAACTCAAGTAATGAGAAGCAGCCATGAAAAGATAAGAAAGATAAAACCAGAATTCTGACACATATCTTTTTCCAAATTACTTTCAGATAGTATGTTGTATCTGTTTTTCAGTTGCTGATTCACACCGAGCCCTGTATCACCTCTGTGCATCCTGTTGCTTCTCATTTGGTTGTACTCAACCATTCCCTTTGCTGTCTTCTTTCAGTGTGTGCTGGTATTTGTAGTGAAAATCAGCTCATGCAGTGAAATGAAGAATGATTCTGCTAGCCCCAAAGGAGCTGTCAGGTCTTCAAATTTGAGTTTAAGGAATTTCAGAAAAGTGTGTCATTCTGCCTCAGAGACACTTGAGAGAGCTTTCAAGGCCGTTCTTGAAAAGTGTGAAAACAAAAGCAAATGTGAATGTCATAAGAGAGAGAGGTTTGCCTAATAAAAATATATTCTTCCTGATATTTTGCTGACTTTTGGGCTTCTAATAGTTAATCAACTTGAAGTGTGCTCAGATTCAAAGTTCCTAGCCTTTGTAAAAGGGAGAAAAACTCATCAAGCTACCCTTTTAATGCAAAAATAGAGACTTCAGCTGTCCCAGGGCCAAATATTTAATTTAACATACTGAGACCTATAAAGCCAGAATATTGTGTGGGTTTCTCATTTAATGGGAGCCTCACCAGAGATTCAGGAGCATGAACTTTGTCCCTTGGTTTATCTTTAATATGTGTGTGTTTCGGAGGCATGAAAAACATGGATGGTTTCACAAACCCTGAAGTAGGAGGTTTAATGTCATATACTAGCACCTGTTGTTTCACTTAATAAATCTATTGAATTTTCTTAATGTTTCCTGAAACCTGATTGTAAGGAGCAGTTTTACTACTTTCCTTACTATTAGACTGGGTTGGGTGAGCTCTTCTGTGTGTGGTTGATGCACACTTTCAATTGCTAAACAGAGCTCAACGGTGATATCTTCAGGTGATGTGTTCTATTAGAAATGGGATCACAAAAGTCCTTTTCTCTCATGTTGCCTGCCATAATTTGCCCAGAGTCACAAAGATGAAAAGACAAAGTAGTCTGTAAAATTACCTTACTGAAGTGTTTTCTAAGGATTGAAATGTAGTCTCATCGAATTTTTCACAGAGTTTCTTTCCCATTTCCAGCTTTGATAAAACAGTCAGGTATATTAAAAGTGGCACTTTTGTGTTTTTGCTAAGATTCCTCAGTTGCTGCATGGTTTGTTTTTTTGGGTTGGTTTTTTTTTTTTTTTTTTTTTTTTTTTTTTTTTTTGGTGGGTTTTTTTTTTTTTCCTTTGTGCTACATGATGTATCTACCATATGTGAAATATAGTGTCCCAGTGACCCCACTAGTTTGGAAATGGGATATGAAGCTCTTCAGATGCTGACTCTCTATGCCTGTGAATCCAGTTTAGTAGCCAAACATTGCTACATGGCAGCCTTTCAGTGACCTGTATGAAAGAGGTGGCTTAAGTCAGAGCCACAGCTAGTTGGCTGATAACAGTATTGCATCAACCGTTAGAATGCCATTTAGCAGAATGCCCAGCTGAGAACTTAATGCCAAACAGAAAGGTCAACTTCTGCTTCACTCTTTATACTCTTTATAAGCAAAATGCCAATTGCAATGAAAGGTCACAGAGCCATTTCCAACCTTGTGTTTCCTTGAGGTGAGACTGGCTGCTAATGAAGCATATTTCGTTGGTTCTGCATCACTCAGAAAATGGTTATAAAGCAGTTTGGATTTACATTGATGTGCTGTCAAATCTAGATCTGTAAACAGGTTTTAACAGCTTCTGAAGCCTTCAACTACTTAAATCTGTGACAAGATGCATTAAATTTGAAGTGATGGTTGAGGATGCTTTACGGAGAGCAATACAGTTTGCTTTACATCAAGGGTGGCATGACCAATATCTTCTAGTGAGCAGAAGTTTTGTGTTACTGATGCTTAGAAACAAAACAAAGGAGGAGGTTGCCTGTTTCAAGGGCCATTTGTTTTTTCAGAGCAGTGAAGGATGAGTGTGTCTTTATATCAGTAACAGGACTATGTGAGTATTTCACAAATTTGTTTGATACTGTAGAGGTGAATTTCTTATCTCCATGGTGAAAGATTATTCCCAATGAGCGGCAATGTTCACTGCAAAGTGCTGTTGTCCTTCACACTTGTTTATATGGCAGATTTTGTTCACTTTTTTGTTTAGCATAGTAAGCTTTCTTTAACAAGCCTTAAACACTGCTCAGAGTTGTCAAAGGAGACTGATGATAGTAAATAATACCAAATTGATAGTAGAAGTATGTAAAAACGAGATTGTAAACTCATTAGAAGATTTTGAAGGATTTAAATGCAGTTTTTAAATGATAAAACAGACCTTAAAGATTAGTCATATTTCTGGGTAATAGCTAATAGACAAATGCAAGGAGGCTTGTGAAGTTATTGCTTGTTGAGTCTCATACAGCATATTTAAGGAGTGGAAAGTTCACGTTAGTGACTAAACCTTTGTTTGTTCTTCCCTAGCCTAAATCAGGAATTTTACTGAATTCTTCCCTTCATAAGCCTTGGGCTTGCTGCCAAGTCCAGTAACAAATAAATGCACTATTAGCTTGCCCTGGACTAGTACAAACAATTCTGTGTTGGATTATACAGGAATATACATAGTTCCTGAAAAGAGAAGGGATATAATTTTTTTTGTGTGTGTTTGTTCATTAGGAGAAGAAAGGCACTGTTATTGCATGTATACCACAGCAAGCCCAGGCTGCCTGAAGAAGGGACATGTCAGCTTCACTGCTTAATTTGGAAAAAGGTTGGGAAGGGATTCTGCAAGAATCATCTACCCTGTTTAGTAATACAGGCTGCTTTATCCTGTGAGTACCTTACTAGGCATGCAATTGCTGCTGCATTTTCATTGTTTCCCTCACAAGAATGGCCTTGAACATAGGTGGGAGGAAATGTATGACTGCTTGCTTTTTACTGGAATAGGGAGAAAATGTTTTCTAATGTTTAAAATATGTATAGGAACACATTGCTAACCAGCTCCAGCATCACAGGCTACAGCTAGCTCAGTTTTCTGAGGTTTTCAAAGGCTTCAGCTGTACTGTTTTCGAATACAGGCTATCCATGTGCAAATAGAATGTGCAGTGGATAAAAACATATACTTTTAATATGAATTGCATGTATTGACTAGATAATGCCATTGAATCAGTGACAGTAGAGGGGAAAATGAACAGAAGAATCTTGGCAAAGCAGCACTACATCTTGCAGCACCACAGCTTTGGTACAGCCTTTTCTTTCTTGCTTATCAATGAATGGCAGGTGCCTTACTCTTTGTACATTGATGCTAAAAATACACTTTGTCTCTCTTGTTCTTAAATGCTGTAATCATTCACTGGAGCTCACAGGTGAGAGCTGTTTCTTAGGAAGCCAATTTTGCATGCTGACTAGTTCAAATACTCTGGACTTTTCTGCTAATCTTCATTCCTTTAAGGTAGACTTTGCTTCACTAGAGAGGGGGCTTGAAGGGTGGGTTTTAAGGAGGGGGATGAAGAAGAGGAGCCAGTGTAGTAACACAGCTTCCCTACTGTGGACCTCAGATAACCAGGTGTGGAACAAGATGTCCCCTATTTTCTATGCCTTGTTTTTGATGTCCTGTCTTCTCTCTTCACATGCCACTTACAAATGCAGCATTTCTTCCTTAAAAACTGGTGTAGCTATGTTTTGTGCTGATCCTCTGCTTGGGATATTAAACTGCCTGGACATTTTATTTTTGTGTAGAGCGGTTTGATTACTGAAATTCCATTATTGTCAAAATGTCTCAGCATGACATGAACCTCTGTTAGCCCCTTGTCTCCTAATGTATGTAACAACCTTTATTAGTGTTGTAATGTTTTTGGTTCCTGTCTCAAATGTAATGGAATTGCCTGCCAGATGCTTGATAGAGCTGCAGAATGTCTTGGAATGTTCTCTAGGTGCTGCAGTCTTTATTAAATTGAAAGTCCTTTCTGGTTGTTCAGAAAAGATCAGTTCTCTTTCGTATTATTGTTTCCCCCTGCTGCTTGCAGGCACCTGACTTTTCTTTCTGACAAATCGCTTTTCCCTTTCTTCATTTGTAAATCAGTCTTTCCTTTCCTCTTCATTTAATTTTATCCTTCTTTTCTGCATTCCTGTCCTGCAATGTGTGCTAAATGTATATACTTCAAAATCCTCAGTACTCCGTGGAAAAGTCTGAGCAGCTTCATATTTTGTTTCTAGTCCTTAGGTTTTTGTTTTGCTTTCACTTGTTTTTAAAGTCTAGTTAATGAAAATCCATCTACCGAAGTTTTTAATACCTTTTAAAATTATTTATTTTATGTTTGGAACATTATTTACTAGGACTGGATTTCTCTTCTGTCTTTTTTATTTCCTTTCACAGTTTCAGAAGCAGTGACCACTGCTACGCAGAGGTCTGTGGACTACCTTGTTTCTCACAAAATTTTTGTCCTGAGGGCCTATACCTACAAAATAATGACAGTTTCTCTGTCAGCAACCCAGATCATTAGTAACACTGATAATGAAAAAAGGCGCAGACCTTATTGCCTGTTACGAGTTCCACCTTTGCAATTTTTGTCTTTGTCTACATGTTGCTGAAATATGTCATCAGTGTACGGTTATAGTTCCCAAGTAGAATACACTTTCTTCTAAAATGTCAGATTCAGCAAGAACAGCACCTATGAAAATCAGGAAACAAACTAAAGTTAAGATACTTTCAGACACAAACTCTTGACAACCAGGAGATATAGTGAAAATATTCTGAGTGAATCTTAGCTCTCTTCCTGGAGGTAGCAACAGTCACTGGGATTACCTAGGTAATGTCTCATTTCTCAGTATCAGGGTACCTCTGGTAAGTGAATATGTAATGAATTATGCAAATTTTAGCTGGAGAAGGCAGTCAGAGCCACGGCTGTGACACATGGTGATGTGTGAGTCCTGTATGTCTTGGTTATGGACACACATTCACATTACCATTGCTGTCTTCCAGATTACCCGTAGCATTCTTACTGTGCTCCATCTCCGAGTGGGAATTCACACCTTGTTCTCTAGTCAGGGCCTAGGAACATGACTACTGGGATTTGGAGAGTCATTGTAGGCTTCTGTAATTTGTGCTGTATTTTGCCTCATGATTTGAACAATCATCCTTGTTTTAAATGTTTAAGAGCCAATCCAAAATCAAAGAATTTATTTAGCAATTTCCAAGATCAATTTTGAAATGCCACAATAAATCTGGACAACATCGATCGAATGTTGAGTGGACAGTGGAACAGCAACAAGGGTGCCTTCCAACCTTGCCCACAAATGCTGGGTCTTGGTGTACGGTTTTTATACAGTTTTTCTGCCCAGAGGCAATGTCCATTGAAAGTCTGAATATTCATGTATTCCTTTATTTCCAAGTGGAGTTTGAAAGGATTTCTTGGTGGTATGAAAAGACGTCCCAAAAATCCTCCCGGATCCTTCCTTTGGGGCGCTGATTCAATCATCTTCCGGATCCTCTACCAAGATTGATATGGTTTTCACAACTGAACAATGGACTTTAGAATTTTGGAGATGCCCTCGAGTTGCTTTAGAGAATCCAAATTTTAGTGACAATGTATAACTTTACTACGTACAATATTTTATACGCGAATTTACACACTACATCTATTACAATCCTCATGTGTTTTCAAAGACTTTGCACAAATTGCTACATTTTCAGACAACTCAAACCCTTTCCCATTGATTGAAAAAACTAGCAGGGCTCCGTTTTCAGAAAATGTGATATTTGTCCAACTGCAGAAATAAAAATCAAGGAAAACAACTGAACATGCTTGGGAAAACACAAAGCTTGCAGGCCATGCTCAGAGGTCAGCACACTGCAATCACACAACAGGCATTCAGGAGCAGCAGAACCTTTTCTGCTGCCTTAAACCTGCTTAATCCTTCTGGCTAAGGGATTAAGTACAAAACAATGCGGAGGTGTAAACTATGCCTTTAATAGTGGTCTCACCACTGCTTCCTACAAGGGACAGGGCACTCACAAAGGCAGGCTATTGTGGAAGTCTAGCAGGGCTCTTTTATCATGGCACACCACATTCATGGCTCTTTTTGATGCTGAGACTAAGCTTGGCATTCAAAGAGGGTAGGGAATTGGCGGATATTTCCTTACACAGGTAGTTGCTATGTGGCTTTGGGACAATTGCTTGCAGAAACATGAAAGCCCTTGCCATCATTCTGCTTTCTGACATATAGCACTTTTCTGCATTTCGGAGCCCAATGCTATTATTTTACAAGATATTTGCTCCATCCCAGCCTGAACTAAATGTGAACAGAAAGTCAGTGCTGCTTTTCCATCCAACTTGTTTGGCATTGGGAGCTGTTAAAGGTGCTGCAGAGGCAGATTGGGTGGGGTAAAATAGCACCCTGGGCTGCATCCTTGCAAGTGTTTTTTTGGGGGCACAATGGTGGGGAGTGCTGGTGGCCCACTCTTTATGGTGGTGATGTCATGGGGTCAGATGTGACAGCAGGGAACAGTAAATCCAGTGGAGGTGCAGTGTCAGCATAGAGCTCCCAACAAATGGGCACACATTTTGCCACCTTCAAGTACATTGCATATCTGTCTGCCTTCTCTTTTTATGTTGTCCAAATGTGAGTGAATACTGAACACCATTTATCTCAGCAATCAGCAGGAGGCTGACATCATGTAATGCTAACTTCTAAGGAAATCTTCCTAGCCTTCAAGCAAATTATGTATTTCCTTTGTTTGTCAAATTGCAATATTTTTGATTTTCTGCTGGGAGAAAGGACTAGGTGACAACATGCTGAGAAAATTTAAAAAACCAAAAAGCAGGAGTGAAGAGGAGTAAAATGAAGATTCAGAGACCATATAAGAACTAGGCAAAACTGTAGAATATTTTTTTATGTTTGGGAATAGCTGATAGATCAGCTGGAATAGTCAGTGGAGTGCTGGAAGTTGGTGCCAGATGGAAACACTGAACTAGGTCCTTTGTAAAATGCAACAGATTGTCATAGGATCTTTTAAGGGTTCAAGAGTGTTTCAACGGTAGATGGGTGCTATGTAACCCTGAGGGAAATCTTACAGTAGTTTGGCCTATAGGGTCATCTACAGCTCTGTGTACCCAATTAAATGATGAAGCACAAGTGGAACACAGATGTTCACCTGGTTTCCTTTGACAGGAATTTAGCATGCAAGCACAGAAACCACTCAGAAACTGAGATCAATGACAGGCAAATGGTCGCAGATGGCAGGAAGGTGGCAGAGCTGAATCAAAGCTATGCCTGAGCTGAAGCTGAAATACTAATGTAGGTCCATCTTAAAGAAGCATGCAGATTTTGGAGTTCTTTGAAGAGCAGATTTTTAATAGGAAAAGCTTCAAAACTAACCCATGACAGGTGCTCCAGTATCCCCTTTTCTAGCCACTAAAGATGATCACTACTTTTTACTGACTAATGCTGAAAAATTTCAAATTCCTGCCTTTCTGTTCCCTCATGCTTTTTTATGGTATTCATTATGCCTCATTTTTATAGCACTCCAGACTGCAAACTGCAGTCTGAGATTGTCTTTGTCCTGACCAAATGCAAGAGAGGGGAAGCACAAAATTTGATGTCTGATCCGCAGCATGAGAGCACAATGATAATCTCAGTCCTGCTGGTTTGCAACATATTCAGCTGAATTGATACAGGCTCACTCTGATTTATCACCAAAGTAGCAATGAAAATTCAGCTGACAACACAAAGTTTGACTTTCTCTCTGGGTGTTACAAGGCTACTTCTGCAGTAGTTACTTTCACACCAAATTAAAGTAAGTTTGTGAAGACATAGGTTTAACAGGTGAAGCTTTTTGAGTGGTTTATCATTTATGTCTGCTTGGAATCACTCTAGTTCGTTTCTGCTCTGGAAAGAGATGTCCAGGTGTCCAGACCTGTCACAGCTCCCATGAGTCTTTCTTGTGCTTCTGGTCCATTCCTCAGCTTCAGTAAGATGCTGAACAATGTCTGTACATGGCTTCTTTTTCCCACATAGACTTTTTGCAGTGGATGGGCGAAGCTGTCCCGCTATAGCTGTGGGACTTTCATATGACAGCTGGAATCATCTTTTACAGCTAAGGAATGATGGAAAGGCATAATGTAGTCCTTCCATCAAGTATTATCGCTCACACATGCTTTCTGCAGAAGTTCACCTCTGTAGCATGACTCCAGCTATGTGTTTCATATATTGGCTGTCTTAGCATAAGGAATCTATGAATTTTGATCTCTATTTGAACATTTCTGTTTGTTTTATTTGAAAATAGGCTTTAAGATTTGGAATAATGTGGAAATCTTTGTTAGGAAGCTTCCTTGTTTAGAAATGGATGGAGGGGAAAAATAGGAGAAAGTTGTCTTGAGGGCAAATAAACCCTTGTGTTCCGAGTTTTAAATTGTCTAATTTTTAAAAAAGAGATTTATATTTTTAATATGTATTAACATTGGAAAGGAAAAGGAAAGTATTCTCTCATATATACACAGGATATTATACAATTATATCTCTGCCTAGGCTGTTTCTGCAAAAAGTTTGAAACAATTGCTAAAGTCATCTTCCCATCTCTGTCCTAGCAGTCTGTCATGCTAGAAATGTCTAGAAGACTTAGGCTTTAAAGCTAAAATTTGTGCTCATGTGGTATGATCAGTTAGTTGAGTTGCATGTTTATTTTGAGAATATACAGTAGTGCTGTGTTTACATTCGGATCATCAGGGACGTTTCCCAGGAATATCAGTGAAAATCCTTATTTTTCCTTTGTTGATAGCACACATGATCACATGAAATCATTGGGAATTAGAACTTTTCTCTGGACAGCTTGCACAGTTACAATTGTTGTAAGCAGAATACTTTTTTTTTATTTTAAAGAATTTTCTCTTTGGTTTTTTTTTTTTTTTTTTAATTCTAGAATCAGCTGTGTTTTTTTTCATGTTCAACCACAAATTGAATCAAAGGATTCTGGTAATGCTTGTCCTTATTATGCTGGGTAGATCCCTTCTTGTTGCATTTACAAAACCCTGGAGACATCTATCTTGTGATTCCTCGTAGTAAAAGATTTGCACAAAAAACCTAGGAGATGTTCTGTTGATTATTGTCTGTTCATCATAAAGACATATATAGCCAAGACTTTCAGAAGTCGGTCTTTAAATTAGATGGGGTGAATCCTTAAGCTGGGGGTTTTTCCTTCTGCTGATACTGTTGCTGATCTAGAAGACAGTATTGTGTTGTACAGGCAGCAGGCCTGATTGGTTTGATTTGTTGCTTTTTTTTTTTTCTTTTTTTTTTCTTTTTTTTTTTTCCCCTTGGGCTCTACCACAGGCCTCTTGTACAACTGTGGGAGACTCACTTTACCATGTTTACTTCTATTTCCCTGAAATTCCTTCCCATTTTCTTTAGGCTGTAGTATCTTCAGGACTGGAATTGTTTCTGGTACTGAACAGCAGTTTGCATTTGTAGATCTTGTCTCCTGTTTGGTCCTCCAGTGACCGACACTATCAACAGATCGACCTGGACAGTGTTGCTTGCAAACATGCTTTACTCAGCAAGCACCTCCCGTCCTGCAACATTTCTGGCAAAGACTGTTTGCTGAATACCCTAAAGCTTCTTACCACCAACTATTTCCTCATCTGATGCAGCCTGTTGAGGAGTCAGTTTAGTGCAGGTGGCTCAGTGTGCAGCTGCAGTGTGAGCTCTGGGTGGTGGGAGCTTGAGGCAAGAGGCCATGACCTGGTGGTGACCCTTGCACAACAAGGGGCACAGGGACCTGTGGCTCAGCCACGTGGCTGGACACTCCATGGAGCTGACGTCCCCAGACTTCCATGTGCATAGACTGTGAGGGTATAAAAAGCCAGGGTTTCCTTTGTTTGGGGTCCCTCCTTGGAGGTACCCAGCTTGAGCTGTCACTTTGTGGTTGCGCCATGATTGAGTTGTTTTAAGGACTGAAATATCTGAGACTCTGGTCTGGGAAACCTAAGGTCGAGCTAGTGAGGAAAGCTGATCTGACTCACTGTATGACCGTCAGGTGTTGTGGCTGTTGCTGGGGTTTTAATCCCAGCTCAGGTGTTGTGAGTGTGACTGCCATAGTGGCTCCCAGATGGTCAGACAGGGAGGTTTCCTGACCGCACTCTGTTGTCCGGCTCTTTCTCTTGCTATAGGCGACGTGGGGTTTTCTGTTGGCCTCTCTTGGACTCACCAGACAAAACACTCTTTCCTGAAAGTTTCAGGATAACCACCTCTAAAAAACTAGCTTTGAAACCATTTTCAAATTCCTGCTCAAATGGTATTGCTTCCCATAAGGGGCAAACTCCCAAACCAGATAAATAAGTATGCAGTTTATAAAAGTGCTCTGTTTCAGCAAATTATTTATGAAAGCATTAATAAAGCCCAGCTAACATCTTCACTTGGGCTTATAACTTGCTTTCTGACTGCATAATAATGTACATTCTTCTTTTGACAAATCATACATGCCTGGTTCTTTCCCCTTAGGTTGCATTTTCTTTAGTAATGTTTTCAGATGTCAGCTGAGCCAAGTTTTCAGGTAGGTACAATGACACAGTGGTGTACTACAGTAAATTCTCCAAGCTTGCACTCTGTGTCTTCAGTACATTGGATGCAATGAACCTTGGGGGCCTTTCTTTTTATGACAGCAATAAATTCACCTAGTGAGATGAAGACTTATTTTACAACTCTTCCTTTTGATGCTAGTAGCACTGTATAGTACAAAGCCAGTGAAACTAGACATGCTTAAACAGTACAAAGTTTGAAAAAGGAAAAAAAAATAATGTGATTGCTGTGGAAAGAAACTGAGCTATTCACCTGTCCAAAAGCATCAGAGGAAAAGGGTTTTTACCATATGATCACTCTTTGGACTCTGAATCTGGCAAAAAGGACAGAACTCAAAGCCCTCACCAAGCTAAAATTGTATCTTGTATGAGCTCCACTACAGCATTAGGTCCTTTGGAGCACTGTCTGTCAGGGATCAAGGCCCATGATCAAAGAAAACGACAGATAAGCAAAAGTGTCTCCCAGCCTTCCTTAGCAAAATGTGACATGCTGAGATGAGACCTAAGGTCAGGTTTGCTATCACAATGCTTATGTTAGTTATCCATTATGGAATTTCTTTGGGCCAGGGCAGATCAAATCTAAACCACTTTATTGGCTTAGGTCTTTATAGGAATTTCATTTCATGCTCTCTTTTTAGACATAGAGTTAGGCTCCAACCAACAAAATTAAAAAGACAAAAAAATTTAATTCTCTTGTAAGTGAGGATTTTCTTTTCTGGTAGAAAAAAATTACATATCTAATGAGAAACATTTCTATGCTGATTATTAGTTGAACACATTTTTTGACAGCTAGGTTATATGCTATGCCAATAGTAAACTTGTGAGAGTGTCACCTTTATCTAAATATGGGACTGTCAGTTTGCCTCTGAAAAAATAGAAAGTACGGAAAACAGCAGAGATTCACTAATACCTGCTTTTAAACCTCATGGTCAGGGTAAGCCATTTGCAGAAATCTAAGATCCAGAAGTAATTGTGTTTCAGTCAGAGTTTCTGTCAAAGGCAGGATATCCTCACACATTTCTTCATTATAAATAATGATTTGAAATATTCTTCTTGAAAATTGTCTAAATTATACCTAGCAGATTTCATGGAAATATGGCCCCTTTTACACCAGGTCTGTGGATGTTAAATATCAGAAGAAGCCTTCAGATTGCAGAATCTTTTGTGTCACTAAGTGTATTTAAAGGATTTATTTAAAGAGCAGATGGGGTGTGGGTAAGGCAGGTAGCTTACATTACTGGATGCCACACTGTCCTGAGCCTATTTCTCCATAGCTTTGACTCTTGGAAAAGGTACTTAATCCCTTTGTCCTTCACTCTCTGTCTACAGACAGGTTTGATTTATGTAATGAGTGCATGGTACAATATGATTGTGTAAGCAGTGTTTATTACTGAAGACTTACTCCTAGAATGGCAAGTTCTGCTCTTTCATGTCTGTGGAGAACGAACATAATTGTGGATGTAAATAAGGCATTTGTACAGGCCTTAACTTGTAATGCATCTGTAACTGAGATACCAGGACACATACTGTCTTGTATCATTAGCATGTTACAAGAATACTGTTTTTAAAGGATTAATTCCCTAGTTTAAGCAATGCAGAAGATAAATCTTTACCATAACTAATGGCAAATTCATTACAGAAAGAGCCTGAAGACAAGGCCTGTTTAGCTGTACCAAAAATAGACTGAGAAGAAACTTGATTGCAAGACATCAGTACTTTCAAAAGTCAAAATTATTAAATAATAATGTCCTTGTTCATCTAGCAGGGAAAGACATGAAGAAAACTAATAGCTGGATATTTCATCCAAAGAAATTAAAATTAAGAATCAGTGCCTCATTTCTAAGAGGGAGATTGATTAATGGTTGGAACAAATATTAAGAAATATGGAGTCCTTATTACTTGAAGCCTCCAAAAAAGATAGAGCAATACAAAACATATTTTTAGATGATATATTTCAGTAAAAAGAAAAAAAAAAAGGTCAGCTCAATACAGAGGTGATGGTAAAATTTTAGGGCATGTATTACACAGAAGGTCAGACAAGGGGATCTGATAGCCTTTTCTAGTGTTAAACGTCTGAATAAAAGCAGACCAGTGGAGAGAGCTGATTCTCAGTGTTTTCAAACCCTGAACAAATTGTTAGCATTTATCACCCTGCCTGTGATTTCAGCTTTATGCTTGTGCAACACAAACCCACAAAATCTAGAACACTCAAACTGCAGTTGCATTATATGGATGGCATGCAAAGTTTTATCATCTAGCTCTAAGCTGCTGTTGTACCTTGGAAAAAATATTTCTGCTCTGGCAAACACTGGATCTCATCTGCTTTATGCAAAAAAAGAACATGGAGGAGGAAAATAAGTACACAGAACTGCACTCCCTATCTGATAAGAAATATGCTTGTGTCTTACACAAAAAACAGAGCTACCTGCATATTCATGAGGTAGGTACATTCAGCCCCCTATAGACATGGAATTTGATTAACATGCAGTTTGTGTATCCCTTCATGGAAATTGATATTCCCTAGAAATTAAATGTGAAAAACCATTATCTGAAGACCCACACATTTATATGCACTATTGAGTAAATTTACAGGTGGACAGGTCATGTAGGGAAGGGCTTTGTTTGAAGTTGTCCAAGGGTATGTAAAGGAGAGGAATGACATAGTGTTTTTACCACTGAGCATTGAAAGATTAGACTGATGGAAGTTTTATCAAGTTGTATCCTTGCAAGGGGTGCAATGGGATGGTAGAACTACAGCAACTCCACTGATTGATCAGTTATACCTGAGCTAGACTTTGGTAAAGTTCAGCACAACATTACAGGGTGAATTCCTTGAAAAAGGTCTAATCATATACAGTAGGCAATTTTTAGGAGAAGATACTGATGAGTTTGTAGCAATGAATCATAAATAGACCTGATACAAGAAAGTGAAGAATGGGGAGATCAGCAGAAGTGAGGCACTGGTTTGTAGTAGGACTGAATTTCTGGAAAATCACATATTTATGTGTGAGCTGAACTTTATGTGTAATACCTGGAAATCTGTGGGTAAATACATGCTTAGAAAACAGGGATAGGCTTATGAATGTGTTTTAAATACTGAGAAAAGCTGTAGTCTGACAAGTAAAAGATGCAAGTATTGGGCTGTTTTTGTGAGATAGTGATAGTTATGTCTCCTTTATAAAGTAGACTTTATATAAAACTTGAGTTCTTTCAGAGACTTAAAATAATGCCAGTTACATTTCTTGTACTTTGGTTATTGAGTTTCAGTATTTTCTGGGAGAATTCAGTGAATTTTGTCCATTTGATGACTGATGAGGGATGCCAACAGTTTTAGACACTTGTCACTTCTTAAGCAGTAAACCTTCTGTGATTCATATCCTTCTTAGTGCTCAGATATTTGTGTGAGTGGTTGAGTTTCAAGAACCTGGGAGCTGAAAATTCCCTTGTTTTATTTTTCTTTCTGGTCACAGTGACATTTTGCTAAAGTCTTTGGTGGTGTAAAGAGCTCTATAAGAACTTAGGAGATGAGAAAAGGCTTGCCCTTGTATTTTTGTCACTGCTTTTCTTATAATAATTTCACCCTGTTAGCCTGGTTTTAATTTTGTTTAGCTCTGTTTATTACCACTGAAAGGTTTCTGGCTCAAAAATAGGAACTGTCTCAAATGCACTGGTACAAATATATATTTCTTTTCATGGCCTGGTTTAAAGTGCATTTGAAAGAAACTGTCATGGCAGGGAGCACTATGTCTTTTAAAATTCACAGGTTAGGTCAGAGGGAGTGTTTTGTCTTTATTCAATTTTATAAGGTTTTTCCAATAAGGTCCCTTTCATCTGGGAGTAGTACAAGAGGGCTGGAGGGAACCTGGCAGAAAGCTAGAAAATGTTCATCCAGTGTTTTCAGATGTATTTCTAGAAGCAAGTAAAAATACCACAAAGGGAAATGTATCCCACTGTTAGAAATGCTGTGAGCAAAGTGCAACAGAGGGATCACCATCCAAGGCAAGCAAGCCACTTCAGAGTGCAGGCGGCAGGTGACTGTTCAGCATGATTGAAAAAGTTGCTTTAATTGAGGCAAGATATACAAAACAAAAAAATTAACAGCTCAACTACTTGGAGATTTACTCAGCATGCAGCACCACAACAGAATGGAGTTTAATTCCCTGTATTTACAGAGGGACCACAATTCTGGTTTTAAATTGTTAAGAACACATTAATGTTTTAATGCAGGTGAAAATGTACAGCTGCCTGAGATGAAATCCCCAGTGCATAGGGTAAAATAATTTTAATCCCCTGCAAACAAAACAGAACAAAAGCTAGTAAGATTATTTCTCTTTTTTTTTTTTTTCTCTCTCTCCCTCTCTCTTTTTTTATTACGAAGCAGGGAGCACACAGTGAATAACAAGAAGTGTTTAAATCATGCCTATTGTTTTCTGTGTTGTCTCAAGCATCAATTTTATGGATGCATATGGCGTGAATGTCAAAAAGTGAAACTGGATGCTTTTCCCTGAGATTTTGACCATGCCATGTTAGAAGGCATTGTATTAATATGTACACTGTGCCTTCCAGATTGCAACTTTTCAAGTGAGAGGGCAGTCTAATGAACTGCTTTTCAGCCACAGTTCTGCCTTAAGTAGTCATTAATCTGCTCTGTGTTAGTGGCCCTATGTTGGTTCTGTATATGTGTTTTTTGCAGCCATTCTGTGAGCTGGGCTGGAAAACTGCTTCACAGTATAATCATTATTTTCACCTAGGTTATCTGTCAGCTGGACCAGACTTCCTGCTTCCTTGCAACTTGATTACATAAATATTTTTGCCACCATTACCTGAAGAATAATTCAGGGGCAAGAAGAAAAGCAGAAGGTACTGGAGCCAGCTTAAACAACACCACTATTTGGATGGCAAACACAATCTGAAGAAGAAACCTGCTCTTACTATTGATCCTTTGTGAAAGTATACATCTGTCCACTGGAAAACATTTAAACTAAAATATCTAGCATGAAAAAAAAAAAAAAAAGGAAAACTTTAAGCTGAGTGCTGAGGAAGCTTAATGCTAATATCGCTATATAGTGTTTATAGTAGATGGGAGGCAGCTGATCTGTGGTGGAGCATCACTCATGCTAGCAGTGTTGGCCAGCATTTGCACATTCAAGAGGGAGTGACAGGTCTGTACAGTGATATCTTCTCATTGCAGTCATTGTTGGTAACCTTTCCAGCTGAAGGCACCTGCTGTAACAGAACCAGGCAAGTCCTAGCCATCCGCCGTTTAGGACAGTAACAGCTCCAATGCTGAATGTGCCACCTGAGTCACACCTAGTAAAATTGTGGTTCACCGTGTTAATAGAGCAAATGTAAATGTGTTGGAAATAACACACAGATGTGACAACAGTGGGTGATCTGTTAGTTGTGAGTGGCAGAAGTCTTCATGGGACATGGTATTCCCGAGCCATTGAACCAGTCCTCTTTTCCTTCCACATGGCTTAATGGGAATGCAGAACCATCACTCTGAAAATTTGGTCTGGCATGCAGACTTGCTGCATAACTTGCCACAGGAGTCAGACTTTTAAAACACAGCTGATATTGCAGGGGCTTGAGCCACAGACAGTTTGGCAAAGGGCTCTGTTTTTAGGGCTTCATTAGTAGCTTTGTTCTGAATCTGCCCAGAGGTAGAAACAATAAATGTAGGAGAAAATGTTTTTTCACACCATCGTTTCTAACCCTTGCAGGGCCATGAGAAACCAATCAACATGTTTATAAAATCTCTATGGGGATTCCTTTTCCTTCTAAATATTCACTGATGATTTGGGGCACTGCTTAATGAGGTCTAAGGCCACTCTCTGAGTTGCTTGTCTCACTGCAGTCCACTGAGGTATAGGCCATTGAGAATTGGTGCAGGGACTGAGGAATGTTCTTGGCTTTCTGATGTTCTAGGGAAAGTGCTTTTATGTGCATTTTTTTTGCTTTTAAATGCATGAGAGGTATTTTGGTCTACTCTCCCTCTCCCTTCTCCCCTCTTCCCCTCCCCTCTCCTCTCCCTTTTCTCTCTTCATAGAAGAGCTTATACTTGAAGTCTTTTTTTTTTTTCCTTTTAAACTTGAAAATTCACATGCAACTACAGACTTATCAGATGCTTCAGCTTAACAAGAAATACTACTGAAGACTGTGGTAAAACTTCAAGCTTTGGTAATATTGCGGATCTTGATTTCTTGTGAAGTGACATGTTTGGGGTCAGGCTTTTCAAATAAACCTTGAAGTAACAGGATAAGATGAGAACTAGAAGAAAGGGTAGCAGTTTGCCCTTGAACATTAGTACACACAAATGAATTGAATAGGCTTGGACTCTTGAAACCTTGTATCCAAATCCTGCATTGTTGAGAAAATCTTCACAGCTTGAAAATATCCAACTTTTGTGTGGCACTTCTGCATAGTTGGGAGAGTAGCAGGTTCTGTGTCCGTGGAGGAGGGGATCAGGTTATATTGTATTGGAACTGTAATATACAGCGTATATTAATTTTCTCATTTTATTTGTATGAATAATTAATGCTTTAATTTTCATATATTCACATAAGTAAATTAGAATTTCTCATTCCAATATAATTATTTCCAGCAAAATAAGTATTCTGCAGGGATTTACATAGCATTACTTTCCTTCTTGTGTTGTTATAAATATTTAGAAATTGTGTGTAGGTGGATCTCTTATGGTTAAAGATGTCACCTAAACCTCTCAGTGGAATTATTTTCTAGTAATTCTTTGAATTGCTGGTTATACCCTTAGCTTTGTCTCTCTTAGCCAATTGCAGTAGTAGCTTAACTGTAAAAATAGCAAAACCTCTTTCTTAAAACAACAATTTATGTTAGATGGCGTTAGTAGCAATAGAGCTTGTACTTGGTATTAGTGCTGACAACTTCCCTTTGAACATCTCAGAGCATTTACAGTATGTCACTGATTCAGACTACTCACTTTCACAGCAAAATATCTTTTCTAATAATGTCAATTTTCATCTTGAAGTTGGTTTGTTTGTTTGTTTGTGTTTTTTTTGTGTTTGGGTTTTTTTTTTTTTTTTTGATTTTTTTTTGCAATTGGAGTATGGGAATTAAACAGTTCAGCCTAGAGGAACAGGAACCCAGAATATAACACAGGAGTTTTGATTTCCCACAGGGAACAAAAGGTCTTTAATGCCTCCTCTGATGTGAAATATTGCCATACAGAACAGGAGTTTGGATGGTCACAAGAGGTCAGATTGTCATCCCATGAGAGGGGAAATCCTTTCATTTTACAGATTTCTCAAATGCAAATAAAACATGTAATTGAAACCTTAAACCTAACAGAACACTGCTCTTTCCTTTCAATAGGAGATACTGTAACATTTACAGCAGCTCTGAAGTTTGATTGTGTTTTGAGAATTAGTTCCATTAAAAAAATGTCATATTCGTAGGTCATTCAATGCTAATGCTGTATATTTAACTACTACACAAATGCTTGTGTTTAATCTAGGCTAGTTTTGGATACCACAAAGGAAGCAATCATACAAATAAACCCATATTAATAGAATAATTAGGTGACATTAAAAGCAGTGACCTTCAAAAGGTATTTAAGGATTTTCCAGGATTAGTTGTGTTTGTTCTTGGATAAGGAATGGCAGACGAGGATTCCTGGCCTCTTACATAGCTTAGGCACTGGTACATCACTGCCTGCCAACTTGTGACAGTGTCCATTGGAGAGTTTGCACATACACATCTGTGTATTCCGTCGGGACTCAGTTGCTGCTACTGTTTGTCAAAAGACTGCAGATGTGTAGTCCTTTTAACATAGCAAATATTCATCCTGCTTGAGGTTTTGGTAAAAACACAAAGAAATATCACCATTAAAAGCTTAGCAAAATGCCATGTGAAAACCCATCAGTTTTAGCTTGCCTAAAACATTTTGAAAGTATTTGTCATATTAATAATTTGCTAATAATTGTAGACCATTTTGGGGAGCTTTTAATCTAATCACATGTAATTGAAAAGAATGAGTTTGTTCATAATGAAGTAATAGCTGAAATGCTCATTAACTTGCTGAAGCGAAGTCACATCAATTTAAGGTGAAATGGACACAATGGTGATAGTTCCAGGAGGCTTTCCGTTTCTTCCAAGTCTTATCTGAACTAATTACTATGGACTAAACACTTGCTCACATTTGAGGTCTCATTTATTACAAAATAAAAGAACAAAATCATTGAGATGCTCTTGACTTCGTATTTGTGAGACCAAATATTTTTGTTCAGAACAACAACTTAAATTTCAACATAGTTTTTTTTTCTTTGATGCTGTTGTCCTTTTCTTAAATGCTTATCATGATGACATGATTTAGACAAAAGGGAGTATTGTCTGTATTAAAATTCTTGTAAAAATTCATAAACTCCTTAAATTTTTCTATAGTTCTAGAAAATGTCTACAGGTATCTGTGAATATTTAATGCACAAAACATTTTTTAAATCAATATATACAGCATAACAGAATTATTAGAGGTTTAAATCTCTGATTCTTCAGTGAATAGAACTACAGCCTGCCTTTGTGGTACTACATGGTTTATGACCTAATTTTATGTACTTTAATATTCTTAGTTCTTCTAAGTTTGTTTACTGCCCTGAGTAAAATTATATGATCCATAGAAAAGATTAGGGAACAGAGAGCTCAGTAATGGGAGTTTTGTATCTGCTATTTGAACACATTATGATAGGGCTGAGATGATTTGAGGGAGCCTATGAACCTCTTATAAATTGTGGTAGATTCTGTGCAGTCATTCATAAAAATATACCATGGAGTTTTTCTGTAAGGATGCAAAATCTTTCTCTGATGGACAGTAAAATCTTTCTCTGGTGGACAGTCCAGAACATCTCTGCCAGTCAGAGACAAAAAAACCATGTTAACTCAGTGACTGAAGAACAAGCATACTGGGGAGGCAGATAGGAGATTACCAGCAATGATATAAGGAAACATCTAAGCATGGAGAGAGAATAATGAAAGTTGGGCAAGAAGTCAGACCAGGTTACTCATGGAATCATCACAGAATGGCTTGGGTTGGAAGGAACTTAAAGATCATCTAGTCCCTGGCAGTAATTGGTTTTTATTGTTGTTTTTAATCTCTTCCAATGTCTGAGTGGTACATGCTGCAGCAGTCGATCTCCATACTCTGAAACATAACTGAATTCAAAGCATCCTTCTTTCTGGGAAAGCTGCCTTAAACAGTAAAGGTGTTAGCACCTCTCTGGGTGATCTAGACAGTTTCCTGTGAGAATGCCTTGAGATCTGGCAATAGGCAGCTACCTGACTCCATTCAGATTCAAGTTCTAGGGGATTTTAGGTGCACAGAGTATCTGTGAGAGCCAGTTGGGGAGCCAAATATAAGGAGATCTTCCAGAGCTGAGACAGAGGTCTGAAAAAAGTATGAATTAGTCTTGCAGACATAAATTTCCCTATAATAATTCTGGCTAACCAGATTCTAAAATACATGGAAAATATATTTTCAAAATGGTTTTCTGGTTCTATTCAGCAGTAATAAACATGATAAGCTATCACAATGCCTCAGAATAGCTGTCTTTCACGTGAAGAACTTTCACATGAAGTGCCTCGCAGACACTAATTAATTAAGCCTTACAACACACCTGGGATGGAAACACTTCAAGGGAGTTTATAATATCAGTTCATTTTACATTTAGATTAAACACAGCACAGAAATGTTAAAAGATTACTCCCCAGTGACACAGCAAGTCAGAGCTAGAGCAAGGGGCACAACCCCAGGACCCTGCTTGGATGTTGGTCTGCTGGAACAGTGGGAAATATGTATTGCAATAATACAGTTTATAGCAAGATAAATTAGCTGTGTAAATATTTATTTATACTGCAAATTTGGGATAAACTGAGCAATATAAGAATATTGCTGTGATTTAGTGAAGTTCATGTTGTACAGATTGAGAAATAAACAGAGTAGTGCATCAAAGAACTCATTTCATGTTAGCAGCTCAGAAGCATGCTACTAATCCTCTGCCATCCACGTCTGCAAATGTGTTGTAGATGCAGCAGCAGGACTAATCTTGCTTTAAAAAAGAGGACTGCAGCTAGAGGGAGCTGGCTCTTCTGAAGTCCCAGGAAGGGTAAAAGTTTTTGATCATCTTATTCTCCATGGTCTTTTCATGTGTCTAGCATTTCATTTTATTAGCCTGAGTCCCCCAGATGAAACTCCCAAAGGAATAGCAATTGTGATTAAGACCTCTTTTTACTCAAACCTGATGCAAGTGTGTCCTGAAAAACAATGTATGGACCCTAACAATATTTAGGGACTTAATTTCTTTTGAGTTAGCATTGTGACTTTTCTGGGGAATCCTCAGGAGATTTTCCCAAGAAGATCGTTGAGTCACCATCCCTTGAGATGTTCAAGAAACAACTGGAGGTGGCACTTCATGTTATGGACTAGTTGACAAAGGGGTGATTAGTCAAAGGTTGGACTCCATGCTCTTGGAGATCTTTTCCAACCTAAATGATTGTGATTTTTTTCTGAAAGTAGAGTTCTAATGAAAAGACTGGAACCTTCCAAGAAGTAGAGGTCTCTACTGGAACAAATTTTAGCTCAGTTGGTTAGAGCATGGTGCTAATAACACCAGGGTCATGGGTTTGATCTCCATGTGGGCTATTCACTTAAGAGTTGGACTCGATGATCATTGTGGTTCTCTTCCAGCTTAGTATATTTCATGCTTCTGTGAAATTCAAACACATAGTTCATCTTCTATTTGCAAGCATGGCAGAACAGGAGACTTCCCAATCAAGTGCTTTTAATTCTGTTAAATTAACATACATTCCTATAAGTAATTCCAACATCTTAGAAAACACTTTCTACTTCCTTGAGATCTACATTCCAAAGTCTAGAGGAAATGGTTTCTCTCTTGTTGTTAAAATAAAATCCTTTTAAAAGGCCTCTGAGTGATTTCTTCCGCTTTTTGAAAAGATGGTGGGACTGGGGCTTCTTTTTACAATGTTGTGTTATTGGAACCCTCATCATGCCTGACTTTCTTGTGGAGTTTTCTACTAATGACATCAGCACCCCAAAGCACTGATTTCTTAAGTACTCCTCTTGTTTTAATTTGAGCTGCCTGCATTGATGGGAGGAGGTGGGGATGTAAACTCTTAATTTAAAAGGTAACAAGTTTTGAGCTACGTCCTGATTTTTGTTGCAGGTATACTGTAGATAGTTGATACCTTACTTCCTCAGGGCGTTTGTAGGGTTGGTTCATGACAGGACAGAGGTTTGGGGTGAGAATACAAACCCATTTTTTTTCAAAGATGACTTATTAGGCATTTGTTACTGTGAAACACATTGTAAGCCCATAAATTTGCATTCATTTTTACTGATGTGACCCAATTACAGAATGAACTGAATTTCATTAAAGTATGTATGTTGGTTCTCCTTCCACTGAAGTTCTTATTGTTGTCTGTCTTTTGTACCTTACTGAGGAAGAGGCTTGTTTCAATGAAGTCTGTAGGCTAAAGCATTTTATGTTTAGACTCAGATCTTGCCTCTCCACTCTGTCAAAGCTTTTTTTTTTTTTTTTTGTTCTTTGTAGTCAGCCTAGTTGTGTTGCTTTCAAGTACTGAGGGTAATCCCTTCAGCTTTCACAGTCATTGTCAGCTGCTTTGATGCGTGATCCACAAAACATGCTAGTGGGTCTTCATTTCAGTGTAAGATGTTCCATAGTATACACCTTTTTCTTTAGCTTTAAGACAGTGCTGGGGCATGCACTCCTAACTTTCAGCTCCTCCACATTGTTCCTGAATCTCTGGGGTATAATCCTTTATTTTTAATGTAGAATATGTATCTTTTGGTGGTAGTGAGTATGAAATTGGCAGAAGGATGTTGAATTGAATGCCTTGAAGATGGAAGTTCTTTCCTCACAAATGAGAAACAGCTGAACAGTATATCAGCTCCATAAACTCATAGAGAAAATTCCCTTCTGTACAAAGCAGTTACTTATGTCTTACTTTAGACCTGCTTTAAAAATAATTTTTGAACATGTGACCTTTAAACTATTTTTCTGCTTTACCAACATAGGTCATTCCAGTTAATATATGTCCCACTTTGGGGAGGAGAAAGTAAAACCAGAAAGTTTGTTTTTCTTTTGCCATATTTCTTGAGTTAAGGTATTTTGGAGGAAGATGGATGCTAAAGCTGGTGAAACCTCACTGAAGTGGTTTACTACCTAGTATTAAATTGGGTTACAGACAGAGTGATGATGAAGATACACATAGCAAACAACTCAAAGGGAAGACTTGTGTACCTCAGCTGCTGTTTTCTACTGTATCAGTTAGTGAGACTGAAGAAACTACCACTGTGTACGAAAATTGCCCAACTTGTATCCTATAACAGCTGTCTCTACCTCCAGCTGTCTGTGCACACTGTTGGAGAATGGATAGGCAAGGTTTCATCACCAACTGCATTTGCTGAAGTAATCTGTTGCTCTGTAGTCTTCTGTCAAATATGCAGACTAATTCTCATCAGATTTAAGTAAAGTAGTATGAGGGTTTAATCAAGAAATAGCTCTCTTTAGGTCTGTGCAGTGAACTGTGAGTGGGAATACTTTGATTTGTATGGCAAGTTTTCCCAGGGTAATGTTGGTTTTAAAAGATGTAAACTTAGAATGATGTAAACAGACATTCATACAGTAATGAAAGATTTATTATAAAACTCTGAGGTAAATGGATAGAGGCAGAATATGTACTTAAAATATATAGTATCACTTATTTTTATCTGAAGTTGCATTAAGATGTGACTTAAAACAAGCTTTTCCTTCTTCATTGCTGTATACTAGCAACATCACCACATCCCTACTTATCAACCTCAAGAGACATACCTGTCCTTCAATCTTGTGGGTAGTTTCATTTTTAAATCCTTTGATGTCAATGAGGACAGCCCAAAAGAGAAGAGTCCTTGGTTTACAATCAGAGAAGGCTCAGTACAGAAAGTAACAGGGCAGGTTGTTTCTGTATGCTCAGTATCTGCTTTTCATAACTAAGCCTTAGCTGGCAGCCATATTTAAGAAGTTCAGCATTCATTCTTGCTCATTAGTTGTTGTTTTTACTAAAGGAGTCAACAAGGGAGCCAATAAGTGCTGGCTGCAGCTGTGGTCTGTCTTTTTATGGATTCACCTGTTCAGCACTCAGGAAGGGCAAGACCTACCTGCTCATTTCACACACAGATTTGGGCTACTAGCAGATGATGTTAATGATGATTGACTTCCATTGTCCTGCTATATATTTCTATCAAGTGTGAAAGGCATAATAGTTAATACCATCTCTGCACCACCTTCAGAATTTATTGCTGCTGCAAAAGTGCCCCTCAGGGCTATGAGCACTTGGATTTATTAACCCTAAAAGGAAGAGAGTGAGCAAAGACTGTATTACCACCATCCAAGTTATCAGAAAGCCTAAATCCTGTTTTGAAGAGCTGAAAGTGACAATGCTTTGATTTGAGGTCTTGCCTCATGCATTTATTTCTGAGATTCTTGAAAAGAGAACTAATTAGCAGTCACAGTCCTGGCATTTCTGTACTGGTGGATACTTGTCCAAAGAAAATGAGCTATGAACAAGGAGCTGCTTGTGCAAGGGCCACTGAAATGACTGATAATTTTAATGTATTTCAATTATTTTTTAAAAATAGCCAAAGATAGATTAATTTGTGACAACTAAATGTGAGAGGCAAGCATTTCTACCGTTTTTCTATGTATACTGTCATGCCCTTATATTTCTGACTTCACTGTTAGATAGAATTTATGCCTCCCCAGAGAGCTAACTGCACTTTTACTATCTTACTCTTGAGGCAAAAGCAGCATCCCAATTTTTTATGCCTGTGTCCCTTATTGTACACACAAACTTCTCAAGACATTAGATTTTAGTTGCTAATCATTTCTGCCTTTGGAGAATGTTACATTTACTGAGGATGACAAAATAGCTTGAAAACTTTGAGTGAGGGCAGTTGTTTTTTTTTCCTCAGCTTTTTCTCTCTCAATATTTCACACAACTAAAAAGAGAGTAGCAGTTTCAGATTGTAGAGAAAAAAGTATTAATGATGTTTGAACTGCAATTCTTGCAAATAAACCTGAAGTAAACCATATGAACTGATCAGAGTTGAATAAGAGTTCATCAGAACTTTTTTCCCTCTGATACAACTTAGAAATTATCATTAGTACTCTTAAATCTCACAACCAACAATTAAAATATGCAAAAATATAAAATTCTCTTGGATGGAAGATGACAAAGGCTCAGCAGCAGTGCAAAACATGTTTTGCGTAGAGATTGAAGATTTTGAGAACATAAGAAAAGTTAAGAAAGTAGTCTAGAGGTTTTATGTAGGCTGTAGTTCATTAGGATGCTTTAAACGACATTATTTTTCACACAAATTAGTAAGCGATCCAGAGTACATAATCTTTCAAGCATGTTAAGATCCCAATTTCACAACAGTTGATGAGGAATGCTTCCAAAAATTCAGTGCCTTTTAAAACCAGTAGCTATACAAGGCAATATAAAGGGCACCTCCGATCTCTATTTACATTGCAAATTTAACATTTCCAAAGTACTGGAAAAAATGCCCACACAATGTAACAAGGTGGCCAGAAGAGAAGATCATCCCACTGCTTGCAGCGCTGGTGCAGCCTCACCTCAAGGACTCTGTGCAGTTCTGCACTCTACAGTTCAAGAAGGATGTGGAGGTCCTTGAATGTGTTGAGAGAAGGGCAACAAAGCTGGTGACGGGGCTGGAAGGAATACCCTATGAGATGCAGCTGGGTACACTAGGCTTGTCTGCTTTGGAGGAAAGTAGCCTGAGGAACAACTTCACTGTACTCTGGGAAGGTGCTGAACTCTTCTCCCTGGTATCCTTCAGCAACATGTGTGGGAATGGTTCAAAGCTGTGAAAGGGTAGGTTCAGACAACACATTGGGAGACATTTATTTAATGGGAGAGTGAAGGCTCTTGTAGGGCCCTTACAACTGAACTGCTGTATTCTATATATTTCTCTGTTGGGGTTTTTTGTTTTGGTGTTTTGGGGTTTTTTTGAAAGAAAATCTACAGGTAGGACTGTGTTTTTTTTGGCTTCATCTATCATATTTACTTTGTGCCAAGCTCAAATCCTTAGTGAAAGTAGGAAGCAACTCAGTGAAATTGTCCTCTCTGCCTCCTGGGCATCAATCTTTGCAGCACTACTGCAGCACCAGATTGCTGCAAGCACAGCACAGACCTTGCCTCAGACTGCCTGTTAGTGGGCTGTACTCTATATGCCAACTTTCACAACAGCCTTGAGAAGCAGGCAGGCTTTCAGGGTGTAGGTAGTATTATTTCTGCCCAAAAGAGGGTTTCTGATAACTTGTATTATCCTCCATGTTGTAGTTGACTTTTTTTTTTTGTCATTGTTTTTTGTTGGAGTTTTTGTTGTTGGTTTTGTGTTTGTTTTTGTTTTGCTGTAGTTTTTGTTTATATTACTGTTGGTTATGGGTTTTTGTTTTTTTTTTCACTTGAATGCTCACATAAATTTTGATCTGGAGGGAAATATCAATGTTTCAGCTTTACTTTCAGGCCCAGAGGGTTGCAATTCAAGTCTGTTACCTAATTGTAGTATTGTAACACCATCAAGTGACCTGACTGATATAGCTAGGAGAAACTACTGTTTAGCATTGTGTAGCTGACTAGCAGAAAATGATGCCTGGATCAAGGCCTGTATTCCAGAGATTTCCTGTGAGAAAGCAGCGTCAAAGCTTATGACTGAGCTTTCCACTGTCTGGAACATGGAAGAGATATTGCCTATTAGCAATGGCCTCACAAGCCCCACCATCAATTGCAATCAGCCCAAGCAGGATGTCACAGGTTAACCCCAAGCCCACTGTATCCTTTGCTTCTCTCTTATATAGGTGTTATTTTTTTTCATGACATACTAAACTAAATAAGGCATAAAAATTTTCCTGCTGTAGAATGTGAAAGGAGAGAAAAGCAGAAAGCAGAAGAGAAGAAAAAACCCCTAAGCAAAAGCTCACTTTTTAGAGTACTTATTTGTTTCATTAAATCTTGGCATCTACTTTAAGAATTAAAATATTACTCATTTTCAAATTTTACAACTGACTGTCCTGTGAATTTAGAAGTGCTTGGGGAAGGGTGAATTGTTCATTATCTTGTTCCCTCAATGACACTTTCAAATGCTTTCCTTATGGTGACCTCTCTTTTAAATTTATGGGAATCACTTAAGTGTCAAACAAGCTAAGTGGTGCATTTCATTAATGAAAAATTAATGGTGAAGACCTTGGGCTAGTTTTCAGTACTTATTTACAATACATATAATTCATTAGAAGAACATCAGTCAAGCAAGGATCCTGCATGGCTGCAGTTGTGTTGTAAATGGGACTTTATTCTCTTTTTTTCCTGTTAATGAAAGTATGAGGCAGAGAAAAATACACATAAAAGAGATTTAATGAGTCTTTGGAAAAGTGGTAAAATCGGGTATACAACTCATAAATTCTGAATACTAACTCTACTCTAACCATTCTTATTAGTGAAGGAATGAGATAGCAGTTCATGAAAGTAAGAAAGTCTTTGTGACAGACAAGGACCAACTGACTTGCAGAAATTTGGGACTATGGTCCACTGGTTAGAATAAGGTACTGGGGAGAGTTAATGCTCCCATGTTGTCTCTGCTGGTGTGGTGACCCATGACCTTAAAGCAATTTCCTTCCCGTCAAAAACTCACTTTCTTCAGAACCTTCTTAGGGACAGCCTTTGGAGAGAATCTTGCTCTACTCTTCTATGTAATGAGATGCAAAATGAAAGTCACACTTTCATATACTGCAAAAGGCAGGGTTCGTTATCCCAAATGTAAAACTGTGCAAAAATGTACAGTTCAAATATATACTTCAGCTTAAATCAGGCTATAGCTGCCCATAGGCTTTGGATGAGAAATGACACAAGTCTTTTCTTTAAAACTTTTTCATCATATAGTAGGTGAGGTGTCTTTTAAAGACTTTTCCTTCCAAGAACACTAATGTGAAAACTCCATCCTGAATTAAACGTAGATAGTAGTAGTACAACTAACTTTAATTCTATTTATATGACACAATTCTTGCCAGTATTATAGATGTATTTATCAGACAAATGATCAATACAGCACTGGGTAATGACTCCCAAATTCTCAGTGGTATGGTATAAAATCATTCAGGCATAGGGATTCATAAAAATTAAGTACCTTTGAGCACAGAAGAATATGATAATAAAAACACTTCTTTTAAATGATGTCCTGGTATTCACAACTACATATCACTGTTCTGGACACACAACTTCTGTTTTTTAGTGTAGAAAGCTCCTATTGTAGTTCAGACTTGCTACAAAATACAAGACCAAAAATGTAAGAAGCCATGCCTTACTTTGTCTGCCTATAAAATGAGAATAATGATATCTGTGAAAGTGTTGCACTACCTTATTGTTTATTCATGGCACTCTTTACACCCAATCATTGAACTGTCATCCCCGTTCCCATTGCAGAGTAATAAATGTCTTTTTAGGATAATGCTCTCAAATGCTCTGAGCACCTGATTGCCTTCAGAGTGATCCTCCAGGTCTGCTGGGGCTCACCCAGTGCCAGTTTTCTAGGCAGAGTATTCAGATCAGTCTGCATGAAGGAGTAAATGAGGAACGACAGTTATGAGTTTTCTGGCTATCTATCGGCAAGTGGATTAATAATGTAAAGTACTCTGCATGACAAGTTATTTGTTTTTGTTGAGATGAAATAGAATCACTTGGAAAACTACGTGGGTTTATTGCTATAATAATTTTCATACAGTTATAACAAATATAAGCACCATAATATCACCCAGATCAGTCCTTAATGGACACAAGTACCATTTAATGTTCTTAAATAAGTTTTGGAATATGAGCTCTGAGGATTATTTTGTTTAATAATACTAATAAAAGTATAGGAAATATTCAGAGGCTGATTATATTCATTGCAGGGGAGGAGAACAGACTGCAATTATACAGCACATTGAGAAAGGACTGAGATGATATTTGCAAGGTTTGTCCCAAAACAAATCAGTTGACTTCGGAACTTTTGAAGGAAGGTTTTTTTTTTCCTCTTGCACAAGGCTTTAAAAATTTAAGAATGAACCAACATGTAGAAATGGACCATCACAAGCTGTGCATGTTGCTAAACAGCAGTTCCTCTGTATTGTAAAGAAATTTATTTAGCTGTGGCTGCACATGTAAAAGACTAGGGCATGTGCTATTCAGAAAATTGAGATCAAAATTGTAAAAAATTCCATTAATTATTATATCCTCACCCTTCTAGACAAAGCCTATTATTTTCTGGTTGCTCATAGGCTCGACTTAGGATACATGGGGCAATGAACATGATGGTAAAACAGCTTTTTTTTTTTTTTAAGTTCTTCAACAGGAACATTGAATATGACTGAATTTATTATTTATTGGAGAATGTTTTCCACATTCTAGGGGGGAAAAATCTACTCCAAGTTGCTATTTCTTATAGATATTTTGCTTTGCAAAATTTGAGATTATGATACACTGTGAAAAATCTCCAGCCTTAGGAAACGTAGCTACTGTAGTGGGTTGATCCAGGTTGGATAGCAGGTACCCTCCAAAGCTGCTCTCTTGCTCAGAGAGTAAATATAACAAAGGGATCATGAGTTGTCTGGAAAAGATCACTTATCAAATACTGACATGGGCAGAAAAGATTCAAATTTGGAATATTAACTGAATTTATTAGTAATAAAAATAAAGCAGGATTATAAGTAAAATAAACATTAAATATACCTCCCTCCCTCCTTCCCAAGCTCTACTGTCTTCCCTGCAGTGGTACAGGAAGACAGGGAATAGGATTTATGGTCAGTTCATCACCTGTTGTTTCTGCTGCTGCTCAGGGAGAGAAGTCCTTTGCTGCAGGGTAGGGTCCCTCCCACGGGAGACAGTTCTCCATGAACTACTGCACAGTGGGCCAGTCTTTCCCAGGGTACAGAACTACTGCACAGTGGGTCAATCTTTCCCAGGGTACAGACCTTCAGGCACAACCTGCTTTGCTGTGGGTCCCCCACTGGATCACAAGCCCTACCAGGAAACCTACTCCAATATGGGCTCCTCTCTCCACAGGTCTGTAGTGCCCTGCCAGGAGCCTGTTCCAGCACAGGCCTCCCAGCGGGTCACAGCCTCCTCTCAGGCATCCACCTGCTGCTGTGCCCCTTGCTTTGTGTTCAGTCCCTTCTGCTGCTGCCAGGATAGTGCATTAAATCAAGGTGCCCCCTCTCTTGTACTACACACAGGCTTGCAGGTGCCCTGCAGAGTGGCAAACTAGTGCTGCTCACTGCTCATTTGGAATACTTGAAGGTAAAACAGGAACCAGGGCAGATCTAACTGGTCTCTTCTGATCCCCAGTGGGAAATGTGTCCATGTGGCATTCTAGTCTACAGTGTTGGAGTCCATAGCTTACATGTGTAAACAATCACTCAAAAAGACCTTCTGTTTCCAGTGTCCAAAATGCATTTTCATCAAAGGATTTTAGTATATATATGTCATGATAAGATGATTCCTATCTAATTGTTTCCCATATGGTGTATCATCCTTCATTTTACTAATGAAGCTGTGACTTGAAAAAAAATGCTTCATTCAATTATAAATCTCCCAGTTTTTTCTCTAAATTTTTAGATTTCTCTAAACTTCTAGGTTACTCTAAACTTATCACTTTTATTTCTTCCCATTTCTGCTTTTCATATTTGCATGAGTGCCAGGCTGGGATGATGAACAGTTCAGAGATTTCTCCAATTGTCTTCAAGTTTGAGATTTTATAGTCAAGTGCTAGTAGACTGCATCTTTGAGCGCAGCAGTGGAAATTGCTTCCTCAAAATGTCTCACTATTGTAAGTGAAAAAAACACTAAAAAAAATATAGTCTTTGTAAAGATGTTCCTTTCAGTCAAAGGATAAGTTTCCAGAAATGAGGGAATTGGTGAGTTTGACTCATTAATTTAGTTTTCAAGTTGTAATACTCTCAACAAAATACCAATGAGTGACATGTGGAGTGGTGTTTTTTTTTTTTTTTTTGCTTTGATGGAGCCACCAGATAATCAACAGACATTATGTCAAGGAAAGCTGTTAGTTTTGTGTTCTGGGGGACATGTTCCAGAGTTTAAATTCTCCCGGATCTTAAAGGTTCAAGAGCTTAAAGACCATTCATCCATGTGTGATTTTGTAGCTATCATGCAAGCCAGACAGGTAATAAAACCTAGAAGCTGACATAATCAGTATTGAAGAAGACGAGATATAGCTGCCTCTCTACTTAATATAATTGCTACTTATTCCACCAAGTACTGAAAAGAAGCAATGCTGTCTGAGTTTTGTAAAAAATCCATTGGGAAGAGATTAGAATCTTAGAATCATAGAATATCCTGAGTTGGAAGGGACCCACAAGGCTCACCATGCCCAATTATGTTACTGGTCTGTGTCTGACTGACTAGTTCACTTAATGGCTTATGTCTGGTCCTATTTCTAGGCTTTCTGACTTTTGGCAGAATGTCAAATTCAATCACCTCATTAGTCTCTTAAATAAACACAAGGTGAAGAACTAAATATTTTAAGAAATTATTGTCATTTATATTGATCAAAGAGAGGTGCTTCTTGAATCAAAGTCGTATCAATCTGTTAAATCAAATTAATCTCTAAAATTTACATCCTTTGCCTATGATAATCAAAGAATGTTTCATACACACTGAGTTCCAATTCACTGCCTAGATAAGAAGCTGTCATGTGAATGCAGTGTCAAATTTCAGAAGACCGTTGGAAAATGAAAGGACTAAATATTTTGCAGTCTCTCAGAATCTGGATATGAGTTCCTTTTGTAGTAGGGTAAATTTCTGATAAACTCTTCTGAATTTTTCATTGAGTAAGCATCTAAGTGCATGGCACAAAAAATCTGGAAAAGGTTTCTAGAATGAATAAAAATGTTTGGATGTAATCTTTTTTCTGACTTCTGGAAAATGTTTTGTGTGAGGTGTTTTTTCCCTAGAATTTTTCATTAGCTACAGGAAATATATAAGAAAAAAATGCAGAGTACACCACAGAGAACTGTAGGTGGTCTGTGGATATATTTATTGTTTATTATAACATTTTGGACTCTTCTGTGGAACAGAATCAGAGTTTTCTTAGGTGAAAAGCATTTATTAAAGAAATCAACAGCTATAAACACTGATATGATACATAGGATTTATTTTAATGTAGTGCTCCTTGTTAAGTGGGAATCATATTTTATTCAGAGCCCTATGCCAGAGTGAAAAATATCTGATGTCTGGTAGATATGCTAGATGTGAACAAATGAGAATATGAAACTGAAAGGAATACTGTTCATGGAGGGTACCTACTTCTGGCCACTGCCATTTCAAGTGTTTATTAGCTGCTTCTTAGAAGTAGTTATTTGGGAGTTTTATGGTACTTCTGTATTTAATATTGTTCCACAACCTCACTGTTTTCTCTGATAATTAGTATCTGTACGCCAGCTTACACTTCTATTCTTTGAAGAGAGAGAAATGCTGGGACAATGACAGTTTGTGTAAAGCATAAAGGTCAGGCTTGAAGTTTTGCACAATCGCCCCACTTGATTCTAGCGATTCAGCTAACAAACTTTCCTCATAAAATGAATTTAACCAAGGAAGTGATTCTATAGCTGTTTTTGTTTGGTGTGCTTCACACAGTCTTCAACACGGAAATTATAAAAGCACAAAAGGAAAGTTTTATAGCTTTAAGATAAGGAAGCAGTAATTGTTCCTTTCTTTGACTTCCTCTGGTCTCCTGAGATTAATAATGATCTCAGTCTAATTTAAACATGTTTTGATCAGTCAGGTTTGAGAGAATTAACCTTCACTAATAGAAGGTTTCTACTTGTGATCTCTTTTTCCTCCTTGTGATGTATTAGGGAATATATAAAATAGCTCAAATTTGATATGACAATTTTTTTTTTGAAATTATGAGTTATTGTGACTTATTATTTTCTGCCTAGTGGAAATAAATTCCAGATGTTATTTACTGTATATAGGCAAAACCACATTTTATGTACTTCATTGTCCCCTTGCAGCATATTTTATAATTCTATTAAAATAAATGTTAGAAATGAAAGCAAAGAAATAGCAAAAAAAAATTCATACTCTTCGTACTCATTCTAATTGATTATTTTTTCTATTCCTTTTTTTTACACAGTGTGACTCACCTGAGTGGTAGTACAAATACAGAAAAGCCAGCAGGTACTAAAGCCATCTCATTGTCTCTAGAGTGCTGCATGCAGCTCTGTGGTCCCTAGCACAGGAAAGACATTGGCCTATTGGAGCAAGTACAGAGAAGAGCCACAAAGATGATTAGAGGGATGAAGCACCTCCCTATGAGGAAAGTCTGAGAAAAGTGGAATTATTCATCCTAACAACTGGGGAGACCTAATTAGGCCTTCCAGTACCTCTGGGGAGCCTACAAGAAAGATGGATAGAAACTTTTACAAGGACGTGAAGTGACAGGACAAGGGGAAGGGCTTTAAGCTGAAGGAAGGTAGGTTTAGATTAAATATTAGGAAGACACTGTTTACTGTGGGGAGGTGAGGCACTGGAACAGGTTGCCCCAAGAGTTGTGGATACCCCGTCCCTGGAAGTGTTCAAGGCCAAGTTGGATGGGGCTTTAAGCAACCTGCTCTTATGGCAGGGAAGTTGAAATTAGATGATCTTTAAGGTCTCTTCCAACCCAAACCATTCTGTGATTCTTTGATTCTGTGATTTCCATTTTGCATTCAAATGTGAGGGACATGAGTGACAACTTGGTATAAACAATTGTGCTGCCTTGGCAGCTTTACATTATGTCAGTAAATGACAAGTCTCTTTAAACTAATTAAAAAGATACTATTGCTTGAATATGTTGAATACTGTGGCTCCATTCCCTTCCTAAAGGAATCCATTTCAACTTCCCTTTGCCTAGGTCTGGACTATACTCTGCTTGATTTGGTCTATTACATATATATGCCTTATATATGAATCTGAGTGATTACTGAGAAATGCTTATGCTGTTGGACAAGATTCTTCTAAAATGGAATTATCTTTTATTACTCTGCAGAATTTCCACAATACATCTCCATTAATTCCAGATGGTCAATAAGAACAGTTTTTATTGTGTTTGCAGAAGCATCCAAACTTGGCAGTATGATACAGACTAAAGAAATTCAGCCACTTTTGCTATTTCTCCTGTAGTAAGATTTGAGATGCTATAGAGTCTGAGAATGTAGTTAAAATTTGCCTTTATTCTTTAGGGAGGTGCTACATTGATAACCTGCCTTGCTGCCCTATCAACAGCTTGCTTCAGGAAGGAGGAGCTGTAAAAGAGAAGGTTTCTGTTGACCAGAGTACAAAGATATGTTTTGAAGTATATATTTTGAAGTTTAGTCATAGATCAATTGATACTTTCATGTGGATGCTATCATATCTTTTGGTTTTGCTCATATTCTCACCTCTAGTAATGCTCTGTAATCTATGTTCATCAGGAATTCTGTTCGTGGAGTTGTCCAAAGGGTCTTCAGGTAGAGGAGGCTTTCAGATTTGTTGAACCAAAAGAAAGACAGAAACATTTTCATGCCTGAATGGAATGATCCCATAGTTCACCCACACACCTTCTGCTTAATGTTTTTTTCCTACAACACATTGTGTTCACTTTGCATTTCTCAAGGACTAGAAAAAAAACAAGGTAGCTGTTAGTCTGACCTGTGACATAGTAAAGAAGGACTCAACTCTGCCTTCTTTTGTTTCTTTGATGTATGTTTTAGATGACTTTAATTCTTTGCAGTCAGGTGAATTTGTCTGTGTTTCTTACAGAACTTTTCCTCCAGACAGAAAATCTCAAATTTTTCCCCAGGTGAACAGTGTTATCAATGTTACTTAGTACAGGTTGGCATAAGATTGTGCAGCTAGAGCAGGAAGAAATTGCTCCTGCAGGGAATTTAAAATAGGAGGGTTTGAGAATGACAGCAAATCACAAAGGCATGAGTAATATGGAAGAGCTGTGACCAGCTCTAGACTCTCTTCCAATTGAAACAATGGGAATTTTGAGGTGACCCCTGCATGAACTAACCTAAATTATGAAATGCATACTCTAGTACATAACATAAGGAAGACAATTTTCTGTTACTGGCAGGAAGCATGATAAAAAACACCTGAAAATGAGCAACTTGGGAACAGATTTTAGAGAAAGTGATTTCACATGAAAGAATAATAAACACATGAAAAAAGGTTGAGAAGGGAGGTGACTGGACTAGAATAAGTAATATGTTAAAAATAGAAATAGATGAGATTCTTTGCAGACATTCAACAGGGAAAGAAAAAAAATAGAAAATGTGAATGTGAAAATGAGGGACATAGAAAAATGGAAAGTCTCCCTGTTTGTCAGTGATTTTTTTATCTTATCTTGTAATGATTTTATTGTTCTTCTGTTATGACAGAAGTTTGCACTGGAAGAAGTTGCACTGATGTCAACTAGCTAATCTTTTCAACAGAAGATTAGAAACAGGAAGAATGTTAAATAGTTTTCTTAGATTTTTATTCAGATTCTGACTGCAGAGAGAAAGACATGGGGGAGATGACAGTAGTGGTTTTTAGAGAATGGGACTTGGAGACATAGACCATGAAGTAACTATGTAGTATTTATTATTACCTATATTGTTTCACTTGTATCCTACCAGTAATATTTTCATATTTCATTAGGTGACAGAGTCCAAATTAGGAGTAGAAAGTGCTTGGTTCTTCTCCCAGTTTAGCTACTGACTTATTACACCTATTTCTGTCACTATCCCAACTCTGTGCCTTATTTTTCCTCTCTAGAAGTTGGGGTGAATGGTGCTTAACCACTTCACAGGGTTGTGACTGAACAGTTTGGTCCCTGTCAGAGAGATGCAAGCAAGTACAATATATCATCAAGGATAATTGTCTTCTCCAGCTAATGCCACTATGGATCTGGAACTAGATAAATTTAGTCTTTGGAATCCTGCTGGGAAAATATAATTGCATCATTTCTACAATAGTGTTATCTTCCTGGTGCCTTTGAAGAATCTGCACCAGATTCCAGCTGTATTGAATGATCTTGCTGCAATACTTTACATTTGTAAAAGCTGTTTATTTAAATGTTTCATTTTCAGTGACTTGCCAAGTCCAGCAGCAGATATTTTAAGCTGCCATGTCATGACAACCATGCCTAATCCGAGATGAAGAAACAAATATGTAGAAAGTGATTTTTTGAGAAACACATTTTTCCAATGATTTCTGTTGCTATTGTGACGGCTGTGATGGTTTTTCAGAAATTAGCAAATTAGCTGTTATGAACTTTTGTTATTTGCCCACAGGCATCTGCAGTGATTTCCCTAAGCAGCTGACTTAAGCAAATTAAACAGGTAGGAATGGGATAAACCTGTCACCTTGCTACTGTAGCCCATTGAGGTTCAGCTGCCAGCTAGAACTTCCCAAACCTTGATTTTTCCTTTCCTTTATTCTGTGTCACCAGTACAGAATTTCTGCCTATCACTTGTTAACATAAACATGCCTTGACTGAATGTGAAATCTGTATTGTTTTCAAAAGATAAAAGTTTTACAGGACTTCTTATGTAGAAAAAAACAATGCTGAAATGTTTATAGTAATTAGTAATGATTAAGACTATTTAGTTGCCTGTATCGGGAGGAGTTATACATCAGATGATTTTCAGTTTTGCTTATTTTTACATCTGCTTTTTTTCTCCAGCCAACACAATAAAATCTAGTCAGTGAAATTTCTGCCTTAGTGGTTACTGGACTGAAGCTGATTAATGAGGTACCCATTTTTCTTCATATCTGTAAAGCAAAGTGAGAAGGACCGAAACGGATTAATAATACAGAAGAATATTCCAGCTAACATGTCCAATGAAGGGCCTATTAAAATAATGTGAAATATTGCAAACTTGTCGATTTCCTCTAGAAACCTAAATTGTGCTTTAGCTTGAATTCATGTCAGATGAATCTTTTACTTTGATTCCTGTAGAAACTTTTCTCCTGTTCATACTCCAGACAGAATAAATCCGAGATGATTCATCTCCTATCTCTACCCATTTCAAGCCTTACAATATTAAAAAAAAAAAAGTGTGAAAAGCTCAAAAGCTCTCTAGACTAATTTCTTTTTCTGCCCTTGTCTGGCCTCCAGTAGCTGAAAAAAAGGAGTGGAACTATGTATAGCTAAGGAAGGGGTGGGAAAATGCTAGTGGAAACTTTAGAATTGGCTCATTTCTGAATTAAACCAAGTTTTTTATTCCTTTTGTGAGTGGTGGTGTGGAATTTTGTAGCAGACAACAGCTGGGATGCTTCAAATAACTGTGACTGTCAGAAGACCCAAAAGCAGATGAGGCTGCATGTCAAATCCTTTCTCTCCCATATCAAAGACCTAAGTTATCTTCTTCAATTATTTGATTAGGTTCATTTAACCATGGATAACAAGGCTGTCCCTAGATAAAGTATTCTCAATCTGATATGGCTTTAACTGTTTAAAAGAGAGAAGCATATATTTATTCTTGCTTTGTTTGAGTCTTGCCATATTACTCATGAATGAGGCACATTTTCTTCTACCTTCTCTACATTTGGGAGACTACATGTAGCATAAGAAAAAGGACAATAAAGAGTTTGAGAAAAAGGTTGCATGTAGGAAGGCTCAACATTTTGGACTGATATACAGGTACTGTTTTCTATCGCTCCCTGTTTTTTTTATTATAATTTTAAATCAATATAATTGCCTTACTTGTTTTATGGTATACGAGGCCAAAATTCTTGATTGGGATTCAATGCTATGGAAGTACCATTGGAATCTTCTCATTTAATCATGGTTTTGTTCAGATAAGAGTTCAGAAAGATTACAGTGGAGCAGCAAAGATGGAGGCTATAGTAATTGGTTCAAGAGTGACTAATGGAACACAGCACAGTGAGGTACTTGTTTAGTAGGAGTGAATTGCTTCATTTTAAAGCCAAAATGCTGTTTCAGTAAGAGAACCCTTCATAGCAGGAGTTCTGTTGATGTACCACTGACTTCTACTGTGCTACCCCAGACTCTGTGCTTGCACTCTTTGTTGTTCCCTACGACTTCTGCAACATGCGAGAGTATGGAATAGTGACAGATCAAAATGGTCCCATAAAGAGTTACAAATTAATAGCCTGAACGTGTGTGAATTTAAATTTTTCTCATTTGTGTTGGTCTAAAAGAGCAATAATTATCTTATGCTCGTGCCAACAGAAAGATGATGTAACCTTTTGATCATCTCTTTTTCAATTTAACATCACTAAGTATTTTCCATTTGGTCATCCAGCCAAATGTTGTCCATATAGCCAAGACTGGGCCATTTACTAAAGCTTGGCCTTTCAGCATTTATAACATCACTAAATTTTATCCAGACCCACAGGTGTTCCCAGAAATTATTCCAAACAAGAAACAGACTTTCTAGACTGTGATAGTGCATTTGGATATGAGAAAGTGGGTTCAGAAGTGGTGCGTTTCCAGCCATTACCTATTGGCAATAACCTACAGTGATCCATCTCAACCAAAACAAGTTCTGGCTCATTTCTGGGGTCCTTCCTCCAGCTTTTCTGGAAGACATATCAAGTATGAGGCAATTCAGGCGTTGGTTCCTAAAGACCTTTGGAAAAATGTGTCAAGAGTAAAAGCATCACTCTTCAAAACTGCCGAAACCCTTAGGAGGGATATTGGCTCAGTACAAGAAACTACTTGCTCTGTAATATGTATTTGCTTCTGTGCTTTTAAAAAGACTTAAAATGGCAATAACCCTGGCATTAGAACATGGGCTTAATGATGGCTGAGCTTTCTTCAAGCCATCATCTTTCCAGCTGGTCATTAATCCCCAGCTGGTGCCAAAGGCTTTTGACTGTAATATGTTTAATTCAAAGGGGTTGTTGCACAGATTGCTTCCTGTGAAGATTTGCAGATGTAAATTCAGGAACAAATTAACCTTTTTGCATTTTTGGCTAGAAATCTCCAGCCTTTTTGATATATTTGTCCATGGAGAAGAAGGACTCAGACTCTAGAAACTTTGAACACATCTTGCTGCAGAGGAAAAGAGAGGAGGAAGCAAAGGGAAAAAACTTACATCTCTTTGGCACCCTGGTTCCCCTTATTTGCCCACTCTGACATGGGGTAGCTATGGTTTTTGTACCCCTATAAGAGCTTTACTTTCTCTGTAACTGTAGGTTTCATAATAGTTTGGTTGTTTGTTAATTTGTCCCCTCCCCTGTAGCTGCACTGGCTTTGCAGCCTGAGCTGTATGAAAAGAGTTGGTGCAGGTGCCATTCTGTCCATGGCAGGTGTCATTTTGGGTCAGGGATGAAGTCCATATTAGATTCCACAGATTAAGCAACAACAACAGCAAAGGAAAAAAATGGGGTGGGGGTGTTGGCTTTTCATTTGTAGATTGCTTTATAAAAAATAGCATAACTCTCTAGTATCAAGGTTGAGCTAATCTTTACTACAGCTGTAACATATAGGAGCATGATCCAAAGCTATTTATCAGTGCAGAGCAACACCAGACAAAATTCAGGATGCAATTCCCTAGCACTTCAGTGATGTTTCTTTAGCAAGTACTGTCAGATTTCTTGCTAAGCCCTCTCCCTTTTGATTTATCTATTGCCTGCTTTTCTCCTAAGGTTACACAAGGTATTTAGTGTGTGTAATTTATAAAACATTTCATCCTCTTTGTTTTTAAAGTGTTTACCTGTAAATAAAAAATAGGAAGTTTGTGACTTTCTGTTTTTTCAGAGCTGAAAGTCTTCTGTCTAAACTTTGCTTTCCCCAGTTACTGTATCACTGAAGAAAATGAAAATTAAAAAGCCTACATTTTTCACCCCCCTCCTTGTGGCTTCTACACAATATCAAGACTGTGTACATCAAAACTGTCTCATGTTCAATTGATTATCTGACAATACCCATCTGGGCCCTTCAGAAGAAGAAATGTGATAGTACTGCATTTTCTTTCATGTTTCATCCTGCAGTTGAATCTGATTTCATCTTAAGTGTTTGGATGCTGCGCTAATGATGAAATATGAATTGAGAGGTGGAGAGAGATTCTGTATACCTGCAATATAATTTCAGTTACATTTGTAGCCATAGAACTGCAGATGGTGTGAAAACAGTGTTGATTAAAATAATCAGTCTAGCACTTAATAGTACTTCGGGTTTTCAAATACAGCACATTAAAAGATTAATCTTTGCCACACCCCATGGGGTATTTTCCTTTGCATTTCCTATATACATAAACTGAGAAACTGCACACAGACTTGAATTTAATTTGTTGTTATACAGCTTTTGATCTCACTGAGTACTGCTCTGTGAGAGAACTAACCGATTTCTGGTGATTTTAATTTCTTTCTGAATTTAGCCAGACCTGTGAGGCCTCGTTCACTTCATCACCAGGCTGGATAAAGTGAGAAGGTAAAGAAGTTGTCACTGTTATGAAATTTTTCTAACCCCTTTCCTCTTTCCTCATTAGCTTGTTCCCCAGTCAGCAGAGCAGAGAAATGAGTGTAACATGGGCCAGTTCAATAAAGTCTAACCAGTTTTAGCTGGTGCATTGTCCACAGGCTTTACAAGTTACCTTCCTCTTCTTTTACATGTTACCTTTTGCCAGGGTGGTTTGGAGGGAACAAGAAAGCAGCTGTGATGGCTGAGGCAGCCAGGCTGTTTACAAGGAGCATAATAAGTGGATATTGTGTTGCTCTGATACGAGAATAATTTATTTTACTGTGGCAAGTGTCTTGTGGGGGGGTGGGAATGAAACAATAAGTCAGGCGTTCTACAGTTGATGAAGGTGGCTTTTGGACTGCAAAGTGTGTTTTTATTGCATCATTTATCTCAAATAAATAATTGAGGTCCAGCAACTCCTGACAGGAAACGACATGAAGACCAGCCTTGCTTTAGGCTGAAGTAGAAGCATCTATCATGTAAATGAACTCTGAACTGTGCCAGCAGGACACATACATTGAAGGGATAATGGGTGGATGATATATTTTGTTATTCTATGCCTTATTTATCTACTTCAATATTTTTATTTTTTTTAAGCAAGCAGCTATAGTGATAATTGCCAAATGTCTGTACAATAGAAGAACATGGTTATCTAAAGGGCTTCAGGACATCTGAAACCTTAATCAGGTACTGCAGGATTAGCTGAGAGGTGGTCTCAAGTTTGCTTATAATGTTTTATAATATTATAAATTATATGATTAATCTGTTTTCTTCCCCATTTCTACTCAGTTGTGTTTTATTTTTCTCTATAAGAAGCCGGCACAAAATTAAGGATGCATTGGATTTGTGTGGCCAGATTTTGGTAGCACAGGAGCTACAGGGGTGGCTTCTGTGAGAAGCTGCTGAAGCTTTCTCCATGTCCAGCAGAGCTAGTGCCAGCTGATTCCAAGACAGACGTGCTGCTGGCCAAGGTTGGGCCAATTACAAATGGTGGGAATGCCTCTGTGTTAACATATTTAAGAAGAAAAGAAAAAAACCAAAGTGATTGCATGGTTTTAATTGCATCAAGAAAAGAACAGAGTGAGAATACATGAGAAGAACAACTCTGCAGACACCAAGGTAAGTGCAGAAGGAGGGGGAGGAGGTGTTCCAGGAACCTGAGCTGGGATTCCCCTGCAGTCTGTGATGAAGACCATGGTGAGACAGCTGTGCCCCTGCAGCCCATGGAGGATGGTGGAGATGTAGAGATCCACCTGCAGCCCATGGCAGAGACTCATGCCAGAGGAGGTGGATGCCTGAGAGGAGACTGTGAACCCATGGGAGGCCTGTGCTGGAACAGGCTCCTAGCAGGAACCTGCAGACATATGGAGAGAGGAGCCCACACTGGAGCAGGTTTCCTGATAGACCAGCCTGTCCTTGAAGGGTTGCACCAAATGGAAGAGTGAACCATGTTGCAGCAGTTCATGGAGAACTTTTGCTTGTGAGATGGACTCAGGTTGGAGAAGTTCATGGAAAAGTGTTTCCCATGGGAGGGACCCCTTGGTGGAGGAAGGGAAGGACACCTTTCCCTGAGCAGCAGCAGAAACAATGTGTGATGAACTGACCATAACCTCCATTCTCTGTCTCCTTGTGGCATTGGGTAGGTAGGTAGGGATGGTTGTGGAGAAGGTGTTTTTAAGGTCTTATTTTTCTACTCATTGTCCTGCTCTGACCTTGTTAGTAATAAATTCGATTAATGTGCCCAATTCTAGCCTAATTTCCCCATGACAGTATTTGGTGAGTGATCTCTCCCTGCCTTATCTCAACCTATGAACCCTACATTATATTTTCTCTCCCCTGTCGATTACACCTTTAAGCTGAATCTGTCTTCTAGATTTCTCATCAAATGTCATCAAGACATTTTCTATTGCCTTATAGGACATGTTCTCTACACAGAGATAACAGCTGAGATAGACTCTTCCACAAAGTCTTAGAGATGATAGACAGGAACTACTTAAACAGAATGAGGAAGGAGTAAGAAAATGGGCTGTTCAGTCCGTCTCATCCCCTTATACTGCAGTGTAGGTAAGTGTTTGTGGCTTAAATGCTGAGAGATCCCAAATGAGTCCACATACAGTTTGAGTTTTAACATAGTATGTATTACAGAAAAATTCAATGAACTGTGATTTGAAAACCTTTGGGCTTAGCAGTAAGAAAATGCAACTGGTCTGTTTCCCATTTAAAATTTTGCTTCTACAGTTCCTCACTGCTCATTAAGAATACAGAATTGTTTCAATTCGCAGTCTTATGCAGCAACTGTTGCACATCTCACTTTATGGAGAACAGATCTGCTTAAGCAAACACATTGTTTTTTGACAAGATAGGCTGATAAGAGGAGCTGTGTTGACATCTACCTGCACTTCTCAAAAGCATTTGACTTCATACCACATGACATTCCAATTAAAAAATTAGAACTATGCAAAATTAATGTAGCACATAATAAATAGATTGTAATTGTCTGATGAATTTTTAAAAAAGGAATTGTAAATGAGGAATCATCATCCACAGATGGTATTTCCAGCAGGGTTCCATGGGAATCTTTTTCAGTCTAACACAATTCAGAGCTTTTATTAATGGTTTAGAAGTGAGGAAATCAGTGCCTGTAAAATGGGCAGAGGATGCAGCATTAGTAGGAGTAAACAGTGGTAAAGTTGGATCAGTTTGACAGATCAATCTAGTTAGTTTGGAAAGTGGGTCTTATTTAACCAGCACAAGGGCAAGGTTGTGTGTTTGGGAACAAGGACAATAGGCTTACACATGCAGAGCTTGCTTCCAGAGAAACAGTGACCCTGAAAGGAGCTAGAAGTCAGGATGGATAATTAACTGAACAAGAGCTCTCAGTGTGATGCTGTTGCTGAAAACTAATGTGACCTCAGATGAATAAGCAGAACATTGCTGAATAGGAACAGGAAAGTAGAGAGTATGACCCCAACAGTGATGGGGTATTTTTGAGTCTGGATGAAACCATTGACTGCATCTCTCATTTGGGAGTTGAGCCTAAATCATGGGGGTGAAAACACTGCACAAGACAGCCCTCTGAACATGGCATGCTGAAGTGAAGACACCTTGATACAGAATAAGCTGAGTTGCAAGGAACCCATCAGGTCATTCCCTTCCCTTCCCTTCCCTTCCCTTCCCTTCCCTTCCCTTCCCTTCCCTTCCCTTCCCTTCCCTTCCCTTCCCTTCCCTTCCCTTCCCTTCCCTTCCCTTCCCTTCCCTTCCCTTCCCTTCCCTTCCCTTCCCTTCCCTTCCCTTCCCTTCCCTTCCCTTCCCTTCCCTTCCCTTCCCTTCCCTTCCCTTCCCTTCCCTTCCCTTCCCTTCCCTTCCCTTCCCTTCCCTTCCCTTCCCTTCCCTTCCCTTCCCTTCCCTTCCCTTCCCTTCCCTTCCCTTCCCTTCCCTTCCCTTCCCTTCCCTTCCCCTCTATTTGATGTTTAGATTTAGGGTGATGCTGTTGAAGCCCACCCTCATGTGGAGAGCCTGACACTGAGATGGCTGTGTTATTGTGTGTTGCAAAGACCTGGAGAATTTATTTCTCTCCTGTTGAAAAGAAGATTTGAATAACCATAGCAACAGTAAAAACCTGCTGTGAATCTTACAGCATGAAGTGTTGCTGATATCTGCTTCTGGGGATCAGGGTCCTTGTCCCAGCTCTGCCAGGTTGATTTTGGAGAGATCAATGTAAAAACAAGTGAAGAGTTTCTGGCAGATGTCTTTTAACACTATTTTCTTCTGTTCTCCTTTTCTCTGATTGTTCATGCACTGGCTGTGGATTTTTTTTTTCTATGACTTATTTAAAAGAAACCAGTGTGAAATGTTTAATTTTTAATGTTGGGTATTCAAAGCAAACTGCACAAATGCTTGAAGAAATATGTGTATTTTGTGGAGAGTAAAAAAGGACATCCAGCTAATGTAAAACAGTTTGCCTGGCCTGATTAGATCCACTTCAGGGAGTTCAATGGGAATATTACTGACCTGGTGAGAAAAAAAAAAAAAAATCAGGTGTATCCTAAGGTTAAGGTTATGTACTCGTTTAGCCTACAAGAAGCACAAAAACTTTTGGTATAATGTCAATCTTTTTGTCTGTGAGGTAAGTTGAAGTCTCGTCATTGGCTTTGAGCTATGAGCCTGTACCTGAACAGTCAGTTGGACTCAGGAGCCATGTGGTAGCTTAAGTCTGAACTGACTCTGTTTATTGAGATTATTATTCTTATTATTTTAGCTCTCCAGCCACCTTCTTTCAGTCTCACCCTCATTGGTGAGAGTAAGGTCCGCATTGAATTACAGGCTTCTGAGTTCGAATGATGCCTATTTCTTGTCTTGTGACTTCAGCTGAGTTTCTCTGGTGTAAAATGTACATGACTGAATTCAAGAATTGTTAGTTGGTTGTTCTCTAGCAGATTTTTTTTTTACTTTTAAAATGTCTAATTCTATATTCTGTATAGATCGAAGTCTTGTGACAGGTGCTGCCTGCCTGCCCTCCAAACCAGCAATACCATGTCATCACACTCCTTTGGCAGTATTCTGTTTGCTGAGGTTGTGTTGAGCATATATATGTGCAGCCTCTGCTTCTGGCCCCACTTGCCTTTGCTTGATTCAGTACACTGTCAGTGCAAGTTCATGTCTGCCAGCAAAGTCCTGGCAGAGGTGCCAGAGCAAACATGGAGAACTGAAAATACACAGCTACAATTATTAATGTATTAGAAACCATCCCACTGGCAAAAAAAAGCTTTCATAACAACATTTCACTAAGTTGTTGAAAAGTTGTCTTGTTTGCCTGACTCCCATATAAACAAAATAAAACATTCTAACCCCTCATGAAGGATAGGTACTCCCTCTAGCAGGCTGTTGGACAAGTGCTTCTGCACACAGCAATAGGGTGTTAGTTTAAAGCATCCAAATGGCCAGTACAGATGGGTGTGGGTGTAGGAAAGGCTTGTGTGCCATGAAATGTAGAATACTGGTGTACCTGACGACATGGAAGGACATGCCTGACAGGACAATAGGCAATGGGCACAAACTGAAACACAGGAGGTTCCATCTGAACATCAGGAAATACTTTTTTACAGTAAGGTGATGAAGCATCAACAGGGAATGCACAGTCCTGGGGCAACCAGCTCTAAGTGGCCCTGCCTGAGTAGCAGTGCAGTTGAACCAAATGACCTCTAGAGATCTCTTCCCTTCCAACACAGGATCACCATTCCTTAATCCTGTGTTGATAAACCCTTTGTGACCTGTAGTTGATGACACTGTTAGTTAGAAGGAGATCTGAGCCTGGCATGTGGCTTCTGGTACCTGCAAGTATGTAATTTCTGTAGGAGGCAGAGACAAAATTCTTCCTTGATATATTTCAACTTATAAGCCTCTTGACTTCTCTACAGCTGTCCCAGTATATATGGGAAAGTATATAAAGGAAATGTATGAATATTTCCTTTACTATAATACTCTAAACCTCATCAGAAGGCTGTATAAAGTGTCTGGAAATCTGCAGATTACAGGCATATGGGAGTTCCCGTTCTGTATTATGCTGTACCAAGAGTTTTCATGCTGGTGAGACTGATATGTGGGCATTAACTTAGAGCGAGGAAAGCATTTCTTTTCAGCTTGTGATATCCATTTCCACGTAAAACAAACTAACAAGCAAAAAAAGTGCCAGTATGACAGAGCAGAAAAGCCCGTTTTCCCAAAAGCTTTTGAAAATAAGCACTGTTCCTATGCTGTGACTTTTAGTTGGAGTTTTGTCTGCCCAACTCTTCCATAGGTTTTAAAAGGCATATCTGTGCTTGCCTATATCCTTGCTTATGCTCCTAGACTTCACCACCTCGTACTGACACAGAGAAGAGTGGCTGGGAATCCGGCAGATCCTCGGCTCTCTGCAGGCTGAGGGTTCCAGCTGCCACCAGAGAGCACTGTCACTATGCGTTTAAAGAGCAGGTGCTGCTGCCGCTGCTGCTGGCACCGGCATTCCCTCCGGGCTGGCAGCGGCAGGAAGGCTCTTAAAGGAGACCCCGAGTAGGAAGACTCTGTGCCATCATTACCTCTGTTCTGCCCCGTGAATCCACGCTGACAGGGGCTTTCAGGAGAGGAGCAGCTCTGCCTTGGCCAAGGGCAGCCGGCTGCTGGCACAGCCCTGTGCGCTGGGCTTGAACCCAGGGTGTACAGCCCCAAAACAGGGGGTTCTGATAATACCCTGCTCCCTCTTGTCTACGAGGTGTTTGTCACTCAAACCAACTTCATTTACAATTGAAAAAAAATCTTCCTTAACTGTCATTAACTTGAAATTTTGTTGCTTCTGTTTCAGACCTGAAGAAGGACTTGTGTGTTCCTAATAACTTATTTGTGTTTCTTTTGCCTTTATTCTGCACACAAATACAGCCTCACTTGCATTCTGCAGCAGAGCTACTGATGTTTCGAGTCCTTGAACAACTCAGGAGCGCAGCACTACTGGGGTTTTCAGTGATCAGTCATGTGGTTTGCATGCACCTTATCTGCCTGAAACCAATGCACCATGCAAGCCTAATAATTACTTTGAAATAGGATGTGTCCTTTTTTAAGAATAGCAAAGAACTCTGTAGATGGTTCAGCTACCTGACCCTGAAGTAAACATACCTGCAGGTGTGAAGACAGCATTTAGTTCTCCTTCTGGGGAGGCTGCCAGATCAAATTATAGTCAGAGGTATCCCAGTTACTGTGAGATATTCACTGTTAAATGAAAGTAGTTAGAGGTCCCAAAAACATTGCATCAGAGGATTATTCTTTCGTCCATTTTCTGATTGAGTCTTTCTAGTTACAAACAGTGCCAAAGAGTTTCCCCCACTTCCTCAGGAGTGGCTAGCAAGGGGCTGCAGTGCAAGGATTTCTCACTTCTCTTTCCTGGGATAAAAATGTACATGGGAATGTGATAGAGGGGTGATCTGGCTCACTGTATCCTTCTTTCTCTGCAGTAACTTGGGTGCTGTTTCTGAGCAATGGTGTCTCAGCTTCTCAACGGAGTGACCTAATGCCTTGTGGAGATGAGCTGCAGTCAAGGCTATCTTTTCAGATCTGATGCATACTTGGAGAGCATCTCTTTTAGCTTGGATAGCATAGCATCACAATAGGAGATGCAGTTCATGTAGATAGAGACACCCAAGATACAGTCATCAAGGAATAACATGAGGTGGTATCCTAATGCTGCTGCTCATTCTGTAATGTATAGGTTAAAATAGGCAGCCTGTGGTGAGATGATAGCCCTGGGTAAGCTGGAAGAGAATTTTTCTTTAAATAAGTCCTGTGAGTTGAGACAGTATTCTCTTGTTTCCTACAGCCCTCCCTTTCATGTAACTCCAGGGCCAAATCCCACTTAATTTATAGGCTCTGACAAGATCTTAGAGCAAGAATGATAGCATGCTTGCAGAGCACAGGCTATCATTTAGTATATAAAGTGCCAATTTTCTGACAAAGTGTATAATCTAATATAGCGTTGTGTAGTGTCTGTGTTTGATAGGAAACCTCTGTAAGTCACCTCAGATTAAGAAGGGAAGAGTTTAAACTCTTAAATGGATAATGACAAGGAGAAAAGCAAACAATTCAGGCACAAATCTCCATTCTCTGCCCCAACAGAGATTTAACAAGACAGGAAAATACAATCTGCCTGAAATCTGACATACATTTTTATGCTGTCTGATATCAATGCTTAGTTCCTGTTTGCTTCCCCCTCCCCAGGGCTGAGAGACCTTTACAAGCAGGCACATGTTCACATATCCCCACAAAGTATTTTGAGAGAAATTCTTTCTGTTTTGCAGTGTCCCTTGATGACAGAATTGAAAACAATTTTATTCAAATCAGTAAAAGTCTTAAGATTTAACTGTGAAGGTAAAATGTGTTGTACACCACAACAGCACAGACTGAACTTCAGAAGGCTGAAAATGATTCTTTTATTTTTGGGGTGTGTCTCCCTTTTATACTATTTTACACAGACCAATTTGATTGGTGAAATAAAGACAAACCTCTTCAATCACATCGGTCAGACCAGAGGGACATCAAGAAGAAGTCCTTCCTAAGAAAAGGAATGAAAACCAAGTTACAGTTACAAAAACATGTATCTTGTTTACAGAAAATTTTCTGGGAAAAGAATTTCAGAAAACCAAATCATCTCAGGCATGAAACCAGGTCTACAATAATGAGGTGGATTTCTCCTACTGGATAAACCAGGGATCTGTCTCTTCAGGACTTGCCAGGCTCTGAAGACAAGAAAGCATATTAGAAAGAGACATTAAAATTATTACAGATTGATTGCGGGCTGAGTCCCAAACCTGAAAAAAACAGTTTAAAAATTTGAGGACTTCAAAGAATCTGGGTGATTAGGGTGTGGAGGAGAGATTGAGATTTTCTTGGATTAATTTACTCATTTGAGGGTCTGAATCAGTGACACAGGGTAGTAGGTGGCCTGTCACCAGTGGTGTCCCCTGAGGTTCAATACTGAGCCCTGTACTGTTTAACTTGTTCATCAATGGCATGAATGAGGCAAACAAGTTTACTGACAGCACACAGCTGGGAGGAGTGGCTGATGCTCTGCAGTGCTGTGCAGCCCTTTGGAAGGACCTCAACAGGTTGAAGCAATGAGCAGAGAAGAACAATTTCTGATTCAGCAAAGGCAACCACAGGGTCCTGCACCTGGGGAAGAAAAACCCCATGCACTGGTACAGGCTGGGGACCAACTTGCTGGGAAGCAGCTCTGGGGAGAAGGACCTGGGGATGCTGGTGGACAACAAGCTTTGTGAGCCAGCAGTGTGCCCTTCCTTGTGACCTATTGTGTGGAAGACTGAGAACTGAAACAGATTGCCTGTAGAGATTGTGGGGTCTCCCCCACTGGAGCTAATCAAGCCCTCTGGATAAAACCCTGTGCAATGTGCTGTACAATTCTGTTGCTTGAGCAGGGACCAGACGAACCACTGTGGTCCCTTCCAACCTGACCCATCCTGTGTTTCTGTGATATATATTGCAAGTTTAAGTTAGGAGCCTCAGTTTTCTATATAGTCATTAGAGCACAGAGCACCTTTTGAAGAAGGCAGAAAGAGCAAGAAAGCCCAGGATTGGATTAAATGGAGCTGATGTGGACTAGAAACTGGAACAGGTACTAACTAACTCAAGTGTTCAAAATAAATTTGATAGTTAGGTGGGCAAAAAACTCCTTTCCATTGTGATATTTATATTTAATGTAATGAAGTTCGGACTGGAGGACATCTAGGAATGTGACCCTTCCACAGTTATTTGACAGGTTTGGTAGAGCATGCATTGGATTTCTGTGCCATTATCCATAGCAGACAATATGTATAACTTCAAAGGAAAATGACCATCTATTTCCCCAAGGAGGCAAGCTAATAATGTTTTGGTATCAGTACATTTCTCTGGGATCTCAGACTAAAATAACTTATTCCCTCTAATAATAAGTTAGCCAAGCTGGAGAAGCTGAGTGTAGGGTAGGTCATAGACAATCTGGGTACATTGTTTTGCAGTTGGAGAATGAAAGGCACAGGTAAACTTAAGACGAGTTTCAAATAAGGGCACTAAAATTTTATGGTTCAGTTTTGGGTGCTCATCTTCACAGAATTCAGTGCCAGATTTTCAGGACTATTGTTTGTGTCCACTACAGCAGAAATTAAGGATATTCTCTCCAGAAATGCAGTGGCCATTTTATCAGCTGAAATTGGTTGTATCTGGAACTGGAATTGATCTGTGTAAACCTAGCCCACAGGCTTTTATTTTAAAGTGAGATGCCAAGACAGAGTAATCAAAATCACTGAAAAAACCCCTTTTTTACTTAGTGGCAGAGCTGTTTTCTCTATCAATACTAAACAAAAATGTTTGAACAAGCAATTCCACAGTAAACCAGACTAAGATCTTCTGGATTTCCATCTCTTGTGACTTTATGGAAGTATCTTCAACTTACTCTTCAAACAAGAAAACCCTTTCAAGATAGTCTAAGAAATTGAATCTTGCAGCCATATTTTTCAAATTCAGTCTTTCAATAGTTCTACATTAAGCTGCCAAAGTACCAACACATGTGATAGGTCTCCGTTGAAATGAAAGTGGTCTCACAAAGCCAATGAAAATTTTCCCTATGTTGTTCTATAATGGTAGATAATTTAGAATAAAAACAGATGAGTTTACTGTGGAAGGTACTATTTAGGAAAGAAAAAGAGCTGACTCTTAGGGGAGTATACCAGCACCAATTTCAAGAGTTGCATGTAGGATGCCAAACTGAAAGGGTCTTAACTCTCACTTTCTGAATTACCATTAAGACTTGAAGATGAATGATGAATCTTAAGACCAGGACACCACATTTTATGCAATGGAGTTACCAGGCAAGACCCAGTTTTATTTTCTCTCTTTTGGAAGCAAAATCATATTGAAAATTCCTCCTTGATAAGCAGTTGGCAAAACAAAAGAGTATTTTTTGTTTCTACATAATTTTTTTTTACAATTATTATGGTAGATGGAGTTAAAAAATTTCCACCATGAACTGAGACCTTTTTCAAAAGCATTAAAATTTTCATACAAAATTATTTCAAGATCAAGCCAGTTCCATTAAGAATCACCTTTGAGTTGCAGAGTCTGATGACTGCTGGAAGATACACACTTTCTCATTCTAAAGAGATGAAGGTAAATTTAAGTCCTTCAGTTATTGTCTGTCTAATTCATATTTCACTTTACTTTGTCACAGACAGCCTTTCTTTGCAACTGGGGGCAAGATATAGATCCAGATTTCTGGTCTCTCAAAAGGAGAGCACAAATGAGATACAGACTCAGCTTTGGAGGAAAACATGCAAAGTGCAAGATACTAAAATAAATTTTTGAACCCTCCACTAATTCAGAAGCATTGTGATGGAGAAGAATCTTCATGAGAAAATGTTTTTGAGGTAATGAGAGACACAAGAAGAAACACAGTTCCCCATTTTCCCTGCTTCTTGCTTTTTGATTACTTGGGCTGTGCAATCAGTTGATAGGAGTTAATTCCTATGGATTAAAGTAAGTTCTGCTTCTGCCTTGCCTTCACTTCAAGGTTAAAGGGATAATAGGACACTATTTTTCACTGTTCCGTCTGTAGCCTACATCTGCAGATGATCTTGTGCGGGGATGTGTGAGGATCAGTACTAGATGGAAGCCACTTGCATTTTTTTGCAATCTTCTAGCAGGAAATATTAAATACTTGACAATTTCAAATTTAAAGATTTAAGAGATGAAAGTTCAACTAAACTAAATCAGAGGCTTCTGTCTAGAAAACTGAGTATGTGCAGCAGTTACAGAATCAGGCTCTGTTCCCAGGAAAGTAGTGACACAGGAAAAGCCATGGGTTTAGACCTGAAAAGCAGTGTGACATGAGACTACCAGAACACTCCTATAGGGAAAAGAAAACCAAACAGCAGAAGTGCTCTATCCCCAGAAACTTAAGAAGGAGTAACAAGTAGGATTAAAGAGGGATTTACTCTGTACACAGTGTAGTGAGAGCCAGTACTAGAATATTGAGTCTAGCCAAAGTGTCTACATTTTAAAACATAGAAATTTAAAGCATTGAAAACATAATTGAAGTGCTAGAGAAAAATGTTATACTGAGGGCCTTAAGAGGTTTTCCTAAAGGAGTGACTTGATTGCAGCATGTAAGTACCTTCCTGAGAAGAAAATGCCTGGTAGTAAATAGTTCTTTAATCTAGTGGAGAAAAACATAATGAGTCAGAAAGTATAAACTAAAGCCAGGAGGAAAAAATCAAATCAAATAACATATAAACAACAGATCTGAGGAGTAAGAAAACTTAACCAAGAACAGTGGTAGACTCTCTATTTCTTGATGCCTCAAAAGCAAGACTATATTCCTTCCTGGATGATTCTTTAACAAAATGTGATTTAGTTAAAAGAAAATCTGTTGGGATCCACTCCAGTGCAGCCCAATTTAAAACCAGATAAAACAAGGTGTATTTCCTTAACTGTAAACTAAACACCCTAGGAGCACCAGAACAGCCAGGCCTCAGTCACAGGTTCTATTTTGGTAAAAACACAAAACAGTTGTCACATGTTTTATCTCAAAATCCCTGGTTGTTTTCTTAACTAGTAATGAAAAAAAAAACAACCCTAAAGGGTTAAATAATCTAGAGATGTTTCCAGTTCCCATATTCAAAGCTTTCTGGTTGTAGCAAACATGATGAAACACTACTGGTTTGAATTTGTTGATTTCAGATTCTACCCAGCTGCATCCACTGCAATTAAGCAAACTCATTTGAATGACTGGTCCAGCATTGTTTCTAACTTGTGGCTGGAGTAAATCACTGGTATCCAGTGTGTGATAATTCCTAACAACATGCCCTCTTTTCAGTAATGGACATAGATCTGATTGATCCAAAAACTTTCATTGCACTTCCTGTTCTCTATACTTCAGATTCTCATGTTCCAGTGGGTCATCAAACTATTTTCTTGAGACATTTACGATACTTTTCTTTTTTTTGCAAGTGGTTCATCTCTAACATTTAGCATCTCTAACAAGTGGCAATAATTTCCTTCCAGTTTCAGCTTGTGTCATGAAGAAAAAATAGAGATGTGTACTTTTAAAGCTAAAGAAAACAAACAAACTGAATAAGGAAGATACTTTAAAATGTTCTCATTTATCACATTCTGAAGAAAAGTGAGTTGTCTGCCAGGGGATGTGGTTTTTTTACCCTGAGGACTATTCAGCTATTCCTATTGCAATTTATATGTTCCTTGATCTGATTACTGAGATAAGACAAAACTCATGCGTTTGACTTTAAACAGGACTATTGCTGTACTTTTCATGGAAAACACTGGATTTTGTAATTGGATTTTTCAGCTTGCCTCTACTTGTACAAAACTCTCTTTCTGTAGCAGCACTTTGCCTGTTTTCTCTAATGTCAGATAGAACTGGAAGTTCAACCACTCAGCGCACCTTCAAGATGAGCCTGTGCTGTTCTAGTGCTCCTGACAAACCAGGCCAGCTGGCTAATTAATTAAGGATGAGACACTTGGTGATGTGCACCTGGAAATCATTAGGTGCCTGGAGGTTACACATTCATGAGTCCTCTCTTGGAATTTGGACGTTATCTGTTATGTGTTTGTTTCCTTGGGTATCTGTTGGTAAAGTTCAAAGAAAGTCATCTGAGAAGCTGAAAAATAATTATTTGCTTCTGGCCAGGTGCAATTAGTTGTATTTATTTGTAATAGGGATGCAGATTAAAAGTTGACTGGAAATTGTGTGTGGTTAAATTTATTCTGCAAAATAATTTCTCCTGTGGAAATTAAAAAAAATAGTAATAAAATTGAATTAATTTTTGAGACTTTCCCTGTAGTTCACTCAAAAAATGGACAGAAAAGGTCTGTGTGCCATGACACTTTGGACCACTGTCTGGTATGGCCTAATAACAAAGAGTGAGTTGCTCCCAGGCTGTCAGCTTTTGAACTTTCTTTTCTATTCTTTCTCTTATGCACAGCAACTGTATGTTTTTCCACAATGTAAGGTCAGATATGTTACCTCTTCACAATCTGTGGCTGGAAAAATTATGATGCTAATACACAGATAATCTGATAAAACTCTTTTGCTGGTCAGAAAATGCTTAATCTTTGAAATAAACATTCCGATAAGAAGTTATGCAATTTGGTGAAAATTGTAATGAGAAGTTTTTCAGGTCTCAAATGATATATGTAACCAGCAATAAGGATAAGAGGCAGCTACTTTAGGATAATATGGCAGTCTGGTACACAGGAAGAATGATCATCTTAAATGTAGTGCAAATGTAATTTTTTAATTTTTTTTTTTTAGAGAGCGGGTTTTTTTTATTTACTAATAATGTTTTCCTGCTGCACTTAAGTAATAGGAATCTGTCTTGGAGTCAGAGATTTCTCAGCTTGCATTCCACAGAGCAAGAAAATAGGCAGAACATTTTAAAGACATTTGTGAATAGTCAGTCATGGAGGTCAACATGGCTCCTTCCCTTCTGCTCTGGTATAGTCCAGCACAGTTCAATAGACTGAAACATTTTGTAGGACTAACTAATCTGTGTAGGATCTTAAATATATTATTTAGTGCAGCTGAACAAGCTCCTAAAAGACAACTGAGCTACGGTAAATCTTGCTTTTAGCCTGTGTCAGATCTGAGATAATTTAGCTTTTCCCACCATAAAATTAGTGGTAATATAATACAAACATATGCTTCTATGGAGAAAAGCTTATCTTAGAGACAGATTATAGTAAATTGCTTCTCTTCTCTTCTCTTCTCTTCTCTTCTCTTCTCTTCTCTTCTCTTCTCTTCTCTTCTCTTCTCTTCTCTTCTCTTTCTTTTCTTCTGATGGTTTAAACAACATTTTTTGCCCTTTTTTTCAGAACTGTCTGCAGAGGTCTCCTGTTAGATTTGCTACCATCTGTTCTTCTGTTTTAACTGCACAAAACATCAAATAGACTTTTTTTTTTTAAGCCATTGCCAATTTCACTGAAAGGAGTACATAAAAAATCAGAACAGAATAACTGAGAAATTTACCAGAGGAAGAGTTGCAAAATTATGGAAAAGCTGTTATGTTTATTGACAACTTTAAATTAAAGCTCAGATATGCCTTTCCAAGTAGGTGGTGGTTGTTCCTATTCCCCCCTTTCAGCTGACACTCTGGGTCTAACTTGGCTAGAGTCAACAAAACACATTCCTTGGGTGCAGAGGAAGGCTGAAAGATAGGAAGTAATTGAACATATATAAAATCAGATTCTTTAGGGTGACACCAAGACAAATGATATTGCATTCTATATTTTTAATAAGCCAAGAGAAGAAAGGCACAGACCATGAAATGCAAAGACTTTAGTACCAGACTTAACTAGACTATCTGGTTTTCTTGCTGCTGTTTACTTTTGCCCTTCTGAAATAAAGAAGGAATGAGACAGGCATGTGACACCCAGACAAATACAAATTGCAGCCACAAAAATTTGGTTGCTTTAATTGTCTTTAAAAGTCTAACTTTATTGTCTGCACTAATAATGTTAGTTATTGTCTGGTAAAAAAAAGTTCAGCCCAAGGAAGGCACAAATAATGAGAGGCTGTACCCTAGGAAGATATTTAAAATCAATACATTCAAAGAGGAAAACTATGTGGGAGATCACTGGGGAGGTCTTAACTTGGGATGCTATCTATTTTTCTGTGTCATATTGGATTATGTACATACCGTACACTGAAGGAGATTAAGGTTTATGATCTTACGAGGAAATAGCTCTATAAGAAAAAAATTGTGCTATTCAAAGAGCCAGAGAATTTCAAACGAAAAAAAGAAAAAAATTAATAGTAAATCCAAGCTGTGTAGGTAATAACAGGATAAAGAATTAAAAGGCTGATGACAGTGACATCGTTCAGAAAATGAGAATAAAATGTGACAGCTTTGGTGGCCTTTAAAGGCAAAGATGTTAGAGTGAGGGTGGTCAAAAAGACATAGCTTCTCAATTTTTGTGGGATCACAGAGAAAAAAAAATTCCAACTCCACACCCCTTCCTATAAGAATTTTACAACCTCTCCTTGTTTTTGCAGTGATTTGTATAAGAGAAGAATGAAAAAAGGCTAAGTGAACTTGCTTGTGTGTGTGAAGATCAAGGCCAGTGAAAAGTCACTGCTGGTCAGAAAGCAGTCTTTAATGACAAGATTTACTGGGATTGTGAAATAATTTCCCCAAACGAAGCTGCTACAGCAGACCCATTGCTTGCCCCATTTAAAACAGGGGTTTCAGATGTACTGAGGACTCTGGTGTAGAGAGCAATCCTGCTGGGGCTAAGGTAGCCGTGATGTGCAGGCAGCCCTAATGCACCTTCCCTGTTCCAAGTGTCTGCTAACCTACCACAGCCCTTTGTGTAGCCCAGTTGGTTTGAGAAAAAGTTTTGAGTACATTTTCTTTTGTCCTGACTAGTCTGGCCGCTTTTCATGATCTTCCATTTCATTGCCTGAAAGCAGCTTCATTCTGACAATTGTGATTCATGGATTTCTTTAGTATCCTCATGTTCCATTGTTAATGCATCAAGAGAATATATAGGCTTCCAGCACAGCTGGAAAAGAATAGTCCAATACTATTTCAGTCTCTTCACATTCCATTGACATTGTGAGAAATTATGTAAAGAACCCTAAGATTCTTATTTCTGTTGCCAGGAGCCTGCAAGACAGTTTAGACTGGAATTGGGAAGGTTGTGATTTGTGATGCCACACAAAGAGGTGGGAAACAGCATTCACTGGCATCTGCACTTGGTCCAAAAATTGAGAAGGAAGAGACTGGGTCATTAAGTGCAAACTATTTGTATTACAGGCCTCAAGTAGCTGCTTGTGCTTCAGCATAGATTCGGAAGAAAGAAATGAATACCCAGAAAGCTGAATGCTGTTGGAGAAAGTTAGATTTCCTCTCTTCTTACATTCTGAATGGGATCTGTTTAATGATGCGCCTGCTTATTCCACTCAGTGCAAACATCAGGGCTTTCATACAAGGAATGTGCCCCCTGCACAACAATGGAGGAAGTAAAAAATGTGTTCCGCATCGCAGTGATGAGTATATTAGAAAACATTGGGATAGAGAGCCTGTTAAATACAGTCCCAGTCAAAGCAGGGTCACAGATTCATGGTGTTGGGTTACCTCACTCACACTGTTTCCTGCCATTCAGGAATATTCAGGCAACTGGATGTCTGAAGAAAAACTACTTCAAAGATGATCATTGGTATTGGGTTGTGAGCCAGCCCAGCCCAAGCCCAGCAGCAAGGACCCAAGCCAGGCTGAGTACTGCTGGCCACAGCCAGGACCACCAGTCTGGAAGGTGAGAGATGCAACATGGATGTCATGGGTTTTGTAAAGAGCATATTATTCTATTCCATCTGGGTGGAGCAGAATTGCTTATCTTTGCCCAAATGGGTCAGTGACACTTATCAGATGGTGGAGTGCTACTTATCTCTCTTCATTGTTTCACTACTTCCATGGGAATGTCTTCTGCTAGTGGACCATTAAGAGCTCATCAATGACATTACACATTACACTGCACTATTGTAAGCTGCTCCACACAAGGAGGAGGAGCCAAACCATCTTAACCTAGATAAAAAGGAGCCACGGTCCCACTAGGTATCCAGTTTTTCCCCCGGATCCCTGGAGGAAGACCGGACCCATCTCACCATTACTGGACCCTTATTCTTCAACGGGACCATCTCTACTCCAACAGAACCACATCTGCCACTCCAGGAGGGTTTACTTTGGACTACTTCCAACACCCTGACCATCAGGGTGTCAGGTTGTATTTCTGACTCTGTCAGGGTTTTCTAGGATTTCTTGTTTGTTTATTTGTCTGCTTATTCTTCTGTACTACAACATCTGTATTTTTATATCCCTAGTAAAGAACTGCTATACCTATTCCCCAAATCTTTGCCTGACAGCCTTTTAATTGCAAATTTATGATAATTTGGAAAAGGGGGGAGGGGCTTGCATTTTAAGGGAGACTCCAACCCTCCCTGGCAGATACCTGTCTATCTAAACCTAGACAATGGATGATCTGGCCTTTTGGGGGTTTACCCATCATTGTTTTTCAGTGTCTTAGGCCTGGGGTTGAGGAATGCCAGCTGTGGAGAGCACTCACCATCTTGTCTTTGTCTCAGGAGACCATGTGGCCCTAGCTATGGGGAGCATCTGCTGTCTTGTCTTTTTCTTGCGAATAACTGTGCGTCAGTGCCAAGCTGCAGGAACATTGCTGTCTTGTTTTGGTGCCAGTGGCCAGGCAGAATTAAGTTGAGCTGATGAACACCTTTTGTGTGTAGAGCACCTTCTCTTTTGCATGCTTTTGCTATTAATATTGTTGCTGCTACTGTGTGTTCCTTATTCTCCATTGCTGTTTGCTTTCAGTAAATTTTTATGCCAATCTACAGTCTCTGTCTTTGTCCCTCTCACCAGAGAGGGGTGGAGAGGAAGGGTGTGTCTTACCTGGGGCTTACTTCCCAGCTGGTTTTAAACCACCACAAGATCACTAGCTGAAATACATGGAGTGTGTCAAGGATGTTCTTGTGTGCTTTAATGATCCTAGGATTTATTGTGTTGGCATTTTCTCCTCAGTTTGTATTAGCAGTTTGAAGATAAATTTTAGTACTTTTTATCGGTAGGGTATTGGGTCTTGGCTGCAAGAATGAGGGTCACTATAGCCAGAAGCTATGAAAGTCAATTTTGACTTAACATCAACCCTGCTGCTTTAACTCTGGGACTCTGCTGTTCCAGACACACGTTTGTAGCAGATTGACTGGAGGGTTGTGAGGCAATTATAAGAACACTTAAATACTTGGCCAAAGCTGCCAAACTCTCATTACTTTCCATCAAAACCAGAAACCCCAGGTGAGATGCCATGAGCTTGCAGGCAGGTGCCTTGTCTCACATATATCTCCATGCTCAGTATCTGCAGTCCTGTACTTTTGTACTAGGCAAAAACTTGTTAAATACAATGTTGATTTTCTTTTATTGCTGGAATTGCTACTAACATTTACTGACAGTAACATTTTAAAGCTTGTGGAGAGGCTAGCATTCAATGTTTCTGTGGGTTTTCTCTCTTGACTATACACAGTGGTTAACCAGGTGGGTCTTTAAGAATCATTTTTGGACAATTACATGAAAGAAAGCTGGCAGATATGATAATGCATTGGCAAATGTTTTTATGCCTATCTACAGGACACATGCACTCCATGGCTAACAGTTGGCTGAGATCCTTCCTGAACATGGGGACATCTGCAGCACATGCACATTTGTTTAAGGTTTACTGCTATGAAAGAATTTGGGTAGACATGATGTACAAGAAGGATAAAGGGGAAATTTCTGAGCAAGCATGAGCTCTTCAGTGAGTGGTGTATTTTCTTTTGTGAGACGATAACATGTTTGTGCTTAGAAAATTAATTATTGACTGGAAGAGACTTTTATGGCAACATTTACCACATTTGTGAGGCATACATGACTAAATAATTCTCCTGCTGACATACAAAACCACACTGTCCCCTCTCTCTGCCATCATGCCCCATATGTATCTGTCTCCCACAGACACTTCACTAGAACTTTCACCATGAAGAGAACTCTAATGTTTTTTGTGAGTCAAGAGATAATGAGAATGGACTAAGGCATTAATGTATTCAAGACAGATGATAATTTCCTGCTGCTCTATAAAAGGCAAAGCATCTATTGTCAGAGTAGGAGACACTGATCCTCTGACAGTGCTGTTTTATCCCAAGTGACTAAGATATGACACAGTTTCCCTGTGTCTTACATCTATTTTATTTCTTTGAGAAAGTAGTGTTCATTCTCAGAGTACTATATTTGCTTCCACAATGGTGTTGGTTCCCCGCAAACAGAGTTTGACCTTAAAATTGTTCATCCCTCTTGTTAGGCTTAGTAGAGGCCCAAGAATATGGTCCTTATTTGTGCACTGAGTCTGTAAAAACAAACAAAAAAATACTGAGTAAAAATTTCGGATTAGGAAGACATACTGGCTTTATTCATTTAGAAGTCTCAAGTGCTAAAGCCTAGGTCATGTGCATTCATCTGCTAATGTACTGCATGTATCTCTGAATGCCTTACTTATACTTTGAACAGTGCAAACCTCTCTCCTTGAGATACTTCATTTTAGCACCTTGGTTGTCTGCAAAAAAACTCTGCAAGCAGATTTAAAAGTATAAAGTAAATATTTATTAGATAACACACCTGAGAGAGAGAGGATTTAGAGAACTACAAGGTAAAATGCTGGCCGGCTCATCACCAAATGATAAAGTACCCCAAGAGCCTTTCCTGACAAAGCAGGCATGGGTCAGGAGGGGAAAGATTGATTTCTGCTGCTCCCTCAAGCCAATCCTCTATGATGATTAAGTGCCGTTTTCCTGGTTTTTCCTTAGAATTCTATACCTTTCCACTTTCTTGGTTTTTTTGCTTGAATTTCTGAGCTACCTGTCATCCCTGGCCCAGGGGTACTTTGTAAATTTCCCTTTCTTATCTTTAGGGTCTCTTTTCTGAAGAGTTTCTCACAGCATTTTCCAGAGGTGATTTCCTGAGAACTCCATGCCAAGATGACAAAACTGTGTCAGATCAGTGTTGGGTCTTAAATCCTTGGAGAACAAAGCTCCTTGCCACAGGCTGAAAGTTTGTATATGTTTGAGATAAGATGGGATAAGTTCTTGCAAGAGGAGTCCATTGAGAATCATCATTTTCACAAAAATTTGGCTCCAGAGGTCTCTCAGCCTCACATTACAAAAAGCTTGCAAGAGGCACTGAGGAAATCACATTTACTGCATTCTTATACTCCTCCCTAGGTATTACCAGAGAGTGACCTTTCATCTGATGTTGCATGACTGCTCTTGTAAATTTGTGTATAGTTATGATTGCTTTGGGATAAAATAGGGACTGGTTTTGTCCATTGCTGAAAAAGCACTCCATATTTTCTATTGATCAGCATGAGAATGCTGTGGTTTAGGGGGACAGCAGTTATAGCCTCTCTTTCCTTCTGTTTTCACTGCATTTCTCAGGAGGTCACCCACTCAGGTTTCCTTCTTCATGTTCATGGATATTTGGGAGGTCAGAGGGTGGCCAACATATAGTTTCTCTAAACTCATCATGAGCACAGGCTGGACCCACCTCTTTTCCTCTGCACACCTGGCACTCGCATTCATTCTCCTAGATGAACATGGGAGGGAAAATCCAAGTTGTAAGGGATAATGTGGGAGACTGTTTTGTGGAAAGCACCTGGTTATGAATGGAGTATAACCTTTGTATGGAATGAAATAATTCTGAAAGCATGTATGATCCTGATCTTGATTTTGTAGTCCATAAAAATCTGTTCTAGCATTTCTCTACCTCCCATGCTTCCCTTAGTAAGACCTCCATTTTTTGACTACTATCACAGGTGTTTCCCACACACCAATAGAACTCAACTTTTTAGAGATCCCTTGAGATTCTATGATAAGCCTTTAAAACAATGACAAAATATGCCACAAACAGAACTGTGAACTCTGTTGCTTATAATGTCCTTCTCTTTAGTTATCTGTAACCTGTTACAATTCAGTAGAAAGATAAGAAATAACTCCAAAAAGTACTAAGAGATTTCATGTTCTGTGGGCTTGACTGTAGAGGCTTCACATTACCAGTCTCAGTAAAAGTGTTAGTATTTCCCTTTCTCTTTTCTGAGATTCACTGCACTAGTGACAATCCTAACTATTGCCAATAGAGTAGGTTTTCCAAAGTCTACACAATGTGAACAGAAGAAGGGAATGCAGAAAAATGAGGTAAGGTTTGACTCTGTAAGTAAAATACCTAGAGACCACAGGTAAGCAGGAAAAGTTCATCAGCACTTACAATGTTTGCCACTGTTTTCACTTTGATGACAATTTAGCAATCCTACTATTTAGTTAATCTTCAGTGAAGACACAAGGTACCCCCGGGCTAGTAGCTCTAGCACATATCTGCTGGTCCTCCATTGCCCTCCCTGTGCCTTATAGTGGGTTTAAACTGCACAGGAATTCTGTCAGCAAGGGTAAGTCTCCCCACCACCATGCTTTCTCTGTTGCCTCTTAGGGAATCTGTGAATTCTCATGAGCTGTGTCAGCTGGGGCAGAAAATTCAGGGGAAAATGGGAGCCTCTGTCTGCAGGGACTTTTGCCATGCCATTAATAGTTCCTTGTGACAGAGGAAAATGACTTGTGAGTGTAGAGGAGCTTATATTATCTTGAAGTTATGGTCTGGAACTCTGAAAAGCCATGAGAGAAAAGCATTCTCTCCTGGTGACCAGAACACAACCATGGTTCTCACCACAAAATAATCTGGCTGCCAATGGAGACAACAGCTATTGTTGTGAGAGCTTGCCAATGGGCTCTGATGTTCTAGTATGTACAATGGGGCGGGCAACAGAGTCTGTGTCTGAGGGTGCATTTTTTTCCTCTCATTAGGCTAAGTTCCAGGGTGACATTTCTTTATATCAGCAGAAAAAATGTGAGGATATGTACTTCTATCAGTTTGTGAGCTGTTCAGATTCTGTGGTGAGTCAAATCTGAAATTGCTTAGTCAGTGCCTTTTGTGGCTAACATGGTAATGTGTATCAGAATCACAGTATTCCTGCATAAGCAGAAAAAAAAATCTTACAGCCCAGTGTTGCATATATGCACATTTTGTGGCTATGGGGAAACACCTGGAAAGATGGGCTGCTGAGATAAAGCTGGAAGTCATGTGCTTCCCAGTGCCTTGTAGAAAGAGGACTGTATGTTAACTCCTATAGTTTGACCAGCTCACTTGGGAAAAAAATAGAATAGAATAGAATAGAATAGAATAGAATAGAATAGAATAGAATAGAATAGAATAGAATAGAATAGAATAGAATAGAATAGAATAGATCAGAACAGGATATTTCAGTTGTAAGGGATCCTCTATTAGGCTTTTGCTACCATGTTGTTACTATTGGCAGGTGGTAGAGTTTATGTGCAAGCCAAAGTGTGATGCTACTACTCCATGTGGGGGACCACCTACCAATTTCACAGCTAAGCTAAAAATATAACAGAAAGCAGGCTTTTGCTCTGACACTTTTTACAGATGACTGTTGCTAGAACACCTGGAAAGCAAATTTCTTTCAAGTACTTATGCTCATCTTTTTCAGATGGAAACCAGAAGGGTTGAAAATCACATGGGGGCTTTGCACTTAAAAGTGACTGGGAAGTTTGAAGTGACCTGTCTTGTATGGAGCTCATTAGCGTTTCACTTGAATAACGGTTACTGTTATTCAAGGAGCCTTGTTAGTACTTCATGGTTCATGGGCTCAAAGAGACTTAAGCTCCCTTTCTTAGAGCTGTGTTGTTTCTGCCTTGCTTTTCTGCCTCTTCACTGGACTGGGTGTTGAGCAATTAAAAGGCATACACTAAGCAGATGTGTTGAGAAGGATGACCACTTTTTCCTTGCTTTGAGCCACATTCTTGGTGTTTAAAACGGGAAAAGCAGTGGCCTTAGTTTAGAAATGAAAGACTGGATACATGGATTTGAAGATATCTGTATCTCAGATTCATACACTGAGCACTTAACTGTTGTTGACACAGGCCTCTTCATTACCAGCATGGACTTATTGAGCTTGGTGTAATGTGGGACTCTGGAGTATGAGGAGGTTTGCAAATGCATGTTGTATATGACATCTGAGGTCACTGTGTGTAATAGTCTCCATTGGTATGTTTGGCCCAGAATATACTTTCCTGCTTCCCACTGCGGTGTTGATCTTACATTTTATAGTCTGATTTGTCTGTCCTTGATTTCCACCTTCCATTATGGGACTTTTTCTCTCCCTTTATAGTATTTCAAACTTTTTTCAGTTCTGCAAACAGTTTGTTCCCTCCTCTGTCCTTCAAATAAAGTTTTCTTTGGCAATCTCTATTAGTATAAATTCAATAACTATTTAACTCAGAAAGATCCCTGAGGAGGAAGCAGAGAGTCAAATGCTACAATTATTCACATTTTGGTGAGAGGAATCAAACTTCTCAGGAATAATTTCAAACAAAGAGGTAACAGTTTATTTCTGCTGGGTGGAAGCAGGAAGTGTGCTGGAGGGGACCTGACAGCCTCCTGAGCACCATCAGGAAGCATAAAATGGATGGGCAAGCAGAGGAAGAGAGAGAGGCATTAACAAAGAAAAATGTCTAATTTCCTCCCTGAAACTAATTGGAAAAATATGTTACTGGTTCTGGCAGTGGTAATTTCTCAAGGTGGCAATATCTGAAGCCTGTCCAGATGTAGGGCTGGTCACAGGTTGGACCTCTACCTGAAATGTCTGTGATTACTGCAAACTATAGTTGTTTCTTTATAGTATAAATGGACACACACACACACATATATATGTATATATTATACATATAAACATATCGACGTATCCATATGTAAGGGGTTTTTTTTCCTAAGGATCTATGCTTCATTTCTAGTAATTCTTGACTATACACACATTTACAGAATACAACATAGCAGATTTTTTTTTTTTTTGTTAAACTGTACGTTTTTTGTTCTCTGCCTGTTCTCTGTTCTCATCCCCACTTGAGAGTAGGTTACTCCATGAAAATGTAGGGATGGATGGAGGGAGAACAGAAGTGATGTAATCATATTGGTCACAATATTTTAGAATTAAAATGGAATCGCTTATAAATGCTGATGCAAGTTGTGGGCAAAAAATGGAAAGAGGAAGTTTCCCTTTAACACATCAAGGAATGCTGACATCACCCACCCTCTGTAATCTTAATGCATTTTTGATAAACCCATTTACGTTTCCTTTATGAGCAGGGCCAGTCCAAATTCAGATATTGCTCACCTGTGCTACTTTAATTCCACTGCTTGGTTGACACCATTTAATAGCCACTGTGCCATCAAAAATGCAGTGTAACTCCTCTCTGTCACAGCCACTGGCCCTGAGGTATCACCTTTCCCAGGCCAAGGCAAGAGTCAGCTTGCAGATGCTGGGGCTGAAAGGGTTCCAGTTCCTATGAACTGGAGAATTTTCTGCTCGTGGATGTTTCATACAGACCCTTTATGCTACCTCAACATCACAGGTCTCTTGCACAGGGAGGAGGGAGAGCTGAAGAGATGCAGGGCATGCACATTCTTGACCACGTGGTATCTGGACAAAACAATGTTCAAATTCTTAGGTCTAATTTCTTATAAAAGCTTCATTCAAAAATATTTTGTTCCACATCACTTCAATTATATTTCTGTGCAGCTGATGCTAAAACCAAAATATACAACCCAAATGTAATGCAGAGGTTCTCTTCTGAATAAACGAGTTGGCACCTGTGTCTCAGCAAACTGATTCAAAATATGCAGCCTCTCTAGATGTCTTGAGTTATATTCTGTCATAAGTTTCTTGGCTCTTCTTAGACAGACAAATGAAACTGTCTGTATTTTGCTGAGTATCCATGTCTTTTCAGCAAAACATTTTAATAAGGATATGGAGTGAAATTGTTAAATGAAAACATGCGTAGTGGGCCATGCCATATACCTAGGAATGTTAATAGGTAGAGAGAATCTAAAATTACAGGTCTGGAGGTTTAATCTGTAGAGGCTTTACAGAGGCAGCAGTGTACTGAAAATTCCCAAAGCACTTACCTGTATTCATAGCATGATTTTGCTTTTATTAAAAAAGGAAAAGAGATTTCAAGAAGAGATCAAAAAGCAAGTCTTTGTTCCAAACTTCTCAAATGCACTTAGAAGCCAGCACCCTTTTAACACCTCTGTCCACAGCCCCTTTCAAAATTTAACATATGTGCAAATTAGAGAATACCTTGCAATTATGAATCACCTCCCACTTTCCTCACTTTCTAGTGAAAAATGTGAGCACATGACACTCAGTGTAGAGCGTGCAAATACACAAAAAGGTGAATGAATTCTACTGGTATTCATAGACAAGCCTCATTGTATAATATTCTATAAAGTCAATATGAAAGAAAACCCAAAAAGAAAGTATGGATAGATCAGCAGCTGGGGAGTTAGCAAACTGAAACAATGAGATTTCACTTCTACACCCCACTGGCTATTTTACACCATCTAGAATGATTTGGAGATGGAGATAAAAACAGTGATTAGGGTATTATCTTGGAAGAATGTAGAAACAGTGTTCAGATCTTTACTTGAAACCAGCAGACCACTGACAGCTATGGCTTCTACTTTGAATCTGAATGCCAGAGGTTAATAATTTGTAAGCTATGGAACAATTTGTCTCCATTGTGCTCATGGTAAGGGCAAACTTCAAGGCCCTAAATCAGATGAATTGTGTAAGTGGTTGCAGTCTCCTCCCATCTGATATCTCTTTCCCCTTCTTTCTCTGAATGGATAATGTCTTTCCTGTTCTCAGTTTTGCATATCATTTACACAACTGTGTATATTTGCTGAGACATGAAGAATTTGATTCAGTTTCTTGCATTCCCTAGGATTCACTAGCCATGTCCTTGCTTCTACAGATGGCAACAGTGAGGTCACTGTGCTGTGACCCTGGTTCAGCTACTCAGCAATCACCCAGTTTGGGTGTGACGCGGGAAGGCTGTCATGGATGTTTGGAAAAGCTTGACCTCTACAGATTCTTGGCCAAGCTGTGCAGTTATTCTCTGTATGGTGCAGATTTACTCTTTGCTCACCAAAGCAGTTACCTGGATGGTAAATGCAGGGATTAAGATGGACAGAGAGGTAAAGAGACATCTTTGAGAGGGTCAGCAATATTTGCCTTCACAATTTCTTCTTCCCGTTTCTTTGTGTTGCATGGTGAATCATCCACCTGAACCATGCTCTCTCAGAGACATTGCCTCTGCTCTGTGCTGATCCATGCTGATCCTCTTGTTTAATGCACTGTTAGCCTGAAAACACTTTGTATATGAAAGAATATATTTTTAAAAAAAGGAAAGAAAAAGAAAAAAAGACACTTTAAGACAGGTATAAGAAAGGAGGGGGTACATCTGTTCTATTGTTCGTTTGGTTTTTTTAATCTCTTATGAAATTTTTTCAGTTACTTGGTTACACGTTTCAGTGTTAATTCTATCAGAAAGTTCCTGCAAGCCCAGGTTTCCTGGGCAGCCTCTAGTCTGAGGGGTTCTGTCTGGTTATCCTGTATGGTGCTTGCCAGTGGCCCTGCCTGCTACAGGCAGCACACATGCACAGAATGATTCTGCTTCTGTTTGAGGGCAACATTTAAAGTGTGGGTGGTATGGGGAATGGACATTATTCAAGCATATACAACATTTGTTGTTAATTTAATTTTCTCTCAACTATTACACAGCAGGACAGTGGAAAATATGAGGCCCTTCCCTGGGGTGGCTGTTGTTCTGATGCAAATGAAACATATAAATTTAAGCAATAAAAATAAAATCATGTTATTCCTTGTGCTGAAAAAAAAAGAAGGGAGGACATTGATTATGGTGGAGAAAAAGGTTGTTTTATTTTTCCTAATGAAGATTAGGGTGAATAAAATAAGTTTTGTCTTTTTTTTTCTCAGATTACTCATAACTTTTTGCTTTTCTTTCCTTACCCTACTAAAATCCAGCACATCTAGAAGATGCTTCTGTCTTGCACAAAATTGAATTCAAATGCAGCTGGCGAGACATCAGTGCACCACTTAGCTGGCTGTGAAAAGTAGCAGGGCCTCTGAGATCCTGTCAGTGTTTAAGAGGGCAATGTGCTAAAAGAAAAATCAGTAAAATTCTCAGATTCACTATGACCCATAAACTGTCTGCCAGAAATGAAATGCCCAGTGGGAGTCAGCAGAGTGCGCTTGCGTGTGTGTGTGTGTGTGTGTGTGTGTGATGGAAGTCACAAATTCCACACACAGAGCGGGGGGACATTTTCCTCTCAGGAGCAGTCACTAACTACAGAGGGGAAGGTCAGAGCCTTGGCTGCAGCCCTCCAGCATGTCCTTTCTGCACAGTGGGCACAGGCAGGCACCCCCTTGGGAGGCAAAGAGAGCACTCATACCAGTGTGTACATCTTTGGACAGGGAACACCTGCACAGCACTGAAATCTGGTCCCAGTATCAAACCCCTCAAGTTCACTGCTCCTGGTCAGTCAGATGTATGTTACAATCGCATGCTATGCAGAGCCTGTGTGTGGAATATTTTCGTGAGTGAACATTTATTTTCCATACCTTCTTATCCTCTGTCCAGAGTTTCCTAGAGCAAAGCAAGGGGTGGGAGATCCCATCTCCATTACTGATAGGGCAGCTCAGCAGTCAGCAAATTAAATACTTACCCTGGCCCCTGTATAATTATCTCTATCTTGAGTCCTGGCCAGCATGACTCATCTACATTTCAGTAAGGGGACAGGCTGGAGCTGGGAATGGCAGAATTAATTTATCACATTTTAATAGAGAGGCAATTCAGGAAGGGAGGGACTAATGAGATACTTTACAAAGAAATTAGTAGGGTTCTGTTACAGTGTTATTTTCAATGAGGCAGCTACAGTAATGACAGATGGCATCAGGCATGGCCTCTTGATACCTCCCTGTTTCTTGCCTTCTCCCTCGGGGGGCTGCCCTCCAGTGCATCATCTCCTCTGATTATTTCCCCATTACTGGATTGAAGAAGGTGTCCAGCTCATGTATCTTCCTGAGCTTGGGGTTCAAAGCAACTGTGGGGTGTGTTGCACATCTGAAGCAATGAGGGGTTCATAGGTGAGACTGCTGAGATACCTCTCATGTCTGAGGGCATAGGGAGAGGAGCTTGTTTTTGCCTTGATAACGAAGAAGCAGGCCCAGGAGTCCCAGCAGCTCTGCTGACTCAACATTTACTCAGGACTCATTTGCAATGACTCAAAGGTCATTATTGAATATTTGGTTCAGCAATGCACTTAGAGAGGTAGGGTTTTTTTTCTCCCTCCATTGAGGGAAGCATGTGAGAACATGCTTAGGTTAAGTAGGTAATTAAGGCTTGTTGCCTTTAAAAGTACAAGTAGATTATCCTGTTCTGTATTGAATCAGGTCAAAAGACTGGATTTCTTACAGGTGTGTTAGCCTTTACCACATCATTTTAGGTATCTTCAGACATTTTCACCTAGAAATATTTTTTGTGGTTTTACTTTCACATTTTTGTCCCCAAACATTTTCTTCACACACACACACACACACACACACACACACACACACTCACTTTTTAAATATATCCCATGAAAGAGAAGATTACTGTCTCTCTCTCACTTTGATTGGTGTATTTTGTTTGATTTTTTTTCCAAAAGTACACAAAAATGTGTTAATTCCAAAGAGGTAACTTTTCTTTCTAGAGATGCTGAAAGAAACAGGGCATTCTCATAAAAAAAGGTGCTGACTTCTTTCTCTTCAGACTTAACTCCTTTTAAAATCGACATTGTTTTCAAGGAAAAAGTACAACAGAAATTCTTTTTCTGGTAATGCTTTTTTGGCAAAGTAGGAGTGAGAGCAGGAAAGGTAGTTCAGTTGCCATGGCCACTTCACAGACCAGGAGATCTTGTCATCAAGGTGCTGATTGTGGCCATGCCTTACTGTGTCGTAACACCCACCTGTTTAGTGGGAACAATACTGAGAATACATGACATGCTGCAAGTGTTTCACCACTGAATCATTGTGGCAGTGAGCACTGTGGTTACCATGTGCCACATTCATCACTGATGTGGTGATGGTGGGGTTTCTGCTTTTGCTAACATTGAGTATGCCCACAGAAAGTCCAAAGTGAGGAATTTGAATTTTAGACACCATTATTTCTTCAGTGAAGCATCCATGAACTTCTGATTTTTGTATTTTTAATGTATACATGTGAGTTTATCTATACAGTTTTGTAGAATTTGTATTCTTGTCTTTGTGAAAGGTGGGCTTCAGAAAATCTGCACTCCTTTATAAGTATTGTCCCTTGAAAAACAAATCTTTAGAGAGTGTGTAAAAAATGAGTTCAGAAAAAAATAACTCGGGTCAAAGAGGTAGGTGACTTATAGGTGAATGGAAACAAGTTATAGGAAAACCTATAGCTAATTTTGTTTTATTTGCATATAAGTTCAACTTGTAATGCTGCTAAATTAGGAGAATTAAAAATATTTTCAGTTAGCTTCTTGAAGACAATAATTTGACTTTTCACTTTGTTTTAATAAGTAAATGAGAAAACTTTTGATGTAGACTGTTTCTTTTTTCTTCATGGGCATTTGCTATCTCTGGACTCAACACACAAGTATATTAGCGTCTCCTAAGCAGTAACCTGAAACATAGGACTGGGTAGGTTAATGAAAGAAATACATTTCTTTGCTCTGTTATCTTTGAAAAAGTAATTAATTACACCTGATTGTTTACACATTTTCTTAAAGTGATTCCATCAGTAAATTTACTTTATTTCTTTGCCATGTTTTTCTTTATCAGTTTAATTTCTGTTATAACAGTCTTGTGAGTTATAAGGAAATATCATACTTTTGGAAAAAAATTATCGTGTTCCTCAATCAGTATCATTACTTCAGTTGAAAAAGGAATAAAGGGTTTTCAACTTTACCACTTATCTTTTATTTAAAAGTCAATGAAATCCATTTGAAATAATGGCTTTCTGTAAAAAAACCTGCAGATAAGTCGATAAAATATTACAGAATTCCTGCTTAGCAATGATTTTTGCAAGGCTTTTTTTTTTTTAATTTATTTTCATTGTTAGATTAGAAACTGTGTTTATTTTCTTAGCAAAACTTCTGATACTTACTGTCTTCAGATGGACTGAAAGACTCCTAAGACACTTTTTTTTTAAAATTGGGGTCTCAATAAACAGATTGTAAAAAGCAATCAATTAATATAACATGGAAAACAGATAATAATTTTTAAAACTTGAAGTAGAGTTTGGGTCAATTTCTATATAGACTGGCCTTACATATCAGATGAGTTCTTATTTTATCCAGTTCTTCTCATGGAGTCTACAAAAACAGTACCTTTCATAATGGGAATCTTTTCTCCAATGTACATTGTTGCTTTGTGAGTAGCATTTCATTTTGACTGTGAATCTCCATAAATGTGTGAGAGATGAAGTTTTGTGCACCTTGGCACAGCTCTCATCTCAGAAAGTTTGATATTGAACTGGAATGTGGCAGACATGTACCATACTATTGAAAGTGATGTAAACTCTGATGTTAAACAGAAAAATAAACTTGCTTGATGATGCAAAAACAAAGGCCAAAATAATCTCTAATTTAAGGAAATTCAATACATTCCGCTCAATAAATGGATTCAAGAAAATTCAACTTCTGCATGAAAACACCTGAGAAGATGAGGCTTAAAAGCCCTTCTTCTTCTATATCACCCTTGTTTGCTTTCAGTGCTGCAAGATGTGAAGAGTTGCACAGTTCATGAAAATGTTTCCAGTGTCTTCAGTGGACTGTTCAAACACTGCTTGGAGACTAAAGAACTGGTGGAGAAAACGATCCCTTCTCTGGTTTAATTTTAAAAAATGTAGTTCAGATGAGTTTTTCTGAGACAATAAAGGTTTAAAAAATTCTCACTAGATGAATTAAATGCTTATAAGTAATATTCATTCTTGAAATGCAGCAATTGTCCCTGAAATTACTTTGATGAATATTGAATTGTAACTATTTTTACTTCATTGTTCAAAGCTTTTACAGCCTTGTTCAATATTTGTTCATCTTATAATGGTCTTTTGAAATACTGAGATCTTGTATGTCACAATGCAGCACAGGGTAGAACAATATAATTATTACATAGGGTTTAAGTTTGTATACTGACATGCTCTGCAGAGGGCACACCCACACTTTTACACCTGCCTGTCACCAATAGTAATTACTTCTCCTCCTTTCTCTGTTGGACCAATCTGTTGTTCAATAACACTGGCTATTTTCATCTTAAAAAAAAAAGCTTACTTTAATTTTTTTTTTATGGTAGGAAGGGAATTTTATTTTCAATAAAAAGTTTGACTTGTTTGGCTTCCTCATCCTGATTCCTAGAGAGGCTGACCTAGAACAGAGGCTAGACAGAGTTAAAGGAATAAAGTAGGTATTTATTAAAAGGCTTTAAAAGGATGCACCTTGGGCAGTACAAGAGCCTGGCCAGGGCTACACCCAAGATAGACCCAAGATGGACCAAGATGGAAGACTGATCACGAGTTTTCACACTTTTATAAGTTTTGGTCCATTTGCATAGTGGAGTTAATTGTCCTATTACAGCTTCAGGTTATGCAGTCCCATCCTCCTGCTTTGGTCTGGTCAGTTCTCTGTTGCTTATGCTTTTGGGCCTCAGGCTGTAACAGTGTCCTTTGTTCACGGGCTGGAAAAGGATATTTTGTCTAACTACCCTGTGAAGAGAACTTACTAACACTTAATATAAGTTCAGAGTCACACACTAAGGCAGTACAGAATATGAAAAATACGAAAGCCAAAACTTAAGTCATCAATCCAGAGCCTGATCTTCAAGCATCTTCCATTTTGAGACAAATTTACCACTTCAGACTGGCTCAAGCGTTCAGGCTTGCCAGATTCCTGCTGTAGAGGTGAACACGAAAGATCCCCAACTTTTGAGCTTGGTGTCTATCTCTGGATGCTCCTCACAGAGTTTGTGCCCACATGGTTCCCAGTCTGTTCCCTAGGTCCAGCAGTACTGGAAATGGAGGTGAACTTAGACTATGCCCCAGTGAGAGTCTGGGACTTCCTGGAAAATTGTAACACTGAATGTTTTAATTTTTTCACACAGTTGCTTATGGGTTTTACTTCCCATTCTCTCATTTTGGAAGCAAGAATGTTCATTCTGAAATAAGTAAATTATTTTTACAAGTTCAGATTTTCCCAAGTGGGACTTCTGACTTTCAATTACCTCCAGTCCTTGTCATACTATGTTTATTTAGATACATATGCCTGGTGATAGCTTGAATCTGTTATTCCTTGGATCATTCCGAGTTGTTTAAGCTAAGATTGATTTCAATATCTAATATTCAGTATTCCATAAAACTGCTAGGCATGATTACCTGTTGTGAGTCAGGTCCTTGATTTTAGTGGTGAAAGCGAAATACCTTAATGAGTAGATTGTGCCACTTCTGCTTTTGGAAGTTACTTTACTAAAACGTTTCCCCATCAGGTCAACCAGATTCTTATGATTCATTGTTGTTTGACTCATCAGGTTAATACCATATTTTCTCTTCCAACAACTCAGGAAAGGGTTTGAAGTAAACACCTTCCTGATGCTTTTGCCTGTGAGAACAAATGCATTTTTTCTGCAATGTCTTTATTTTCTATGAATTATTCCTCTGTTTCTGTGAGTTCAATATTCTCTCATTTTAAAAAGACTGAATAATAAGAACTGAAGAATACTGGTGCTTAAGTTTTTCTTCTTGTTTAATTGCTTTTTAATTTCCCCATGCCATTTATTTCAGTCTTCCATATATAAGTCTATCCCTTGGTAAACAAAATAGCACATTTGCACTGCAGGCTGCCTCTCAAAGATAGGAAAAATAAGAGGAGAAAATTTTAACTAAATAAAAACCCCAAGCAAAAATCAAGATTGATTCTCTCTGTTTGTTTTTTATGTAGGACTGTAAACATCTTTTAATAATGACAAGTGAACTCTCCAGTCATTTTGAATTCTTACGCAGATATATTTATCTAGAGGCTTTGGCAATTTTCTTGCAAGAGAAGATTTTTTTTCCTTCTTGTGCTTGCATACAGTTAGTAAAATTGTCAGGCTAGATGTAATGTGAATAAGGGGAGTAAACTAGAAATACATATGACTGTGAGAACAAAAGCCAGCAAGCAGGAAGAAACCAGCTTTTGCCCTCTACCTTCAACAGGATAAATAAGAAGAATTCAGAGTAGGAAGACACAAATACCAGGTATCAAAATCATTAATAATGCAGTTGCCATACAATATATTACTTGTAAATTCCATTTAAAGGGCATGTCACACTATTTAGTACAATCCATTAATCAATAGCTTACAGAGAAAGAAACCATCTGTCTTGGTCTGTTCCTCAAATCTAACCTTCCAAACAAGCAGAGATTTGTTCAAGTTAAGTATTAACAGTTCCAAAGCAAGGGAAGAAGCAAGATCATCCAGAAGAGAGCAAAGGCGGTTATTTACTTTCAGCATAGGTTGATTTCAGCGTGAAATTAATAATCTGATTTAACTCTTCACTGCTTATTACATCCCTGTTAAGATGCAATCTTTTTACTTACAAAATGAAATTAAAATATAACTCAAAGATACTTGCTAAGAGTGAGCAATGTTAAATGGTTATCTTGGAAACATACTGTAACAGACATCAGTGTGGAATGATCTGACAGTACACTTGACTTTCATCAGATTCTAATGACAGTTTTATTAGAGACTGGGATAATGTCTTGCAGTGCACCTAAGAAGAGAAAGAATTTTTCCTGACCTAATTGCCTAAGTGTTTTCAGTGCTGAAGTGCATCTGACATAATCTTTACATTTTTGAACTTGCACTCTGGCATATGAAACTTGGTTATCTCTGCACTTGTTTGTGGACCCCTGAGAAACTGATCTACAGAAAATTGGAGACTGACTGCAAAACACCTGCTTGAGCTGCAGATTTGTAGGATGTCACGTCTGAGGGAGGGTGACCCCATGCAGAACAAGTTCTGTGTGCAGCCATGTGGACAGGCTGCTTTTAAGACAGAGCTCCTCTCATTTAACAAGATGATAAAAGTCATGCATTTGTCCTACCCTCAGCTGGCTGCAGGACTCTGTGGACATGATGACTTCAGGATTCAGTCCATCTCTTGGTCCTGAGTCTTGAGAGGCACCATTGGTTCTCTTTATCTTCTACTGTGATCATGAGTTCATTCATGAGTCCAACGTGAGAAGATAGCTAAAGCAGCAGAATACTTATATTAGCATGTGATGTACCTGACCCTCCACTTTAAACCCCAAATGGGTTTCACTTAGCTACTGAAATAGGAAGACATTTACAAGGGACTTGTCTTGTTATTTCTGCTTCTCTCTACATCCCTGGTTACAAGATTGGTTGGGACAGAGAAAGATGTGTGGGCTACTCCTGATATGGATGCAGTCACTTTGGTTGAAGCCCATCCCAAAAAGGATATATCTCCAAATCCCTGATGAGACTCCCACTGATCTGGTCTCTCAAATAGCTCTGAAGTAATGTGACCTTGGTAGTCTGAAGAAAGAAGAGCCCAGGCATTTAGCTGGATCTTGGACTTTGGTCTGGAAGCAGACTGAGACACAGAAACCCAGGCCATGGTATTTCCTGTCATTTGCTATGCACCTTTCACAAGGAAAAGGCTTGCATTTGAATGATCTTGTGTCTTTTCCTTCATCTACTTTGAATCCTCTTCTAGCCCAGAAGTAGAGTGGGCTGAGTCAGAGAGGGTCAAGGGTTTGCTCCTTTACTCTTGCTCTTTCCTACTTCATTGGATGACTCCTGGCATTTTACTGAGAAAGCTGCATGGCATTTTAACTTCTTATTGATTAAAAAGGGGGAAAAAAGAAAAAAAGAACAGAAAGAATCCATACAGTGAGGTCTATGTATAGATATTACTGTGCATCAGCACAGTGAGTACAATTAACCTTAGAGAGCAGTAACAGTAAAAAGGAGCAGAACAAACCGAAATAATAAAGCTGCCTCTGCACTCTACCATGGTGTCATGGACAGATTGTGCTGAAAAGCATTAGCACTGCAGAGCTTTCTGGTGAGGAGGGTTAATTATCTCTCTGTGGAACATTCATTACAGCACCTGGGAGTATATGGAACTCACTGGGCCGCAAGTTCATTGAGAGGTTCATGATCCTTTGTAGCAAACCCAGAGTCATTCTGGCATGAAACCTTTTCACTTTGCTCCCTGTGCATCCAAGCTCTGCCTCCTTCCTGTTGCTGTGCTGATGCTTTTTCTCTGCTTATTCCTGTGATTATGACTTTGGACTTTTGCTGTGTGCAATATGTAGCACAATGGGACCCTGATATTAATGTGAAGCCTCTGGGTGGGAGTGTGATACAAATAATGATGCTCCTGAGCAGCCAGGACATTTTCACTGTGCTGTTTTTCAGACTGTGTCATTTCTTCACACCCATATTCAAGTGTGAGCTTAAGTTTCTTTTCTTAACCTTTGCACTCTAATTTGCTTTTGCCATTTCACCCCAGTTCTTGCTCTTACTAGTTTGCTTTGCACCATAAAACTGGCTTAATTATCTGGTGGGTTTTTTGGGGATTTTGTCACAAATACTCTTTGTGCATTCATTTGCTCATCTACACTTTGACAGAGTAGTTCAAACCGTCAGAAGAGATTTTGCCATTACAGCCTTTCTCTGTTCCATGTTCACTCTGATGCCTATAGGAATTCCCATTTACAAAGACGGTCAGGGAACCGGGCAATATATACATAAAATAGCTTAAAGACAGACTGGTGTTGTACAAGTAAAGCCATAGCTATAGGGTATTTCTCACTTTTCCTCCTACACTTCCATTTTATCTCTGTAGCAGAAGGGGCTGCCTTGCTCTGCTGGATGCTCTAAATGTGTGGTGCTGCACTGCAAAAGGGACTATTATTCAAAACAACCTCTATCTTTGCTTTCTTAATCTTTGTTCAGACAAGATTTACATTCTTCCTAAGTTATACAGCAGATTGACTGCTAATGGCAAGCATGCATGTCTTCATGAGAGAAAATTCTGTTAGAGCAGCTTCTGAGGGTTAGGAGATGTAGCTTTGTTTGCTTTGAGATAGTAGACAAAATTTAATCTATTTATTCCACCTGCTGGTATTTTTAAAAGCAAACAAACTGCCCTCCCCAAATGAAACATTAAAATGAGAAACCAGTATTTATTTAAAATGAATCCTTACAACCTAGAGTTTGTGATCTGGCCAGCTGCTTCTCAGGAAGTGAACTAGATCAAAGTTGCTTGAGCAGGAAAGGCTAAAGAAATATCCAATATGTGAATCTTCCCATAGTTATTGGCAAACCCACTCATCTGGAGTGGCATAAAGCTTGTAACTCTTGGGAAGCCCCACAGTTTAATTCAGAGGCACTCAAGGAATTTGTTTTCTTCCAAAGTTAAGTCTCAGCTGGCTGGGTATTTTGACAAGCATGTCTGAACTTAGACATGTAAATCCCAGTTAATCTTTCTCTGCATGTGAGGTCCCTGCACTTCCCCCTGAAGTCAAGAGAGAGAAAATTGAGACACAACAGGGAGAGGACTGGCAACTGTGTGAGGACAAAGATGAGATCTACTTTGTCAGTGTGAACTAGATTAGGCAGGATTTAAAGCTGTAACTACTGAGGACAGACAGGACAGGTTTTTTTTTCAAAAGTCTGGGAGGTTGTATAAAAAGCGAGCTGTGAAAGATTGTGAGTAAGAAGAGACTAAGGATTAACAGGTAGGGCAAACAGTGGTAAGGTACAGAAAAAGAGTCATGAGAGATGAGATACAGAAAGGGTCAGAATTGAGCTGTGACTTGAAGGTATCAGAAAAAGGAGAAACTCAATAAATATGGAGAAAGAGATTCACTGATGGCATTCCAAGGGAATTGTTTGATATCAAAGGCCACATGGTGTACCATTACCTCATAAATAAGGGCAGTAATCCAGCCTGAGACTGCAGACAGTGGTCCATGGAAGAGAAAATTGTGAGCAAAGGTGAACAGCTTCAGAAAAGTCACTTTGGTCACTGCTAAAAGTTCAATGGGCATAGGAGAAATCCATGGAGCAGGAAAGACAAATGCAATGGGAAAGTGCAAAGGATGGAGGAAAGTGGACTGAATAGAAACAAGTATTTTTCCTCCCCATTTTCTGGAGCATCCAGGTAAATATGACTGCTGATGTTGATATCTTCCCTCAGAGCTGGGCCAGCCATATAACAGCTGCGGTTGTGAAGAAGGCCCCGTGGCTGTGAAGAAGGCCCAGTGATGTCCAAAATTTTAATTTTCCCCCTAATTTCCCTAATTCTTTTCTTGTGTGAAAATAATGGAGTCTGATCCTCATTGCAGTTTTACTCATAATGGTGAAAGTAAATTAGATCTCAATCTATTTTTTTCCGGCTTGTCATCCAAACTGGTTCTGTACATAACCCAGAAAATGGAAGAGATGCCTGGCACAGCAAAAACTTGGCTTTTATTTTGCATTTTAAATAGACTAATGGCAGTGTCTTCTTCAGCTAACAGTTGTTCTAGTTTCTTCTCCAATTCAAAACTTTATGTAGCTGCAAAGAGTCAATAAGTAGGTCAAAGAGAGTGCTAGAAACCCCAAAAGATTTTCAGAAATGCTTGTTACCTGTTGAAACCCTGGAGGCTCCAATAAAGCATGCAGAACTGTAACAGTTACCCAGCAAATTTCCTGAACTTTTAGCAACTTTAGCACCTAGTTCCCTTTGCTGAATGGTTGATTCAAAATGGATTGCTAATTCTTTATCAGAAAACCCCAACAGTAAATGCAGAATTTATGCTTTGATGCAAAAATCATCAAATAGATATTGAGTGTTTACAATGGTTTAATGTATTATTACTGTTATCTGACACAGTTTAATTGTCTAAATCACCTCAAAATACCTTCCAATGCTACTTGATTTTGTAAGATTTTCATGCGGACATGAGGGAGGCAAACTATCAAAAAGGAAGGCAGAAGTATTAGTGGCATGGCTGGAATACTTCAGATTATGACAATTAAGTTTTTTGTTATTGGTCTTCAAAATACAGACTAAACATTTTTCCTTCTCTTGTTTCATCACACCCCTTTTCAAAACATTTCTAGGTCCCCAAGTCCGAGGATGTGATCGTGTTAAGACTTGTTACCCTGTCATAATGGCTTCAAAACAAGAGGAACCACCACGAATGAGAAGGAGTTATGAACTATGCCAACATTTGCACTGCAATACTTAAACCTAAATCAACAAAACAAAAACATCCTCCCTCTCCAACCCGAACCCCAATTTGCATTTCAAGGCCAGGTTGAATGGAGCTCTGATCAATATGGTCCAGTGAAAGGTGTCCATCCCCTTGGCTGAGGAATTGGAGCTAGATGATCTTTAAAGTTCTTTCTAACCCAAGCTATTCTTTGATTCTGTGATTTGATGAACCCCTCAATTAGCCAGTTCTGCTCTATGTTGCAGCGGACTACCAGTCTATGCCTGGGCAACTGGTGCATTCTGCTGAAGAAAATCACAAGTTTTTATGTAATACCTAGCTGTGCTCATGTATTCAACTTGTGTCAAAAAGGGGTCTTGAAAGTGTACCAAAAGCAAGAGAATTGGTAAGCTGTAGGTTAAGTCCCTGCCTTAGAACTGACATCTGACTTGGCTAGTGACTTTATATCTAGTTTTCAGAAAAACACCACACTATGCTAGTTCTCAAATTTTTATTTGTAATGAGAGTTAATGTAACATTTTTAGCCCATTGCCAAGTCATGAAAAACATTTTTCATTGCTGTAATGATGATGATGATGATAGCAGTGTTTTTAAGGGAGAAATCAATTAAGTCTTTATAGCATTTGAATTTTTTAATGTTATTTTGGAAGAAAAACGATGCCACTTTCATTATTTGGAATGACTTCATTTCAACTGGCATGCAATATCAGCAGAAAAATAAGAAAGGGAGCTTCAATGCTCTTCTTCTCCTGCTCCAACCGAAATGACATCACAAGGATACACCAAGAGAATGTAGGTAGTGCAGCTAGAAATTTCTGGAGGCAATATGCTCATTTCAATATTTTTTTTCTGTACAGTTTAAACAGTGGTTAAAATGCATGTAAGATCCACTTTGCTTTTTCAAGAAATGTGAAAATTGTATACTTAATGTTTTTAAAATCACAGTATTTAGATCAGTTGAATGGCTTTTCCTTAATCTGTCACAACCATAATTAGTTTATTGACTAGAATAATGCTGCTGGTGAATGCCCTATAATTTCTTTTAATTAGAAGAAAACTCTTTGGTTAATAATGAGAATAACTAATTTCCTTTAAAGAAAGGACTAGAAAGGAATAAGTTGCTTGATCATGAATTGTGAAAAGTTAAAAAATATTAACATCAGACTCTAAAGTGAAAGTGAATGCTATCTTCCTCCTCAATTTTCAAGATTACTTTCTTTTGTCTACAAATCATTTATGCCAGCTTTGTGGGAATAGCATCATTAAAACAGCTTGCATTTTGGGTTAGAAACGTACTGAAAACATCCATTCAGCCTGATCTGAGAATAGGAGTAGAAGGTGCTTAGGAAATAAGCTGTACCTCTTTATCTGTCATTTTGGCATCTGAAACTCCATCAGTGTAGCAAATTGGTTAAAAGCTAAAGTTCTGGTTCAAAGCTATTTAAAAAGTTGCCACAGATTCAAACGGATTTTGTATTGGGCTTTGAGACCAGCACCCTTATTTAAGCTGTACAGTGGTATTTCCCTCTTGGGTAACTACAGTGGTGCTCGGGATTAAGAGTGATTCAAGCTGCAGAACATGTCTGAGGTTACAAGGCTGTACTGGAGTTGGACAAGTTGGTTCAGAGTAAAAGAAAAACTGGTTCCAAAATTTCTATGTTCTGTTCTAGTTTAAAATTCTTTCCCGTATTCTTTTCTAGTTACATAGATAAAACGACTACTTGGGTTGAGACATAAGATGCCTGGTCTGTCACAAGGTCAGATGTGATTGAATTAGTTCTAGTCCAGCTGTAGTGAGTGTTAGAAATCTCATTATCCGACTTTTGTTCAAAAGGCAAATTGGGTCACTTTGTGCAGACTAGGTGTCAAGTTTGTAAGCACAGAAATTCTGAAGAGATTTGATGGAATCAGAAAGTCCCATCTCATAAAAAGTTTTTAATTCCAGAAATTGTGAAGCACTCAGGACTCATGAATCTTCTAGAGACTTTGCTACTCTAAGGAGTATGTGCAGAAGGGGCTCATGTAACTATGTCAGTATAAACCCTCAAAATTAAAAAAAGAGTTCAGATTTGTCGCTCCTCACATTTCTGCTGAAGATGCAGAAATCTTCTCTTCTATAGGTGACACAGGAATACAAGTGGATTCTTTCCCCACATTTAAAAGTTGGGTGGGGGTTGTTTTATTTATTTTGTCCTCCACAAGCTTTTTCTTTGATTAGACTGGCTAAAAGGTTGAAAAAAAGATACACTTATAAGGCAATACTCACAGGTGTCACTATCCCTCTGTCCCTGAGCCTTTTTTTCATGATGAAAGTCAGTTGGGTGTTCATGTTTGGGCCAAGTTTTTTTCTGTATTCACAGTGATAACATGAACCATTCTGACCTCAATTCATCAGTTAATGGGGCTTTACAATAAAGTGAAATTCTCCAACAGAGAATAATGCTACTACCACTGTTAGTGATGTGCAGTGCTATGGTTTGTTCTCTGTTGTCAAGCAGAGAAGGGGATGAACTCTTCATCTCATCTATAAGAAGCAGGGTGCTTGGAAGCCTCTGGTAAATCGTTTATTTTGATGAGCTTGTTTTCATTTGAGCCTGCAGCATTTGATATCCTTCAGTTACTCCCCTACCGAACACTGCTGAGGCTGTGAGTAAATTGCCATTTGTATCTATCAAGTGATCTGTTTCTGCACTGTATAGCATCTGCCATCAAGGACCTCAAAATACTATACAAACTTTAATGAGTAAGCTTTCACAACACTCCTGGGATGTGCAGAAGTACTGTTAACCCAATTTAATAGATTAAGAAAGCAAGATTCAGAGAAATCAGTGGACGTATATTCAGACTCCTGCCTCTACCTGCGTATATATTTTGCACACTTTTGTTCGTACATAAAGAAAAAATTCAATACCCCTAGAAATGGAAATTGCAAGTAGTGCTTACAGGTTTCTTTTGGGAGAAAGGGATTTTCTGAGTGTACATTTCAGTATTATGGCATCTAGAAATGTTCCAAATGTATGAGTAGCCATACAGGTATTTGCAAGACAAAACAAAACAAAAAATTCAGAAGTACACTCAAAGACTCATTTTTTTCTATGAACCCTTGGAAGCCAATTTGGGGCTGACAGCTGTCACATAACTAAGAGAAACATGAGTATAAGTCCTGTGAGGGAATAGGGCTCACTGGGAGAAACCACAACAGCTCAAGACAGTCTGTTTTAAATTAGCAAGTGTCTCTTGTGGTCAAGGCTCCTTGGAAACTTTTTACTCCAGTCACTGATATTTTTATGGTACTGAAATATACACTATTTTGAGTTATTTGGGCAATAGCTTTCCCTTAAAGAGTCACCTGTGAGTCCCACGGGGACACTAAGTCTTTCCATTTCCTCACTGCTGCCCCTCCAGGTCCGCTGTCAGCCCCGGGAGCTGCCCTGCCCTCCCGTCTGGGCACCGTCGGCAGGCGCCTTGGAAGTGAATTATTACCATTTTTAAAAGCAACAGTAGGGGATGCTGCCGGTTAAAAAGCCAATCCTCCTTACTTCCCCCCTCTCCTAAGTCCTATGCAGGAGACCCCACAGCACCTGCCAATTTTAGGAGCAGAAACTCAGCAAAAATCAAATCAGCTGTGTTTTAGGCAAGCACAGATCGCTAATTAAGGGTCCATCCAGGTCACTGTTGAATAATTATTTTCCACTTTTATTTTCAGAATGAAAATCATAATTTTATATAATTCCACTGCAAAAAAGTGATGTGAGGGAGCCAGATGGTAAGAAGTTTATTTGGATTGTTTCTGATCTCTCAGATGAAAAGATCTGAAAAGTTCAACACCATAGCAAAATAGATATTTTCCATGTTTGTAACAATTAATTAGTTCAGAGTGAAGGAGACACATCATGCAAAAAAGACCTTCCTCAAGGCATTTACTAAACATCTGGAAACTATGAACTAACTGTGTCTGAGAAGTTAGGACCATATCTAAAATAAAATTGCTGTTGACAGATTCCCAGGAAAATCATCTCCTGAAAATCGAAGATAATTAGTTATTAGAGTCTACATATTTATGAGTGATTTGGGCTAGGAGAACATGTTCCTTTATCAAGATCTTATTACTGAAATCTAATTCATCTGGATTACCACAGAGGTTTGTGAATGCTTTACTGTTCCTTATCATAATGAGAGATGTGATAAGGCTGTTGCAATCCTGAAAGAATCTCTGATCATTGTGTTTGGGGCTATGCCTGCCAGATAACCCTAATCAAATGCCAGGTTTTACGGCATCAATTAATTGTCCATTGAGGTCGGAAGAAAATGTTTCCTCCCATGTCCTGTACTGCAACAATTATCAAGGTACATGACGTATGTTGGAGTGAGTTGGTGTACAAGAATTAAACTTTTCTTTGAAATTTTATTTATTTTTCATTTATTTATTGCCATCTGGCAGGGTACCAGACTCACTGGACCATGTAACTAACTTGGTATAGCAAGTCTTATGGGAAAGTAATTCTATTCAGACACGCAATAAAATGTTAATCCTCAGATCTTGACAACAGACAATATGTTCTGAGAAAAACTGTCTTAGTAACTCTGCTAATAAATGTGTCTGTGCTAGAAATGAAAAATAGATTACCTTGATACTTGAACTACTGTTAGAGAAGAAATACACATTGCATGCATGAAGAGGAGCTGCCATGTCCTTTATGAACAGTGAGGTGGATTTTTTTCACACTGATTTCACATTGTGTACCATGCATGGATGCCACAAAATCATGATGACGGGCAAAAACGAAAATTTTCTTTCCCAGATGTCTTCCCTGTAAAAATTATTCAGTCACATTTGCATGTTTAAAGATGTCATACCCCATCATTTAAATGAATAATACATCCCTTGAATAAAATTTGCTCCTGATATAGGTCTAGTGATAGCAGTGCAGTTTAATCAGCCATGCATTTGGATAGCTGATTCATTCCAGAAGACAAGAAGCTAGAGAGGGAAATTAGCATTCCAACTCCTTTAGACTAGTTAAATCTTGTCACCTTAGAAAACCCCAAGACCCTGATCCCAGTGACCCCAGTAGAATGACAAGGATTTCTGTTTAGCCATGCTTTTCTCAAATAGTGTTTGATTTATATGCTGATCAAACTTTAGTGCTCCTGTTGCTACAGACATCAACTTATCTTACCAATTGGCTGTAAATCTCTCCAGATTTTATGAAATACTGACCACAGACTACCATACTCACTGTCTTTCATTTTTGTAGTGCTGATGCCTAGTTGAAATCATTGCACAGGAAAGAAAATTAGAACATTTGCTGACTGTCACTAAGTAAACACTAGTCTTTTTCATAATAGACATGGCAGCAGGAATGAGGCAAAAAGAAAAAAGTGTTCCATTTTTGATAGCATGTAAAAATGTACTATCTTATATCTAATGTAGAACTTACTGCTATATATTATATATAACGAGCCTTTGGATAGGCTCATTGGTGTTTTTTAAATCTGAAAGCCCAGTGTGGTCTCTAGTGAAGGAATCCTTTTCCACAGCTGAGGGGGGTGCTCAGGAGGACACCCAAATTAGCAACTGCCCTTTGTGCAGCCTTGCCCAGCTGGGGAGAGAGGCTGCTGGAAAGAGGGGTGGAAGAAGAGGAAGAACTTCTAAGGTTGGTGTTTGTTATCATTACTCAATTAGTAATGAAACAAATTCAGGAAAAGTGGTAAAAAGAAGAATATAAATTAAAAAGGAAGCTTGTAATGGACAATAGTCATGCTTGAAACAGAATTCAAATAATATCATATCAAATATGTGTTTATTAAAAATTAACTTTGTGACAGGCCCATTCATGCAGATTTAAATGTAGCTCTTAATTGGTGTATTTTCCAGGGCATGGTAGGTGTTTGATCATTTTAGATAACAGAACAGCAGAAGGGAAAGTTAAACTGACAGAGTGCAGAGAGAGAAGATGAAGTCTACATGTGGCGTAGAGCAATAAACTATTATTACAAATGTTAGTAATCAGATCGCATCTATTCATGATAGATTTTTTTTTCTGTCTTATAATATTTATTTATTATAATTGGCTTTTGCACCAGTATTTCCCAGAGTGATACAGATTAAAGCCTGATCATAAGACCTTGGCTGTACTAGCTTCTTTTTTTTTTTTTTTTTTTTTTTTTTTTTTTTTTTTTTTTTTTTTTGGTACTGGATGGGAGATTAGATGAGGGGCTGTCCCTTAAAGGCTGTAGAAGGGGGGTCATTCCTCAGTGAGAAATGAAAGACCCCAGTGCAGCAGAGACCTTTGCAGGTGCATGCCTACCCTGGCAATCACAAAGTATGCACTTGCTTTAGGTGCATACTTATGTGCTATTGACTTTGAGCAATTCAAGGTTAAACATGTGCTAAATGCTTTGCTTTGCATGCTGTGTCTGAAGCAGAGGGAGGGAGCAGTGACAGGTTCGTTAGCTACCAGGTGCCCAGCTCCCCCTTCATCGCTGTGTTATTATTTAGGCCAGCAATGATCAGAACAGCCACACTTTCAAGAAGCGATGTGAAGTTCCTTAAGACAGCTCATTACAAACAAGACATGCTCTCACGTGCCTGGAAAATAAAGCCTCTGTATTTGCATTCTCCAGAAGACTGTTTGCTGGAAAAATCTGAAGCAATCCATGGACCTTGCCTGTTGATACCTACTGGGAACATTAATTGTCTCTAGTCATTGTTATAGCATCTGTTTCCCATTTTGACAAGTACACTTATCTCCTTCACTGCCACCCCTCCCTTTCACATCCCTCATCTAAAGATAATGAATAAATTACAGAGAGATGACAAACGTGCTGATAATCAAGATGAAAAACAAATGAACTAGAAGCGGCTATGTTTCTACATGAAGCTGTAAATTGCCTTCTTTACTTGTGCAGTGAAACTTCTGCCTTCCCATCTAAAAATACCAAAATGTGAGAAAATTATTAGAAGTGTTCTAAGAGAGAAGGGTCACTCTTAAGAGACACAACAAAGCCTTTGAAGTCTCTCACCTTTTGGGGAGAAAATGGAGATGAGAGAAGAATCCATAAGGGTTGAAAGCAACATGAGAACCCGGATAGATGGGGAGTCAGGATAGTGATGAGGGAGTTAAAGAGTTTAATTTGAATTAGGATTTAATGAGTGGATACTTTGCTTATGAAAGCAAAGGGTTGGACTGAGGCAGAAGACACAGAGCAGTGCGACACTGGTCAGTAGGTCACCGTGCCATGGGACACTGGGCAGTGGGATACCAGGCAGTGGGACACTGGGCAGTGAGCTGGCCAGTGCCATATTAGCCCCTTTGCATCTTTACTATCAGTGGCCTTCCAGCACCTGTCACAGTTCCCTCATTTGCTCATTTGTAAGTCCACATTTGCTACTAGTTTAGGGCACGTCAAAGTATTTTTACCTTCATGCTCCTGAGGTGTTTAATGGACTAGAAGCCCCCTCACCTTCTGTGTTCTCTGCTCTTCCAGCCACAGGGTCTGCTAACAGCCCAGCCAGTGCAACCCTCCTCCCACTCAGAGTTTTATTCTTCCTATCGGCAACTGAATTTGCTCGCAATTCCTCTGAACTTGCAAAAGCTGTTCTATTAGCTTACTGTCATGCCTCTGTAGGACAGGAGTATGACAGCACTGAAAAAGAAGGAAGCACAGATATGTTGGAAGATTGTATTTGGTACCTATAAATTAGAATAAATTCAGACTTTTCAGGAAAATTATGGTAGTTTATATGATTTTTAACATGATTGCTTAAGAATATGTTGAAAATTTGCATAGTGATATCAGGATTCCCAGCCTCTGCATTTAATCACTCTCTCTCTTGAGCAGGAAAGAATGCATTATATAGCTAAATAATTAAATTAAATTAAACATTATTTACCTCAAAGTCTGCACGATACCTCTTTCCAGAACATGAATGGCTGTGAAGTGTATTAATCTAATTCATCTTTTGGTTTTAAAAATTTCATAGACTTATGACATTCTTGTTTATTAAAATTAAAAACTGGATAAATATGAAATAATTTCATCTCACTGAATTTTTATATTTGGAGAAGACCAAGACATATACAGAAAGCAATCCCTTCATAAATAAATTGTGCTATTATTTCAATACAAACACTTCTCTTTCTGCAGTGTGATAATTACTTGGGGTGGGCATAGTCATGAGAATTATTATAATTAGCATTTTTCAGCGTTGTGCTATTTTATAAGAGCATTGCCAAGTTGCTGTGGGATATGCTTCTGAGAATTATCAAACTTCTTACACAGGTGAGGAAACTCAGGCAAAGGTGAGGTAACTGCTCCCTTTCAGCAGGAAGAGTCACTGAGAAAATTAATCTGGGGCATTTACAACTCAAAATGTAACGTTTTCTTCTTCTAAATTTGGAATATGTTAATTGACTTTCAAGTTCATTAGTAACTCAAGACTATAGTTTGGAGGCTGTTCAGTTGTTTGTGTGACATGCCTGTATGTCTCTGTCTGACTCCCACTGGACTCCTACCTGCAGCTCAGAGGAGCAGCCTCGCAGTTGGCAGGTGCAGCCCTGCTTAAGGCCTCCACACACCTCTTTTCCTTCTGGTCTGGACTGTAAGTGTTATCATTCTGGGGCCACAGACTGCTGCTCTGGGCTGAAGTCAGATTCTAACAGGTCAGATATGGAAACTAAATTATCCCACCAGTTTACACCAGTTCAGGTTTCTTTCTGTCCCAGACCATCCCTCTTGCACCAGCATGTTTCAGACCTGGCAGCTTGTTTTGTTCAGCTCCACTCAGATTTTAACAGAGAGCTCCCTCATTTGGAAGTCTTTGGTGGGGACAGGGCTCTCAGTAATAGCCCTCATTCATAATATTAATAGACACAAAGTGCAGGCATAGTTATAAACCCGTGGTAGCTCCCTGGGAGAGCCTATGTTACTCTTTGACCCAGTGGCACTGCTTGGGAATATTCCTGATAGGGCTAAAGACAGTGCAACACTACACAAGGTCTTGGAAGATGTTAGGTGGGGTATTTAGCAGTGGCAGAGATCAGTATTGAAAAGGGATATTGCTCCAGAGGTGAATATACAGAAACCAATTGGTTGAATGATCATAGAACACCTTATCCTCAAGTATCACCTGGTGCTGCAGCAATGCTCTGAGCCTGGTGCTTGTTCTACAGAGATGAGCAATAGATTCTGCCAAAGCACAGCTAGCATGATAGATGTTGCCCTTTGAATTCTCTTTTTTACTTTTTGGTTTTCTGTGCAGAGCTGTGAGCCATGATAACATAGTGCCAATTATACATGCAGTGAAGAAGCAGCAGAAGCCTCTAATCACCCTTGAATTCTGACTAGGTCCAGAAGTTTCAGATAAGACTAAACACTTTTCCTTTGAGATTATCCCCTTGATAACCAGATCAAGGAGGTTTCCTAGAAAAACAGGAACTTCAGAGTCCTCATTTGAATGCAGTATTTTATGTTTTTTAAGATTAATAAATACTACTATAATTCCCCTGCTACTCAAATATTTTTATTCTATACCTCTTAGGAACATGTAAAAAGCACAAAATCCAATAAAATTGGTTAGCCAAATGTGATTAGATCAAAACTTGTTTTCACAAGAAGAAAGTACAGAGGATTTCCTCCTCCCTTCCTCTTGAAACAAGAGTTCAAAGAAACTGTGCTTTCAGACACTATAATTAGGTTTGATTGGAAAAAAGAAAGGAACTTTTTCTTCTTAATTAATATAAGGCTTCCTTGAGAAAATTTCAAATGCACAAAAGAGTGATTTTCTTTTCATTTGAAAAAGCTTCTAATTTAAACGTTAAAAGGCCTTTGAGGCCAATAGTTGCAATGGGAGCACAGCTGAACTTTTTTGGGGGAGAAAAATGCTATTATCAGAAACTTCTTAGCAAAGAAGAATAGTTCAGTGGGTAAGAAGCTATCTTCGGACTCACAGAATGGTGAAGTTTCATTGGGGAACACCAAGTTAATGAGCGGCAGTTTTCAGAAAATAAGAGTGTTTGTGAGTATACCTTCAAGCAAAATCTTTTGGCATTTTGAAATGATATTTTTTGAGTTTTAAAATTAGCTGAAATCATAAAACATGGTAAATAGCATTTAATTTGGCTTAAAAAAAGATTTTCAGTTGAAAGAAATGTTTGGGTCAGCAAAAGATGTGCTCTCTCTCAACACATATAGTGCACAGCCATCTGCATCCCTGAAAGCCTTTAACAATTATTTTTGCTATCAGGATAGACAGAAAAATGTGCTCAGTTGTCCAACGAAAACATCCAATGTTTACATAACTTGGTTTTTTTCAGAGCTTGGGATCTAGTTTCTGGCTCTGCAACAGAATTCCTGGATAACCTTGTGGACTTGGATGCAAGTATGAAAGAGGAATCACGAGAAATATATATCAGATTTAGGCCAGGAAGTTTTAAATCTGATCAACTCTATCTAACTTTGGAGGTGCTAATAGTCCAAGAGTGTCTTAGTTTTTAAGTAGTAGTGTGTGCCTAGGTGCTGGATGAGGTGCTGCACTGCTGGTTAGTCTGAAGGTCTGGCTTCTCTCTAAACGCAGAGCTGCCTCCAGGCTCTGTCTCTCAGCTCTCTAGCCAGTTGGATTTGCTCTGGAAGGCATTCTTTATACATGCTTACAGATGATTCAGACAAAATGTAGTGCAGCTCCTGTTTGCCTTGAAAACACAGATGAGGTTTCCTGAGGGAGGTTGCCTCCTTTTCCACTGAAGTGTGGGTGTTCTGAATCCCAAAGAACAGAGGGTCAGTGGGTTGTCTCTCTGTTCTCTGTCCAGAGAAATGTGGCTTGGAACAGGCTTGTGTTCACAGGAAGGTTTCACAGAGAATTCTTTTGAGATTGATTATAGTGACACAAAAAAAGGAAAAAAATTAAGTCCTTGATTATATCAACAGATTGTTCGCATTCCACAGATATGAAGTGACATGAATTTGCAAATATAGGTTTTTTCAGACTGCAGTGCAGGACTCATGGTCAAGTGTGGTGGTTTTTTTTTTGTTTGTTTGTGTTTGTGTTTTTGTTTTTGTTTTTCAAGGATGTGAGAGATCCAGGCTCAGTTGTTTCTCTTAAAGGGCTCCCATCCACATCATCCACATTAAACTTCCATTTCCAAGGCAGTGCCTAAAATCCAAGACTATGTTCTGGCAGGAGTCCACTCTTCAGGGCACCCTGGGCTACGTGTCCTGTGAGCCATGGCCATCGGCTCTTGGCCACTGAGTGCACAAAGCTGTACTGCACTGATCAGGCAGCTGCTGGAGTTGAGAAGAAAACTGGATTACTGAGAAATTGGCGTATCCATGGGTTTCCAGTGGTTCATTAGTCTTTTTCTCTTGGCACTGTGGGGCTTTTGAAGGTCAAGATTGGTTCAGTTCATGTGGATATGGACTACCAAATCGGATTAGTCTCGGATATTTTGCAGTGGATGTTATATTTCACCTACCGGGAAAAAGGAAGTCTGATTCTATGGAGAACAGTAAAGATTGGTACTCTGTCCTTTGCCCTGCCAATAAAATGTAGAATACATTCTCTGTGTCCCTAATAGTGCACTTTCCCTTAATTTTGTGCTGTAGGAAAGGCCCAGAATTCAAAAATATGGCTAATCATCCTGAGTGATAAAATAAAATTAATAATAACTTTTTCTCTTCAGGCTTAATTTAGATCCTGTGAGACTACTGTAAAACATTCACTGAACTTACTAAAGAGCGGCTAAAATTCTTAGCATTACTTGTCATTCAGATCCTTCAGTGGTATTTGTATTTTTCAAATTGTATTGTTCCAGAATATGGGTTAATTTTACAAAAAACTCATTATTTATTATCTTACAGATTTATTTCATATATTTTCCCGTTAGTCTGGAGGATGTAGCAATATACCATTGCAGGAAAATAAAAAGTAGAGAATAAAGAAGGGGTAATACAAAAAATGTGTAGTCACTCTTATTAAAAGTTCAGTGATTGCCATGAAAGAATATATAGTTATTTCATGCATGAAAGGTAAGAAGATGCTGAAATAATTATTGTGGTAAGAATCCTTAAAGCCATTTTGGCATTTTTGGGTGATAAGTGTATGAATGGAACAGCCATATTTGTGTGAAGGATTCTGTCCTCAGTGCACACCTGAGAAAATCTTTATATTTTCATTTAAAAAGACTTGCGAACACCCCTATCACTACTGACAATGGAACTTAAATCTCATGAGCCAGTTTATTTCCTGTTGTGTAGGATGAGTGCTTCAGCCTTGTTCTCCATGAAAGTTTCAGTTCTAACCTCAGCTTTTACCTGGGGACATTAAAAAATATATGCTTTGGCAGGTATAAATATTTTTATATGTTGGTTCTAGAAAACTGTAGGACAAAACTCAGATACAATCTGACATGAATATATTTTGGAAACTCTTCAATATATAAACATGTTTAGAACAATTAAGGAAAAATAAAAAAAAAAGCCCATAAGATTTGCAGGAATCAAGAAGAGCAGCAGTTGGGGATTTGTCCCTAATAATGTACTTGAAACCTTTCTTCTAATAGACAATTACTGCATAGATAATTTCACTCATCCAGAGATCCATCCCTAGGTGTCTGCCTGGGTATTCTAATCAAGAAGGATGCATTTTTCTTTCAAATTATTTTCCAATTCAAGGTATTTCTTGTACCATTGTGGAGGAACATCTCCACTTAAATGCTGGGCTAACAGGGTTTGTGTAGCTTCGAGATCATCAATCTCTCTCAGAAGGAAATTCAGACTGGTTTCTCACCAATGGTGCCTAATGCTGTAAATTATATTTTTGCCATATGCAGCTGGTGTTATTCTTGATTCAAGCAGGAAGATCTGAGAGCTACTGAATTCTACTCATACATGTCAGAACATGCCACAGTGGCCTCCAGAAGAGGAAGGCAGTAGAATCCTCACAGTGTTGTTAAAGCCTTGTGTCTTGTCTACTGGACAGGTAATCAAGTCTAATCGTTAACATTCATACATTCATGCTCACTTGGTAGGTAATTATATGAGGCAAATACCCCATTATTTAGCTAAATAATAAGCAAGATACATACTCTTAGACAAGATAGTCCTATCAAAACATTAACCTAAATTAATTAGCTTAAATTAAAATTTAAAAATTGAGTGGAATCAAAATGGGCTAGATAACCAAGAAAGTGAGTAATTTATTTCTTTTAAGATTTTTGTTTGAGAAGGATTTGGAAGAAGACGGAACCTGAGGCACAATAATGTGAAAAGACCTAGAAACAAGTGAACTTGATATGAACCAGAAAGAAGAGGCCCCGCCTGTACACAACTTACAGCAGGCAACCCTTTATTACAGGATAATTTAACATGAAGATTAAACAAGACTAGAAGACAAAACTTCTCACTCAAAAGTGCTCCTACTGGGAAACATGATGATGTGGAAAATGTTTATATGGCATTTTATATCTTTTATGTGTATTCTGGGAAAAGAGAGACGCTTTCCCTCTGCAGGACTGCCCATAAAGCATGCTTTACCTGTGTACTGATCGCTTAAAATTAAAACAAAATGCCTCATCAGTTAGGATAACACCATACTGCATTGTCAGTGACTAAATTCCTGTTGTTAGGTCTCAGTTTGAAGTACATTATATTTTAATTACATTCAGTGTATGATCTAGGTTTAGTAGGGCAAAAAACCCATAAAATCCTAGGACAAATCTATTTAAACAGAATAATCTCTGAAGCTAATTATACATTATAGCCAGTAAGGGGAGATGATTTTCCATTTCTTAATATTAATATATTAATACTTATTATTATTATAATATATAAGGCATATTAATATATCTTCTGGCATGATTTTTCTATTTAAAGTATAAAATATTTGAAAGAGTGAGCTTTAGAAGAGACCATGTTACTAAAGCAGACATAATAATTAACATTTATATAATGCTTCATAATGCACTAAAAATTTATAGTAATTTTACTATGTAATATATATTTATTACAATGTTCAAGCATACACATACTTTTTTGCCAACATTATCTTTGCTATCTAGCTCTACTAGCTAACAGTACTTAAATGAGATACTAACAGATCTTTAATATACTTCTTTTTTTATCAAACTTTTCACTGTTTTAAAAAAAATTAGGGCTTGTCAGCTCACTTTTCTTACATGATGAATTCTACTTTAACTTGTTTCTAGTGAGGAAAAAGTAATGTATTGTAAATAACTAAAAGAAGGAGAAATATAAGAAGATGAGAAAATCTTTATCAATCTTTCCTCCACTTCTTTTCCCTTTCTTAGTATTTTCTGAAGGTTTTATTATTTAAATTCCATAAGCATTTTTGAAATTCAGAAATTGTTTGATTTTTAAGTGATTTTTAGTTGATGTGTGGAACTTACAGACTTGGGGAGATTGTTGAATCACTTACTACAACTTGGCTGTGAAAAAGGCTGGATAATGTATTTGTATTTTCAAAGTGAAAACTTTTGGACATTCATTTCAAAGTAATGTCTTAAGACTAAAGGTAGTTTTTATTTTTAAATAAAGGCGTGTGAAAACAGTGTGTCAAAATTGCCATCTTTATATAAGAAGTATTTCCTTCCACTGGCAAATCTGGATCACAATCAAAATTCCTAATTCAATTCTGTTCCCAAGCAGAATATTTCTGTCAGGAGTAATCTAAGTTTACTGTAACCAGCCAGATTTCAGCCTGCTTCTAAGATCTGGCACGTTCAGAGCTGTTTGTGGGGAAGCTGTGAAAGATAAAAGGAGAGTAAGTCCATGTAGCCAACTGATCATTTATTGAAATTATGAAGGGATTTTTGACCTCAAGCTACACAGTGGAATTAATTCAGAAATGTGTCCTTTATTCTAGAAAAGAGAGTCTTACATACATACATGCATACATATATATAAATAAATATATTCACTTTCAGAGGCTTAGTTTGTGGAAGCAGGATTTCAGACTTTTTGAGTAGATGGGCCAAATTCTGACTACATTTTCTTCAAAATAAAATCAACAATACATCCCCTTAGCTCACCAGAATTATTCTGGAAATGTTTAAACATTGATAAAAGCTCTGCTTTCCTCTTCTTTATTCTCTTTGAAACAAACAATTTTGCTAACTTTTTTGATAAATAAGGAAAAGTGACATATTCTCAGATAAAATTTCCTCCCCGAAACTTCATATATTGAATAACTGGCCTTGTGCCACTGCCATTACCAATCAAAGATATTCATATAAAATTTTTATCTTTGATCAAAAAACCCTCAAATTCAAACAGGCTCCAAGATTGACATCCTCTGGAACAAGCCATTTCCTGAGGGAAATGATGGTTTGAGGAGGTTACTGGGACAGTACTGGGAAAGATCTTCTGGCATTCTGATTTCCCAGTCAGCCCTCAGCTTCCAGGAAAATCTTTTTGCTTTGACCAGTATTTGTCAGTTCTTACTCTGCTTATTCCATTCATGTCTTCAGTATGTTTTTGTCTTTAGAAAGGCTATTTGTTTTGCATTTTAGCTATCAGATAAGAGGATGTGAGACTTATGATACTTAGGCTATACTATTAATTCTATGGACTTTTTAGATAATAATTTTTGCTTCTCCTAAGGAGTGGTATCCCTTGTATCTTAAGCTGTATTTCATCAATATCCAAAGTCTGAATTGAAGTTTCAGTTGTGTTTTGCTAGAGGTTCTACAAAGTAGATAGGAAAACCCCACAAGTTCTTCTCTTTTTACAGCTGACGGTTAAGGAAAACATCCACCCTCGGGACAGCAGTTGTCTATATGATTAAATTTAAAGCACATGTTAAGGTCTGCTGAGAACATGAGGAGGCTATCTACTCAGGACAATTTCTTCTTCATAAGTTTAGTCTTAGATGGGTAAATGCTTGTCAATTATCTGGGAAATGTTATTGAAAGCCACATCTTTGGGAAATGATGAATATTTCTTTAAAGTCTTTGTAAGTGTTGGTTGGTGACTCTATTTTCAATTTCACTACACATACTATTTCTAGAAGTTGTTAAATATATTTTCAATTATTAAAAAGTCTTGCAGGCAAAATAAAACAACCCAAGCCCCTAAGATAATTTATTACCTAAAAGGCTGCTTAATAATATCATTTTATTGTAACATGTATTCATGGGTACCCAAACATCTGGTGTTTTGTTGTTTTTTTTTGTTTTTTTTTTTTTTTTTTTTTTTTTTTTTGGTTAATTTCACAGTTTCACATACAATGAGTAGACAGGTCTTGCTTTTAAAAATGAACTACCACACAGTATATTAAGAATATTATTTTCATTCATGGATAGAATTCTGGCCTATGTTAACAAGAAAATAATAAAAAAAGCACCATCAATAACCATTCTTTTGTAACATACAAACAAGAGAACTCTCTTACCTTTCTAATTGGTTTGGTTGTCTGTCAGATTCAGCACACAAAATGTAGCTGTCCAGTCATGATTAGATTAATTTCATATATAATGACCTTTTTGTACCAGAACTGAACAGTTTGAGACTTCAATTCTCTTCACCTCAGTTGCATTGCCAGAATGCAGACTAACTCTTCTGAGAGTCAGATAGTCAAGCTCAGTATGCTTCTTAAGAGAAAAACAGCAATGAATATTTTGATTTTAGGTCAGGGTGAAAAAATCCAATTCCTGAAAAAAGAAAACAGGGAGTAAAGATTGCTAGTAGAAAATTTCTTATCTTTGAATTACTTAGCAAATCTCTCAATAACCACAGCGGGGTATTTATCCCTTATTTTTCCTGGGAGCATTGATTATCTGTAGCATAGTCTGACCACTGTTGAAAATAATTTTCTTGAAATGAATCTTGATTTCACAATACCAGTCAATTCTTCTCAATGAGTTGCTTTGCCTACAGTTCTTCATCTTGTTTTCAAGGCACATTAACAATTTGTAAAAGGCTAACACAAAAATGTCATTATCATGGTATCAGTCAAGGATAATTAGAGAACAGTACAAAAAATAAAGTTTTCTTATCTGTTAAACTTACCTATAGAATTTAGTTTTCTATATTTTGGAAATGTGGTTGTTTATGTAAAAATATAGATCAGTTTCATAAGAAGTTAATTTAAACTACAGACAAACCATTGTGTTCACTAACAGAGTATTGCATCAAAATGACTATTATGGAGGCTTTTGAAATATATTCTCAGACATCTGGTTTTTTTTTTTTTTAGAAATAGATAAGAATTTGCACATGAAACAGAAGGGAAGATGTGAGCCCTAATAATAAAGTGCCTGTTCATCAGAAAAAAAGAAAATTTGTTGAAGCATTTATGAGAGTCAGGATAATCCATGTTAGCTTTCTTTCACAAAATGACAGGAGAAATTCATACTGCACTTTCAAAGATTAATAAATCCCAGTGAAGTTCTCATTTCACTTCTGGATTGCTCATTCACTTTATGACTATAGACAGAGCACATGTGCCTAAATTCATTTTTTTCTTTAAAAAATGAATTTCAGATAAAATTGCAAATAACTGTTTGTAGGTCTTTTCAGTCAAGTATTTGTCTTTTCTGAAGAAAAAGAAAACCATATACATTTAATCTCAATGTATTAGCCAATGATTTTAATAAAAGGATAGGATGCACTGACACTTAAAAAAAAAAAGTATATAAATCAACAGGATTTCACTCCTTAAAAATCAGTTCTGTCAGGGTATGAGAGCAGGCGCTTTGACATGATGAAGATGCCTACTTCCCTAAGGTCCTTCTGATCTTCTCTGCCCTCTAAAAGTGCTGCATGAGAAAACCCACCTTCAATTAATCAGTGAGGAGATTGATTTGTTCCCACTCCTCCCCACACAAGTAATGATCTTTTCAGAAAGTGGTAATTGAATATCTGGATTAATTTCATCTTTGTCTCCTCCTAGAAGGGTGGCAAAATACCACTGCTATAAGGCAAAACAGAAATTGTTAAGAAATAAAACTAGAACTGTGTAGTACAAAGTAATATTAATGAGCAACAATTTAAACAGTGCCCATGCATCCTTTGTAAAGCTGGGATTTAATTCACTCTTTGAAATCTTGCCCAAGTCAACAGATACTGAAAATTAATTTCCAAGGTACACAGCAATGAAAAAGCTTCCCCGTATCTCTTACCTTCTTAGCTTATCCATAACCATACTGCTAGAGAAATGTATGAAATTGTATTGTATGATGATGCTGTGACAAAAAACCCATAACATGTCCCCACAATTTATTTATTTTTTTAAAAATAAAAAAAAAATCTGTTATGTCTCCTGTCTGTTTAATTATGAACTCCTAGATTGTTGTTCTTCTGGGGTCAGTCTTGTTGCTTGTGCAAGAAATTCATGTACTGGCTTGCATTACAAAGGGTTATATGTAGTTGCTCCCTGCCTGCTGTTTCCATGCACACAACCACTCTGCCTTTTAAAAACTTCTCTGATCATGGATCAAAGTGGAAGGGTTTAGTGAAGTCACTTCATGGTCTGTGTCTGCAGAGAGGGTGTGTCTCTTCCCTCTCACAGGGTGTTCAGTTGCACACAGACAGGACAGGCTAACCAGGAAAAGCGTATAGAAATTGATGTTTTGTTTCTCAGTTACAAGACAAGGAGTAGGAAAACAAAAAGAGAAGGGAAGGAAAAATAAAGTGAAATAGAAATTGGGAAGTTGCCCCGTGTCCTTTTCAGAGTTCTCTCTGGGATGCATGTACCATATTTGTTCTTGAAGTAAACTCATCTCTTCCTTAAAAAAAAATAACAAAACAACCAACCCCTTACAAATTGGTTACTCTTTGCTGTATGCTTTTTATTCTAAAAGTATCTCATGTAGAAGCAAATTTTTTTCTTTAAACTGGGACCAGGTTCATAATAAAATTGTAATGAATTACATTTAACTACTTCTTATCTAATGTTGGATTGTTTGAAATTACAATGAGCTGACAGAAGTCACAGGCTCTTCTGCTCTGTTGTATTATAGGACAACCCTACTAACGCTTTAACTACAGAATGAATATAGGCTTCAGAAGAACACTTGGAACACAGTTTCTGGCGTTTTGTTTCATCTCTGTTACATGCAGAATGTGATATTTAAGAATATTGGCTGGGCATGTAATGAAAACAGGGACAAAATTTTGGCTTTGAATCCATGCTTGAATCATAAAATATCATTTTTTCCTGCAAATATGGTGATTTTGGCTTGCATCTACTTTTATAATTTTTTTTCCCCAAGACTTAGAATACCATAAGTAATGGACTGCTTAGCAAATGGTTCATGACCTGAAGCAGGAAACTGAAAAGAAGGGCAGCAGAGAAGTTGAAGATTTAATCCTAGACGGGGGGCAGTCACAGATATAATAGAATAGGAAGAGCTGAAAATCCTGACCAAGACACAGAAAATCTGAGAATAAAATCCCTAGTGGTTTTTTTGATATTTTTAAAATTGTGTTTGGTGAAATAAAAGCTTGTGTTCTTCCTTCATAAATAAATGTCCTTCTCTTAAAGACTATCTTGTACTATTCATTTCCCCTCATATAAATGACCCCAGGTTTTGGCTAACTTCTTAAACCAAAGTGTTTACAAGACTACAGACATAATCTGGAAAAATTAGACTGCATTGGTTATCTTCTTTCTTGATGTTGTTATAGAGTAGAAAAATATTTATTTTAGAGACAGTATGTCTCGAGCAGAGAAAGCTTGCTGCAGAAGAACTGCAACTCAGCAGTAAGTACTTGGAGTTACCAAGGAAGACATAATCATTATTGCAATTTTAACTCATGATAAATCAAAACATCAGTAGTTATGGTTTTATTTGTGGGAATCCAAACATACGGTTATGAAGAAAAAATGAGAGAGAGAGAGATGGTGTGGTTCATGATGGATGACACTGAAATCATAATTTATGTATAAAGAAAATGGTTTCTATACCTCACTGTCATCGCAGCCATTCCATACCAAGCCAGAACTAAAGATGCAGGTAAACACAGCATCTGCCCAGATGTGCACAGCTGTAAAGAGCTATCAAAACCCAGCTGCAGCTTAGTGGTTCTCTTCAAAATCTTTCAGGAAGCAATTGCTAAAGCCTATATTGACATCTCTTTTGACAACTGCATAATCTCTTACAACCTGATGGTAAATGCTGCTTTACATCATCTTGTCACAGGTTGTCGGTGAAGGGAGAAACAAGCATGTATTTCAATGTCTAGTTCAGGTTTGGTTTATCCCTGAAGTCTCCTATGCAGATTTACTCTTCTCTCTTAGATCAAAAAATATCTGGTAATGGGGAGACCTTACTGATGTTTCAAATCCAGAGGGTTATTATTTTCTAAATAAATTTATTTTACAATTATTCCATTTAGTCTCTTACTTGACATTTAGACACCAAGAAAAAATTTAATGGTCATTTAGATACTTACTTTTCTTCTTTCATTTTCAGTAGAGACATAAGAAGTCACAAAATATGAATATATGAACAGGATCCGGAGTGCTCCAAAAGGAAATTTGCATTATAGTCCATTCTAGATTATGAAGTCCAGGCAAGTTGCCAAATCAAATTCTGAATTTTTAACCACTTAAGTGTGAAGTTTTCATATCCAGGGCTTTGTTTTTAGCAACTGCGTATTTCCTAATTCTAGCATACAGTACCTTCCTTCCCTATCTTCTCTTCCCTAAGCAATATCCTCCTCTTATCACTAGGTACCAAACAACTTTTTGTGTCAGCACCTCTCTTTAAATAATGTAACCAGGTAGGAAGCTGTTCCCAGCTGTTCTTTACTTCACTACTTTATCTCTTCATTGTTTTAGACCTGAAAAGTGGTTTGTGTCCCAGAAAATGTCGGTCTTTTCTTCATTGTGACAATCTAATATCAGCTCTCCTTAAAAAAATTCTCATCTTGAGTGCCTGCTTATAGGTATAGTCCAACACTTAAAAGAAAATCCAGTTTAGGATATGCTATCACATTTGTCAAAAAGCTTTGCAGGTTTTCCTCACCTGTCCTGACTTGCTAATTTCTCACCCCACTATGTTTCTCCACTGCAGGAGTTAAGTGCAGGGCGACTTTGCATGTTCCAGTCTGTGCTGACTCTAACATGCACTAAAATGTCAGAATCCTGCAAACTTTTTCTTTTCAGTGGCATTCCATGGAAACAAACAAAACAAATGAATAATCAAAAATAGAAAGAATAACACCACCCCCCCATAAAACAAACTCCATCAAAGACCTCCTGTTATCTACTTAGAAAGACTAGTTTGCAAAGTTAAAAACATTCTTAGGGGAAAAACCCTAAGGATGATATTAGATATTAGCTCCTGATATTAGATATTAGTTAATAGTTTAATAACTCTGGCATGTTGCTCATGGTGTACCAGAAGCTGGTGATGATGTCTTGGGCTGGCCTGGCAGAGACTAGACAGAGCTAGAGAATAAAGTAGGTATTTATTAAAAGGCCTTTAAGGGTACACCTTGGGCGGGGCAAGAGCCTGGCCAGGGCTACACCCAAGATGGACCCAAAATGGTCACCAAATGGGCGGCTGGTCACGAGGTCTCACACTTTTATAAGTTTTGGTCCATTTGCGTATTGGGATTAATTGTCCAATTACAGTTTCAGATTATGAAGCCCCATCCTCCTTGTTTTCTCTCTTCAGTCCACCTTTGTTTGTGCTCTTGGGCCTGAAGACTTGTAACAGTTGTCCTTGGTCTCCATCTGGAAAAGGATTGGTTTTGTCTACCTACTGTGAACAGAGCTTACTAACACTTAATACGAGGCTCAGAACTACACCCTTAGGCAGGACAGAATCTGAAAAACATGAAAGCTAAAACTTAAGGCATCAGTGGTAGAAAACACATTTTTCTCTCTCTGATCTCATCACTGAACTAGTGGTAGTGCTGGTGATACGTATGATTTTCCTAGCTATTACTTATTTTAGAAGATCAGCATAAGCAACTTATTGACACCATTATTGCTGTAGCCAGAGGACTTCGGATTCTTTCACATTGGTGGAAGTTTGTAACAACAGAGAAGCAACGACAGGACTGCAGACTTATTTGTAACCCAGGAGACTACCTGGAGCCAGCATTTTATTTGCTTCTACTGTTACTCTGCATTTTAATAGAGTAATCAGATTTAGCCCTAATTCAGACATGCTGACAGACATGGGAGTGGCTGAAGTCAGAACCAGAAACGTGTCCTCTGCACCCTTGTAGTTAATCCAGTCAGTGTTTGGATTTTTAAGAGCTTTAAAACTAAGTTGTTAATAACCCTTCTGGCCGGAAAATGTCATTTAAAGTATTGGAAGGAGAACAGAACAACTCTCCAAACCTCAAATATTATGAATCTGTTCTTTTAAAGTGCTGTTTCTCATGTGTCTGTCGGTTTGTTTGTTTTTACAGTTTCTTAATCATACAGTACATTGAAAAAAACCTAAATTGGTCACGTTTTAGTAAGTGAGACCATTAATAAACTTCCTTTATAGGAAGCAAAAGTTTTTGAGAAAGAGCTGAATTCATTCAAGTCGAGTAGGAAACTGGCACTGTCCTTTTGATTCTTGGTAGGATAGTTTTTCTCACTGGAGAAAGATCCAAACCAGAGCTCCAGCCCTTGCTTTCTTCAGTCTGTGGAACCAGTGAAGTGTAAAATCACATCGTGGTACAGACTTGTGTGCTTTATGTAGGGGATTTTGTAAATGCAGAGCAAAATTTACAGCTACTTAAAGCTGAGAAGTGTGTTTACAAACTTTGTTAAGAAATGTCTTGTGCTAGTCTGAGCACTGTAAAAATTATATAAAGAACAGAAAAGTGATACTGTTTTTGAAACACTGCCTGATATGCATTTTAACTTTAAAAACTCTAACTTTATGAAAAGATAGGAAGAATAAAGGAAAAATTCTGTTGAGCTGTCTGAAATTATGTTGAGGTTTATTTTCTGTAATTCTACATCTTAGAAAAAGAAAAATTAATTGGGAAAGTGCTACAGCAAATTCAATTTTTATATAATTGGTACACCTGTATCACAAAAACGCTCCAATTATCCCTGGAATTGCCATAATGCAGTTCAATTCCCTGTATTAAGGATCTAACACAAATATATACCCTTTCTATAAAAAAATAATCAAAGAATCTTAGAGAATTTTCCTAGACAGAGGTGTTCAAATAAAGTCTTCTTTGACTTGGAATCTTTCTCTGTAGAAACCAGCAGCTTATTTCTTTTTCAGACATCTGAATATAAGAATGCTTTACAGCTTCTGACAAAACAGGGAGAGAAACAAACACAGTAACTCTGGGCATATTCTCTTTCCTTGACATGAAATGCTGTCTAAAATAATTTGGGGATTTTTTTTTTTTACATTGGTTTGTGATTTCTAGATGTGTACTTACCATGCAATAGTTCTAGCCCTGAAGTCACACCTGCAGATCTCAGATATCTGCATAGATCATACATCCATCAACTTACTGGTGTAAGGCAAGCTTACAGTGGGAAACAACTTTTGTGTGTCATTCAACATATTGAATTTATTAAATAAGAAGAGATCATCAAAGTAGGCTAAGCACAGTAGGTCCAAACCTTCCTCAGTTTAGAACACCTCACTCAGTTTGGATACGTGTTCTTCAGTGACTTTTTAACCTGAAGTGGGCTTTCAGACTTTTGTGAGTTTGTCCTATTCCTTGCTGTCTTCTAGATTGTGTCAAAAGAATAGAAAAAGGAAGACAAATCAGGATGTATTTCAGTGTTATAATCTATTGAAGGTTCTTAGAGATCTTCAGTAACTTACTGACTTCCTTAAGGCTTGTGAGTCCAAAGACTTTGCAGAGAAACAAGAAAACATCTGTTTCTTTACCATAGGATCCTCCAGGAATCTGTTTCAGTTTTCAATACTTACATCTTCTAATTTTAGGAAAAAAAAAACAAACCAAAACCCCCCCAAGCAAAACAAACAAAAAACCAAAACAAAAAATCACAAACAAACAAACAAAGCCACCACCACCAGCAAAAAACACCACAAAAAACCCCCCACAAACCCAAACAAAAACAAACAAACAAAAAAAACCCCAAAAAACCAAACCCAAACAAAAAACTGAAAAAAACACACCCAAAACCCAACCAAACAAAAAAAAATAAACAAGAAAAAAAAAAGGCTGGCATGTTTCATCCTTTTCTCATCCTATCAGTTCCCATTTTGGCCTAATTTCTGTTGTATCTAATTTTATTCCTTTGATTTTTAGTTCCCTCCAACCTTTAAAAATCATCTTTGGAGTGTTTAAAAATATTACTGGGCTCATTTCACACTTTTTGAAGTTTTCATATCCAGATAAAAAACCAAGATATGCTGTAGTAATGAAAAAAACCATTACATCCTCTTTCCAAAATGGAGCCCATTTAGAGTAGGCTTTTAATCCCCAGTTGTGCAGCACTATTCTAAAATCTTCTAAACCTTAAAAAATCTCAATCACATCTTGAGGTTTAAAGTTTGTTCTTATCTGTTATGGACCATCTCTCCCATTTCCTTTTGGTATCCATCAAACATTAGGAACAAAACAAAGTATCCATGAAAAACAAATCAATAGCCTACTGTGCATTTCTGAATGCTCCTTAACTGTTTCTGTTTCTTATGAATGGGTAATATTTTGACTTACTGAAAGTTCTTGCTTTACTGCAAGGTCAGTATATTTTATTATCTGGGTTATAATTCACCAGGAGAACAAATTGGAAGACAATAAGTCTAAACTTCCAATGTTTAGCTTTAGTATGTTCAATTAAAAAAAAAAAAAATTGTTTTTGAAAGTGTGTTTCCACATCTGACTATAGCAACTCCCATTGGAAACATAAATTGTTGCTGCTACTCAGGAACAGCAAGTGACCTGGGAAGGCTCTGTGGCTGTCCCAACATTTCACACACCTTTCCTTTTTCCATTTTAGTCCATAAGTGATAGAGTTACACAGGAAGATTCTGTCAGGAGGGCTTCTACCCAGTCTCTCCTTTTGCTCATCCCAGTAGTGGACTTAAAAAAAGAACTGCACAAAGAGGAGATGAGTTATATGATGAGGCCTTTTGGTCTGAATAAATGCTTTTCGGCAACTGACTGAAATTATGACTCCATTGACAGGCTTGGGCCACTCCATCTATCCTCTTCTGAAAATGCTTATTGCCTGATTACAAAATAAATTTTTCATTCTGAAAAATGCAGGAGTATGTCCTGGCATCCCTGAGCCTGGAGATGACTCTCTTGGTAAGGCAGGGATAGAGGATAGATAAACATCAGGTACCCATTTCTTATTTCCCAATGAAGATTGCCCTAAGCATGACGTTAATTTTAGGAGTTTTGGAAGATAATATTTTAAACCATGCACTTTAGTATGTTTCTTAGTCATCTGAAAGCTTAAAAGGTCGTTACCTAAAATCTTCATATAATCTTGGTTAAAATTCAGAAGCCATGCAATTTTAAGCCTGGTGGGGCCAGGTAAATGAACAATGGCGAAGCAGAAATTATGAAACAAAGAGAATTTTCTGATTCCAACTTCATGAATGTTTTGTTTGTCATACTGAAGACCAGGGGAAAAATTATATTTACAAATTAGAAAACACAATTTTAAAATATTCATTTAACATCAACTCTGCTAATCATCCAAACACCAAGTCTCTAAAGTGTCCTGTCTGAATTCATTATGCCATGTATGGGCCTCTCCTGGTTTCCATAACTTGAGCAATATACCTCCACAGTTAGACACTGGCAGATTGTTTCTGCAAACTGAAATGCATTTTGACTAATTATGTCAGAATAAAACTTTATATGGAATTACACATTTCAGTCAAAATGGACAGGATATTTCTGGGATATACAATTAGGCCAAAGGAAAAAAAAATAGTACATGAATCACTATACCTGGCATGTTTTAAATGCGGCAGTGATTTTTAGTAGTAGGAATAAACCCATTAAAACTCAAATGGGAATCCACCTTTAACTAAGTAGTAAAATGGTCTGTTACAGGAACATTGTGCAATTGCTTCTAAGTTCTTTACTAGTACCAGTTAAAATCTGCTCTGGCTATCAAGACTATAAATTTGAAGTAATTAAGAAATAAAAATGCCATTTTTGTATGTCATCTAGATCTTGTTTCAGATTGGGAATTCCTTCCTTCTCCTCCCTTCCTCTGATTCAGTTGTCTAACATTTGAGTTTAAGCTAAAGTCTCAACTTTTGCAGACATGAGGAAAAACAAAACGTTGATTATACCATTGATTTCCAGCAATATTCCTGTGCTAGCAAACAGGCAAGCGCAGAGGCTACACATAAGATTCCACATGAGTAGAAATAAATACTGTACTTAACAAATTGAATAAAATATTGATCCATAGTACAGAAATTGTGATGGAGTTATTATGAAATCATATGTACTGTAGTCAATAGAAATTGAGACAAAATTTCAAATGTCTAGATAAATATTAATGAATTGAGAATTTCATATTCCATTTAGAAAACAAAAGCATTTTTCTTATAGATGGCATTTTCATTTTACCAGGGATTAGACACTATGTTTCCCCCTGCACTATTGCATAATGTATTCTACAATTCAGGTTTACATCTTTAGGAGGTTAATACCTCCTCTATAAGGTTTCCCAGGGAGAAAGGTCCTACTGCTTTGGCATTCTTATTGATGCTGACAGGCAGCTAAAGAGATATCACATCAGTATTTGGAAAAGTGACTATTTTATTGTTGGCGTGGGTTGTACTAAATCAAGCTGAGTGGTCAATAAACTGGGCAGTGTAATCCTGCTCCTCTCAGTAGCTTCATAAGAAATACGTCATCTCTTTTCTCAGCTAAAACATTCTGTGCTGAAAATAAAATGTAGCATCTGATATGGACAGACAGCTACTGCTCTGAAAAGTTTTGTGTGCCTGTAGGCAGAAGACAGGATAAAACAGAGCTGCAGATTAAGCATCACCATGTGTAGCTTGGGCAAATACTGCTCAAGAGAAAGCCTAGAGAGGGTGAATTCAGGTGGGAAAAGTGCACAGGAAAATGTTTTGATTGATCTGATGTTCATATGACTGAGTTTTATATACCTTTGTGCTTACACTTGGGACTATAAATGCCTTGATAGAATATTCATTTAGTATCTTCTGTATTCACAACTCATGACAGCAGCATATCTTTATCAAGGAAAATAATGCGGCTACTCCAAACTGCTTCTGATCCTGAATCTGAAATCTATCATGCTAATAAAGAAGAAAGATAAAACTTTGGAGAAATGAGGAAAAATGCAGAAATGCATTAGCTGATCATTCTCAACTGGTCTGCAGTTCTTTATGAAATGTAACCTTTCTACATAATATGGAGTGAGCTCTGATCTGCACCAGCTAATATTGGCTTCTGTATTTAGGGTTAGCTATGGTGCATTCATAGACATCACATTCTGTAAATGGTGGCCAACAGGCACCATTAGGGGGTGGATTGATTGGATTAGCTCTGGTGTACAGGTTACCAAGGCTGACCCTTTCTCAGACTCACAATCCCCAAGATCAATAAATATGTTGAGAGGATAAATTTGCAGAGAAAATTCTTTTGATAATCATATGTATGGGAACAGAAACATCCTAAGCTTCTTACAGGATCAATATTTGTCTGTTCCAAGATCAGTCTTCTGATGTTTTAAAATCTTTAGATATAGTTTTACCTAAAAATTATGTCAACAGTACTTTACACCAGCTCAGCAGCCATAAGAAATTATAATCTACTTAAGGAGTGTTATAAAGAATATTAATATCTATGAGTCTGGTATTTCATGTACCTTCTGGACAACTCTAAATATGAAAGAACATGTAATTTTAAAATGGTCTATAAAAATTTTTACTACAGTGATTTTGCTATGTTAATTCTCCTCTCCTCCTTAATGACATAACTTTAATATTCAAGTGGGCTCTTTCTTCATATTAAATGAATATACACAGTGTATTTTGAAAAAAAATCCAGCCACAGCAAGTCATAACAGAACTGCATTAATCTGGTTAGTCTGATTAACAAGGGTGTTTTCTGGTGTGCTACAATGGTGAACAGAGTCACCAGATTGCTACTGGGGATAATCTGGTGTCTGTTAGAGTCTGTCAAAGTGGTGGTTGTTCAAAATTCTTACTAAGAGCTCCCATTGCCCTCTTATTTTATCTTTTTTTTTTTTTTTCCTTAATGAATATATTAATTCATTAAGAAAAACCAGCCTAGCCACACTACTGCAAAATTAAATATAAAACACGTCTGATGTGTAGACAGGAAAGAATCTGCTCTTTTTAGTAAGTTAACCTGGACTGTTTTTAAAAGCTGCAAGAAAGACACTGAGGAGCTATGGTGGCAGCCCATGGCATCTCTACAGCAGCCAGATGTTAAATTCTGTGCTGTGCACAAATTCCCAGGGCAGCAGCTACCTAGCCTGGCCCCCTGGCTTGCATGTTTTACCTTCTGTTCTAGACTCCAGTACTCTCCTGGACCTTTTAAGTACTTGCTGCATTTTATCCTTGAGGCTGCTGCTTGCAGGGAGCAACATGAAGATCTAGATCAGACTTCAAACTCACTGAGTACTTCCAGGAAATCTGTGATGAAAAGTTCTAAGAAGTTTTTCATTGCTATTCTGGTTTTTGCTACATATTATCTGCACTTATGTAATTAAAACAATCCTCCCAAATACCGAGCCTGCATGAAAATCAGTTGATGCTAAAGTACAGTTCTTTAGTTATGTAACATCACCATAAATATAATCTCTTTCATTTCAAGCTGAATAGATAGCTCTGTCCCACCCAGAATACATCTTACTGTAAGTGATGTATTTGCCAAGTGATGGACTTAACAGAATCATCATTTAACAGTCTTTGAAAAACTCTTCAGTTCAACTGTGCTTAAATTAGACAGTCTTATTTCAATATTTAATTCTTAATTGTTCCCAGGACAAGCAGGAGAAATTCCTCTGTTTCTTAGGCCTCTATAGACTTTGATTTACAGGAACTAAAACCAGAAGGTAGAATATTACAAATCTTCTCTTTTTATTTTTATACAATAAAAATGGAAATAAAGAGGAGAGACTAAACTAGTAGGAAACAATTTTTCTAGTTAAAATCTAATATGCTTTTTCTCAGATGTTACTCACAAGCCCATGCTTAGTTAAAGCCAAGGATACTCTGAGGTATGTAAAAGCAGTGACCTCAAATGCCTAAATTTCTTTTTGGTTGTGAGCCATTTTTCATCTTTGGAAATACATTTGTGCCAAATATTTCAGAGAGCACTTTATAGTCTATACTATAAACACCCTCATATGCTATAAATCTAGGGTGGCCTTTTAGCACGGGAAAATGTTGAAAAGCACACAAGAAGCATTGCAATTCGATGCTCTAAGCCAGGACTTCCTTAATTTCACCCAGGTGTCTCACATTTTCCCCTTTTCCCCTTTCTGTTTTTGTCAAATCACTTCAGCTTACAAGCTTGACATCTCAGGTATTGTGTGTGTATTACAAAGGTGTCTGAGCCTGAAGGTTGTGTTCACCTAAACACTTGGCTGTGCTTTTAGGTCCATACACTTTAGGTAAAAAAACCTGATAAATGTAATTATTTGTCATACAGAATTATACAAGTTTTCTTTTTTATTGTCAGATTGGCCCTTTGTGCTGTAGGAAGCCATTCCTACATTTTTTGGGGAAGAAGATCATGGTGTTGATCTGGAGATCCCTACCTCTTCAAAAGTGATATGATTGTTAAAAATCAGATGGTTTTTCTATACTAAAATCAGGTCATACATTAGTCACAACCAAAGCCTGTGCTTTGAGAAGAATTTGAGTTGAGATATATTTTCAGTTTTCATGCTTGAATTGTAGATTCCTCAGCATCAATGTACTAGTCTTCTTTTAGTACTTCTACACAATTGGATCTTGATTCCTGATTCCAATCTGCAACCCTAAGCCCCATTTGCAGGAATGTTAAGAGTAAGAAGTGCATTTATTTGTGTCCACGCTGATCTGAAGATGAGACAAGCTACCTGCTGCAGATTATGATGATTTTTTTGTACAATATGGAGATATAATTTATTTGGGTTCATTTATTTTCCTTTTATTTTTTTTTTTCAAATTATGTACCTAACAGAATATTAGATCAGTACTAAGTCAGAACAACACCAGTGTTTAGTACATACCAGTAAAAAGCTGTGTAATCATGTTAGTTGGTGACAATGAGGATCCTTGGACCTCAGCAATAAGAGATGATGGGAATGTATGTATGAGAAATAGATTTGGTGCTTCAAAGCACAGAGTATCAGATCATATGTGGCCACCACACCAGTAAACTCCATCTCTGAATATTTCTATTTTGTTTAGATTGTGCAATCTTGCTTCTTCACTGCTGAAGTAACTGAGAATTCAAGAACAGTCCAGGCATCACCTAAAGCTGATGGAATACAGGCACAGATGTACTACAGGCTATGGATAAATTGGACAATATTTTGAGGACAGCATGACCATCTTATTTACCTTTAAAGACATAGACCAGCATTAAAATGTTCTCTTCTGAATTCCATTCTTTCCAAGCAAAATACCAAATCAGTCTTACCCAAAACAGTATGGATAGGTTTCTATTACTATAGATAAATCAGGAGAAGAATTTTTTTCACCTTGAACTTAAGACTATGGGTCTGAATATCATCTTGTCAAAGTCTCTATTGAGTTCTATATTCAGAACTGAGAGAGCAGTCCTTTTACTAACCTGATCCCTTGGGAAAATATTTCCGTGTAGAAAGTAAATAAAATTTTCCTTTTTTTTTTTTTTTTTTTTTTTTTTTTTAAAGCTCAGTAGGAATGTCTTCTAATTCTAGAAATACACAACAATTTTCTCTTAGTTTACTTTAACTTTTGAACCATTTTTAGGTTCCTGTCTATTTTAGCTCTTAAGATGTGCTTGATTCAAGTGCCAAAACTACTAATTAATGCCTGACAGGTGGCCCATAACTGACTACCTCCAATTCTGTTATAGTCAAAGGAAGTGACAGAAGCTCTTTAGACAGCAGAAGAAGAGGAGCAAGAACAGTCTTTTCCCTCCCAATTTCTAAGTAGGTACTACAAGTTCTGGAAAAATATATTTTATTATATGTATAGCATTTTATATACAAGGATTCACTTGTAAATTAAGTTGAAGCCATGTTCAATGTCAAAATGATAAAACAAACAGCTCTAATCTCCTTGCAGGTTTTCAATTCTTCTTGCTTGTTTCTTTGTTCTTGTTCATTTGTTTTTCTGCTTGGACAAGAGATTATTGAAAAGCAAGGAATGTTATTAATCCCTTCCAGTGACAGAAAATTAAAGCACAGAGGAGCTGAATAACTTATGCCATGACTATGGATTTCACACCTCCCAACAGTAATCACCTGAATGTCCTCTATAGTTAATAGTTGTCTTCCAGGGCAGTTCATTCTATTTTGGGAAGGGATGAATCAGCTGCTACAAGTACCTTCTCTGTTTTAAGTACTGGGAGGTTTGGCAGATAGCTCAGAGGAGTCATGTGTTTTTGGATAGGGACAATGAGGTGACCTGGGATACATTTTAGTCTGCAACAAGGTTGGGAGTAGACTCTAGAAATATTGGCAGTACAGTAGGTATGAGCCACTAAAATATTTTTCCATGTAAAACTGTTTTTTTTTTCTTTTTCATTATCTCCATGCATTTTTTATTAATTTAAATTAATTTTTGATCTCTATTCTGGACATTTTGGGAGGATAGTTTTTGTTGTAGCTGTAGGATTTATCTATTTTTAGTAGCTATAGAATTGAATTAACCATAGAGAAATATAGTTAGAAGGAAGCCTTAAGATTTTAGGAATCAGTGCTATTCAAAATGTTCAGTTGCCCCTACTAAAAACTAAAATGCTTGTTTTCTTTCTTATTAAAGCAACTTTGTGACTGACTGAGGAATAAAGATGATGTAAATAAAACAATTTTTTTCATTTCTGCAGAACTAATTAATAGCAAAGAATCTGACTGTAATGTCAGTAATAACATGAACTGATCTGTCCTTTGCATGACCTGAATCTAAATAATACTCTTAAAAACAAGGTAAAACAGTGTAATAGATGTTCTGTATAAAATTCGTGTATTAAAATTGTGTGTGTAAAATTATACATTAAAATTATAAAACCTGGATTCTTGGAGACAGTCCGAGGGCGTCTCCAAAAATTCCAAAGTCTTTTTTAGCTTGGAGGTGCCACCACATTTGCAACATAACAGAAGAGATAACGTGAACAGGGCTCATTAATCACGGGCGGGCCACATCTTCGCAGCCACTCAAGGGTCTGATATCGATCGCGATGGAAACTGGCAGATGATTTCATCAAGTCCCCCAACAGAAAATTCAGTGACTTTTTTTTGGACTTCTTTACAATTCTGCAGGAAACCCCTTTCAAAAACATCCCTCGGGGGATGAAGGACATTTCAGCAGTCATGTTTTTTGCTTGAGGTCGTGCTTTGGGCGAAATCGCGTTCTTTGCAGCTGTCGTATTTTTGCCTCAGGGCAGAAAAACGATATAAAGTTCCTGCCCTGACCCTGAATTTGTGGACAGTACCCCGGGGAAGCACCTTTTGCTGTTTTCGGATTGTCCACCTAGCATTCGATGAATGTCATGATTTATCGTGGCGTTTTCGAAATTGATTTTTAAAATTGCTAAATAAATCTTTGGATTTTGAATTGGCTCGTGATTATTTATAACCATAGTATGATTTTTGGGAGTTTTGTGTTCATGCTTCTGAATACAACACCAATGTCTCTTACTACATTGGTCATTAATTTAGTTCAGTTTCAGTCTATATACAGCTTATGTTCCAGTTTTGGTTTTGATAGAGTATTCATTACAACAATTACGGTACTTTTGATGAGTTTGAGATTTTTTATGGTTTGTTGGATAGACCACCTTTCAAAGACAATTAATTGAATATACATAGACATTTATTTTGACATTCCTAATTGTTTATAATTTTGACTTTTCTGCTCATAGATGGAATTCTGCTATTACAATCTCTCTCCTATGGTACTTAATTTTTTTTTTTAAATTAATGTGGTAAGTTTTACCTGCTTCTTTTACCTTCAATTTTCACAAATATTTTTTTCTTAAAGTATTAGCAAATCCTGCCTAGAATGGTCATGAGAGCAGTGTGATATTCATAAAGTTTAACAAAAGAAAATAGTTTAAGGATTGTTGCTTAACATTCCCCAGAAGCATATTTGTATATTGTGTACTTCAATATTTTGTAAGTAGTTATTGTTCCTACAAGCAATATCTCCCTCATGTCATCCTTCCAGGTCTTTTAACAAAATATGTGTGAAAATATATTATTACATGACTTTTCCCAGCACACTATAGTCCCAATGTTTACATTCCATTTCTCAAATTCTTCTTTTTTATCCATTTTTTTTCCGTCAGACAAATAAACAAGCATTTTAAAATGCAAATATGGTTATTTAAAGTAATAGAGTTTTCTGTATAAAAGAAATGTGAGGCTTGAAAGAAAACTGCAATTCACAACTAAGGAATCTCTTGGAGACTGTTGCTGATATAAGCCAGAGTTACATGGAGAAGCAGTAATGGGAGCAGGAAAGCAGCAAAGATGTTCCATGTATTTCCAGTTGTTGCTTTCTGGACTGATGGAGATAAGTATTACCTAGGTTCAACTGGCTGTGTCTGTATTCAGTGTTCTTCAGTTCCATGTTCATTCCCTAAGCATCACGCACCTGACATTTTAATTTAATGGGTGATTATCACAGATAAAATTTGTAAGTCCTTTGAGATCTTTTTAGAGCAAGAACACTTTAGACATGTAAATCAGTTTATTTTTGGTGTCTGCACACTGATCTGTGCTTTAATGAGGTCACCTGTTTGAAAATTTTACTTCATTTTGTCCATCCTCCTTGACAAAATAAATTTTAAGTTGTGTGATGCGATCTCAACGCATTAAGAGCTCTGAAGTGTTTTCCTTAAGATGAGAACAGCAGAAAAGTAAAATCAGAGTTTCAGTCTCTAAACCTACATTTTGATAGTACAAAAAGCAATGAACTAGAACACAGTGATTCTTGCAAGAATCAAAAAAAAACCCCCAAAACCCCTCAGGTCTATCTAGGAACTGAGACAGACTTAAATTAAGGATCTGAGGTTTAGTCTTTCCCTGCCTGGCTGTGTCATTGCCGTTTGGACCCTTTCGTTTTCAGCCTTCATGTGTTTTCAGTAGCTTCCTAGTTGTGATAAGTCCTGAGCTGTGAGAGAGTTCTCTTTTCCTGGTTACTTTACCTGCCCTCTGGTCTTAGGAGGCTCCTGGTGCCCCTGAGCCTGCTGGGCTCCTCTTTGCATTCCATCTGTCACCCCCACCTGGACACCTGGCCCCAAGGACATCACTGCAATGTACAGCACCCCAAGACAGGAGAAACTCTTGCCTGTAACTTCACAAAAAACCCCTGGCTGCAAACAGACAGTAGGCTGGGAACAAAAGAGCAAGACATAAAATACCCTTCAATTTCTTGTAATTTCTTCTCAGGTCAAGTTCCAAAAATCCCTCTTTTTGGCAAACAAACAGGTATGCTAAAGAATAATTTTTTTTGTCAGGAAAAATTACCTTCTTTATATGATATTTAACATTAATCTTTTAATGATATTGATGCTAGAGTGGCATCAACATAATGAAAAGATTAATATTATATATTAATTTTACATTTTCTTTGACTTTATTATGATGGATGTGTTATTAAGCCTTTGTAGATGACATAAACTTCCCAATCACATAAAGAAGTAGAGCTTAGGAGGTTTATTGCCAAAGACTCATATTGCGTCTAGACCAAAGAAAACCACAGTGAACAAAAATTAACCTGAGTGGAGTCCAATTTGCAGTAAACACAAATTAAATAGGGACAAATCACCATAGTTAGAACTATCGAAGGAAAGAACATAAAGTGCAGTCTTCAATTACTTTTTCTACAGTCTACAGTTGAGGTTATTACAGCTGAAGTCCACTTTACAGTAGGAAAATGAAGCACAGCTGGTGATGGCTTTGGTGTGGATAAATAAGGAATGCAAAAAGACTGAAATGGTAACATGGGCTTATATTGCCTGCCAGAGGCAAGGAAGGAACTCCCTGGAAGGAACTCCTTGGAAGGAACTCCAAGGAAGGATATTTAACTAAGCTCTTGATTTGTTTTAAGGCTCTAGACACTGGACACATTTAGCAATAAACTAAAATGAGAGACCCTGATAATCTCTTCAGCGTAATTATCTGCTGATTGGCTGATAATTTGTATGTTCAGGGTTAACACATCACTGAGGACTGTTTTCATATAGGCAATATTTGTATTTTCTCCTCATGGCATGGTTGTAGCTTTGAACTTTTGCTGTAATCTTGTATTTTGTTACAGGAGGAATGGAAGTGTGTTCTGGGGTTATGGACAGCTGAATCTTGGGATCCCTTCAAGACTGCTGTCCTTTTAGCTGGGGCTTGCCTCTATAGTTTCATCCTACCTGGCACACTTACATGCTTTTTGTTCATCATACTTTCTAGTGAGTCATAATTTATATTTCTTCTGTAAATGAAGAGCTGTCTGGCAGCCATCAAGCTTTGTGAGGGTCTAATTTCAAAAGGTTTCTGAACCTCAATTGGCCACTGTGCCCAGACATATCTGATACGTGGGTAGCATATGATATAGGGTGCAAATGATATGGGATTTGTACATATAACAGAAGCACTCAATTTCCCCATTTTAAACTCTAAGATTTGTAAGCACTTTCCTAAAAACTTGATAAATGTAATTCTCTGTCCTTTTCTGAGTGTTTCTTCTTATTTATATTGACTCTTAGACTGCACTATCACAATATTTGAAATACTATTCACTGAAATAGGATTTTAAAAAAAATTAGATATTTAAAATATTTAAAACCTACCTTGCTTTCATTTCAGTTGGGATTCCACACTTCAGGACACAAGAAAGAAATCTCTGACCTTAACTGAGTACAGATGTGAATCTCTTGGTAAACCCCGCAGACAAATATTTTTCCCTATTTGGAGTACCCAAGCCAGGTCTGAGTGAGCTGCCACGCTTGCATGTTTGCAGGGAGAGACTGAGTCCTGTCTACAGAAGTGTTGCTTTGCTTGCCAGAGTTAGCTCACACCTCTACCTCTGTGTCCTCTGATGCGACTGAGTTCTGGAGCCAGGCTGCTGACCATGTAGGACCCAGCCTGTAGCAAGTACATGCTTTGATTTTTCAGTGGGCAGTGAATTTCTCACAAAACTTTTTAAGTGAAACCAACAACAACTCTTTCCAACTCTCAAACTCCTTTTCAAACATCATTTTTATTCCCATTTACTAGCTGTTTATTACTGTTCTTAAAGGAGTTTGTAGATAAACAGAACTCCCTCATTTGGTGATTTTGGTTATTCATAAGTAAGTCTTTGTGCCTCAGATTGGTCTGTTCACTGAATTATGTAACCAATTGATACAAAGATTGTTCTTGTAACAGCACTCGCATTTAATGGAACAGAGTCAAGACACTAAAAGCTAATGTGCATAAGAAGATTATGTGCTTAAGCACTATGCACTTGGAAAGTGTAGAGTCCCTGCTATATTCATCATGGGTAGAAATATGCTTCCTCACTTAAAAAAAAAAGAAAAGCCAAGTCCTACAAGCATGGACAAAAGCAAAGGGGTATTTTGCAAATGGCTTTCTTGACTGCCTCCCTACAGCTAATTCACTGAACAGAGCAGGGGAAATGGCCTTTCTTCTCCACACTAAATAACAGTATGAGAAATTTGTACTTACAAAGAGCATCTTTAAGTATCTGCTAAGAATAGTTCCCTTTGGGGCTCAATGATGGCTTTCAAGGAGCATGGGGATGCAAAGAAAAGAATTTTGAGTGGATTTTAGGCAGAAACCCCTGCAAGCAATTGGATGTAAGTCAGAGTGATCATTTGTGTATTTAGACAAAACTGCCTTTGCCCACCAAATAATTTGGATATGTGTCACTTAGAGTGAAACTGAAGTCATCCATCAAAGCTGTACAGCCTGCAGTCCTCACTGTGCCAGCTTGAACCTGCCAGTCATGGTTTCTCAGCTCCTTTAGGAAAGTGCTGGGACTTTACCGACTTTGATTTTTCTGAGCCAAATTGTCATCTGGTAGATATCAGAATAGCTTCATTACAGTCATTGGCACAATACCAAGTTACTTCAGCTGAAAATCTTCCCAGAGCCCAGATAAAGACTGGTGCTGTAGCTGTCCTTCTCACACAGTGGTGAGAAGAACTAGAGGAAAATTCTGCTTAATGCTTTCTCCTTTTGAACTGCAACTAGAACCAGCCACAGGCTATTCCTCGTATATAGAGGCTAGAAATTTAGAAATCAAAAACCCATTTAAATGAATTAAATGATTTCAGGCCCAGACTGCTTTTAGCTATCTTTTGATGGCACTGAAGTTATTTGAGATACTTCTGCTTTGCAGTTATTCTAATGATCTTAGAGTTCTATAACATATAAACAGTCTCTTACCACTCACAGTACCCTCTCTTCTTTTCAACCCTCATTTCCCCATCTTTCCTTCTTACCACTTTAGCAGTCATGTATTATAAGATGAAGAAAGACTCTCACTTTCTGCTTTTCACAGAAAGTTGTATACATCAATTATATATTTAATGTATCTGAATCTAATAACATGTTTGATGATATATTTGACAGGTGTATACTAATTTTTCAGTAACTGACAATGTACAAACAGCATGAATTAATATCTTCTCACTATGATTACAAAAATGGCTCTTGCTGATGTCACAAGATCTTCTGGAAATCGTCTCCAGAAGACAGAGATAGCTATTTTTACATTAAATTTCACTACATGAGACTGTTCAAATCTCTACATCTGTAAAATCCAAATGACCCTGGACTACTCCTGTTATATTAAAATGATAATGATCCCTTTTCCATGCAGCAACAACATTTCATACTTCATCATGGTGTGCATCACAGCCATAAAGGGGGCATAATAAGTAGTTAAAGAAATTTGTTAAAAGAAGCTGGCATTACAAAATAAACACATTTAGTGAAGTGAGATTAGTGTTGACATGAAACCTCTCATCAATTGCAAGAGTAGGTATAGAGAACCAGATTTCGTCTGTAGTGTCACCTGCCAACGACCCTTGATTCCAGCTGGAGACATGGTGTGCAGAATTCAGCATGTGTTCAGTAGTCAAACTGCTGGCACCACATTGTCAAAATGCCATCTGAAACATGACAAGTGAGAACATAAAATGATGCATTCCTGTGTGAAATATACTGAAGCTCCTTGAGCTACCACCTGAAAGGTATGGAAACAGCATTACTTATATGTAGGCTGGAACAGTTTCCCCTTTGTGCCCTGGAGCCGAGTTGATATGGACACTGAGGGCTGTGGTATTGCTGCAGCTGATGGTTAGTCTCAAGTGGACACCCTTCTGGTGTGCTTGTCAGCCCACCTGACCTCCAAACACATGTCTGCCTGTGGACATATTGGGGCATACTAAATCACTAGCTGTGTCTGGGCCTGGAGTAGAAGCTAAATAAACTAATTTGATATAATGAGCACAACCTGGGATTAGGTCAGTTGGTTAGAGAATGGTGCTAATGACAACAAGCTCGTGGGTTTGATCCATGCATGGGCCATTCACTTAGGAATTGGTTTTGACGATTCTTGTGGGTGTCCTCCTCAGAATAGTCTATGATCCTGTATTACTTAATCAATAAGATATTGTCATTTTTTCAAGAAAGTATAAAAACTCAAGGGTTTTGAGGAGTTTCAGATAAACAATTTCTCCTGCTAGAGAGAAAAAACTAAATAAATTAAATAAGTATATTAGAACAGTTATCCCTCTGGTGAACCAGTGTCAACTGTGTATCTGATGCTTATATCAGGTATTCCCCCTGCCTATCTTTTGGCACAAGAGGAAAGCAGGCATCTTTCTTTTCTTGAGAGAGTAAAGGCAGAGACTACTGAAATGCGAACACTGAACTTAGCTGATATTCACATGCATGAAATCTATGTTATTAGGGTAATTATTCACCATGGTGTCTAAAGAATTAACAAATTTACACAATGAAAAAATAATCTGAATTCAAGCAAATTATTTAATGAGTTCTTGTATCACGAGTTCTCTATTGCCTCACTTTTCACCTGTGCTGTGGATCTTTTAGGTAGCCCTTTTGGGATCGGCCGTAGAAAGTATGAGACTCAACTGGTATGAGTCCAAAGGTTTCCCCTGAGGTTAAGTTGTCTGGGATTCACTGTCTGCTGATAGACCAATCTGTCTAAGCTTGTAGACAATGTGATATGATGCTAGGCTAAAATTAATTTTGTAGCTATTACCTTCGTCTTTAAGGTTCCCTCTCTCTGAAGGATTCTGTTTTACTTTAGGAGGCTATTTCAGCTATAAAAGAAGAAACCTTCATCTTCTGTTATTTTTTACATGACAGAATTCACTGTTAACTGAACACCACCAAATTTTCCACCACCCGAAACAGTAATTTTCCTTCTCTTCCAAATCCTTAACAGTGTTAAAATCTCAAGTTTTCACACAGGAGTAAACAACTTGAAATCATCTCAGAATAACTATGGGGCAGAAGAATGTTGTCATTAGCTGGGGAATAGCCTTTCTCCAAGGGGCAAGACTGCATAAATCACCTTGCATTACAGCACTTCAACACTAAGAACAACAAGCTTTTGTATATGGTAAATGCAAGATGATTTAAGGCAGTTTTCCTTGTAGACCTTGTGCTGTGGTTCTGTAACATGGAACGAATCATCAGCAGAAAAAATTCCCATCTTTCATACTTCTCTAATGCTTATTAATCCTGATTCTTGATCCAAATTGGTATTTTTGTGTGTTTCACAAGGGCATTAATACAACCTACTTTCATTAGGATCTGAGATGGCGGTCTGTAACTCTTATTCCAGGTGTGTGCCTAGGACACTGTGGCTGATTTTGATGGAATGTTGCAGCCCGGCTGTACTGAAAGCATGTGTGCATTCTGGTGGCAGCTCTATGAAATTTGCCTGTTTATTCTGCATTGCTGAAACTCAGCTACCTCTATAGCAATTTATAACAACACAAATGTGTGCAACAATTCGTGACAATGAAAAATAGCAGTTTGAACTGTGTGAGCAATTTGAGACAAGAGGATATTATAGTAATTGAGCTGGGCATTAACTGAGGGGCTGAATTAATGTCCTTGTTTTTCTCAAAAGTTCTATTGACATTTAGGCTAGCAAAAGTTATTTAAGCCACTAAAACCCTATCTGAATAGTATTTTCCAGGACCGCAGTATATGGAGATGCTAGAATACTGGAGGGAATAATACTCCTTTCAAACAGCCAGCATCACAACATCATTATGATCAGTCTTCTTAATTTCATTTTTTTAAACCTATATTAAGTCTTTGAATATGTGAGATTTCACGTTCAGGAAGCTGAGTAAATGTAAGTCCTACAGACTTTGTAGTGGGACAGCTGTCAGTTGCTCTGCTACCAACACTTTTATAGACTATTGTGGATCAATTCATTGCCAGGTGATTGTCACACTGGAACCAGGTGCTTAATATTCAGGAAGAAAATTTTCCAGTACAGGTTGAGGTAATGAGCATCATTAGTAAATTACAGGTACTATTTCTTGCCTTCTGTCCCTAATGTCCTGCTCTCTCTAGCTCCTTATTTTGTATCCCATGTCTTGTTACTGTTCACTGCCTTGCCTTTCTCATTACTGCCAGGTCCCAAGTCTTCCTGATGTTTTCTTATTTGTTTTGTTTGCTTTGTTTTGATTTGGCTTGGGCTTTTCCCTGGTCTTGGTCCCTTTGTCTTTCACAAATCTCTTCCTTTTATCACGTCGTTAACTGGGAATGACAGGTTTCTTGCCCATTACTGTGGGTGCAGGATGCAGGAGGAGAAATAACTTGATGCCTGTTCCGCACAGTAGCTCCAAGTGAAGTCAACTTCTCCCAAGGTATGCATTTTCAGTGTGATGATGAAGAACTGTCTATTTACAGAGAAGAGATTATGTATAAATTGTTCTTTGCACACGTGCTTCTGCTCTGCCCACTTGTCCCTCAGTACCTTTCCTCAGCAAACTGAGAATACTTTAGCAACCAACAAGAACTTCAGACATGTTTGTGAGACTATGCTCCAGACACAGTATTAATGGAGCTGTGAAACAAAGGGTTATTAAAGGCTAATCATATGATTCCTGCTGCAGAATCTTGTAAATCTGATATTTTCTTGTATCTAGGAAAAAAAAAAAAGTTAAAGGTTGTGATTCCTGCTGCTCCATGGTATAATAACACCCCCATCATATAACAAACCCAAATCCTAAAAGCCAACTGTTCAAAAACATCAAGCACAGGCATTGGTTCATTTCAGGATTTGCCTTTAAAAAACAGCTTTTGTTTCAATAAGAAGCAATGTATTTTCCTATAGATTTTTTTCTCCCATCTGCAGTAAGATCCCTTACTGAAACTTTTGTTTTTTGGAGAAGCAGAATAAGTTTCGCAGTACAAGAGACCTGACCACAAGAAAGCTCCAACCCAATGGTTATTTCATTATAATAAGGTCCCTCAAGAACACAACTTTATGTTTACATCTGAGTGGAGACAGATATTTTTCAGTCCTGTATTTCAAATAATTCAGGTAAGAACATTAATGTACCATTAATATACAGTATGTTATTGGTTGCTAACACAAGCAAACAGCTTTGCACTTTTCCACACTTTTCCTTTGACAGCCTTGAGAGAGGCTTTGTTGAGCGTATGATTTTAAACAGAATTTCTCCTGAAGACCTCCTCTCCTTTGAAAAAAACATATTTTAAAGCCACTTTAAAGGTAGGATGATTTTTGATGTGCTACTGCCCTGCAGTGAAATACTAAAGAGACCTACAGGTGCACCTGTGTTTGCCTCAAGGCTCTAGCTTGATGTGATTTCTCCAAGTTATTTCCATTCTCTAGGGAATTAATTGCATACAACCTGTTGATCACACACTCTGCAAGCTGCCACAGACAGCTTCTCATTCCTCCTCTGACAACCAATCCTTTTTAACATAGATACATCTTTTGGTCGTCCACCTCTTAGATTTGGCACCAGGATAGACAAGGCAGATCCAAGATTTCACGTGGCCTACCTTTCATTCTGACCTGGTTCTTTTTCTTAGCCTTGAAAATATTTAAAAGATCTTAGTCTTCTTCTAAAACAGGAGAGAAGTAAATATAGTTGCTCCTTTATTTTATTTTATTGTATTTTACTGCATTTTATATTATATGTCAGATAAAAGCTTGTATTTATATAAGGCTATTTAAAAGAGCCTCTAGATTACCTAAGAGTGATTATTTTTCAATGGTGTTCAGTTTAGGATATGATGTAAACTATTATTTCTTTATGATTGATTGAGGCCTGAGAAAATTGTGCATCAGCACCTCAGCATACTAAGCACAGTCCAAGCATGAGCTACAGAGGTCATTGATACTGGTTTTGCACAAATATATTATATATGGTCAATTTAAATAAATGATGTCAGTTTAATATAAGGCCCATAGTTAATGAAAAGCTTTAATATATGAAAGAATTGATAGTGTTACAAATTCTAAATGTTATCAAATTTTCTTGTTTATTTGAAGTTGCAATAAATCACTAGACACAAATATAATACTATGGCTTTCTTTAATCAGTCTACTGAAATTTCTGTTAAAATAAGAATGTATGTGAAATGCACAACCCAAATTTTAATTGTAAGCCTTCATTCAGCATACAGTGCACTAATTTATTTCCAAGTTTATGTTTATATTCCTGCAAATGATACTGCTAGGCAAAAAAACTTCCATTGGTGTTTTAAAGGCCCTGGCTTTGGTTTTGTGAATTATTCTTCTGAGTATATTAGAAAAACCACAATAACCTTCAATGCCTTCATGGTTGTAAAATAACTACATTTATATTACATGATGCCCTGTTATACTTTGGTTATGGCTTCAATGACTTCTGGAAAAATATTATTGTGTTTCACTTGAATTGAAATATTCCTGGATGCAGAACACAAATATCAATATATTCTTTACTGATACTTAAAAGGGGAAAAGGGACATTTAGTATAAGGAAGCCAAATAGTAAGGCTGCTTTGTTCTCCTTAGGCACACACATTCACAGACTGAATGAAGCACATAAAAAATACATGAGTGAGATAAACACAAGAAATCTTCAATAGTTCTGATAGTGTGTTATAATCTTGACTATTTTTAGGGCCTAATTGAAAAAGACAGAAATGTTTGTGCTATATTAATAGGTAATTTCTATTGCAGCTATGTAAAGGGACTTTTAACATTAAGGTAAGAATCCTGAAATCTAAAATCCATAGAAAGAAATGCTGGAAAATTTTCTAAAGGCTCACCTCTTTTATCCCTGTATTCCTGAGAGGGTCAAAGTGTACCTTGGCAGCATAACTGGAACAGATGGTCAGGCTGGAATTTACCTTTTGGCTCTTTCCTAAAGGAGAAAGAAAGGAGTTTGCCTGAGAATGCTGAAGTAGAGTCCTGCATTTCTGATAAACTTTGGGACATATGTACAGAGAAATCCTTCTCTAAGCATATTTCCCTTTCCATGCCTTGCCCTGCTGTCCAGCCTCTCCTCTCCTCTCCTCTCCTCTCCTCTCCTCTCCTCTCCTCTCCTCTCCTCTCCTCTCCTCTCCTCTCCTCTCCTCTCCTCTCCTCTCCTCTCCTCTCCTCTCCTCTCCTCTCCTCTCCTCTCCTCTCCTCTCCTCTCCTCTCCTCTCCTCTCCTCTCCTCTCCTCTCCTCTCCTCTCCTCTCCTCTCCTCTCCTCTCCTCTCCTCTCCTCTCCTCTCCTCTCCTCTCCTCTCCTCTCCTCTCCTCTCCTCTCCTCTCCTCTCCTCTCCTCTCCTCTCCTCTCCTCTCCTCTCCTCTCCTCTCCTCTCCTCTCCTCTCCCTTTGTCCTCCTCTTGTTCATTTTTGCCAAAGTTATCCAACTGAAATTTAGCAAAAAAGAACATTTTAATTGGGAAAAAACCCACTTGAATGACTTGAGTGAATGGAAAATCCCCAACTAATTACACAATTTTTTCTTTTTAAATGACTTCACATTTCTCATGTTCTACTCTGTGTTCTGTATCCTTTATTCTTCTGTCACCTCAAAAACTCCTCTTCCATGGTTTGTCCCATGTCACAGCCAAGTGCACCAATGAACATTGCTTAAGAGACCCATTAAGAGGTTCCTGTGCTGTCCATTGCAAGATTTGGTCCATGTATGTCAACTTTAATCAAGCAAAGACTGCACTTTTGCCATCTGTCTGTCTGATATTGAATCTGTTTGAGGCAGTGCAGTGAACTTGTAAGAGTGTCTTTTACTTACCAAAGCTTCTGATCTCTCAGATTAGCATCCTGTGCAAATTCTGTACACAAAATAAAGGTGCTTGAACTTGCTTTGAAACAAAATCTTTTCTATAGCGGAATTTGTCACATAGGAAATAAGGCTTATCAACTTATAAAACAATTGAGAAAAATATGAAGCATGCCCATGATGATACTTCATTTAGTGTGAATCAGAGCTTAGACTAATAATTTTTCTTTCTATGTATTATGTTTTCCAGTGGATTCTAGTGAGTTGTTGCGAAAAAAGGGTGACTGCTTTGATTTTTGATACTTTTGAAACTTTTTCTATGTGTTTCTTAATTAATCTTAGCAATAGATTCACTCATCTCATTAACCTGCCAAGAAAAGATAATGAAGTGTATTTTCCTTTAGCAAGGCAATACAAAATTGGAAAGAAAATGGAAGATGTTTCTGCTGCAGAAATTCTTTCCGTGTGAGGGACAGGTTCTGAGGTCTCTGTGATTAATAGACATAATTAGTTTACAAAGACTGGAAAACAAGGTTATCTGATTTTGTGATTTACTCTACACCATTTCTGGCCAGAATCAATAGGATAATGATCAGCTTTTGCCTCAGCATGGGGCTGGAGAAGAGGGGCAGAGAAGAAATTTATAGCTTTTTTTTTTTTTTTTTTGGTCACCATCCATGTGATAACTGAGAATTGTTAATATGGGCTTTAGATGCTGTAGAGTGTCTTACTCACAATACCTATGACTTACTGATTTTTGAAAAGTAGTTGAAAGTTCATCTTCCAAGGCAAACTTTATCACCTGCAGTATGATGATGTATCACTATCAGCCTTCAGGGTCACTTTTGTGATATGTTCAGTAGATATTCAAGCACAAGGAAAGACTGTGTGGCTCTTTTTCTTCAGGAGCCTTTGCAGAATAGCTGTATAATTTTAAAATACCCATTGAAATAGGTGTCTACACTGTCCATGCAAAATAACTGTTGAAATAGGAATCTACAGTGTCCATGACAGCACAGTCCTCCTGTGCTCTGAGCTTCTGAGCAGGTATTACTGAAGGAAATCAGAGTCAAACACAAAGCCCAGGTTTATCATGCTAAGCACTGGATGTAGTAAAAAACATAATGTATGTCAAGTTCAAGCCAATGCCTGAAACATGACTGTCTCAGGAAATGAGGACTAGAATTGTGTTTAATTGTTGATGAAGCTCACCTGAGTGGAGTTTTATTTGTTTTTACTAAGTTTTTATTAAGTTTCCTATTTCATTTGACGGAAACGACAGCAGTAATTACAGATGCTGAATGTTGGCTTGTTTGATACAGAAGTGGTATCTTGACAAGTCTGGATAGAAGGCAAAATTTTTCTCTTTGAAAGGAGTCCTCTAGGTTTAAGAGAGAATTCTCAAATAAAAGAAAACCTCTGCAACTTGGTGATTGCAAAGATCTGATGATTGTGTTTGGGTCAGTTGGCAAAAATAAAGGAAAAACTTGTCACATTTGCCTCTCAAACCAAATTCCAAGTGTTCAAAAACTGTGCATGCTACATGGTCTCTGTTACCTATTCCCATTTACACAGAAAACACCATGCTTCTCTGCTAAATCAGAAGAACCTGGGTGCCTTGGGTTTGAATATCTCTGAGGTATTTCAGTTGTTTAAAACTGAAACTTTAAACAATGTGGTGTGTATTGGAGATGTATCATACAGGTCTACCGCACACAGTACTGCTGCAGAACCATGCTCTGAGCTCTAAGTTCAAAGGGTACTGGAAATCTTTTAGCTACTGAACACTGACAGCTGATTCCATGTGATTAGAGAGCCATGGTCAGATGTAATACCTTATTTAATTAGAGATAATACCCTTATTAGAGAACTCTCTTTAATTTCATTAATTTACATTGCATCACAGTACGTGGTGCTGGATGGTATATTTTGAGAATCTCACCGAGAGTCAAAAAAGTGTCAAAGATCTTTTGGAAAGAAGACTTTGAAAACCTAAGTCCTCAAGGGCAGGATCTTTGTCAGCAGTGGTAACTATGTCTGCAATAAATTGCCTTCTTAAAGTAAAGTAAAGGTTAAATACATATTGCAAAGAGCTGTATTGTCCACTAATAAAGCACTCTGCGCATGCAGCTGTCATGTGAAGCTTTTTCTGACAAGTTTGAAGACTGTTTAAAGTATTTTGTGGAACAATTCTTGAAATGGTGAGAAATTTCCCCTGAATTATTCACTTGACAGCTGGAGATGCAGCTGTTAAAAACAGCTCTTTAGGAAGAAAAGAAATTAAAATGGGTAGGGAAAAATAATAATAAACCAAGGAAATAGGCAAAATGAAAAGAGTTTGTTCGAGTGAAAGTGCATACAGCGGAAATGTGCTAAGGAATGCGCCCAGGAAAAGCAACATTTTTCAGCATTTTCTCTTCAATTTTTTCCCCTCCTTAAATTGTATACATTCAGGGGAGGGGATGCAAAAAGCAATTTATGCAGCTCGATATCACATTGCACTTTCCTGACGAGGTCCATCACCCTCAGAATCTGTGAGTGTTTGGGAAGGTGGTGATGCTTGCAAATCAGCCTGCAACAGAAAGAGCACTAAGCAATCTGACTTCTTTTTAATCAGAAAGGAAACAAAATACCAGGCTCTATTTAGAATGTTTTCATGTTGTGTTTTTAGAAGTACTGGATAACATTAACAAAATTCTACCTGGTTATTATTTATATTTCAGATTATGCCATTCATTTATAGGCTGCATTATTAAGATGATAATACTGCAGAAATCAGTCAAGCATTGGCACCCTGTTAAGTCAGGAATTTTACTGTTAGGTAACAAATTCTCTATTCCAGAAAACTGGTTATGAGGCAGAATGTCATAGGTGTATCAAATGGGCCAATGGATAAAAAAAGAGGACTGGGGGAGAAAAAAGCTCCATAATTTATTAGGACAGCAAAGCTCCAGCTTGACAGCCCAACAAGCCTCATACCACGTTTCGTATTCATAATGGGCTGCAGCAAGGTAGTGAAGGACATTACTCGAAACATGTTGTACATATCAAAATATAGAGCTTGGATCTCAGTTAAAAAATGAGAAGCCATACATTGCTTAATTTTAAGTAAAAACACCACATATAGGTGTTTGTAAAGAATTGTGGTGAAAACATATTGCTGCTGGGAAAGATATGAAAGGGTGGGAAGGCTTTAGATCAGAGATCTGCAGTTGCCTTCTGATTCTGCCAAGTTCAGACACCTTAAAATGGATCCTAAGCTTTTAGCAAAGTTTGGAGAGAGTGATGTGGTTACATTCTAGTGATTTAAAATATTCTTAAGGCATTTGAATTTGGCTTCTGCTTTCCACTTAATTGCAAAAATGACTCTGCTGCACTCTGCTGCAATAACAGAGGTGCACTGGCACATACCTTGTGTAAAAAAGGAAGACAGAACTTGACAGTATCCAGTTATGAAGCTTGTATGCACTTTTTATATGAGCTGTTTGTATGGCACTGGTGAAGAGGTTTATTTTCTCAGAGTGTAGATATGTTTTCTTTTCTGTGAAACAATACTAATTTGAAAACAGAGCAATTACCACAAACTCTTAACTGCCCACCCTGGGTCTGTGGGCAGCCTCACCACTCTTGTAGGGAAGAGCAGTGATGTGCATGCCACAGCAGCAGAGAGGTAAGCCTATGATTTAGAGAAGCCTTGCACTAATCACTGGATGGAATTGGGGCTGGCTTAAAAGAGGAAATGAGGAGATAGCCAAAAGCCTGGGTACTGATCCAGAGAAACCAAGTAAGATCCCTGCATATCAATGTAATGCCCTGGATATTTTCACTGAACATCTGTATATTTCTCGGTGAAAAGGTGCCCATTGGCACTCACCAGCTTTTCACAGCAGACAAAAGAGCTTCCTCTCACTGCAGGCTCACAATAATATTGCTCCTGCCATCTGTTTATCAGCCTTTGTGAAAAGCCTGAAGTGCATAGAGAGGACACTATTTCTTCAGTCAAGGGATTGTAGTAGATAGACTTAGTGGGAAAAGTTGGATACCCAAGCTCCACTGGTGAAACCTAGTCCTTTGATCCTATAGTTTTCATTGATTTCATAGTTTCCATCTCTAGAGCCAAGAAATCACACTGTTCAGGTGACTGAGAAGAGTCAGAAAGTGTTGTATGCGATACTGCTAACTTTCTTAATAAGATGTAAAAACAAGGGCTTGCTTAATGAGAGGTTTCTCTTGCAGTGAAGGTCCCAAGGGAGATCTTCAGTGTAGGACTGTGCGCTCCATTCACTGAGGCTTTGGGTAGGGTCCAGCTTTGCCTCTCCTAGACAGTCTGTGTCTGTGAATTTTGATTGCCTTTTCCTATTAAGGGGCAATGTCTAATTGTTACTTGGAATATTGAGTCATTATTTTATGGCTCATTTAGTCAATATGTCTGCAGTCATAAATCCTGCTGTCGCTGCCTTTACTTCTTTAACCCTTACTTGTTGCTGCATTTTAATATTATCTTTCCTCAAACCAGACTGCTTCTTCCTTAAAGGAGTTGACCTCATGACCTCGTTCCCGGTGTTGTCATGATCACAAGGATCATATGGCATTTTTATATCCAGCTTTAGGTGGAAGAACTCATGGTGCTCCTTTATCATATGGTTATGTTCCACTGAAGACATCAACCAAGCTCTCATTACCTTTGGTGACGGAGCATGGTATGTCAAAGTCATAGCTAAAACTTTCAGACCAGCAGCGAATGGTCATCAACCCAAAAAAATCTAGATTTGATCAGTCTCAAAATGTGGCATAAAACTTCTTTGGAAAGAGAAGAAAATTAAGCAACTATGCTTCAGGACTAAGGCTTCTCCAAATCTATTACATTGATTTTTAAAACCAAACATTGGTACTAGTCTTATGGAAAGGCTACCTGGGATTCACTATAGAACTTCCCTAAGGAGAAATGAAAGCAGTTTTGTTGAAGAGATTTTTTTTTTCTCTTTCTTTTTAAGTTCTTTTTCCTCTGAATTAAATTGTTCTTTATTGAAGTTTCAGCATGGGCTTTGAGAGAATAAAATATCTCTTCTTGAACTTCAGATATCGTTGTAATATAATCACAGTTTAATTCTGAAGGTGAAAGAACAAAAAGGCATTTGTAAAACACCCAACTGGCTAGGAATAATAGCTTCTACTCTTGGCAAATATTTACTTGAGAGACTCCTATTATGACCTCTGAAACTAGAGGAGGATACCTTCTAGTTTCCTAAGTTTTAATTTTATTACAAAGCTTTTTACAAGAAATAGAGACAAATAGAAGCAGTGCCTTGGGAAATACATGGAGACTACAGTTTGCGATCCAGTAATGTCAGTGACAGTCAAAGCAATGCTGCAGTCAAACTGGGGCCAAAAGCTCAGATGAGGAACAGATGGGGGCCATTCTGGAAAACCAGAACAGAGGGGTCTGGGAAACAAAGCAGTGGAAGTCCCTATCATTTCACACCCTGCCCTTCTTCAAAGGAGGTGTAAGGTGAATCTAGCCCAGATGTATAGAGCAGACTAAGTAGTCTACCAGAATACTGAAGTAGGTTGTCTATCAGACAAAGGAGAAAACAGGTCCCACATGTTTCTCACCCTCTCTCTCAGTTTATCCCAGACCAGCTCCTCATTCTGAGCAGATTAGCACCCAAGCCTCCTTTTCCTGTCTGGCAATTCGATGCTCGTTAAGATCGTTCCCTCTGTCTCACTTGTAGTTGGGCCAGCTGCAGACTGTGACCTTCTGGTTCTGCACAGGTTGCTGCATTTGGAAACAGCTCATGTCTTGGCACAAGTTCATCTTTCTCCCTTCTGCTTTGCTCAGAGGCTGAGGAGTCTGGCAAATCTCCGGCGTAGCTCACACCTCCAACTGCAGCAACAGTAACAGATGCAAGTTTTGCTTTCTCTGCTGCTCTCAGCTGCTGAATGGAGTTTAATTGGGGTTCTGCGGAAGCTGGAAGACATAATTTTCTTGTGTTTTGTGTGCATCTTGATTTGCTGCTGAGACAGACAAGGCAGCAGGTATCAGAAGGGAAAAGCCATAGCCTGTCCCTTTCCAGCGCTCTGAACTCCAGGCATAGATGAATGCATGTCCAACCTTGGGAACAGCTGAATCAACCTGGAATTGTTCAGTGATTGTTTGACTAGATACTTTAATTAGGTTCATCTTTATGGCAACATTATTAATAATGGGAAAAGCAGAATACTTTTGCAAATTATTTTTTTGTTATTGTCCAGAAATTGTATGATTGTCATTGCATTTGAATTTTGTATGCTTTCTAATCATGTATGCCTGGCATATCTTCATGTGCTCTGACATCAGATGATATGCTGGATAGTTATTGCAAGAGAAGATCTGTTGATTTTTTTTCCTAAAAACAGAAATGTTAGATCTAATGTCCTGGATCTGTTTCAACTTGGATAGCTGATCTTTATCCAATAAAATCATCCTAATTCAAGATGTTCATGATATGATTTATCTTCCTGTCTTAATCTGTAGTTACAGTACCTGTTGTTAAGGAGTCACCCTTGCAACAGCTCAGATATGATTACATTTCAGCAAAATATAAAGCAATTCTTAGGTAAAGTCTGTAAATTTGATTGCTGTTATCTTGCAAGTAAATGAATACGAGGTGCTGTTATCCTTCACCCTTGCTTGAACGCACGTGGCAGCAGGAGTGCAGGCAGTGATTGAAGGGCACAGCAGGTGCTGCTACAGAACATCTGGTGAGCGGTGTTGAGACAGGATTCCAAGTGGTGCTTTCTGGTGGAACTGTTGGAGATACTTGCTCTGTTTAAGTTACTACTAGAATTTAGTTCTATATGCATAAATAATGAAGAGAAATTATCTTAGCAGGAAGACAATGCATTCACAAAGGCAGATACAATGACCATGAATGTTGAGCCTCATCTGAAGATCCCTTCTAGGACTACCCTCTCCCTTTCATGATATATCCTGAAAACAGAATTGCTTTCTATTCTGGGTGCATGTTCAGCTGGACTAGTGGAATTGTCCAAAGAGGAAAATAGATATTGATCATCTCAGAAACTGAGGGAAAGATAGAAGCAGGGAAACTCAGGACAAGAAAAAAAAAAAAAACACAACAGAAAAGAGAAGAATAAAAATAGGAAAGGAATAATTTTGTTTCTGATCTCAAAAATAGAAATGCTAGCACTGATTCTGTTACTTTTACTCATGTTATTGACTGTAGGATTAGTATCTATACAGGAATGCAGTTTTAAAACCAAAATTATTATTAGGTGTGCCATGGGAAATGTATCTCAAGGTTGATATCCCAATACAAAAGGCTTTGTATGGAAGAATCTCATTCAAATCTAATCACATATATAAACTACATAAATGGTCAACTTGAAGAAGGCTTGAAGAAAACTTGTGCTCCTGAAAGCTTTCATGCCTCCCTTTTTCCACTTCCCCCTACAGTTTTATGGGCTGGATTATCAGGAACTATTGTGAATGCCTATAGATTTTGCCTTCTTCAATTCACTTATAAACCTACAAGATAATTAACCTGCGTGTTGGTGGGTGCTGTGAAGTCCTGAGCTGTGGTCCATTTTCAAGCAGTTGCATCACAGTTCCAGTTGCAGTGAAAGACACAACTGGCAAGCACTTAACTTGCCACTTCTGGGTGGCAAGCACTGGGAGATTGTCCTTCAGAGTTTTCCAAGTGGTCTAAATCAGTATAGAGCAAGTTAAAATGACAGAACTATTTTGATTTTCACTGGCTACTATTTTAAATAGCCTGGGAAGTTCTTTGAGAGGAAAAAGTTTGGGAAAAAAATTAAAAAGTTAAGTTATCAAAAAGAAGCATCAAGTCTTAAAATTACCAGTGGAAAAACTATATAGGAGGCTTAAGGCTAAAAAAAGAAAAAAGTAAATAGAAAGCTTTTTCTGTGGATGGTGCTATGGCTGTTAGAAAAATTTTCTTAACTGTTTCAAGCCATTGAAAAGCCTACACAAGTGTGCAATGAAAAGGTCTCCACGGCATGTTCTGGAGTTGGATCAGAATTTCAAGAATCTAATATGGCTCCTGTCTGTGTTGAAAATGCAATTTATTTAAGTAATTAGTGGTAAAGGATGCTACCAATTAGATCAATCTGACGGTAAGAGGCAATTAATACTTCTAATCACCTCTTCCAACTTGTATCTTCAGAATCGACTTTGAAAGAAAGCATGCATGCAGTAAAAATGTCACACTGGCATGAATTTGGCTGTTGCATCTCAAAGCGGTTTGTGGTAACTGCTTCTGAATTGTCATAAAGAACAAAACAACATTCAAGATTTTTTTTTGAGCTTCATGTCCTGTTAGATATAGACTTGTTTATTTTTTTTTTAATAGTTGCTGACAGCTAATGCTGTTAGGAAAACATGAATTTTATAACAGAAATAAAAAGAACCAGAAAGAAAATCTCTACAAGCTGTCTTTCATTTTACAATGGTATTTGAACCGTTAGCTATATTTAGGATGCCTACAAGCCCTTTTCTCCTCTCAGTGAATCTCTGCTGTAGTTTAATCTGAATACCTTCTCAAGGTTTTTAGATGCCTCTTGAAATACCCAATACTGCAGTTCCATAAGCAGGTTAAGCTGATAAATCCTGATATTGCTGCTCCAACTTTTACTTAAATCTGATAGGTTTACTTCCACAGTGTTGCTCCTACTCAAGATCCTTGTTTTGGCAGAAGCACTTGTTGCAATGTAAGGAACTACACCAAATTAGGATTAATTTCTTTTTCCTGAGGACCATTTCCTCAGTTCAGCTGACTCATGACTGTGTATATATTGCTGTGCTGGTACAAGGGAGGGAGGAGATATAGGAAATGAGCTTTTGAAAAATGGCAGCCAAAAAGACCCTCTGCTTGCAGCAGCAGTGAGGGCTTACATCAGCTCAGGCTGCTCTTGAAATAACAGACTGAATTCACCTCAATAACTCACATGAGGCACAGCCTAATGCATCATTGACACTTTTGGGCAAAGATCCTACTTCACCCCGATATTTCACTCTTCTCCCCTTTCCAGACACAGCCATGCATTCCTTGAGCTGATGTTGGTGCTTGCCAGCGTGAGCAATGACCCAATTCAAATTTCTAACCAGCAGTCACCTGCTCCAGCAAGAGGAAACAAATGGATTTTTCCAGGTTACAGAGTTGAAGTGTCCCAGAAAGATGCCTGACAAGCACCAGAACTGATATAACAGAGAATATAGGAAGTAATCAAGAGAAGGAACAAATCCTCCCCTTATGATAGTGGTGAGCTGCTACATTGGCTCAAAAATACTGGGCACAAATAAAATGTTATATTAAACATTCCCAGAAACATTCCCAGACAATTAGGCCAACTGGCGCACAATGGTCCATTGATGGTGCTAACAAATTCTCATAAACTCCAAAACATGTGGCTGCATGCAAACTGCCTTTTGGGAAATGTCTCTGGAATGAGCTGTCCTTGGGAGAAAGTTAGTTATGACCTGCCAAAATTGTAACAGGCAATGTTTTAATAGTTTTCTACTATGAATGGTTGAGTTCCAGTGCCTGGGAACACTCCCAGATACTTTGCATGTAGCCAGTATGTCTAACTCTGGAGAAACCACGGTCACTAAAACTAGAGAGCTGCCCAGTATCTTGCTGCCCCTAAATCTTGGTTTTTAGTGCACTGTCTTGGGGTTCTTGAGTAGCTTGGATTTGAAGCCATGTATGAAAGGAACACTTAAGGCACTGGTTTCCTTACAAGTTTGGTGACTCTAATTCTGTTTTTCTTATGGATTTTGTTTATATTATTTACTGACATGCTTAAGGTTGTCTGTCTATCCCAAATATATTTTAAATGCTGAAAGAAACCGCCTTCTGGCTAGTTGAGTGTCCATATTTTCTTTGAACTCTTTTTCTATCTAGTGTAGGCAATTTTCTGTTTTCTAAGCATCCTTTTCCTTAACTGGTTAAATATTCTAATAGGTTAAATGTGTGACTGTAGAGTTCCAGTAGACAACAATATCAGCTTCCACAAGTGATTTGGAGTCCTCCGAAGTGGCATTTAGCCACACATAACTTGGCCTCTTGTGAGTGTGCTAGGCATGCATTCAGCCATTCTCCTACTGGTGGTTCTGAGCGATGTAGCTCTCTGGCTCCCTATCCTACTGCACAGCAATATTGTAGGCAGATCTCTTCAAGATGGTAACATTCCATGAGTCTTTGCAATTAATTCTCCACTCTGCTTTCAGGACCCACAATTTCATCAGCCTCAGATGTAGATGTTTTCAGGTGTTTTCTAATGAGAGGGAAATTGTTTGATTAGGAAATAAGACAATGAAAGGTTGTCCTTTGCTATAAGGATTCTTCCTTCATCTGGTACCTTTATATACTTATCTAAATAAATAAAATTTTGAAATCAGAAAAGATGCATTTTACCAAGCCCTGACTGAGCACCTTTTCTTCATCACCTGTATTTTCCCTTTTTAAGTTGCAAATGTATGTGGGATGTAAGCTGTCCTAGAATTGTGTGAACAGGACAATGTGGTAACTTCCAATAATTTATGTCAAAACTCACACAATTTGCATGCTGCTAGAATTGAAAATCTCATCTCTGGGAAAAAAAAAAGCAGGAATAAGAGAACAACAAATGAGATGGCTTTGTTCACTGAATGTGTCTGTATCTGTTGTATCTGCCTCGTGTGACAGGGACAAAGGATAACTGTTACAACTTCCTCTGACTAGAAGTCACAGAGCTGCCAGGTCTTCTCATTTCAGCACAAAGGTCTCACAAAGGATTCTTCCCAGGAGGGGAAGGGAGATCATCATGTGCTTAGTCCTTATTCAGTTGTGGATGGAAAGTTGCATCTCAGGAGTCTAGCAAAGGCCATCTCAGACAAACTGAAGTCTCTTGGGGGCTCAGAGCACCATTGCACACTTTGAGTTCTGTCCGATGATCTCTCTTTGGATCTGTTCTGTCAGCTTTAAAGGGTTCAGATTTTCTTTCCTGGTTAATCCTGTTATTAGGAACAGGAAACAGGAGTGGTCATACTTTCAATTTCAGTGACTAACATGAATGCCAAAATCCACTATGAACTGTGACCTACTTTGATTTGGACTGTGGCTGTATACTTTCAGGGTCTAATGAGGAGCAGTTATGCTGTACTGCTAAAGATAGGAGCAATTTCACAATTAATCATGGTTTAAACTCGATGGCATGTGCTGAAAAAACTGTGATCTTGGTTTTGCTGCAGTGAATGATCTTATTAGTTTGCTTTTCAGATCTTTAAAGAAAAAAAAATGGTGATGTTAACTTCTGGTTATTAAAAGATCATACTAGCGCCTCTCTCCTGGTGCCCCATTGATTTTTCATTGACATTCTAGACTAATAAAAGAAATTCAGCCACCTCCAAATTTTTACCATTGTGTAGATTTTTCACATATGTCTCTGTTCATGAGGAGCTTTCTGATGAATTTAAATTAAAAAAAAATGTTTTTTAAGATCTGATATAATAGGGAAACCATGTAGGTGAGAAGAGCAGGATTATGATACAAAAGCTCATTTCCTAGAAAAGAAAAACCCCACACAGGTTACAAACTGAAATGTTCATATTCCACTTGGCCAAGAGTGTATTAATTTTTATTTCTATTGTAGTTTCAAATGAATTTGTGATATATTTTTCATCTGACTCAGGACATCATCTGAGACATGCTGATGTCAACAGCAGTTTCTTCTTCCTCCACAAAAGACAGATCATGAGAAAATAAATCTGCCATTTAATTTTTCACTGAACACCTGCATTCTTCATGACAGTTTCATTTCCCTTTTTAAAAATTATTTTTGATGAATTCTATTCTCAGTATAAATCATTACTCTCATACCTTTTGTAATAACCAGTCTCAGTGCATTGCTATAATGGGGCCATCTGATTTGCGGTAATCCAGAATAAGAGTCAGCACCAAGATCCCATGATAAAAAAACATGTGATGAAAGAAAGACGGTTTATACTTTTCATGATGTTGCAAAAACGTGAGACATGCAGAACAGAGATAATATTTTGCATGCTTCAAATATAAGGCCAAATGACAGTTATAGGAAAATAGAGGAATGACAAGGCTCAGGTCTGCCCATACCACTTATTTGTGAGGATACTCATGAGAATTCGAAGTGCAGTGCAGACATTTAGTCACCAGAATCAATCACAAAATCATAATGTGATCACAAAATCATCTGTATAATGCAATCAGCTGTCTCTAAGACAGAAATGATTCCAGGAAATACAGTGGGCCAGACAATGTCTCTCTACCCCTCAGATTGCTGCTCAGTTCCTTCAGTAAGTACAGTACTGTATTCATTAGCTGAAAATGTAGTCAGGCAGCTGTAAGAGGATCTAGACACTGTCTTAACCATCCAGAAAGACTAAAACAGTCATTTCTCAGCCATAATGCTGCACTTGTCTCTGAGAATGGATGAATTTAGATCATTATCTTTTAGATATGCAGTTTTGGTTTGATTTTCTAACATCATTTGACCTCATGTGCCAGGCTAAATTCTTGCTAAGCTTGCCAAAAGCCTGTCTTTCAGATTCCCTGTGCATCTGGTAAGAGGGATGGCTTTTTTTTTTTTCTTTCTTTTTTTTTTTTTTTTCTTTGCATTTTTAAGTGGTGCTCCAGGAAGCTGACAGAGCTGCTGTATATATGTGTCTAAATGGCTGGATTCCAAACTTGGCAAAAGCAATCAACATAAACTGATCCATCAGTTACTCACAGTTCTCTCTTTTGATTAGTATGTTTAATAGGAACTGATAGAACCCTTATAGAGCTATTAAAATATGAATTTTAAATAAATCACCATAGAACATGCGATTAGAGGTCATTATTTAAAAAACATTCTCCACATTCATCTCGAAGCCTTTTATGTCACTTTGAACACAGCACTACCACCAAAACCAGCCCCCCCAAAATAGCCCTGCTGTGACTTTTTCATAATCTGTGGGCTGGATCATACAATCCCCACTTTCACCAGATACCAGTTCACACAGTGGCTCTAAGGTATCTCACAGCTCTATATTTTTCTTCAGGTAGCAAAGGGCAGAGGACTCAGCCTCCTGTGGATTATTCTATATGACCCCTACAGTGTATTGTCCTTCCAGAGCACCCTTGCCAAAGCTAGTAGTTCTTCTCACACCTTTCCAAAAAGGATTTGAAGTAGATTAAAAACACAGTACTGTGCAGTTCTACAAATACAAAGCTAACTTTGTGGCCAGAATAGAAACTCTAGGATACAGCGGAGAAACACTTTGAAATTCTTTTAATGTGTCCATAAATCAAATGAGCACCTGGTAGAAATTCTCTGTATTCTCTGGGAGTGACTGTCTGCCTTGGTAAGGCATCACCTTCATTTGAGCTGTCAAATGCTCTTAGTCACGCTAGGCTTTACTTGACTGACTGAATGGAGTGAGCAAGTCAGTCTCCTCCTCTGAGCCTTTTCTTCTCCCAGCTGAACATTACAGCTATCTCAGCCTTTCCTCTAAGAGAGATGCTCCAGCTTTTTTATCTTCTTCAGGGCCTGTTTGCTGAACTCTCTCTGGTATGAGAAGCTGAGGGAACTGGGGTTGTTCAGCCTGGAGAGAAATCAACTGTGTGAAACCTTACCACTCTCTATGACTACCTCAGAGGAGATTGTACTGAGGTGGGACTTGGCCTCTTCCAACTAGGATGCAATAGGATGAGATTACATGCCCTCAAGTTGCACCAGGGTAGGTTTAGATTGGATATTAGGAAAAATATCTTCAGGGAAAGGCTATTCAAACACTGAAACAAACTTCCCAGGGAAATGGGAGAGTCACCATCTCTGGAGAATGTGTAGTTGTGGTGTTTGGGGACATAGTTTAGTGTGAACATGGCAGTGTTAGGTTAACAATAGCACTCAGTTTTCCAAACCAAATGATCCTATATTTTTATGAGTCTGTGGTTCTATGTATGTCCTTGTTTCTCTCATATTTGGGATCCCAGCACAGCTGAAGAAGGATAAGCTCCCCCCTGACCTGTAGACAGCATTCTTCCTAATAGAGGCCAAGATACTATTATCCTTGATGGCAGAAAAGTTACACTGTTGGCTCAGCTTCACCTTAGGGTCCACCAGAACCTCCAGCCCTATTCTGCAAAGCTTAGTAATTAATTACCTAGTGATATTATTTTATCAAATATTCCTCAGAAACAGGTGTCTGTATCAATACATGTATGTAGACAACTCAGAGAATAAATAACATTGACTGCATGCACTCACACATGTACTGGTGGAGAGAGCATTAGGGATGAGTGGTGTGAGTCCTAGCCTCCATGAGCCAGCTTCATAAGCTTTTCTGCATTGCAAAAATTGTCTTTGGTCTGCAGCTGTGGAAGCAGATTTCACTTCCTTCACAAAAAAAGATGTGTCCCTGAGAAAAGATTTTTTGTTTACAGTTGCTTAGGACACCAAAGCCAGGAAAATCAAATTTGTTTGTCTGCTATTCACTTCAGTTTTAATATGACCATTTTAATAGGGAAAAAAAAATTCTAACAGCAGGCCTTCATGGAAAATATATGACACTCATTCTCTAAATGATAGGCTTACCACTTAGCATGTCTTTTCCTAAATAACTTCCCTCTCCACCTTATCCAACTTCTGAAGGCTTATATTGTCATAGTCTTATTGTTCTTGGGTTTTATAGTCACAGATAGAGAGATAATTCTTATAAGGAAAGAGCAAAGCCTGGCACTGCAGAAAATTCCTAGGAAGCACAAGAAAAAGTAGATTATACACTATCTGAGAACAGGAAAGGCATCCTGTTTCTTCAAAAGCCAACAAACCTTGAGGAGACTAACAAACTGTCAGGCCGAAGGATTTATTACAGGCCTGCAACTGGGTGGTGTGTGAAGGACTGAACAAAGATTCTCACACTAAGTGTATAAGTACTGTCTGAAGTCTGCAATAAACAGATTCATTTTGCTCTCAGCTTGTGAGCCTCACTTCTATACGCTACCAAATTCCTGCCATGGATTGCAGTCTGGATAACTGGAGCATCTCTTACACCAGTAAGAAAAGGACAACAATAAAGAATTGCCTCTGTGTTTCTTGCATGTTTTGTGATTGTTTCAGTAATAATTATGACTATTCTCTTTAACTGCAGGGTTTACAAAATATGAGTAGGACATCATGAGTGAATCAGAGAGATGGAATAGAAAAGAAGGGAAGATGGACAGCATTTCATTTGCCTGGAATGATATTATGCAAATGTGCGTGTGCATTGATGTATAAATATCACGCTTCTGTTCTTTCTTTTTCTCTGTTACCACTGAAAAATTCCCTGAAGATGTTGATTAGTGAAAATTGAATTTATAGATGAAGTTGAAATATTTATCAAATTCAGGTGGAGTGTTTGCCACTGTGAGTGATTGTAAAGAGAATTTATGTCAAAAATGATAGAACCTTATCCTGTCCCTGTATGGGACTAAAAATGCTACAATTTGTGGGCATATCTATATGCTGTACATGAAACTTGATGCAGTAATCAATTTTAAATAGATGTAATGTCTACATCCTTTGCAACAAAAAATATTTCTGAGGGCAAAAGGAGCCATGTTAGTGAAGCCTCCTTACGTCTGCAGTAGCAAGACTAGGCTGGCAGCAAATTTAGTTACCTCAGGGACAGTTTCACATTAAAGTATTTGTTTTCGGGTCCAGAACTTGTGCTGATGTTACTCAATATTGCTTTCTGGTGTAAGGAAAACTTTAAACATGCAGACACTTCAAGTGTTCTCATTCAGCTGCTAACAATTTTGTTGTGTTTTGTAGGAAAGCAAGAAAAAGAACAATATAAAATATTTGACTTGCATTGCTTGATTTTATTTGTACCTCACCCTCTTGCTCCTATTTTAACAGTTTCCATTATTTGTGAAGTCACATGCCTCAGCAGAGCCTTTTAGACTTCTCAAGAAGAGCTGTCACTGATAGTCACTTTTCTTATGAAGGGAGTCATTGCTTTGTGAATAGCTTATTCTCTTTTTAGTGCCAGAGATAACATTTATCAGCAATTTAATTCACAATAAGTTTCCTTAGTGGCTCCTGCCTGTAGTTCTCGCTCTTTCTTTTTTCTCACAAGAACCACTGATTGGCATATTTCTGCTTTTACCTTATGGATTTATTGATGATACTATCAGTCTTACTCAGGCAGGATGACAGCTCAGTATTAGATTCACTTTCTTGGCAGCTTCTGCAGCTAGCCTTCAACAAAATGATAGCTCCAGACCTTTGTCAAATGCCCTGCAATCTGGATCCCAAAAGACAGCTATCAGGTTTTAGACCTGAAAGTCTTAATCATCAAGCTATTAGATAACTTTTTGTGAGGATAATATGTTGGGAAACATTTTTCTACCAAGGGAACTGTTATTTAAAGTCAAACATAGTTGTTAGACTAAACAACACTGTCCCTTTAACAAAAGTGTCAGCTGACATTAGCTTTTACGTCCCTTAGTTTTTATTAATAGTGTTGATTACCCATATTCCCAAGAGTTAGAAACAATCATTTAGGTAATGAGAGATGTCTATCTGCCACTAGTAAAAACCAGAAAAAAATGAATAATACTTTTAAGAATCATTGAATTTGTAGGATTCTGATGATGCTAGGCAATTAGTGAGATATTTAATGTTTGTTTGCTTGCTATTACAATAGTTAGATGACAACAGATCCTGCTGTGAATGTACCACAGTAGAACCATGGAATCTTAGAATAGTTTGTGTTGGATGGAACTTTTAATGGTTATCTAGCCCAAACACTCTGCAATGAGCAGGGGCATCTCCCACTAGACCAAGTTGCTCAGTGCACTGTCCAAACTGACCTTGAATATTTCCAGTGGCAGGGCATCCAGCTGCACTTTGGGCAACTTTTGCCAGTTTCACCACTCTCATTATAAAAGTCTTCATACGTATTTCTGGTTTAAATCTATCTTCTTTCAATTTAAAATCATTGCCCCTTGTCCTATTGCTACAGGCCTTGATGAAAATCTGTTCTTATCTTTCTTGTAAGCCACTTTCAAGTATTGAAAGGCTACAGTAAGGTCTTCCTGGAGCCTTACTTCTCCAGACCAAGTAACCTGGAGTTTCTTATGCTGCTGTAATATATCTTACTTATCATGGGGAAAGGCTATAAGTTGAAGATTACTTTAGTACTGCCTATGTTATGCAGAGGGGCTGTAGTAAGAGTTGGCCTAAGGGAAGATTATGTTTTCCCAATTCAGAGCAGAGCTGAAAAAAAAAAAAGGTTCCTATACCACAGGGAGGATAAAACTAATTCCACTTTTCAAGCAGCTCATTGAAGAATTGGCAGAGGTTGTATATTAGCTTAGCAGTGAAGATAGAAACGATTTGTTGCACAGTTTCCAATAACAATTGCTTAAAGCCATTCTTCTGCTCATATATTATTTTGCAAATAATCTACAAAAACTTTCTTTAAATGGTAGATAAAGGGCTCAGAATAAAATCTTCCAGCAGACTTAACCTTAACTATGGAGAAAATATACTCTATTTAAAAACAAAGATAAACAATCATTGGAAAGGAAAGGGGAATAATACAGCTGCAAAAGATTTCATTGTAGAATTTGCCTTGAGAACAACTTTATTGGCAGATAAATTTAAAAATAAAATTGTTTTGGAAAATGCATTTGATTCCAAATGGAAGTTGATATTGAATTACCAGAAGGAAGTATCTGGCTTGGCTATATCTGAAATCTCACATACTTAGAATGGCAAACCAAAAGTCAGATGCTTTTGTTTTAACACAGTAAGCGAACATCACATTTCCAATCCTTCTTGTTGAATGTTCATTCAAAATTCCTGCTGTATAGGCCAAAACCATATTGTTCCTTACTTTGTGTTATTCACGTGTAACATGGTGTTTCCAAAATATGGCTGAAGCTAAACTCCTACTGTAGTAAAGAACACAAGGAATAGGGCCTACAAGGCTTACTGCTTGGGGCCAAGCTGTGATGTTCAGAGGAAGAGATGGCACTCTTCCTGAGTGTGATGCCTGAGTCCATGCTCTTTTTTCTCCAAAGCATTCTGCAGTTAAAGCCTGCAATGAAAAATTACCATTGTCTGCTGTCAATGCACAGGATCCAGTCTATGGAAATCTGTGTTACAGAAATAAAATCTAATTTTTTTTTTTTTTTTGGGGGTGTGTGTGTGTGTGTTCTGTACTAGATACAGCAAATATTTCAGTTTATTCTTGCTTAGGAAATGGTACCATGGCATATAGGATCCATCCTCCCTGAGCAGATGGTGAAAACTGTTGATTTAACATCTTAACATCTTTCACAAATCTAACAATAAGATGAGGTGAAGATGTTATGGAGACAAGAAGAGCTCTCATAATGCAAGATATTGTGGTGAGTTTAGGGTGATAAGGAAGATTTATGGCACATATTTTGGAAACTCAGATGGTAGGCCAAATAGTCTGGAACTGCTATTCCATCCCCACTGATTATAGAGTACTTACAGTATCTCTAGTGTGCATTTTAGATAGGAAATGGAAATTAAAGAGGATGAAACTAAACCATTATGTTCAGCTAGGTAGGATTTAATGTGGCACAATTTGTTCTTAAATTATTTTTCCAATGGTCATAGTTTGTTGTAGTTCTTAAATACTATAGAGGGTGTTTAGAATAAAAAAGCCTTATGCAGATAGATTATTTAGTTACTGATGGAAATGAGATGTGGGAGAATAATTTGAATTGAATAGTTTACTAAAGGATTTTTGTCTTTTTTTCTCGTCTGAATTATCCATGGAAGCAAGTATTCTGGATATTATTAATGACTACCATAGAGTGGGCCTTTGAGTTATTCACGGTTACAGATCTGGTTAGAGCTTAAAATGTGCAATGCAGTTTTCTTTCAGGATCTTTGGAGAATAAATTAGTCTCTTTTAATATTAAAATAGAGGAAGGCCATTTAAAGCATCACTACAGTTACAAGCAAATACAGACTTTGGTGTTAAGTAAAATTTGACAAGTACTATGGCAAAGGGGAATGCCAGTAAGTCATGAATATACCAGAAATTAAAGAGCAAGAAAAATATGTCCCTGTGAAGGAATAGATGTAATTTCTACCAAAACCTGTTAAAAAGCAGACTTAGTAGTTCTGAGAAACTGAACTGTGTGGTCTTTCTCTTCAAGTTTTGAAGTATAGGAGTACACTAATGAAACAGGTCCAGAGTAAACAACATCTTCTTGGGTTTTTGCTGTCTTTGTATTTTTTTTTTTTTTTCATGTAAATAGGACAGACCTATCAGAACTCCAAAATACATTGTTTGGAACAAATAGGACAATACTTTCTCAAACATAATTTTCTAGTAATTATTTTTTAAAGTTTGTTGAGGAAAACTAAACTGCTCAAATAATTCCTTCCATTTAAGCTATTAACTAAATTATATGAAAAGCTGTTTCTGGTGGTCAGGATATTTTTATTTTGGACTGGATTAGCAGTGATTCTAGAACCTCTTTCTTGGTGCAAATGCCCAGGGTTTTTTTAATTGATTTTTATTCTGTAAGCATTTATCTTCATTTAAAATTCTTTATTTGAGTAAAGTAAAGTTCTTCCAGTAAACTCATTTCCAAGAATATTTGCAGGAGACAAATACAACAGGGTCATGAAAAGAGTCTAAATAAGTTAAATTAAAAAGAAAACAAATGCAGCAAATTCCTGGCCTTCTTTTCCCTGTGCTGATGAAGTTGCTAAATGAGAATAGTAGTGATCGATTCAGTAATTGCTAGACCCATCCATCTCATTGTGATGAACTGTGTTTGTATGCATTTTCACTGATCTTTGTTTATGACCATTCCTCCAGTTTCCAATTTTTATGGAAGTGCCTCAAACCCAGTGCATTGAAATTAATCTTTCCTGTGGGACTTCATGATTTCACTGTAATATATGTCAGTCTCTTATGATCTTGGAGTATATAGCAATACATCTATTGCATTCCCCTCATTTATCAATTTCAGCTAATTTTGATAATTGTCTGTTTCTTGTATAGTGATTGGAAAAATATGGAGGTTTACACAGAGTATTTTTTATTGGGTTGGACACTTTACACCTTTGAAGGGGCATAACACTTTAAAAAATTTGCTTAAGAATAATTATAATAAATTTTTTTCAGTGATTCTCCAATGCAACAGAGATACCATCTATTCTATAAAAGGCTTTTTTCAGGGTTTATTTTCTTTTAAAGAACAAGCTTTAGTACTCACTATAATGTGTTTTTTACCAATGCAGAAAATCCTCTTGCACCTTTATTCTTTTGAAAAAACCAAAGCTCTTTTTGAGAATCCTTGTGAGGTGGTGGATCCCCTTTCATTTACTATTTCCCTTTCTCAAAGATTTTCCAGCAAAATCTAAAAGCACCTTCACAAGTTTTTATTGGTATGATTTTCTTTATTTTTGTTCTTTTTAGAAAGCAAGGAACGGGCATGAACAGTCTCCAGATAGTTCTGCTTGCAGGTTTCCAGCTCTATGTGTGCCTGGCCAGTTCCTAAATACCTCTCCCCACAGCTTATGATGAGATGGCTGGTTTCAAAATGTCCAATGCTCTGCACATGTTCAAAATGCACAAAATGTCTTCATAAAGAACCACTGTTCTCTAAAACCTCTTCTGTGTGCAAATGCTATTTTCCATTTTACAACCTGGCTCATGCACTGGTTAAAAAAATTATGATTTATCTTTGGTACTGAATCTCATAGAATTTGAATAATTTGTTCTGTGGGTTGTAAGCTGTCCATCTCCATTAAGAGCAAATTCCCCATTGCCCAGTTCCCCATACCTGTGCCCTGTGAAAAAAGGTGTCCTGTCCTGTGTCGTTCTCAATTTAATGTCCAGAGCAGATTTCCTTTAGATCAACAGTTGATTGTAATGTCTATTTTTACACTAGGCTGAAGAAAAGAATCAGATATAATTATCAACAAAGTTTGATTGAGAACATAAATTTGACACCAATCTTGCAACACATCCTTTTCTATTTCTCTAGTGCCTTTTAATTTTTGAATGTTAGTTATCTTTTTCTAGCTGTAGAAACCTAGACCACCTAGATCATCTTGACCCAGTAAATGCCACAGAATAACTTTACCCAGAGATTTAAACAACAGTTTTTTACTTTTTCTCTTTGACATGCAATACTGCAGTCTAAAAATTGTTTTACATATTTTGTTCTCATTTTTAATATTTTTGGCACAGGATTTCACATAATTTTTTTCCACAGAAGAGCAAAAATAAAAAGAAAATAAGAAAACAAATATTTCAAAATTAACAAAACCAGTATTGCATTAAGAAATCTGCCTGATATTATTTTAAGGAAACATAGCTAAAAAATTTTAGGTAGCCCTTTGCCACTCCCTACCCAGGAAGCCAAATTTACTTAGAGTCAAGGGAAGAAACAGATAGCTTCCAATTTACTGATAGCTTCCACTTTACTTAACAGGACATTTGAATCAGGCTTTGAAGTAAGTCCTATCGGTTCCTGTTTGTCTTCTTTCCCTGCCTTCAGGACTCACAATAGCAGGGTTTAATTTCCAGCCTACATCTCACACTGAAAGTACTTAAGTTTATTCTCCAATGTGATGGGAGAGAAAACATCATTAGTCTCATGTCTGCTGAGCTGGGGAAAAAGGGAAGAAGGAAGTGTGAAGTTATTAATTGTAAAGGCAACTAATTTGCTAAGCTTGCTACTTCCATCACTTCCAGAGAATAAGTATATTTAGTCTGGTTTTGTTTTCCATACTTCGAAAGAATGGACCATCCATGACTCTCCCTCATCCTCTAGGTAGTAGCCCCTGATGATCTTTATTATCTCTTTTATTACAATGAGTGCATAATCCAGCCAAGCACAACTAAAATCCTTGCTCATTGACTTCCCAGCTTTGGTATTTTGTGGAACAGTAATTAATGTTTGTTGTGGGAAGCAGGCTGGGAGTTCCTCATGTGAGCCTTTATTAGTATCATCACTCACACATTGTAATGAAGCAAAAGTTATTCTTCTTCGAAATTGTTCCCAGTGAGATCACAATTATTAAATACCATCATTGCTTATAATAATTAAGCTTTTATAATCTAGGTTCCAACCCTGTCAATTTTGTTTCCCTTGAGAGCCTTTTTGTTAGCCAAAAGTTGTGGGGGAACATGTTATGAATAATGTCATTTTCAAACATACAGAGTGAGGTAGAAGCAGCCGGGCTTCTAATTGGGGATGATGAATTTTCTAGTGATGGATAGCCAGTGGAGACACCAATGATTTGAATGATGCAATGAAAATTGGTCCCTTTGTGATATGGCTATCTTTATTCGAACACTGGTGAGTGTAATGAACTGGGCCAGCTGGAATGAAATCCCGCACTAAGTATACCAAAGAAGAATAAGGTGGACCTCAATCAGGGACAGGTTAAGAAGGGCCCTTGGATGGGGAGATTAAAATTTTGCAGGGAACAAAGGCGAAGGAATTGGGCTAGTAACCTGATAAGGATCTATGTTTAGATTTGGCTTGGACTAATAAAACACAGGTAAAATTTTTATTTTCCATATTCCAGAAATAACCTTTCACAGATCCTCAGTATTAGATCAGTAATGGATTCTGCCATCAAAGTAAAGTGTATATGGGCTTATCTGAGGAATCTGGTTTATGAGGAAAAAGAGGTAGTTGAGTCACTAACCCAGCATTTATGGCTGCAGGTAGGAGTATTTGAACCACAAGGAGTCCTGGAGGAGGTGTGATGGCACACCTGAAGGACACTGAAGTGCGCTGTCAGGCCTATGGCAAATGCACAGCGTCTGCTTACAGGAGAGTAAAATCCAAGATTGTGGAAACCAAGAACAGGCTGATGTTCATGGATTTCTGTAGGAGAAGGGAATACAGGTGACTGTACCCCTGATAAGTAACAGCTGTGTTAATTACCCAATAGAGTCTCACCCCTGATGGGTCACAGCTACATCCAATAAAGGTAAGTGTGATAAAAGAGAGTGGGTTAGCTAGTAAGGGGAGGATCACGAAGGAGCCTTGAAGAAGGGGGAATGAGAGGATCCTGAAGAAGGAGGAGGATCCTGGTGAGAGAGAATCACTGCTGTGAGGTCTGTCTGCAGTCATATTCTAGCCAGGTAAAATATGCAGTCAGAGGCTACAAGGGAAACCTACAGTAGGAGCCTGCTGTAGCCAGAGTCAGAAGATAGTTGGAGTCAGGATGGCTGAGCTGTAAAGAGGAATAAACCAGGGCCTTTTCATGCTGTGGTAAACAAGAAGTCTGTGTCCATTTCTACTCTCTAACAAGAGGGCAGCTGTAACAATTTCAGTCTTTCTCTAGCATATACTGTTAAGTTCAAACAGTAGAGAATGGCTTACAGGTAGAAGCATCATAGTGCTGCTTTTTTGGCCATAAACTGCGGTTTCTAAAACCCAATGTCATGAGGTTGATAACATTAAAATGGGCACATTAAAATAATAGTGAAAATTAGTCAGGATGGATATATGAAGTCTTTTATTTTTGTTCTGTATCTTAAAATGTAATGCTAAAGTTAAAAATATCTAAGAATAAATTTATGGGGGAGAAAAGTAAGCACTGATTTCATCAGTTGTCATGGCTAAGCTGCAAAATATGAATTCCTAACCAACATCATTAAAGGAGGATTTTTACGTATGTTCCTTTTCTTATTATTGCTCATTATTTACATTACTGTATGATGTATGTACTCCATTCCACTGCAAAAAATTTTTACATGACTTTATCTCTGAGTAGTTAAAAATACCGGACCTTGTCTCTTTACTTTATAGTAGTGAAATCATTAATTTCAGTGAAATTCTTTGCAGAGCTCTGTTTGAAGGGGACAAGAAGAAGAATTATTATTTGATTAAGGCAAAACATGAGGAGTGGATATGAAAACCAATGAGAGGTAAAAGATTCAACTAATGAAAGTAATTTAGTTTTAATCTTCCCTATCATAGCTGTGTTAGCCGTGCAGAGTGGAAAAAATTAAGTTCTGCTGAAGCACAAAAGATTATCACCCCAAAAGTCTCAAAGATGATGTAATTCATATTTTATATTTTTCTCTCAGAATTTCTCATATAGTTCTCTCTTACATATGTAGGATGACTGTATCAAGGACTTCTTTCTTAGGCTTATTGATTTGTTCTGCATGGAAAAGTAAGGCACCTCTAAAGTCTGGACCTGGACCAGATGTGAAAGAACACTTATGGGTATCCTGCACCCAAAATGATCAAGGTGATGTGGTGCAGGTGTATTTACAAGGTTTTCAGTTAGACAGTAACTAAGGGAAGAGTGGTGTGCTAGAAGCTCTAGGAGCTGGGGATAAAACGCAAGTAGTGGTATTTGTAGTGCATCTGCACTTCTGATCATTGAACTGCTTTTGGGTGTCAACAATTTCTAGCTCTGTTTGTCCTGCCACATTCTCTGTTCACTTACCCACACAATGAAGCAACTCTTAATATCAAGAGCTTCTACTTTCCAAAAGAGGAAGAAGACCCTGAAACTGAGTAAAGCCTGGCTTTGTAGCTTGTTAGAACAAGAGTGCTGAAGAGGGAACCCTCACTTGGATTGTGTGACACTCCGAGTGCTGAACTTTCCTCTATACTCTCTGCCTTTGTACACATCTTGAAGAAAGAGGAGAAATAGTTCAGGTCCTTGCCAGTGCAGTTCTATCTTTTGTGGGTTAGGTTACGTTATTTTGTCTTGCCCAGTTTGAAATTAGTATTTTCTTGGTAATTGTTCCCCAATGGGACAGAAATTGTTTTTGAGAACTTTAGCCTAAAATTTAAATTATATTTTCTCCCTTCAGTGCATTTGATGAAAGACATGGTCACTGCTTTGCCCTATAGAGGTACCCAATCCCAAATTTGGGGTTTCAGAGCACTGTCTCCCATAGGATGTCCTTATCTGAATCACTGATGGTGAATAAATAACTCCTATGCCACTTGAAAGTCTTGCTTCTTCAGTTTGACAAACAAACCGACTGGTATATGGTAGCATACCTGAGCCTAACTGGGATTGAGAAACCAATCTGTGTTTTAGGCTTCATCTAGATTTGGAACTTTTCTGTCTGAAGAATCAGGTTCTCAGGCAGTTCTTTCTTTGTGACAAGTATTGTGACTGCCCACAGAACTACAATAACTGTGGGATGTGGTTCAGATCCCTTCCAGAGCATACTTCCTACAGCAAGAATGTCTGACGTCTCTCACCATCAGCTTTGGTCTTCTTTGGATACACATATGTTTCATCTTTACTACTGATGCTACTACTGTAAATTCATAAAAGTAATGAAGCATTTTAAGTGTGATAAAATTGTCATCTTGGATTCTGTGCTTAGACAGGTGCTTTTCTAGAGTCCTGAAAAATCATCTGAGTAAGGATGGGAAGAGTAAAGTGATGTTATCTCTGTCTTCTGTGGTATATTAAAATAACTATTTATTCGGGAGGCTGAATATTCTGAATATTTAGCCTCAAGTATTTATCTCTTCCTTTTTACTGTGCAGAGTTGAAATAACAATGCACAGGTCCTTTAATAAAAGGCAATGCAATCTTGCACCTGATTTCCACGACTTATCAATTTCAAACAAAATAATTCAATATTCAACAAGTCCTGAGATAACAAAAAATATAATTATATATTATGTTATATATGATGTAATTTTACATATAACATATTAATACATAATAATTTAATTTTATATATTAGCTTATTATCTAAAAATGAGATAATAAATAGCAGCAGAAAAGGAAGTTTTTGTAATCCAACTTACTGTATTAGAGCTGGTCTTAAACATTAAATTCAGCTATTTATATATTTTGACAAGTCTGAATATAATGCTGCTTAAAAAGCTTCTCTATCACACCCACAGTGACTTTAAACTGTTCTTAATTGCTCCCAAATGATCTGAATTTTGAAATAGTTTCTACAAGAGAAGCCATAATCAGAAGACACATTATGGCTTTTTTTCTCTTTCTTTAAGGATCTTGTGCTTGAGGCATATATTACAAAGGAACTTGGACTGCCTAGGAACTCTGCTTTTCTTTGTGTATCAGTTAATAACTTCCATGGTACTGTCAGAAGAGCTGTTTTCAACAACAAAAATGTCTACTTTGAAAGATAAGTACTTTTAAATGAGAAGTGGTGGGAAGATAAGCAGAAAATCTGTATCTGCTTTCTTTCCCAAAAGACAAAAAATCCAGGAAGACTATGGGAGTTTCAGCCTGATTCTCACAATAGTAGAAAAAAAATGACCATTAAATAACTTTTTAAAGTTATTAGAGAGGCATTTAACTTCATTTTCTGTTCATGGTGAAAGAATTCTGTTCAGGGCTGACTTCAGGGAGCAGACCAGATTTATGGTGAAACATACTGACACAAATGCGCCTAATTACTCTGTTATTCAAATTTTACTGTTATAAAGTAAAAAAACCTAAAAACACACAAAAAATCCCCCACAAAATAGAATAAAATAGTTAATAGAAATAATCTCAAGTTAACTTCCAGAGGTGCCTTTTCAGAGCTCAGAGTAAGCCTTTGCTGTAAATAAAATTGTGAAGAGATTAAGAGTTACAAATTGTGGGTAGCTTTATTCCTAGATATAGGAACTTATTGGAAAACACAGAAGCATTTAAAGTTAATTAAAATCATTAATAACATAATTAATGCTATTTTGAATGTGTCTATCACTAAACATTAATTATCTTGTAGCCACTGGAACAACATAATGATAGCATCATTCTTACTGATTAGCCTAGTGCTGTATTCCTTTGCTAGAATTTAAATGCTACTAAATGAAGATAAATGGGGTATCAGCCTACATATTTACTCAACAAAAGCAAGTCTGTGTTGCTTGGTTTGAGAGGTCTTGAGAACAAAATCTCCTGGTGAAGAAGTTTACTTGCTACCTCTGTGCTCATTACTTCAGCCTGGTAAATGGGCCGTGTTAAGTGAGGAAGGGGATGAAAATAGTGACAGAAAGAAGTAACAATTTAGGATTGACTGCTACAGTTCTGAGACACTCAGAAGTCCTGGATAGATGATAAGGCTGAGGAGATCCTAAACCCCAGAAATATTGGTATTAATTTTTTTGTGTGAGTGGTAGGACTTTTCTTAGCTTTCCTCTGCCTCAGAAAGGCATCAAACATGGGTGATCAAGTTGCATCTTGCTTGCATCTAGAGTCTTCATGGAGGATCTCAGAATTAAAATAAGTCCTGCACTCATGGTACCTGAGCAGCAAGAGTCTATCCCTAAAAATATGACAGCCAAGCTTTTAAACTACTTCTCAGGACTCAGCATGCTTACACAGGACCATACAGGATACCAGGGGTGCACTACTTTTGTTTCTGGCCTTAATTCACATTTGAACCCAAAAATGGTGAATATCCCAGTCTTGTGTATGCCAAGCTGTCAGTCAGCCTCATTATCTGCAACCACCTGATCTCCCTAGGAGAAAATGACCCTTCTGCTACAGATTGGAGACTAAAGCCTGCCTCATCTCTATATGGCCAAAGTAGACCTTTCCTTAAAGAATTCAAAATTGAATTGCTTTCTCTTTAAAATACTAAGCCTATCTCTGTGACTGGGAGTTGAAAAAAGAGCTGTTTTCTTTTTAGTGACCATTTTACAAGTGAAAGACACAGGTTTGTGTGAAGTCTTGTGTTTGAGAGCTACAGAATGGGATAAATATTTGTCATTTAATTGTTCTGTCTATCAGGGTCTTTTTGCTGAACCCAAAACCTTGTAGATACTTAAGTTCTCCAGAAATATTTAGCTTCACTTAAAGGTCCAGATCCTCTTTGCCCCTGATCAGTTTCTGATACAAGCCTTTTTTTGTACAGCTGCTGGAACTAGAGGGTGGTGAGTGACTCTTACCACTGTTGTGAGGATTTCTGTAAGATCCAGTTCAGATCAGTTACCTTAGAAATGGTGAAACTAGCAGAATTTTCTAAAATTTTTCTAAAGAGAAACACAAATGTCATTAAAGTCAAAAACCTGAATGTGCTAGCCTTGGGAATGAGATCAAACTTCTGCGGCTGAGTGCATTCCCAGAAGCCTGTGGCATAGCACTGTTGATAGCATGTAGATGAAGAACCTGAGAGTTTAAAGTAGATTTTTGTAGGTATGTAAATTAGTGAACAAATTAATTGTAGGTTGAACTAGCATGAGTAAAATATGTTCCTGTAAGAACAGTGGGATTTAATGCCCTTTGTACCCATGTAAGTTGATCCAAGAGTTATTTATCAGGTGAGAAATCTCCTTTATGCTTTAATTTGTATTGTATTAACTCCTAATAGTGCTTTTCCCTCCCTGTTTGCTCCCTGGGCTTGTCCCTCATTCCTCTCATTCATCTGACAGCAGCATTAGGTAGCAAAGTGACAAAAAGAACTGTTGCTCTTGAGCTTTATCTATGACTCATGAGAAATATATGCATCACAGAGATTTTTTTTACCATTTGTGACTTATGTACTCCCTTCTCTCCACGGGATGCATTAGTATCCCGTTGGAAGCAATTAGGGATGAGATATGAACACATATTTATTGAATACGCACTGTTTTCATTGTTCCCTTAAGTGTGATTTATCAGCACTATAAACTCAGACTTGAGGTAATGTATATCCTCTCATTGTTCAAAAAAAGAAAAATAAACATGCGCAGCAGGTACAGATTATTTACGGCTGCTGAACTTCTCTGTCAGTGGCAAGCTAATGAGTGAGGACGTGAGAGTCTGACGGGAGGTATTGCTCTTTTGTGGGGCTGGAGCAGTATGTGAAGTGGATTCTTGGAGATTTCCTTGTGACTCTTTGCTTGGCTTTGCTTTGATTTTCCTTTTGCTTTTAGCTGAACCTATTTTCCAGGAAAACGTGAAGATCTGACCATCTGAGAAATTTCCATGGAGAGAATTTCCGTCCTGTATATCAAGCTGCTTGCTTTTAGCATAACCTCTCTGCCAAACAGGAGCCCAGCCTGCCAGTCACAGCTTCTAGTGGAAGTGATGAGTATAGGACTGGAACTGCTAGCTTGTCTCGAGATGGAAGCAAATTTGATGCTTTCATGTGTATATGCAAAGTGACACAATGCTTTGTTCTGCAGTGAGGGAAAACAGCAAACAGCGGTGAGGTGTTTACAGAACTGCCAGATATAAAAGGAGAGAAAACAACATTGAAACAACATAATATAATGAACTTTAACAGATACTATGTCCTTAATGTGATTGGATCTCAGTGAAAATGCATAAACATATATATTTATATCTATATCTGGGGATCACATTGTTCATATACCTAGTAAAATGCTAATACATTGGTTTGATATGGCCATCCCAGGGTTACTAAATATGTAAGTACATGCATACCACTGATAATTACATTATTTTGTTAATTTAGACTTGGTAAGAATCAATGATGATGGGCTTTATTTTATCTTTATTTCTATTTTTGCTGGTATCTCACCAAAGATGAAGTATAGATGATTATCTTTCATATTGGTGAGAACTCAGTATTAGGGTCAAAAATAAATCTCTCTGCAGAAGTTTTTAACATACACATTAATGATACTAAGAAGTTTAGAATTACTGATGTGAAACTATGTGCTAACAATATAAATTATTCAAGAATTAGTATTCAGGGAAAGAAAGATATGGGCAGAAGGACTGTAAAGAAAGGCACATGTATCTTAGCTACTTAGTAAAAAAACAATAGGTATGTTGTCAAATGTAGGTATATAAATTGATGCAATAGAGAAAAAAATTCCTTACTTAGTATTTCAAGTGTTGGTCTCTGAGCTAATGGCTAATACTTAGTGGTTGGGTATTTGAAGATGTCATCAATAGAAATAAACAGTCATTATATAAAAATTGATATAGAAGGATTTTCTATAGTTATGTAGGAAATAAGGTGTTGATGACTATAATAAATTTAACTGTCTGGACCAGTACCCTGGGGCATTTTAAGTGATACAGCTCTTGTTACAGTTATCACTACCACAACTTTGACAATTCTCTCCTGAATAAAGAATTCTAATGCTGTAAAATACCTTGTCTATAGTAACAGAGGTAGAACTCAAAATTTCAGCCACCATATAGGAGCTTCTTTTAGATTTAAAAAGGCTTCTAAGATCGAGTCCAGCTGTTAACTTGGTACTACTGTGTTCAAAACAAAACCATGCCCCCAAATGCCATAACTGCACACTTTCTTAAACTTCCAGGGATAGTGTTTCTGCCACTTCTCTGGGATGCCAGATGCAATCAGTGCCCCACCACTGTTTCAGTGAAGAAATGTTTTCTAATATCCAATCTCAACCTTCTCTGGCACAGCTTGAGGCCATTTCCTCTCATCCTGTCACTTGTTACTGTGGAGACAAAGCTGACTTCCACCTTGCTAAAACCTCTTTTCACAGGCAGTTGTAGATACTGATAAGGTCCCCCCTGAGCCTTCTTTTCTCCAGGCTAAGCAACTCAATGTAACTCAGACTTCCCACAGGAAAATCATATTCTGCCTGAAGTGTTCAGGCTAAACAAAACTTTGTACATAATTATGGAAATGCAGGGAAACAAACATTGAGGATTGAAAGATAGTAAAGAGTGGTGGGAAGGGGATAATTACTGTTGGTGAATAATAAAATCTGTTCAGTAACTGATTGTTCTAGTTTTGTGCAAGTATCTGCACCATTTAGGCATGCTGAAATCACTGTGACTGATACTACAAAAAAAAGGTACCTCTAATTTCCTCAGATAAAATAATCAGATGCTAGTGGCACAGCTTTTGCGTAGAAAAATGAAGAATAATTTTTTGCCTTTTAGCAGTTTTCAAATGACAGTACGTATATAAGAAAAAAAAAGAGGAGAGATGTAAAAGCACCTAGATGAGCATGTGAAATTACCTTTCTTTCAACAGTGCTCTAGGACTCTTCAGCTTTCACTTAAAGTTCCTAGTCAAAACCTTCAGGCAAGAGAAAACTTTCAAAACCTGTCTATTAACAATTTTTTTTTTTTTCAGAAAACAGTAAGAAAAAGCTTAGAAGGCACATTTTCAGGAATGGTGAGCAGACCTGAGAGAAAGAATTCACCACTAATAAGACAAAGTCACTACTGAATTTTTGATTAAGAGGGAAAAACACATTTGGGGTGCATAGATGTACACAGTAAATTCCTGTGACTAGCAGGTCTGTTAGTTCATTCATATTGCAAAAGCTAGGTAGCTGTGCTTTGTAGGAGTTACAGCCCCCACAAGTGTAGTCATGAAATATAATGCATACTTTCATCTATCCAGAGTCTACTTCTTGAGATATGTTAAATAGAATAACCTGAACTATTTTCTTGGAATAAAAAGTATGGTACAGCTTAGTACTCTGTTTTTCTTGCCTTTTTTTTTTTTTTTTTATTTTTTAGGGCATGGAAAATATTGGTTGATGGGGTTATAGAACAATTTAACTTCTTGTCTAGTCATAAACATATGACCAGTCATTTTGGCAGACACTGCACTATATATGTGTGTGCATTGGCAGAATGGTAGGTTTTGAAAGAGAAATGAATGATGAAGAATGAATACAGAACAGCCATGCTTTCTGCTAGGAACTTTTGGACAAACTATATGTGTTAAAATGTATGAAACTTTCAAGATTTGGAAACATTTTTCATGAATAAGCCACCATAGCACAGTAACCTTGAGTGTTATGAACTGATGAATAACAGTAAAGGGAAACTGCCATTTATTTAGGCAATATATATCCAGTAGCAGAAAGTCTCCAGGTTATGGGTGAAGAACAAACTGCATAGTTGACTCATGCCAATAAGTTTTAAATTCCATTACAATTCTTGATACATCAGTAAACTTGAGTAAGTATTAAAGGACCTCTTGAAAGCAGGATCAGAAATTACACAGAAGCAATTAATTTCCCATTCATAGAAACTTAATACAATATTGTACTGACATGCTTAAAATTATAGTTACAGAGATACGTTATCAATTTATTTTTTTAAAAGAAGTATCAACATTTCCTTTGAGTTTTTATCTAAAACCTTCTAAGTTTGATCTTTTTAAGTCACAATCATTCCACAGATTAAAATAAAATTAAGAAAATGTTAAAAAAAGCGCAATGTTTTTATGAAGCTACTTTTTGGTAGGAAAAAAGTAGAATTAAATAGTTTGAATAGACTATAGGAGATGTGGATGGATTAAGTGTTTACATAGCTGTCCAGCCTTTAGCAATATTTCAGTCACACAAAATGCCCTCTTCTAAAAGAAGACAAATTAAATTTGAATTGTCAGGTATTTGTACTGCAAATTTAAGGAGCCGCATTCATTCAGCTGCAGTGTGACAAGGCCAGGTAGAAAGAATAATTGGGGGACTGATTAAAACAAGGGTATGGTGTAAACCGAAATGAAACAGATTATTTTAAGTAATTTTTTAGTTCTTAAAATTAAGGGCCTCAGCTGCAAAAGTAGAAAGATTATGTGAAATCATTCTTCCCTGAGTAGAAATAACTAAGTCAGATCTCTCTTTTAAAACTGAACATTTAAAGAGTTAATGCTGCAGCTGATTTCATAATACTTTTGAGGCATTTCTGTCTTTCCATAAAGACAGTATTTTCTACAGTCCATTCTATCAGTGCCCAGCTTACTGTGTGATACAAATAGCTTCTCATTATTTCTTGCTTTGCCTATTATTTTGTCATTTGAAAATTTAGTCATTGAGAGCTTAATGTTTTTTGAGATAATCAAGAAAAAGTTGTGTAACACCTCTCTTGGTAACAACATCTGGAGAAGCCCCCTGTAGATAATGGTGTTGTGTTTGACTAGAACTTATTGTGGACCAGTCATATTTGGATAAGTCACTAAGCTAATTGTTAATCTGTTGACTCTGTGTTCTGCTGATACTGGACATCATGAGGTTTTAAGTCAGAATTCCATGCTGTACTAAGTCAATCTCCTTGCAGAATTATGTAACATACATCTTTTCTATATTTACATTTATTAGTTGTAGAAGGGTCCATATTTATTACACAAATCCTTTTTTATCAGCTTTCAATAAAGAGTTTTGATAAAGATTACACATTTCTACCTCTCTTTAATTCTTCAAAGATTTGGATCTGTCTAATTTTTAGCCAAAATGAAGTGATCTAAATCACACACTCCTTCAGTGCCACTGGCACAGGATTAATACTTTCCCTTTTCAAAGATTCTACACTAACACCAGTTTCTCCATGAAAAGATTGGCAAATTTATTTTCCAAAGGCAATTGAATGCTAAGTTGCTCAGAGTTGTTTTAGAAATAGGAGGTGAAGAACTTTGAATAAATTATTGCTGAGCTTTGCATGTAAAGTATACAGATGTCTCACACTGCAAAAGAGTGATTGTAGAAAAAGGAGGGCACGGGATGAAATTCAGCTTCTGTCTTTCCTCAGCACTGCAGAATCTCAGGCTATGAGAAATAATTAACACTCATGGTTAAAATAAAAATCGCTAATAGTTAAAAATAATTCTAGCCTCCTTGAGAAGTGGAGAAAATCCCACTATCCCTTAGAACTATGTTTTCTGACTCTCAGAGTGGCACGAATTTGGACCAAGAGGCAAGGAAAATAACAGCTAAGTCATCTTCCACATACACCACCCCTGTCACAGTCAGTCAGAATCCCAGACTGCATGGAATAAACTTCCTCCTGCAGCTGCTTTGTTCTGCTTCCAGATCAGAGCAACTTACAGATTCAAGCAATGAAGACACAGAAATACAGATGCATATGCAGGCTTATAGAATACTGTGTGAATTTTGGTGGAACAAATGGAGCTAGAAAGTGAAAAGCGTTTTCATAGCCTTGTTATTGTACTGTTGTAGGCTTGGGTTTTGAGATGATACCTCAGTGTGTTTAATCCTATAACACAAACAGCACTTGTGACAGGACTGAAAATGTATAAAATTGAAAAAAAAGAACAAGAACCAAAATAAGGACATAATTTAACTAGCAATTTAAATGAAGAACTTTTTTCTTTTCAAAATAAATATATTTGATATTCTTGGAGATTTTTTCATTGGAGAAACATAACTGTTAAAATCTCTAATTTTAAGTAATTCTAAGCAGTAAAAAATAATTCTTACTTCCTATTCTGTGCTGGGAATGTGATGATTTTTCCTACATTTGAAAAAATTAAAAGGCACCAAAGTAAAAAAAGAGATGCAGATCTTGGGAGAATTTCAGTTTAGAGTAGGTGTTTTCAGGACAAAATTATCTATCAAAAATATATGCTTCAGCATCTGCTATCCTTTTCTTTCTTCCAGATTGAGAATAGCGTGGCTGGCCTAGTCAGGACCCTGCTATGCCACTGCTCTTTCACAGCAGTAACTGAAGTGGGTGAACTATCACATCTTACTGTGTTGGTTTAAGGTGATACACTGGGTCTCAGAAGTTTGCAAAAGAGGGGAAATTCAGCATGAAGCACATGTTGCTATGCTTTGGTTTACCATTCAGCATAATTCCATAAATCCAGGAACAGGTATTTTCCCTTACGCTTGTAAAAAATGCTGGAATGAATTTAAGGATAATTTCTAAAGCCTACATAAAGGAGAAAAAAAAAAAGTCCTTGTATTTATACTGAGGTTTTGTGCATGTGCAGGCAGTGTCTTGATTGACAGACACATCACTTTTCTGAACATGAAAATGCATAAAAATCTTACTTTTGAAGAGCAAAGTAGTCACCATTCCCTGTTTGCTAAATTGGAAAAGTTGAAGGAGATTGATTCTGCAGAATGTGTTTTTGTTTTTGTTAAATCACTGAGTATTTTAGACTCCCAGTTAATATTTCTCAAGATAAATGTAATCGGAAGTAGACATGCACACACACAAGTCCACCTAATCTCCCAGTTTTATACTCAGTAGTAGATTTAAATGATAGTTTTAAACTGTCACTGCTGTTTTTGCATTAGAAGGATGTCACCCTTGCACCATGGCTTTAGGACTGATTCAAAGGGTGCCATCTGCTTCTTCAGGACTATTACTCTGTGCAGTACCTCAAATTTTCCTTGGAGGCTGCTATAAGGCTGCCTTGTTTGTCTTACACAATCACATACTTTTGAAGACAGGGTGGATATGGCTACAGATGGCAAGAACTGCACCTCTAAGAGAGGAATTCCCTGTGCTTTTCCAGACCAAGTAGTTAAATGTGCGCCATAGTATACAAGTTAGCATGCTACTGTAAGTATAAATATACAGCAGATGGGAAAAGCAGGAGAACCATTGTGGGTAATCAGTTCATATAACTTGGAAATGTAAAGAGCACATCTGGTACAGATGAACAGCAATCAGGAAGCTACGGCAGGGGAAAAGGGGAGAGAATGCTACAATAAATTGTGTTAAATGAGTTTTTCAAACAACAAAAGTTATGGCCCTCTGAGCCTGGGGAAGTGGTTTGTTCAAAGCACAAGGGCGGGTAGAATGAGCCCAAGCCAAAGAATCTACTTGGATCAAGATCCTGCTTAGTCAATGTAATGAAAAGGTCATTCACAAACCACTACATTCCAAATGCAGATGGATATGTAGGTTACATTATCTGGAAGACTCCAAAAAAACCTAAATGAAATACAGGTTATTTTTGGAGAAAAGAACTGGCAAAGGAGGAGGTGGGTATATATATATAATGTTGTGAGAATGTTGTGTAAAATCTTTCCCACCATCAGGTCACATATTTCCATGTATTTTGATTCTTTTGTTTGAAATAGTCTGGTTTATTGTTATTTGAAAAGTCTGTTTGCTTCTCTTGGATATGCATTTTATGGATTTCTTATTGGATATTTCATGCTTTTGAAGTATAAAAGGAAGGTGAAGTTTCCTGACATTAGTGGCCGAGCAAAGCAAAGAATTCAAAGCAAAACTATTGTAATGCTGACAGCAACAGCATCTAAGCTAAGGCTTAGCTTCGATGACTGCCCCAAAGGTTTGCAGAATAACAAGACTTAGCGACCACCTTCTTTTGTAGATAAAATCCACCATCTTCTGTTACAGTCACTTAATTTGTTTGCCTGTATGTTTAATTGAGCAAGATGAACATAAGCAGCTGAATTAGTGTCTGCAATTCAAAAATCAGAGCTCAAAGGTAAATTTGATGATGGCTGATGACAAACATATAACAAAATATTATTCTTTCAGAATACCTTTTCTTTTTAGGGTATTAAAAAGAATACAAATAGCAAATAGCTACCTTTGGAAGGACAGAAAACTGAAATAGGACCTTAGGGCATCAGTTCAGACAAAGTGTCAAAGCAAACATTTTAAATGATGGTGATAACACACAATAGGAAAAACCTATTCACTAAAAATTACCCATTTATGTGGTTTGAGGCTCTGGGGAAAGAAGCAGGCAATCACAAAAAGAAGAAATGTATTGTAGTGTATAAGCCAAAGATGGCTGAGTTAAGGCTGAAAGACATTCAAATTCTCCCATTTCATATATTATGGACCCCTGATTTTATGACCATAATATTTAATAGAGGGATTTTTCTAGTAAAAAAGCAAATGAAGCCCTTCTATTCCAACCTCCCCTATTTCCCATTGAAATGCTACCCAGTGCCTATAGATCTGAAGCAGAGAAATGTGAAAGAGCAAAGCCACAGCTGGAAGGAGAGGGAAACAGATGGTTTTTTCCCACTTAGGAAAATTGTCCCAATTAAAAGAAAGTATTCACCACAAATAGGGCTTAGAAGTTGAAATGTCACATTTTTCATAGACTGAAAGTTAAGTGCACGATTCCTATTCAATTGAAACAGACTTCTATATAATTTTGAAGTGTTTCATTTTTTTTTTCAGATCATTTTAGCCTCTCAATCACAGTAGCTTGGATTTTCAAATGAGAGTTTCTTACATACAATAAACCCAAGATTTTCAATTTTGAAAAGGCCAGTGTGGGCATCTACCATTTTGAAGCTTTTTTCCCCAAATTTGTTGCTTTGTGAGAACTCTCTCAAAGCAAGTCCTGTTGCCCTGAAAGATATTCCATCTCACAAATTTGCCTTTGTTAAGAAAACAAAACAGTAATGTCAAACTAGGTCCTTCACATTAATGACACGGACCTCTTCTGTATCTCTCACTATGCCCTATTATCTGCTTTCTGGCTTTCTCTTCTCCAAGACCCATTCTTGTGTGGATTTCAAAGTTGCACTGAACAGTCACAAAGGCTCTGCTTTTCCATTTCTAAGCCTGAGCTCTTCAATCCCTAATTCTTTCAGCATCCTTCCTCTCTACCTTTTCTTCACCTTCCAGTCCATGTAAAGTATTACAACTCTCAAAATCCAATTGCGTTATTGCTTTTTTCCTTCTCTCTTCATGAGATTCAGGGGTAGAAACAAATAATAAGAAAAAGTGTTTTATCTTTCAAATCCAGCACCTTACATTGTAATGGGATCTAACTACATGGAAGTGTAATTCCAGGGGAAGTGCTGTTGACCCCAGAAAAAGGCTCATTTTCTCTCTGATCGTGGGTAGTCCTCCCTTTTGTCTGCACTGATACAAGGCATTTGTGAGCTCATTGAACATGCTTACAGCACATGAAAACTTGAGAGATTCTTCCACCAGATTCTTTACAAGTGCGTATTGAACTAGGAACTTCTTTGTTGTACCTTTATAGTGGGTTTCCTGGCAAAATCTCTACTGCAATCATGTCAGCACCTCTGTCCACATCTCAATGTCAAGTTTCGAGCCCTTTCAAAAAGGCAGAATTCCTCTTGCAATTTTTTGTCAGACTCTAAGGAACAATAATTTATAGCTAATGTGTAAACCAAAGACCTAAAAACTTATGCAGTGGATTTATAGATACCTTGTATATTAATCTGTAAATTTTCTGTGAAAGAATATATATAAGTCAATTCACATAACACATGCAGTACACCTAATCTCTCAGCACACTTATTTACTTTAATATAGCACCGATGTTAACACCAATTTAGTAAGCGAGAAAGGAGAGATTAACTTTGCTACATATATCACATATATACCTTTCAACTTATTTTGAAATAATTTTTCATTCAAGATCCTTCTATAAACTGGATTGTATTATGTTATCACTGTGCTACACATTTCTGTACACCGTTTTCCCACAGAGCAGCTTTAACAACTGGAACATTTTCAAACATGTAGCTGCTATATTTTTTTGTCTAGCAAATTGACAAAAAGGCATTTCCTCTGTACGAGGTGCAGATGTGGGCTGAAAACAGCTTCAGAGACACTATCACTGACCAAGTGTTTTGGTCCTGTTTAATATCCTATGACATAGAGTTTGACTGCTCGCTGCACTCAACAATTTTCTTTCAGTCTCCACCACTCTGTACATTCATGTGGGTAAGCCAGACCAGGAGGCATCTGAAATAAGTTGAGAGAGAAAAGTTGGGAGAGATGCCATTATATCTGCCTCCCCTACATTCTCTTCTTTTGGGTGTTTTATAAGGATATTATAACCTGGTATTATTTTCTCTGTTCTTTTATGCCCTTTTCATGAATATTTTATCATTCATTTCTAGTTTGTGAGAGAAGGAGGAAGGGGTGTTTTCTACCTGTCAGTGAACATAAAATACAGCTAGGAAGAGGGTAGAACCCTTGGTGGTCCTAAGGGCTCTGCTGTTGACAGAACATGCCATTCAGGGCTCCCTGCTGCTATTACCAGCATCCTAAAGGTCTTCCATATGAACCCACACATTCTCCAGAGACAGCTTTTCAGGGGCTGACAGAAGAGTGGCACCAGCTCATATTACTTTATTGTTAAAGCACTGAGGCATTTGGGTGCTACGTGGAAAAGCAGGTCACTTGTTTCGGCAGGATGGAGAACAATATGAAGATAGACTGTGAAGAATGACATGAAAATCATTGCACACCTTTATCATAACTGAAAGCTTGACTACTCCATCAGTCACCAGTATCTTATATGCCTGCCTTGCTGAGATGAAGGGGTTGATTCAGATTTTGCAATATCTGCAAAATCCCAAATATCCAGTCATCCAGACACTTACTTTTGTTTTATATTGGAGTAAGAAATCCCAGCTGATGTTTCCTGCATATACTTCTCTTTGCATACCTCTTGATGCTGCTGAACTCCTGCTCTGTTCATTTATCTTTGCAAAACTTTTGTCGACTGCAATGGATTTCACATTTGTTACTGAATTTTGTTTGCTAAGCCAGCAGCAAGCAACGTTGAAACAAGTTGTCAGGTACTGAGTCAGCATTACCAGCTCTAACACAGAAGTAAAAAGTAAGATAGATATAAGATGCCTGAAATAAGTGAGCTAAAGAAACGAAAAGTGGTAAAATCAGTCTTATCTATTATTTCACATGCATTTCACAGACTGCATTTTGTCAATAACAGGAGCATTCGTGACACGCTGTAAATGTGCAAAGGACTTTATAAAGATACCTTCCTTATAAAGACTCATGCGCCAAATGATTTGATATTCAAGGATAAAATCTTTGCTGGAAATTATAGCATAGAGATGGTGTGAATATAGACAACTGAGAGATTGGTCCCAAGATTTTAAGAGGTTTGCAACTGCTTGCTTCACATATGTGTGCCTGAATTTAACTTTCAGCTTTGATATTTAATTTTTTCATCACATGTGTAAGTAAAAAGACAAAAATAAAAAAAAGAGGCATAATGAACCCATACAGGAGCCTAAGTCTTAATGGTGCTCCCGCCTTCATCCGAGTAAACAAAGTACAGCAGTGTACTAATACAAGGCAGCAGGTGCCATCAGATTTAGTATGCAAAATACAGATTTAGTATGAATAACAGAGGCAGATCAGACCTGTTATAATAAAAAATTAATTCCTCCGATTCCTTCGATTTAACCCCAAAGGGCTAAATACTCCTAGGGATTCTTTCTAAGAAAAACATGATTTTGCAGAGGAATGAACAACCTGTATTCTCACTGCTCAATGACTCCTCAGAATTTCTCTGTCTCAGTGAGTGATTTATACATAACCACTCTGGGCATTTCTACCTCAAAGTAGTTTTCAAGTTGATGGTTTGCCATTTGCATCTGTCTCCATGAAACATTGGTACCTAACAAACTAATTCTTCATAGCAAGGTTTATATACAGCAATACCTGTATTTTGTCCTAGAACCCTAACTTGGGTCTTTCTACAGGAAATCCCTATACTTTCATAACTGTTTTTTTTCAATAAAAGTGTTTTTCTTTCTTCTAGCAGAAGTATTACGACATATTCCCTTGTGGGTACAAGATTAGTGGAGCCCTCATTCTTGATCCCAAGTGAATTCCAGTTATCCCTACTTAGTTCCCAATTACTGGATGATGCCCTTCCCTCCTGACTCACAATGAACTCACCCCAGTATTTCCTTCTACTCTTGAGACGCACTGATCTTTTCTCCTTGACCTGTCTCAGGGCAGTGATAATGACACTGCCTAAATTATTCCAAATGTGATTTGTACACCACTACTTCACCCTTCATGTGCACATAAATCATACTTCCTTTTTAATCAGGTAGAAATTCTGTACAGTTTATGCCCTAATCTAAATGCAACTTGGAAGGCATGTATGGAAGGGCTTCCACCAAAGCAAGTGCAGGCTTTTGAATAAAATATATTTCCATGTGTTATTTTGATCTCACCACTGAAGACCTTTTGCTTTCCTCTATTTCACATTTCTCTCTCCTCAAAAGCAATACACAATCATGCTTGATGAATTGTGAGAAGGCAGCTTTGGTGGAAAGGGAGATATGACCTTTCACTTATTCATCTTTAAAAAAATAAAAATCTGTTAGAGGTAAATTTTCGCACTAAAGCTGAGGAGAAGAAGAAAAAAGGAAAAAAAAATTATCTAAGAGAGAAAGAAAATTGAACTGTTATTCTGGGGAAGTAAGTTATAAGGATATGTAAACCCACAGGCAGAACTCACCCCTCAGCCAGACAAATTTTTGGGATATAGAGTCAGCTATTTCACATGTCATATGTTGCATGTAAAAAAAAAAAAAAAAATCCATCTAATATTTTGCAAACGACTAGGCTGCAAGAGTGGGCCAGGCGTAGCTGTTGGTTTCAGTGTGTTGGTTTCAATGCTTTCTGCTGTAATCAGAGTGTTTTCTCTGATATTATTAGTGTGGAGCCAACCTTTCCTCTCCAACCCCGTAGTGGTGTGGAAGTGATTCAGTTCCTGTAAAGGGCCTCTTGAACTGCGCTGAAATCTGTGGTTAAGGACTTCTGTGCTAACACTGAGCTCATGAAACAGCAGTGTGGCTATAGACTTCAGAAGCACTTGAATTTTGAAGCAAGAATTTTAAAAATCCAACCTTATTTTGTGATGGATTTTAATTTTTTTCTTTTCTTCTTCCCCCTGAACAATGCAGAATAACATTATATTCAGGAAATTGTATGGAAAAATATATTCCTCACAACCCTTAATCTGAGTTGCATGACTAAAGTAAAGACACAGGCTTGCAAACAAAATAAATTTTGCTGGTATGTGGCAGCAGGGACAGTATTTAGTACAGCCTCATTTGATTGATGACCTAATTTGGATTTTAATTGCTCTCCAATCAATTAGAAAGATAGGAGAAATATAAAGGGTGCTGTGTAAAATGTGTCCCTCTTTCCTTGGTTTTAGTCAAGCAACAGTCTTATGGGTCAGATTAACTGCCATGAGGTTCCTCATCTTTACACTTTGGTCCAGTGAATACTTCCAGTGGTCACTGTTCATCTAGCTCCATCAGAACAAGAAGAGATACATTAATTTATAACAACCAGGGACTTGGTCTAATAAAAATAAGAAGCCTCCTGAATCAGGTAACTGGTTCAATCAATGAAGTTTTTTATAGCTCTGAGCTTAAAATAGCTTGCATTTGACTTCTAACAAAAGTTTCTTAGAGAATATTTTTCTTTTCAATATTTTTTCCTTTCAATTCAAAGTACAACCCCACCAAAAAAACAACTCCTTGGGACACTGGATTTCCAAAAGCTTAACTTTATCTGAGAAGCACACATTTTTTTCCAGTCTTCTTTCAATATGGAAAAGTTCTTTGGGGGAAAAAAAAAGAAAAGTAAAATCCTTTTTGAGATTCTTTGTGGATTTCTTTTTCTATTTTGTATGATTTTATACTAGTAAAATAATTCAGCTTGACAAATATATGTTGTCCTCTAGGACTGGACATCTGAGATGGCAAGCCCACTGAGAAAATGAACCTGAATTATTTCATGGTAAAAAATTAGCTTGGATTTTCTCTAAACCTTTTCCTCCTACCCTGATGTTTATGTATAGAAGACAAATCACAGTGCTAAATAAATTTGTTCAAAACACCCAAACAATTGACTAGTTTTTATGACAACTACTGGCCTCTACAGATGACACTGATGACTGCTGAGTTGTGCTGCACAGTTCTCTAATCTGTCATAACTGAAGGCTGATCTACTTTGGATTAATATGTAAGGGTTGCCTCTTTTGCAAAGTAAGTTTTCAATCCATTGCTACTGAAACATTTTCTGTTTTGCCTGGGCACAGTGGCTTTCAAGTACGTCTTGGAAATAAAGTGGCTGAAGAATGTAGTTCCTTTTTGCTCGTTGCTGGGCCATTTTACATATGATACTGATTTTTATTAATTTGCTCACTGCCTAATGATCATTGAAAATGAAAAAAAAAGGAAAAAAAATCAGGTGGGATATCAATCTTAGCTCTTAATTTACTCTTGGTGGGGCATTTACTAGCCCCTCTGAGTCTTTTGCATCCACTTCTATACTGGTACTTTTCCCGTCCTTGCTCATTCTTGCTCATCCTGGGAGATAGGATTGCCCACTGGCTCTGAATATTAGATCAGAGGTGTTTATTCCTGAATTGCATACGTGTGAAAATTTGGTGACATTTTGTGCTGGGTGCTCTACTGCTTTGCCCATTGTGGGCAGACATATAAGCAGGCTGTGTTCCCCAAGAAGTTAGCAGATAATACAGTAGAGATGTCTGAGATTACTGACCACTCTGCTAAACACCCTTGATTTGGAGAAATAGAAAGCAAAGAAGTTTTCTTCACACAGAAAAACTTCTTACCCCAACGGGCTAAATACTCCAAAGGATTCAGTATTGTGAAGCTAAATAAAATGAGTGTTCAGAAATCAATTGGCTTTGTAGTGCACAGAATCTGTGGGATTAAGTAAGCTCTAAAACTGGAGTAAGGGAAAACAATGGGCTGGTCTCCTACCAATGGAACCCTGTTGTCAAATCAAGTTAGAATAAAATAGCAAAGAGAAAACTCTGAGAGGCCTCTAAAATCTGCTCTGGAATTTTTTTCTGTGCCTAGAGAAGAAAGGCCTAGAGCCTGGACTTTTGAGCCCTAAAGGAATGAGCATGAGGCACCCATAACCAGTTGGAGAGGTTAGAAAGCTTTTTTATTCTTTCATAAAGAAATAATAAATAAATTTTTATTTATTAATAACAATTGAACATGATTTAATGAAAAACTCCTGGCAGGAAAAATTCTCACACTCTAGTAATCTCAACATTCAACAAATGCTTGCAAAATGTAGCTTTTCTGCCTTCAGCAAACATGAGGGCTGGTGATAAGTGAATATCTGATGGGATAATTTGCAGAGGCATAATCTTGCCATGTGGTTATGGTTGCATGCGCACTACATTTTTTTCGCTTGCACTAAATGCAGAAGATTCTGGAGGTAAAGTGTGTCTGGTCTCCCAAGAAACTGAAAGCTGAGTGGGGCCATTGGTGTTTCGTTGGTTATGTGTAATCAGCCCCAGAAGATTTCTGAGGCACATTAATAATCAGAAAACTGCCGAGCCTCTCGTTATGTTGACAGAGATGCAATGTGTTCCAGCCAAATTCCAGCTTGCACAAGCTTTCTGGCATTGAATGCTTGTCCTTTGTTGCAGACAAAATGCACCTCTTCTTAAGCTCTTAAGTCACAGTGGTAGCTATGTGTGGAATCTCCTTTTAAACACTATTTCAAAGCAAAGCAAGTCAGAGAACAAATAAACCATGGGTAGCTTCGTAGCTTGATTTCACCAAACTACCTCAAGGACCCAGGAAGCTCAATGTACCTAATAATAGAACTGGTCCTGAACTTTGAACTCTAAACTGCAAGAGCCTACTTGCTGTGTTAAAAGAAAATAACCTTTGAAGGAAAGAAGGGAATGAGGACCACAGAAACATTTTTACAAGAGAAAAATGTCTCCTATACCCAGTTCTTCACAACTTTCCTCTTGGAATTCTCCAGGTCTGAACTTACACAAGGATTAGTTCTATATTTTCAGTGGAAAAATTTATTTTGACTTTGTCTTACCTGTTGCCTTGCAACAGGTAAGACAAAGCTTGAGGTACAACTGAAATTCAGCCAAAGAAAGTGTAAATTATTGAGTGGTGAGATCAGATATTGTAAAAAAAAGTGTTTGGGATAAGAGCAACTTCACCAGGAAGCCATGGGACTGGAAAATACAAGGGAGAGGCAAAGCATCATCTTAAATTAGTATAGCTGTGGTATGGTAGTATACAGTGAGAAAAAAATATTAGAAACAGCAAAGGGTTGGATAAAAGACCCATTTTTTTTTTCTTTCTTTGCTTACCTGTAACATTTTCCACAATTAACTATTTTTCCTATAATATGAACCTCAAACATAGTGTTAGTGTCTTTGAACCCTATTGTTGGGATGTTGCATGGCAAATAACCTAGGACAGGTAAGAGTTTCCTCTGTAGGTGACCCTAAGGCATGCTCTTCCTTTAGCAACTGCAATGCAACCTACAGCTTCCAAGCTGGCATCTTCCTTCTAGCTCTGTCCTCAACACTGCATTTTCTCACAAGGACATGGGTCACTGTTAGAGAAAAATAATTATCATGTCCTTGTTGGCTAATAGCTAAATTAAGCATGCTTGTGCTGTGTCTGAGAAAATGGCTTAGTTATAAGCTGTTGCTCTCTGGGGAGGAGACATACTGTTTCTTAATGTTTTTAAAGCCCTACATGAATTTATGGTGCAGTGCTAATTATGGCTAATCAGTGTATCCTCTTAGTTTGGAGGCATTCACTGAATGATACTACAGACTCATGATGATAAGCTCAATGGCAATGAATCATAAATTTAATTGGCTGGCTGGGCCACCTCTGGAATCCATTGATACTTAAAAATCCTTTGAATGTGACAGTAAAACAAATGCTGGGAGACTCTAAACCTCCCCTAGTCACACATGGAGTCTCTGAAGCCCTCCCTCATTCTGTATTCAGTTTATGTTAACTTGCTATCCATGTCTCTTATTTCCTTGCTGCCACCATGGCAAAGTCCTAACTTGGCTCACATTCATTCTCTAAGGAACAGTTACGACTGTATGCCCACCTGAAAATGGGAGAGCTTGAGGCCAGTCCTTTCAGCAGTGCTATCCTCACTTCTCTCAAGTGGTTTTAACAACTGAGAGCATCCGACTGTGTTCTGGGCCTGTTGCTTACCCTTTTCCTATGTTGTCTCATGTTTATTAGGAAAACAGCCTCCTTTCTGCAGCAACTTGGTGTTCAAAGCCTGACAAGGAAACAGAAACACCATTACTGCTAGGATAACTTTCCTAGGCTGGCTAGGTGAGCCACTCGACCTCTTCTGTCAGTTCAGTGATCCTGAAATAGACAGATAGTAAGAAGAGGTGATGAGGTGGTAGACAAGGAACCTTGTGGCTAAATACTCCAGCTCTTATTTATTCAGTTAATGGTCTCACAGGAAAACCTTCTCTGACTTCAGTGGAAAAGGAGCCATAATGCAGAATGAATAAGGAGTGAGTGATTAATTTCTTCAGGATTTGGCCCAGTCCTCATTCCTCACTTCCTCTTAGCCCATGATTGTTATTTTTTCATAAGCTCTAGATCCCATTTCTTTATATGTACAGCTGAGTGTACAGTAAACGTGACTTGTTATCTGGTGCTGGATATGTGCTGAAGGCCAGCTATAAGCAATGACTGGTTTCTGCCTTTTTGTGCATTTTCACATATTATTCACACTGGAGACTGAGCGTGGAGGCTCTGGCTGAACAAAATGAGAAATGATCTGAGCATCAAGTCTTTTGATCTGGTAGGTGACTAATCTGTTCTCACATGAGCATCCTGAAAGAAAATGAAATTTCTGATAAGCAAGCACAGAAAGTAGGGGTTTTTTTCTGAGTTCAGAGAAGGAAATGCAGCCCACAGTTATCAGCCATGGGACTGAGGTGGTGGCAGAATTTAGACCTGTTCAGAAATAACAGTACCCTGCTAAACAATGATAAAACCAGCCTGCTATTTTATACTTGCTGCCTCAATCTACAATAAGACAAGATTTGTTTTCAGAGACACAAATAATATTTTGCTGGAGAAGAGGTACAACATAGAAAGAACTCTTCTGCCTCAGTTCTGCATTTGTAGAACAGAAGGTGTTTTTACGTGCTGGTTGCAGTAATCTATTTTAATTGAAATTGTAATTGTAAATTAAATTTATAGAGAAGCATAAACTTCAGCTGAAATTGTTTTTCAATATCTGTGTATGAGCCACTAATGTAGAAGCACTAATTTCAGAACTACTAATGTTGGAAGGAAATAAATCATTCTGAAAGACAAGAGAAATGCAAAAGATCAAAACCAAAATCAAGCAAAACCCACCCACCCAACCAACCAAAATACAGAAAAATCCCAAACAAACAAGAAAGGAAACAAATAATAAGCTGATTTCCACAGTTCATGGTAATGATCTTTTAACGGCTTTTATACACATTTACAACCAACCTTTATATAGAAAATTTAAGTCCTTTCCTCAGAAACATCTGAAATTTTTACTGAGCTTTATCTAGATGCCATCTGCTTTGGTGATAAGACCTGTTCTTTTCCTTCCATATTGTGATCCCAACTTAATATAGTCTTTCACCTAAAGCTGCAGTCACAAAGCAGAGCAGTATTCACTGACTTAAGAAAGGGATTTTTCAATTTTTTCAGTCCTACATTTCCCCTGACTTCACTGCTAGGCAATCACAACACTTATAAAGAAGATTTCTGCTTTACCACAATACCAAGATTTACTTCTGTGCCTTCTTTGTTAAGGCTTTAGGTGCTCATTTCACAGCAGTTGATGAGGATCAAGTACAGAATCAACAATTTCTTCCTCCTTGGACCTCGGTGATGTTCATCCTTTCATATTTTCTGGATACGACCTTGTTTTGCTTCACTGGAATGTAAAGGAAAACCTTGTAGGCTATTCCTAATCTATCAAACACCTACATTAACTGTCTTCAAATCTTATTTCTGTAGCATTCAAAAGTGGGTGGAGGCAGGCTAAAAATAAAATATAGAAAAAGATGCAAAGTTATAAAAGGCACACAGAAATGGGGGGAGGGGATTGCAAGCTGCAATACTTGGCTTACATATTTCTGCACTGGAAAGCTGCTGTTAAACGATATATTGGTTTTTGCCTGTGCCACATTTTTCCTGTATGTTTTAGTCAAGGCTCTTAACCCAAATATTCCACTGCTCATTACTATTTTTTCCTTTTACTGAGTGTCCAGTTGACACAAAAGCATACTGCACAATTCCCCAAACTTGCAGTTTCTGTTTTATATGATATCAAGAACAGAGAAACCTTTTTTTTTTTTTTTTTTTTTTTTTTTTTTTTTTTTTTTTTGCTTTCTACTATAGAGGCACTTCCTGTGCTCATCACCTCAAAAGCCCTGATGTCTTTGCCAGATTATTAAGTTAGGAGGGTTTCACTCGTAGTAATCACATTGTTGCCTTCTTTTTTCATGCCATGGGAGACAGATATGATGGAGTAACATCCAGAAGGAAACCACAATGCAGGGACAAGCTGTTAAGTGTATTGGCAGCCCCTAAGGATGCATTCCTGTAATCTAGAAATCACGTCATCAGGACTATAGTTTAGAAATACCAGTTGGTTATCTAAACACTTGCAGAAGGTTTGTGCCATGCAGAAAAGCATATCATTGGCATTTTTGAATGAAGTCCTGCTATGCTGGATAATAGTGGTCGGCAGCTACATCGCTATTACTCTTCGTCTTGTAATTTTCAAGCCAGATGCAATCAACTCCTGTATTAATTATGGGGAGGATAAAAGGAAAGAGGCAAGCTTATACTGGAAAGGGCTATCACAGTTGTGCCAATAGGCACAAATAACTCTTGCTAGCTTGCAAGCAGCACTTTGTACTACAAATAACATTTAATTTCTTATAAACTTGTACAGTTAATTTAATAGGGTGGAGAAACCTTAAAGTCACCTAGTAATTCAGATAGACAAGGTTATATGGGCAAGATTGAGAATAGTGTGCCTTAAACATTTTTTCTTCTGGTTTTGAGATTACGTCCACTCAGTTTGTTTTTACTTGACCTGACCAAAGTGCAGAATGTAGAATGTAAGTCCTTAGACATCTTCTATCATTGTGAAGTGCCTTCTTACCATAAGATCATGAAAGAAATTGCTCTTCTGCTCCTGCTTTGATCTTAGTCTTGGAATGCTTGACACTGAACTGTGTGATTAATAACTTCATAATTAATACTAGTATACTTAGGCAGCAAATTTCTTCTGCTTATGAATAGTGAGCCCACAGAATATGCAGAAATATTTTGATGCTGGAGTGTACATGCAAAAGTCTGAGGCCAGTAAGCATAATCAATTTGTAAAAAGTATTACTTTTCTGCACAATTTTGAGCTTTGATTCATGATATGTTATTAGATTTCTGTATTTAGATTGGAAAACATTAAGAGGCACCTTTCTGAGATCATCTCTAAGAAAACAGCTAAAAATCTCATCAGCAACACAAGGGTCCATTTCAAAAGAAAATAAGCAAGCCATCCACTGGGAGAGACTCTGCCTTCATCACCTTGCCCCTCTTCAGAATTCTTCCCCAGCTCATGCTTTCACAGCACTATTGCAATATTACCACATTTAAATTGTTCAAAAAGCTCTTTACAAGAAATCTCAAAGAAAATGCTCTTCCAGCTTTCACAATACAGGGAATCCTTCCAGGATCCACTGCATTAAGTGCTGTTAGAGCAGTTACAGATTGTTTACATATTTCTAAAAGTATATAGATATTCATAAGGACCCTGAAAATTTGAATGGCTATGTAATACCAAAAAACATCACTGAAGATATCATTATAATGGTTGTTGTCTGTGGGTTTTCTGCTTGTTTTTAATTTGGCAATGCTTGTGAGAACTTTAAAAATGTTTTGATATGCATTGCCTTTGAATTATTCATTTTAATTAGTCACTGTTCTCCCTAAGTAGTTGATCATGTGATATATCTGTTCTTTGGTTGTATGGCAAAAATAGGAGAGAGAATGATGACAAATAATCACTATGAATACTATTGAGTTGACTGAAAATGCTAAATATTTGATTAAAATTTTAATGTCTACTTAAAAATAAAACCATTAAAATTCTTGTCACTATCACCACCAATTTCTATCTGTGTTTAATGATTTTTCAGCTGCATTTAGTGTGATTTGATCTGTAGTGTATTGGATAACATGAAACAGATAAATATGTCATGTTCCTCTAATGTGAAATGGTGGATTAACAAAAGCTCATGCTAGAATTCATCCTGGATCAAAAGCTTCATAACATTTCCACCACTACTCAGCAGTTAATTTCTTAAAGCCTTCTGTGACAGCTGGTATAACTTTACCTCACTGCAAACCAATCTTGTGTTTCACTTTTACTATCATCATGATGCTAATCTAGTGAAAATATTTACAAGGCTTTGCACATTTCCTAATACTCTGCTGTGCTAGCATTATACTCAATTTTGAAATTTTTTGGATGATAATATATGATCTGATTTTTTTTTCCACTTACACAAAAGCCTCTTTATTTTGTGCTTTCAGTACTAAGGGCACTACCTGTCAATAGAGCAAGGCTTCACATTACAGTTTATTCCCAGAACCTCACATCTGTGATGGAAAACATGTTTGTACATTTGCATACTTGTCACATCTGCATATACATGTATCTGGAGGAACATTTCAAGACTCTCTTAGGGATATTTTTTACCTCCTATTTTTTACAAGACTTATTTCCTTCTGGTGTAAGCATGGAAAAGTACCAGTGCATGGAATGCAAGCAGCTCTGTTTGCAGTCTTCCTACAAAATGTGTATTACTAGTATAAATTCTAACTCCAGGCTAAAAAGTACATAGGATTAAATTTTGGTGAAGCTGAGTTAGGGAGATTTTTTCTGTGGATGGTTCAGGCTAATTCCCACTGTTGTAGACTATTTTAATTTTTAATGTTTGAGAAAAATCAAGGAGTAAAAAGTAGAAGCAGGTTCCAATTTTATCCATATCTGGAATGATCAATTCTTCAAATCTATTTCAATAAATAAATTAATTTTCTGCAAAGAAAGAGAGACATATTCTGTTCATCAAAGCTCTATATATGTGAAAATATATCAACTCAGTCTCGTAAGAGATTCCTTGGACTTCTCCTTCCTCACTTTGCAGACTTTAATCAGTTTGTCAGTGAACACATTCCTACTAGGACAGGCTTAGAGGGAACAAGAAAACAGTGTTCAGAGCTACCTGATTTCAGATTTTTTGTTTGTGGGGACATGAAATGTGATCACAGGCAAATTCTGTTAATGCAGAGAAGTTCAGATTTTGCCTCTGGGCTGAGAGGAGTTTGGATCCTCCTGTTCCAATGACACAGCAAATGACCAGGCTAACACCTTTAGTTTTAGAGGAGCACTGAGCCTCAGCAGTGAAATGGCCAGTGAGTAGAGGCCTTTCCAGCAGGCCTTCATCCTCCTTTAACTTGTACATTGTGCAACAGCAGGACCCCAGTTCAAAGCTGAAGGTTATGCCTCCCAAATGGACCTTTGGCAAGCACAGAGGTTGGACTTCTGTGGCTTCTGACCTTTCAAAGGAATTCCTGGGGAAGATGAAGAGAGTAGGATTATGTAGTTTCTTACCAGATGAATTTATTGTCATTCTGGACTCAGCTAGAGCACATAGTGTGCTCTTATTTGCAGGCAACTATGGAGTTCCTAGAAATACAGTTGGACTAGAAACTGGACAAAGATCTAGGGGAGTCCTGCACTCACATCAGCAAACTAGATTTCAGGTGATTTATGTTTTGAAATACGTCCTGGATAACCTTTAGAAAAAGCAGATTTTCTTCTAATTCTAGTTCTCAGTCTTCACTGTGGGATGCTATTTCCTTCTTTATGTGCATACTTCTTCAACTGTTTGTCAAAACCATAAGGGTATAAACTTCATCGGAGGTTCCCTGTGTTTTTTCCCATGTCCTACTCATGGGATCAGGCTCCTGAAGATGGGGCTTGCCTACTATGAATTATCAGGAACCATGGATTCTGTGCTTGTGTAATGCAAAATACTGCCTTTTCAAGGAGCCCATCAAGCCAATTTTGGCCTTAACCTAACCTGAATTTGAAGTGAGCTCCTCAAAAAAGCAAATTCTCATCTACAAATGCTTCCATGTTAACAATTTAATGAAAATTCTTGAATCTGATACAATCTTTCTGTTCTTTTTCTCCTCTTTTCGTGCACGCACACAAGCATACACATACATACACGCCATCTCTCCTCAGACTCTATTTTGGTCAAGTAACTACAGCTTTTCACTGGTAACAGTAAAATGCCAGACAGACAAAATTGATTTCAATTGAGTGATAGTAGAGTAAAACTGCAGTGAGTCAGAAAGTGAATCAGAAAGTACAGATTTGATGGACGGAGAAAGGCACAACAAATGAATGCTGTACATTGTACTTAGAGTGATCACTTTCTAAAGAAATTCCTGTCAAAATTATAGAACTACAAGTGGAGAAAACTCAGCAGAGCAAGGAGAAAAGCAAGGAGAAAAGTATATTATTCATCATCAGCCCTTTATTACTGAATTTTCTAAAATATCTATATTATAATATATATTATAATATAGATAATACTATATTTATATAATCCAGATTTTGATTATGTCATATACATTTTCCTTTTTTGTAGATTTCTAAGATTAAAAAGATTTTCTAAGAATTACAATATGGAGAGATACTAGCAAAATGGACCTCTGGCTCTAATTCTGAGATCCAGGACTTACTAGATGTGTGACTGGGCAAACTCTGTAGTCATCTGGTGCTTCAATTTGTTTACAAAGAAGAATAAAGCAGAACCACATCAAAAAGATGCATTAGAAGCGTTCATTTTGCATTTACTGAGGGCCTTGAGATTCCGGTGTGAATGGTGATGTCAGTTCAAAATGTCATTATCCCAGTAAAAGTGAACACATTTTTAGAAGTTGGTGGGAACTTCTGCTTATTTAGAATCAGGAAAAAGCAACCACCTTCCAATATTAAATAACTGTCCTTAGGATATTTCCAGTTTAATGCCTCCTTCTTTCCCAAGGGCAGTGCTGTCTCTGTAAGTTATGTGTTCCAAAATGCTCCTACTGCCCTGTGACATTAGAACACCACTCGATAAGGAAAAACCACTTGGTACAATGGCAAAGTACCCAGTGAAGTGAAACAGAGGTTTTCTGTGCCTGCCATCTTTCCCACTTTGTGGGAATATGTACCCATAAAAACCAAACCCCAAAAGTAAAAAGATGAATAAAAAAAAAAAAAACCCCACCCTAAAGAACCTCTCATCACTCAACCTAAGGTCTGATGGCCTCTATCAACAGTGTCAGAAACTTTCTCTCACAAGTTTTTTTATTATTCAGTGGCCATTCATGTCATGAAAATACGATAAACAAACTGGTCTGTGGTTTTTGGGGTGGGAGTTTGCTTCAGCTAGCATGAAAAGAATTAAAAATAGCAATAGGGATGTGGAGGAGGAAATTTGTTAACTTGGACACTCACCAGACATCAGAGTGATTTCACCAGTATCTTAACACTCTCCTTCACATTTCTGTGGCAGTCACAGAGGGCTGCTTTTCTAACATCAGTTTATAAACTTGTCAACTACCAGCACTGTGGTTTACAAGAAGTGTTTAAGAAAAACAAATGCAAATATTATGCCTTGTGTCCTTAAAAATCTCCTATTAAAGTGCAGAAGGAGCTCATTGAGCAGGAGCTGTTATGGGTGAGTTGGGAACAGCTGTCTGACCTAGCTCTGGCTTGAGACTGCAGTCTGCAGGATCCAGATGTGGTGCCCAAAGGACTGTGAATTACACAATCACAGGCAGCGTGTGAGTTAAAAGAGTTGCAAAAATTGCTCTTTTGCAACACACAAGAGGATGTGAGGAAGTGTGAAGGTGTAAATTAAAGAAGTCTTCCATATTAACCTGCACCTCTGCCAAGTAAAATGAGCCAGCTTTAGACTCCTTCACACTCACTTAGGTTCAATTGCACCCACTTACCACAGTTAAACTTGCACTTTCTTGACCAATGTAATAAATACATGATGTACCCCCTGACAGAACAAAATACTTTCCTGAAAGGACCAGTCAGCATCCACCAATTCCAGAGGCTGAACTTACTCATATGTACTTTAAGAATGTGTGGTTTTGCCTAAGACAGAAGGTGTGTTGTGAGAATACCCTGTCCAACACTTTCTAAAGCTCCTGCGCACACTGCTGAGCTGGCTGAGGTGAGCTGAGTTAATGTTTGCCTCCAGTGAGGAGCGCCATCGTTATACAATCGTGTGTGTGAGGAAGATAGAGCCTGATGCTGGATTGAGATCAGTCCTATTCATCTTATGCTGCCAGTGACGAGAGGAGACATGTATCCAGTCTTTTCTAGAGATATTTCTTTTTTGTAGGAAAGCATCAGAAAGCAAAGCAAATCTAACTAGGTAATTGCATCAGGCAGTGAGAGGCTTTCTGCTTTCATGCCAAAACCCACCCCAGTGGGTAGTGTTCATCCTCCAGCTTGATGACAACCAGCTTGACCTCAACAATTTATTACAAAGAATGTAAATCTGGCTCAAATAATCTATTTCTCTTTTAAAATGAGCAACAGAGAAGAGCACGGGAGTGAAGTTTCACAGGAGAGGACTGGAGTTTATGTTAGATTTTTATTGATGTTCTGTAGTTTTTTTTATGAGGAGTTTTGTACTCAGATGAATACATGAAGGACAAAAACATTGCCTTTTCTTTGTCAGGAAATAGGAACTGGTTTGTAAAACAGGCCCAGGGAAGAAGTGACAGCACTTGTACCCAATCTTGTCTTGAGGCTGACAACACTAAACCTGGTTTACAAGTCTATCTCAGCTCCTCAGGGCATGGGTAATACAACTTTAATCAGCCTGTACGTGATTTGGTCCCAAAAGTCTTTCTTAGTGCTTATATCTTATGCTTCTGAGGCACTTTGAAACTTCATTTGGTGCCAATCCCTGTTTCCAGGAAGAGAACCAGAGGGTTCCTGGGGAGATGCTTGGAATATGCTGCAATAAACAAAACCATAAGGTGCATGAACTACTTCAAGAAAGATGAATTAGTTAGTAGGATCTTCTGAGAAAAGTTCACATCTACTTCATTACCTTGCCTTTTATGTGTATGTAGATGACACTTCAAACCGTTCCACTTTTTCTTTCCCTCTCCCCTGATTGCCTTGAAAGAGTGCACTTGTCCAAAAAGACTGTGATGGCGTTTTCTCAGATGGGTTAGTGAGAAGCTATGAAGAATGATTTTCAAGAATGGCTTTTCATTCATGTAATTGCATAGTTCAAATGAATTACTTTGAGTTGATGCTGACAGAGAAAAAGCAAAATCCAGTTCAGAAAGACGACAGTGGGTGGCACTTGAGTCCAACAGGAATTTCTCTGAGGAAATTGCACTTGGCCGGCTGTTTCCTGTACTCTACAGGCCGGTGTGAACAGGTGGTTGCCCTGTTTTTAGGACAGCAATATTAAGAAAGTAATGCTAGACACCTGCACTTTCCATATCTCAGGAAAAACACAGGTGAAAACAGTGGAGCAGAGCAGATGTTAAATAGGTCAAATTACTCCCTCTGAAACACAACAATGTACGCGTATATTGCTTTTTGCTGCACTGGGTTATGGGCACCCTTGTCCTCCCAGACACCAACTGAATGGGGTAAGGTCTAGTGCAAGAGAGGTAAATGGGTTAGGCCTTGCACCTCTACCTGATCACCTCTGCTCTTTCACCTTTGTTTGGCTGAGGAACTGGAATGGAAAGTAATGGTTTGAATAGCTTAAAAGCAATCAGTAAAGCCCTGTATGGGCATTAAACATTCACATTTTCCATGGAGATGAAAAAAAAGTTGATGGCCTTTACCCAAACTCTTCTTCCCTGTTTGTCTTGTGGATTTGTTATTAAAATGTTATTTTAAACAACAGACCTGAAGGGTGAAATGGTATAGAAATTACCTAGCCTTGCTGAAAAATGCAGTGAGTCTATAATGATCCATCCCAGCAGTAATAGGTTGTTCCTGCTCTCTTTTACCTGAGCATTCTCAACACTACTAAAATGATGTTGACTCTAAGAGGTATAAAAAGAAGGAAAAAAAGGGGGAAACACAACTAGAATATAAAAAAACTGAAAAGACTAAAGCAAAAAGGAAAATACTTTAGGTGACTAAGATGTTCAGATTAATTATTTGTAAATGGAAAAATCTGCAAATTCAAAAAAAGTCCTATATGAAGAAATTATTGTTACTTTTTTTTTTTTTTTTCTTAAGGAAAAGCTTTTTAAATGTCCTTTTTAGGGAAATTTCTCATGCACCATGATTCTTTGGATTTATAACAAAGTTCCTAATGGCTATTTCAGGAGAGAAGAAAGTAAGGATGTGGGTAGTTTACTGAAGAGGTGAGATATAAAAAAAGAAGATAAGGCCTTCAAGATGGTCAAAATTGAACATAAATATATCTTATTGTGATTAAAACCCTGTACAGACTAAATTTAATTCAGCCATGGCCAATTGGAGATACTGGCCTAAGCAGAAGTTAATCAAGATCAGACTCACCCACAACTTTAATTTGCTGGTTAGTGCTGTTGATTTAGCTGAAGAGCTCATTCAACTGTAGGGACCATGTGTGTTGTATAAATGCCACTTGGGGGCTTTAAATGAAAAGGAGAAGAAGCAGGACTTGAGGGCCACTTCATTTTTCACATTTCCAGCCTGTTTAGAGACCCAAGAAGCTCTCTGAGAAGTGCTCTTGAGAAGCACATGTGCTGCCTAGGCTGATCTGAATGTTTCAGCTCAGGGGAACACTGTCATCCATCTTATATTCACTAAGATAATTTTGTGCTTTTTTGGTTTTTTTTTCTCTGTGTATGTTTTATCAGATTTTTGCTTCTTTTGTTTGAGAACTATGCTTTATCTGATGCTATTTAATGCTTAGAAACTTTTTTTTTTTCTTTTTGGTCTGCTTTACTTTTCATTTCCACTTTCTTCTTCATGTTTGCATTTTGCCTGGAAAAGATGCATCTAAATCCAGTCATGGATGAAATGATGGAAAGTTTAAATAATCATTGTTTTCAGGAAATTTCCAACTCAGCAGAAAAGATAGACCCAGAAGACTGGGGAACTGATATTGTGTTTATATCTGTCTTATCAATAACAATACTGTCATGGTTTAGTTATTGATCTGTAAGATAACAAAAACTCTTTAATTGGACATCTTAATAATTTCTTTGGAAAACAGAATATATCTCATTTATTTTGCTCAGTCAACTGATCTAATATTTGAAGGATATTTTTGGGTGGCCCAAGGAATGTGAGCATTAACAGAAGACAAACATGGACATTTAATTCAGGAGACAAGGTGCACAAGTTTTCTTTCTTATTGCTAAATAAATATTGATGGGATGAAATATAAAATTCATAAGTTGGTAGGATTTTTTCAATATTTTCATTTTTCTTAGTGATTTCTATATGGAGGGTCCTGAAAGTCTGTAGTAGTTTGAAGGCAAAACAAATGAGAGGCTCCAAGTCAGAGATACAATTTAATAGGAAAAAAAAGGAAAGAAAGTAAAATAAAATCGATGCAATAATACAAAAGACCACTGACAGAGTCAGAATACAACCTGAGCGTAGTGATGGAAGCAGTCCAGATCAGGTGGTCTTCCTGAAGCAGTGATCCTGTAGAAAGGTCTGGTAGCTCGGGTCCTCTGGGAATCCAGTGGGTAAGCGCCACTCTGGTGTTCAGAGTCTCAGCTTATATCCAGGCTGGAATGCTTAGTTTCTCCCTCTGGGCGGAGCATCCCACAATGGGATGGTGAGTCATGTGATAAGGCCTGATGGGCCCATTAACAGGAGGTAGTCCAGGAGGGGGTTATCTGTGAGCTGTGTAGCAAAGGTGCTGATGGGCCCATTAACAGAAGATAAGCCAGAGTGGAGGAGGCAGGGAGCACTGCCTCACCTGGTTTCAACAGTTCATGAAGATGGTGATAGAATATACTTCAACCCAGGACAAAGTCTTTATGAAAACGAAAACAAAACCAAAACAAACAAACAACAACATCAACAACAAAAACCCCACCAAGGAACCCCCCAAAACAAACAAACAACCCCCAAATCAAGACAAAAACAAAACACCTCCCCCCCCCAAAAAACAACAAACCAACAAACCCACAAACCCACCAAAAAACCTCTATTCCAGTATTCCCCTTGCAAAATAGTTTCTGTGAGCTGGCAAACGTTCAAGACTAACATTTAACTTCAGAATTTTTAATTAAAAGGCAGAGGCTTTTGTAAGTAAGTACAGGGCCCCAAAGTTAGCCATGAACACAACAACTAATTTTGGGCCAAGATACTTCACAATACCTGTGAAGCCACTGTAACAGATTTTTCTCAATAGTTTTAGATCCTGTCTCCTCTTCAAATTAGGCAAAATATTTTTAAGCTGTAAACATGTGCTGCTTTTCTACATTTTCATAGTGACCTCTTGATGCCAACTTTTTTTTATATAACAGAAATCGAGAGATAGTGAAAATAGTAGTTATCTTCTCCATATGTCATTTGTCACCAAGAAGACAGGATAGAACTAAATACTCCTACACATTCTTTAGTTATTCTGGACTGCTGTACTATGATCTATTTTTTTTTCAAGTGTTGAAAGTAACTTATATCCTTTAGATACTGAAAGTGTAGCTTAATTAAATTATATAAGTCATACTTGGAACTTGCAGAGCAAAATCAAAGATGTGGTCATTTTTTAAACAAAAGAAGTTTGCCAACTTTGTTCTTAAAAAGCTTCACTCTGAGCTATATAATATCACTGTTATCTTCACTTTAACTTAAACAGCATTAGGATTAAGTCAGAAGGAAACAGACAGCTGAAGCATGTTCTTGTTATGAATCAGGCCGAAAATCTACTTCAACTAGTGTTTTATCTCCAACTTGTAGAGAATGTAAGAACTATATATATGTCATCTTTAAACAATATTCACCTTTGCCATTTCATGAGTTAACAGCTTTGAACTTACTATCTCAACTTCCTTAGCCTGATCCAGTAAGGAGTCACTCAGCAAGGGATGGTAGCTTCAGTCATTTACAAATTCAAGTATCTGTAAATTACCTATTTTAGGGCTACTTCCTATATTCTGCATTTTGCTTTGTTTAGCTACCTTCTCTTAATGTTGCATTAGGTGATAATGCCACTTTCAGAAATATGGTTTTTAAAGCAGTTCTCATCTGGAAAACCTGCTCATTTGCATAAATTGTACAAATGCAAGATTTGTTATAAGAAAATATACCACCTTTATATTCTTGCTTAGTTCTTTAAAAAAATGTTCATAATTCTGCAGTTAATTTAATCGTTAATTTCTAGTGAAGCATTTAAGCTTAGCAGAGAAATCCAGACAAGAAAAGGCTTTTGTTCATAAAATATTTTAAAAGACATAATTATTTCATTCTTGCTTCCTAACCCTATAATTTCCTCATCCTCAGGAGTCTACAGTGAAATAATTATGTGTCATTTGCAGTACTGACATTTTGCTCCTACTTTTTAATTTGGAAAAGCAAGTAGTGTTTGCTGCTTACTATTTCAAATAGGTGCAGGAAAGAAACTTAAGTATTAAGCTTAAGTAAGTTTAATAAGAAACAAAAGATAAGAGTGATATGGTTTCACTTGAGCCTACAATATAAATGGAAAAATAGAGACAGTATTGGTTACAGAAAAATCAAACAAAACAAGGAAAACCATGGTTTGAGAAGGTTACCTTTTTTGTATTGAAGTAAATGAAACAGTGAGAAACAACTCTCTTGGTCCTCTGAGTTTTGAACTACATATTTAACCTCTGATTGGGGAAAGCAAAACACATTTGCATGCACATTAAAGGACGGGTGATTTTTTGCATAGTGTTAGGAGAGTAAACTTGCTCTTCTGAATTCAGCTCTTATCTCTGTTTGTAGGTGTTCTACATGACCACAGGCAACTCCTTTCATCTCTTTTTTGACTGGAGGTGCGGGGCTGTGATGACTAATACCACCAGAGACATACTCTTTAAAGCAACTGATGCATCAGATTAGTTCAGTTTAGCCATCTAGATTTCCTCCACAGTTAGTGAAAAGAGATAGATATCTCCAGAAGCAATTAATTCTGTTTACCTTTGAAACCCTCCCAATGTGGAAATAGTGACAGAGTGGTATCTTAAAGCAAACGTGTGTACTCCATATCTTGAAAAAAAATTTAGGTGCATGTACCTTGCCAGTACATGTTGAATTTCTCAATGGGGTGTATGGACCCCAAGTTGATAAGTGCTAATTTTGAAAACCTTTCTTTTCATTCAGAGTTGTAGTAAAGAAAAAAATGGTGGATTTCCCTTTCCCCTCCCTCCACCCCCCCACCCCCCCAGAACCCTTTGACCATATTAAATCTCCTTTAAGACATACAGTCATTCTAAAAACCAGTTAGTGACATGCAAGATCTTGGCCAAAACAGTATTTGAGTGACATTCTTCTTGCAAACCAAAAACTATTAGAAGTATCTCACCTATTGCACTTACAAGTTTTCACTTTTTACAGGAGCTACTGTCAAGTCTGTCAAATGGAAACTAGTTGACAATCCAATAGAAAATGCCGAATTACTCCTTTGTAACCTCTTCCTTCCAGAAACCTCAAGCTTTTGGAATCCTAAACTGCCTATCTAATCTATATTCTTATGGCATTTGGTCATATAGACACTTTCTCAGTTCTAGTCAACTGTCTAACACAGGATTTTCACCCAGAATACAAAAGCAGTTTTGAGGATAAAGTCAAATGAGAAACTATCAAGTATTGGACCTCCTTTGTTTATACATTATTTGATTATGCTTCTTTTGTTCTGTAGTCAATGAATTCTGGATTGCAGATCTGGCTGACTTTTCTGGACTAGACAGCACCCTGTGGTGCAACAAGAACATTACCATTCCCTCAGTTTCCATTGGACAACCCCAAATTAGCAAAATCAAAATTTGCCCTTTCTCTGCTAATGCTTATAAAAAAGAACCTGAAACCAAACCAACGAATCAACAAACAAAAAACCAAAACAGGACTCCCCCCACTGCTTATGACAAGTGATGTGTCTGTCTCTGGTCCTGACTTTTATTCTCTTCAAGGTGTCTATATATATACACATTGAAGTGCTGGTGGACTGCTGAGAATCCAAGAATTGAGGAGTGGAGTGGAGGAATCCAAGAGTGGAGACTGATTCAGGTTTCTGACTTCATGAAATTTTATCCCAGACTGTTTTTGTAGCGATGGAAAGAAATGTAGATTTTTGCAGTTACTACTATTTATTTATTAAATAAACTGTCCAGTAAAAACCAAGAAAGAGACAATTCAAGAAGTGAACAAGGCAGCAGTGGGATTTTCAGCTATGATGGAAAAAGAAGTAAGAAAAGCAGTTGGCAAGAAAGGTAAAAGGCTTGATTTGTCTGTTAATTTCAAAAATTGCCTTTCCAAAGAAGTCATGTTGTCTATAAATCATACATATCCTCACTGTGAAACATTAGGGAATTATGTCCATCTTTTAAAAACTTCATTTCAGCTGAGAGCCTGAGAAGGACTTCACAAACAATGGACAAAATTTTCTTAGTCTGAAAGGACATGATTTAAAATCCCTTAAGAAATCCATTTTTGATTCCTTTCTACAAGTGAAAAAAACAACCTGACAATCTAAGGGAATCGAACTGAGCTAGCAAGACTTTTCCAGTGCAAGGAGGTATGAGTTGTATTATCATGCCTGACTTATTAATTGAGCTAAATGTTTGACACACCTAGAAGAACTGTAAAAAATGTAAATGAAAATAACTAGATACTGTACCGTTTAGATTCTGTTTTCCTCCCTGACAGTTTAAAAGAATTCCTATAGCAAAAAGTTCAATTAAATCTGTGATAAAATAATAAATAATTTCATATGCTATGCCTCAGCTATTTTTAGATGGTTTTTCATTTGACAATATTTTTTATTTTCCCCATAATTTTCAGCTTCTGTGATGTTCTGTTCAACATTTGATAACAACCACTTTTGCTATGAATTAAAAATGCTAAGTGTCAAAACAGACCTGATGTTAAAGACTTCAGTCTCAGAGCCAGACTACCATGAACCTGGTGCTGTTTATCAGCAAAATCTTTTGTTGTTGACTGTTTCAAATGCCAGAGCTCTTTTAAATACCACTAACATTGCCAAAGCCTCATTTAAACATGTATTAGCAAGGTAATCCTTCAATCATAAACTTGCCACTAAGACATAAAAGGGATGATTACTGACATTCTGTGCCCTTTTCAGAACTACCCAAGGGAAAAAATATAATGAATATCCTGGGCTCACAGTGACCCCAGCCTCTTCATAGGAAAGCAAAGGAAAATAAACAAAAATTATGCCAGCAACCATTTCCCTCCTTGTTCACCTTTTATTTTACTTTAGACAACTGTCAAAAGAGTTGTTCCACAAAGTGTCTTTTTTCAGGTGGCTGTAGCTCTTATTGGTTTGATCTTTATGGGGGAAGCAAAGTAGCAGAGTATGATGTCTAGTTTAAGTCTTGGTCAATGTGTATGATACTGAGAAGAGATAATTCTTATCAATCTCAAAATGCTCTAGCTTGTGATTCCCCCTTCCCAGACTCTTGCACGGCTAAATAAGGAGCACAACTAATTGCCTGTTCAATGTTTGATCTACTACAACAGTACTGCAGGCATCAGCATGTCCTGCCGAGATGTTAAGAAATAATAGCTGTTGCAGTAGCAAATTCAATATGATTTAAAATAAAAATCAATAAATGTACCCTGTATTTCGAAAATGTAGCTGAATGCATTCTGAAAATCTGCTGTACTTATACAACAAGCAGAAAAACTAATTTGCTACAATGCTATAACTATTTGTTTCTGAATTCATCAGAACTTTCTCTTTCCACTGCTTACTTACTGGTATCACATAACAATAATGTATCATTTTACTTGGAGAATCAGAGTTTAAAAAATATCCTCAAGATGGTCACTGTAATATGATGTGACATTGGAATAGTTCCTGTCACCACAAAAGCTTTGAAAATGCATATTAAAAACCCTCACCCCACCTGGGAAGCCAGAGAGTTATTCTTACTGTCAAGTACTCAGGTCAAAAGAATCAAGTAACTTGAGAGTCACCTCCTAGGATTTGTTTGCACAGTACAGGAGGAGCTGGGTCAGGCATCGATGGAGCTCCTGAGTCTGGGGAACTCAGATCATCATGGCTCTGAGCAGCAGGCGCTCTCAGGATGCTTAAGGAGGACAAACACCGTGAAGATGTGACAGTGGTGCTTGCAGTTCAGTGTTGTGTGTAGTCGAGGTCTCCTTGCTGTGTGCTCCCACCTGCAGTGGGAACCCAGCTGGCCAAAGTCAGAAGTAGGAATTGGCCCAAACTCACTCTGAGCTTGGGGCACTCCTGGTGTCACTGTCTCTGTGGGGGTACTCAGGGTGGCTGAGTAACACTGAGGCAGTGTGGAAGGAGGAGAAATGCCATTTTACAAGAGGCAAAATGTCTCCATGAAAAATGAACCTAATAAATCCCACTTGATAGTTTGGTAGCTGAAGGGTTATGTTACTTTCTTGTTCTGCTTTGCTGCTTGTCTCTGTAAGCAGCTTTCTATATGCTAGGGGACGATTTCACCATTAGAGTAAATCCCCTGGAACTGCACAAGTTACCTCAGGGAAAGATTTGGCACCATGATCAGCAGCAAGCTGTAACGGTGTGTAGTGCTCTGTACCTTTCTGTAGTGTGGAAAGCCCTCTAACTTCCCTGAAGGGATGGCTGAAGCTTTAGTCCAGGTGTTCACACAGTCCAGATTTCTCACTTGTAAGCAGTTCTCTGTGAAACTGTATTTTCCTCCTCCTTTTATTTCAGCTATTTTGCTGCCTGTGAAAGTCCACTGCACCAACTCATTTATAAAAGAAATATGTATAGGAAATGGGTAAACTTTAAAATCACATTCTGACCTTGGAAACATTAGTGTAAGTATGACTTTATTAATGTAACAACACTGAATAATGTAACTGAATTTGCACTGCTGAAAATGACATCTACAGTTAAATTTTTGAACATTTTTCCCCACCTTTACTCTCATCTTCATGAGCTAGTTATTCCCTTTTGGAGTAGTGCAGAAACATGGGACTCTTCAGCTAGTAGAAGCCAACTAAATCAAAATGTCCAGTTATCTGTAGCTTGCAATAGATCTAGACATGTGCCCAGAAACCAGTTGCCACTAAAAGCAAACAGTTCAGAAATATATTTCTTTCAGCAAGAGGGAATCTGGCAGAAACTACAGTGTGCTTAACATGTAAGAGTACAAGCAGAGGAAAGCTAAAAAGCTAAATCTGTGATTGGGTTATAGGTTAAAAAACCTCAAAATATTACTGAATATGTACATACTTTTATCTACACACTGGGAGGGTCAGTGAACATGATATATTTGTGAACACCAAATTCTGCCTTAGTGGAAAGTGGTAAAGAGGTAGCTAGAAAGAAAGGGAAAGACAAATATTTAGTTACTTCAAAATGAAATCTGTGACTTTATTTTTTTCCCTGAGTGACAATTGCAGCTGACTTCATCTTAAGTCTATGGGACAAACTGCTCAGGAGATATGGAGCAGTGGTGGGTAACATCTTATGCTTTAAAATATTTCCCCTAACTTCTATATGATAAAGCATATACAAAGTGAAGTGGAAAAACTCATGGAATCTGACTACTTCAGTTTTTCTGCGTGTATTTAAAAAAAATTATTCTAGAATAAAATAATAACAACAAAAACAAGAATAATAATAGGAATGAAGTAATAAGAACAATAATAATAATAATGATAATGAATAATAATATGGAATAATAATAAGGAATAATAGGAAATCTTATTATAAGAATCTTATTATTTTTGGATTTTCAGATAGTTAAGATTTAAATCTAGATTTAGAAAGCCCCCAGGTTTTGGTCAGCTACATTCTATGCAGTATGCAGTCTACCTTTTATATCTTCCACATGCCTTTGCAGGACCATGCATAATGGTGCACGATACATGTAAAAATAGTTTACACCCAGTCACCAATGATGCAATAATTAATTATACTCTTTCATTAGAATCTCCCTAACTTTGAGAAAATTTTAACCGGTCTCACGATTTTCACATTGTAGCTTGGAAATCTGTCACTGGAATTCATCCCTCTTCCAGAATTATATCCCTTTTTTTGTATCCAATTGGATTATTTCCTGTTCTCTCAATGCAGTAGCAGCTGGAGCCACTTCTGGCTGCAGCACCCTGCACTTCACACAGCTGCCTCCATGGCTTTTATTAATGTTTTCCATTTCTCATCCTGTTTTCTCACTGATAACTCTGGCAAAAGAGGCATTCTTTCTATTGCAGTAAAAAGTAACACAATCCTAAACACCCATCTCAAAATAGATGAGCAGCTTTGTGGCTCAGATGCAGGAAAGCAAAATCAGTGTGCACTGCTGCACATTCATAAGTCTCAGAACAGGCTGCAGGTTAGAAGGCAACAAGAGCGCTTTCCTTCTACTGTCATTTTTTAAAAGTCCATCACGTTAATGAGAATTCCCATGCTCAGTGGTACCTTGCCAGAAAGCTGCTTGTAGGGCCACTGCTTCCCTCCAGGTGTCACTGCCCTGTCGGGTACTGAGCCTCCGGACCGCGGGAGCTGATTGAGCCATCAATAAACCCAAACCAGGTCGGCATGTGCAGAGTTTAACAGCTGATTTCATTACTCTGAAGTGACAAGGCGTAAGGTGTCCGGTTTGAGGATTGGGATTGATTTCACCAAGGGAAGCAAAACCAAATGTACTATTAATCAATAATCCAAGACAAATCACTGTGAGCCTATTAACTTGATTTTTAATTCTGAGGAACAATTTGTTGTTAGTTGAAATTCTGGACTGTTTTTTTTTCCCTACGAGTGGTGTATTTCAGGAAGACCTACTTTGAGTTCACAATTATTCTTTTAGAGGCAGAAGTTTGTAAATGAAGACACAAACAAATCCATTCATAATTAGTTTTCCTCTCTTTCAGGACCGTAATGATGACTAATGACAACCATTTCTTGAGTGCATTTAGTTAATGGAATCATATTATTGGTTTAGTTTTATAAAATTTTTAAAATTTATTTCAGCTGCAACAGTCCATCAAAGAGTAAATGTCATACCACAAATCTTTGATGTGCTTTTCTTTGACATGAAATGATTGGAAATGTTTTGGCCCCTTCAAAGGGGATGCATTTTATATTCAAATGTCCATTTAGAGTGTTTGCATAAATTGGTCATTTGGACATCTATAAGTTATCTCTAAAGCCATAGGTGTCTGAGGTTCTTCCTAGAATAAGGTTTTTTCCCTAAAAGATTTCCTCTAAAATTCTTATGATCTGCAAATGCCCTTCGAAAACCTCAATTATATTAGGGAATCAGATATTCTGAAGCATGGTGGAATACAGAAAAAGGGTTGGTTTTTTACATCAAACAGCATCTTCAACAGACTGGTTACAGAAGACAGAGATTTTTTACTGTTTTTTCTTGATACAATTTCCAAAATTTACTTTTCTTTGCCACCTGGGAAATCCCAAGAATTAGGCAAAGTGTAACACCATCTTCAATTATAGCAAAGAGCCAGCATGTGCCGGGGTTGGCAGTGATGCAGAAAAGAAAAGCAGTGAACAGGGGGAGATGGGCCTCCTCTGTTGCTGCCTCATCATGGAAAAGAAAGAGAAAATGTGGTTGCTTTTCATGCTGGTCATTGAAAGGCAATGAAATGAGGTAAGTTATGACTTGAGCTTTTCTACAGTTGCTGCTGTTATAGCAGTTGTATAAGCCAGGAGCACGTTCCATTTGCCCCAGCTTTCCAAATGTCCACTGAAAAAATAAAAGGAGAAAATGAAGGTGGGGGAGGTTAGAGACGGGAGGGAGAGCATACCAGGTACATTTTTGTGTATTTCAGAGAGTGGGGCACACATAGTGGGCTAAATATATTCTTGATAAGGTTGTCCATCAAAATAAGAGAATTACAGGTCTCCTCCATGTGTGCTTGTTTTTATGGCTCCCAGAGTCCAATTCCTGTGGTGTTTATGATGCAGCACAGCCATTTACTGTCTCCTAAATGATAAGGTTTTTGCAGTGACAACTGTGGATGTCGCAAGGTTCAGCTAAAACCTTGTTGAAAGTGGTGACTACCTGAGTTTGGTTTTGGAAAGATGACTGAGGTTAGGAGATTTTGCCACAAATTGCAAGAGTGCTTTTGGCAGGGAATAACAAAACAAGACTGAGATTTTAAAGAGATTTAAATCTCTTGAGAGTTAAAGAAATAAAGGCTGAGGTGCTATTTGGAGGTTTACTTTCACAATCTTGTTAAAAATAAAAAAATACAATAAATCTAAAACATAAGTTAATAAAAGTTTAAAAAGAGCATGAAGTCCAGTTACCCCCACTTTTCTCTGTAAATGTATTTCATTTAGTATCTCCCAAAAGCTCTACTCAGATGCAGGATGTGCATTGTTGGTGGTTTGTTTTTTCTCTGCACTCAAAAGCTCATGTAACTTTTTACTGCTTATGAGAGTCATACAAGAGCCAAATAGAGAGCTCTGTGGTTTTTTTGTTTGTTTTTCTGTCTTTTTCTGGAACAGTAGAAGCCCTCAGGAGCTGGGACCCGATGGTGGCTGCGGCTCACAGAGAGAAAATTATCATCAAGTGATGCTCTTGGGATACTGAGGAGTTTCTCCGAATTAGCTTTTGAGAAGTTGGGTATCTTTGTGGATTTTCTCTTTTCCTTGTTTGAATCTTTCATGACTCCAAAGCTGGATGTCCCTTATTTCTCTTGCCCATACCAATCTCCTTAGCAGATGTTCAGTTCCCATTAGTCATACTGTTGCCTTCAACTACTTTTTTTTGGAATTGCTGTCTTTGTTCTTCCATTCAAGAAGTCTGAAACTTTTCTTGTTCTCCAGAGCAGTTTTAATGAAGAACTTAAAGCTCCAGCCCCTCTCTCTTGCCTATATAATGACATTATAGGGTACTTTCAGTACTAATCCAAGATCTAGGAACTCCAGTCCAAGGCTTGAAGTTAGCACATAATCCTTGAATTTTCTGTAAAGGCTTGAAGGATGTCTAAAATTTTCATCCTAGGAATGTGAAGCTTGCATGGGCATTCATCTTTTCTTTCTCCACCAGTAATGAAGCCTGTTTGGAGACCAGTCCAATGATTCAACAGTGGACTGTAATGAGCTTTTCTGGACTTGAGGAATTGAGACTAAGATGTGCAGTGAAGTGGAGGAACATAGATGGTAAGTTACCAGACTGGTTACTTTGTGGTTTAAAAAGATTGTAGGGAGATTGAACCTCCCAGAAGAGGAAAATCTACTGTTTCTCATCCCATATGATATTCCAGGAAGTGTTCTAAAGCTGCCTGTAAGTCTAGGTACAGCTTCCATTTAACAAGAGAAGCTGCAAGCACAGCTCTGGCTACACTCAGGTACTGCTTTTGAAGATCTGAGTGTCCCATGGGACTGATGATAGCTAAGTAAGATATTAGTTTAGTGTTAGCTGGCTTCATATGAGCAGGTTCAATGTCTCTAAACACAGTCTGCCTATGAACTTCCACATGGGCGGCCTGGCAGCTAGTGAGAACACATAGGATATGAAGATGTACAAAGCCTCTCACTGCATGAGTCCCTGGCCGTTGCATGTAATCCCCCACTGAAATTCATGGCTACTTTTGTTATGCAGCCAGCTCTTAAGAAGAGAGATCTGAACAAATGAAATTATGCTTCACATAAACCAACAACCAAACAAAACACAGCCAACTCTGAAAATTCTGTCTGTCAGAACTCAGCACATTATTTTCAGATTGCAGAAAACAGTGCCCTGGCACTTCTCCTAAAGGATGACATACAAGTTTTCTACTGGGACATACATAATACATAGAGTAAATGTTGTCTTGCTTTCAAGAAAAAAAACCCCATGTTGGATGTTACTTTACAAATTCATTAAACATCCGCTTTAACACCAGTCTCCAAACTTCAGGCTGTGGGAGCACAGTTGATGTAATGTAATTTCATGTAATTTGAAGCATAAAACCCTAAGTTAGTCACCTTAGATTCCATTTTCAGGGAAAAGAAATAGGCACTTGTTGGCTCCTGATTAACTTATATCAGAAGTCTGCATTGCGTTACTTTGGACATTTACTTGCTGGTATAGGCAGTACATTGTAGGATCTACCATCTCTAATGAATACAAGACTAAAAAGCTCCTAATCATCAGAACTATGCAAAAGATGCTTTCTTCACAGACTATTTTGTTTTTTGAAAGTCTCCTAATGCATTCTTTTCTGTGGTCTGCACTGGGTTGTTCATTTGTTGACCATCTTTGAACATAAGCAGAAAGGTCAATCACATTGCATTCCAGCTTCTCTGAATGGAAACCAAAATCCAAACCCCAGGGCAGTTTCTGTCATGACTGAGTATCAAGGAAAGCAATATTACATCAAATCTATTTTAATAATTCTTTTCAACAAGGATGGAGAAATCATTCTGTGGCCTTCCTGGAAGACTATTAAAGTAACAAAGAAAATGCTAAAACCAAATAATCAAACTAGGGCTTTAAGTTTGTGAAATCACTATAATTAGGACAAATACACACAACTGTAGTGGGTTTCTCTTTTTCCTCCTCAGTTATGTTTAATGAGTTAAGATAGGCTTTTAACTAAATGCATGGGTTTTTAATGAAAGCATGGGATTGTTCAAACATTCATAATTAATTAGATGAGTATAACTGAAGATACATATGTACTTAGAAGTTGGAAGAAGAATTTTGTTTTGAATATGATTACTAAATTTCAAAGTGTTATAACAACAAAAAGAAACATCCCAGTAATAATTTTCCACAATGTGGTTAAATATAAAGACATCAAATTTTACTTTGTGGAGAAGAACAAATATTTAATTGTTAAGAGAAGGACACACTAAAGCAAGTATCTTGGAATTTTATAATATTCTTGAAGGTGTTTGGACGTAAGAGAGGGATTTCTTTTCTAGTATTTGTAAATATAACAAGGTGAATTAGTGGAAGGAAGCAACTAAAATTGAATATTAGGAAATATTTTCTTTTGCATTGTGGTCAAATAGGGTGTGAGACTGAGTCTCTGAAAGGAGATAAAAAAAGCTAGGCCTTTCAAATTGAGCTCAGTAAAACAACAGAGCAAACATTGTGGGAATCACTGCCCCACTGCCTCAAAGGGAGGAGCCACAACTGCCCATGTACAGATAAGGAAGGCACACAAGCACGGAGTGGCTATCTTGCCTTTATTACCCTTTCTTTTCCAGCTTTTCCATATTAATAAAAATAAAAAGAAAGATAAGACTGGTGAAATTATTGGTGCTTAATTAAAAGTTTCATGGGTCTCCAAATGCAAGATTCAAGTGTCTAGCTTTGCTAAGCTTTCTTAAGTTCAACTCAGAATTTTGAACAATGAGAGAGTAGTCAGAAATTCTTTTGTAATAACTTTGTGATGGCCGAATCTCTAAGGCTACCTTAGTCCCAGAATATGTCAGATAATTTTTGTGGCTTTCTCTGATTCATGTTATCTTGGAAAGACACCATTATGCCAGCCTTGGCTGGCAGGAGCTCAGTCAAATCACCTCTCAACATGCCCTTTATTATCAAGAGATCAGGAGCTGGAAAGGAACAACACTGTAGGTGCCTAAGTAGCTGTCTGCCATACAGCTAAGCTAGGAAGAAGAGAACAAGAACAAAGAATAACCTTGGGTCCACAATTCAAGCACACTTTTGCAAGTCCTGTTCCCTGACATTTTGCAATCAGCTTTGTCTTTTTCATCTGTGGAAAGGGATTGTGAAGCATCCATAATGTCAGATGAGAATTCTGTATTCCTTTAATAAAAAAGGGACTGGCTCTCTACATGCCAAGAGAGAAAAAGGGCTTTACCAGGTCAGATCAAAAATAGCCTAATCCTGGATTCATTCTATTACAAGGGACAATAGCAGAAAAAATAGAAAAGAGAACAGAAAAAGGTGATGCAAATAGCAGTAATTTGCCTAGATGTTCCAAGCAACAAGCAACTGTCAATCCCTGAACTCTCAAACCAAAGTAAAGCAAAAACCTCCACATATTCAGACTCTGCACAGGAATCAGATTTTTTTTTTTAAATTCTAGGGCAGTGGGATTCAGAATTAAAATGGACTCAGGAGCACTGTAAGATGTTTGACAACCAAGAACTACGGTTGCAATTTAGCCCATATGCTTAAAATTAATGCACACTGCTTTTTTTTTGAATAGCCTATCAGTGTGTGCAGACAAGAGAAGCCAAACCAACAAATTAGAAGACTGTCTCTTAGGGGAACTTTTCAGTAATTTCTAATTTTTGTGTTTGTTTCAGCCTTTTTAAAGTATTTCATAAATATTCTTTCTTGTCCTCCTCTCTCTTTCATGTTTCTTTTTCGAATTTTTAAACGTAGTTACTGAAACATGACATTCAGTAACACCTCTAGGCAATGCCTCCTGTGACAATCTACTGTGTTTTTAACTAATGACTTTACAATTTCCATTGTTGCATTTCTCCTACTGTTCACTTTTCAGTGTTGGATGCACCAACCGACATGTTCATGCAGATCTGTATGATTCCACAGCCCAGTTTTCCTTGGGAAAAGGAGGACAGGACGGGAGGGGATGGGAGGGTACTGTTCTAGCTGCTGAGCAGGGGAAAGCTTCCTTCATCTCAAGAGAAATAAAGTAAGCTGGAATGGAATGGGAATTTGCTTTACAAATTCACTCTATGGGAGACAAACTGACTTAGCAAATAAAGACTTTCACCTCTAAGTCACCAGCTTGAGGTCAGTTTCTGGTGCATGTCAATAGGAACTTAAAAGCTTTACCACCCTGTGACTTCTCTGCAGTTTCAAATTTAAAGAAATGACAGTCTCAGGCTAGTTTCTCATAAACACCATCACGGCTGTCACTGGTAATTGGGCACTTGCTGGAAGCATTGGCAGAGCAGCAAAAAGACTGAAAAAGCCATTGACATTGAACTCACCTCTCATTGCTGCATGTTCAGTGAGGCTCTTTGCTCCTGGCTTTGTGCTGGCTGTGTGTTGGCTGAGGTAGACCTTGTAGAGTCTCTTTCTGCCTTCTTATCTTGCTTTGGGAATGCAGCTCTTTAAAAATTGTGTTTACCATTTATAACTAATATATCACCGTCACTTAACATAATTTTGAAGAGGTAATCATCAAAGACTAATGGGTAGGAACTATAGGAAAATTTTGGTTGAATGTCAAGAAAAACATTTTGAGAACAATACACTGTGTTTTTACTAACCTGTGTGTGACACAGTCTGGCTGACAAACTCTAAACGTAGCCCAAAATGTCTAAGGCTTGAAGCAAGACCTTTTGAAGCAATGCTTACTTCCATAAGCTGTATGAACAAAGATGAACCTCTGTAGCCTGTTCTGATCTATAACTTTCCCCCAGGAAAATCTTCTGTCTGCTGTTTTCCTGTAATTACAATCCAAACTGATCAGCGCTCTCATTACCAAAAAAATAAGGTCATTTTTTCATTTTATTAGGTATATCATTGCATATTATATTTTTTTCATATTAGAGACAGAAGAAAATTTAGACTCTCAAAATCCAGGATTGGACAGACCACCTCTGATCTTTACCATTCTATATAGTCTATTTCTAGAAAAACTTATTTTACATACACTTCTATTACTCAGTGAAATTAGTTCCTCAGGACAGGCAAAATCCTAAGTATGTAAGGCTCAAAGTCACATTTAAACTTTAAGGTTCCTGATCTTTCAACAGTAAAATGAGGGTTTTATAATACACTAGGAAAAACTGATAACCAAACATCATTCTGAATTAAAGGCCTCAGCAAAACAGAGAACACTCTCAGGTCCTATGGTCTTGCATTTGAGAAGACATTTCACTCAACTACAGTCTTCATATTCCTAAATTTTTTCACACAGAAACGCCTGTATAGAGTCTGCTCTGACCACAGTTTTCTAGGAGGTGGGTTAGGGCGAGAAATAATAAAAAAAAGAACAACCCAAAGAATGAAAGATTTTTGTTAGGAGGGAGACTCAGTGAAATGTTTACTTTGTGACTTCTAAAGGGGTTTAAACAGATCAGCACCACATAGTGCAGGATGGAATGGAATAAGGAGTTGACTGACAGTCAATCTGCTAAACTGGTATGATCAAAGTGCTGTCTTCAGCTTTCAGTCTATCTTGGCCAGAGATAAATAGGGCAGAAGAATAAATGTGTCAGCCTCATGTGTGTATCTGACAACTCAGTTTATTAATTTAGGGCAATGCAGGTGGCCTTGCAGTTCTATGACTCCCTGTAAATGACATTCTCTGAGGAGTGGGTTCTTATCTTGTTCTGCCAGGCCTGAGAAGCCACCATAATTACCAGCAGAGAGACAGAGCAGACCACTTAGAAAAATTTTCTTGGTTTATTTGTAGCAGTCATTTATTCTGTCAAAGTTCAACTGAGCTGAGCTTTTGAAGGTGTATTATGTACTGAAGTCTATGGGACCCATTAAGATGCATCCCAGAGTCCTAAAGGAATTGTCTGATGTAGTTGCCAAGCCACTCTCCATAATATTTTAAAAGTCATGGCAGTCAGGCAAAATCCCAGGAGACTGAAAAAAGACAAACTCTGCACCCATCTTTAAAAAGGGTAGAAAGGAGGATCCTGGGAACCACCGACCTGTCAGCATCGCCTCTGTGCAAGGGAAGACCATGGAACAAATCCTCCTAGGAGCTACACTAAGGCATATATATATTGGGACAGCCATCACATCTTCACCAAGGGCAAGTCCTGTCTGATCCACCCTGTGGCCTTCACTGATGGAGTGACTACATCAGGGGACAAGGGAAGGGCTACAGAAGTCGTTTATCTGGCCTTCTGTAAAGCCTTGGCCATGGCGCCCCACAAAATCTTTTTCTCTAAATTGGAAAGGGATGGATTTGATGAGTTGACTGTAAGATACATAAATTTGTTGAGGAGTCACATCTAGAGGGTTATGGTCTACAGCTCAGTGTCTTGATGGACATCACTGACAAGTGGTTCCTCTTAAGGGTCCATATTAGAACCAGTATTATTTAATATCTTTATTAATGATACAGACAAAGGGATCATGTACAGCCTCAGCAGATTTGCAGATGACACCAAGATTAGTGGTGTGAATGCCACACTCTGGAGTACAGAGGGACCTGAACAAGCTCAAGAAGTAGGTCCATGGGAACATCATAAGGTTTAACAAGACCAGTGCAAGGTGCTGCACCTGGGTCAAGGCACCCCCCGGCATCATCACAGCTTGGGGATGAACAGATCAGAGCAGCCCTGCTGAGAAGGACTTGGGGGTGTGGGTGGGTGAGAGGCTGGACATGGCCCATCCATGCGCACTCACAGCCCAGAAAGCCGAATATGACCTGGGCTGTATCCAAAGCAGTGCGGCCAGCAGGGCAAGGGGAGGGGATTCTGCCCCTCTCCTCCCCTCTAGTGAGATCCTACCTGCAGTGCTGCATCCAGCTCTGGGGTCCCCAACACTGCAGGGACATGGACCTGTTGAAGTGAGTCTGGAGAAAGACCTCCAAGATGATCAGAAGGCTGGGATATCTCTCCTACAAGGAAAGGCTGAGAGAGTTGAATTTGGTCAGTCTGGAAAATAGAAGGCTTTGGAGTACCCTAATTGCAGCCTTCCAGTACCTGAAGGGAGCCTAAAGACAGAGACTTTTTACAAGGACCTATAGTGACAGAACAGGGAGGAATGGATTCAAACTACAAGAGAGTAGGTTCAGATTAGGTATTTGAAAGAACCTTTTTTTCTGTGAGGGTGGTGAGACACTGGAACAGGTTGTCCAGAGAAGTCGTGGATGCCCTATTCTTTGAGGTGTTCAAAGGCCAGGCTTCATGGAGCTCTGAGCAACTGTGTCTAGTGAATGATCTCCTTCCCCACGGTAGGGGATTTAGAACTAGATGATCTTTAAGGGCCCTTCCAACACAAATCATCCTATAATTCTATTCTACAATGATTTTTGGGTTAGGCGTCTTCCTGGTATTTACACTTGCATGCTTAAGTTCTTGTCCAGAGCTAAATACTTTCCAAGGCATTACATTTCTGGTATTTTACCAGATTCTTATGCAAACTGTTGTTTCTAACAAAAGCTTATGCTGTAACAACTATTGTCTAATAAGGTAATATATATTCTACCAGATGGATTTTTGTTAATCTTGGGATCAACACAAATATGCTGATAATTGTTCAAACTGAGACTGTTTTTTCTGCATATCTTGGCCTGTAGGAGGTTCATGGACCTTTTCCATTGTTGTAACTGTCTAGAGTAAACAGAAGCTAATGCACTGTGGATACATAGCACTCAACTACATGAGAAAAAACAAAAGGCTAATTTATACTGAACTTGCAGACTATGCCATGAGTAGGAATTTGGCATCCTGTCTCACACAGTCTCACACAGAATAGCTCTTTTTCCAAGATCAATAGGCAAAATCCAAGAAGGTGATCATTCCTGCACAGAAGCCAAATGAATTCTATATAAGTTGCAGATCTTTTATCAAAATCATAAAACTTTTCTTTTTCAGTCATGGTAGAAACATTTCTTATAATTAGAACTCCCATCACATCACTTCTTTTCCTTGGTTTATGGCCAGCCTCCGGAATTCAGTATCACAGGAATTCAGCAAATCATATATGATAGAGAAAATTTTAAATGCTACATTATGTGGGCTGGCAGAGGCAATCATCTTCTTTGGCATTTTCTTACTTCAAATAACATACTTCACTAAGACCAGTAACACTATACTCTCAATTGCTCAGTGTGCTCTAAAGAAGAAAAAAGTTGTTCTGGAAAGTAATTTTGAGAACAGGAAATGGTTTTGGCCATTCAAAAATAAAAATTAATGTATGCTCAATTTTGTGTCAGTATAGGTTGACATTTTTAGTCTCTGGATAGCAGGAATCAGCTGTCAAGAAATACAGCTCCTAGCATAATGGCTAGGCATCCCACTGAGTTTAAAGCTATATTCTCAAAATTTTGATACCTCCCTACATGATTTTTTCTCAAGTTCAGAGGACTCAGATGATTTTTCCCCTGAACTTGCCCAGCACCTTTGGAAAGCAGGCTTAGGGGAAACTGCTCTATCACAGTGTGTGTTTGCCCTCATCCCTGTGGGGTGTTACCTCCTGTTAGGACTGGATGGATGACAGAGAGCTTCAATCACCTCTGCACCTTTTAGATCTTCTTTGGATACCCATTCACAAGAAATTTCTGGTTTATATGATGTATAGGTCCTGCCCATGAGAAGGGATTTTAAGTACTGCATCAAATTTAGTCATGTTGTTAATAAGTTCACAATTCTATCACTTTTTATGCAAGTATTTTGTCACAAAACTGTATAAAATACATTTTTCTTCCCTCTGAAAGAGGTAGATACTGTTTCTCTTATTTTGTAACGAAGAAGAGATTTTGTCATAGTAAATCTGTCAAAGAAGAGGGAAGCCCTTAATACTGGATTCTAATTTTCTGCTCAAAATCCTCTCTCAGACTGGTTTGCATTAGTAGAGGTAAAGATTTTTCTCTGTTTTGACAGGGCACCCTCACTTAACCTGCAGTACGAGTGAAGTGGCAGTCAGATCACTCTTCAGTGTGAATATTAATGAGAACGTTCATAATAATCCTTCCCTTTGACTGTGGAGCGGGAGCTAAAGTCCAACAGCAGGATCAAACAGAGTGGCATAGTACATGCATCAAACCATCTGGCTAATGCATAGCTCAAGGAAATGAGCCAAAACATTTCAGTCAAAACTCTTCTCTGGAACTGTAATAGCCCATGAGTTCCTGTTCCCTAAAAACCCTAGAGGCAGAACAAAATATCCTGTCAAAATACATCAGTGCAGTGGAGCAAGAAAAACAAAAACTTCAGACAGTGCATTTGACCATGTGAAGGTGTTTGTTTATTCCACAAAGAATTATTTTCTACTCTTCATTTTGCTCCCTCTCCCTCACCTGCCTCCTTTGTCTTTTACCTTCACACACACTCTATGTCTGGCATTAACAGCTATTAATTTATTCAATAAAATGATGTTTCATTTAAAGACAGTGTTTGTTACAAAACATCCTTTTTTTTGTAGTCCATTGTTGTGTGACTCAGTTGCTGAACTGAGTCCTATCATTTCCCTAATCTGCAGCAAAGAAAAAGGCAGGTTTCTAAAAACTTGATTGCTAAGAACATCTTCCTGGATCCTGAGGCTCAAATATGAATCCAAATACTATATTATTATATATACGATTCCTCAGCATTGATATTGGTCATGGTACATTAGTACAGCATTGGTAGAGAAGCATGTTGTTCTTGGTACTAATAACTGAACTTCCTCTTAGTCAAATTGCCATGGTCTGAACAGCCCAGATAATGAGTTTCCAGCCCATTCTAAGATGTAATACTACTGGACATAAGGTGGTAAGAGAAGACAGGCAGAGGCCAGCAGTCACCAGAGCTCCCACTGGCATTAAAGCCACTAAAAATGGTAAATGTACAGTACTACACACAGATCTCAATGTATGTAAACACATGAGTATTTCAAATAGGACACATTTGATGGTTTTTTAACACATTAGGTGACAGAGGCCAGATACATTGGACTTTCACTGCTGCAAATCTAACCACAACTTGCAAATTCCATTCTTTCTCCATTAATCACTTAACTTGCACAGACTGTCATGTTGAAATGGTATAGCAGGTTAATACAGAAGTACACTGAAGAAATGTCATTTTTAGTATCCAAATTTGGAATGGCTGGTGCAGGTCAAATTCAGGGAGGTAGCATATGGAAAAAAAAAAAACACGCTCAGAGGAAAATCTGAATATTCAAATTGTACCCCAAATGGGAAAGAATAAAACCAAGTTTCTAAATTTCAAACCTAAAGTCTGTCCTGTTGCCAGTAGGAGTTTTGCAGTATTGTTATATTTTAAGTTTTAGGAGCAAACTGGAAAAGTTTCCAAGGCAGACATATGACTGCACAACTAATTTTCATGTGCTGCTGAATGATGCAAGAGAGATTTACCTGAGACCTGCAGTGACCCATCAAGCCATCTGACAGTATGGTGTAAAGGGGAACTGATTACTTATCTGGGAGCCATGGAGTTCCCATTGGGTGAATTCGCAGGCAGAAATAGGATATTTTCCTGGAATTGGTCTCTGAGAATAGCTTTTTCCTCAAAATAGAAGTATCCATAAGATCTTTATAGCCTTAAATAGAACTCTACTGTTGAAAATCTCAGAATCAATCCTACATGTTTTGAAAGCTGTCCTTAAATTTTAGCTTAAAAAACTCCACTCAAGTAAGACTTTCTTGTTGAAAATCAGGTGTTGTTTCAACATTCATTGAAGTATTTTTATTGTTAAAATATCTCAAGCAGCTTTTTGAAGCTGAAAACCAGAGATTTGTTTGGAGAAAATTTCTATGCACCAAACCGTTCTGAGCTGAAATTTAGTGGTGTTGAAAAGGTCACTTATCTTCGAGTTCTCAATGAAATCTACTTAATACTGCTCTCCTTCTTACACTCATTGATGTTTTCATGAGAGCTATTGTATTTCCAGGACAGTTCATGTTGTTTGTAGATGAAAACTGCTTTTTCAGAAAAAAGTATGAGGATTTGAGAGGTTTTTAAGATTTCCTGCAGCTTTTTCAAGTTTTTAAAATTTTATTTATTTATGTATTTATTTTTATCCCTAAAGCCTAAGTAATTTTTGATTCAAAGCATATGACTTCTCTTTACATAGGGAAAATGTAAGGCTGACTGTCTTGCACTTACTTTAAATATTTATAAGCTTACATACTAGATAGGATAAGTTCATCAACCTAATGCCTAGAATCACAGACCTTGTTTTGCTTGATGTTGTTTATTAAATGTATTACCTACTATGGCTTTGAATAGCTTTGTTTAATGTCCTGTTCTCCAGTACTAGATCATCACTGATAATAATGCTGCTACTGCAGATAATGCAGCCATTACTACTACCACTATTTTGGAAGCACCAGAAATATGCAGCTGAAATCTGAACATTTTTTCTTGGAAGATCAGCACAAGAAAGCCAAATGTCCCCAAAAAGGTCCCACAACTGAAATTTAATAGTAGACTCTGTATCATTAGCACAAAGTGCTAAACTCCCCTTCTCATTTTTGTGTAGTGAACAATTTTCTGAAAAGGAATTAAAAAAACACACTTTACCTAAAGAATCAATAAGGAAAATCACTATCCCCAGCCCACCATGTGTCTTCTGTTATGAAACATTCTGTTAATTTCAAATGGACATTCATAATGAATTGCAGTAAAATTTTTTAAAAGGTGCTTAGTATCACTTTTGTTCTATTTCACTACATCATTTTTTAGCATGTTCACAAAACTCTTACATGTATATTCCTAATTAATCATAATTTCATGCCTAGTCTGATGACGCTCAGTACTTAGCAGGGGTTTTTTTTTAATCTGTGTCAAGATCAGTTTTTGTAATTATGTCTGTTTCAGAAAATGTATTGCTAGAGCAATATAGCTAGTATTCTTTCACTAAAAATGTCAGTCTATCTCTGCCATTTTATTTTTAAGTATTTTTAAAAACCTTAAAAAATACTTTAAAAATAGTCTCTGTTAAGTAGTGAACATATGAAGACAGTCTAAAACGAAGATTACCATATAATTGTCCTTCATACATCTCTATATAACCTTACATATTTTTATATAGGAATATAACTTTTAAAAATGCATCTGAGTTTTTATAAATTAAGAGGTGACATTATAAAATCCTTGTAATTCTGAAGCTATTTTTGTAAATGAAGCAAAGTGCTGGAACAGATTTTATTCACAGCCTTTAAAATTAAACTACGACCTTTCAATATAATATATTTCTCTATTATGCCATACTTGAATGACAAAATTTACCTTTTTATTCTCATATTTTATTCATTTTTATATAGAATAATATATTCCAAAGTAAAAATTAATAATATCTGCTGCAAATAATGGTGGTTTATCAAAATTCAAGCAGTTTGAGACTAATTTAATTTTTATGCTTTATTCTTATAAACTCACTGTAATTTTTTGAACATAATTAAGCTGAAATAAGCTCATTTCACTCAGGTGATGTTGATATCTGCATGATTTTAAAGAATTAGTTGCTGCAAAGAACAAGTTGTTCTATGAAGAATAATATTTGGGAAAATGAAACTCAGAAGGATTTGTGTTCATCCCTACACAACCTCTTACCATAACACTTCAGTCTCTTCCTTGTCACTTTCCCAGTGCTTTGAAAATCTTTTGAATACATTATAAGGAATAGAGAAGAACAAGCATTAGAGAGAAATGTCCCGTCTCCCTACCCCCCCCCCCCCCGAGCTTTGATCTGCATTTATGCCGAAGGACTGATGTATATCTCAATGCATATTTTTAATAAAAAAAAAAAAGAAAGAAAAGTAGCTTAACTTTACAGAACAGCTTTAAAAGCAAAAACATCTGATCACTTTACAAGCTGCAGAAAACCTGACTCAAAACAATAATAAGTATTTCTGTCCTTAGTAATTCAGTAACATCTTTTAATCTACTCATCTGAAAAGCTTTTCCTTGATTTGGGGAGTGAGCCTTGACTTGATGGACTATGTATAAAACCATTCGTTACGTCTTGGATGTATCCAAACCAACTCAGAATTCATCACTCAAGTGTCAAGCTTAGATCAGGATGATCCTATTTTTGCTGTACTCACAGAAGACCAATAGATACTAGTGTTATGGCTAACATAGCTGTTCTTATTTCCTGATAAATACAAGAGATGAATTTGCCTTCAGACACTGAGAAAATGGTTGTATAGATAGTAATCATATATAGGGTAATCTTAGTTGCAGTTCCCTTGGGAGGGCTAGACAGACTATTTTTGCATTTTGTTACTGTTTTGAATCATGTTTCCTGCAGCTTGTAAAATGATCACATGCTTTTTGTTTTAAAGCTGTTATATAAAGTTAAACTACTTTTCTTTCTTCCTTTCTTTTTCTTTTCTTCAAATAAAAAATGGGTTCTCTTGGCTGAACTGTACACTGAGAACCAGATTTAATCAACAGTTACACTACTTGTTTGACTGATTGATTCAGCTTTCCTCTTACTCAAACAGTGAATGAAATAATCGATGTCTCTAAAAATAGGGAACAGAAAGATAGCTACAGAATCAGTGAAATAAAGAGCATACGACTTTATGAAGGAAGGATTGCCACCCAACCTGCTCATATTCCTGTCTATCCTGCACAGCCTGAAGTTTGACTTTTCTCAGACAAAGCTGTCGTATTTTTTTAAATCTCCCTTTGAAAATACTCCCTAAGAGAGGAATCTTTATTCTCTGGCAGAAGTCACATCCTCAAAAGTAGCTGAGGTTTGTCTCTTTTTTACCCATGCGTTTACAAATACATAGATACAATAAAAAATGTAGCTCTACTATAATATGAGGCATTATCAAGATACATCCGAAGAAACATCTGCACATCTATCACAGACAAAAAGCCTGCACCAGTGGCTGACCAGAGTTATGCAGATATTTTTTGAGTGTTGGGGGCTGGGCACTGATGCTGTCAGGTTGCATGGGCACAGTGATGTTGGGGAGCTCAGTGACCCATCTCAGATGTTCCTCTGCGAGACAAAGAAAGCAAATATCTCCTTCTGTCTGTGCAAGCAAGTCTGACTCATGCAGCATTCTCAGAACTTCAGCTTGGTTTAGTGTCTTTATTTAAACTGATGGGAAATAAACAAAATATTGAATGGTCAGATCTTGTTTGTGTGTTATAACACTGCTAGAGCTTTTCTTGGTTTAAAAGTCTAAGATTTAAAACTGAGCTGAGGATCTGTTTTTTGTTCTGATGAGAAAAATGTAGGACTTCATAGCACATTTCTTCCTTCCTGTAGGTGCTAAAGGACAGGGGTGCTCCACCAGATGACTTGATTGAGTTCTGGCAGGGAGTTTTGATCACAAGTGAACTGTAAATACAGAATGGCAGCAAAATGGTTACTTGATGAGGGAGCACTAATAATGAAATACAGCGACTAGTAGGTCTATGGGAACAACAATCTTGAATGGAAATGGCTATGTTTCCCCTATAACGGAATTTTTTAAAGAGCTTCGTAGTAGTGGTTTCAAAAACTGCACATTAGTTTAGGGCAAAAGACTGCTTTTGTCCTAAAGAACAAAAAGAACAGCTCCACTACTTTGACCCTAATAATCCAGCTTTCACTGTGGCTTCTGTTTTGGAAAGTACAGAAACTTGAGGTAAATAGCCTGATGTCTGTTACTAGGTACAGCAAGCACCATAAATCTTTTGGTGGAAACATTGCACCTTTTCCAGTGAAAAACTTGGTGCATTTCCTTTGAAAATGTGGTTTTGCCTAAAACTATTTAAAATATTGTATAAAATAATCAGAATCTTGTGGGGGAAAAGAATCCCTCTTCTCTCTCTCCAGTGCAGTTATTTCCATGTTCCTTCCAATGTTTATAACCCAGGGCAATGGTTTCCTGTGACTTCAACCTTGAGAGAGAATATTTTGATCTAATGTTTCAATACTGGTATTATGCTTTGGTAATACACAAAACAACTGTATCTCTATGGCTTTTAATTGAACTAAACAACATTATTATTGCTCATAATTAATGAGCCTTATTGTTGTCATTGGCCTGGAAATGCAAGTGAATTTGTTTGGCCTGTCAGTATCAATGTAAAATAATTGTTTCTAGAGATGTTGAGGAAGAGGTGGAGAAAGAAAAGGAAATCTAAGTAAAAAGTTTAAGTTGGTCTGATAGGGGGAGTTTTGGATTTTTTTTTTTTTTTGTTTTTTTTTTTTTTTGTTTTTAATTCTGTCTGCATTTTTTCCTAGGCTCCTTTACACCACAGAATAAGAAACAATTTTTTTTTGTTATTTTTTTCCACTAAGAGTATAAGTTCCAGAATTTATAAAGTTTTCTGAATTTTTACATCAGTTTTATTGGTTTTATCATAACAGAAATAAAAAATTTGACAGTTTCAGTATGTTTAAATGTTTTGAGCAAGGACTATTTCCAATTCCCTTATGTTTAATTTTAATGATTTAACCTGAAATTCAAGTGTATTTTTTTAAGAGAAGCATAATTTTAAACTGGATATACAATGAAAATATTTTTTACTTTTTTCCCACCAATTTTTTCCATAACCTTAGCATTGTTTCTGTTTAGCTAATTTTTCCTTTCCTTTTTCTTTCCTTAAACACATAGCTCTTGTGAAAAGACAGCAGATGGTTTGACTGAAACTTGGTTTTCTGTTATTTTAATATCTTGCAGAGCATACTGGCTTTATCATCCTTTTCATGCAGTATATAGATTCACAGCTCAAATCAAAACAAAGTATGAAATAAGGGCATGAAAATCATGAAGAACCTGGGTCTTTCCTGTATGATGGCTGGACAGAACATAACAGCCTTCCTGCTTTGTGAATTTTATGTGTTTTAGATAAAATATGTATTGTTTATTTTTCCTGTGGTATATGGCTTTGATATGACCATTTTATCAATAGTCTTATAAGATATGTAAAGCCAGCCCTTTATTCAGTCATTTTGGCTGGCCAGGGACTTGATAACACAAACAAATCTCCTTTCTATTCTTCATAAGAATTTCATTCCACACCAGAAGAGTTACCTACTCTAACCTTCATCAATGGACACATCCATGGCTGTCAGTCTACCCTCTGTTGTAAGCCTCTTCCCAGGTTACTCTCATTGTGTTTCATTCTCCTTGAGTTCTAGGACATCAAAAAATCCTGAGAGTTTGAAAAATGGATAACAACATAGTATGAGAAAGGTGATTTTTTTTTAGAATCCTACTTACACTTGGTTAACAAAAAAAAAAAAAAAAAAAAAAAAAAACAAACAAAGAAAACCCCCCCAAAAAACCAAAAAAATCCCACCAAAAAAAAATTATCCTGATGTGCAAATTGTTCTACAAACTGATTTTCCATAGCTAACTATTACCCTACCTGCTTGTTCATCTCAGGCATTCAAGTTCCAAACACATAGTCAAAAAACCCCATGACATGCTGCTAGGCACTTAGCAGCAATCAAAGCAGAGCTGGTGACTCCTCCAAAGAGCTTTGCTCCAATTCCAGCCTGTCTGCTGTACTGTGGATAGCAAACACTTGCAGAATCCCTGAGGAAGCTCATTACTTCAGCCGAGCTGAAATGCTTTACTCTAAACAAACACAGCAAACTGCACTGCCTTTATAAGTAAAATTATAAAGAAAGCTGTCCTATTACTTCAGAAGTATATGTTGAAAAGCTGAATAAATTCCTTCTGTCTTTTCCATGAAAGCTCTCAAAGAATTGTGTCTTCACTCTCATAGAGCTAGCCAGCTCAGCAGCCACATTTAATTTCATATTGCTTTTCCTTTGATGTGCAGTGACAAGCAATGGAGTTTTGACTGCCCTACCAGATGAGAAGGATTAAGTTGGTCTTGTTAGTAAGGTGGGGAAGTTTACATGCAGAGGTCATCTGGACAATCCAGTAACCTGAAAAGGACTGAGGGGACAAGTGCTTCTCATGGCTTTTGGGTAAGCCCCTATCAGTTGTGACTGAAGCCTAGTTAGAACCATGAATTACAAAAAACATTCAAATTAGGTATGATAAAATGGAGTTGTTCCTCTCTTGTGGTGTAAAAGAAGACCAGGAATTTTCTGATCAGTAAATGTGACTTCTGCAGGAAATAAAAAGAAGATGCAGAAATATAAAATATCATCTTTTGCCCAAAAATTTAAGTTTTTTTAATTGTTGTTTGCTGCTTCTTCAGGAAGTTCTGTAATAGGATGATATTGTAGTACCTCAAAGGCATAAATATATGATGCTTTTCAAACACCTATAGCATTTACTTCAGTGGTTCTAGCATGGAAAAAAACCCCAAAGGGAATGGCTATGACATTCTTTCATCTGGTGATGGGATGAAAAAACCTTACAGAGAACTGGGACATACTATGAAAATAGAAAAGAAAAATTCTCAGTGGATCAATCAAAAGATTTCAGTCACAGGCAGCTGTCACAATTTTAAATTGAAATTTTAGATCAAATGAGTATTCCTTTAAAGTTAGGAATCTACAATCACAAATCTCCACTCTCCTCAGAGAGAAAAATCATGTTACACTCTAACTCACAGGCAGGAAGGAGATGGATTTAAACTTATGTCTAGCCAATTCTTGTTCATTTATTGCCTCACAACACTTAGTAAACATTCCAAGTAAAGAATCGTACAAGTGTAATTGTATTAACTGGTTCCAGGCTGATCTAAACTTATTCCCCTTGAGATAGAATACTGGATTCCCTGAACAGGTTTTTCTTCTCTGGATCAATTTCAAAGTAGATTCATTATCACATATGTGTCAGGATCACTTTGAGTGTTATGTGAGTATTAGAATTAAATAAACATTGGAAAATCAGAGACAGATGTTCAAACAGGTCTTTGCTCTGTTTTTAAAATGAAAAAAAAAGTTTCTTCTTAAATGTCAAGGTCTTATAAATCTGGTATATTTCTTTTCATTCTGTCAGGGTTATAATTTTTATAGATTTTAAAATTTGTTTTTCTGTTGTTTCATATTATTTTCAGTACTGATTTTGTTATGCCTTCACAGGCAGGTGGAATAAGCCACTGCCTTCCAGATGTTTATGGAATAACTTAGGTCAATAGAAGACACTGCAGATCCTTTTCCACAAGTCCAGCTATGTAGTATAATTTTCCTTTACCTTACCTCCTAAGAGAGTTTTGCAAATCCCTTAGACGTGAGTAGGAGATTTTGTTGAGCCATCACCTGAAAAAAGGAAAGTTGGGATGTCCTGACACATACCGGGTCACTTATCTCCCACACTGCTGAATGCAAGAGAAGGAAGGAGGGTGGTGATCTTTTGTGTCATGTTAGACATCACTAGCCCTCCCTTGACCTTGGAACAAGGCCTTCACACATTGCCAAAAGTGGCTTTGATAGCCACTAATTATTGAAGACTCTTTTAAGATCCATGTATAGTTAGTATAACTTTGTATCTCCAGGCACAATGGAGATGTCTGATAAAAGTCAGAAGTCCAGTCTCCTCCTAAGAGAATGCCAACCCACAAGCCCTGCAGAGATGGTAGAAGACAGTTGTAAGATTATTTCTGAACCATTCTTCTCTACAATCTCAGGTGAAGCCATACAAACTCCTGCACCATAGATAGATATTCCCTATGAGTACTATTGTATGGAATTTTATTTTGCTTTAATTTGCATTTTTCTATCATATTATTCTAAGTATTTTTCCAACATGTATTCACAACTTTATATGGTATAACCAGTGACATGTGTCATCATTTTAAAGTGGATATAGATCAGGTTCAGACATTTTGGCAAACTCTTAAGATTTGAAATAAGACCTGTGTCTTCACTTCTACCTTAAACTAAGCAAAAGATATAACTTTAGTGTTTTAAATAGATGTTTGGTGTTCTGTGGAAAGAGAAATATACCCTTGGTTTTTTTATCTACACTGCTTTCTTAGAAATAAAAGGAAACTTGGATATTTTTCATATACCTTTGAAAATGCACAACAGCTTTAGCTAACTGTCTATATTTACTTTGCTTATCTCTACCTACTGCAAGCTGCAATACATCAGGGAAGCAGTTGCAATGGAGAAAGGTCCTGAAGCCACAGTATAGAATTTGCTATTCGTAATACAGGTTCTTTGCAAAGGAAGATAACATTAAGATGACTTTTCCATTGCTGTGTCTGTCTTTATATATCAGCTAATAAGGCTGATGTGAAAAGCTATGTCCACAGAAATGATGGGTATGGCTGGGGAAGTGTTTGTTTAGTGCAGGTGGCATGCAGTTATTCTCAGCAACACCAGACAAAGACAGGAATAGAAAAACAACTATAACTTAAAATCTGATTGCACTGTCAATGACAATGTAAAAAAAAATATGGAAGCAGACTTTAATCAGCTGTTCTACAGCTTAGTGAACCTAGGGTTTAGCAAATCCCACGCTGAATTCAATTTTGCTATGGCTGCACAGTAACAGATAATGCCTAGCATCGGGGGTCCATAACATGCTTCAGTCTGAGGTGCAGAGGAATACTGGACGTGCTGTCTCAGGTATGCCAGGACCCCACCAAACCAAAGATGTGTAAAATTATATACTATATTTACCATGGCTGTAACTCTGAAAGGTACCCTGAGTATGTCGTATCTTTTTGTTCTTGATTAGATCACAGTTTTCTTGTGATAACTGTAGATGCTTTTGCTGTTATTTTTAACTTTTATTGAATGCCAAATCTTCCAGAAAACTGTGAACTTGAGCCCAATTAACTATTAGCATATATGAAAATTTCATTGGCTGTTAGGGGGCATAAGTCTCTATAAAAAATTAACTATATTCTAATACAGTTTGCCCTTCTTGTATCTTTCCCTCTTTCTTTCTAATTCTGACAGCATTTTCCAGAAATTCCATTAATGAAAGACTATGAGTCACTAATTACAAAATTATGTCATTGAAACTGTAGTTCAAAATCTATAAAAGTTAATAAAGCCTCCCTAATGGTATAAGTTATATCAATTTATAAGCATAATTAAAAGTACAACTGAAACGAACCAATTTTTCACCTTTTGAAGAACTTCCACATCACTTCTGATTTCTTTTAATGTGGAAAATAATGTACCAAATAAAATGATAGACACTAAGACATGGACATAAAGTCCTAAGGATGAGATCCTCAGCCAGTGTTGTCAGTGCTATAGGATTAAGATAGTTTTATGCCCATGGGTGTTTTAAGCCTATAAGATTTACCACCGTATGACGATTTCTTTCCTCTTTGTTAATATCTGTGGGCACCACTGCAAAAAAATAATGAAAACACAAAAGTGAAGAGGGTCTTGACTGGGATTAGGTGATGCAGACAACTCTAATTGGAACCAACTTCCCTCAGGGCAGCGATGAGTAAAACCTAAGCCCACTGCTTGCTCTGAAATGTCATAAAAGAGAGAGCTATTTTCCTGTACTTGTGGTTGAACACTGTTGATTTAATTACAACAAAAAGTGATTGGGAAATATTTTTAAGAGAGATTAGTTTCCTGTTGTCAGCTGTCACTGAGATGGATAGAACTCAGACTTAGTCTTGAGGCAGTAGTTACGAGCTGGTTTGCTGGTGGCTGAGACAATAGGCTGCATATTTTTAAATTGTATCAGGAAGGACCTATTATTTAGGACTCCTTATTACTGTCAGTGTCACAACATCTTGCATTATTCAAAGGGAGCATTGCTTCCATCCGTCAGTCTCCCCTTTGCTGTCAAAGATGCAAATACAAGTTCTCATTGCTGAGGGGAAATTTGTAGTATAAAAGGAAGGAAGAAAGATGCCAGGAAAAGTGAAATGATATAGGAAGAAAATCCTCAGGGGAAAGAGCAACTGGAGCTTTGAATTTTTATTGTTGCAGAAAGAAAGAAAGAAAGAAAGAAAGAAAGAAAGAAAGAAAGAAAGAAAGAAAGAAAGAAAGAAAGAAAGAAAGAAAGAAAGAAAGAAAGAAAGAAAGAAAGAAAGAAAGAAAGAAAGAAAGAAAGAAAGAAAGAAAGAAAGAAAGAAAGAAAGAAAGAAAGAAAGAAAGAAAGAAAGAAAGAAAGAAAGAAAGAAAGAAAGAAAGAAAGAAAGAAAGAAAGAAAGAAAGAAAAAAATTTACTTTTAGAAAGTGCTAGACAATTTACATCTTAGGGTATATGGATGTCTGTATTTTCAGTCTAAAGCTGGGATGCTAGAAATTGTGCTGGATGTGTCTCAGAGAAAAAAGGGAAACTTATCCTATAAAGATCAATGATTAGAATTGCGAAAACAAAGGCAAGTTCAAATAGGTTAAGAGGGGGATGTAAAAATAAATTATAGGGCAGTTGAGCACATTTCCGAATATAGTAGTAGGGAATATACCTGGTCAGACTTTTGTAACACTTTTTTTCACTATACCTGTTGATTTATTGAAGCAAGATTTTATGGGGCCAAAGACTGGTATCAAAGACACTTTAACTCAGGTTGTTTTAGAAGAGTTTTCAAAACTAGTTTCAGTATTGCTTCAAATTCTTTTTCAACAATATTTTCCAATTTAAAACTACTTCTCTTAAGAAAATGAAGGAAACTTTGTGTCTTTGAAAATTGTTGTGATTAAAATTATGCATTTCAAGGTAGTGCTGGAGTAAGCTTTCTTCTATACCCCAAAGTATTAGAAAAGATATCTTTTCAGTCTTGAACATTTTTGAAATGGCTAGTGTTCATCCTTCTTAGAGATGAAAATATTTTGGAACATTGGTGTGTCACTGAAACATGTTTCCTGTGAAAATAGACCACAATAATTCTCCCTTTGCTACACATTCATCTGCCATTCTCATTGAAGAAATTTCATTTAGAGGAATCCAGTGGCCTATCCAAACAAGCCCTCTGTGACTTGTAAGCTACAGTAAGATCACTCCAGGTCTACAAATTCTGTGCAATGTTTCCTAGGCTCAGACCACAGAAATGCTCTCATTGTAGGGCATGCCAGACACAGGATATAAGGAAGTCAGGGCATTTCCTTATGTATTTCATGCTACATCTTCACAGTCTTCGTATCGAATGATTACTTCTGTTGTTTTTACCATCAGAATTACAGAGAGTAGTTTTTTTACATTTGAATTGGGACTTGGGTAAGTGGTGCCCTGAGGGAAGGGCTGCAAATGCAGTGTGTCTGTTGACTGATTGTTTTCTGTGGTGCTGCTCACAGCACGGTTTGAAAAATATTTTAATCATGAAAAGTAATCATAAAATGTAATTCCAGTATTTTTAATTTGTGAAATATTAGTAAAAAGTAAATTCCTGGGTGCTTTTCAAGGAAACACTGCAGCCTGAACAAATTAAAATAAAACAAAGTGTAGTCTTTGTAGGGTGTCTTTAAGTGAATTCTGTATCATTGCGTTTGACTCTTGCACTCGTGTTAGCTTGAGAAATGCCTTTTCCATCTATTAGCCTGAAAACTCTTTCAGCCAGGGAAGGGACAGAATTCCATAAAAGAAATTTATTATATTTCAGCGTTTGCTGCTGAATTGTAGCTTATTTTGCAGGGAGAAAATGGGAATAGATTCAAGAGAAATATAAAAACTATTAGAGAGGAGACCAGGCTGAAGTGTATTTCATTTTCATTAGTGCAAAGACTTTCCATCTCCTTTAACCTGCACTCTCACCATATGCACAATGAAAAACAAAGGGTTCAATTTGCTCTACAGCATTGTTAGAATTGAACTCATTGATTAGCAGCAATTTCCCCCATCAAATAAATGGAGCGATGTGATTTCTGACATGGACAGGAACAAAGCTCAGAAGCTCGTAAGGATATTGGTTTTGAATACAAACAGGCAGGAACCAAGGACAGGAGTCTCAACACAAATGAAGCTCCTGGGCAAACCATTACTATGAGCCAGCAGAGGCTTCTTTTAGCACTTAAACAGCTCCTTCTTCATGACAGTCTGAACTAAATTTAAGCAGTTATCCCAGGTAACTGAGCTAGCCTTGAGCATAGACAGCAGGGGACTTAGGAGAGGAAAATGATCTGGCCCTAAAATCCCCTTGCCACAAAGCAAGCTACATCTGCACTTCTTTCATTTGCAGTGGAGACTTGGTCCTGGCCCCCAGTTCACTGCATTTGGTTCTTTTATTGAAATTCTATCCCATCAATAATGCAGAGCCCATGGACCTTGAGCTCTTTTCTTCCTTACCTATCCTCCTCTCAGTGACCCTCAGTAAAAACACACTTCTGAAGAACGCTTAAAATTTTTCATTTTTTTTTTGTTTTTCATTTTGCAGCGAGATGTTGCTTTCTTCCTTGGATTCTCCTTTGCCACTTTCTGTAATATATTTGTATCTTGCAGTAAATATGACAATGGAAGAACTTGACCAGCTGTGCAAATTATCTTGGAAGGAGCACAGTGTTGGGTACTATGCTAGCAAAGAAGTCAGTAATGTTCCTTAAGAAAAAAACAAATAAACTTGAGCCATATCTTTTAGACCAAAGGTGACAGAATAATGAATATAAAAATGAGGAGTGTCTGGTCCAGTTTTTAGACATTGCTAAGTTGATTGTTTGCACATCTGAGTCAGCTCATAGTCCTCTTGGGCATATATTTTTTTTTTTGACATTGTGAATTCAGATCTTTAGCAGCGCTGTGTGGAGGTCTTTTTCTCATCTGACAACAGAACCAGCCTAAGATGACTCTCTGCTCTTTTAGAGGCCTAATATCTGTCAGTAGTATTCCTCTGGATCTTTTTTTTCCACACAGATGTGCATATGAGGTTACAAGTAGATTGCTTAGTGATGGGATAGCATATGAAAGCTCTGCCAGAGGAAGGTAGACCTGACTACCCTCAAGAACATTTGGAATAGTTGCCATAACCCTATGGAATCATCTTCTTGTAGATAAAAATTTAATAAATTAAAGAAATCTATAGTAAAGAAATTGCAGGCCAAAGATGCAAGCCTTCTGTTGCTTTGGTATGGAACCATCACCTACATTTAAAGGATTAGGAAAAGAATAAGAACATGATACAAGAAGGAGATTAAAAACCTATGGTTTGTGCAAAACATTAAAAATTGTGGCAAGGAATGGAAGCTGGCAGAAAATAGAGGGCCAAAAGTGCAGATAAAGGCAAGGGAATGCATAGGTTAAGGTAGCTATTAAGGAGCAAGACATAGAATGTTTAAATAATGGTAGCTGAACAAAAAATGTTTAAATATTTCCTCACAAGAATACTACTAGATGAATGTAGGGGCAGGTTATTGAAAGTAGTCCTTCAGGTAAAAACCCAAACCTTCGAAAGCTATTTTGTTGGTATTGCTTGTAAATGGTCTTTTAGGAGAAGGAGGAGAATCTCTCAAGGCCCAGCTTTTGTAGAAATAGCAAAACATTGGTCCTTTGCTTCCGACTCTTTAGTTAGCAGAATTTCAGCATTGCTGTATTTGTGTGGAATGATTTCCAAAATACTTCCCTGAAGCTAGTGTAGTTAAGATGGCTTACCAAGGCAGGAAGAGATTTTGCACCTGTATGTTCTCTCCCATGCTCCATTTCTTTTATGTTCTCAAAGCTTCCTGGTGTTTGCCTGAAGTTAATTCATCCCTTCCCACCTCATAGGCAAGAGCTTTTCCAATTGCACTTTAATTGCCTCAGTGTTAATCCCCGTTTAATAGTGTTAAATTTTGCAGCAAATTAAAACCTAATTTCTGAGTTTGAACTGTATCATGTTGTGCAAGTTACATCTTGACATTGCTATGTGCCCAGCTGCCCGCGTGATACTTCATATCCTGAGGAGCGTTTCATGGCTGTTTTAATGCCGCAAAGCACTGATATCAGTCCTCTGCAATTTCCAAACTAGAAACTGTGAAGAGCAAAAGTGGAATAGTTCCCACAAAAGTTTTTTGTGAAAGTAATTGGGCTGAAAGCTACTGCATGGTGGTAGAGGCTGAAATCCTCATAGAGGCTGAAAGAGATGCTCTTGGAGAGCAAATTTTCCTCATAGTGCCCACTTGTTATTGGGTAAACCTACCTGTCACTGGCCTCCCTGGTGAGCCCACAAACAAAGACTGGAGATAGGAAGGGGAGGGATGAGGAAAGGAATTTGTGTCCACTCTAACCCAGAGGGCTGAAAGCCCTTCCTGTTTTCATGCGTTTGGTAAAAAATTCTGGGAACTAAAAGAAGCTTAAAAATTGTTCACATTTCAGGCATATATTGGACCATGAAATGTGTAGGCTCTCCTCTTGCTGTTTTTGTTTTTGGCTATAAAACCAGCTGAAAGGATATGCAGAATGAGCAATAATACAGTAAACAGCTTTAATGAAATTATCTAGGGCAGAGAGCAATGAAACTGACAAAGGAATCTTCATGCTGTCTCTTGATTGATATGTGTACTTAATTGAGTGCCACATCATGTACATGTTCTGTGTGTTCTGAGGCACACAGTAAGATTTTACCACTAGCAAGTGACAGCTCTGAGCATAAATAAAGCATTTCATTGATCGTGGAATGACTGTGGGTGGACTTGTGGCAGATCATGTGCAAGCCACTGCAAACATAACAGTAGTGGCAAACCATTTCTCTGCCATTCACAGCTCCTTTCAGAACTATCTTAGCTCTCATGCACTTTCCAAGATGAAATGGAGAAGCTGTGGGCTGTTACTGCAGGCTAAAGATAGGCCTCTATACCTCTTCACTCAGTTTATGTACTGACAATGAACTCTTTTTATTTTTCCCATTAGGTCAGAAAAAGGATGCAATTGATACCACTGTATTGATTGTTCTGCTTGGAGGGCTGTGTCCTGAGAGAGCTTTTTTCCTGAATGCTGCTGTATCTTAAAGTGTTTTCACAAGTGATTGGATGAATGTAGAATTGCATAATTGCATTTTTTAATTATTATTTTTAATTTTTATTTAAGTAGGATAACACTACAATGAGACAGGCCAAGTCTCACTAGGAAAAAGGGTGCTGCTTCATTTGGGACACCCTCACAAGCAAATTCTGCTCCCTTTCAGAGTTGGACTGGCAAATGAGACCATTATGCCATGTCTTTCACTGTAAACCATTCCTTATTTCCCTGGAAACAAACTATGTACAGAATATTTTTTTGCCCTGCATTCTGAATTAATCCAAGGTGTCCAAGTGCCAGTCTACTACTTTGCATTTTCTTAGACAATCCACGTCTCTTTTCAAAGAGGTATTATAAGGTGAATTTGGATCACGTTGATCAGAGTGGAAGGTCAGTGATGATATAATGATGATTCAGTAGAAGAAAGTGGATTCAATTTCATGGTAAATTTTGCAGCAGAGGAAAGGTTGTGTACTAGAGTTTGTATTCACATAGTACAATTCCTCTTAGCCATGTTGAGCATTACCATAAATGAAAGCCCTGTAAGTAATGTTAGCAATACATAAAGACTTAAAACTAGCTAATCACAAAGCGAAATAGTACTAATAATTCAAAAAGTCAAGTTGCAAAGACTGTAGAGATCAATTAAGAAAACTACTTTCATATTGGATGGAAATCTTGACCACTGGCCATCCAGCAATTCCTCTTGCTTGCAGGGATCAGCTGTAAAGGTAGAGATTTTAAGCAGCTTACTTAGGGTTTGATCCAAGTGTCACTAAAATTAGTGGATACCTCTATGCTGACTTCAGGGAGCTTTGCATCAGATGTTTAATTTCAGTCAAATCAGTAGCTGTGCAGTACTTGAAAAGTCATAGATGGCAAAACAGGAGAAAAAAGAAAGAAACTATCAATTTACCAATTACCTAGAAAATAGTTAAGTAGTGATTTAAAGAAATGGAAAGCAGAGGAGTTAAATAATTTTATTTCCCTCAGTTAACAATAACACATTATGTTGTTAAGATGAAAATCATTTAAGAATCTAATATACTTTTCATATACATGCTGTTTGCTTGGGCATGTTAACTTCAGCAGGGAAACCTGAGTAGTCAGCTTTCTTTTCCTCAGCTGAAGCCCTGAAGCTTGCAGATTTGTGTATTTCAATACACTGGAGAGATTAGTTATTAAAAAAATATATATTTTATATATATATACTTATATTCATATATATACATATGTATTTATACACTCTTGAAAACCTATTTTTTGTAGATTTATAATGGAATTGCAAAATCATCTTTTGTTGGCTGAACAAAGTTTTTATGTAGAATCTTACAGTAATATGTTAATTCTTGGCTCATATTGGCCTCTATTCAGTGTTAGCTTGATGATTCACGTATTCTCTCTTCTATTTTATGTATTGCTTCTGATTAAGCCCTAACAATAGCACAACGTTTTTGCACAATTTGCACCTTGACCTCACAATTGTGTGCTGCTATGTTTATTTATGAGATATTTAAACTTTAAAAAACATGGTTTAATAGAAGCATCTATATCTTCCTGTGGGATTACCACATAATTATGGTTGCCATATTCTCTTTACCCTTGTAAAACATATCAAATGTAACCATCCTGAGATGGTGCAGCCTAGAAAGTCAAGAGTTTGTAGAACAGTTAAGTGCATTATATTTTCTGACTCGTTTTTACTCCCTTCCTATTAGGGCTGAAAGCATGCACAGATTATGTACTTAAAATCTTTTTGCATTTCCAGGAAGATTATTGTTTAATATCTTCACAGATGTGCAAAATGTTGGCATGTAGGTGTTACTCCTAGCTCTATAATATCAAATACATTGTTTTTGGTTTTGATTATTTAAAAAATAAAACCAAAACATACTAATTGAAAATATGCAAATAGTATTAATATACTTAAGATATTGCATATTATTTACTGCAATGGAATTCTTGAGACTTTTCTTGAATTTTCCAAGAGCAGAACAGATAATTTGGTGGTTCTTTTGTAGAAGATAATGATATCATGAGTAAAGAGACAGGAAAACAAAAGCCATAGAACTCTAGATGTGAAAGTTTCCACTGTAATATCATATTACAAAAGGTGAATCTTGAATTCAAGGCTTAACAAGTCATTTGAGGAATATGTAAACAGTGTATTAAAACATCAGTATTGCACTTACAGGAGACCAGTTTCTGAAGATGTACCACAGTACAGCTGGGACACATATAATCCATTCACAACCTCACCTCATGCCTCAACCAGTGGAACTGATATGGTTATACAGCCACAGGTCTAACCTACATCATGGGTTCATGTGTTTATCCATATGGACTTTATATGTACAGTATCCAGGCATTGGCATTGTATTGGCTACTGTGCATATCCTCCGTAATTCACTCCTTGATTCCTGTGGAACAGGATTCTCCACAGATCTTTTACACCATGCAACACCTGACCAAATGTGGTATGTCTACTATGACATGCAGTCAAGCAAGGTGACTTGGGTTTTTCCAGTCAAACGATGAAACTGGGTGCCAGCCCAATTTCCCATTCTAAAAGCAATGAGACCAGGGTAAGGAACTACTGGCGGATAGATTTCAGGACACTCTATGAATATATTTCAAGACTTGTAAAAACTGTATCCTGTTTCTTTGTACCCTGGGAAATCCATAGCTGAAATAAAGCTTAAGGTTTTTGTTTAAAAGTAGAAAGATACAGATGAGGAACTTAAACATCGAACTATGCATTCTGTATGCTTCATGATCAGCTTTATGAAGGCTTCAGGAGTAATATGACCCTTCTTATATTTGAAGGCCTTAGTGTTAGAGGTAAAATATTGTAGTGGTTAGTGGAGAATAAAGTGATTAAAAATTATCTGAATTATCTGAAGCTCTGAGTAGTCTCAGCTCCTAGAAATTGGTCTAATATACCTCACCTTCAAGGCACTATGAGAGTATAGTAGCTACGATGATCAAAGACTCTGGAAAAGACATGGTTTGCAGACAGAGGCAACCGAGAATCTGTATCTGAAGGTTTGCATTGTGATACCCAAGCATGTGCATGAGCTAGGAATTTGCACCCTAAAACATGCATATTAACTTCATGTCTTGTTTGTATTGAAGACCTTTTCATCCTTTCCCTTCTGACTCATACAGGAGTTTTTTAACCCACTTAAATGCCCTAATTTAATTGTAAGAAAGTATAAAAATATTTTCATTACAGGATATGTCATGCACACATTTATTGCAATAGTGTAAATCTGGGATATTTTTGTCTGGAATAAATGAAAGGTATTCACAAAACATTAGTGTTGTGGAGACAGATCAAACTTACACAGTACATGTGATATACACACAACTTTTTTCAAGGTAAAAAGGAGACTATTTTTTTTAATTTTTTGTTACTTTAGTAGATTCCAGATTGTAGTTGTCAGTCTTGGCTCTTTGGTACTGTCTAAATCTAGTTCCAATTAAATGAGAATGTGATTTCCAAAACACTTCTTAGCAGAATCATATGTCCTTTTGCTCAGCCAAGTGTGTACTTGAGGAGAAGAAAACAGAGAAGCGCCTTCAGCCCAAGGACATGGAGAGTGTAACCCTTCAAACTGACTATCAATAATTAAGGTCTTTGATGCTTTGAATCATTTAGATGATAAGATTGCTTTGAAGTAAATAAATAACAAATTAGAGTTTGTGGTAGTCACAGGTGTTTGGCACGACTGCTTGTAATCAAAAGCAAAATGAATGCATTTTACTCTGTGTAATTAGAAAAATAAATGAAGTTTATATGCAAATTGTAAAGCACTTTACTAAGAGATAACCGGTCAGACGGCTTTTTTGTAATTTAAACTTTCATTTATGGGGAGAATTTGCAAAGTATCCATTTTCAATGCAATTTCAGTGCAGCTGCTTGAACTATCTTAGTCTTCCTAAGAGAGAAATTCAAACATCACTGGTACCATGCCAATCTTTTTACAGCACAATAAGGACAACATATGCATTTTTAAACTTGTCTTTCTTTCCCCACCTCTGAAACAATAGCAAACAAAAATCCCTGAAGGTTAAGTGAAACTACTTGATGCCAGTAAATAAGTAAATAAATAGAGAAACACCAGGAGAAAAATAAAGAAAAAACCTGCTAATATGTTTCAAGCATTTTTTGAGATTGAAAGTTAACATTGAAGAACGATGAGGGCTTTTCACCAATCTTCCACAGTCAAGGGAATATTTCCCCATTGGCTGGCACTGCCAAAGCCTTTCAAACACTTCCATTCAGAGTATTGATGTCACCTTCAAAATTCATGACTGACAGAGAATGCATGAAGTAGAAATTGCTTGGAGTAGGTATGCCAAGAAGAAGATGGATGCAAGTGTCTTAATAATGAAATGAGATTTGTTGTGAAGGGACTTGAGACAACAGATAGGAGATTAATCCAAGGAAATATGAGACAGTGGGATAACAGGAAGAGTGTAGAAGCACCAAGCAAAATGTAGATTCAGACACAGAAACTGAGGAGGATTCAGAATAGGCACGTGGAGAATGGAAAGTCTAAGGTAGAGGAGAACAGAGGAGGCAATGCATGAAGCCATGATGAAATTGTTTTTTTTATAAGGTTTACTCTTCAAAATGAGGTCTGTAAACTTCAAGATATTGTGACTAAGAAACACAGCTGACATAGCTGACAGAATTAGCTGATAAAACTAAGGTTTGATTTTTTTAATCTTGAACCATTGCCTAACCAGTATTGAAGATATCTTACCTTCCCAGTGTTCAAATATAGTAAGCTATCTGAAAGTGAAAGATGGAAGGAATGGGTTTTCCTACACCATTTCTCCTGTCCTCTGAATAGTTAGACAGCAATGGCTGCAAAGCTGTGATTGTGAGTAATAAATTACACTCGAAATTCTGCTTGGGTCTCACTTGCCCCAAATTGTTAACATTGCCCTAGCTTTTGGCAGAATTTCTTGTCTTTCAAAGAAAAAAAAATACCCAAATTCTGACTAATTTTAGTGACACCAATCACGCTTTTTGTTCATACTTTCAGGAACCTCCTACTTGAAATGTAATGCACAGTTAAAGTGTCTTAAGTGCTCACCTCCTATATTCTCGTGGTTTAACTCCAGCCAGCAGCCAAGCCCCAGGCAGCCACACACTCACTCCCCCACAGCAGAGAAATGGGGGAGATAACTGGAAATGTAGAAGTTAGAAAACCCATGAGCTGAGATAAAAACAGTTTAATAGGGAAAGAAAAAACACACAAGCAAAGCAAAACAAGGAATTCACTGCTTCCTATGCCTGACAGGTGTTCAAGCATTTTGCCATTACAGGTAACAGTGACTTGGGAAGACAAGTCAAGGAAAGACTTCAAATGTTCCCCCTTTCCTTCTCCTTCCCCCCACTTCCTACATTGAAAATTATGTCATATGGCCTGGAATATCCCTTTGGTCAGTTTGGATCATCTGTCCTGGCTCTGTCTACTCCCAAGCTCCCAGGAAACCCCAGCTTCCCCACCAGCATTGCAGTACAGGAAGCAGAAAAGGCCTTGGCTCTGTGCAAGCTGTGCCCAGCAATAGCAAAAACAAAACATCACTCTTATTATCAATCTTGTGCTCAGCACAAATTCTAAATACAGCCCCATAACAGACACTGTGAAGAAAGTTAACTCTAGCCCAGCTGAAAGCAACATGCCTATATCCTGGTCAATGGCAGGTTGAATATGAGTCAGCACTATGCTGTGACAGCCAAAAGGGAAAATTATATCCTGGGGTGCATCAGGCACAGCATTAGGAGCCAGTTGAAGGAGGGGATTGTCCTGCTCTACTCTGTGCTGATGCAGCTTCATCTCAAGCTCTATGTGCTGTTTAGGCACTGCAATATAAAAAGGATATCAGGCTACTAGAAAACATCAAAACAAGAGCAACAAAGATGGTGAAGGATCTGGAGGAGAAACCATACAAGAAGCAGCTGAGGTCACTGTCTTGCTCATCCTGGAGAAGACTTATGAGGGAAAGTGGCGGCACAGGCACCCATCTCTTCTCTGAGATGATCAGTGACAGGACTTGAGGGAATGGCATGAATCTGTGACAGGAGAAATTAAATTACATGTTAGGACATGATTCTTTGCCCAGAGGGCGGTTGGAAGAGGCTTCTCAGGGAGCAGTTATAACACCAAAACTGACAGAGTTCGAGAAGCATTTGCACAAAGGTCTCAGGGACATAAATTATCCCTTGTGAGCCCATTCCAGCTTAGGTTATTCTATGATTCTATGATGCACTCTTTTTCCTTACATCTCACAGTAGCTGACCTTTTGCTTTTATATGGCATCTATTTTCTTGATTAATATTACAGTGCATCACCTTTATGAGCAGTTATGCCACTTTTCTTTCATTAGGCTTTTGTTGGAAGTGACTTCTATGACTATTAATTATTTCCCATAGAATTCAGCCCCAGCTAGTAACCATGCTTATTAAGAAAAAAAAAAAATTGCATCTGTAAGCTTTTGCATAATTAACCTGTACATATTTCTTAGGAGGAATAACTGTAAGATTATTTATGTCTCAGTAGGAAAAATGATACAGAAAGGCCTAAGGATTCTTCTTACAAAGCTTTTTTTAATATTCATTACAGTTTAAAATCTCTGTGGAAGTCTAAACCATCATGATTTGTACTAGCTGTGGAGTATTCCTTTTAATACCCTTGCTATTGACCAATTCTTTGACAAGAGAAAATTCTTGATGTGTAGCACTAAGTATCTACTATTGTTGCATTTTTGTGGTGACTAGAGGAAATCCTAAAGCCACAAGTGCAGAGATGTCAGCTGTGGTGAGCTGGCCAGATTTTAGTGGAGGTAGCTGCAGAGTTTTTTATTCAAATGTGTTTGCTGTGCCATTTCCTTGCAGGACTTCTCTTTCTCATTGTTATAATCTGGTGCTGCTGTCAAGCAGGTTCCATGTTCCAACCTAGCAGTGATTTCATTAGTGACAGGTAAAATGGTCATCTTTGTCTTCCCCCTCTTTGGCAGATAATTAGACCTTCACTGCTGCAAGTGAGAAAACAGATCCTCTATTCCTACAAGTACAGAGGATATTCTGTTGGTTGACATTTCTAGTACAGAATTGTTGCAATTGCATTGTGCTCTTTTCATCTTTTTCTTCCTTACTTGAAATACTTGTCTAAAAGCTTTTTAAAGGAAGGGTCATAATTCTGTTTATACTTTGCTTAACAGAAAGAGGATCCTGGTCATGTCTGGTGATGTCAGCCATTATCACAATAAAATAAACATTAAAAAGCCACGGTAAATACTTAAGCACATCTCATTTCATCTAAAATAAAGATGGAATCAAACTTAAGGTGACTTTTTATGATACTTTGTAATGTAGTCTACTTAAATTCACTGGATTAGCAGAGAAAACCTTCTCCAAAATCTCTACACACCGGGAAATTAGTTTTACAGCTATGCCTTGAAAATCAGGAGCGAGACTTCTTGAAAAGAATGCAAATGAAAATAACAAATTTATTTTTGACAATTATTGTTTCCAGATATCATTTCTTTTACAAGTTTTTGTTCAGTAAAAAACAGGCATGAGAAAAAGAATAGGAGCTATGACACACATGTAGAGATCAATATGTCCACAAATACCTACTTTTGGAAACTGCATAACATTTCATACTTTACACAATGTCAGGCCCCACATGATCAACTGATGCCATCAAATTCTCACACACGTTTATGCAATTATTCATGTTGTCTTTTCAAAGGAGATAAGGGAAAACTTTAAACAGTGAATCTTTATTCACGCAATGATTATAGCACAATATTAGCATGATTTGGATGCCCAGGCTCCAAAGCCTAGGAGAAGAAAATGCCCAGACTTTCCAGCCTACAAAGCGCTGCACACTCCACTCTCCCTTTGTCTCCAGCTGTAGATGAAGACATTCATTATTTCCATGTGTCAAGTGCAGAAATTGATTGCAAATTAGAGGAACATGCTTTTATTAAAACAGGAACTGAATTATGATTAGATTGTAGTTCCAAATTATATCAGTATATGAAAATATATAAGCTGCAGGGGAATACAGCTCAAGATGAATTTTTCCTTTTTATCTCACAAATGAAAGCTATTCTTTATCCAACAAAAAAACCTAGAAATAGACAGTATTCAAAAAATCACAAAGTTGATTCAACACTTCATCTTCTTATTTGTCACTAAAAATGTCTTTTAAACATTTTTATCTTTTCTCATTCATCTAGATAGTCTGTTTTTTCTCCTCTATTTCTTACTAATGGGATCTTTCTAAGTATGGAAAAAACCAAAAAAAAAAACCCACGAAAAAAACCCAAAACCCACAAAAAACCACCCAAAACAAACAAACAAACCAAAAAAATCCCCCAAAACCCTCAAACAACAAAAGCGGGGGAGGGAGAGAACATTCGGTTTCAATGCCTCATTCAATTCAAAAGCTGCATTTCATTTATCAAGGGAAGCTGATGTTTTTAAAATTCTGTGCTGAAAGGTGTGGAGATTTCTTTTTTATCTTTTTATTTCAGCCTGTGAGTTACATGTACTTTTGAAAGAACTTCCAGGTTCTCCAGGTGAAAGAGGCAATCATATGCCTGAGGACATATACCATAGAAAATGACAATGGAGCATTTTACTTCTTATTTGTTGAAGAAAAAAATAGTAACTCTGACACCAACTAGGAAATAAGAGAAGACTTTCATTAATTGACAGAGTTCTGCATCCACCTAGTTGGAAAGAAACTACAGTCTAGCACAATTCTCTTTCAGCAGTAAAAAGCCCATTCTGTCCACACACAGAGGAGCCTGAACTTCCTTCCTGTTTAATACTGAGGAAAGGAATTTTGTTTGAGATCCAGTACTCATTTTATTTTCTGTTCCAGAATTATAATCACTGGCTGAGTCTATCAGGACTGACTTACAGAAAACTCAGATTTTCTCCTAATCTTGTTCACAGACTTTTCTATGAGATGTTAGTCACTTTATTATATTGCAATCTCCAAAAATCCCCCCAAACAAACAAACAAAAACCCACAAAACCCCCCACAGAAGCAGGGTACTTACCAAATTGTTATAATACTTTGAGATTCTTGGAAGAATGATTTAAATACAAGCAGGTAAGTAAACTAGGAAATATTTTTAATGAAACCAAAATTTGATATAAGAAAACACTAATAGTAAAGAACACTATGACTTAGGTGACTTATGAGAAATGTCTTCTAAAACTGTCTAATCTTTTGCTGACATTACAAATAGCAATATATAATTTTGGCAATTGTCAGCATGAAATATGCATCACTTTATGTTCCATCCAAATTCTCTCTATTTTGACTTTAATTTGACTGGACCAGGAAATGTCTTTGAAATCTTGATTTTTTTTCAGAAATTAAGTTCTGTCTTTTTAATGGCTTTTAAATTTTAATTTTTAATTATTATTATTAGGAACAGCTTTTCAGAGTGAAAAAGGAAGCCTGAGAAGACTCTTGAGAATCTAGTTTCACTCTAGGTTAAAGAGGGATCGGGCTGTCAGTCCCATGCTTTGCCTATCTGGTGTGGGCTGGTATCAATTAGTGGTTTAATTTTCCTTTGGTTTAACAAGCAATTATTCTCCTGGTCTTTGTTGACAGGTAGGGATGGCACAGAAACCATCCCCCTCTGATTACTTTCAACATTTTTTCCTGAAAAGAGACAGTACAAGATTTTGGTTTTGCTTAGCACTTTGAAAAAGTTTCTACGGAAAAAAAAAAGGAGTTATACTCCTGAAGCCACATCTAATACATCTCTTCTTCTGCACAGCATGAACTGAAATATATCGCTTTCATCACTTAAACTGAAATACATAGTTTTCATCACTTTGGCTTCCATCAGTTCACCTAGGCAATTTTAATTTTCTCTGAATGGATGTTTCTCAACTCTTTCTTTTAAGGCAACTCAGGTAGCAAGCTCCTGTCTACCAGTTCTCTGGAAAGATGGTATGAGCAGATGCATCCAGCTGCAATAGTCTGAAACCTTATTTCCTTTATACCTTCAGGAATTTTTTTTTTTTTTTTTGAAGATTGTGTGCATATGTGCAGGGATGGGTGAATCTTGTTAGCAGATGGAAGGTCACAGGTGGTTTTGCATCAAAACATAATTCAATTGCATTGATTAAATTAAATGTCTGACAAATATATGGCCTACTCATCCCACCATGAATGGGGCAGATAAAATTCAGCTCCATACTTCAACAGCAACTATTTGCTTTTGGAGAGGGAAATTAATCTGGAGTGAACTCACTTGATGCTTCCTGACTCTGAATCCTTCATCAAAATTATTCCTCCATCAGCTTGGGATGAGAAAGCAAATCATTCACAATTAGCAGGCTTGCCTCTTCTTCTTTTTTTAATTATTTTTTTTTAATATTTCATTAGCATTTACACCAGTCATAGAGTTACTGATGCCAGAGAACACCTTACTCATACCCCAAAAAATTGCCTCATAGATGCCTGGGAAGATCACACTGATGAAAAATAATTAAGAAGGAAGGAGAGTTATTAAAATTGAAGGCAGCTATCTCATTGCAAATACTGAGTAGCATAACCTTTACCACAGTATGAGGGAATACACTGTGGCTGTTGCTTCATTCTCTTCCATCTCTGAATTCAATTTACACAAAGCAAAAATCTAAGTATAATCTAAATAATTTGGGGGCAGGGGCTTTGGTATCTGACACTGATGTTTACAAAGACAGTTTGCCATTTACATTTTAGATTAAAGTTAATGAAAATTGAATCAGTAATAAATAACAGTAAAGGTCTAATACAGCAAGCTTTTTGAACATCCACAACTTTGCATGGTTTCTAAATACTTTCTGTTTATTTATGTACTTAGGAAATACTCAGAGCTCAATTTAACGAGTTGTCAGATTTCTATAGATCATTTTGCATCAGTTGAACCAATAACGTAAAATCAGATTTTTGTAGGACTGGGACCTATTTAATTAAGTGATGTCCAATGAGAACCTCAAGCAGAAATCAGTAGAAAAATTCTCTTAGGGCTTCATTTATGTAACATGGGCCAGTATAAAAGCTTTCCTCAAAAATGACAGAACAACATTATGACTACTCAAGTACCTTCAATCAACTGACTTGGGTTAAAAACCATTTAAGAAGACATACATTATGGGATACTGTTTTCTTCCATTCCAGATAGAAAAAATGAAAAGCTTTTTTTAAGAATTTCATTCCTTCATTCTTGCTTTTTCAGTAGGACAACATATTTTAGTACAAAGGGTTTAGAATTAAGTTTGCTTTCAACATTTTGAAGACTTTGAAACTTTTTAATTTTTTGGGCACTTTCTTGGCAGAGGTAAAGATGAGGGGGAAAAAAAAGGTCGACAACAAGAAACTCATGGAATATATAGATATTTAAGGCCTTAATCTGCAGGGCTATGAATTCTGCAGGATTATTTCAGCCATGTTCTCTTATTTGTACCTCAGTGAAGAAAATGCATAATTAGAAGGGACGTCACAAAATAGATTGTGTGCACTCTGTTAGTGTGTTTGGTTTAAGTGTATGAGTCAAAAAGTGCATCCTTAATCTCTTTCAAATGTTTGCATGCATGGTTAGTGCTTGTCCTGATATGGTGAATAGATATTATAGCCTAACTATAAAATTATTTTTTAAGATTCTTACTTCAAACGGAAAGTTTTGCATAAAACCAGCTTGGGATTCTGGTCTGGAGCTTTTTTGTCATCAAGAAAGAGCATTACAAGTGCTTGCGTGAAAGATTTTATTTGGGGGTGAGGAAGTTAAAAATAATTTGGGTCTTGTTTTGTGTAAATAATAGCAAATCTGGTTTAAAACAAAGTGTAAATTATTCGAGTTGTTCTTCCTTGGACACATATATAACATTTTACTTATAGGATACTGCAGTAAATCAGAATCCCCTGGCAAACACTTACTTAAGAGCAGAAGGCTTCCACGTTTCACTGGAAGAGAATGTGACATTTCCCATCCTGTAGCTGGAAGAATTCCTTCTCTTTTCCCAGGAGAAGAAACACACTCTTCAGTATAATCTCCCACTAGGAGTATCCAGAAACACTGAAAGATATCTCATGATATGCCACACAAAACTACTCAGTTTATTAAAAATCTCATGGGTTGAAAACAACATGCTTTCAAAGCTCTCTCAAAGAATTTATCTACACAGACAGCTTATTTGGATTTTGAGATAGTGTTAGCAGCCAAGAAATCTGGTGTTCACATGTTTTCAAATCTACTTAAATCAAAATAAAGCACATTTAGACAGTATATAGCCTGGGCAAGAACTCACATCATGAAACTGAACTTATTTTTTAAGATATTTGAATGCAAAGGGACAGGATCAAGGCTTCAGCTTTTGGCCAGGCCTGAGAAACCATCCCTCTTGTGGTAGCTTTCAGCTGTATGAATGTTTCCAGTATGGTTCAGTGCAAAGCCAAAATGGCAGAGCTGATAATGACTTGCAGGTGTGACAGACAGGAAGTGCTCTTCACACTATTTACAGCTGAGAGACAGAGTTCAGCACATGTCCATCCACCTCTACAGTTATTATATACTGACTTCTAATCGAGGCTCAATAGCTAGGCATTAATATTTAGTTGGTAATGCTAGTGCTAAATGTACTAGTTTCCCTGCTGAGGTGAGTGTCTGAGGGGATATTTTTCTTTGTGAACTCATCGGTTCCAGGGGAACCAGAGATGAAGGATGTTAGACAAGGAATACTTAAACACACAGATACTGATTTCTCCTCTGTCATGACAAGCAACCAGTTGCAGCTGTAGGGGAGCAGACTGCAGCAGCCAAAGCTCCTCAAGCCCAATAACTATAGTATTTGTATGTGATACTACCTTCTATAGAGGTAATCAATCAGTTATTACCTAATAAAAGCCTGCTTGACCCTCACATTGCCTCCACATTAGAGGATTTGAAGCCTGAAAATTCAACTACATATACAAGTGGTCACAGTGTTCAGAGTTCTCAGAAAGCCTTTATGCCAATGACAAGTCACGCAGGAATCTAAGGAAGCCAGGGGCACAGACATTGAGACAGCTATTTTCTATACCAACAAATTTCTCCAGGGTAGAAAACTAATTTCAGTTTTCAATCCTTTTCTTCTTGCAGAAAGTCCCAGATGCATGTCAAATAGCACAGAAACCTTGTGCAGTCCACTGCCCTCCATCAGAAGCTAAGCTGAGACTAACATCTGAACAAGGTCTGTGAATTGGAACCCCACAGAGGCTTTCAAACCAGAAGACAGAGGCTTTAACTTTGAAGCTGTCCGCATTCCCTCTTATTGGGATGCTCATTTGGCTTGGAATTATTTTCAAAGTTAAAATAACTAGGGGATTCTGATATGTGATAATACCAGAAAGAGAATCAGATGTTTCTGTGAATGTTGCAAATGCAGAACTGTGTTAAGGAAGCTTTCCTGTCTGACCATCCAGAAGCCCCCCTGACAGTCATAATTCACTATTAGAGGCTTTCCTTGCTGGGACTGAAGCCTCTTCACAGTGGGCTCCAGGCACCCAACAGGTGCCCCACTTGACCAGCTCAACTCTGTTTCTCACAACAGAGTAGCAGATCTCTGGACCCTTAAAATAGTTTACTCTTGGTGTGACACTTGAGCCGGGTGTCTCAGAAAGGACCCTGAGCAAAGGGCTACCTGGACTTTTATACTCCCACAGTTTAAGCACACAAAAGTCAATGGTCATTGGCTCCTGCCATGTCTCTTGGTGTGTTTCTCACCCGGCTGCCCACAGGTCCCCAAGCCCTCTGTGATGCAAAGGGTTGGCAGCTCATGGCCCCTTGCAGCGGGCTCCTCCCACCCAGAGTTCAACCTGCAGCTCACACTGCAGCGGCAAACCGGCACTGAATGGATTCCTCAGCCATTAACATGAACATTCCAGATACTGCTAATGATTGACCTTACCACTGCAGGATTTCGTTCACAGATTTCACAGCAGGTGTTCTGAAACTTTGAAGGGTTTATTTTCAGATGGGCAGGGTGACAGGGGGAAGGATGCAAAGCTCTCAAATGCAGGCGCCTCAAACTTGTTTTCCAGTCTGGACTGCTATTCAAGTCACCTATACTCACAACTGTTTTTTGATAACTGCTAGAAGTATTCATCAAGTGCATATTTGTTCACTATAGTGTATGGAAAGTAACAATTCCATATTCAGCAATAAACATGAATGTCTATTATGTGCCATTTTATTACTTTAATCATCTAATAGAGAGTTAGGAACAAACCCAGGTGTCTTACATGTACAATGCACACTTTTGTATAAAGTATAGGGAATGCTAAAAGTTAATTGATCATAAACATGTTGATATCAAAACATTTTTGGCAGTGATACGGTGAATTGTACCATCTGCCATTTTATTAAATATGTTTACATTGATGAAATGAAAATGAAGGCTGCTGACTATATGGATCACATTGTTGAATAAGTTAGAACTCCTTCTGGATCACATTTACTGTCTGACGTGTTTCTAAACATCATAAAGTACTGCACCCGAAAACTGAGAGGTAGAGCTAGCACTATTTACTTTACAATCAGAAAGGATGCCCCAGACCAGGGCATCAGGCAAGCTCCTGATCACAGCTGACATCCAGCTGAAAAGTCTGTTCGTGGTTTGGGGCCCCAGACCAGAGACTCCGTGGTGAGGAATAGGCTTGGCTATGGTGGGAGCTGTAACTCAAGCAGGGACCAAGTTCAAGACCTTCTGCCTGAAATCAGCTTCCATGGGTCAGCCCTTGTAAGCCTTCGCCTGTGGTGGGAAAGCTCACATGCCCCTAGAGAATTACAACACTCCTGGAGCTGTCAGGGATCTCTCCCAGTGTCACCAGCTGCAGTGTGCCAAAGGTGGCTCTAAGCTCAGACAGACAAAACCCCATGGTGGGAGAGGAGTTGCTCAGGGTCCTTCCAGCACAGTTGTTTACATGCAAACATGCTACTGTTGTGAAGAATTCACCACTTCATCTAGATCATTTTATGGATCTGCTTCCAGACCACTGCAAATGTGAAGTAAATTACTTGGCAATTGCAGAAGAGTAAGGGGTGTGTGAGGAATCAATTAAGAAGAGTCAGCTGAGAAAAGGTAATTTGTTATGACATGGTAACTTGGTTGTTTACAATTATTGGTAGCTTTCATAAAGATTTTTGACTTCCAGAGGGTAAACCACTTTCTAGTCTCTCATTGTCTTCTAATGAGGAAGAACAGACAAACAGGGGAGCATTTAACTTTCCAGATTTATTGCCTAATTTTTTGAGTGTTAAGTAAATTCAGCTCAATTACCCAAGACAGAAAAATGTCAACAGATTGCTTTTATTTCATTAAAATTGGAAATAACCTCTGCAGAAGTGTATCTTTCTTGGAAAACAATGCAAAATTAGCTGAATTTATTTTATATTTTTCCAGTTCTTCAGACATTGGATATTACAACTTCGTGTTAGTCACTGGATACAAATTAGCCCAGTGGTCTGATCCAATGTGAAAACATGTTCCATCTAAAACAGGGGAAAAAAGAGTGGAAGACAAACTAAATATATTGATTTATTTTAAATGCCCCTAATCCTGGGAAAAAACCCAATGAAATTATTTGATGAAATAATTTCTCAAAAATGTGCCTCAAGCTAGTATTATATTGGTTGTTTTCAGAATTACAACATGTATTTTCACTTTTATCCAAAATAAATGTCACAAAATTTCCAACTCCATTATTGAAGTCTCAGTAATAATGATATGGTTTAGTCCACGACACATGTTGACCTTTTTAAGGTGCTTACTGCTTTGTTTTTTTCCTTTTGATTAATTTTAGTAACTATTTTGATAAGGGCTATGTATTGGTAGGCACCATGATCCCAGAAGTCAGAGGTCTCTGTTTTGCCATTTCTGTCACTACTTGTTTTGAGACTGAAGTCCTCAGTGTTTCAATGCCTTCCATTTGGCTCTTCTAAAATAGGACTGAATTATTTTAAATCTATAGTGATGAAATAATGAATGCTTGCACAGACATTTGAGAATATAAAGTGCTCTATAAATACCGAGCATTATTATTACCACTCTGTAATGGAAGAATGCAATCCTGGAAGGAAATCAACAATGAATTCAAAGCTGAGGGATTAAAACTAATGATTTCAGAGGAAAGAACAAATTTAGCCTGAGACGTGTGTGTTGTACAAACACATTTTTAGAGACCTCATACTACCTTCAAATGTTTCCTTGTCATACGAATTCCAACAAAGTACAACAATTTTATACTTTAAAAAGAAGCAACAAAAAAAGTCTAAAAGCATTTGCAGGTCACAAATACACTATAACCTTAATCTGGTCACTGGGAAATGATATGGAGTTCTAAACAAAGCTTTGTTTCATTTTATTGTTGTGGAAAAACCATAAACCTCTATCTCTAAGGGAAGGAAGGAAATTATGCTTGTACTTGGATGTCTAGTTAGTCTGGCCCAGGATGTCTTGGGTATTTACCACAATAGGACTTTCTGCACTAACGTAACAGTTGACATTGCCTAGTACAGCACACAATTCCAGGTGCATGGACAGAGCTGCCTCCCCAGTATCTTCTATGTCACAGGGTGTGTGAACCCTGCTACAGTATGTTAGTCCATACTTGACCTGTGGTGTCTGTGATGTTTAATGACACTGTGATCATGGCCAAGCACTCAGGAGATTAGAGTCTGTTTTGTTGTATGGCTTCATGCATATCTACCCTTTCTCTGTGACGCTTTCTTCTGACGGATCCATTTTTATTTTTTCCTCAGACAAGCGCTATAGTGAAGCAGGAAATACCATTATTTTATGTATTTTTCTTCTGCTTTTCCATATAGAAGGTACTCAATTTCAGTCTACTGTTACCTCCATGATAGTTGAATACCAGAACAATATTGTGTTCCAATTATATTTTTTTTATATCTTTGTTTTTATTGAGGTTAGCCTGAGACACAGTTTGAGAACTTAAATAAAACAGAGCTGCTGATAGTTAAGCAACAATATCTGGAGTTATGTTCCAACTTCTCTACTTATTTGCCACCAAAATCAGGAACCATAAACTTATGAAGCACTATGTAAAGTGTTATAAACTTGAAATTCGGTTGCTGTAGAAGTCCAAAACTGATCTAGCTTAAGCAGCTCTTACAGCATGAAGAGAGCAGGCCTGTATTTATTATTTTCAGGGCATAGTGTTGGGGGAAGAAGTTGGTTCCACAGTTATGAGGCTCCTGTTCAAATTAATTTTCTGTAATGACTTCTACAATTTTGAATTGCCTGCTAGAAGACTCACTAAAAAAGCAGACAGAAGTCTTGGGCTTACAGCAGTGCACTGAGCAAATGAATTATCCTTCCACACACTCCAGTAGGGAGTGTCTTGTGCATGGCATTTCTAAAGCAGCAGGAACTGACTTTATTCAGTAGCAGGGAAAGGTAAAGTATGTGAGTACAGGCACACAGCAATGCTCCTCCTAGTTCTTTGTCATAACATATTATTACACTTAATTTTATTAGCTGTGGGAAGAAAATCCAGTTCTAGGGTGTCAGAGCTTGTAATCTGGAGAATTAACCTCAGATCAGGATAAAGTGTATAGGTTCTAAGTCAGAAAGAGGGGACAGCTCAGGAGAGAGTTGTGGAATGCCTTAGCTGGTAGTTTGAAAGCAAGGAAATGACACAGATTGATGGCATCCTGTGAGTAGCAATAATGGTATGGTGGTTTCGTGGATTAATATACCTGAAACCTTTTTCTCTTGCTCATCACTTACTCAGATATTCTTCAGGGAGTGGTTACATGAATGCTGAGAGGAAAAGCATTTTCATATGAAAGATTTGTTGTAGAAACCTAATGCTATGGAGGAAGGTTATGATTTATATATCACAGTCCTTAAACCTTCTAGATAAGTAGGTTTTGACACACATTTGTGTATTTCCTTCTGACTAATCTGGAATTGTTTCCATGATGCTCTCATTCAACTGGATTTTATCATGATGCATCTGTACACAGCCTAAGTGAGCACAGAGACTTTTGCAGTATAAACAATAAAAACACGAGAGAAAAAGATTTTTAACTCGTGATGTCCACATTATAAGCAATGTAGGTAAGGGTTTTGTTTTAAAAAACTGTATGCTTTTTAATCTTACAGCATACAGTTATAATATAGAGAGCAGAAATACAAAACTAAGTGAGAACTGATTGGAAATTTCCAGAAAGTACTGAAAAGTTTTCACTTCACATTGAATAATTAAGTTTCCTCTGAAACAAAGTCTTGAACCATAATTCCTGGTATTATAATCTCTAGGATATATAGGCAATTTTGCACCCTTCTGTTATTACTCTCTTGGGCTCAGTCAATTAATATTCATGTAAAACATAGCTACTCTAGCAGAGAGGATTTAAAAAAAAGCTATTGCATAATAACAAATGGGTTTGAAGGAAATTTATTCAGCTTCTTTGTGTGGAAATGAGGATCAAATCCTGTTCAACATGTGGCAAAAGAGAGCTAGAATTTGCTAACTAAGTTGTACAATCACTGAAAGCAATTCTGCAGCATGACTTTTTCAGTAAAGACTTTTTTTCCTAGGAAACTCAGGCTGTAATAAACGGTATAGTAAATCCATTTTTTTAACCTTCCTAGTGCCAGTTTAAAGTGAATCTGAATAATGTGACATCTGACCTCCTATAGCCATTGCAAAATCAGCATAAAATCCCTTGATCCTGTCTGATTAGAAAGCAATGCACTTGCCAACCTACACCTGATCCAGGCACACCATATTTTCCCAGGTGAGTGGTGCAGAAAAACACAGGGTGAATATTTAGTTATCACAGATACACAAGATATCCTGAAATTTTGAAATCCCAGAAATGCCCATGGAATGGTAAAAGGACTAACCATCTATCCACAGAAATGTTGAGACCCTCAAGACAACTGAAGATTGTCCTTACATTGCAAGTTATCCTTAGGGTATCAACAGGATAAGTGACAATTCATATTCTTCTCTTTCAACACTATAGTACCTTCTATTCCTCATGATAAAGTACTAATGATAGAGGACTCTTTTTACAAGAGATAGGTTTAAAATTGTTTTGTTACTTACATTGTGCCAACAGTGTTGGTGAGCATGCTACTATCAATAATGTCTTTTTTAAAGGTTGTCTCAAGGTTTAACATGCATCTTGTTGTAGCCAGGTTTGTCTGTCAATGAACACTGTACAGAAAATGAAATATCTATGTTCCTGAAAATATTATCTCAGCAATGGGTACTGCTTGCCAAAGATAACTTGAGCATCATCAGTGGGCATATATTATATATATAATGGACAGCAGAGCTGCATATACATTATGGTATGTGCTTTTGAATACATAATAAAAAAAGAGTAAAGCTAAGGAGGCCTATAATGCCCAGAAGTAATTTGTTTCATCTCTTAGCTGTCTTCCTAAAATATGTCTTGAATATCCTGAAATATATTTTAAAATTCAAAAGATGCAGAAATTTTTGCTGTAGCAAACAAGTCAAAATCCAGTACACCAATTTATCTTTGTAAAGTAAAATTAAGCTTTTATTTATTAAGTGAGGCATTGTCAAGCCTCATCGTAAATTGTCACTTTTGTCAGATCTGTAGATACCATAAGCAAAATCTGCAAACTAAACTGAAAGAAGACACTTTTGCACACAGTCCCACTCTGTTTGTTCCAGGAAGTGAGAAGCCTTAAAAAGAACCGTTGAATCAAGATCAGTCTTGATGAGGAAAGAAAAAAGTCATTGAAGATCAAATATGTTCCTCATTAAGAACTCAAGCTAGCTGCCTCTGCTCTGGAATTTAAGTGATCCTGAGAGTGACAGCTGCAGTACCACCTAAAGAAACAAAATTGTACTTTTTGTGCAGCTAAATACTTTCAAAGAAAGGAAATTACTTTCTCCACTAATCTTCTACCCCAGAAATACTTCTGAAATGTTATATATGATGTCAGTAATCTCCTAAACCAGCAGGAATTCAATGGCTGAATATATCTGTAACCTTTAGTTTTGAATCTTCTAATTATGCTTTTACCTCCAGCTATTTATGAGATTTACAAATTCCCCAAAGTAGACTAAGACTCCTGGAGGTTTGCTGGCCCACTTAGAGTGAAATACATTTTGTTACTGAGGTCTGTCTATCTTGGTTTATTTCACAGGCCTGTCCCACAGTAAGTCATCTTGCTGGCTTTGCAATTCTAACAATAAGCAAAAAGGTACCCCCAAGGTTTAGACAGGATGGATCACATTGTGTCTTCTATAGAAAAGGCCCCAAACTGTGCAACACTAAAGGAACATTGAGGTCCAAAAGTTGGTGGCATTTCTCTCAAGTATGTTGAATGTCAAGCCTTGCATTAGGCCAAGGACAGTTTTCTGACTCTTCTCCTGATGGAATAGTGGGGGGAAAAACCCAAATACTAGATGTGGCTCTTCTAAGCTCAGAATGTGTAATTTTCTCTGTGCAATGATGTCTTGACATAGACCACAGCATGCAGATGATTACTGTTAACCTTCTTTTCATTTTTAACACCCTCTGGTAGCTCTCCACAGCTGTGTGTGTGACGGAGAAAGCAGTATTTTTCTGCTTTTCTGCTGTTCTCTCTCCCTGCTCTTGTTCCAGAATCAGACTGGTACTCCTGGTATCTTCACTCTTCCAGATGTTGCCCCATCAACAGCAGTGTTCATCTGTGTCTTTACTTCACTCATCATTCTGTTCCTACTATGTATTTCTTCCATCTGTGAATATATGAATGTGGGAAGGTGTTTTCTTGCTTCACCCATCCCTGCTGTCCTATACAGGAGGATCTTGTAGTTCCTCCTCTTTTTATGTAAAGGTAGAAGGCATGAAAACTAAGGAGCCACTGCTTTCCCCTCCATGTCAAGGAAAGAGGTGTTCACATTAACTCTGCTGATTAATTTTTGTTCCAAATTTCTGGTCTTCAATTTTTCCATATTCCAGTGGTGGCAAATGGATTGTCGCCAAGATCAGGATGTGCGCAGCTCTCTTGCCCTCCTCCATCCAAATGTGTGGTGTAGTTTGGATTACTCTTGCCTTATTTTTATTTTCACTATTGATTTCTAGTGTTTGGAAGCTCACTTCAGCTACCTGGAAAATGGCATGATTTAGCTGGATAAGAAATAGGAATGGAAGTGAGTTGGAGGTGGTGAAGATCACGGGTACACTCATGCTGTTCTTTGTCACCCACACCCTCTGCCAATGGTTTATGTGCTCCTGACTTACTTGACCTGGTGCAAAAAAAAATACTGGCCCCAGCACTGAGCCCTGGGGAACCCCTCCAGTGACACCATCAGCTAGATGTAACTCCATTCATCACCATTATCTAGACCTGACCATCCAGACAGTTTTTAACCCAGTGAAGAGTGCATCTGTCCAAGCCATGGGCTGCCAACTTCTCCAGGAGTGTGCTATGTGAGACAGTGTCAAAGGCTTTGCTGAAGTCCAGGTGGAAATATCCACAGCCTTTCCTTCATTCACTAGTCAGGTTTCGTGGTCATAAAAGAAAATCAGTTTGCTCAAGCACCTGCCTTTCCAAAACCCATGCTGGCTGGGCCTGATCCCCTGTCTGTCCTGTACATCCATGTGATCCTACTCAAGATAATCTCTTCCATAACCTTCTCTGGCACCAAGGGCATGCTGTTAGGCCTCTAACTTTTCACATCCTCCTCACAACTCTTATTGCAGATGTGCATCACATTGGCTATCCTCCAGATATCTGGGACCTCTGGTTAACCAGGACTGATGAGAAATCATAGAATAGACTGAGTTAGAAGGGACCTTTAAGGATAATTGAGTCTGACTCCTGGCCCTGCACAGGACACCCCAAGAATCACACCGTGTGCCCTAGAGCATTGCCCAAACACTTCTTGAACTCTCTCAGGCTTGGTGTTGTAACTACTTCACTGGGAAACCTTTTTCTGTGCTCAGCCACCTCCTGGATGAAAAACCTTTTCTTCATATCTAACCAAAACCTCCTCTAGCTCAGCTTCATGCTGTTTGCTCAAGTCCTGTCACTGGCCATGAGAATGACGAGATCAGTGCCTGCCCCTCTGCTTCCCCTCATGAGGATGGAGAGTGGCTTGGTGAACTCTTCCACCAGCATCTTCATTAGTACCACTTGGGTGAATCCTGTCTGGCCCCACAGACTTACAAATGTCTAAGGAGCAGGTAGCTGCTGTGGTGAGGAAAGCTAGAAGGCTGTGAACAATTTTCCCAGAAATGTTGTATAGTCTCTGACTTTGGAGATGTTTAAGATTTGATTTGACAAGGCTTTGATTTTCTAGGCCTGTTGTGGGCAGAAGCTTGGACTAGGTGACCTCCAGAGGCCCCTTCCAAGCTAAATTATTCTGTGTTTCTGTGCAGAAAGATATATTCATTTTCTATATCATTCCACACTGGTAATGAAAGGTATCTGGGGAACTTTCTATATGGAAGAGACAAAGAAATGTAATTAATTATTATTGTTGTTGTTATTATTATTATTATTATTGCTGGTATCAGTCTTGTATGAGAGGAAACTTCTGGTAAATATAGAAAAAGAAAATCAGGAAATTCATTTGCAATGCAGCAACCTCATGCAAATGCAAGTCTGTGTGCAGAAGCATAACAAAAATATTATTGCAAAAATAACAATCTGACAATAATGCGCTGCTGCTAAACTGCCATTTCTCTCCATAAATTAATCTTTTATTTCCTCTCTGGATTTACCATAGGTGTTATATTGGGAATATCCTTATGATTGAATTGAGATCCTTTTAGTCTCATTCCTCATATTACAACATAATAAACCCTTTTATTGCCCAAATTTCCTTAGTGTGTATATTACTAGGAATCATAGAATTTGTTTTACACCTGATTGCAGGAAATCAGGAAGATATGCTTTTTAAAAGTAAAGGGTCTGGGAGGATTTTCACACAACCAACCAATGAATATATTAAGTCCTGTCATAGTAAATAAATACATAAATAAATAAAAAAAATGAATATTTGCCAGTCTCTCTTGCCTTAAAAACAAAAATAACTGCATTTTGATTTTTATTTTCTCTCCAATTATTGTCCTGGAATAACTCTTACTGCATTAGAAAAGTGTTGATTAGCTTTGATTCTGACTGACAGAAAGAACTATTTGAATCAAACAGAAATGGGAACTTGGAAATACTCTGGAAAAAAAGCATGGCTTTTATGCCAATAAAAAGACCACTCTGTATTTTGAAAGAATATAAAGCATTTTCCTAGTATTTTACCCATTAAATATGGAGTGTTTTGAAAAGCGGAGTCAGATCTGTGTCCTCTTCAAGTTTCTCTAGAAGGTGTTAAAAATTTTACTCCATGAGTGGGATTGAGTGAGACTGAACCACAGTAGTAGCTGGACTTCTCAATTTTCTTCAATATTATTTTTGTTAGTATCTTAATCTTTCATGATATTATATTAGACTGCTGAAATATTTCAGTATCTTTCCTTGTCCTACTTGCCATGTTTATTCAATGTATAACAGCTCTTTCCATTTACTAACCAAAATGAAAGTTCCTTTCCTTTGTTCTCCTACCCTCTACCCCACAGAATTCTTTTGGGCATGTTTGAAGAGTTTACAAAAGCAATTCTGACTTACATATTTAGTAATCTTAATGAAATTCTAATTTTAAAGAATCATGAACATTAAATGCTTTCTTTAGTAAATATCTCTACTATTGCCAGGAATCCAGGCACTTACAAATAATGAGAAAGTACTTTTACATCTCCAAAAAGAAGTTTGTGTCTTTGAAAGTAAGTAAGAGAGAGGTGAGAGACACTCCTTGTTTTTGTCCCTGTGACTTGTGAATTTTATCTGACTTGCTTAGATTTCCAGTAAAATTTAATAATGGAAGGAAGCTGTGATACAGCTTCAGTATTGAAATTACATCTAGGATGACATTAAGCCTAAGACTGGCCTTATCCTTTGTGAAAGAATAACCCCAGGAGGTGTAAAAATTTGCTGTCCCTAGAACATTTTTACTGTCCCAGCATTGCTTTCCTGATGTACATCTCTGCCCCTGCAGAAATGGGGTGTTGCATTGTAAGAGATAATCCTGTGAATGGACCTTAACCAGCTGCAGTAGTGTTTAGCTTGAATGATAGTAGGCCTGTGCCAAGCCAGTACATCGGGACTGGGGGCAGAGTAAAGAGTGCTTCCACCAGCTGTTCATCTGAAATATCTTGAGAGACAAGGCTGATGAAGAAGGAAGGGGACGAGATACTTCAGTTGCCAGAGAAGGGATTCCTCTTCAGATTGTGAAGACCATGGTGAGGCAGCTGTGCCCCTGCAGCTCATGGAGGTCCATAGTGGAGCTGGCAGGTGTGTCCAAAGGATGCTGTGACTCTGTGGGAAGCCCACAATGGAGCAGATTTTCTGGCAGGACATGTGACCCCTTGGGGAACCCACACTGGGGAAGTATGTTCCTGAAGGACCACATGCTACAGAAAGGGCCTGCAGTGTAGTAGCTCCTGAAGAACTGTAGCCCATGGGAAGAACTAACGTTGAAGAAGTTAACAGAAGCCTGTTTCCCATGGGAGAGACTCATGGTGTGTAATAGTGTGTCCTTTTGGAGTGCAGTTACAGCCTTTCTAAATCCCAGTCAGCCTCTCTGTAAAGAAACTGCTTGGGAAGTATTCCGGCAGCAATCAAGCTCACACAACCACATACATTACCAGGCTAACTCAGCAGAGAGGCAGAAGGCTCCCAGGCCCAGATAAATTTCCAGCAAGCACTTATTCTGGTGTGCCGAAGGTGAATCTTGGACTAGAAAGAGCAAGATCATGTGGTGTTACTCGGTTAAATAGGGTCTCATGTTCGTGGGTGGTCCCAGGGGCAGGGCAGAGGGCAAGTGATCATAGGGAAGAGAGAAAACTGGACACCAGGCCCATAGCCAATGGGAAAACAGGGAAAGGGGATACCATGGGAGGAGTGATGGACTTGCGAAACCCAAAGGGAAGATTGCACAATGTTTGCCAGGAGCCATAGGGGGCAAAGCCTTTTGTCACAACTGGGTGGGGTTATCTTCACTATTCCAGGGCAAGGGAGTTGCAAATTCCTTTAATGGCACAAGGGACTCCACAGTGGTGGAGCTGAGAAGGCAGTTCTCTCCCTGAGGAGGAAGCAGTGGCAGAAACAGTATGCGATGAACTGACCATGAACCCCATTCCCTTTACCCCTAACACAGCTAATGGGGAGAAGGTAGACAAACAGGACTGAAGCTGAGTCTGAGAAGGAGAGGAGTGGGGGGAAAGTATTTTTAAGATTTGTGTTTATTTCCCATTATTCTACTCTGATTTGGTTGATAATAAATATAATTTATTTCAAGAAGTCCAGTCTGTTTAGCCTGTGACAGTAAGTGGTGAGTGATCTTTCCCTGCCCTTATCTCAACCCATGAGCCTTTTGCTTTATAGTTTCTCTACCTCATCCTGCTGAGCAGGTTAGTTTTAGAATGGCTTTAGTGGAAACCTGACATCCAGCCAAGGTCAAATCATTGCATCAGGTATCTGTTAATTTCTGTCACAGATCTTAGTTCTATTTCCTTATTTAAAATCTAAGTTTTTTGAGAAATCTTTCACTTTTCAAAGTGAATTTCTCATTGTTTTCTAACAAAATAGCATTATTAAATGCATTTCTACTTTGATGTGAACACCAAGCTTAAGAATTTTGGTTATTCACCAACAAAGCTCTCACTAGGCCTTAAATGTGGATTATTTTCCTGTGAACACAGATATCATGATATTGTCACTCAGTTATTTGATTGGAAGAGCTGAATGGCAAATGCAAAGGCCTGCATACTACAGCATAGATAACAACATGTAATAGACAGCTGAAAAGACTATTAATTTCAGACATATATTGCCTCTTACCAAATATCTCCTTCAGAAAAAGAAATACACAGGAATTTCCTACACTGAAATAAAACTTCTCCTAACTTAAACCATTTGCAAAGGAAACTAATGATAACATCTATAAAGCTTTCACAGTAACATAAATATTATTCTGAAGGGCACCTTATTTAGATAGGTTGGAGGTCGGGGAGAGAGAAAAAAACCCCAAAGTAAATAGTTAAATTGTAAATGAACAGAGAGCAGCAAAAGAAAGGCTGTTTAAATGCATGCTACAGCACCTTTTCTTCCTCTTCAGTAATGTGAATGGTTTGTCACATGTGCCTGGGGAATATTCTTCTCTTTCGCTACTGTTAATTACTGCATTAATACACTTAAAATGTTTAGAGGGGAGGATGGGGAAGCTGCTTGAAATTATTTTCAAGCAGGTCTTTTAATTCAGATGCTCCATTCTCTTTTAAGTTCTATCTTTCCTGCTCATGCACCCTCTCAATGTGTACCTTTGCTGAGCATGCAAAAGGCAGAGAAGCTGTAGATTTATAGCACAATTAATTCTAAAGCAAGTGGGGATCAATATTCAGGACACAAGGTCTGCCCTACCCTGATAACTGTAAACCTTCCATCTATCACTGGACACCTCAGGGAAACTCACAAATCACAAAGCACTCGGTTATCCCCTCCTGGATTCTCCTTGATTCCTTGTTTAAGCTTAGCTGAGTACTCTATGTGACTCTTCCCTTGCTGTTCTACTTCTTAGGACTTAATGAGAAACCAGGAGAAGCAAAGGACAAAGGAGACTTTGTCTTCCATCAGTGAGTCTGGCAACACTTCAGCAGGCTTTGAGAAGGCTCGGTGGTTAGTTTGTTTCTTGTCTGTACTTTGCAGAAAGCCAACATTTTCAGCCATGACTAGGGTCAAAATAGTTAGTATGCCCTAATGATCCGGGAAGTGGATTAATGTGTCCAAACCTTTTGTCCCCGTGATAAATTCCCAGTAGGGTCCAGCAGCCCTTACTGAAACTTCAGGCTGTAGCTGCCCAGCTGAGGGCAATCTTGGGAGACCAAAGGAAAGCTTCCTGCTCTAAATGCAATCGTGGTGCAAGAGATCCTCCAAAGGAGGGGAGGAGATTCGTGAAGAATGCTACAAAAAGTATTTGAAAACATTCATTGAGGCCCTGTCCTCGGCCTTGAGATAAACCTCAAAATATTCATGGAGCTGCACTGAGCAGTAGTTAAGTTAAAGAGAAACAGAAGCTAAGCGTGATAGCAAGGTAGGGAGGGGCAGTAGCATTGCCGGCTGGGGCCCAGACCCACAATATAGCAATGGGCAAAGATGGAACACCCATTATGGGATGAAGCCAGTGTAGAAACAGTACAGTAAAGCCTCAGCAAGTCCTTAGCGAAGAGGCAGATTAGGAGTCAAACAGAAACCCTAGCTTGTAGGGTTTCTCTCAGCACCTTTCCAGCACCACTTCACCTGAAGCTCTAGGTTAGTCTTAAATCTAAACTGAGTGATGTCCTAGAGATGTAAGATGCTAGTGGAAAATATTTTTGGTACCTTGAAACCCCTTTGCATGCCCATACCACCTGGAATTCTAGACTTTTCCCTTCTCCTAACCCTCAAACCTTACCTTAAATTTCAATCCAGACTAAGATTTAAATCATAAGACAAACTAATGACCCAGAAGAAATTGTTAGGGACAATTCTTGATGCAACATAGTCCTGACTTTGGCAACTGCCTTGCAATCCCATTGCATCTGTAACTTCTGTCTTTATATCACTACTAATGCTAATGCTAACCCAAAGACTCCAGGTGAGTTGAAGCTTAATCCAAAACCCGCTTCCATAAACTAGAGGAAGAAATCAGAGAGAACTAGTAGACCTCACCCTTCTTCTGGCATCCTTTTTTCAGTCTCATTGTAACTGGAGCTCCAGGCTTTGTCTCTCTCTGACCCCTAGGCATGACCTTAAAGCTAATCCTATTCTTAAGTCTCAGGCTAGGATGAAAATAGTCATATCCTTGAGGAAGCTGCTGTAATGAAAGAATTATGGGGTAGCCCACTTTCTTTTTTTGGTGCTTTGTAGCCCCACCTCCACCTGGAGCAGTAAGCTTTGTCTCCCAGCTCACTGCTCCATAGACAGTTTTTATGAATTTCAGGAACTAGTCTCAGTCATCCTTTCTGACTATTCCCATTTTATTCAATATTTGTCCAACATACTTCTTTATTCTGTTCCTCAGATAGATATCAAGTGTATCAGAGAGCAACACTAACCTAAGAACCCATGTGTTTTTCAGTCTTTCTCCTTACTGTAGTTGCCCATCTCTTCTCTTTCTCTTTCTCTTGTATCACACGTGTTCCTGATAGATAAATTCATCAATGAGTGATGTTTTATTTAATGCAATAACTCTGTCCTTTTATCAAGCATGTATGTAAATTGTGGCCATGAACATCACTTTGTTTGGTTAAAGAGACACAGTGTCAATGAACTTAATATACATGCACAAGTATTTGCACATCTGTAGAATCTTAATGACAGACATCGCTATTTGATACAAGGCAAGTTAAGCCTAGATCTTAATTGTGAGTTCTTGTGCAGATATGACCCCACTATGATGCTGCAGTCTACATTCCTAAAGCATTATTGCTTAGATTCAGGTGCTTAAGTAACTGACCTTCAATTTTAACAAAGTTATTTCCTTAATTTTGATGATTTAAAGCTTGAATCCTTGAACTTTAAGAGTCATAATAGCAGAAAATACATTAAGTATACCTTCTTCTTTATTTTATTCTGTAGAACCTAATAATTAGTAAATTATTCTCTTATTTGCAAATTCAGAGGTAGCAATATTGGAAGAATCCATCAAAATAAAAAGCTTATAATGAACATATCTTTAATTCTTCAGGCAATAAACCTCTTAATAGAGTTCTTTTATGCTTTTATCTTAATTACAGAAGTTCAGAGACAGTTTTCGTTTTTCCCTCTGGTATAAGGATATCTGTTGGTAGTAAGGGTTTTCCTAATACTTGTAGGTGCCATTATGGGGGGAATTCACTGCCCTTCTGCTTCTGACCTTGTTAAATGATGAAGATTTTATCTCTCTGAAAATAAAACACTATGATATTTAATTTTGGTACTTTCTCTAACTCCATTCTGGGGAACCTCTGTATAGTCAGTCCTTGTCCACTTAGGGAAAATGAACTATTATTAGTCTAAATTGCTTTTTAAAATCCTCATGTGGAGCATGCATACTGTTCACATTTTGAGGTCTCACCTGTCCAGCTGCTTGGGAAATAAAATGAGTCTTTATTTTCATTTCCCTTTATAAATCACATAATTAATATGATCAAAGAGATCACTAGTTACAGTTGTATTCAGTTATTCTTGAGGTTTTTCACATTTTTAAAAATGTTTTTCTTCTTTGAAAAATCAGTTTGAGTTGATTCAGCTCTGTTTATTAGGTTTCTGGAATTGAAAATATGTAGTATTTTATTTCTTCAGTAAATTAAATCAGCTTTAAGAAAGTTCAGAAGTTCTCAAACTTTTCTCTTTGGTGCCCGTCTAATTGAGTCAAACACAAGATCATGTTGTCCTGGATTTTCTACATAATTTCTACCTAATTAGTTTCCTTTAAAAGTGAAAACCAAATAACATTTCTTAGAAGCACTATTACTTGCTATACTTTATGCCAATAACTAGAAAATTGGAAACATTTATTCAGAGGGAAGAAGAGATTCCTCCAAGAAATTTGGATAATACCCATAATCTTTCTGCCAGGAGTCTAGATGAGATCAACTGGCTTTAAGCAGGGAGAAGAACAGAAGGAAGATATTTGGTGAGTTCGCCAGGACTTACAGTAATAACAATACAGACAACTAGTAAATACAGAATATACCCCACAGTTAAAATGCACTCCGTGTCCAGCTGATGACTGATAACAAATGGGACAAGCCAGGAGGTCCTTATTTGTCACTTTATCACTTTATCAGTGACCTGTGTGATGACACAGATTTCTCTGCAACAGGTGGCAGAACTTCAGATCAAAGGGATCTTGCAAAACCAGAAGATCCATAAAGCTCAAGAGAGAAAGTGAACATTTCTGTAGGAGAGGCAGAAACCCCCCAAATATATCAATATATCAACTGATGATACCAGCTGGAATGCAACTGACCCAATAGGAGACAGGACCCAGGTGTTAAGGTGAAAAACAAGCTGAATATAAACCAACATGTGAAAGGCAACCACAGCTATGGAAATGTTAGTAGAAATCTGGTTGGCAGAACAAAGAACTATATTACATCATTCTGCTTAGAGGTAGTGACATGACATTTAGGACAACCTAGCCAATATTTGGTTGCCTAGTTCAAGAAAAAAATATTGACAAACTGGGCAAGATTCAGCAGAAGGCTACTAAAACAATCAGGAATTATGGGAATATGGTAAATCAGGAGGTAAATTGTTTAATCTGGCAAAGAGAAGTCTACAGCCTCTGTAAGTATCTGAATGTGCATTAAAAAGTGGATGGAGCCAATATATATATTTTTAGTCAAAGTAGTGCAGCAGTGGCAGGTTCCTGAAAGAGGATTGTGGAGCCTTTATCCTCAAAACTTTTCTACACCCAGATAGACAGCCATATCGGATCTGTTCTAGTGTTGGACATGATCCCATTTCAAGGGAAAGGCTGGATGAGAGGTTTGCAGAGGTCCCTTCCAGTCAGTATTTCTAATATTCTGTGTTTGGTCTGATAACTTTGATTGTGAGAAATGTATACATTGTAAATTAATAGCATCCAAAGCATACTAAATGACTTCTAAAACTGCAAGTCAGTTCATTTATATTGACTTTAATTAAGATTCTTCAGAAAATAAAAACATCGATGCACCTATTTCCATTTTACAGGGCTTACTAGAAATTATTTAAGCATTTCAAAATCTAGCCTGAGATTTAAAAGAGAAAGCATAAGTTTTGCACACAATATGTACTGCTGGAGTGGTACTACCTAGGTTTAAACTTATTGATGCGGAATAAAAATGGTCTGCATGATGAGAAAATGGGGAGGGATTGCATGATGTAGTTAGTCTCTATTAAGATTACAGGATGGACATTCAAATAGCCTTTAGTTAACTAACTCCTATGGACTTTCAATGAAACTGAAGTGTCTAAATGCCACTCTTTACCTTTAAAATTCCAGCATGGATTTTAGCTCCAGAATTCCTGAGCTCATTTTGTCAACATACTTGTAAAGAAAAAAGTTACCTTAAATTTATTGTCCTTTGAAAAGTAATTGTCAAAAACTATTAAAAGAACATTGGAGCTATGCTGAGCCAGGAGAAAAATTCCTGAGAGCTATTCTTCCAACACCTCCCAAACTGATGAAAAAAGATATAGAAACATAGAAAATAAACTGATGTTCCATCTGCTACCCTCAAAAGAGAGAGAGAAAAAAAAAAAAGATTTATTTCATGCCAAACTAGTGAGAGATTCACTCTTGTAAGCCTCTGGGAATAGAAGTAAAGGTTTTGAAAAGTTTACTGTGTCTCCTTGTCTTCTTAAATTCTTGGGATGAAAACCCTTTTATTTTCCTTCTCTGAAATTTGAGAACGATACATACAATGTACATGTTTGTTCTTTCCATGAGAAGTTAATTCCTTGTACATTCGCTTTCTGGAAATAAGTCTAAAATATTTCAAAACTTCTTTCTTTCTCCGTCACTGTTGTTATAATGTCTTTCATATTTCATCTGCTTTTGTAACCTCAATGCAACTATAGTGCAAAGTCTTGCACCTGGGTTAGGCAACCCCAATATCAATACCAGTTAGGAGATGAAGGGATTTGAAGCAACCTTGCAGAGAAGGACACCAGGGTGGATGAAAAACCTGGATATAAGCTGGCTGTGTGCGTGAACATGCAAAGCACAGATAGGGAAACATAGGCCCAGAAAGGTCTGCATCCAAAATTGCATGTCAAAGGAGGTGATTCTTCCCTGTATTCTGCTCTCATGAGTCCCCTCCTGGGGTATTGTATCCAGCTCAGGGGTCCTCAGTACAAGAAAGTTATGAATCCAGTGGAGTAGGTCCAAAGGAGGGCTACAAAAATGGTCAGAGGAATGAACACCTTTCCTATGAAGACTGGCTGAGGACTGGAGAGTAGGGGTTTACAGCCTTGAGAAGAGAAGATTCTGGAGAGACCTTACTCTAGCCTTCAAATATTGAAAGGGTGCTTGTAAGAAAGATGCAGACAAATATTTTAGCAGATCCTGCTGTGATACAAGGGGTTATGGTTTTACACTAAAAGTGGGTAGATTCAGCCTAGACATGAGAAAGATAAGGGTGGTAAAACACTGGAACAGGTTTTGCAGAGAGGTGGTGGACACCCTATCCCTGGCAACATTTAAAGTCGGGTTGGATGGTGCTGTGAGCAGCCTGGTCTAGTGAAAGATGTCCCTGCTCACTGCCAGGGGTGTTGGACTAGATGACTTTTAAAGTTTCTTTCCAACCCAAAATATTCTATGATACTATGATCTTAAATGCCAAGAAAAAGAACTCTCACAAGAGCATTGATTCATAAGAATAAGTACAGCATACTGCGTCAAAACCCTTGACTAAAAGTAGTGAATATTAAACCTTCATTTGTGGAAATAAAATTCTGATAGATGTCTTAAATACATTCTATATTCCAGTTTCCTAGACAGCAGCTTTCCTGTCATCACTTTTGTAAATACTCTTTCAGACTAATGACAGAAAAGTGCATGCAAAAACTGGATACGCATTCACAGATGCAGTATCCAATGGGTTAAAAAGTTAGGAAATTTCAATGCCTTGTGTTAGTAGCCTGTGTTTAAATACCTGATGCTCCCAGGCCATGTGCAAATTCAAGTATTGTTCCCACCTGCATTATTTTGAATATGTTCCATGTTCAATACTCATTTTTAGTAACTTTTTGTAGAATGCAGAATGTATTCTTTGATGGTGTAACTTTACTAGTAAAGAAAATAAGCCTTATTCCATGTGGTTTCTGCAGAGACTGAGCTGTGTGAACAGGAAAGATGAAGAGAGAGGGGTTAGGTAAATAATTAACCTTTGAAAATAACTCTTGCTCTTGGAGTGTGCATATCAATATGATATAATTACCACATTTTATTCACTGTTGGCTGAAGATCACCACAGGTAATTTAAACAGTGAGCTTACATTTGCATAATGTATGAGCAGCAGGTTCTTTTAAAACCTTGCTGAGAAGAGGCCAACATATTTGTGTATCTATTTGAGATGTACCAATTTTGTTTAATTTTCCTGATTCTAGGGATTTTTTTCCTCATTAATATATTCTTACATTTTAAAAATAATATTACTAATACTTTGACCTGAACTGAACTGATTGACCTCCGATCAGGTCAAATCAAGTCAGAATTGGAAGAAAATGTTATCTACCTTTTGGTAGAATCTTAGTGAATTTTCCCAAAATCTTAGTCTCTTTGTATTATTGTTCAGCCTGGATCTGATTTTCTAGTCAGCTGCCTAGACTAGTTTTTTAAGTAAATTCCTTTTGAATGAATTGAGACCAAATCAGGTCTCAGTTGGGGCACAGTTTACCAGTCCAAATGTGGAAGTTTTTGAAGACAACCACAAGACAGGTTCAAATACAAATAGAAATGTTCTGAAAAGATTTTATTTTCCCCTTCAATGATATGAAAGGGAATTGACTAAGAAACATTTTTTTCATTAAGAAGCTTATGTCTGAGAAATTGGAGCTCCTTTACAGTACATGAGGGCCTGTTGGAGTAGTAACTGGAACAGGAATTTTGTCTGCTTTATCACAAGAGGAATTGATCCACTTCAGGTTAATTATGAGGAAGAATGGGAAAATAATTTTCAGGGTATAGAAATCCATTTCTATTCCCAAGTCATTTTGTCACAGACTGTAAGTCTATAAGCCAATGGTATGAATTTCACTTCAGATTTAATTACAATCAAGTTTCTTTAGAAGCACCTTCAAGTGAATTGGAATTTAAAAAAATCATCTTCATGCTGAGCCTTAACAAAAGAAACTGAGTTTATCACACAGCTTTCCTCAGCATTATCAGACTCTTGAGCCTGTGAACCAGGCAGTAATATGTGAGAAATGATCCAACAGTAGAATATTTTGCGTTTTATTGCCTACTAGCGTGCACTGGCATAATTCATTTGATCGACAAATTGTAACATCCTTTTCTCCATAAAAGTTGCAGTTTTTCTTTGTTTATTTAGGTTTCAAGCCAATACTCCAGTTTCATAATGTGTCGGTGATTGCTTGGAAGCAGTAAAGTGAATTTTGTGCATTAAGTCTGACAAGGATGAAATTATTAAGTGACTGGAATTAAACCTTTAATATGGCAGGACTAATTTTATTTGTCCTGAATATCATGTAAAACAGAACATTCTGCTGCTTTTAAAAACATATAAATTGCCTTTATGTGGGGGTGAAGAGATTAAATATAACTTAAAAATATGATAACTGGTCTCCAGTGAAGTCCCATTCATCTACCATGCACAGATTCTTTTTGGCAGCTGATGCTCCTTGTATCTGCCTTCTGTTTATTGCCTATAGATCTTCATTCTGTTGTCAAATGTTAGAATGTTCCTTTTTGTTAAATGTGATGGCCAGCAAGGGAGATTATAGGTTATTTTTATTTGTTATCTAAAAAGTAACATAGTTATCTGGTCATTATGCCATGTCAGGCTGTCTTGTTTATTTTGGCACTTCCTATCCAGTGGGGTCAAAAAGCTGTACTATCTTTGGGATATGAAGGGATTTTTTAGGCATACTTCTTTTTGCCTGTAGTAATTATCTTCAAAGTGGCTGGTATGCCAGTGTGTTTTGGATGTGAACTGGAAACAGAGTTCATAATACAGAGGAGTTTCTTCATTGCTTAGCAGGTCATACACAGGGCCAAGGCTTTTTTTACTTTTTGTACTGCCGTGATGGTGAGGAAACTGGGTGTGCACAGGAGATTGGAAGGAGACTTGGCTCGGACAGGTGATACAAGGGAGCATGGCACTGCCCCAACATAGCTCCCTCCATGCTTTTCTCCTTTACCCTAACCTGGGTTAGAGTTACACTTAGGGTTAGGGTTCAGAAAACCACAAAGCTCAGAGCTGCAGGGACACTGCAGCTGCAGAAGGCCTGCCAAGGGCACCACGACGCTGCCCCAACATGGTCCCTCCACGCTTTTCTCCTTGGCACCAGCCTCATCCCCATGCTACCTTTCCTGCTCCACCCAGGATTATGGTTAACAAAGGGTGACCAAAGGGATATTTCATAACACATAAAATCGTTCTGGGAAAAGAAGAAAGAAGGGTGGGATTTGGAGTGACGGCATTTTTCTTCCCACATCACTCTTGCACATGATTAGGTCCTGCTGTCCTGGAGATGGCTGAGCACCTACTTGCTCATCAGAATCAGTGAATTAATTCCTTGTTTTGCTTTGCTTGCACGTGCATCTTTTTTTTCCCTATTTATATGTCTTTAGCTCAACCCATGAGAACTAGATCCACTTACTTGTATAATTACTTTTCAATAAATAATTTATTTAACTGTACAATGATGTACTTTTCTACAGTTTTTAAAATTCATAATTAACCTGATAATAAAGTAAAATATTCTTTAAATGCATGATAAATCTTGCTCTGAGATATGAAGAAAAAAATCCTAGAAAAATACAATTTAATTCATAAGTAACTCTCATCCCTGGAAAAGGATTAGATCATATTTTACACTCAGGGTTCTGAAATGTGATTACAGGCAGTAGTTATATGGTCTCCATGTGAACTGAAAAATCCCCTTTGGAGTTAATTTCAATTAGAAAAATGGTTGCTATCCCCATATTTGCTTCCTGCAGCATGGTCAGGTGGTGCCTCATCCCTACATGACCTTGAATGGCATCTTAATTTCGGAAGCTGGAGAGATGACAAGTGGGATAGCCTAATATCACGGTCCACCCCAGCCAACAGCCAAGCCCCATACAGCTGCTCACTCATGAGGGGATCCCACCAGAGGTATCAGGGAGAGAACTGGAAAAGTAAAAGCTGGAGAACTCATGGCTTGAGGTAAAGACAGTTTAACAGAGAAAGCAAAAGATGCACATGTAAGCAAAGCAAAACAAAGAATTATTTCACTGCTTCCCATGAGCAGGTAGATGTTCAGCCATCTCCAGGACAGGAGGGCCTGATCATGTGTAAGAGTGATGTGGGAAGACAAGTGCCATCACTCCAAACACACTCCAAATATGAGCAATTTACCTTCCTTGCTACTAGTAAGAGATAAAGTACCAAGACACAAAGTAACCCAAGTAAAATCTTCCTGATTTATACCTTCCTTAAGAAAATTTGAAGCACTGTCACTTAAGGAAATACACTCTAAAGATAATTTAAATTAACAGACTGTATTTCAGAAATCATAGAAGTGATGGGAACTTCCAGATTGGGACCCATGGCAAAAATATAGCAGAACAATCCAAAATTTCATCTTTCTGCTTGCTTTAAGCTGATTGCATTTCTCTCTGACCCAAACTCAATTTTTCTGAAGGTGATAAGTAGAAGAAAGAGAGGTTACTTATGAAAAAAGAAAGGACTGAAAACCTGTAAGTCATTCTGGAAAGGATTTATTTACATGATCATATCTGTTAAGGATAAAACAAAGCAAAATCTTGCCACAAGAGAAAAAAAAAGGTAAAAAAGCCTATAATTTCTAATATATAAGTGAACATGTTCATTCTGCATGTCACACTTGCTTTTAGATTCTCTAATGATCATTAGATTTTGGGTTTTTTATTTAAAACAAAACAACATAAAGACTACAATTAACAAAACCTCACAGCAATTCAGGAAGGATGCCGTTCTTACTCTAAATGATTTAAAAAAAATGTAGTGCTAGGATTGCAAATCAGGCTTAATATGCTTTGAGTGCTTAGCTAGTGATTCCATTTCAGATGTCCTTGCAGTTTTCTAGCTTCATAGTGGACACTGTAGGAATTATTTTTTTTAGCAAAACACCAGGAATTTCAAAACCAGATTTCAATGTTAATGTGTTTAGTGCAGCAAAACCAAAAAACCTGTTCTAAAGGTAGAAAGCCTGTACTACAGAGAACATAGTCTCAAATGGAAAAGAAATATAAGGAGATAACCTTAATTTTTTTTTTTCCTTGAAGTGAAGAAGTCTTTCAGCTGAATGAATACCACTGCCGGAACTGATGACATGGCTTATAAATGAAAGCCTTTCACATACAAGTGAAAACCCATAATTTATTTTCCAATTTAAAATGTCTCTGCTTAGAATTTTTAATCTGAAAAATACTTAATTTTGAAAGAAAGTTAAAATAGTCCCCTATAACTTTTGGCCAAAACAAAAATAATCATATGTGATCACTCTTATAACATCTTCTGTGAGGGAAAAAAACCCCAGAGACTATCAGATGCTAACTAGCTTTGGTCATTAAGAAACAGTCCAGATATAACAGCTTAGCCAGACAACACTAAGAGTCACTGGTAGAGATGAGTCTTGAACAAATCTCCTTAAAGTTGTACTGTATAAAAATAAAGAGATTAAAAAATGTTCTGGGCAATCTTTCCAAGATTTTCCTCCTACTAGAGACAGTGCTTAAACAGTTACCTTCCTTCCAGAAGAAGCTTTCTCAGCACTTTAAGAAAAAGTCAGGAATTTTCGAAGATACTCTTAGTAGTCCTGATAATTTGTGGATAATTAAGGAATATCTGGCCAAGACTATGACTCTTAATATCTCTTAAAAGTACGAAGTTAATGCTGCAAGGACAAGATCTATACTGTTTAAATAAACAATATAAATACTCTAATTCTCTGCATTTCAACATTTGCCTTTTTTTTTTTTTTGATTATTGTTTCATAAGGTACAATGGACTGAAGGCTTAATAGTTTAGAAAATCTGCTCACATAAGTAGGTCTTTTCCAGTTTGACTGCCCCATGGACGAATGTCACCGGAATGAAAAGCTTTGTGATAAACCAAGTTAATACTGTGGACACTGTGCAAAACATGACACTTTTATTTAATCACCATACATTTTTACATTTTATTTGCAGTGCAGATGGAGGTTGGCAGAGAAGGGACTGACTTTTCTTTGTCTAAAGCAGAAGTGTTTCTCTGTGATGATATCTAGAGCTTTGAGAAAGAAATTAAAAAGTATTTCAAAAAAGGCCATGCTAAGGATTATTCCCTGCTTCATAATGTATTCCAAAGAGGGAATTGTTGTGTATAACACACCATATAAATGTCAAAATGCTATCAAAGACCTTGTAATAATTGTGACTAAAAAGATGTGACTTGTAGATCGTGACATCATGTCATTTCCTTTTTTTCTTCTTGAAAGAAGTAACTGGGAAAACTCAGAAAGCAGTATGTGTATTCACTCTACAAAATCCTGTGTGCTCAGATGTGCCTGCCTGTATGCTGCAGACCTATTGCTCAAGACTTAGCGAAAAAGAAGTGATCAGAGAAATGTGGTGAAAAAAGACCAAGAAATACAAAATAAGACATTTAGCACATACTTATGCCAGTGAGTCTGAAGAGGCAGAGAAAGAAATTTTTCTAAAAGATATGCCATTTGACTTTGACTGAAGAATGGCCTTTGAGAATAACTTTAGCTAGAGCTGGGTGTTGATAAAGGGGACTAAAAGTCTAGTTATACCTGCTTGTGTCCTTTTCAACTTACTGATTTCTTTGGGATTTGGAAGACCATTGTTCCTTTCTATTTGAGCAGACAGATGGACAATGAAAGGAAAGCAAAGAGTACATTACACTTTGACTTCAGTGTGCCCCTCTCAAAGGTAGACTGGAGGGTCAAAAGGATGGAGATCATCCAGCAATCCAAGAAATGAAATATGGTCTATTGACTTGGGCATATGGAAAAGTCTTTCATTTCAGAAGTAAGGGAAGATCATGCAGGAAAGGTACAATTCTTAATTATGTAGATTTTTCCCTAATTTCTTTACAGGTTCACAAACTAAACAATTTTAAGGAAGTTTTGTAAAATCACTTGAAATTTTATATATGTAAATTCTAATACAATTCTAGTCATTTTAGTACTTCTTTCATTTCTAATTCCATTCCACACTTTTTAAAGGTGACACAACCAGGGGCCCTGTTACCCAAGATGTTTGATTACACTTATTTCTCTACTGTTTCCTGCCTCTCTTATTTCATTGCTTGTTTAGTTTTTCACTTCTTCACTTTCAGCAGAGGTGTCCTCTGTTATTCACAATAACTCCCTTCTTCTTTACAGTTTTCCCAAGTGCAAAGTATATTGGCATAAGCTCATACTTGTCAGTGAAAGATCATCTAGATGCAGCAACCTATATCAAAGACACAGAAAATATAAGAAGCATGTCTTTTTTTCATGCTTTGCATCTACAGTAAAGGGCAAAACAAGTTCAATGTACAAAAATGTATTTTAAAAAGGACTGACATTATTTCCCAGTAAGGATATAGAAAAGACTCATGTTTTCTGCCCTTTCTCTTTATTTTGGCCTCACCTAAGTTTTCTGCATGCCACCTTATTGCATTTATGGTGTTTTTTAGAGTGACATTCAAAGAGAAGAAAGGGGAGAGATGGAGAATGCTCTTAACCTAGGCTTTATGAAATCTCTTCAGTTAAGAGGGAACAGACAATACTGTAAAGCTTCTTAATGATCTGAGGCTGCCCAACATGCATTAGATGAGTTAATTTTAATGGATTTAACTCCTCTTTCCTTTTCTCACTTCCTGAGACCTCAGCAGCTTATTTGAGCTGAATATGAATGTAGAAAATGTGAATGAAACTTCTTTGCTCATAGCAGTGAGGTTTTAATTTTAAAATACTTTGCACTAGTAAGAATCTGAGGACATAGTGTTTGACAGTGATCTATCACTATTTAGATCAGGCATTCTGCCTTCACCTGACACTTGGTATTTCAGAGGAAGGTGATTACTTTCCTATAAGAAAAATAATGTCCTCCATTTTGGAAAATGTTCCATTTTAAGCATTTCCTCTTATTGTTCCAGCTAAAACTAGTCCTGAATCATAAGCCTGTAACCTGAATATTGAGCTCTTACCAGAGTCACATTCATAAATTTTGCAGAAATTGATCCTTATTTGCACTGGCTCATTATACTTTTTTTTTCCTATTTCTTTTTCTTTTTTTTAATAAAGGCATTATGAGCTTTTCCAATTGTGTTGCTTGCTGCTTACCTCCTATATTGCCAAGCAAGAAAGCCATTCAATCAATCTTGAAGAACTTTTTCAGTACTAATCAACAAACACCTAAGTCAAGTAAGGCAGACTTTTTACTAGTTTCATGATTATCCTCTTCTAAACCTGAATGATCTCTTTCTCTTTTGGAGGACCAGGGTTAAAAGAGGATGACAGAACAGGTTTACCAATGCCCTTCACAAGGATTTCATGTTGCCCTCACAACAGCTCGATAAACTCTATTATTCCTAATAGGATTTTTCCTGTTCTCAATGGCAGCAAAGCAGGGACTTACCTAATTAGATAATAGGACACTCAAGACTTTAAAAAAGCTTTTTTTCTGACATATATACATGGAAGAGAGAGGGATTGTGCAGTACATGAGTATGATGGACCTCTACTTCAGTTTTATTCCTCAATTTAATCACAAAAGGCACCAGGCAAAGTTATGTTGAATCACATCTTTTAACTCACTACCTGTTCCTTCTATCCCTAGACAGGCTGTTTTAATGCAAGCTACAAGCTTGGCTTTGCAGATCATGAGATCTTGAACATTTATTCCATGGTGTTAAGGAAATGCTGGTTTTGTCCATGTTAAGGAAGCTTGAACTCTGACGGCTTTTTAGGTTCAGTCCTAAATTTTCAGTGGTCTGGGTTGGAACTGGGTGATCCTTAAGGTCCCTTCCAACCCAAGACATTCTTTGAATATATGATTGTATTATCTATCTGACAGTTGAAGTATTTACTGTTTTTACCCCCACTCCTGTTTAGATTCTCTATTGCCCAGTAAAGGCTGAGGTCATGCTCAAGCTTTTTTCCTTCAGTAAGCAAGAGGAAGCTCTCTTCCTCTACTCACCTTATTATGAGAGGTATAAGCAAACAGTACTCTGGGTCTGACAGCCCTATGTCAGACTGAATCAACATGGACTAAGGTTTCAGATTTAGCTGTGTGAGGCTGTAAGAGATTTACAAATGGACGTAGAAACACATTTATTCAATGCAATATCTTGAACCTTGTTTCCCTAGGCAGAAAAAAGATACTGCAGAGGCTGAATGAAGTGATTGACAGAATAAAGAATCATAGACTCAAAGAAAATTTTGGGTTGGAAGGGACCTTAAAGATCATGTAAATCCAGCTTCCTCCACCATGGTGAGGTCCCCATTCAACTGCGCCTTGAATAATGTCAGAGATGGAGCAGTCACAACTTTTCTATTAAACCTGTTCCAGTACTTCACCACCCTCTGGGTGAAGAATTTCTTCCTAATATCTTATCTAAACCTACTCTCTTTCAGTTTAAAACCATTCCCCCTTGTCCTGTCACCACATACTCTTTAAAAACTCCTTCTTCAGATTTCTAGTAAGCCCACTTTAGGTACTAGAAAGATCAACTATCAAGATGAACAAACTTAGGATGCAGAGAAAAAGACAAATATTAATTTAATACTTAGCTCATTGGAGAGCAATTGCCCTCACAAAAAAGACGTTTATGACTGCCATCAGCACAGAAGAAATCACAGTCAGACATTGTGCATTGTGCATTGATTTAAATTTCTGATTTAAAGATAGTGTAAGATAAAACCAGACCTCACTAAGAATTCGTTCACATATCATCTGACCATTTATTACAGCACAAACCATGTAACTAAAATGAAGGAAGAAAGGTTTGTTGTCTAAATCATGCAAATTAAAATAGAAGCTAAGATGCAATCATCTAATTGAGCTGTGCCACTTTATACCACAACCTTGCTCGTAATCTTTACATAATCTCTATATTTTCAGTAGCAGGTCCTTCTGTGTGTAGGGTTTGCCTTTACAACTCATAGCGAGTGAAATGTCATTAGTCCCATAGTGTCACCATGACTGATTAGAATCTCTGAATATTCACTGCACAACACACTGGGAATTATACATATTCATCTTCTGGCAAATATTTACCAAACTCATACAATGCACCTTCATAAACAATTATCTCCTTTCCACTGGAAAAGTAACCCTTTGCATACGGTAATAGCATCTCATGCATTAATTCTCCATAAACAAAAATTATTTATAACTATACAAAACTGTAATTATGCCAGGCTATTTGCACATTGGTGAAGAGTGGCTCAGGGGGTTCGCTAGAGTGGAACCCCCTGTACCACTGTCATATGCTAATTGGACTCCTGAAAAGTTCAGGGAAATCATTCTGCATGCCAGCATTCATCTGCCAAGTAACAAGTGTGTGTCCCAGCAGGGGGCAAAAATGCTACCAAACGCAGTGTATACACCAATACATGCATACACAGCAATAGGATAAAGATCACACGGAGCAAAGTAATCAAAAATACGCTAATTAATAAATCAAGAAAACCACTTTAAGGAAATACTGACCCTATGGAAAAATGCAGTCAGAAATCTCAATGGACCTACAGCAACAGGCTATTGGGTACAGTGACTTTTGTATCCCATATCACAAGGCCAAATATTAGAGTAGAATAATTTCAGTACAAAAGGGTGTGTAGTAACTTTGGTTCCCCAAATCTCAAAGCGTAGCTGAAACTTCCATCAAGTCAATGAGTTGAATCAGGCTGCTAAGAGTGTGAGCAAAGGCTTTACTTTTTAACCCAAGATCAGAATTTATTTTCTACAAGGCCAGATATCTCATTTTCTATCTGTACTGGTGATATGTATTTGTCTTTGAGTGACTTCTTTCACACATGCCTAAATAAAATGCCACCACAAGCATATTTCTTGTATTGCAAGATAACTCTTTATATTTCAGCATATTCCTTCCTGTTACTTTCATCAGTCTGTCACTGTCCTGGCACTGCTTCCCTAATTCACACTTATGCCTGTAAAAGTACTTCATACTTTTTATTGAAACTGTCAAAGCACTTGAGCAGATGCACAAGCATAAGAACCAGAGTTGTCCCATCCTCTCCTGCTGGGCAGCTGATCAGAAGATAAAGGTTTTATTGACACCAGTTGTACTGCTTGGCCTATCCAAGTAGGAAACAGCTGGAGCCAGAAGGACACAAATGACAAAGAGCACAATCACATAAATCTCAGGGAAAACAACTAAAGCAACTTCTTTCAGAGGTATTTCCTTTATATTCATATCCTCTAATGGCTTGTCTGTCATGTCATTTTTAAGATATGAAAGAACAGCAAAGCAATTATTCATGCCTTGGTGGATTTTTCTGAGTGAGGAGCATATTGCTAGAAAGACCAGAGACTGCTAAAAGCAACGGTGAGGCAGGCAAGGTTCTGCTTGGTCTGCTCTTCTCCATTTACCATCAACAGTTTTGCCTGGCACCAGCACTAAAATATCAGGTCACTTTGTCCATGAACATTTCCTTTATCGACCTTCTCCTTTTCTTCCCCTAATTCCTTGCTAAGGAAAACAACAGTTTTAATCCAGAAGATCTTTACATATCAAAGGCCACAGCTAGCCCTTGAGTTAAATAATCCTGTATTTTGATTTTTTCAATGAAAGGCTAAATCCTACAAGCAAATATAACTACAGTAAAAGTGGGGGATTGGGCCAGGGTACAATTTGCACAGTAGATTGATCATAATTTTAAAAAATAAAATTCTAATTGCTAAATATTAACTTCGACTTTCTTGAGCTTTTTTTTTTTGTTTGTTTTAATAGACTTCTTTATTTGCCCAGAACAATACTGTTTTAATTCGCTTTTCAAAATAATTTATTCTTAATGCAGGATAATTGCTTCCTGAATACCTGAGGCCTAAGTTGATATTAATTGTCTGACCAGGTCATCAAGTTGGATGGGTTCCAGTGACAGAGGTACAGCCATTACTTTAACTACTTCAGCTCCTCCATTGACAGCAGATATGTCAATGTGAAATGACATTTAAATTTTCTGCTGAATTTAAGTTTGTTTTTTTGTCTACAAGCAATTGAAATTAGGACAGGTGAATGAAATTTTAAACACAGGAAACACAAAATAAAATGCCTCATCAAAATTTTTTTCCCTAGAGACATAAAGGTTGGTCCTCTACATCCTCCTCTTCATTCTAGCTTTCTTAAAAAAAACCACAACAAAATAAATTGATAAAATTAATAGACATAATTATAATTTAATACCCATTCCTTTGTTTTTCTTGCTATCCACAAGAAAAAAATCATAAACAAGCAATACAGTCACTAATACTGATGCTCAGCATTTATATATCACTATTTTAGACCATTTATTTGTATGGGAAATTTTAATTAAGTCTCAATTACTTGTATTAAGATTGTCCATAATTTATGGAGGTCCACAAGCTAAGTATACTTGCAGGTTTTGCTACAGGAGTAGCTCTAAGAACATTGTACCTCTTAAGCCTTATTTCTGTGTCAGGCTGCAAAGCAGACCATGGACAGACTTTTTCCATGTGCACCTTGTCAATAAATTGGTAGAGGTACATTAGGGTTTCCTGCAATATTTTTTTTACTCTGGAAATTAACATCTGTCTGCTGTTTTACTCCACAGGCTGAGGTTAAATATGGCCATAAAGCACCTAAAAATTCAGTGGAGGAAAGATATGAAAAGACTTATTGAACTTAAATTGGCTAATTGGTAATCAAGAAAAAGTGGTTCCTCTTTTTGAATGTCTCTCATACTAGATACAGAACGACTTCTTACAATATTGTCACAGAACTTCTGGGGCACTGGGTGGTTGAGTTTTTTGATTTGTCTGACTTTTTTTCCTACTGCTTCTAAGCTTCATACCGTGTTATTTATGATTTTCCAGACAGCTGTCAATGCTGTACTGATGTCATCCTTAATATCTAGCAGTATTGCATTGCTTCTGTCCCTGATTTTCTTGCTGCTGCAAGGCTTGTCTGAAAAATCTCCTGGAGTAGTAAAGTGTTTCTTTCCTTTGAGGCCAGTAGAAAACCATTTCCTTCTGATGTTAAAACCTGATTAAAGTAAATGCTGTTCTGCACTCCCTCCCCTCTTAGTGGTTCATCACTAATAGTCAAGTAAAAACAGACCAGGTGACAGGTACCTAGAAAGCCTGCCCCAAGGCGGTGTAGTAATTTTCTCTTGAAAATTCCACGTATTTTAGTAACGTGGCATTTGTCAAGAAGTCACATTAGTAAAAGCAAGCCTCAAAAAGTAATGTGATGTGTGCTCCAAACATCAAATTGTTAAAATGTATGTCCTAAGCCAAAATAGAATCTTTATTTGTTTTCTCTCTATATACATTTATTTCTCCATGTGATTTTTCAAAACTCTCACCCACATCCTTTTGTCTTTTTCCTCAAGGCCTTCAGCTGTGCTTCAGACTTTTGCTCAGATGCACTGCAGGGCAAGGGCAGGATAAAAAAAAAATAATAAGAGAATCGAGTAGAACCTGTGCTTGCCATTTATTTTGATTAATGAAGTTCAACACAATTACACAAAACAAGTGGTATATGGGAATCACTTAGCACTTCAGGGAGCAATTATGTGAGCTAAGACATGTCTTTGTTCCTTGATTTTGTTAATGGTTTACTCAGAAGAACAAGAATGGTTGGTCATTATTTGCCAGAGTAGAATAGTCTTGGATTGACAATATGCCAACATTGAACAGAAATCTTTAAATCTTTGCAGGAAGCCTTGTTTTCCGGGCTTGGGTGTCAGGAGACAACAGAACACTGCCTATCCCTGCTGAGAGAATGTGTTGTCAGCACACACAAACTCTCTGTGAGCACATACATGTATAAAAATGGACTGTCACAGAACAGATGGGACTAGACCTTCCTTGTCTCATTCCTATGTACTCTGATGACCTCTCTATATCAATTGCAAATGGTCTGACTCTGCATCACCTGTGCATTTCCTGCTTATGCTTGAATAATGACAGGAGCTCCTTGTTCACTCATGTGGGTTTCTTGCCTCCTTTGCCCAATTTCTTGCACATCGTAACTCATCATTCTCTTCTCTTTCCCTCATAGGAGAGGTGTTTCATTCCTCTGATGATTTGGGGTTAAAGTTCACTGCATGATCATTTTCCCCTTTTGAGGATTTTTGGGTGGGTGCATGATTATGTGAATGCTGGAACATTTTGTGCAGTAAGATCTGATTTATCTCTCACATTTTCTGTAATATATAGTTCCAACTTCCTTCATAGTGAAGATTTGATAGGTCTGGTTAACTGCAAGAACAAGTCCTTAGGAAACCAGGCTTCATGGTGGGGTGATGCACTGTACACAGAGACAAGAATTAGACATCTCTCATTGTATGCATATGTTGGACCTTACTCAAGCCCAGTCAACCGTAGTGATCTAATTGTTAATAATATTGTAGTTACTGTCTGGACACTAAAAAATGTCATGATAATAAATGAGTGTGCTAGGGCAGTTCTTATTTTTTCATGCTCTAAACCTGATGTTGTGTCGTGTCTGTGTAGATATAAAATATACAAAAGGTATTTTAAAGATATAATGAACTCTCAGAAAAGAAAGAGTGATTCCTTATTTTCATGGAGTTTGATCAAATAGAAAGTTAAAATACATATGAAAGTCAACATTAATGGTAGAATCTAGGAACAAGATTATTAGAATATCTATGTGAAATATTTATTGCTGGACAATTTTCAGTAACAAAATATTTTGTAAGTTCATTGTAGCTTTTCCAAGTTGCTTCTACTAGGGGGAAAAAAAAAAAAAGGCAACTTTTAAATTGAATTTGCTACTTGAAACATTTTTGGTTTACTTTAAATTCGAGAGAATTTTTTTATCAAAAAACTCTTTTATCAGTTCTTTTTTTTAATCAGTTCTCTTAGAACTAACTTCAGCAAGGCTGTGTATAAAACAAATTCTTGCCCCTAAACTCTTTTTTTCTAATTTCCCAGAATTGCTGATTAATTGAAAAATCAGTCCAAAAGTCTGTGGAATTGATTCAGCAAGACCTGGCAGACAGAGGAAAAATATGGGAGGAACTGTGACTTACTAGCTCAGGATTTTGCCTTTTTAAAAACTTATTTTACTGGATAGTTGATGTACCAAGACACATTCAGATTTAAACAGATCGTAATGCCTCGAAATAATATAGATACCATCTATCCTGCATTTTTTTTGTAGATTGTTACAGTCTGGTCACTTTTTTGTTTTTCAGATTTGCTTTTGACCTTTTAAAATAAACTATGACAAATCCTAGTGATTTTCCTGGAGACTTGAGACTTGAACTCTGTAGAGACTTTAATCAACTCTGCTGGTTCCAGCATAAAGCTAGAGAATGACTGAGAAAGTCAGTGACCTTATCCAGGCTCCATAGGTGAAATTCCGGAAAAAAAAAAAGAACCCATTTACCTTGATGTCTTTGTGACTCATTCCACTGAATCAGGTTTAATAGAAATGTGCTGTCAGAGGTTTTAATTAGTCACACAGTTAATGGTTTGAACGGCTTCATAGAGAGGGCATTTCCTTCCTTCTTCCTGTGTGTGATTAACTCTTAACTCTTATTGGACAGATGACCCAGAGGGGTTTTGATGGTTAATTGCTAGTTGTAGCCAACTTCTGTTAAGAGGAAGAAAAGAACAAAATTTGAAAACAGCAGTTTAGACAAAACAACCTCTGTATTAATTACGTCAAAGTGTTTGCATTCTAAAACCATTTTGACTGAAACAGAAGTTTAACTTAAGTTCTGTCAATTCATTGAATTCATAAAGAACAGGCAGTAGTGCTAGAAGAAGCATCTGATGTATTATATAAAACATGTTTCGGGTCAAGAGGAGATGGTCTAAGCTTTTTACATCCCTGCTGATAATCGCTTACTGTGGCTGTGGTGAGAATTAAAATAGTAAATATGTAATGTTTGCACTGAATTTAGTGTCTGGCCATTTCCTTCAGCTGTCAGGAAAGAGTATGCTGACTTTGGTAATTTAAGACTGTGAGTCCTATGAAATGCATTAAAGATGACCTGAGTTGTCATGTGGTAAACAAAAAAATGCATTCTGGGTTGAGGATATGAAAAGGTCATACAAATGGAAACATTTAATGCTTCTGATGGCTTAACACAGTCACATAGTAAAGATGTATATATATTTCCTAGATGAAAACTTAAATATTCTCTGGTAATTTTCAAGTATCACTTATGAGCATAATGATTAATGAAAAGATAATTTGAATTTACTGAAAGAGAAACAGAAAACCACCTCTATATAATTTTAAAGATAGTATTTTCTAAGTTTACTGACCTGTCAAAGGTGCTGGTTCTTTCTGAAAATGAAAGATGACACATGGAAAAAATGATAAATACTTGAATGACATCACAAATAGAAAAGAGGAGCAAAAGTTATTATACAATGTATTTCTGTACATTTGCCTTATTTTGTTTCAATGTAAGTGTTCCATATTTTCCTTCCATTGTTCCGTATTTCCTCTACATTTTTCTCTGCAGCATTGTACTATACAGTTTGAGAAATAAAAAAATAAGATCACCCAGTGTACCATTTTAGAAGATCACAATAGAATATCTATGGTAATGGGTTAACTCCTGGGTTATCCTATAAATAGCTGCACCTTACTTCCCTAATTTTTTCTTGGATTTGAATTATACGTTATATTCTTTGTTCACCCTTTGGACATTAAAACATCTGCAAGGGAAGCCTTCTTGAAGAATTACAACATGAATACTTTAAGAGCACCTTTTAAGTTTCTGCTTTTCAAGTTCTTTATCATGGAAAAATATCATACCAAAAGCAGGAGCATGGCAGATGCTGAACATTGCAGGCTGGGAAAGGGAAGGAACAGATTGGTGCAGGTCTTCTACCGTTTGGTGTCCAGTATATGGAAAACATCTATAGAACTGAGGCTGTGGGTGCCTCTGAACACTCCAACCCTGTTTGCCATTCCTTGGACATTATGGATAGAAACCCAGGACACTGAATCAGTGTTCCACCTGGCTAGCTGTAGTGTTTTTTAGGGGTTGTTACTGACAACTCTGAACTGCAGTTTGTAACTTTCTTCCTTTCTTAATGTAACAAAAAGCACTGTAAAACCTAAAATAGAGTATATGGAAGAAGTGATGGGGAAAGTATCTATATTTCTTCACTAAAGTCAAAAGTCTATCTCTGTCAAAAAAAGGTAACTACTATTTTTATTCATTCCTTTTGAGGCACTGCTTTTCTTTCCAAAGCTCTTAAAAGAATTAGTTACAACTACACTGCTGAACTGTGTAAGGGTCAGTTTGATGCCAGAAATGGATTTTTTGCCCCTATTTATTTCTTTTTTAAAATCACAGAGTCACAGAATATTCTGAGTTGGAAAGGACACACAAGGATCATCAAGTTCAAGTCTTAAGTGAATGGACCATACATGGGTCAAATCCACGACTGGCATTGTCAGCACCATGCTTTAACCAATTGACCTAATAGTTTGGGCTAGAATGACAAATCATCCCTAAATTGCTTCTCTCTGAAGTCTGGAAACCTGATTCCAACACCATTCTGTTTTAAAAATCCCATTTTTCTTTCCCAGAACTCCTTACACATTCAGTGCACAGTTGGTCTGTGACTGGGTCCTCCCTGATGCTGAGACAAGAGATTGCCAAGAGCCTCCCCCAGTAAAAGTAGCAGAGAACTGTCCTGCCTCAACTCTTCTGTCACTGTGAAGGTTGCTTAGATGAAAAATATTCATGTTAAAGATTTTTTGTGGCACATTATGAAGAGTCTGGGAGTCCAAATAGAGATTTAAAGCTGAACTGTCAGAAATACACAGCAAAATTAATAGTACTGGTCACGTACTAAATGACATATACTGATGTACTTGGTTGTGTACACCAAAAAAATGAGGTTCAAAGAATATTGGGTGCTTGTTAGTACACTTTTTAACCTTGACCTTGAATCTTTTTTAGTAAAGCTTAACTAGTGGTTAAATTCACACTGTAGCTGAGTGTGAGCCACTTGGATGATCCCTAACTCATTTCTGTTCAAAGTCAGGGAACCCAAATATTAGGCTATCATTACCTTTGGGTTTGTCTTGTCAAGTGGGATATTTTGGAATATAAACTGAAGGTCGATCTGCTGAATTTTATAATTTGAACAGATAATGATTTAAACCACAGCTGAAAGATAGTCTAAGAAGTCTGATTCTGAGCCCCCACTTGCAGAATGCAGCAGAAGGAAGAGAAAAAATAAATATTTTTTTCTTGCTGTGAAGATTTCTTTCATTAGCTCTGGTTTCAGAATTCTGTTTAGTTGATGTAGAATCTGGGAACAGAGAGGAGTCATAACCAAACTGCGGTCATCATCAGATAGTGTAAATATTTTTATCATGGAATCATTATACTGGCCAGACCAAGACCAGGGTACAAGGCCAGGCTTCATGCAGAGTATGAACGTACACAAAGTCACACTTGTACTATCTTCCAGAGTTGCAGGAGATCAGCTAAAAGAAGTTTCTAGTGAGCACTAGGAAGAAAACCACAAAGAAAACAAAAGCTCTGTCGTCAAAGTAGGGTGTTAATAGCAGACTGTAAATAGAACACTGTTAATGGCACACTGTAAATAGAAGTCAGATGTTTTTGCACACTGATGAAGTATATTAAGGAATAATGGCTCTGGTTAATGCATTGAGAGAGGCAAGGTTAGAGAAAGAAGAAACAGAATGTAAACCTTTGCAATAAGTTTGGTATGTCAGATGGGCAAAACAGAAAAAAATTAGTGCAAATTGCTTTAATTCAGGGACTATATTGGAAGTATACATTGATCATAACATTGCTTGATTTTATTTTATTTGTCCAAGTTTAACACTGACATATATGTGGAAATAGGGAGGTATGCTACCCCAGTTTGCCTTTGAATACTTGAATTGTATTAATGAGATTATTTGTTTTGGTTTTATTAAGACAGCAGGTGACAGAATTAGCACTTCAGTTCCTCTGTATGGAGATAGAGCTGTTTCATAATTTAAATTTAATTTTTAGTTTAATTTTACCTGTTGGAGGGAGACAACACAGATAGTGCCCAGTGTGTAGAGTATGAGATGTTATTGCTCAGGCATGGTAGTACTGTTTTGGTTGTTTTAATTTATGAATTATTCATTAGGAATTCTTTTTTATGCATTTTTAATTTCTGAATATTTACTGTGATACTGCCTTGACTAATGAATTAAATACGTACCTCACATAGTCACTATACAAGATGTGCAATTTCTCACTTAAATTGCGTGGAATGTACTTTTGCTTTCTTGCAATATTAATTAAATATTTTAATACCTGGGAAACAAATTCTACTACGGAATAACCTTTGATGTTCCAAATTATTTTTATTTACCTTAATACTATTCAAATGACATGTAAAAAACCATTATGAAGCTCCAGATCAATAAAGCTAATCTCAACTCAAATATTAATGTATCTTTAAAAATACTGAAAATTGAAACAAAAAAATCAGTGTCTCTTTTCTTAATACAAGATCAAAAAAGGTCTCATATCTTTTCCTCCACTTAAATTAAGGTATGCATGGGGATGCAAACCCAGTTTGATTTCCAGATTGTGAACTGTGTATTTAAATATAGTTTGTTGTCTTGTCCTACCTCTGTAAGGAAGGTATACATATACATATACATATACATATACATATACATATACATATACATATACATATACATATACATATACATATACATATACATTGATCTCATGGATGGGAAGGCTGTAATACCAAAGCCACTGTCTCAGAAAAGAGTTCAGAAAATTTAAAAACCTGCTTTTATCTCAGCTTGATTGATACTGTGAATGATAACATACAAATCTGAGTAGGTACTTTCCAGTTACAACACAAGTTTTCTACAGAGAGAAAAAAAAAAAAAGAAACTGAGAAAGACATTGATCTATTTATGACAGCAACCCAATGCTCACATCCACATTTTCAGCAATTAAAAAAATATTGACAGACATAATGGTTTCTCAATGGCTGCTGATCATTTAAGTAATCCCTTATCTGCAAGGGTCCATACATAATTGTCAGGTATAAGATAAAGCAAGCCATCTGGTCATCTATAGATTGGCTTTCTGTCAAATGGGATAATGTATTAATATATAACGTTGGCAATTTTGCTTTATCACTGAAGTTTCAATAGTAAAATGTGGGAAAATATCCTATAGCTGTACATTTATAGCAAGATTTCAATGGATGCCATTGGCCCACTTGGCCACCTGAGCACACGTTGGCTCACATTGAACTGACTGCAAACCAACACCCCATGTCCCGTTCTACTGAACAGTTTTCATGCCACTTCTCCCCCATTCTGTAACACTGCCTGAGGTTCTCGAGTCCCAACATTACTTTAAAAAAAGCTGCCCCATAGGCAAGTCCAGTGACAGTCCTTTACTTGTTATGATTGCTCAGAAATACTTCTTGTTATGGAATATGTCGTCAAATAAATAGATAAATGTGATTGGATATGTTTCTCATTGAGGACTTAAAATTTCAGAATAATTGCAAATGAAGGTAAGTTTTACTCCATATTAGCATTGCATACTGAGTCCTTATGATCTCAATTACTCCTATTGTCTTCACTAAGGGGAGAGATTACATCTGCTATGGCAACACAGAATGCATGATGGAACTCTGGTCATCAAGTTTATATTTTTTTTTTCTTTGAATTTTAATATCACAAGAAACATTTAGTAAGTATGGTGAGACAATATAATGTGTTTGCAGACAAATCTCCTGAGACCTGTGTGGAACTCCTAAATGTGGTGAAAACTCAGGATGAAGTTGGACAGAAAAAGGCTTATTGGAAGGCTATTAGAACTGGATAAAATGTGCAACTTAGACCTTTAAAGCTCTTCTCCACATGAATGACAGAGTGCCTTTAACAAAAGATTTGATCTGATGCTCTCTTAAAGGAGAGAGAACACTTCAGCTGAGCTGGGGCACTGACAGAAATGTTTCCTCTGATACACTGCATTTAATTCTAGACAGAAGCACAGTCGTTCACTTTCTCCTGTGTGAAACTTCCTTGTTTCAAAATTCTTCCTCTGAAAGCAACTGTCACACACCAGAGCCACGTGCTAATGAATAATAATAATAATGAGCAGTTTAATTCTCTGGTGGCATAATTGGAAGTGAAATCAGAAACAGCAAGATACAGAAGATGCAGCTCTCAGTCTCCTCCACCCTTGCTTATGACTTTTCAATTCAAGTGCCACTGTAGTGGTTTCCTGTTTCACAAACCATCAAACAAAAATGACAGTAACTAAACAAGTTCTGTGATGTTCAAACAGTTTGAGCGTACAACTCAATTGTATTTTTAACTGTGGTTTTATTCTTATTATTAGATAATTTTCTGCATAATTCACGATTAACCTTCAATATCTTCCAAAAATCCTTTGCTTCTAGTGGAATACCTCATTTGAGCTAGCAATAAAGGAAAGCTTTTGTCTTCTTACTTGCTGACTTGTTCACAGTGTTCCCAATATATAGACTTCTGGGAGTTACAGGTGAAACAAGTATTTATAACTGTAGGATCATTTGCGGACAGCAGGGAGAAGGAATTCTGCTGACCTGAGATATTTTAGAATACATGGTTTTATTGCGTGGGTCGTGGGTAAAAAGGGCCTTGCCTTCAGCCACCAGCCTTGGCTGAAGGAAAGTCCCAGAGAGAGTGAGAGGAAGAGCAAGGGGGTAAGAGTTAAGAGAGAATGGAGCGAGGGAGCAAGATGGCAGGGGTCAGAGAGCAGGGGGAAGAGGTAAGAGAGCAAGAGAGCAGGGAATAGAGACATAGAAGTAAGAGCCAGGAATAGATAGAGGAAATAGAGAGCGAGGTCCTTCTTACAATGCATTATATCTCCTTTTGTGATGAATATTCTAATTTACAGTGACCAACAAATACAAGACACAAAATCCTATAGAATCTACATATAGCCTCTAAGAACTACTACATTACCATACTATGTTATATTTTAAACTCCAAAAACTACCCTTTAGACTTTTCTGTTTTGCTACATTGACCTTTGGATCCCTTAGCCAGCAGAAAGGTATTGTTCAATCAAAAGGGATTCTTCTTCAGCTAGCTAGGCTATTGTTTTCAGGTTATATAGTAACTAAGACTCAGTATCCTACAACTCAAAGTAAGCTTCCATTTCTATTATAGCTTTCATATTTTCAGAATCTTTTGCTAAACAATCATATTTATAAGGTCTCCCTGATTCATCTTCCCCAACATATAACACAAAGCTCTAGAATAGAAAATATCTCTAAACACACAAACACAGTCTCTTTCATCTGCAACCAGAGATCCCACAGCTTTGATATCTGCATTTTGTGTGTTTTTCACAAACCTGAGTACAAGGCTGAGGAGACATTTTTCTGTTAGCTAACATTTAGCTGTTAAATGTGGCTGTTAAGTGAAATTTTACCATAGCAATGTGTAAGATTATTTGTAAAAGGTTTATAGTATAATATTTTAATATGTACTATAAATTTTTGTAACATTTTTAGTGATTTTATTCTTAGCATCTTACTAGACTTTGCAGGTATTAATGATTCAAACTTCCTTATCATCTTACAGTAAAACCTATTTTTTATTTAAGTGACAGGTGAAAGGACTGAAACAGGAAGATTTTTGGAGCTAAACTGACAAAGTAATGGCTCTATGACTATAGGATGGAGTAGTAGTGAAACCACTGTAACTATTGTAACTTGTAACTATGCTTTAATTTCCTCCAGAAAGCTCCGGATAGATCTTGTCAATTAAAGGTACGTTTGCATGAACAGTAGCAGAGAATACCCCTAAGGGTTGCCATTCTGGACACTTAAGTCTTTAATTTAGATCCTCAAAACTTGCATGGTTTTGGATGTGACTAAAATCTCATCATGTTAATCTTCCCATTGCAAAAATGCACTTTTGGCTCCCAAATGTCACTTCTGACCATACCTGGAGTTGGCCAAGCCTCTGCAAAGTCTGCATACATGCCCAGAGCAGCATTTCTTCTTGACTGCTACCTCTGAAAGGCAGTAAATCTCAGTGATGGCATTTATACCTGGTGATACTTAATTATGAGTATAACTTTTCTGTATTATTTTAACATTTATACTGCAGCTCCCCTTAAACTCCTTTTCTCCATACAATGTGTTCTTGACTTTCTTTGTTTGACCATATAGTTTTATGTCTTTCTAAATGCAACAGAAATAAAAACAGAGAAGTAACAGAAGAAGAGTAATTTCTAGCTCAATATAATTTGCTTCCATATTTTCAAGTCAGAGTTAATCCCTGTACTGGCAAAAAACGATTTTGGTAATTTTTTTTTAGTTCAGAGCCCTTACACTTGTTGGTATTGCTACAGGCATCATTGATGGAAGAGTTTGCTGCGTTTCACCTGGGTGTTCTACAATACCAGTAGTGATTTTAGATTCATAACAGGTGCGATAGATATTCAGATACCATCGGGCCAGACCTGCAACATTGATAATGAGAAAGCCCAGCTTTTGACTTCTGGAATGCGTGAATCTGATCCAATAGCAACTAGAAGGAACTGAATACTGAACTGTACAAGTTAACACATTTAAGGATATGCATACACTGAATGCATCTGCATTTTTAGTAGATTTCTTCATACTTTTGAAGTTGTAAATCTTTGTAATCATGCAAGATATTTATGTTTCTTATACTACCACAGTATCTGAATGCCTCAGTGTACTGATGTATTAATATGCTAATTTTCCTCACCCTCTTGGGAAGGAAGGCAATAGTTCTCTGCTGTTATGGGGGAATAAAAACAAAATCAAAATATTAAATATTTTCCTAAAAATTAAAGAGAAAATCAGGATACTTGCTTCTTCTACCAGGTTTCTAAAATCACAGAATCATAGAATTGATTGGACTGGAAGAGACCTTTAAAGGTCAGCTAGTCCAACCCCCTTGCAATGAGCAGGGACATTTTAAACTAGATCAGGTTTCTCAAAGCCCCATTAAACCTGACCTTGAATAGTTCCAGGAATGAGTCATGTACTACTTCTCAAGAAAACCTGGTCCAGTATTTTTTCAGCACCTTCATTGCAAAAGACCTTTTCCATTTATTTAATCTAAATTGATCCTTCCTAAATTTAAAAAACATTATCCCTCATCCCGTCAATATGTTCCATTTTAATAGTCTGATGATTATTCTATCCTTCTTTAATTCACTTTTATCATGTTAAAAAAAGAGAATGGTTTAATTTTGAATCACAGTGAAGGAAGCTTTTGTTTCTTTGTGTATTTAGATGTGAGGAGCACTTGGAGTGTTCAGGGTAGGCCCATTTAAAGATTTTTTTGTGTTATTATGAAAATAGATATAACAACCTTTTGATCTTTTTAGCTTCAAAAGAAATAATAAGATGTTCATTAGTCAATTGAATTTAGTAGCACTTTATCTGTGGGAGGAGGACTGCCTTTGAGAAAATTCCTCTGAGTATTTAGTTTTAAATAATCCATGCTGCTTGCCCATAGTAAGTGTGAATGAAAAAAGTCATAAATTCAGTAAAAAGAGTCTTGCAATCAAGAAGTCCTTAAATAGAACTCAAGCTGATAAAAAAGAACAAAAAACCTAACAGTAAAACCCTCTTCAAAACCCATTTTTATCAAAAAACCAACAACAAGAACAAGAACAACAAACAAAAAAACCCACCAAAAAAACCCCAAACCCCAAGCCTTTCTGAATTGAGTGCTCCCATCATAATGGCCCTCTAATAGCAATCATTTGTTGTGTGCTAGGCAGATTGCTAACTTCCTTCTGGGAATTGATTGAAATAACACTGAAGATAATCAGCAATCAGAGTTCTCATCCTCTGTTCAGGACCTTCTTTTGGTTATGTCAAGAGGGCTGTTGCAGAGTGACCCTGAAACAGTCCTCTGCAAATGTCATGCCTTTATAAACTGGCTATGCTCTGAATGGAGTAGACTGAATTGCTGGAAGTGGCTCACATCATTTAGTCAGCTTCAGAAAGTCAATATTCTTGGTGTGCCTGGAAAATCTTGACCTGCCTATAACCCATCAGATTTCTGGAGTAACCCTTACAATGCACTTTTACAGCACCATTTCTAAATAAAGCAGAGTGTCTGTCATGTTCTGCTTTATTTAGAAGTCAAGATATCCTTCAAGGCTCATATCTTGGAAAATATTTTAATGTGGATGCAAGATAAGCATCTAAATGCTTGTAAGGATCTGGGTTCTATGTTTGTTTTAAGGTTAACCTCACCTATTGAGCTCTCTAGAAATTGCTAAATGAAATTTGAGCCAAAAAAAAAATTTAGGTCCTAGCAGTAAGTAAGAAGGTTTGGTATTGGGAACTGAATAGATACATAGATATACTATACATTTTCATGTTTAAGAACAGAAAATTAATAAATGGAAGAATGCAAAATATCAATGGCTACCTTATTCTTTTCCAAATTCTAATAGACATAAAAAATTTTAGTCCTGCAAACATTTCAGTTAGTGACTAAAACAATTCTACTGACATATGGAATAATAAGAAAATAACTCTTATCTAAACACAATATTTTCCAAGCATTTAAGTTTTCCAGAAGTTTTGTGCTTTCTTTATAATACCAGAAATGTTGCAGAAGAACATATAGCATGTAAATTTTGAGGCAAAATCAAAAAGTTAAATTATGCCTTCACTTGTGCACAGTCAAAATGAAGAGGAGACACAGGTTACATAAGTGACAAACCCAAACAATATTGCACAGTGACTGGGCTACATTAAAGTACAGTAATGGATGCTATAGGAGTGACCAGACTTGGATGGGAAAGAGGTTCTGAGACCCCACAGATGACTACATTTAAAAAAATACAGTCCTGACACAGACTTTCTCCCTTTTGACTCCTTTTCAACACTTTTATGAGAGAAGTTAAACAGAATCAGATTCTTATAACAAAATATCTTGCTGGAGGGACAAGCATGTGGTTAGGATTGGAGGCTAAATATTTCCACTGAGAGAGGGATTAGAAGCACTAGGAAAGAGCCTCTGCTTCAGTTATTCCCCAGTTCAGCACTGACATATGGTGATGACACAGAACATGTAGAGCTTTTCAAGGACTAAGGAGGGATTTTGTTCTGAAGAGAATTCTGGACCTATTACATCCTGACGAACATCTGTAAAATGTACAATTGCCTATAGATCTCATGGGCAAAGCTACCTGCAATGCATTATTCAGCACTGTAGATAGGGGAAACTCTTCAGGCAAAAGCTTTTCTCAGTGAAAAATGCATCTGCCCAAAACAATTCACAAATTCATTTTGAATTTTTCATAGTGTTTAAGCTAGAAAAATGTGTGGAAAACAAGAAAAATGCTAGGAGCTTCTACTTACCAGTTCAAAATTATGTTTCAATTCCAACTGTACTTCAGTTTAATAAGGAAAACAAAGTATTTACTTGCAAAAGAAATTAAAAAAAGATCAGATTAAACCATTATTTATCCACTTGAGAAAACCCACAATTCCTTTCAACATTTTACTTCAAG